>NC_051322.1:47590542-48818042 GCF_015220235.1 Choloepus didactylus | reverse complement strand
ATTTTATATCATGTAGGAAGTAAATAGTGGAATTACAGTTCAAAAATTATTGACTTCTATTTGTATTCCATTGTGGTTGGAGAATATGCTTTGAGTATATTCAATTTTTTTTTTTTTTTTTAATTTCTTGAGACTTGTTTTATGTCCCAGCTTATGGTCCCTTCTGGAGAAAGATCTGTGATCACTAGAGAAAAATGAGTGTCCTGGTGATTTGGGATGTAAGGTACTATATATGTCTGTTAAAATTCTCTATATCTCTTTCTCCTCTCTTTGTTCCTCTGTTGGTAGGGCTCCCCTCAGAATCTGAAGTAGGGCAGGTCTTTCATCAGCCAAGTCTCTCAGCATTTGTTTGTCTGTGAAAATTTTAAGCTCTCCTTCAAATTTGAAGGAGAGTTTTGCTGGATAAAGTATTCTTGGTTGGAAATTTTTCTCTCTCAGAATTTTGAATGTCATGCCACTGCCTTCTCGCCTCCATGGTGGCCACTGAGTAGTCACTACTTAGTCTTATGTTGTTTCCTTTGTATGTGGTGAATTGCTTTTCTCTTGCTGCTTTCAGAACTTGCTCCTTCTCTTCAGTATTTGAGAGTCTGATCAGAATATGTCTTGGAGTGGGTTTATTTGAATTTATTCTATTTGGAGTTTGCTGGGCATTTATGCTTTGTGTATTGATATTGTGTAGAAGGTTGGGGAAGTTTTCCCCAACAATTTCTTTGAATACTCTTTCTAGACCTTTACCCTTCTCTTCCCCTTCTGAGATACCAATGAGTCTTAAGTTTGGATGTTTTATTTTATCTAACATATCCCTGAGATCCATTTCGATTTTTTCGATTTTTTTCTCTATTCTTTCTTTTGTTCTTTCATTTTCTGTTCTGTGGGCTTCTAGGACACTGAGATGTTGTTCAGCTTCCTCTAGTCTTGTATTGTGAATATCCAGAGTCTTTTTAATTTGGCCAACAGTTTCTTTTATTTCCATAAGATCTTCTATTTTTTTATTTACTCTTGCAATGTCTTCTTTATGCTCTTTGAGGGTCTTCTTTATGTCACTTATATCCTGGGCCATGATCTTCTTGATGTCCTTTAAATCCTTTGCCATGTTTTTGTTCCTCGATTGTAGTTCTTTGATTAATTTTGCAAGGTACAGTGTATCTTCCGATATTTTGATTTGTGTGTTTGGAGTTGGATTCTCCATATCTTCTGGTTTTATCATATGAATTAAGATTTTCTATTGTTTTTGGCCTCTTGGCATTTGTTTTGCTTGATAGGGTTCTTTCAAGTTGTAAAGAAAAAGGGATATCGATCTAATTTTTCAAGAACACAGTTTGGTGACATACACTTTCTCTAACTAACCAGCAGATGGTGTCTGTGAGTCACCTATACCCCTCAAGTTAGTTCTCAACCTTGTTCCCGTGGTGTGTGGGGAAATGATTCTTGTGGGTTCAGTTGGAGAGCTCAGTTTGGGTGTGTTGCTGGAGCCATCCGCCCTGAATGTGGGGTGTGTGTATGGGTGGCCAGAGAGGAGGGGCAGTTTTAATGTTCAAATCCCCCAGGATCCTGGAGATTCAAGGCTGCCACAAGAGTCTAAGCCTTCATTTCAGTTCAGCCCCAGACCCTCTCTCTCGCTGATCCACAAACCACCAGACTTGGTGTAGCATCCCTGGGTTCTCCGGGCGGATTCCCCCTCCCAGCCATGCTCCTCCAGGAGCTCAGCTGAGGGAATGCCATGCTACGTCACCAGTGCACGCCATCCCTCAAGGGAAGCCCTGGGCCGCCAGGCCATGCGGCGGCGTGCTCTGAGCCTGAGGCAAAAATGGCCGAACGGGGCATCTCAGCCCTGTCCTCCTTGCACAGTTCCTCCTTCCCAGCTCTGGGACAACTGGCAGGGCTGTGGGCTGTGGGCACAGCCCCGGGCAGGAGTTTATCCAGCCCTCCGGGGAGCCAGCTGCTAGCCACGGGGTTTCTTTCTGCTTCCGGCTCTCCCCTCCGTTCCCCTGGACCCAAGGGTATCTGCTGCGGTCTATCTTCCTGGCCAGACACCAAGAGGCCAGCCCAGGCCCCTCTTGCTCTGTTTTACTGCATGGTTCCCACAGTCGCAGCTGGAGCCACTCCTGGGTTTTTCCCTTTTTCCCTTTTTTTTTTAAAAGAGCCAGCCAGTCTCCAAACACTGAACCCTGGCTTCCCCAGCCCGCCACGCAGCTGTGGGTCTTCCAGCCAGCTTACTCACTCATTTCAGAATGCCAAGTCCTGGTTTCACCAAGTATATGGCCCCTCTGGAGCTAGGAGCCCTCGTCCAGCTGGCGCATCGCTGTAACTGGTATTGTGGGTCACTTTCTGGTTTTTAGCTAGTGTTTTTCATGGAGGTGTTTTTTTCGCCCTGTCTCAGCTAGCCGCCATCTTAGTTTCTCCACCATGATAGGCTTTTGATGACCAAAATCATGGTGTTTTGTTTTGGGGGACTGTTGTTGCTGTTGTTTTTAAGTCCCTATCAGGACATGACCAAAACAAGGTTTTTTGGTTTTGGGGAGAGAAAGGGTTCTCTAAATTCCTTAATCTCCAATTGAATATCAAGATTCAGACCTTACTGACTTCATCATCAAACCAAGGATAGAGGGAACTAAGAATATACTATAAGGATGAGCCCAGCCATGTAGGAAGGGTAAAGTCTACATTTGAGGAAGAAAACCTGGTGGATAGACCTGAAATGCCCCCCCTTACTCTCCTATAACTGAGCAGAGAGTGCAGTGGATCCAGACACTGTCATGTGACCTAGGGAGGGACAAAGAAGTGCCGAGGTGGTCAGAGGACTCTCTGAGCCTGGGATGGAGAGATGTCAAGGATTCTACAACTGGGGGCAAACAGCAGGGCTTTGGCTAGGGGACCGATACAATACCCAACACCAAAGGCATGACCCATAGCACTTCAGAGGAAACCAGGCTTCAGACCAGGAACCAGGGAGGCCCGGAAGGATCAACTTCCCCCACTCATGTGGATTCAAGGTCCCTCAATTCCTTGTCACCATGAGGCCCTTTGAAGCTTCCTCCAACCCTGTTCCAGTTTGCTAATGGTGTCATTATGCAAAATACCAGAAATGGATTGGCTCTTATAAAGGGGATTTATTAAGTTACAGATTTATAGTTCTAAGTCCATAAAAATGTCCAAATTAAGGCATCAACAGATGATACCTTCACAAAAGGATGGCCAGTGGTGTATGGAAAATCTCTATTAGCTGGGAAGACCCATGGTTGGCATCTGTTGAACACGGGTTGTGTTCCAGCTCCTCTCAGTTCCTGTGAGTTCTTGGTTCTTTCTCCCAGGGCATTTCTAAGCACCTGGGGGTCCTATCTTAGCATATCCTGAGGCAAACTCTGGGCTTCATCTCGTAGCTAAATGTCCTTCTGTCTGGATCTTCATGTATCTCTAAGCATCAGTGTCAGCAAGTGACTGGGCCTGTAGGTCTCTCTTTTTAAAGGACTCCAGTAAACTAATCAAGACCCAGCCTGAATGGGCAGGGCCACACCACCATGGAAACATTTAATCAAGTGGTTACACCCTAATCAAAAAGATTAATTAATCTGCCACCACAAGTTTGCATTAAACAATATGGCTTTTTCTGGGGGGCATAATATATCCAAACTGGCACAAACCCCAAATGTATCCAGATGCCATCTTGGAGAGGAGAATGGGGAGAGGGAGGAAATTTGAAGATGGAGCATTTACCTGACCGACCGTGTGAACTGAAAGAGACTGAAATAATGTTAAAGAGGAGGAAGTTGGCAGCAATTATCTCCTCATTTTCTTTTGGTTGGTTGGTTGGTTTGTTTGTTTTTATTCTCTCTCTCTCTCCCTGGCTCTCTCAGCTTTTATTTTTAATATGAACATTAGTTTGAAAATAATAAAACAACTCCAGAAAAAGGGTTTGAAAAGCAAAAAAAAATCACAAAATCTCTTCTTGCCTTGCATTTCTTCTTTCCCTTTTTTTCCTGTTAATTCTTAACTTTGGTTGCCTTACTTTTTCTAATCTAAGAGACTGTGCTTTCATCTTAAACCTTACTTTTCAAGTTCCACATTTGATGTTTTATCTGCTTGGCTTTCAGTTTTGAAAATCTACTTCTAAATCTCATTTATTTCCATATTATCTATTAGACTTATTTACTTAAATTCTTAGTGTTTTTTTTTGTTGTTGTTGTTGTTTGTTTGTTTGTTTGTTTTGGTATTCCATCCCCTAATCTTTTTTTGTCTGTATTTGGCCAGATTAAAAAAAAAAAAAATGGCTGGGGCATTAGCAGCAGAAAAAATCATCATGATAAGAAGGAAGATTAGAGGTTTTCTTCTCAGCCCCCTCCATGCATTTGGGACCACAGGACCATTTTCTAGAGGATGTCATCCTGGACCACTTGAGAAACTCGGGCTAATTCATTTCAGGGCTTTAATCTTTATGGTAGAAATGACATATTTGATTTAGTAGAACTGTGTAACTTGTTAACATCTTATGCCCTCTAGTATATTTAGGGGGAACTATATTTTAAATCCATGGTCTTCAAGTACAGAAATACATCCAAATATGCCAACATTTAGAGACACAAACCAAAAAGGAATAAAACACAGGAAATCCTAACCAAAGAAGGACATTTCACCCTGGAGTGATTCTGGTGAGGAACCACGTGGTACTGAACTTCTCAATGAATTATTCGTGGCCTGTGGCATGTGGCATGGTAGAAATTCCATACTCAGCTTCCAGGTGCCCCTTTCACAACAGCTACTTCCTACCTACTTACATATCAAGAGTTTGACCTCCCCATCAGGTGGAAATGTGGTTCTTTCTGGCTTCCTCTTGGGGATTGAGTCATGTTCTCCACAAAAGGCATGTTCAGATCCCAACACTTGGTCCAGTGGGTGTGACCCATTTGTCAACAGGAACTTTGAAGATGTTATTAGTTAAAGTGAGTCCAAACTGAAGCAGGGTGGGCCTTAATCCTATAGGGCTGAAGTCCTTATCAGTAAAGGAAACTGGACACAGAAGAGAGAAGCCATGTGGAGCAGCCAAAAGCTGAACTCAACGGAACCCAAAAGGGAAATGAGACTCTGCCATGTGCATTGCTGTGTGATGGAAAAGCCAAGGAACCCCAAAGATCACTGTCAGCCAAAAGATACTGACCCCTAGGAGGAAGCAAGCCTTCTAGTCTCTGAAACTATGAGCCAATAAATTCCTCAGCCAACCCATTGTATGGTATTTGTTTTAGCAACCTAGAAAGTAACACATGCCCTCTACAGGGATGCAAAAAAAAAAAAAAAAAAAAAAAAAAAAAGAGGAAAAGAAAAAGTTGGCTATAATGAAGGAAATGCAAAATAGGAACTTTTTTCTTTTGTTTTCTTTTGTTTTGTTTCATGGTATCACTTGGGCCTCTATCAGGTCTTGGGAGTTCAGGAATGCCTAGAAGTGCAGATAGTCAAGTCAGCAAAAGACCTCTCCCTTACTTTCTGCTAATGGACCATGGGGATGCCAAAAAAATTCTCAAACTACAGGAAACATGGTGGAGGTGTATCTGTTATCAAGTTGGTTCTTCTACCAAGAGTAGGAACCCTTTGCAACATTTGGGAGTCTTGATCCCCAAAAGGTGACTTGACAGTGCTCATGGTTTTAGCCTCATTGGTTCTTTTTTTTTTTTTTTTTAATTAAATTCAGTTTTATAGAAATACATTCACACACCATACAATCATCCATGATATACAATCCACTGTCCACAGTATGATAACATAGTTACGCGTTCATCACCACAATCTATCTCTGAACATTTTCCTTACATCAGAAAGAACCAGAACAAGAATAAAAAATAAAAGTGAAAAAAAAACACCCAACTCATCCCCCCATCCGACCCCATTTGTCCTTTAGTTTTTATCCCCATTCCTCCACTCATCCATACACTAGATAAAGGGGATGTGATCCCAAGGTCTTCACAATCACACTGTCACCCCTTGTAATCTACATTATTATATAATTGTCTTCAGGAGTCCAGACTGCTGGGTTGGAGTTTGGTAGTTTCAGGTATTTACTTCTAGCTATTCCAATACATTAAAGCCTAAGAGGTGTTATCTATATAGTGCATAAGAATGTCCACCAGAGTGACCTCTCGACTCCATTTGGAATTTCTCCGCCACTGAAACTATTTCATCTCATTTTAGCCTCATTGGTTCTTTTGAAACAGTGTTTAGATTTTTTTTATTGTGACCTACAGTAAAAATGCATTTTACATGGTGATCCAGTACATATGTACACATAGACACTCACAAATGAAACAAATATTTTATCAAATAATATCCTTACTCCATATGAAAAAGCAAAAAAGTAACAAAGCTAATATAAATATGATTTTATTATTTAATGACAACATCATATTCTATCTCATTTTTTAAAGCTTGCAGTAATCCACTAAAATAATTTAGGTGTACAAGCTTTGCAAATGGGAGTTTGAAACACTGGTTTAAAGGATTTTTCCCTCAAGAGTTAGCCTTGTTAATTTGCTAATTGTCACAGTCCAAGAGGTCTTTTGTAGCCAAAGGACTAAAGAAAGCACCAGACATGTTTTGAGACATGAGCTTTTATTATAGGGCTTACCCACAGTGTGGGGAAGTCAAGCCACATTGCCCTGAAATCAGGAGCTTCTCTGAATGGATTCAGGAACTGCTCTGAATGGCGGCCAGTTCAGAGCACAATGTGGAAATAGTTTTGGGTATAGATTACAGTTAGCATCTGATATTACAAGGAGAATAGGTCAAACCTCAACTGACCTAGGTCACGCAAGCTGCTATGGGCAATCTTCAAGGCCCTTCGTGAAATGCCCTGTGCCTGTGGTTCCCATGGTAATGTATAAGCAAATGTTAAAACATCTAACATTTATTAAGCACTCAGTGCTTAATGCCAGTGGATGTCTGCCTTCAAGAATTATTTAGCTTGGCGTCCAAAATCCAGGGTGTGGCATAATAAATGAAGACACAGCCTGGGGATAATAGGCCACCAAGAGAGCCCATGTCCAACACAACTGACTTCCTGGCCACTGTTCTCTCCAACCTGCCTTCTGCATTACAGAATGATTTTTATAAACATGAATTTTAGCCTGTTACTCCTATGCTTAAAACCTTCAGAGACTCTCATCATCTCCTCAATAGAATCTAAATTAACTATGATAATTACAGTTCATCAAGATCTTGCCTCACTTAATGCTAATCTCTCTGTGTACCTTATACACAAAACCCTTAATCTCACATTCTTGCTTTTATACTACATGTAAGTTCCTGATACAGCTAAAATGCTCCTTCCTAACTTGTTTTCTTGGATTCTTACTTATCTTTCACAATCAAGTTCAATATCATTTTCGTCACCTTTCCCAGCAGAATTAAGTACAAACCCTAGAACATTGAAGAGAATACATGTGTAGAGCTATTGCTATGACACACACACACACACACAAACACACACACTGTCGTTGTTTTTGGAAGGTTATAGAAGAACCCAGTAACATTGTTTTGGAAAGAGGAACATATATCATGAAAACAAGTAAAATTTAAAATGAAATAAAAAGCACACCACATAACATTTTTAAAGAAGAGATGCAGAATACTGGGTGGCTATACATGTAACAATGAGTCCTACTCTGAATTGCTCATGGGGTTGTAATTTCTCTGCCCTCTAGAGGCTTCTTTTGGAAGAGACTATGATGCACTGTGGATCTCCAAGCAGCAGGCTTCCACTTATTCTAGAAGGAAAGACCTGAAACGGCTGCTCACAGGATGGTTTTTCATCATTGCTTTCAGCTGGCAACAGTGGTTTTTGCAATGTCAGCTGGATATTGCAGCGGGAAGAATCAGAACTTGAATGAGTCACAGCTCTACTGATATCTCTTAGAAATGGTATCAGGCATGTTAAAACTGCACTGTGTAGGTCGTCAATCACTGATGAAATATTGATACTTTATTACTCAGTTTTGAGCAAAAATATAAAACTGGAAAATAAAATTGTGGAAGAGTCATTCATTTAGATTTATGAGTATAGCATACAAATGACATATAAATGAGTTATATAATAATCACGATGCATTCTAAATCCTGGTATACTCAAAATGAACAGAAAGGACTTTGTCATCACATGTTCTTGCTGCAAGCTGCAGCTGAATGAAGCAATATGGAAAATTTAAAAATTTTAATTGTTCAATTTTTTTAAAAATGTAAACATATTAAACATTATAATTTAACAATGTAACAAACACCCATATTTCTGCCATCACACATTGTTAAATATTTTTATGTTTGCTTCCAAATAATTTCTTTTTAAAGAAACTAACATTTATTGATTTTTGCTGATTAGAAAGTTATGACATATTCATTATAGATGATTTGAAAAATGCAAAATGTTTATCAATATTAATAGGGTTATCTGAGATAATGTGAAATTGGCTCAAAATTTTAGCCAACGCAAATATTGAGAATTTGGGGAATTTTTTAAAGTTTCCTCTAAAATGTCACCAAAACTATTTATTTAATCCTGTTTTAATTAAAGTTAATTTTTTTGTAAATTATTACTTAAATATATATTTTATTACTGATTTAATTTAGAGAAGAAGCAAACTATTTTATGTTCATTGGAGGTATTCTTAACAATCATCATTGAACAGTATCAAGTAGCGCAGAGCAGGTAGATTGATTTCGGTCCTAAAATTAAGTTGACACACCCTTTGACTTTCCAGAACACATACTCTCCTCAGTACTTCCCTTTTTATCTGACTCTTAAATGCTGTTGTTTATCAAGGTTCTGTCCTAGCCATTGTCTGTCTTCTATAAACTCAACGTTGGTTCCTTCCATTCTCTTGGCTTAGTGGTCACCTCTATCTCAGTGACACCAGATCAATATCTGTAACTTTAAACTCCCTACTGAGTTTAAAGATCCAGCAAGCCTGAATCTTTCCATATAGGTATTCTCTAGGTGCATCAAACTCACTGTGCCTCAAAGTGAACTCAAACATTGTTCCCCCAAAACTGTTCCTTCACCAATCATCACTGTTACCACTTAGTCAAGCAAACTGGGAACCGATATGCATTCTATGCTATTCTCTCTTCTCACCCTCTTATCAAATTTCTCAAGCCCATCCAACATTACTACCTAAAGGTCAAACTCTTCTGACTTCCATCAAGCCCTGAACATCACTCATCTGCATTGTTTCAATCATTAGTTATTCTCCCCATCTCCAGCTTAGCTTCCTTTTGCACCCATCCATAATGCAACTATTAGAATAATGGATCCAAAATGTAGTTCTGGCCCCATCTCTACCCTCCTATAGTCCTTTTTCTACCTTAATTCTGATAGAATTAAGTCTAACCTCTCTGGCAAGGCATTCCACGTCCTCCACGACCTGGCCTTTACCTGCTTCTCCAGTCTTCACTTTCTTAAATTTTAGAAATGACAAACCCTTTCTGGACTTGAATACAGGGCACTGCTTAATGCTGTATGCAGTTCTCTCTGCCTAGAAGACCCCTCAGATTTCTACACCTCATTAAGTCTTGATTATCTTTCAAGAGTCAGCTCAGGAATCTTCCCTCCTCAGAAGACTTTCTTGAACCCCCATGATGGGTTAAGTGCCTCTTTTCTGTGCTCTTGCTCATAAGCAACATGTACAAATCTCCAATGGATATGGTTCTCTTCTTCCCCCACTAGATGGAAGTCTGCTGCAAATCAGGATTAAGTCTTTTTATATTTTACCCCTAGTTCCTAGCACAGTGTCTATTACATAATATGGGCATTGACACATACTAAGGCTTGAATACATGCAATAATGTACTAAATACATAGCATGCTATAAATTTGCTGTCATGAAAAAATACATATCTATAATTCCACCACCCAGAGAGTAAGATTTATATTTGGGTTGATTTCCTTCTGGTAATTTTTCTATGATTGATATGCCTGTGCAAAAATATATATATAAAATAGACATGTTAGTTTAAATATGGGATTTGGAGTTAAAGAGTCACAAGTTTGAATCCCAGCACTAACTCATTAGTTTTGCAACTGTAGGAAAGTTATTTAATCTCTCTAAGTCTCTCTTTCCTCATCTCTAAGAGATTAGAAATAATGATAACTACCCTTAGGGCTGTCATAAAGATTAAATTTATTAATGCATGTGAAGCTGTTACTATAATGTCTGGAATCAAGCAATATCTCAGTAACATTAGCTATCATTATGATTGTTCTTCTCTAGTTTTATAGTCAGCTTTTCTTATTTAGTCTTCTGGCACAGGAATTTTTTCATATTAAATATTCTTCAAAGGCTTTGTTTTATAAGTATATAATCAGCTTATGGAAATACTATATATAATTTATTTTCAATTTCCTTATTATTTGATATCAATGTTGTTTCTAGTTTTTTGCTTGAAATTTGCTATGCCTGCAAACATGTTCATGCAAATTATTTCTGATTATCTTCTTATATTGCTATTAACTTCTTCATACTCCATTAGTCTGTCCTGATGCTTAACTAATTACTATCAATTACTCCTCACAGAATTATGAATTAATTGGGTGACCTTGAACCTCAATGTCCTTATCTTTAAAATGGAAATAATTATACCTACTGTAAAGTATTGTTATTCAGACTAAATGGGACAGCATATGCAAAATGCCCAACACAGCGTTTGGCACAGAGTCAGCAGGTGCTGTTACCATTGAGTTTAACCACTGTTATTACTGATATCATTAGAGATAAAAAGTATGTTTCCAGATTTTCACATTTCTAAAATTATTTAAAGTCACATAACAAGCAATATCCCCATTTCAGAATGATAATACATAGCTTAGACTGACTGTGCCTACCTGTACGCACATTTCAAGTCAGTGAAGAAAAGGGAAAATATTAAAACAAAAACAAAATATAACACAATGTGGAAATGATTAAACAGGTATTGGGAATAAAAGCTGAGTACATTCCACAAAATGGGTGCTATTTCTCTAAAAATTTCTCAAGAGAAGAAAGAAGAAAAATCAGAATTACAATGAATGATATGTTTGTAAATCAAAAAGAATCCAAATATGCTTCTCCCTCATAAAAGAAAATATAACTAATAGCACTTCCGCATAGCAGGTATGTGATCTCAAAGAAAATTCTAATAATGTATTCTTATTATTATCTTTGCACATTTTCAGTTGTTGATCCTTATAATGGAATCTTTTGGTCTTGTTTTTTTGTTTATTTGTTTGTGGTTTTTTTGGCTATTGTTCTAATGAACAAACATGGCTGTGGACATTTTATAAACAGATCAACTTTCTTTACTGGCTCCTGCATTTCCTCAAATGTCAGTGATCGTTATAAAACAATTCTTGATAAATGAAAAGAAGCTGTCACTTTAGGACACACAGCTTGTGGAAAAAACATGAAGTTGAATAACTTTATTGTATTTTCTGGTTTAATACTTTTTTTTATTGTATGGAAAAGTTCCTAATTTTTAAGTAGTTTCTCACTTACAAATACCTGACTTATAAGCCTCTCCTACCTGGACATAGCTGTCTCACTCAGGAGCTCCAATTTCCTACTGAAAACTGGGCCTCCACATTGCACGACTCCGGAGCACTGACTCTGTGAGGGGAGCACCCCCTCAAGTGGGAACAGGACTCCCTGGAGTTGCCAACACAGGGGGGCTGACTGGGCATCCCCCACCCCTCTGCTGGAATTGCCATGATTCTAGTCTCTTTCTCACCCCTTGACTTCTCATCACCTTTAGTTTGCAA
This sequence comes from Choloepus didactylus, assembly GCF_015220235.1. Taxonomy (NCBI): domain Eukaryota; kingdom Metazoa; phylum Chordata; class Mammalia; order Pilosa; family Megalonychidae; genus Choloepus; species Choloepus didactylus. The sequence continues at coordinate 48,806,275 of NC_051322.1, read as the reverse complement.
TTCCTCCCACTGCTGAGGACAACTAGAATCTCTTCACCATCCTGATACTTCTGGGAACTCTTGTGTCATTCCTACAACCACTTGGGTCACCAGGACCTTCTCCAACTGCCCAGGGCTCTCTCCAACACTGTGAGAGCCCTAGGAACCCTACTGCTCTGCTGAGCTGCCAGAAAGGAGCAGATTCAGAGTGGGCTGTATGGGGATGGGGTGTGAGGAGACAGGAGTGGGCTCTGCTCAGTGGGACCCAGAATTAATTTCCTCACAGAAATAATATTGCCATCCTGGTCCTGGATTTTATGACTATTAATATAATTAAGAACAGAGTTGCTAAATAGGACTTTGGGAGTCATTTTGGAACATTTGGAGCACAGTCAACTGATACTTGAGCCTAAATAAATGAATCTTAGAATCATGTTCAAGTTTAACTTGAATTTTTAAAAAGTCCATACGAGGCACTGCATACATGAATGATATTGTTCTCCACTAATATATATATTTTCAGATGTTTTCTCCAGCACGCCAGAGCAGTTAGCATGACTTGTTGCATGGTTCATCATATAGGGTACCCACTGAAGTAGAACTTAAAATACTTTTTTAGTTAAGCAAAACAAGCAGCCCTTGGAAAACTGTCATTCCTCCTGCGTGGGGTGGTATTGACAAAACAACCTATTTGAAGTCATTTCCTAATAGTTCCTCTTGCCTCTTTGCTCCAGCCACACTGGATTTCCCACCATATCTTGAAAACACATCTTCTGTATTCCCATTGTCTGGAGTACAATTCCCAAGATTTTTGCATGGCTCTCCCCATAGAGAAACCACAGCTGAGTACCCAATTTGAAATATCTTCCTCCTGCCCTCATCCAATACCCCCAGTGCCTTATTTTTCTTCAAAACACATATCTCCATGAAATACATATTTATTTGTTCACTTGTCTATTTTATGCTTTTCCAACTAGAATGAAGTTTCATGAGGGAAGGGACTGTGCCCCTCAGCTTCACTGCTGAAATCCCAGTGTCCAGTAGGACACATAGTAGACACTCAATAAATATATTGCTCTGAAGGAATGAACAAATTAATTTTTCATTCTTGATGTTGTCTTTTTTTCTTGATCAGATTTGTTAGACTCTAATCTCTTCAAAGTGCAGTGTGAGGAACAGTCCAAGGGTTGGGAGAACAGAATCTGGTTAGAATTCTGGCTCCAGCATTTACTCACTTTATGGCCTTGGACAAATTCTCTCACCTCTCTAAATTTCCATTCCCCTTCTATAATATAAAGGTAACAAAAGATCCTTCCTCATAGGGTACGATGGTAATTAAATGAGTTAATGCATATAATGTTCTTAGCATGATATCCATTTATTGGTTAAATATTAAACCCCTAGTTTTATTTATATTTCTACTGTATGTCTGTGTGTGTGCACATGTGCACTTTGCTTCCTAATCATTAATTTCTGCTTATCTTAATGAATGCATTTTCTAGTGTTTTGGCGGTTTGCTGTTCATTTTCTAGATTTCTAAACTTGGTTCATTGGTTGCTATTTGCTCTAATTTGCACTGATTATTAGTCTTGCTCAAATGTCTCTTTGTTTTTCATTTATTACCCATTTTAAAGAATAAAAGATCAACTGTATACAAAGTTTGGCCAGTGGAACACTTCCATCAGAATTACTTAGAGTGCCTGGTGAAGAAGAAAAAAAAAAAATACAGGAAAAAGACCTATTCCTAGGGCCTCACTATTGAACAAGATCCTCTTGGTATAGGGACCAGGAATAATTTCTCCAGATGATTCTTATACCCTGGAGTTTGAGAACCACCAAACTGGGTTGATGAGTATTGGTAGCTGATATGGGTTTGCTCAGACGTGTAGGTCAGTGATCCACAGGATGAAGCAGAACTCAGACCTGCTCCTTCCTCTTCTCACTCCACCCCTCCACTGGGGAAGATGGTGACTCTAAGAGCCCTGAGCGTTGCTTGCACCAAGTGAACCCAGGGGACAGTACCACAATCTGCTTCATTATGTGATCAGCTTGATTTGTATTCCTGAAGTTGTTCAAGCATTTTTCTCTGATTGCTCCCTTGGTTCAAAGGAGCAGTCAAAAATTGACCTTGCCTGGTCAAGGAGCCCTTTTCACTTTCAGCTCTGCCACACTTGTCAGCCTTCCAGGAAGAAAAGAATTCCAGGGAATTTCCTATCTTTCCCAAAACCTCTCCATGCATCCAGCTCTTGCCCCTGTAAGCTGAGAGGAGTTAGCGGGAGATTTCATAATTACCCTCACTTGCTTCCTGCCATAAAGCAATGTAATAAACATCTGTACAGTTGTGGATTGACCCCTGGAGTCTTCTTTCATTTTGGTTCAAATTGTGTTTCATCCAGAAGCTACTCTTTGGTGTTTATCATCTGCAATTGAGGAATTCCATAGCTTCAGCACTAGTGTAATTTTTTTTTTTTTTTTTTTGCTTCTATTATTGCTTCTTTGGGGAATTTTCAGTGGCTTCCCCATCATCAGTGGGGAAGATATTTATTTGATCATCTATTAACACTGCCATCTTTCCCCAAACAACCCAGTCTTTAGAAGTCTCCTGATGGCATAGTTAGTTCCATTTCCAGTATTTTGTTCTTATCTCAAAGAGGTAGTTACTGGCCAGAACAGAAAAGAAACGTTCAGGCTCGCTTTTGACATGACTTGGGAAAGAGTTGCTGATGTTTGGAGGGTACAGAGGGGCCAAAGGTCAGAAGACACGCATGCTGCCGACCACGTGAGGGTGTCATGTCCAGGAAGTATTTATATCCCAAGACCTGGAACGCAGACAGACATGCTCATGGGTGCAGAAACTGTCTGGGAGCGTCACACAGCACAACCTAGTGAAAGGCTGAGGGACAAGCACATTTGGAACTGTGAGTGAATTGCAGCCCTAAAGGAGAATTTGGGGATCTGGTCATTGTTAATGTCAGATAGCATTGTTCATACACCATTATTAAAATTGCTCTTTTGACATCTTTTACCATCTTGTTTACAAGTGACTCCGACTCTTAAAAAGGCAGATTCTGAAGGTGGTACTTCTAGGATCATGTCTTACCACCACAGGCAGTCCTACAAAATCAGCTATTGAGCCTGCTCTATTTATGGGGACAGCTGCGTGTGATCCAAACTTTCATCTAAACAAGCCAGACCTTCAGTGCCTGGGCTGTCAAGATATACCTAATCTTCCAATCCTTTAAAAATAGGAAATGGAAATCTAGTCACAGGTTCACTTATCAAATGTGGCTTTGGCCCTCAAATTGATACTGCTCTATTATACTCAAATTCTTTCAGCTGGCTAATTTTGAAAGCAGACTGAGAACCAAAGAAAATCCAGCTATAAAGTGGCATTTGTTAAGAGATCTCCAGGCCCCAAAATGGGATTTCCAGGGTACCCATAACAGAATACAGGGTAAGCTAATAATTCTACCTCTTAGCACAAACCTATTTAATCCAAAACTTTTTCAACTTCATTTACTTAAGAAATTAGATCATTCATTACAATTAATTTGGCAAGCAAAGACAGCCATCTGCCTCAAGTGAGAGCCCAAATTTTCTAACAAATTGAATAAACACTAATTTGTTTGTTTGTTAATATGCTTAAAGGATTAGCAAAATGGCCTGTTCCTCAGCACGAAAAATTAATATCTAAGTTATTCAATTATGGGTTTTTCCTGTTGCAAGTTAAATGAAATGAAGAATCTATTTTTCACACCAAAAATGTCATTGTTAAAAATAAAGACCATTTTACCCAAAACAATTGAAAACAGGGTCCAAACAGGTAAATGTATACCAATGTTCATAGCATCATTATTTACAATAGCCAAAAGGTGGAAGCAACCCAAGTGTGCATCAATAGTTGAATATTATTCAGCCATAAAAATCAATGAAGTTCTGAAACATGCTACAACATGGGTGAACCTTAAAGACATCATGTCGAGTGAAATAAACCTGACACAAAGACAAATATCGTATGATTTCATTCGTATGAAATACATAAAATAATAAAGTTCATAGAGACAGACATCAGGGCTCAAGTTACCAAGGGCCAGAGAGTTGAGGAGAACGTGGGGTCATTGCTTAATACATGCAGAGTTTCTGTTTGGGGTGATGAAAAAGATTGGGTGATGGATGTTGGTGATGGTAGCACAATATTGTGAAAGTAATTAACACCACTGAACTGTACACTTGAAAGTGGTTAAAATGGGAAATTTTGAATTATATGTATGTTACTACATTTAAAAGTTTTAAAAATAATTGTCAGAGTAGAGAAGGTTTTTCTTAGTAATCAATTTCTTGATGAGTCCCAATCTAGTGAGGTATCAACATGGAAAAGTTTTATTTTGTTTTCCAATTACTGGTTTCTACTGCATTGTGTCAAATGATCTTTTCCAATCCCTCAATAAAATTTTGGAAAGATTCTTTAAAAAAAGAAGAAGATTTTTTTGAATGTGGTTTGAAACTTCCAATTGCAAATTGTAATCTTCATGTGATCTTCATTCTTTCACTCTGCTATTAGATCCCATATCCTATGTTAAATCCTCCACAGATCCTCTATTCTCAAATTGCCTTCCTTATACCCTAGGAATCTTATTTTTAATAGGATTTTTTTTCATTAAGACCTTATATTGTATCCCCTTTATATACATTTCCACTATTTGCAACATTTTCTCAATTTTGCAGGAAAATGCTAAAGAAAGTTTTGGTTAATATCTTCCCAATCATTTAAATTTCAAAGGAGATTAATTTGCAGAAACCACACCTTATCTCAGAACACCTGTGTGAGTGTGTAGGGCTATTTTCCCGACAGTCATTTCCATAAAGAGGAAGGGCCAGAGTTGAACACCTCAAGCCTCTTTTCATAGCCTCTAACTCCCTCCTTTACAGACTTGTCTGATTGGATAAAGTGGGGCAAGGAATGGGCTCATGTGTGGCTCTTCCTCCGTCCTCCTACAGGTTCTCCATTTCCCCTTCCAACCCCTGGGGGCCAGAAACAGAGAGCAGGGAACATGCCAGGGAAGGACCTATGCCAGCCATTAGAGGCAAACCTGGGTGCATGTAGAATAGAAAGTGAGCGAGGGAGTAGATATGACAGCTTCTATGAAAAGGGAGTTATATAAACATAAGTATTAGGAAGCTTATTTGTGTATATATTTGCTGTACAATATAAATTCCCTGCTTCCAAATCCTCAAAAAATGTTCAGGATAGACCTTCATGTCAGATTCGTGTTTCTTTTGGATATATAACCATTCAGATATTGGCCTCAAGGTAGGCCAAGACATTTAGGCACCAGGTGATGTTTAAAAAGAGTAAAGGTTGCATGTCCATCCTAAGTCATCAATCAGTAGGTAACATGTCAACTGGCTGATTCTAAGATCAACACCCTGAGAGGCCCTGATACAAAAGGGGGTGAGACTAGCTGTCCAAAGTTAGAAACGCTGATCATAGTTACCAGCATGCCCAGACAAGGAGTCAAAGGGACCACAAGTAGTACAGGAATAAAATGGAAATATAAAGTCAGGTTAGCATATCCAGACAGTGAAACCATTAGGGAAGAACAAAAACAACAGGTCAAGACCAGAAAGGAAGGATTAGATGTTTAAAACAAAAGAGTAGTCAAGAGCTCAAAATAGAATCAAGGTTGTAAATGTTGAATAGAAACTATTTCCAAACTAGAAAGATATTGGGAGAACTAATAAAGGGGAAATAAGAAGGGGAAGAGAGAATATTTGATAATTATACTGTCATGTCTCAAAAGTGTACCATTAGTACGTGCCATAGTAGGTGCCTTATTTGCATTTTACTTCTTTAATACTTAGCATTTTTCAGACGAAACAACTCCAGTATCACTTACATAATGTCATATAACCTTTTAGTAGCAGAGTTAGGATTTGAATACAATTGCATCTGGCCCCAAAGCTTATGTTCTTTACTACTTGTGGTCTATAGCATTATTTGGGTGTGTTATTATAAAAATACTTGATTGAGTTTATTACTGTTAACACTGCAAGTTCTGATAGGAAAAAAGATTTCTCCTAGTGCAGAAATATCAGGCATCATTATACTAGCAGAAGGCTGAGTGAACTCATAGATCCACACATCCAATCAAACATAAAAATAATCCAAATAAACTCCCACATTAAGACTGCCTGATATGTGAAAAAGAACCCTTTTTTAAATAAGCATGGAAATGTCTTCAAAATGAGCTGGATAATATTAAAAACAGAATAATCTGACAATCATAAAAATCAACAAATCACTCGATATTTAAAGGAATAGTAGACATTACAAGTGTTTCTTATGTCATATAACCTCCTTGAAGAATACCAGGAAGACGTGTTCACAGTTGTTTTCTTAAAGAAGTGCTATTTAAAAGTTATTATTCTTTTAAGTTAGCATGCACATATCAAGAAAAATTGCTTTCAGTGTATCTTTCTGGAATATAAAACAGGCATTATATCTAGGAGCACAAAAGCATAAAAACTGGGAACTCAAAGTCAGTCACTCAGGCCTCTGAGTAATTTCTTTAAAAGAAAAAAAATAGGTGGTATATGATTGTAATTTTATCTGTTAACTTGGCTGGGCTATGGTGTCCCATTGTTTGTTCCAACACTGGCCTAGCTATTGCTGTGGCAGTATTTTGTACATGAGACTAGCATATACAATCAGTTGACTTTATGAAAAGGAGATTACCCTTGATAATATTGGTGGACCTCATCCAATCAGTTGAGACCTTAAGAGCAAAGAACATAGAGTTCCAGAAAGAAGAAGAAATTCTGCCTCTAGACTACACCATCTACTCCTCCTAATGGCTCTCCTACAGATTTCGGACTCAAATCTTCAATATCACTCTTACCAGAGTTTTCAGCCTGCCCGTCTACCCTACATTATCTTGGACTTGCCAACCCCACAATCGTGTAATAGAATTTCCAAATCTCACCCCCCTCACCCTCTCTCTCTCTCACCCCCCCTCACCCTCTCTCTCTCTCCTCCCTCCCTCTCCCCCATCTCTCTCTTACAATATCTCTCTCTCTCTCTCTCTCTCTCTCTCTCTCTCCACCTTCCCTCCCATCCCCCATCTTTATCTGCTGAAGAATGTTGATGGCTTCTGTATTACTCATGATCTCAGTTACAAGTGATAAAAATGCAATTCCAATTGACTCCTGGGAAGCTAGGGGGTAAGGAGATGAGGAGGAGAAGCATAAGGAAGAAGAGAAGGAGGAGGAATTTTTCTGTTGTACGTTTTATAGTTTTTTACAGCAGGAGGGATACTCTGCTACCAGTTACTCAGACATGGCTGGAAGCAGAACTCCTCTTTTATCCTTTTATAACATTACCCCCTTTTTTTTTTTCTGGTTTATTTTGGTTTTGAGAAAGTCTTTATTTCCCAACTTTCACACCATCCATGATTCAAAGGTATTTTAAACTCAGAATACTTTTCTTTATAAAATCAGTAATATAAATGATCACCAAATTCCTAATAACACATAGAAGTTTTAAACTGCTATATATATGGAAGACTATACATATGCAATTAAAATAGAAGAAAGTACTATTGCAGCTTTCTCACTTCTTTAAAATGTCATTACAGTATATAAGATTATTACCAAATAGTTTGTAAACTGATACATATCATAAAGTAACCTTGTATTTTGAAGTAGCCAGAGTGGCTGTATAAAGTCACTTTGACTTACATCCATCCCTTAATTCTTCAATGGATGATAAGGGGATGGGAGGATGGCTAGGTAGTCATCAAGGTGCTGGTCCTCGAACCGAGAAGAAAGGAGTATAGACGTATGGGGCTGAGGGAGAAGGTGGGCCCCACTGACCAGTCAGCCAACCAGCCAAATGGACCAGTGAGACCCAAAGTGGACATGCAGAAGCTTGGATCCACTGATGCCCTGGGGGCTTGGGAGATGGGTGTTCTTCCCTAGTAATGTGACCCTCAAGCTGGGGATAGTCTTCATAGCTCAAGAGTCTGTGTAAATCAGGGCAATCAGATCAGGGACTGACTAATGATTATTACTATTGTAGTAGCACTTCCACGTCAAAAAAAATTATACCTTCAACAATATGCTTCTCAATGTTCTTTAAAAATACTTGTTACGCTAAGAAACCACACCAACATAAAATCCAAATGTCAGCAAATGTCACTTCATCTTTGAAGATTTAAATAAAATTAGCTGAACCCTCCTTACACACAACTTGTAGGAGGTCTAAGGCTCCCAAAAAGTTTCCGCAAATTTCCCAGGGCTTGCCTTCTCACGAGCAATTCTGGTTCTGGTTCCTGCTCCAGTAGGACTCATGAATCTCAATTATATTTCACTTGTGTGCCAGCCTAGATGTCAACTTTAGTCCCTTTCCTTGGTTTACACACACACAAACACACACACACACACTCATACATGGTATTCATGTTTATAACGGAGTTTACTGAAGTTTGGGCTAGACAGAGGTATTTACAAGACAAAAATTCCCAAACCTTAGAAATTAAATAAAGCCTGTTTTTAAAATCTCTTTTGGCTACCTCATCATGTTGTTCAGCTGCCCTCATTCTTTTAATACCATTCTCTTTCCAGACAAGTATATTTATTATTAACAAACTCTCCTCTGCTCTTTAGTAGTATCAAGGTTAAAAAATAGTCTCCCAAATAAGACATGGACCAACTGTGTAATCTGCATCTTTTTCGGAATTTGAATAAACTAATTACAACTACCTGTTTAAAATTCAGCTGCCTCCACTCTGTGCTTGACCTCATTTTACTCTTTCGTGTTGATTGTCCTAATTAGCGCCTGGGTTGTGGATGAAATGCTGTCACGTCTGTTATTGCTCACAGGTGTATGCTCCTTACTTATCACGGTTTGGATGTTTTTTCTTTCTTAACTGAATAGCAGCACATCTGGTATCTCCCTGCCATTGACTTCTTTTGCAACCCCTGATATGGTCATGATGTGAAATTAAACTGCAAACATTTTACTTTAAAAAAAAAGAAAAAAAAAAAGGCTGCTTATAGAATCATTCTCTTTCCTTACTATTTAACCCTTTATTTCATTCTCTCTCTCTTCCCCTTGCCTCTCCATACCATCACCACTTTACTGGTTCCTTGCTAGCAAATTAATAAAATTTGACATGAACTCAAGAGCAATTTGTCTAAGAAATTTTGACATTTAACAATGAGCTCTTCTAAACGATGGGGGAAAATAGCACATGAAAAGAGACTCAACATCTTACTCATGAAGGAAATGCAAATTAAAACCACAATGAGTTATTACTCCACACCTACTAAAATGGCTAAAATTAAAAAGACTGACCATACCCAGTACTGTTGATGATTTCCACAAATGGAAAGGAGAGATGATGAAGGGGAATGAGGAAATTTGAGGGGTTGATAGATAAAATGCCCTTATCTCAACTTACTAAAAACTGTTTAAATGAAACTTTTAGAAAGCTGTGAATCATATATTACTTAGTTTCAGAAACTAAGTGAAACAATGTTTCACTCACTTCTATGCACTTTTCTTGACTCACAAAACAGTTGAAATGAAACTTCCTCTTAGAAACCTGTGAATCACATATATGACTTAGTTTTACATTTGTACTTGTCTTGATTTACTAATTTGCCACAAGTTGGAAGGAAGGATGATAAAGGGGAATGGGGAAATTTGGGGGGAAGGTTGATAGATATATTCATTATCTTGTTTATGGTAATAGTTTCATGGCTGTATATCTGTGTCAAAATTTTCAAATTGTATATTTTAAATATGTGCAGTTTATTAAATGTCAATTATATGTCAATAAAGTAAGTCTATATTCTATAACCATTCTCTAATTGACAATAAAAGAATATTCCATGTAAACAGAAATATGTATGTTTTAAACTGGTTGTTTTCTAAACTTCTTGGTCTTGTGATAAATCACCAATTCTGTGTGTTTTTTGTCTTTGAGGAAGTTTTTAAAATTATCTATGAGGTATTATAAACTATATGTATAGTATTTGGTATGAATAGATGTTGGGCTCTGTAAGAGTTCTCTGAAAGGTTAGAAAAGAATATCATTTATAGTAGAGAGACAACATTCTTACCTGGAACTTATTCCAGTAATGGTATTTTTTAAAGAATCCGTGAGGGAACCATCACATGGACCACTCAGGGTAAGAAGCTGATTATAACAAAAAGAATATCTCTGGCTTAATGAAGTTAACAACTCCTTAATTAAATTGTAAGGAAAAGAATGTCAGTGAGCACGAGGTGGTCCTCTGGCTCCTGACAGAAATTTCTAAAGAGGCTGCCAAGGGACGAGTCACTGGAAAAAGGGACTGAAGGGCATCCACTGACAGGACTTTGATGCACGAGGAATGATGTTTTCAAAAAACTTATTTTTTAAAATGAATATTAGATAATATATAATACCTGATAGCAGTTTTAATGTGATTCATTCTCCTTTTTATTTCATTTACCATTATATTATGTTTACCAATAAATTAACTTACATTGACCTAAAAAAATTATAATTGAAATCTACTGAGTATCAAAAATCAGACTACATCATATTATAACACGAGGTACAAATGTAGCATTTAAACTCAAGATTTTATTTTGCTCATTATTTTTAATTTAAAATAGTTAAAATAATAAAAATTCAACATGGGTGAGGGTGATAAACACATCATAAAGGGAGAGCTTCATGGTAGCTAATTTTTAAGAGAAATGTTCTATTATAGTTTTATTGTACCTTTAGAGATGCCTGGAAGCTATCTGAATGCTAACCATGGCTCCCGTGGAAAAGAAATTCAGCCTCACGGCGATCTCTATACCAGAGAACCTATGAGGTAGTTTAAAACAATAGCCATTAAATTTATGAGGCACTTATTCTAACTTCTCTCCAAGACATTTCTATGAATCTCATTTTCTCTGTATCATAGTCAATGACTTTTGCTTGAAAAATGGAACAGAATGTTTTAAAGTACCTGCCACTTTTCTTTTCTCCAAACTTGCTTATATCTGTTCTTGGAATATTTCTCTGAAAGGAAACAAATGAAAGTGGAAACATCCAGGCCCTTCTCTAAATTAAGTGGCCACTTCAGTTACTCCCCATGCTCACTGAGATATAAAAAATAAAATTAAGTGAATGTTCCTAATCTTGAATCTCCTTCTGCAGCCCTAAGGGGCTAGTGTAGTTTGGGCTCAGCTTGAGTTGTTTTTTTTTGTTTGTTTGTTTTTTGTTTTTGTTTTTTTTTCCCCACAAATACAAAATACTTTTATTCATTCCATCACAATATCACAAAAATTTAAATCATTTCAGTAAAAATAGGTAAGTGAAATGACCCATCAAAATCAGCTACAAGCATGGTCCGTCCAAAAGCAAAATTACCCTTTGGCTCTGTACCTGTGAAACTTAGAAAAAGTTATCTGCTTCCAATATACAGGGGAGGGACATTCATAGGATAAACATTCTCATCACCATAAGGAGAAACTAAAAGGAAAGCAGGGTTAACAGGACCAAAACAGTTCCTAAAATCTGCAGGACAAACTCCATTAGATTTCAAAGTCTGAGAGTCATTCACAGAATGATGATGTATCCTTGGGCTTCAGAGAGTTGAATTCCAACCCTTCCCAAAGTCTTTCATGGCAGCCCTTTTCTCTCCAAACACTGGGGTGAGTGCTACAATATATACACACATTGGGGAGATCATTTTCTTCTTGGCCTCACCCTCCTCAAATGTCGGTATGCCACCCACACTCTGCCTCTCTGGGGCAAGGTCTCTCCTTTCTCCAAACAAAGAGGTGGCAGCCAGGCTCTCCCAAATCCCTGGGAATGTGATCCACCCTCTCTGAGGCCTGAGAAGGCAGCACTCTTCCTGAGCAGTGAGGCAGAATGCCCATTTTCAGCTTGAGTTTTGCAAGATATCTGAATGCAATGGGATTTAATAAATCCCAGGAAAGACCTATATCCAAACCTCCTCCTATATGGGTCTGCTATTGATGAATGAATTTTTCATTACTAAAGAAAAACTATTTTAATTAAGATGTTATCCTTTCGTAAAATGTAAAATATCACAAGAAGATTAATAATAAGCAAAGATCCACATTTAATGCCTTAATTCATACATGATAGCTGACAGAAGATATCGTTTGGATAGAAAGATATCAATAATGTTTTATATTTGGCTTCTCAGCCTCACCACTATTGGCATTTGGATCTGGATAAATTTTGTAGTTGGCAGGAAGGGCTGTCCTCTAAGCATTGTAGGATGTTTGGTAGCATCCCTGGCCTCTATACAATAGGTGCCAGTAGCAACCCATTAGTTGTGACAACCAAAAATGTCTCCAGGCATTGCCAAATGTCTCCTTGGGCAAAACTGCCCATGATTGAGAACCACTGGACTAGAGCTTAATATGTAGCAAAGCTACTAATACATGCACAATATGGACCAATTTCAAAAATGAGTGATGAGTGAAAGAAGCCTTGCCCATAAGAGTACCTATGGCATGATTTCATTTATACAAAGTTCTAGAAAAGGCAAAACTAACCTAGGATGGGAAAAAGTCAGAACAGTGACCTCTAGGGTAGTGGGCACAGGGTTCAAGGGACATGAGGGAACTTTCTAGGGTGATGGTAATGTTTTATCTCTTGCATGGAGTTTGAGTTACACAGGGGTATGCATTTGTCCCCAAACCAGCAAATGTACACTTGAAATTTGGGCATTTCATTTTACCTACAAGAAAAAAAATCTTTAAAAAAATACTGAACCAATGATATACATGCTGAAAAATCTAGGGGTAAGTGAACTGATGTCTTCAATTTACTTCGAAATGCATCCAAAAAATAAGATGACTTGGACAAACAGAGGATGGATAGATGGAGAGACATGTGATAAAATAAACATTTGTGGGTTACAGTGTTTGCTGTAAAATTTTTTCAACTTCTCTGAATGTTAAAAAATGTTTCACAATAAAATGCTGGGAAAAAATATGCAACAGGTTAGTGCTGTCAAATATCCTAAGCCAGCAGAATCACAATTATAACTTTAATAAATTAGGCCCTTTGCTTCCTCTCTTCATTCAGGTCTCCACTCAAATGTTCCCTTATCAGAGAAGCTGTCTCTGACCCCTCTCTGTAAAATTATGCCACTTTCAATCTGCATTATTTTTCTTACAGCATTTACTGTGAACTGATATGTATTTATTTAATTTCTGCTAGGGCCTTCTGCTAGAACATAAGCTCAGTGAAACTATATTCTTCATCTGTTTTATGTATCACTGACTCCCTAAGGCCTAAAACAATGTGGGGCACATAGTAGCAGCTCAATAAATATTTGCATATTGAACAAAATGCTGAAAGAATCAACAAAACGTTTCTTGTGCAAAGACAGCATACAATGTGCTGGGCTAGGCATATAAAGCCAAATTGGATAGAATTCCCATTTCCAAGGGACGTTGGGTCTACTTAGATGGCCCAGGAAAGTAATAAATAAGATAACAATACAGCAGTGTATGCTAAGTGTCAAAGGGAAGGCTAAGGAACAAGACAGCAAAAGCCTCATGGAGGAGACAAGCTTTGTCTCAAAGGAACAGTAATAATTACTTGGTTTCCTTGGATGTTATACTTGTCACTATAACTTAAAGCATCGGATGCCACTTCAGAGTTGTGTTCCCTTGAGTTCACTCAGCTTGACGGCTGCTGACCAACAGAGCTCTGAGGATTCCCAAAGCTGGGAAGGACCAGTGAGAGGAAGAATTCAAAGACAGGGAATATATGTAGAACCAGGCCTCAAAGGAGGGAATATGATTAATATCCCAGGTGGAGGAATTTCCCTGGGGCAAGAAAAAGCATTTCTCCTTCTGAGACTGGAGGGAAACAGGTTGCTTGTAAGTTTCAAATAAGTGGAAGAATTGAGTAGATGGTGGGCAAGAAGATAACAGAGTTTATGCCCTAATTTTCTCTCTGAAAGTAGCAGTAAAGTCCTTAGTCAAATTTTAAATGTACAGGAAAGGGATAGTGGCAGTATCACACAGTGATTAGAAATTCTGAAGAGAGAATGCATAGGTTCCAAAGTCTGGTTCTAGTACCTGGTTCTAGTAGCTGTGTGACCTTGAACAAGTTATATAACTTCTCTGTACCTCAGTTCCCTCGTCTATAATATGGACATATAACACCTCCTTCACAGGTTTGTTAAAAGAATTAAATGAATTTAATGCACATTTTGAATAGTGCCTGGTACATAGCAAGTGTCTCATTATTAGGAGGAGGCTTAAAGAGAGTGGAGACGGTTTTGTAAGGACTACTGTGAGAAACAAGAGAGGGCGGAAGGTAAAAGGAATTTCCACTTAAGCCAAATAAAGTTGCAGACTCTAGATTAATTGTTGCACTAATAAAAGACTTCTTTTAAAGATTTTATAAGTGTGACTTTTATTTTTTAAAAATATCTTCTGAAGTTTAATAATATAATACAGAAAATGCTACTTTATGGAATGAATCAAATCCACTTGATGAGAAAGGAAGAAAATCAGAATGCTTAAGGAGAGACAACTACATCAAATTCTGCCACACACTAAAATTAATCTGACAACTATGTACACTTCTAATAAATGTTTTTCCATGCTTACGGGAGAAAAATGTCATACAATTGTAATCCAGCAGGAACAGATCAACCTCTTTTTTGCAAGAATTTCAAAAGTTGTGACAGCATAATGGTTCCACTCTATTAGAAACAGTGTGCAGTCTTGAATACTACATCCATACATTGTGGACTTTCTTGCAATAAAAGGTTTTTGTTTAATTTATCACAAATCAGAAAAAAAAAAATCACTTTTTCCAACCCCATGTTCTGATTGGGGTTTTAGGAATCAAGGTTTGCCAAAGAGAGTAAGAATCTTTGTTAGCAGTAAAGCTTCAATGATCTACAAGCCCTTTGTACATATCCCACTACTTTGATAACCAGGTTATTTTATTTGAGAAGACCTACACTGCCCCACAAATATCAACTTTAACAGGATGCAGACCTAACTCACTGATTGCTTCTATCTGGTTAGTCACTTGCTCTATCCATGTTTTCATCTTGGTTTCAACCAAGTCTTATTTCACTGTTGATTTATAATGTTTCCATTGGTTTGAAGGTTGTCATATAGAAGGTAACACGCCCAGTTCTCTTTGGAAGTCTATGTTAGAGAGCAACAAGCAACAACAGCCTTATCTCTGACTCCATTTCCCAGGCTTCTCCAGCTCGTACTCAGATCCCGTGGCCGAGAAGGCCTTTTGGTGACAGATCTGGCCTGGGAAGGTGATGACAGGCCTGCCCACTGACTGCACCTCTAATAAGACTGACCTAACGGACAATAAGCATAAAACAATAGGCATAAAGATTCTTCCTACCTGTATGCACATCTACTGAGGTCACACTAGGGCACATTAGATCACTAAGGACCTCAACGGAGTTCCCATGAGAATGAACCCAATTCCTATCTGCCTGGTCACTGGTCAGGTTCTCCAAACAGTTATAAATGTAACAGAATTCTAACAACACAAGAGCATCCTCTTTAACTCAGAAATGAATAAGAAAACATGTACAATAGATAAATGCAAAGCAATAAATACTAATCAATTTGCAGGGAGATTCTGTTAAGTGTAACACCAATAAGCTCAAACCAACTTTCTTAAAAACATAATATTTAAGATGGACTGACAGTCCAAAAATTGCCCATTTAAGTGCTTACTTACATTGTATGTAAACATTTCTGGAACAAGTGTTCGTCATAATGGACCAAAAAAAAAAAAAAAACAAAAACCACAGTATATCTGAACCTAACTCTAACCGTGAAAATGGGTCCACAGGCACACTCACCCCCTTTTCCAAAGAAATGTTTAAACGGCTTTACCATGTAGAGCTCTGGCTTCCCGGAAGGGTTGCAAATCAGTCTCTATAGACGAGCTAGTTTCTGTTTAAGTAGCTCAGGTAGGGGACACTACAGTCAGTCTCCGGGGAGCTCTAGAGTTTCCAGGTGGAGGAACTCTTCCACACAGGAATGTGATCGAATCTTCTCCACAAACAGTTTTTCTGCGTTTTTTAACCCAAGCCAACACATCCTTATTGCCTGGCTAATAGCCAATGTGAATTCCAATATCAGATCTTCCCGTTCTTTGTCGAGATGGGTGACGGTGGTGGCTGCATTTTGAAAAGAGACCCTGAGAGAAAGTCCTGGCTCCTGACACACTCGGTCTTTGCAGAGCTGGGCGACGGCCGAGGCCGAGTTCTGGAGAAGGCGCCACCACTTCCTCCTGCAGCCGTGGGGGCAGCTGCTCGTCCGGCTCGGCCTCGGCGGGGCGCTGCGCTCCCACTAGGAGGACCAGTGCTCAGCCCGAGCTCCCGGACCTCGGCCTCGCGCGCCTCCTTCCGCTCCTGCGTCCTCCGCGGCCTCCCGCGGCCTCGCCCTCCCCACGGGACCCGGTGACGGCCGCTCTCCTGGCCCGCGGGAGCCGTCCGAGGCCTGCGCCGCCGAGCCCACCCAAAAACGCTCTGAAGACTTACAGATTTCTCTAAAAGCGCTCACTTGCCCAGTGTCGGAGAAAAGAACGTGGATTTTAGGACGTACAAAATGAGCTGTGTGGAACTACAGTGGATGAGGATGAGGAGGGAGGAGTCAAATACCCCGACACACGGGTTGAATGGAGGTGTAGGAAGGACGTGAGTTCAGGGTGTGGGGTCGTTACACTCACTGAAGTCCCCCGGGGTGACAGCAGCAGCAGGGGTGGCAAGCAGGCTAGAGAATTACCGCACGTAAGGGAGACTTGTGAAGCTCAACCAGTGGCAACAGGGAAGGGTCATGAGGAGGTTTTGTATGGGGTGGGGGATCATCAGGAGGAGTCATGGGGGGGGTGATGTAGTCGGTAAAGAGGAGTCACTAGAGAAGGCCGCCTGGGAGCCAGCTGGTCACCTTGGGCCTCACAGAGTGGCAGTCCTGGTGTGGGGACAGTATGAGCATGTTGCCCTCAGCTTTGCAGGACCAAAAATATGATTTTGTTTGTGTGCACTATAGATGTTCAAGGACTGACTCATATTTACCAAACTCATAAAAGGTTGCTTATGGACAAGAATGGCAATATTGATTAACAAAGCAAAATAAAGCCTCCAGGAAAACTGGAATACACACTTTCACTGCCAGGGTATTCTCTCTCTGTTGGTAAATATTTAGGAAGCTGACGGATTATTAGAAAGGGGTTTGGTAAGAATGGTTTTAGAAGAAAGGAGTGGAGTATTGAGCAACATTGCTGTAACTAAAGGGCGTTTGACCACAAAATGAGATCACATCCTCCTTGTTTATTCAACTTATTATGGCTCTAATACCCCAAATGACCCACTTCCCTCTAAGGGCCTTCCCAACAATTGTGGAGTTTCCCAAGGGCCTGCTTCAAGGCAGCTACACCACGGGTCTCTCCATTTCTTCCTAACCTCAGCCCTGGTGACCCTTGTGAAATAGGGTGCTGTCCCCACTGATGGCCACTCTGCTGCTTCCATTCTGACCTCAGTTTGGGGACTCTGTTGCCACTAATTCCCCAGAGAACAACTGAGACCGGACGGCAGCTTTTATCAATTTTTAGCAAAGTTGGAATATAGAAAATGATGTAGAGGCTACCTTATAATTGCTACTAAACCTAACCTCAAGGATTCCTGACCATCTTAGAACAGATGTCCACAGAGCAGGAGCCAGCTGGACACTGCAGTGGTAATTCCAGGCATCTCTAGGGTTCCTCACTAATTGAGTTCAGACCCAGTTGCACCCCAGAGGTTGTCCTCTCCACACCCCACTCCTGCTTCAGGATGTTGGACAGTAGAATTAGCTGTTCCCTTCAAGGAGAAACACTCACCCTCACAGAGCTGTGGCTTCATGGCTTCCACATGGCGATAGCAATAGTCAATGGTACCTACGTCTAAAAACCCTCCTTTCTTGCCAGTCCTCCATCCTGACAGTATCATGTATATGGATGTGACCACAAAGTGTCCCCCCCCCAAAAAAATTTTAGGAGACACAACACTAACCCCTGAGTGTTTAAACAGTAAATTATACAGTACAAATGTTATCCGCTATTTTCAAAAATTACCTTAGAGGTTATACATTTTCTCCCAAGACATAATTGGGAAGAAAGTGGAAGAAAATCAACTGATGCTTGTTTGGATGCAAAAGGAAACTAGGTTCAAAAATTGATTGTGGTGATGAATGCACAACTATATGATGATACTGTGAACAACTGTTGTACTTTGGATGACTGTATGGTATGTGAATATATTTCAGTAAAATTGCATTTAAAGAAAAGGAAACTAGCCTTATCTTTGCTGTGGACTTATCTGGAGACAGAATAGAAAAGCAGAGGATGTTGTCTGCATTGGAATCTAATAAATGGGTATTGGATGATGGGAAGGGATTCATCAGGGTGCACCTAGGAAGAAGAAACATTGATCTGATAAATCGGTCATCAGAAAGTGCTGTCTTTTTGTAGCTGTGGTTCTTGGAGAGGCAGGGAAGCAGGATGGAAAAGCACAGTGAGAAGAGGAAAGCTGAAGTCAGCTCCTTGCTTCCTAATTGCACAGGTAGGCCCTCCCCTGGCTCTCTCTGATGTTTGGCTCTAGAGATCTCATATTTACTTGCATCCTGCTTCATAGTTTACAGAGGGTTTCATTTGCATCCCATTTGCTACCATCACCCTGTTAGGGGAGCAAAGTCAGTGTTGTGATACTCAAGTGGCTGAGGGGAAACTGAGGCAAGATCATACAGCGGTGATGGCAAAACTAATCTAAAACCCGGATCTTCCAGTTCCAGGTCAAAGATATTTCCCCTATAGAATTGTTTATCCAAAAAGGATGCCTGTCTCATCAGACCTGGCCTTTCTTCTGTCAGCCTCTTGTTGTTTTCTCTTTCGACTTTCTTCTAAATCCCTGTCCCTTGCATTCCTCCCAATTCTGAGCCGTCCTCCCTGGTGCTGAGCCTGCACTGTCATTTAGAATTTGTAGAAACACCACAACAGCATCCTTCTATCCCTTCACCCTTTGTAATATACACATTCTTTATGTGTCTAAGGATTTTACATTTCGGTAATAACTTAAAAATCATGGCAACTACCTCTTTCCTCTTTCAGCAAAGGGTCCTCAGGCAATGTAACACTAACCTGGAAGGGTTCTGGGAAGAGAAGATTGTGAGGGGAAAGAAGAATCACAGCCATTTATCACCATCTGAGTTGTTAGGTGGTAGAACAAAACAAATACCCTTTCTTTCTGAAGCGAACTTTACAGCTAATGAGATGCAAAATAGGTGAGAAATGGACTAGACATTTTTTTTTAATAGAGAAGTTGTAGGTTTATATAAAAATCATGCAGAAATGTCAGAGCTCCCATACACCCACCCCTAACAATTTTCCCAATATTAACATTTTGCATTAGTGTGGTACTTTTGTTACAACAAATGAAACAATGTCACTGTAATTTACTATTACCAGTAGTGCACTGTTTCACATTAGGGTTCACTCTTCGTGTTGTACAGTTCCATGATTTTAAAAAAAATTTTCTGGTAACATAAATACAACCTAAAATTTCACATTTTAACCACCTTCGAATAAACAACCCAGTGGTGTTAATTATATTCACAAAATTGGGCCTCCAGCACCACCATCCATTACCAAAGATTTTCCATCACTCCAAACAGAAACTCTGTATCGATTAAGCATTAAACTCCCCATTCTCCACCCCCACACTGGCTCCTGGTAACCTGCATTCTAGTTTCTGTGTCTATGAATTTTCAAATTCTAATTATTTCATATCAGTAAACTCATACAATTTGTCCTTTTGGGTCTGGCTTATTTCACTCAACATGATGTCTTCAAGGTTTTTCCATGTTGTCATTCACTTTTACGGCTGAATAATATTCCATTGTATGTAGATGCTGCATTTTGTTTATCCTTTCATCTGTTGATGAATACTTGGGTTGCTTCCATGTTTTGACAACTGTGAATAATGCTGCTTTGAACATCAGTGTGCAATATCTGTTCACCTCCCTGCTTTCAGTTCTTTAGGGTATATACATAAAAGTGGTATTGCTGGGTCATATAGTAATTCTATACTTAACTTTCTGAGGAACCACCAAATTTTTCCACAGCAGCTGCACCATTTTACATTACCACCAACAATGTACAAAGATTCCTATTTCTCCACATCCCAACACTTGTTATGTTCCTTTTTTTTTTTAATATAACCATTCTAGTGGGTGTGAAATGGTATCACATTGTGATTTTGATTTACATTTCCCTAGTGGCTAATGATGTTGAGTATCTTTTCACGTGCTTATTGGCATTTTGTATATCTTTTTTGGAGATATGTCTATTTGAGTCTTTTTTCCCATTTTTTAGTTGGGTTCTTTGTCTTTTTGTCGTTGAGTTTAATTTTTAATATATTCTGGATATTAAATCCTTATCAAATATATGGTTTTCAAATATTTCTCCCATAGTGTAGATTGTCTTTTTACTTTCATGATAAAGCCCTTTGATGCACAGAAGTTTTTAATTCTGATGAAGTCTCATTTATCTATTTTTTCTTTTGTTGCTCATTCTTTTGGTATAAAACCTAAGAAACTTGCCTAACTTAAAGTCCTGAAGATGTTTCCCTATGTTTTCTTCTAGGAGGTTTATAGTTTTGGTTCTTATATTTATGTCTTCTATCCATTTAAAAAGATTATTTTCCTTGCTTATTTTTTTGAGACTCTTTGACCCTGAAACTTAGGAAAAAATCTTGAAAGTTGAGAAGGAAGCTATTGAAGAGAAACCAAACCAGAATACAAGATGAACATCATTTATATCATAAATCATCTGCTGGTCTTTGTTAAGCAAAATCTGTTAGCCTGGCTTAATAGGAACAGCTGGGTCAGAAAGGGGTGAATTGTGCTGAAAGAAAACATTTTGCATCTATCCTCAAGTCCTTTGGGTGTAAAGCAGGTTTCTGATATTATCTATGCAAGAAGAATGGCATTGAATGGCCCTGTATTTGCATAATGACTTTCCTTTTGTTGCTTTTGCTGTCCCAGTTAATTGCCTTAGAATGCTGTGCTACATCTGTTGGGTTTTAGAATTAGCATTCTCAGTCCCAGCCAAACCCCCATGCCACCTATTTAAAAGGGGTTGTATGAAACATCCAAAATTTTTATGATTTGCCTGGTGACATATAGAATGTAATAACCTGGAAAGGCCACACAGTCATCAAAAAATCCTTGTTTCTATGTCCCTTGACTTCTCCAGGATGGTGTGTTAAACAAAGCACTGTCTCCTCTTATTGGGCCGGGGACATCTTCCTATGGATAGAATCTGAGAATCTACGAGCCAGACAATTCTTCTTTTTTTTTTTTTTTTTAATTAAATTCAGTTTTATTGAGATACATTCACACACCATACAATCATCCATGGTATACAATCAACTGTCCACAGTCTGATAACATAGTTATGCGTTCATCACCACAATCTATCTGTGAACATTTTCCTTACATCAGAAAGAACCAGAACAAGAATAAAAAATAAAAGTGAAAAAAGAACACCCAAATCATCCCCCCATTCCACGCCATTTGGAGCCAGACAATTCTTGAATTCCTCCAAGTTACCCTGATAGCTATCCCAGACTGCTGGGAAGAAGAAGTCCGGTACCTACAAGCAATAAAATGCAAATCCTGGGCTAATCGTGGTCTTCTCCACTTGTTCATTTGTTCCATCCCTGTGCCAAAGCTTGTACAGGGCCCTTGGGTCCTGCTTAGGCTGTGTTGGAGCTCGTTTCCATGATCAATAACTTTTCCCAGTAGGAGGAACTAGGTCAAGCTCTAGTGTTGCCTGATTCAGCTTTCCAGGTTCTTGGCCATGCTGTGAGAAAGAATTCAAAGGCACAGCACAACATAGAGTAAGCAGGCAGAAAATTTATTAAGAGTGCATGTGAGAGAACATGTGGGCCCTCTCGCAAAGACAAGAGGGGTGACAGGCAAGAGGCCTTGGTAATGGGGTCAATCTGCTTTTATACATTAGCTTTTCTTACTCCTGTTCCCCCTTCCCTTCCTTGTTCGGGGCTCTTTCAGGGTAGATAGTACATTTGAGTAGGTGGGTCGGCTCCACCCTTCTCTGTAGACAACTCACTCAGGTGGGGGTCCTTTGGCGCCCAAGTGCTGTTTATTGCTGTTCTTCTCATAGATATCTTCCTCCTTGAGGCCTGACCATTTTGGGAATATGCTGTTTGCTCAGCCAAGCCACCACCTTAATTCTAACCCTGTCTCACTATGATCCAATAGAACGTCATCATGGTAAAGTGGAAAGCACAAGGACTGGAAACAATGAATGTGAATTCCAAACTTGGTCAACTACCAACTTGTATTGTGTGGCCCAAGGGGGCTTTTGCAGCTGAAGGACTAAAGAAGATGCCAGGCACATTCTGAGATATGAGCTTTTTTTTTTTTTTTTTTTGGTTTGAACAACCAGGATTTATTGCCTTATGCTTTTACAGAGACCAGAAGTCCAACACCAAGGTTTCAGCAAGGCAGACACAAAAGGGCAAACATTGTAAGATCTCACCAATATGAAATAGTTAGAATAAGCAGATTCATGGAGTCAGAAACTAGGACACAAGTTACCAGAGGCTGGGGTGGGGTGAGACATGAGCTTTTATTCGGGGTTGACTTATTAAGGAAATAAAAGTCAGTCACGTTGCCCTGGATTCAGGAGCTGCACTGAATGGTGGTGGGTTCAGAGCTCAATGTGAAGATACTCTGCAAAAGCTGGGAGTGCCAGGGAGTGGTTTATAAGGGTTAGGACAAAGACATTCCAATGGGTATGAGAGTATAAGCACGGGGTGTGTGTCTTGGAAACATAGAGAGGGCTCAATTGTAGTAAACAGGGAAAAGGGGAGGATTATAGGTTATCTTGTAGATAACAGTATCTCAGGGAATTTCAGGAAGGAAGTAGTTTCAGGAGAGAGGTAAGCTATAGATTACATTAGTGCCAGAGGCCTGATTTTACAAGGAAAGTAGGTCAAAACTGACCTAAGTCACCCAAGCTGCTGTGTGCACATCCTGGGCCTGGGCTCCCACAATCCACCACCATGCAGCAATTTGCATTCACCGTAGGACAGACATTGCATCCATAATCCACAACAACAATACAGTAAACAGCAGGGTACAAGTAAACCAGTACATATGGACAGTAATCCTATTAATAAGTGGTGCCATGGCCAAGCTAAAGAATTAAACCATTTGGACAAAGGATCATCAGATAAATGTTCAATATTTTGTAGATAGACTGATTAAATTTTACATAACTTTGACCACAGAAATAAATTTCCCTTTCCGCAAACTTCTGCAAATTTCTGTATCCATTCAGGTTTTCTCCTACATTTTCTCTTTTTCTTCATTCTGAAACAACCAGTCATTCAGGACAAAACTACTTTCTTTTTCCTTTTAATAAAAAACATCCTTTATGTCTTTTATACTTAAGTTACCAAAATAATTTTGGAAACTGTTTTCAAGCAAACATTCTACAGCATACAATTACCATTAAAATTAAAAAAAAATTGTTAGACTAATGCTAAATACTTAAAACACTTTAGTTAATGCATTACTGAAACAGTAATATACAATTTTTAACAAGAATAAATGCCACATGTTGGCATTAAACTGGATGGGTGGGTGGTTTAACAATATATAAGCTAAGTTTTTATTGGCCAATAGAAGAGTTACAGGTGTTTTAAATACTATATTTTCAATCCCCGCAGTGGCAGGGAGTCCTTTGGGGTCAGATCTACAGTCAGTTTGTGGCATCATGAGTGTTTATAAGTTATGTACACAGTTCCCTGGGGGACGGATTGGCAATACAAGTAACTTAGCATTTTATGTAATTCTAGTACCCCATGGGGTCAATAGTTATGTCCACTACCCCATTTCTGATTGTATTTGTTTGCATTCTCTCTCTCTCTCTCTCTCTCTCTCTCTCGTTAGCCTAGATAAGGATCCATCGATTTTATTGATTTTCTCAAACAACCAACTTCTGGTTTTTTTTATTCTATTTTTTTCCTGCTCTCAATTTCATTTATTTCTGCTCTAATCTTTGTTATTTCTTTCCTTCTGTTTGCTTTGGGGTTAGTTTGCTGTTCTTCCTCTAGTTCCTCCAGGTAAACAGCTAATTCCTCAATTTTTGTCCTTTCTTCTCTTTTAATATAGGCTTTTAGGGCAATAAATTTCCCTCTCAGCACTGCCTTTTCTGTATCCCATGAGTTTTGATATATTGTTTTCATTTTCATTTGCCTCAAGATATTTACTAATTTCTCTTGTAATTTCTTCCTTTACCCACTGCTTGTTTAAGAGTGTGTTGTTTAACTCCCATATATTTATGAATTTTCTGACCTTCTGCCTATTATTGATTTCCAACTTCATTTCATTATGATCTGAGAAAGTGTTTTGTATAATATCAATATTTTTAAATTTGAGACTTGCTTTGTGACCAAATATGTGGCCTATCCTAGAGAATGATCCATGAGCAGTTGAGAAAAATGTATACCCTGCTGTTGTGGGTATAGTGTTCTATAAATGTCTGTCAAGTCTAGTAGGGAAATATCTTAAAGATCTTGTGATAGGAGGTGGTTTCCTAGACCTTACACCCAAAGCAAGAGCAATGAAAGAAGGAATAGATGAATGGGATTTCCTCAAAGTTAAACACTTTTGTACATCAAGGGACTTTGTTAGAAAAGTAAAAAGGCAGCCTACGCAATGGGAAACCACATATCCAATAAGGGCTTAATGTACAGAATATATGAAGAGATCCTACAACTCAACAACAGAAAGACAAACAACTCAATTAAAAAATGGACAGAAGACACGGACAGATACTTGTCTGAAGAGGAAATAGAAATGTCTCAAAAACATATGAAAAGATACTCAACTTCAGTGGCTATTAGGGAAATGCAAATCAAAACCACAATGAGATATCATCTCACACCTACCAGAATGGTTATTATCAAAAAAACAGAAAATTACAAATGCTAGAGAGGATGTGGAGAAAGAGGCACACTTATTCACTGTTGGTGGGAATGTAGAATGGTGCAGCCGCTCTGGAAAGCAGTGTGGTGGTTCCTCGGGAAGCTAAGTATAGAATTGCCTTACGATCCAGCAATTCCATTACTAGGTATATACTCAGAAGAACTGAAAGTTAAGACAAAATGGATATTTGTAAACTGATGT
Organism: Choloepus didactylus; assembly: GCF_015220235.1. NCBI lineage: Eukaryota > Metazoa > Chordata > Mammalia > Pilosa > Megalonychidae > Choloepus > Choloepus didactylus. The sequence goes on along the minus strand of NC_051322.1, from coordinate 48,781,014 downwards.
TTATAGCAGCATTATTCATGATTGCCAAGAGATGGAAACAGCCCAAATGTCCATGAACAGACAAGTGGATAAACAAACTGTGGTATATACACATAATGGAATATTATGCAGCTGTAAGAACAAAATCACAGAACATATAACAACATGGATGAACCTTGAGGACATTATGTTGAGTGAAATTAGCCAGAAATGTAAGGACCAATACTGTATGGTTTCACTAATATGAACTAACATTAATGAGCAAACTTTGAGAGTTAAAGCTGAGAACACAGGTTACCAGGAGATAGAAAGAGGGTAGAGATCGGGCATTTGAAGCTGAAGAAGTATAGAATGTTCAACAGGATTGATTGTATAGATCCAGAAACAGATAGCACAATACTGTGTGATTGTAGCACAATATTGTAAATACACTGAACAAAGATGTCTGGGGGTAAAGTTAAAACAGGAAAGCTAGGGGCATGTATGGTACCAGAAGGAAAGATAGACTATAAAGACTGGGACTGTATAACTCAGTGAAACCTAGAGTGGTCAACGATGGTGACTAAATGTACAAATAGAAGAATGTTTTAACATGTGGGAGAACAAATGAATGTCAACCTTGCAAGTTGTTGAAAAAGGGATAGTATTGGGGAAAAAATATCATCATTGCAAACTGGACTCAACAGTCAACAGTAACATTGTAATATACTTCCATTAAATGTAACAAAGGCTATATACCAAAGCTAAATGTGTATGAGAGGGGGATATAAGGGAGGGATATGGGATTCTTGGTGGTGGTGGTGTGGTCTGACCATATTATTGTATTTTATTTTATTTTTATTTTTTCTTTTATCTTTTTATTATTCTTTTTTTAAATTTTTGTTGGAGTAATGAATATGTTCAAGTGCTGATTGTGGTGATGAATGCATATGATGACACTGTGAACAATCGATTGTACACCGTGGATGATAGTATGGTATGTGACTGTATCTCTATAAGCTTGCAGGAGAAAAAAATAAACAGAGGGATACAAGTGCTAGAGAAAACTTAGAGAGAGGGATGTACCTATTCACTGTTGGTGGGGAAGTAAAATGGTGCAGCCCATCTGGAGGTAAGTGTGGTGGTTCCGCAAGAAGCTAAGTATGTGGGTGCCATAAGGTCCTGCAACCTCATTATTGGGTATATACTTGGAAGAACTAAGAGCAGGGACACAAATGGACATTTGCACACTGGTGTTTATGGCAGCAGTATTCATGATTTGCAATGGATGGACCCGGCATTGTGGGATTGAGAAAATCTTCTTGACCAAAAGGGGGAAGTGAAACAAAACAAAATAAAGTTTCAGTGGCTGAGAGATTTCAAATGGAGTTGAGAGGTCATTCTGGAGGGTATTCTTATATGTTATATAGATATCCCTTTGTAGTTTTTAGTGTATTGGAATAGACAGAAGGAAATACCTGAAACTGTCAAATTGTAGCCTTGATTTTTGAAGATGATTATATAACTATAACTTAATACATGGTGTGACTGTGTGATTGTGAAAACCTTGTGTCTTACATTCCATTTATCCAGTATATGGACAAATGAGCAGAAAAATGGGGACAAAAATTAAATGAAAAATAGGGTGGGATGTGGGGGATGGAATGTTTTAGGTGTTCTTTTTAACTTATCCTTATTTTTATTTATTAATTTTTTTTTTGAGTAAGGAAAATGTTAAAAAACTGATTGTGGTGATAAATGCACAACTATATGATGGTACTGTGAACAACTGATTATACACTGTGGATGACTGTATGGTATGTGCATATACCTCAATAAAACTGAATTTTTAAAAATTTACAATAATAAATAATCTCTTTTCACTGGGAAATCCACTTGAAAAATGAAATTGAGATTAAAGAGAATACATGGAATAAAAACTCAGAAATGTTTGTCTAACAGTAGATTCTAAACCCTGCTCATTCAGATACCCCCTACCTAATTCCCACACTCATGCCAAGCAGTGCCAGAAAATGGACCAATATTTATCAACCTCTTCCAACATTTTTTTTATCTTCATTTTATTGAGATATAGTCACATACCATGCAGTCATACAAAACAAATTGTACATTCAATTGTTCACAGTACCATTACATAGTTGTACATTCATCACCTAAATCAATCCCTGACACCTTCATTAGCATACACACAAAAATAGTAAGAATAATAATTAAAGTGAAAAAGAGCAATTGAAGTAAAAAAGAACACTGGGTACCTTTGTCTGTTTGTTTGTTTGTTTCTTTCCCCTATTTTTCTACTCATCCATCCATAAACTAGACAAAGTGGAGTGTGGTCCTTATGGTTTTCCAAATCCCATTGTCACTCCTCATAAGCTACATTTTTATACAATTGTCTTCGAGATTCATGGGTTCTGGGTTGTAGTTTGATAGTTTCAGGTATCCACCACCAGCTACCCCAATTCTTTAGAACCTAAAAAGGGTTGTCTAAATTGTGCGTAAGAGTGCCCACCAGAGTGACCTCTCGGCTCCTTTTGGACTTGCTATTTCTCTTTCTCTGATCACATACCCAGATCCCTAATTGTTTGACAGGGATAGTGCTTCAGGCAGTACCAATTGTCCTCTTGTCTCCAAGTAAGGATATAAGGACCATTGTCCCTACACTAGTGAATGGGCAGATTAACATTAACAAAAACTTCCAGATCCCATTTGCCTGTTTCTCTTAAATCCCAGATCCTGTTGCCAGTCCTGTGAAACTGGAAACCTACATTTTCTCCTCTTGGTCCCACCCAAGGCATCTCACAAAAGGCACCAAAGTCCCAAATGCCTTCCCATGTTAAATGCCCCTTCACCCTGTAAGGCGTGGGGAAGGGTGGTGATTTCAAAGAAAACAGGAAATTCCTAACTGAAGATACCTGAGACAAATGGAGAGGCTGGGGTCTGCCGCTCTACGTGAAGGTTGGCATTAGGAGAATGAGATGAAGAGATGGGAGTGGAGACAACAAAAACCCCTACCCACCCATACTGGCCAAGTCTCTTTTTAATTTCTCTTGCCCACCTGTTCCCTTCGCTCGGCCTCGCTGCCTTTATTGCCATTTCCTTGCAGCTCTCTCTCCTTCAGAGGACTGCACTCTTTTCCAAGCTAGGCAATTCTTTAAAATCTTAGTTTCTCCACGAAGAAATCATCACTGAACATTCAATACAACAAGATGCACCAATAGCTACTTAACAACAACAACAAAGCACCTCTGCTGTGGCCTGTGGAAGAAGGACCAACCTACTCTTGTGATGTAGTAACACACTGCCTGGTATGGCATCTCTTCCCCTCTACATCACAGCATTCCCTTTCTCCTTTTTTATTTGTAGATGTCCTTTTTAGGCTGCCCTCCAGTCGCCCCCTCACCTCCTCTTTCCTTCTTCTGAGAATCATTCTATTCCCTATGCCTTGCCCCTTGGCCACAGTTGATTGGTCCAGGGGTGTAGACTTGACTCAAGTGTGTCCAATGAAGCCCATTGCTGGGGATTTGGGGACTTGAAATGAAGAGAGAATAAGGTCAGTCTTTCTTTAATATTTGAAGCTATAAAATGTAAGTAAGGGTTTTGGAGTGGTTGTAGCCATGGTTCCAATAACCCCTTAAATGACTTGATTTGTTTTTCTCACTTGCAACCAAGAGTACAAATAAATACACTCCTTATGCCAGAATCTAAACACAACTTCAAAAAATGTTACCCAAATCATGTCTCCTTCAAGGCTCCATCAACCAATAAATATAAAGCAGTTCATAACATCTCACTTCCTGGCATGTGGTCATTTCTGCTGCAACACACATATTCTGCCTATCTGTTTGGTCAGTTAACACTTGCCACTTGAAATCAGAATCTTCTACATTGAGGTAACAGATGTTTTCCTTTTTTTATTCCCTAGTTTTATTAGATCATGCAGCAAAGAAAAATGCTACGCTGAAAGTGAACCTAATCTATTTGTCTATCAAAGGAGCCTTAGGGAATATTTGGTGAATATATTAATTTCAAGATTTTTGAAACAACATAGTTAACCATTTTGATCTCCATGCTTTACTTCCCATGAGAAAACACTATAGGACTCATTTCTAGCACTGCATCTTTTTTTTTACACAATTTTATTGAGATATATTCACATTCCATGCAATCCAACCAAAGTATGCAATCAATAGTTCACAATATTATCACATATTTGTGTATTCATCACCATGATCATATTTAGAACATTTGCATTACTCCAGGAAAAGAAATAAAAAGGAAACAGAAGACCTCAAACATCCCATACCCCATACTTCTCCCTTTTATTGACCACTAGTGTTGCACTCCACCCAATTTTAAGACTTTCAATAGAGGTAGGTTAACTAAGACAGTGTAGTATTGTCAGAGATCAATATATAGATCAGTGAAACAGAACAAAACATCCATAATTAGATCCATGCAAACACATGCAACTGACTTTTGTTTTTTGTTTTTTTTTTTTGCTAGTTAGTTATACAATCATTATCAAAGATCAAGGCTGCTGGGTTATAGTTCAATAACTTCAGGTACTCCTGGTTATTCTAAAACAGTAAACAATAAAAAGAAATATCTATGTAATGATTCAGTAGTTACAGTCATCTGTTAAATCCTAATTTCTCAGTTATACCTCCTCCCTCTCATTTGATCTTTTTTTTTTTTAAATTCCATTTTATTGAAATATATTCACATACCATACAATCATCCATGGTATACAATCAACTGTTCACAGTATGATCATATAGTTATGCATTCATCACCACAGTCTATTTCTGAACACTTTCCTCACATCAGAAAGAATCAGAATAAGAATAAAAAATAAAAGTAAAAAAAGAACACCCAAACCATCCCCCACCATCCAACCCTATTTGTCATTTAGTTTTTGTCCCCACTTTTCTACCCATCCATCCACACACTAGACAAAGGGAGTGTGACCCACAAGGCCTTCACAATCACACTGTCACCCCTTGTAATCTACATTATTATACAATTGTCTTCAGGAGTCCAGACTACTGTGTTGGAGTTTGGTAGTTTCAGTTATTTATTTCTAGCTATTCCAATACATTAAAACCTAAGAGGTGTTATTTATACAGTGCACACGAATGTCCACCAGAGTGACCTCTGGACTCCACTTGAAATCTCTCAGCCACTGAAACTATTTCATCTCATTTTGCATCCCCCTTTTGGTCAAGAAGATATTCTCAATTCCACGATGCCGGGTCCATGATTTCATCCCCGGGAGTCATTATTCTGCATTGCCAGGGAGATTTACACCCCTGGGAGTCAGGTCCCATGTAGGGGGAAGGGTAGTGAGTTCACCTGCTGAGGTGGCTCAGTTAGAGAGAGAGGGCCACATCTGAGCAACAAAGAGGTACTCAAGGGGAGACTCTTAGGCACAATTATATGCAAGTTAAGCCTCTCCTTTGCAGTAATGAGCCCCACAAGGGGCACAGTCCCATGATAGAGGGCTCAGCACATCAAACTGCCAGTCCCAATGTTTGTGACAACATTAACCACCAGTCCAGGTGAGGAAGTCCAACACTTCTGCACCCTCCCCCAGCTCCTTGCGGTGAGGGGGAGGGGTGGATGTAAATATATTTTTTATTCTCTCTAGCACTGCATCTTATGGAGACTGCTCTGGACTTAAAAGGTGCAGATATGCAGGCTGCCAGAGAGAGAAGACATAAAATAGGAGGAGTTCCAGAAAATATGGTTCATTTATCAAAATGACACAAGAAACACAGTTAAAGTAAAAAGTTTCTGTGCCCTAAGTCAACTCCGAAACTCATCTCTTTCAAGTGATCTTTTATTCTGCTTCTAATGCACCACTCATTCTGACCTGCACTCAGTAAACACAGACCTTTCAATGGGCTTGCCAGTTACACTGCCCTCTTCTTTGGAATAGCAGCTAAATTAAGTTCCCTTATTCTTTGGATAAGTTGACCCTCAAATCCTAACTATAGCTGATTAGACCAGAAATGTATGCCTGACACAAAGCTAGCCATCTAAAGAAGTATTTCAGAATCATCTGGAGAGTTTCTTATAAACAATCTCATGGGATCCAGCCCAGACTCCCTAAGGATGGAGCCTGAGATTCTGTTTCTTTGAAAATACCCATCAGGTGATTCTGATGATTAACAATAGTAAGAATCAGAAGACGAGGTCACCAACATATGAGCTGGCCTGGGCTGAGACTTCTTCCCAACAGGACTGTGAGAAATGGACCCCATCAGGACTTCCCCTTGGGGTGATGGAATGTGACTCACAGAGAAGAGGGAGCCCCCAGACTTAAAGGTAAGAGACTCACAGAACGACGGCTCCAAGCCTGTAAGTAGAGGCCATGAAAACTGAAGAGAGAAGTTTAAGCAATAGAGAAGCATCTGGGTCATCAGAGGTATTGGAAGCAGAAAAACTGAGCACTAAAATGGAAGCATCATCAAAGTTAGGAGCAACGGATGTGGGTACCAAGGGATGAGTTGCTGTTATAATTTTAATGCAATGCTGTTCTCAGCAACTGGGATGCTTTCTTCTGCTTCTTGACTTTTCTATGTTTCCTTCAATAAACCTCTGCCATCTGAGACCCTTGAAAAGGCCTAATTTACTCATTGGCTTTATTTCTTTAAAAAGAGAAAAAGGAATTTTTAGAGGAGCTTGCCCTTTCAAGGGTCAAAGTTAATGCACTCTCCTAATATCACTGGAGCCTGAACATCTTTTGTGCCTTTTCATAATTAACTTCTTACAATTGCCTTTTTACAAGAAAACAAAAAAATAGTAAAAGAAAAAACTCAACATTTATAATATCTTTGTTTAAATATCTTTAAACATGCTATGTACTCTTTATCATAATTATCTTTAATTGCAAAGTTAAGTCTCTCAGTCTTTTACTTTCTCTCTCAAAATTTGTGACTTAAATTAGTTTTTACACTAGTATATTCTTATTGTTTGAGGAACATTTAGGAGTCATTATTACACATCCAGCAAGAAAAATGATTCTGTTTTGGTTGACCAAAGTATTGATCAAAAATTTTAATAAGGAATTCCAGAACTGATTTGCATTCACTTATTAGGTTATGTATTATTCATGTTCATTTAAATTGTTACACACTAAAGGTTTATATAAAACTATCCTCAAGGTCTGTGCTAGGATACCCCTTTATAGAAAATGATATCCTTTAATATATTTCTTTTTTTGTGATGAGGTAGAGAAATATTTACAATCTTAATATCTGGCACCAGAATCCCATCAAGCTATCTACTAAAGTCATGAATGCTTGGTAGGAAGAATTGTTCACAGTCTAATAAGGAAAATTCAAGAAGGGCTGAATTTCATATCAAGGTCAATGACTATTGGGATAGAGGCAGGACATAAGGGCAGAGTCTAGAGGGCAATGGGGCCCCAATACTGGACACAGGGACCCCTCTCTGCTAAACGGCGCTTGGGTATGTGCTTCCCACCTCCAGCTCTTTAGGAACAACTTTAGGAGTGTTAAAATTGATCAATTCCGGCCAATCTAAGATGGCGGCACAGAGAGGAGCAGAAGCTAAGTAGTCCCTCTGGAACAACTAAAAAAACCCAGAAACAACTAGTATATAATCCGTAATAACTGCAGGGGGACAGACGTGACCGTCCACTCATCATACACCAACCTGAATTGGGAGGAATGCCCAAGATCACAGCATAAAATCTGTAAATAAGAACTGCAAATCCAAATCGGGAGACCCCTCCCCCACAGCCCGAGCTACAAAGCCTCATGGTCCCAGAGAGAAGCCTTCTCCCAGCGAGCGAATATAGCTCAGCTGAGCTCCAGCTGGGGTTTTAATTAGAGAGTGTGAACTGCTCACTACAAGGTATGAATCCCCAACAAGTAGATAGAGGCTTTGGGTGACGACTAACCTTGGAAAGGCAGAAGGTTGCCTCGGATTAGCTCTGTTCCTTTTTCGACTCAGTGGAGAAAGCCTCGGCCATTTTCAGTTCCCAGTTCTGTGACTCAGACAGGGGTATAGCACACGCAGAGAGAGACCACTGAAATGCTAATGACCTCCCCCTAAGGCATCTATCTTCTCTAAGAGGAAAGGGGTGGGGCCCAGTTCTGTCATTCAGAACTTACACCAGTCAAGAATTATAGGCTAATCTTTGCATCAAGCAGAGAGCGCCCCTGCATGGCCCAGCAGCCTGGGGCTTCCCTTGAGGGATGACACGCACTAGTGACGTAGCACAGCCTTCCCTCAGCAGAGGTCCTGGAAGATCACAGCTGCGAAGGGGGGCCCGCTCGGAAAACCCAGGGACGCTACGTCAATGCTGGTGGTTTGTGGGTCAGTGACAGAGAAAATCTGGGGCAAAACTGAAATGAAAGCTTAGACTCTTGCAACAGCCTTGAATCTCTGGGAACACCTGGGCGGTTTGAATATTAAAGCAGCCCTGCCTCCCTGACCACCCAGATACACACACCACATTCAGGGCAGACAGCTCCAACAACAAACCCAAACTGAGTATTCACCAACCAAATCCCACAAAAATCATTTCCCCACACACCACAGAGACAGAGTTGGGGAGAACTGACTTGAGGGGTATAGGTGACTTGCAGATGCTATCTGCTGGTTAGTTGGAGAAAGTGTACCCCACCAACTTGTATTTCCGAAAAATTAGATTGGTATTTTTTTTTATAACTTGAAAGAACCCTATCAAGCAAAGCAAATGCCAAGAGGCGAAAAACAACAGAAAATCTTAATGCATATGATAAAACCAGATGATATGGAGAACCAGATCCCAAACACCCATTCAAAATATCAGAAGAGACACAGTACTTGGCACAATTAATCAGACAATCACAATCAAGGAACGAAAACATAGCATAGGATATAAAAGACATGAAGAAGACTATGGAACAGAATAAAAGAGACATCAAGAAGACCCTAGAAGAGCAAAAGAAGAAATTGCAAGATTAAATAAAAAAGTAGAAGATCTTACGGAAATACAAGAAATTGTTGGCCAAATTAAAAAGACTCTGCATACTCATAATACAAGATTAGAGGAAGCTGAACAACGACTCAGTGTCCTAGAGGTCCACAGAACAGAAAATGAAAGAACAAAAGAAAGAATGGAGAAAAAAATCAAAAAAAAATGAAAAGGATCTCAGGGATATGATAGATAAAATAAAACGTCCAAATTTAAGACTCATTGGTGTCCCAGAAGGGGAAGAGAAGGGTAAAGGTCTAGAAAGAGTAGTCAAAGAAATTGTTGGGGAAAACTTCGCAAACCTTCTACACAATATAAATACACAAAGCATAAATGCCCAGTGAATTCCAAATAGAATAAATCCAAATAAACCTACTCCAAGACATATTCTGATCAGACTGTCAAATACTGAAGAGAAGGAGCAAGTTCTGAAAGCAGAAAGAGAAAAGCAATTCACCACATACAAAGGAAACTAAGTTGTGACTACTACAACATTCTAAATGTGATTAATCCCACTAATGGAAGGCTAGGGAGGGGGTGGAATGAGAAGATTTAGGCCATATATATGTTTCCACAATTGAGGGGGAAAAAAAAAAGACAGTCTAAATAGATGACAATTGAATGCCAAGGATGACCCTGGATGGGATCTGAGGATGGAGGACAGGAGGCTCAAAGGGACACAGTTGGGACATAAGGAAAAGGAAATATAGAAAGTAAGCTTTGTATCATTGTTGAATCTCTTGTACTTCTTAGCTGTGCTTAATGGGATTGCATAAAAGAATGTTCTTGTTCATAGGAATTGTATATGTGAATTATAGTGTATGTTCAAGGATGTGTGCAGCTAACTCTCATATGTTCAGAAGACAGAGCAATAGATGATGGATGATAGATAGGAAGAGAGGAAGGGAAAGAAATAGCGGTGTAACAACATGTTAAAGTTAGTGGCTCGGGGTATCGGGGGAGGGGGGTCAGGGAATGCTGGAGTTCTGTGTATGGGGTTTGTATTGTTTTTGCAACTGTTCCTACAACTTTGAATTTATTTCAAAATAAAATTAAAAAACAACAATAACAAAAAAAAAAAAAGAGCCTGATTAGCAAAAGTACGTGGGCTTTGGGGCTGAAAAATTAAAAAAAAAAAAAATTTTGATCAATCCCTTGTGTTCATGCAGGTTTACCCCAAACATGCTTTCATATAATTTGGTTTTCCCCTTACTAAATTACAATCCCTGTCCTTTGTTCCAGAATAATCTAGATTGGAAGACTGGATATTTGTAAACTTTTCAGACACATTATTCATCTACAGTTTCTTCCCAATATACTTAATATTGTCAGATCCCAGAAAAAGAGTCTAACATATAGAAGGAATTTCTGACCCAGGGGCCCCGCAGCTTATCTCATAGAAACCAGATGTGCCATAAAATATGGGTTGAAGGCTGTTTAGAAACTCCAGTCATGATGGCACCTCAACCCCCAAAAGGTGGATAAAGCAAGATCAGCTATGTCTATAAGATGAACGGCTATAAGCATGTGGAAAAGGCCTGCTCCCTCCAAATAAATAATGCAGCTGCACTTCAAAGAAGAGTAGTGCATCAGAACCCTAGCAGCCAATCAGCTCAGAAGTTGATAAGCCCTCACCCACTCAAGGCACAGGACAACACTCAGTGGACACCCTTTCCTCCCAACGTGGTTTTTTTTCTTTAAAAACGCAGCTCTCGGAAAGAGAGCCGGAGTCACTTTCTTTATTTTCACTCCCACCTGCTTTCTTCCTCTAATAAATCTTAAACTTTCTACTTAAAAATTCTATTCGCTGAGTTGTGTAGCTTCTTGAACGACTCCGACCTGACATCTGGTGCTGAAACCTGGGACGGAGGTTCAACTGAGGCTTGAGTCTCCAGCCCCTTAGGGGCAATGGGACAGCCTCTTGTTCAGCCCCATTTGGAGGACCAACTAAGGTTTGATTTTCCCGGCCCCTCAGGGCAATGGGGCAGCCTTGCAGCCAACTCTATTCCCCGAACTACACAGTCATTCAAGTTTCCATGCATTCAGTGGCTTGAGTCCATCAACTCAAACCACCTTGACGCAACGCCGGCTCACCCTCATGGCTCTCAAATATCTATAACCAATTTGGCCCTAGGTAAGTGACGTCTTTCTGCCCAGATCCTCCCAAGAGTTTTGTTCAGTGTCCCAGGGACACCTCGGCCTGCTCTAACGCGGCGACTGGCTTTGTAAGCCGAAAAATCTGCACACTCAGTTAAAACTCTCTGATGCTCTGGGAGCGTTTTTCCCCATTGCAGCAGTCAAAGTAACTCGGGGGATGCCTTGAGCGAAAGACTGCACGCAATTTCCTGATCCCCAATGACAAACCGGGGATGCCTGCTTTGTTGTTGAGACGGATCGTACAGATCTGGGTTGTTAGTCTCACTTGAGCAACGTTTTGGGTGGCCTGTGGAAGCCTCCAAAGGAGCGAGGGGACCATGAGCCTCTCATGGGAGATCTCCGTAAGCCTCCCACAAGCATAGCCCCAATTCGTGTCAGCCTCATCCAAGGAGACGTAAGCCTCCAAAGGAGTGGGGGCATCATAAGCCTCTCACGGGCGATCTCCGTAAGCCTCCCACGAGCAAAGTTCCCTAACAAGCAACAAGCCTCTTAAATTTCTTAAATAATCATGGGTAATGTCCAGTCAATTTTAAGTGACTCCAAAACTGCATTTCCTCCTAAATCTACTCCCCTTGGATATTTACTCCGCAATCTCAATAAACTTCAACCAGAAGGGGAGGTAAAACCAAAAAAAAACCTATTCATTTCTGTAATACAATTTGGCCGCAATATTCTTTAGAACAACAAAAACGCTGGCCAGAAAATGACACTTTCAACTGGCAAATTCTCGCTGAACTTGATAATTTTATTTGGTGCAACAGCAAATGGTCTGAAGCTCCCTATTCTCAAGCTTTCTGGACTCTTTGGTTCCGACCATCTTTGTGCCACTCTTTCGCCTCCCACCAAATCCTCCTCCTTCATGAAAAACCTTCCAAGCCTTCCGCTCCCCCCTCTATGGAAATTGCAAAACCCCTAACTCTGAAGAGCCTTTAAACAGCTTCTGCTACTTTGACCCTGCGGACCATCCCCCTCCCTACTATACTCCCCCTCCCCATTCTTCTCCAACCCTTTCCACTCCCCTCCCCTCATCCTCAACCCCTTCCCTTCCCAAACCCACCCCCATCCCTAACAAGCCCTCTCTTACCTCAGATACTCCTCCTCCCGATTCCTCTCCAACCTCTTCCGCTTCCCTTCCCTCTTCTTCTCCTCCAAACCTACCCCTGCCCCTAATAAGTCCTCTCCTACCTTAGCACCTACCTTTTGTCCCCCTCTCCTGGATTCTACGCAAACTCCCCAACCCTTTTCACCTCCTTTCACTCGATCTCATGGTCCAGCGTCTATAATAAATCCCCCATCAGAAGGTCTGTTTCCCTTACGAGAGGTAGCAGGCTGGGAAAGCATCATGAAAGTTCATGTTCCCTTCTCCCTTTCAGACTTAAGCCAAATTGAAAAACAGCTCAGGTCCTTCTCAGCCAATCCAACCAAATTTATAAAAGAATTCAAATATTTAACCCAATCCTATGACTTAACTTATCAAGATGTTTATATTGTTATAACTTCCACCACAACTCCTGAAGAAAGATTGCATTTGGGCTGCAGCTACAGCCCACGCTGATAAACTTTCCACAGAAAACCCCATTTCTCTCCACAGCATGCTGGGAACAAATGCAGTCCCCACAGCAGACCCAAACTGGGACTATCAAGACCAATCCCCAGATAAAAAGAAAATGAAACATTTCCTTACTTGCATTATTGAAGGAATGAAAAAGGCAGGCTTTAAAGCCATTAACTATGACAAAATTTTGGAAATTTTCAAGAGGCTAACGAAAACCCTGCCAACTTTCTAAACCACCTCAATGAGGCTATTCTAAAATATACCAACATTGATCCTTCCATACGGGAAGGAGCGCTTTTTCTCCATACTCATTTTATTACCCAATCAGCCACAGATATTCGAAAAAAACATCAAAAAATAGAACAAGGTCCTCAAGCACTCCAGCAGGAATTTATGAAAACAGACTTTAAAGTATTTAACAATAGACAAGAAGAAAAAGAAAAGGTAGAAAACAAAAAGAACAGGAAAAAGAAGAAAAACAAAAACAAAAACAAAAAGAGAAAGAGAGGAAAGGGAGGCAGTTCGAGAGAAGGTCAGACAGGAAAGCAATGAGGCCCGTTACTTGCTCCTTGCCAATGCCTTGAGGCAGCCCAGTCTAAACCATGGTAATAAAAATCAAAATTTAGAGGGCAAAAAAGTGCTGCTCCGAGATCAGCCATTTGATGCTGAAGGACTACAGAATGTTTAGGATTGATTGCATAGATCCAGAAACAGAGCATAATACTGTGTGATGGTAGCACGGTATTGTAAGTACACTGAATAAAGATGTCTGTGAGTAAAGCTAAAAGAGGTGGGATAGAAGAATGTATGATACCAGAGGTAAAGATAGATGATAAAGACTGGGACTATATAACTTGGCAAAAACTGGAGTAGCCAATGACTCTTACTAAGTATACAAATATAAAAATGTTTTTGCATGTGGGAAAGCAAATGAATGTCAACCACGTAGAGAGTTGAAAAAGGGATGGTATACAGGAAAAAACATAATCAAAGCAAACTGGAGTCTATGGTCAACAGTAACATTGTAATATACCTCCATAAAATGTAAGAAAGGCAATATGCCAATGCTAAATGTATATGAGAGGGGGATATAGGGGAGAAATATGGGATTCTTGGTAGTGGTGCTATTTGCTGTCCTTACTAGTATATTGTATTGTATGACATGTTATTTTTCTTTTTATCATTTTTTTTCTTATTGCTAAAAAGAAAAAACAATTTTTCTTGTAGTAATCAGTATGTTCAAGTGCTGATTGTGGTGATAAATGTACAACTTTATGATGATACCATGAACAACTGACTGTACACTGTGGATAAATGTACGGTATGGAAATATAACTCTAAAATTGTAGGAATATATATATAGGAGTAAAAGTGTTGGAGAAAACATGGTGAGAGGGATGTACCTATCTACCTGTTGAGCAGGTAGAATGGTGTAGCCTTTCTGAAGGTCAGTGTGGTTGTTCCACAAAAAGTTAAGTATGTGGGGACCGAAAGGTCCTGCAACCTCATTATGGGTTATGTCATTTGAAGATCTGAGAGCAGAGACATGAATGAACATTTGTAAACTGGTGTTCACAGAGGCAGTAATCATGATTTGCAAAGGGTGCAGATGACCTAAGGGTACATTCACTGAAGAATGGAATGGTGTACTGTGGTGTACGCATACAGTGGAACACTGAGCAACTACAAGAAGGAGTGAAGTTGTGAGACACACAACGAGGTAAATGGATCCTGTACACAGTATCTGAGTGAAGAACACTAGAAATAAAGGCACTTTAATGCCTCACCAATATGGACTAACTACAATGTGTAAACTCAGAATTGAATCTTAGAACGTAGCCTAATGTGGACATAATTATTGTAATAGTCCCTAGATTGTAAGCTCTTACAGCAGTTAACTCTATCCCTGAATTGTAATGCCTGTCTCTAAACTTTGAGATGCTGATCCCCTAGCGTATAACCTGATTGGTCTCTGGAACAATGCATATCTCTGAGACACCTGGAACTCAGAGCTAGAGCTCGGCAGATATGAGTGTCAGTATTAGTGCATACAGCCACTGTCAAAAAAAAAAAAAAAAAAAAAGAAAGTTGAAAAAGAGCCCAGACTTCAATTAGTGATATGAATGAAGCAGGTCTGGTTAAGACCAGGGCAAGCCAGGCCAAAGGGTAAAGGTTGAAAGTGATTGTGTTTTAAAACTTCAACTTCCATATGAGACCAAGGGAATAGATATCTATTTGGTACAGGATCTAAATTTTCTAAACGGTATAATTCTACAGTCGATTTGTTCAAACACCACAATTGCATGGAACTTTGAATAGGAAGTGAGGTACGGTAGGTTAGTATAGGCTGGAGTGAAATAGTGACACATCCTAGAGTAATTTGGGCAGATAATAAAAAATATATTTACAGCCTCCCCCTCCCCAGCCCTGAGGATCTGGGGGAAGGTGCGGATATGTTCGACATCCTCACCTGGACTGGTGTTGATGCTGTCACAAACATTGGGACTGGCGGTCTGATGTGCTGAGCCCTCGAGCATGGGACTTGCCCTTATGAAGCTCATTACCACAAAGGAGAGTCTAAACTTGCATGTAATGGTGCCTAAGAGTCTCCTCCTGAGTACCTCTTTGTTGCTCAGATGTGGCCCTCTCTCTCTCTAACTGAGCCATCTCGACAGGTGAACTCGCTGCCCTCCCCACTACGTGGGACCCGACTCCCAGGAGTGTAAATCTTCCTGGCAATGCAGAATATGACTCCCGGGGATGAATGTGGACCCGGCATCGTGAGACTGAGAGTATCTTCTTGACCAAGAGGGGGATGCAAAATGAGACAAAATAGTTTCAGTGGCTGAGAGATTTCAAATGGAGTCGAGAGGTCACTCTGGTGGACATTCTTATGCACTATATAGATAACACCTCTTAGGCTTTAATGTATTGGAATAGCTAGAAGTAAATACCTGAAACTACCAAACTCCAACCCAGCAGTCTGGACTCCTGAAGACAATTATATAATAATGTAGGTTACAAGGGGAGACAGTGTGATTGTGAAGACCTTGTGGATCACACCCCCTTTATCTAGTGTATGGATGAGTGGAGGAATGGGGATAAAAACTAAAGGACAAATGGGGTGGGATGGGGGGATGATTTGGGTGTTCTTTTTTCACTTTTATTTTTTATTCTTGTTCTGGTTCTTTCTGATGTGGGGAGAATGTTCGGAGATAGATTGTGGTGATGAACGCATAACTATGTTATCATACTGTGGACAGTGGATTGTATACCATGGATGATTGTATGGTGTGTGAATGTATTTCAATAAAACTGAATTTAATAAAAAAAAAAAAAAAAGTGCTGCCCCACCCTTGCTTTCGTTGAGGTAAAACAGGCCACTGGGCCAAACACTGCACTCAGCAAATGATTCAGCAACCGCAAGGCCCGCCGCTGGGTCCTTGCTCACGGTGCCACCAAACAGGTCATTGGAAAGCCGACTGTCCCACGGCCTCTTACCGGGGGTTTGGGCAACCATCTCTTCCTGAACAGGTGTCACCAGCTCCAGAACTGGGTGATCTCCTCAGACTAGCCGCAGAAGACTGATGGGGTCCGGGCTCCAGCACTGCCCCGACAGTGATCATCACCACCACAGAACCCAGGGTAACCTTAAAGGTGGCAGGTAAACCCATTTCTTTTCTTTTAGACATGGGCACTACATACCTTGTCCTGCCTGACAGGACAAAACTTAAAACAACCATTCAATCATCAGAAATAAAGTATGCCAATAAACTGCCTCAAACCATCCTACTCCTATCTGTGGGAGAAACACTCTCTTCCCTTGAGGAAATAGTTCTGCCCTCATGGCTAGAAAAAGCTAATCCTCAGGTATGGGACACTTCCACCCCTTCCATCGCTAAGCATCATGATCCTGTCCAAGTTCCTCTCCAGAAACCTGGAGAATATCCAAATAAACTGCAATATCCTCTCACCCAACAAGCTCTCATGGGCCTAAAACCCGTAACTGAAAGACTGTTAACCTCCGGGCTCCTTAGAGAAGTGGCCTCCCCAGCCAATACACCTATTTTAGCAATAAAGAAACCAAACAGCACTTACTGGCTAGTCTAAGATCTTAGGACAATTAAGCAAGCTACCATACCTCTTACTCCTATAGTTCCTAATCTGTATTCAATACTCTTTCAATTCCCCCGAATACTACGCATCATACAGTCTTAGACCTCAAAGATGCTTTCTTTACTATTCCACTTCACCCCAGCTCTCAAAATCTGTTTGCTCTTACTTGGACAAACCCCTTTACCAAAACTTCTAAGCAATTAACATGAACAGTTTCCCCACAAGGCTTTAGAGATAGCCCACATTTATTTAGACAAGCCTCGGCCTCTAATTTACAAACACTACATTTACATCCCAGCAAGCTGCTTCAGTATGTAAATGACCTCCTGCTGTGCAGTCCATCCGGAAGCCTTATCACAAGAACACACAGTCATCCTCCTCAACTGCTTACAACAGAAGGGATATAAAGTTCCCAAAGATAAAGGGCAATTTTCTAAGCCACAAGTCACTTACTTAGGACTTTCCCTCTCCCCTAACAAAAAGGCCATTACCACTGGCTGCAAAGAAATGATTGTAAATATTCCTCTCCCCCAAACCAAACAAGAACTTCTTTTCTTTCTTGGTTTAGCCAATTTTTTCTGAAACTGGATCCCCAATTTTGGACTTATAACTAAAAGCTTGTATCAAGCCACTGCAGGAGACCTCTGGGACCCGCTAGATGATCCTTTAGCTATTAAACACTCATTTAAACAGCTCAAAACAGCTCTCACACAAGTTCCTGCCTTAACCCTTCCGGACCCCAACAAGCCTTTTACACTATATGTAGACACTAAAGATGGTTTTGCTCTTGGAGTGTTAACCCAAACAAGTGGACCAAACACTCGTGTAATTGCTTATTTCTCCAAAGCTTTAGGTTTCCCTTTCCTACGGTGGCCACTCTGTCTCAAAGTCTTAGTCTCTGCAGCACTTCTCATACAAGACCCTCTTAAACTTGTGCCATATGCTCAATTGCCTGTCCTCTCTTCTCATAACCTCCCTTCTCTCTTAATGTTCCAAGCTGTCTCTAGTGCCTCCCACTCTCGTGTTCAATCGTTAAATGCACAGCTTCTTTATAACCCCCAAGTTACAATATCCTATTCTCCTACAATTCCTAACCCAGCAAAATTCCTCCAAGCACCAAAAACCTAGGCATAACTGTAGAAACTATAGATCATTTTCTCTACCCATTTCCCAACATGAAAGATTCTCCTCTACCTCTGCCGGCTAACACCTGGCTTATTGATGGCAGTGCTTTTAAAGACCCTTCTAAACAAGCTGGATATGCCATAGTATCTGCCCAAAAAATAATTGAGTCCGGACCTTTACCCCCCGGCACCACTTTCCCGCAAACAGAGCTTATAGCCCTCATTCAATCTCTCAAATTAGTCGTGGGTATCCCCACTAACATTTATACTGATTCTAAATATGCTTTTCATATTATTCATTCACATCTAGCTATATGGAAAGAGAGAGGATATCTTACTTCTAAAAATTCTCTGATTATTAATAAAACTCTTATCTTTAAACTCCTTGAAGCAGCACAAATCCCCACCCAGGTAGCAGTTATTCACTATAAGGGTCACCAAAGTGGGAAAGACCCCATTTCAATGCATAACAAGAAAGCAGATAAAGAAGAGAAAAGACAAGCTCAAACCCCTACTCAGCTTCTAGGGATGCCCACCCCAGTGCCTGCTTATTCCACCTTAGAGCAAACAGATTTAGCCCAGCTTGGCGCCACCCTCAATGAATGATGGTTCTACACAAATGATAAAGCAGTCATACAAAATAGAAGAGCACTAGACGTTCTAACCACAACAGCAGGAGGAACTTGTGCAATAATAAATGAAACCTGTTGTTTTTACATCAATAATACAGGACAAGTCAAACAAAACTTACAAGTACTAAAACAAAATATAAAATAATAAAAAATAGTCTAGCAAATGTAGATGACTCTTAGTTAGAAAACTTTCTCTCAAATTTTCTTTCATTCTTTTCTACGCCTCTACGAGCTATTCTGGTCCCCTTCATTGGGCCATTAATTATCCTTATATTAATTTTCCTTTTTGCTCCTTGGCTCTTACAATGTCTAATTAAATTTGTCAATAGGTCAATAGCAGCCATGACTAACCAGCAAAATTCCAAAAACATACTCCTGTTGCAACAAAAATTCGAGAATTTGCTCCTGCCACAGCAAAAGCATCACTATCAGCCCGTTCCAGCAGAAGATGCCCAAACATCAATTCAATAATTCTAAAGCTTGGTTCAAAGCAACTTTCCTCCAACTACATCCCCACTCAGCCAGAAGTAGCTAAAGAAAGAACGTGATGCCCCTGCTTCCTCCAAAGGTTGCTTAGAGCTAAGTTAAAGTATTAACCCAAATTCAACCCAAACTTTTGCCAATGTTATTGAAAGTAAAAGGCAGGAATGTCAGATCCCAGAAAAAGAGTCTAACATATAGAAGGAATTTCTGACACAGGGGCCCCCGCAGCTTATCTCATAGGAACCAGATGTGCCATAAAATACGAGTTGAAGTCTGTTTAGAAACTCCAGTCATGGTGGTGCCTCAACCCCCAAAAGGTGGATAAAGCAAGACCAGATATGTCTATAAGATGAATGACCATAAGCATGCGGAAAAGGCCTGCTCCCCCCAAACAGATAATGCAGCTGCACTTCAAAGAAGAGTAGTGCGTCAGAACCCTAGCAGCCAATCAGCTCAGAAGTTGATAAGCCCTCACCCAGTCAAGGCACAGGACAACACTCAGCGGACACCCTTCCCTCCCGTGGTTTTTTTTCTTTAAAAATGCAGCTCTCAGAAAGAGAGCTGGAGTCACTTTCTTTCTTTTCACTGGCTCCCACCTGCTTTCTTCCTCTAATAAATCTTAAACTTTCTACTTAAAACTTTGACTCACTGAGTTATGTAGATTCTTGAACGACTTCAACCTGACAAATATATCTCCTTTGTGAGTTGGATATACCATATTGGCTCAATGCCAATAAAGAGTCAACTCAAAAATTCCCTTTTATCTGACACTATATTGTCAAACAACATTTGGATTTATAATTTGGCTTCCTTTGTAGCTTGCTTGCAAGAAGCAAAAGGGAAGTTCTGCCTACCATGAGCATTCTGATGCACGTAGGGGTATTGCCTGTTGTAAATCAATGAATGGGTATATATTATACATTCACCTCCATTCATACGTGTGTGTGTGTGTGTGTATCTCAGTTTCTTTAAGTGATGAATCTCTTCCCAGGTTCTGTCAAAGCCAGATTTCTGATAATTCAAATCCATGTGAATCCTTGAAAGCAGTGAATTGGCCGAGTTAAAAACCACCTTGTCCAGGCCCTTGGAAGCAGCAGCCATGCTTGGCCTGGCAACAAACACCATCCTGAACAGCTGGCTCATATCTTAAAATTCACTATTAACAAGAGTTAATAGAGTGGTATACGAGAAAAATGTACCTATTGCAAACTATGGACTATAGTTAGTAATATTTTAATATTCTTTCATCAACAGTAACAAATGCAGCACACCAATGCTAAGGATCAATAACTAGGCAAGGGATAAGGGGTATGGGATATTTTTGGTTTTGTTTTTTGTTTTGAGTAACGAAAATGTTCTAAGATTGATTGTCGTGATGAATGCACAACTACGTGATGATACTGTGAGCCACAACTATGTATACTTCGGATGGATTGTATTGTGTGTGAATATATCTCAATAAAACTGCATTTAAAAAAATAAAAAAAAAATGCCAAGAATATAAGATTAAGTGCTTTGAAAAAATTTAACAGGTTAAAAATTGAACTTAATTAAAATCAACAAATTAGAGAGATTCCACTATATAAATCCTCAACATCAGTTACCATTAAAAGGGGACACTTTTGATCACTGCAAATAATTTTAATGTCCAAAATAGTTATTTATATGTAATAAATAATTTTCTAATTCACAAATTGGAAGGAATAATGTTGATTCTCAAAGCCACAATCACTTAAAAGCTGACATAAAATTCAGCTTTAATTTTTCCATTAGAGTCAGCTTTTCTCTTTCTTTCTGTGTTTTTAAATTATACCCTTATCTCGCATAACTTCCATCCCAGAAAAAAAAAGGCACTAAAAAAAAAAAAAAAAAAAACCTATAAAATATGAGAGTTGCAATATTTCTGTCATAAATGAGGAACTACAGGTATAGCTATGTTACCTGGCAAAAGTTAACAATCTTTTATAATATCACACCACCTCATATGGGAGAAAAGTTACACTAAATATAGAACATTTTGAGTGCATGCAAAGCCAAGATTGTGAATAAGAAACAGGAAATAACAAGCTGTGAACCAGGTGTCAGTCTCCCCAAATAGAAATGGTTGTGGGAATATCGGGAGCCCTGGAATTGCTTAATCATTCATTTGGCAACATATAGACTGCAGAACAATTGTCATTATTTGTGGAGAAATTTCTGATTATCACCATACAATCATGGCATGGCACCAAGAAATAAATATCTAGCACAGACTTCCTATATATGGTGTTGCACTAGAAGGTGTCGATATGGTTTCTAACGCTATCAATATTCTTTGGTTCTTGATATAATTCTTCCTTTTTCCTTTAAGATTAGACTCTAAGGATAATTTCCCAGGTGGAGTGCATTCTAAAATTTTTTATTCGGAACGTCATTCAAGAAAACTGCTTAAATGTTCAAACGTATCTTCAAGGAATGTAATGGCTGCCTTCTGATGAAAGACAATTCTCCATGGGTCTCTTACATTTCTGCCTTATTAACAGCCCTTCTGCTTCAGACTGCCTTTTCAAAGATATTTGTACAGGAAACAACTTTGGACGATAGAGCTCGGGTCACCCTGCTTTCCTTACTGCCCAGCATAACAAAGTTAAAGCCTCCTACCACAGTGGGGAAGGCAAGTGGGCTTGCAGCCCATTGTAAAAGACATTTTATAACTGCTTTATAAACAGCAGTTTGAATCTATGCTGCCCCACAATCAACCAGTAAAATCCCTTTGAAATAAATGGATTGATGAAGACAAGGACTTTAAGCTTTTGTTTAAATATGGAAATTTTATTTGGGCAGTTTCACTCAGTTCAGCAAAGATTGTAGTTTGTCCTCTTGTTAACACCAAGTCTTCAGTTAATTCTTCTTTAAATAGTACAGCTTAGTAACAGCTGTGCTTTGGGGCCTTAAGGAAGGGCCTGGGTTGCTCCACACCTGCGGCAAAGGAGCACAGGACAAACTGCGACTGACGAGAATCCTGTTACCTGCCCAACGGCCAGTGGTGGCTGCAGAAGCCCAGAGAAGTGGCTGTCCAGCCAAGCAATAAGGGTGGAATTACAGTATGGTAAAATTCTATGGGGTAGGGAGGGAAACCTGGTCAAGGATTTGACTTTCTTGAAGAAAAAAGATGACCCTGACAGGTGAAAAATTTGGGAGATAAAAGGACTACAACAGTAGTGCTAAATTCATCCAGACTAACTGTTGTATTAAAAATTGGACTTAAATAATAAAATGTGGCACACAAACCAGCCTGCCACCATGAATAGATCACATTTTCCATTCACTGAACAAACACACTTTGAGCATATATTCTATTGCCATGCGCTGTGCTAAAATCCAGAGGAACTTGCCCTGAAGAATCACAATGCTTGGAGGTGACAACAGGCCCTATTAGCAAAGGTGATACAGTTTTATTAGCTAGCATTAGGTTCAACAAAAATATCGATGGCTTAAATAAAAAAAGTTTATTTCTTTCTCACATCAAAGTCCAGGGAGGCAGTCCCAGGCTACCACATAGATGCCACAGTCATCAGGTCCAGGGGCTTTTGGCAACTTGTTACAGTCTCAAAACACAGCATCCACCTTGGTGGTTCAAGATGGCGGCTCCTGCTTCGGCCAGCCCAGTCTCTGTATTCTGGCCTTCGGGAAGGATAAAAAGAGGGAAGGGAGGCACACCCTCTCCTTTTAAGGACACTTCACAGAAGTCATATGTTTGGGACTGAATCATGTGTCTCACAAAAGTCATGTTCAAGTTCCAAGCCCAGGTCCTATGGGTGTGACCCACTTGTAAATAGGACCTTTGAAAATGTTATTGGGTAAGGCATGCCCAGACTGAATGAGGGTGGCTCTTGATCCAATATGGTTGAAGTCTGTATAAGCAAAGGAAATTGGACACAGAACGAGAAGCCAGAAGCTGGAATAAAGGAGAAGATGCTGCCATTTGCATTGCTGTGTGACAGGAAAGCCAAGGAACCTCAATGACTGCTAGTTGGAAGATTCTGACCCCAGGGAGAAGCAAGCCTTCTAATCTCAGAAACCGTGAGTCAGTAAACTCCTGTTGTTAAGCCAAACCATTTTATGGTATTTGTTTTAGCAGCCAGGAAATTAAAACATCACATTTAACACTTCCAATTACATCTGATGGACTGGAATTTAGACACAAGGTCACACCTAGTCACTAGAGAGTTCTATCAAGCTAGAAATTACAAATTAAGCTGCAAGGCAATAAAGACATTTATTTGGGGTCTTAGAATTGCAATTCAGGGAGAACAGATTCAGGTAACAACCCAAATAGTGTCCCATCTTGGCATTTCCAAGCAAAGGTTTTAAAGGAAAAGAAGATTATACAAGGTGTTTGTGGTTGGTGGGTATTTGGGAACTCTGTCCTTCAGGTTAGATAGTTAACTGACTTCTTTGTCTTGTGGCTTGCTTATGGTGTCTGGATGTCCTTCAGGTTTTTTTTTTTTTTCCATTTTTATTGAGATTATTCAGATACCATACAATTATCCAAAGATCCAAAGTGTACAACCACTTGCCCCTGGGTACCCTCATACAGTTGTGCATCCATCACACTTAATTTTTGCTCAATTTTTAGAAACTTTTCATTACTCCAGACAAGAAATAAAGTGAAAGATGAAAAAAGAAAAAAAGAAAAGGAAACTCTAATCCTCCCCTATCCCTAACCAATCCCCCTCAATTGTTGACTCGTAGTATTGATATAGTACATTTGTTACTGTTTATGAAAAAATGTTGAAATACTACTAACTGTAGTATATAGTTTGTAATAGGTATATAGTTCTTCCCTATATGCCCCTCTATTATTAACTTCTAATTGTATTATCATACATTTGTTCTGGTTCATGGAAGCGATTTCTAGTATTTGTACAGTTGATCGTGGACATTGCCCACCATAGGATTCAGTTTTATATATTCCCATCTTTTGACCTCCAACTTTCCTTCTGGTGACATATATGACTCTGAGCTTCCCCTTTCCACCTCATTCACACACCATTCGGTGCTGTTAGTTATTCTCACATCTTGCTACCAACACCCCTGTTCATTTCCAAACATTTAAGTTCATCCTAATTGAACATTCTGCTCATACTAAGCAACCACTCCCCATTCTTAAGCCTCATCCTATATCTTGGTACCTTATATTTCATGCGTATGAGTTTACATATTATAATTAGTTCCTATCAGTGAGACCCTGCAATAGTTGTCCTAATGTGTCTGGCTTACTTCACTCAGTATATTGCCCGCGAGGTTTTGTCATCAACCCATTTTTTTTAAATATGGTTTTGTTCACACCCCATACATTCCATCCCAAGTAAATAATCGATGGTTTTCTGTATGATCATACATTTATGTGTTCACCACCTTCACCACTATCTATATAAGAGCATCTACATTTCTTCCACAAGGCAGGAGGGAGAGTCAAAGAAGGTAGAGAGGCAAAAGAAAGAGGAAAAAAAATGACAGCTAGGAAGCAGCAAAAGGAAAAATAACCTTAAATCAAAGTAGAATAAAGAATCAGACAATACCACCAATGTCAAGTGTCTAACATGCCTCCCGTATCCCCCCCTCTAATCTGCGTTCACCTTGGTATATCACCTTTGTTACATTAAAGGAAGCATAATACAATGATTCTATTAGTTACAGTCTCTAGTTTATGCCGATTGCATCCCTCCCCCAATGCCTCCCCATTTTTAACACCTTGCAAGGTTGACATTTGCTTGTTCTCCCTTGTAAAAGAACATATTTGTACATTTTATCACAATTGTTGAATACTCTAGATTTCACCAAGTTACACAGTCCCAGTCTTTATCTTTCCTCCTTTCTTGTGGTGTCTCACATGCTCCCCACCTTCCTCTCTCAACCGTATTCATAGTTACCTTTGTTCAGTGTACTTACATTGTTGTGCTTCCATCTCCCAAAATTATGTTTCCAAACCACACACTCCTGTCTTCTATCACCCTGTAGTGCTCCCTTTAGTATTTCCTGTAGGGCAGGTGTCTTGTTCACAAAGTCTCTCATTGTCTGTTTGTCAGAAAATATTTTGAGCTCTCCCTCATATTTGAAGGACAAGCTTTGCTGGATACAGGATTCTTGGTTGGCGGTTTTTCTCTTTCAGTATCTTAAATATATCACACCACTTCCTTCTTGCCTCCATGGTTTCTGCTGAGAGATCTGCACAGTCTTATTAAGCTTCCTTTGTATGTAATGGATCGCTTTTCTCTTGCTGCTTTCAGGATTCTCTCTTTGTCTTTGACGTTTGATAATCTGATTATTAAGTGTCTTGGCGTAGGCCTCTTCATATCTCTTCTGTTTGGAGTACGCTGCGCTTCTTGGATCTGTAATTTTATGTCTTTCATAAGAGATGGGAAATTTTCATTAATTATTTCCTCTATTACTGCTTCTGCCCCCTTTCCCTTCTCTTCTCCTTCTGGGACAGCAATGATATGTACATTATTGTACGTTGTTTCATCCTTGAGTTCCCGGAGATGTTGCTCATATTTTTTCATTCTTTTCTCCATCTGCTCCTTTGCATGCAGGCTTTCCGGTGTTTTGTTCTCCAGTTCCTGAGTGTTTTCTTCTGCCTCTTGAGATCTGCTGTTGTATGTTTCCATTGTGTCTTTCATCTCTTGTGTTGTGCCTTTCATTTCCATAGATTCTACTAGTTGTCTTTTTGAACTTTTGATTTCTGCCGTATACATGCCCAGTGCTTCCTTTACAGCCTCTATCTCTTTTGCAATATCTTCTCTAAACTTTTTGAATTGATTTAGCATTAGTTTAAATTCCTGTATCTCAGTTGAAGTGTACGTTTGTTCCTTTGACTGGGCCATAACTTTGTTTTTCTTAGTGTAGGTTGTAATTTTCTGTTGTCTAGGCATGGTTTCCTTGGTTATCCAAATCAGGTTTTCCCAGACCAGAACAGGCTCAGGTCCCAGAGGGAAGAAATATTCAGTATCTGGTTTCCCTGGGGGTGTGTCTTAGAAAATTGCTCTACCCTGTGATGCCTCAGGTCACTGTGCTTTTCTGCCCAGCAGGTGACGCCTGTTAGCCTATAATTCTTGACTGGTGTGAGGAGGTGTGGCCGTGTTCCCCCAGGCTCTGGGGTCTGGTTCTGAATGGAAAGGGCCCCACCCCTTTCCTCCTAGAGAAGACAGAGCCCCCAGGTGGAGGTCATTAGCATTTCAATGGTCTCGCTCTCTGCTTGTGGTGTCTCCACCCTTCTCCACTTCACAGCCCTGGAAACTGAAAATGACTGGGGCTTTCTCCACTGAGCCAAAAAAGAAACAGATAGTCCCCTTCAGACCCAGTCCAAGGTGACCCTCCGGCTCTCCCAGGTCAGTCGTCACCCAAAGCCTCTGTCTGTTTTTTGGGGATGCGTACCTGTAGTGAGCAGTTCACACTCGCTACTTAAAACCCCAGTTGGAGCTCAGCTGAGCTGTATTCGCTTGCTGGGAGAGAGCTTCTCTCTGGCACCACGAGGCTTTGCAGCTCAGGCTATGTGGGAGGGGGGTCTCACGACTTGGTTCCGCAGGTTTTGCTTACAGATTTTATGCTGTTTTCTCGGGCATTCCTCCCAATTCAGGTTGGTGTATGATGAGTGGATGGTCTCGTTTGTCCCCCCGTAGTTATTCTGGAATATTTACTAGTTGTTTCTGTTTTTTTTGTAGTTGTTCCAGGGGGACTACTTAGCTTCCACTCCTCTTTATGCCGCCATCTTGCCCGAGACCATCCTTCAGGTTTTTGAGGAACATTGTTGCTTGAGGCTTTGCATACTTCGGCAGTTTGTGATAGCTGGTTGAGATGTGCATAAGAGTAACCTCCAGAATGACCTCCGGACTCCATTTTAAATCTCTTAGCCATAGCAACTTCATTTTGTTTTATTTCTTTTAATAGCTCCTATTCTGACAAACCATGTGCCAACTAAATATATGGGAATTTAGGGAAGAGATCTAATTTGAATGCTGAAGAACAACTAGAATTTATCCAGTAAAGAGGTCTGTGTGGAAGTTACATTCCTCATAGGAGAAGTGGAAAGTAGTTATGAAAAACTGGAAGACGGAGCACAAAACTGGGGTGTGGTGACGATGACTCAAAAGTAAGCCTCATTATGAAGAGCCTGCCTGCCAGGAGTTTGGGTTTTCTTTTAAGGAAAAAGCCTTTCGGAACAAGGGAATAACTTGATCAGATTTGCCTTTTAGAAGGATATTCTGACTGTAATGTAATGTAGATTGGAGGTGGGATAGCCTGGGGATTAGACCCATTAGGTAAACTTTTGTAGTAAATCAGACAAGTCATTACAGAAGACTGAATTCTGGTGGTAGAAATGGAAAAGAGAAAAGTAGATAATTTCCCATGATGGGAGATAGTATCAACAGGTCTTGCTGATTAATTGGATGTGGAGAATGAGGGAGGGAAAGAAGTGAGGGACTAGTTTGGCTATGGTGTGGAGTGCTATTTATTGAGATAAGGAAGATGGGAGGAAAACAAGCATTGGAGAGGGTAGAGTTGCTTAGAACATGCTGAGTTCAAATGTCTTAGGACATCTGAGAGGTAATGTCCAAGGCTAAAGAACAGCGAGAAATCTTGGTTGGAGATACATATTTGTGATTCATCATCACATTCAGATTAGTGGTTCTAAACTTACTTTTAACAATAGTTATCATGCCAAATGTGTTAGTAAAAAGTTTTCAATTCTAAGATCCTATACAGTAGACCTAAACTTACATTTTATAATATTTATTTTAGGCAGATAAGTGCTTATATAAAGTACCCCACCTCCTATTTCCAATACACAAGAACATGGAATTATTACATTATTACATGGGCAATAATATTTATTTTACAAAGCATGGCCAAGTTGCAGTGATACATTTTCTGATTGACTCAATATGTTAATATGAAATATACAGCATAAAAATTTAACTGCTAGGCAGACTCCCCATTTTTTTATTATTATCAAACTTAGAGTTTGAATCTCCCCAAACTGCAATTTGTTTTAGTTAAGAGATACTTCCTAGATTTCATTTACCTTTCCTTGACTCTGCAGCAATTTTTTTTTTCATAATAGAAGAATAGCTTTCTAAAGAATAGCATTAGGCTTAGCTTTTATTTATTATATAAGAATTTTTAAAAAATTCATTTTATCTCCAGTTACTCTGGAAGCTTTTTTCTATTATACTGCTTTTTCCTTTTTGTCTTCCTTATCAATTCATCTATATCTTCAGCAGTTAACTTTTAAATGCTTAATTATAATCCAAAATTCAGAAGAAAAGATGCTTTTTTATGATTTTCTATGATTATTTCCCCAAGGTTCCATGAAAGCACAGAAATGAAAAAGGAATAGGGATAGAAATGAGCCCCTTTTTTGATAAAAAACCTTATGCTCTGGCAAAATCAGGGGAAGTGGTTGACTACAGAGGCATGAGGGAATTTTGGGGGTGATGGAGTTGTTCTGTTTGTAGATTGTGATGGCTGTTACATGACAGTATGTGTTTGTCAAAACTCAGAAGTGTACATCAAAAGGAATGGATTTTACTATATGTAAGAAGAAGTGAACAAAAAATATTTTACGTAGTGACTAGAAAAATGTAAACAAAAGGTTTCATTGCTCTGTCTGGTAAAATTTCATAGCAAAATATTGTCCTGTATCTTTTCAACAT
This sequence comes from Choloepus didactylus, assembly GCF_015220235.1. NCBI lineage: Eukaryota > Metazoa > Chordata > Mammalia > Pilosa > Megalonychidae > Choloepus > Choloepus didactylus. The sequence continues at coordinate 48,752,284 of NC_051322.1, read as the reverse complement.
GAAATTCTGATTCTTCACAAACCCAGTGTTCATGGAGTTGTTGTCTGAAACTAGTTTCTGCCTGTTAAGCTAAAAATGAACATCCTTAATTGAACATTAGATATCACTGCAGCCAAGGACAGTGCTTCCAGGCTTAGAATGGTGCTAGGGCAGGAGCCTATTAATATTTGTTAAAAGAATAACTCATTAGAACTTCTACACTTGAAATTACTTTTTTGGGGGGTGGGGTGGGTGGTCTGGGGGGCTCTTCCTCCAGCTGGAATGCCTGCTGGTTGCATATGCCTCCTGCTTGTGTTTCTTCTCGGCACCCCCATTTCTCCTCCTTCCCCTCTCTCCCCATCTGGGATGCTAGCTGGGCTCCTCAGGAGGGAGGTAGAGGCCTTGGGGAGAAGATGTCTGCTCCTTTGCCCTTGTCCCTGTGGCTAGGAAAGTTGCTGGTAGTCATCTGTTTCTCATGGATGAAAGGCTCAGTTGTTCTGTTTTTCCCATTCTTTCAACAGGAAACTGAATTCTCATGCATACAAGTATGTGAATTCAGTTTCAAAAGCTCAAATTCATTAAACTAAATGCCAGGATTATGAATATTTGTCATTTGTAAAGCATTATACACAGGTTATAGTAAAGCCTTTAAACAGCTGTTGGACACTGGCACTGTTAGTCATAAAATTCATTTGGTTTGCAATATGCAAAAAGTAACTGAATCGACCTATTCAAATCAAGAATTTTTAGGCTGTGTCCTGCAATGTCCTAAGTATTAAGGGATGATAGGAAGGAAGCAAACCGCTTGGTCAATGGGCATGAGGCCCAAGTCTGCCATCAAAATAAAGCCTATAATCTTGAATGAAATTAGAACTTTAAACAGTGCAACACTTGCTATAGATAGACTTGATTATGGGTTTATGGTTCCTACAGTCACTTGAAATCATGTCTCCTGGAGGAGCTTACAAAGGGAATCCTCAAATGGAATTAAAGCAAAACATGTTTAAAAATAATAACAAATATATTGAGTACTTAAAACCTGTCAGTCACTGAACTAAGAACTTTATAGAATTAACTCATTTGATCCTCACAATGACCCAGTGAGATGGGAACTATTATTGACACTTAACACAGATGTGAAAACTAAGGTGGGTGGTTAAGAGACTTTCCCATGGTCTCTCATCTAGTAAAGGGTAAAGCCATGGATTTGAATCCAGATTAGTACTTTGGGAGCTGTCACAGCCCAAGAGGGCTTTTGTAGCCAAAGGACTAAAGAAAGCACCAGACACTTCCTGAGACATGAGCTTTTATTATAGGGCTTACCTACACCTACAGAGTGGGGAAGTCGAGCCACATTGCCCTGCAATCAGGAGCTTCTCTGGATGGATTCAGGAGCTGCTCTGAATGGCAGCCAGTTCAGAGCACAACATGGAAATAGTCCACCCTCTGGGGGCTGAAAAAGCTGCTTATAAGGGCTCGACATTCCAATGGGTAGGAGAGCATAAGGCAGGGAGCAGAGTCGGACAACGTAGGGAGGAGTTGATTGTAATCAGCAGGGAGGAGGGGAGGATTATAGACGTTAACTATCTCAGTGAGTCTTAGGGAGGAGGTAGTTTTGGATATAGATTACAGTTAGCATCTGATATTACAAGAATAGGTCAAACCTTAACTGTCCTAGGTCAAGCAAACTGCTGTGTGCAATCTTCAAGACACTTGGGGGCCAGGGGCTCCCACAGGAGCCATTCGTACTAGATCTTTAAGGCAGTCTTCTTTACAAAGATACATGTCTAAAAACATATATCTGGATTTTATTGCTTAGAAAATATAACAAACTACCTTAAAATACTTAAACACTTGATACATCAATCCTGGAACTGACTGAAGTCAATATTTTTCCTTTATATTACTGTAACTTCTGTTTTAAAATTTGAAAGATTATTTATGCCGACTTCTTCCAAACAGTCTAGATTTTGACTTTTGGGTAACTGAGATACTTTATAAGGTTGCCCAAATAACTAAATCAAGCTGGTAAATTTTCCTATGCTCTACAATGGCACGGGGGCCTCTCTGTTTTGAGTCATCTCACCCTGGGAGAGCACACCTTGCCAGGAGGATTCCCCAGATGCACAGTGTTAAGCAAAATAAAATGGCCACCTGCATTGGACATTGCCTGGAGGGACCCCTTTCCATGAAGCGATTTTCCAGAAAACAAAAACAATTGACCTGCAGGGGCTATCCCAGAAAACGGAACAATGGAAAGCACCCTACGGAACTGCAGATAAGCAACACCTGCTGATAAACCAGTTTCAGTCTTGATGAGCTAGCTTATCAGAATGGACACACTGAATTAGTCAATTATATCTGCTCCCCCACCACGTGAAATCCAAAGTTAAGGGCTGCCAGTCAGAACATTTCTTCGCTTGTTTCACCACTTGCCCTATGTAAGTTTCCCCTTCCACTCCCTTGGTGGAGTTCCTTACCACTACAATTTGGCACTGACAGATTCTCTTAATTGTTGCCCAAACAAACTTTAACAAAATTTTTAAATTGCCTCAGTTTATTTTTGGCAATTGAAACACCAAAATGTAGTTCACCATCACAAGTCAACCAGTATTTCTAGGATAAATATCATAAAATGGATGGCTTAAACGATGGGAATTTTTTGGCTTACAGTTTTGAAGCTAGAAGTCCAACATCAAGGCTATGCTGTCACCCCAAAGCTTGGTGTTCTGGGCTAGCTGCGGCCACCCTTGGGTGCTTGGCTTTTCCCGCCACATGGCGATGTCCTCTCCTTTCTCTTCCAGATTCCCACTGACTTCTGGCCTCTAGTTCTTCCTGTGGTTTTCTCTCTCTAAGTCTGAATTACATTGTTTACAAAGGACCCCAGTAATCCAAATTAAAGTCCATCTTAGTTCAGTTGGCCACACCGTAACCAAAAATAACATCTTCAAGAGATCTTATTTACAATGGGGTCATTATTTTTCCCATTGCTTTGCTTTATTTTGTTTGGAAATGTTTCTTTTTATTTGACAAAGTAATTTTAAATCTTAAAAAATGGGGTCACTCCCACAGGAATGGAATGAAGATTTTAAGAACATTTTTTTCTGGAGTACATAATTCAACCTACCACAGATACCAAAATCTTTAAAACCCATTATCTCACTCAAGTATACCATCAAACAATTCTGTGTTAAAAGAAATATCGAGGTTAAGAGATTTGTCCACAGATAACAAGGAAAGATGTAGTGATTCTTACCCACATCTTTTATCAGAAGCTTCATTGATTTAACAATCTTCTATTTTAGCCTCCATTTTAGATTGCACTCTGAAAAATGAAATGATTTTCTGAGCAATAAAATTTTACATTGTTTTCAAATATTAAAAGTTTCAAGAAAACCCACATCCTTTCTGGAATAACATTAAATCTACTAAAAAGTCAGGAACAGTTTTAATTATGAAGTATTTTCTGGGTAACGGTTTTTAGTACCTTAGGTTGGTAATTTATCATTAACTTCCCTGATTCTAATTGTCTGTGGCAGAAGAAAAAAAAAAAAGCTTAATGCTAACCCCATCCCTACTCCATTAAGTGCTACTTCATAAATGCTAGTCAGCGTCTTAAAGGCAAACGCTAAGGATGGCTCTGCTGCAAAAATTGTACTTCTGGTGCCCTCTAGTGGATACAGTTTGGTTTCAGGACTCACTTGCTGGATTTCCTGCCAAAGAAAGGAATGGGGCATCCCTTCTTTCTGTCTATCCTCTATCCTGGCTCCTCTTCTACTCTCTGGTCTTGTCTAGGTCCTCAAGATATGCTGACAGTATCACTCACTGTCAAAGCTAAAATGTCACTCAGACTTCCTTCTTATCCAGGAATAGAGAATGGGAGAGGGGAGGAGTGGGAAGAAATGGCTACTAATATGTAGACAAAAATCAATCAAGCCAAAAAATAGAAAGTGATTTAATGTCAGTGTTTCCCTAGACTCCATAAAATTACAGGACTGAAAGGAAATTTACCTGCTTTAAGTTTTGTATTAAAATGAGATGGGAATACAATTAAAATGAATAAATACATCAAATTTGAAAATGAATAATACATCAAAATAAATACAAAAACCCCAAAGCATCTATTCCAACTTCTACTGAGTGCAAAGGCTGATGCTAAATGTCCAAGATATTCGATATGTCTAGTAGAAATTATAAACACTCTCCTTTTAAGGCTCTAGGCAATTTTAATCTCACAAGAGGAAACTTAAATACTCCTTCCATCAAAGTTCTTTTCTCTTGAAAACCCACTAACTCTAACTTGGCCCATTGGTTACATAAACTAAAGTAAGTACCCTTATAATTAGCGGGGACAATTAAAAAAAGAAACATTAACTTCAATGCAAATGGCTTAGATGGGGGTGGGCAAATTTGACCTGTGGGACAATTCTGGCCTGTCACCTGTTTTTGTAAACAGTTTATTGGAACACAGCTATCCCCCATTCATTTATGCATCTATGACTGCTTTTGTGTTATGACAGTAGAGCTGAGTAGTTGCAAAAGAGACTAGCCTGGAAGGCCTAAAATATTTACACTCTGACACTTTTTAGAAAAAGTCTATAAACATATAGTCTATAAACATATCACAAGTCCTAGAAGATGCTTTGACTAAAAGGACTTACCAGTTGAATATGTTTGGGAAGCCCTCCATAAATGCCCACGAGCATTAAAGAAACCTGTTAAATTTTCTTTGATAAACTATTTTATGAATTTGTTTAGTCAGGGAACCTTTTCTTTGACCTAATACCTAGAAACATCCTATTCAGTGGAACACATTTTGGGAAATACTATTTTCAAATAAAGTGCTTAAAGGCTTAGGGCTTTGTTACAGTTTTTATCAGCCCAAGAGGCAATATTCCATCTTAATACGTCTATATTCATCTATTTAAGTTATACTCAAATATTATATTGAATATAATTTACTTTAAAATATTTCACCTCCTAGCGATAGTTTTAAAACACTTGAAGAGTGGCAAAGTGTTAAGATTGGGTAGATCTTGGTATAGAGGTGGGGGACACGTTGGAGTTCTCCGTATGGATTTTGTATTAGGTTTGCAACTGTTCTATAAGTTTGAAATTATTTCAAAATAACAAGTTCAAAGAAAAACAAACAAGCAAAAAACATTTGAGATATTTAATCCAGGGGTGGTTATTTATCTTTGAAAAACTCCATTCAGCCCATACTCCAAAAATGGCCTTTCAAATTTCAGTTGTCTCAATTTGCACTAGAGAGTTTGTTATATAACGTAAAAGATGTTAGACCCACTTTTCTATTGGACATGAGTGGTGTTCAAGATAGAAGTATTGGCTAGAAATACTGTCTGGGCTCCTCCATGCATGAAGAGGGTTTAAGAATGTAGTGAGGCCACTGGAGTGGCCTTCTTAGCCTAGAGCTAGAGTTCAGTCCTGGTTCCAGCCACTGAGTTACCAGATTTGGCCATCTGATTCCAACCTGAGGGCTGGCTGGATCTTACCTTTCATCACATTTGACTCAAATGAACCTTTCTGCTGAAAAGGCAAGGAACTAGAACTTTCTTGAGCTTCTAAGAGTAATCCATGTATACGATTGTTTTGTGGATGTGAAATATTTGTATGTATAGCAGAAATTCATCGCAACAGAGCTAAGAGTCCCTGTGTGTAGTGTTAAAATTTTAAATGTAATCTTAAAACTGTAAGCAAGCTGTGTGTTTAGGTCTCACAGAGGAGCCATAAGTAGAACATGCATGAATAGATACTAATTAAGCATGAATAGACTAATTAAGCATGAATAGACACTAATTAAGCATGAATAGACACTAATTAAGCTATACATTAATCACTACTGTTTGTGTTCTCTCATCTATTGCCCCATATTTAGAGGCACCCTGCACCATGTATCTTAGAGGATGTAATCCTAAAGGATTAGTAAATAACTGAGATAAAGAACTAATGATGTTCTCCAGACCTGTTACATGTTACTCAAGATGATTCACTTTCTTTGTCTCTAAAGTGTATAAAAGCCATGTGAAAAATCACCACGGGGAGGCAGATTTTGGAATTTCTGCCTGCCCTCCAGCCAGTGTAAAAAAACTCTCTTTTCCTCCATTGCCCATTCGGTGTATCTGTGCTTAAAATTAAGCCACTGAGAAATGAACCCAGATTTGGGGAGGCCCCGTCTTCACTTGGGAGGGAGGAGAGCTGAGGTTAAGATGACTATACATCCCACTGTGCTTAGACAGGCCCCAGTTCTGCCTGCTGTCCCACCATAATTGTTAATAGTGCCTATTTTTGCTCTCAAAATGTCTCATTTTGGATGAAAAACTTGTGTGGTCATACTACCAAGAACTCTCATCTACCTATACAGAGGCTACCAATATTTGCTGAAAAGAATCTAATAATTGGGAAACTACAAAATTGGCCATTCATAGTTCACAGTCCACACACCAAAACCTAGTAGGAGGTAATATTTATGACCAAGAAATAATTATATTGACAGACTAGCTGGGATTGAATTGCAACCCTAGCCTTATAATTGAGTGATTGTAAAATCAATTTTTATTTCAAATATTTTTGAAGTGGAGAAGTAATATTGGAGCAATTAAACACATCTTACAGACCTGTGTTTAAAACACTGGACTACTTAACTAAAACTTTTAAAGAAAGATTTCTAGGATGTGTCTGACAACTTGATAGAAACAAGCCTTTAGAAATCTGCAACTGGTGGACTCACTGCCTTCCCCCCTACATGGAACATGACTGCCAGAGGAAGTCAAAATCCCAGGCAGAAAGAATAGGAGGTCATTCTGGAGCATATTCATATGCACTATGAATAGCTAGAAGGAAATACCTTAAACTGCTGAACTGCAATCCAGTAGCCTTGATTCTTGGACGATTGTGTAACTATATAGCTTACATGGTGTCACTGGTGACTGTGAAAACCTTGTGGCTCACACTCTCTTTATCCAGTGTATGGACAGATGAATAGAAGAATGAGGACAAAAAGTAAATGAATAATAGGGGAGGAAGGAGGGATGGGGTGTTTTGGGTGTTCTTTTTACTTTTATTTTTATTTTTTGGAGTAATGAAAATGTTCAAAAATTGATTGTGGTGATGAATGAACAACTATATGATGATACTGTGAACTGATTGTATGCTTTGGATGATTGTATGGTATGTGACTATGTCAATAAAATTGCAGGGAAAAAAATCTGCAACTAAATGCAAAGTGCTTCTCAGGCTCCATGGGACAGTGTTTTCCAAAGAGTACTGTGCATCCTTTCTTCAGAAAGGATTATTTCTCGTTAAAATCCCAAGATAAACAACACACACACACACACATACACACACACAAACTAACAAACAAAAACATCATCAACAACAAAACCAGGTTCCACACGCAAATCAGATCCATAAAATTGTGTTTGCTAACATGAGAGAACTCCTGGGATTATGTTTTTAGTAACTACATCTGTGATCATGCTCACACACTTTAAGAACCATGGCCCTATGTGTTTCTAATGGCTAGAAAATTTCACAGCACACTTTAGCTCTTGGCTAACTGCAGTTTGGATGTCAGAAAACTAATTTTCTCATGGTCTATGCCCAGTGGTCTGCTGGTAAATGGTTATTAAATTACTCTCTATGGGGAAAAAAAATTTACTAATAACGCCTAGGTAGCACACAATCTATAGATAACAATAAAATATGCAATACTCTTTATTGTAAATGCCATACAGTCAACTGATTCTCATCGAGTGCTTTTAGTGATTTTTGCTAAACTTTTGCAATAGGTAGCCAATGTATATTGCAATTGATGAATATAATTCCAAAATGAATGTTGGTTGATATATTTGTTTACATTAACAAGGAAGAGGAAAGTGAGAAGACATGTTAGCTCTTCACTTGTTTATCAATGACACAAGTAACCTCTGCTGAAGTGGACAATAGTTTTCAGATACTGAAGAAACATGTCTTCACCTAGTTGTACTATTCGTAAAGTAACAGCTACAGTCATGACATACTTTTTTTTTTTTTTTTGATTTTTTTTTAATCTTCATTTTATTGAGATATATTCATATACCATGCAGTCATACAAAGCAAATCGTACTTTCGATTGTTCACAGTACCATTACATAGTTGTACATTCATCACCCAAATCAATCCCTGACACCTTCATTAGCACACACACAAAAATAACAAGAATAATGATTAGAGTGAAAAAGAGCAATTGAAGTAAAAAAGAACACTGGGTACCTTTGTCTGTTTGTTTCCTTCCCCTATTTTTCTACTCATCCATCCATAAACTAGACAAAGTGGAGTGTGGTCCTTATGGCTTTCCCAATCCCCTTGTCACCCCTCATAAGCTACATTTTTATACAACTGTCTTCGAGATTCATGGGTTCTGGGTTGTAGTTTGATAGTTTCAGGTATCCACCACCAGCTACCCCAATTCTTTAGAACCTAAAAAGGGTTGTCTAAAGTGTGCATAAGAGTGCCCACCAGAGTGACCTCTTGGCTCCTTTTGGATTCTCTCTGCCACTGAAGCTTATTTCATTTCCTTTCACATCCCCCTTTTGGTCAAGAAGATGTTCTCCGTCCCACGATGCCAGGTCTACATTCCTCCCCGGGAGTCGTATTCCACGTTGCCAGGGAGATTCACTCCCCTGGGTGTCTGATCCCACGTAGGGGGGAGGGCAGTGATTTCACCTTTCAAGTTGGCTTAGCTAGAGAGACAGGGCCACATCTGAGCAACAAAGAGGCATTCGGGAGGAGGCTCTTAGGCACAACCATAGGGAGGCCTAGCCTCTCCTTTGCAGCAACCGTCTTCCCAAGGGTAAAACCTGTGGTAGAGGGCTCAACCCATCAAACCACCAGTCCCCTATGTCTGTGGTCATGTTAGCAACCATGGAGGTGGGGTAGGCGAATACCCCTGCATTCTCCACAGGCTCCTCAAGGGGGCACTGCATCTTTTTTTTTTTCCTTGTTTTTTTTTTTTTTTTAACTTTCCCTTCTTTTTTAAATCAACTGTATGAAAAAAAAGTTAAGAAGAAAACAAACATACAATAAAAGAACATTTTAAAGAGACCATAACAAGGGAGTAAGAAAAAGACAACTAACCTAAGATAACTGCTTAACTTCCAACATGTTCCTACTTTACCCCAAGAAAGTTACCTAATATAGCAACATTTCTGTGAACTTGCTCCTACTATATCCATCAGAAATTAACAGACCATAGTCATTCCTGGGCATCCCCAGAACATTAAATAGCTTATCTGTTCTTCTTGGATTATTGTTCCCCCTTCCTTAATTGCTCTCTACTGCTAGTTCCCCTACATTCTACATTATAAACCATTTGTTTTACATTTTTCAAAGTTCACATTAGTGGTAGCATATAATATTTCTCTTTTTGTGCCTGGCTTATTTCGCTTAGCATTATGTCTTCAAGGTTCATCCATGTTGTCATATGTTTCACGAGATCGTTCCTTCTTACTGCCGCGTAGTATTCCATCGTGTGTATATACCACATTTTATTTATCCACTCATCTGTTGAAGGACATTTGGGTTGTTTCCATCTCTTGGCAATTGTGAATAATGCTGCTATGAACATTGGCGTGCAGATATCTGTTCGTGTCACTGCTTTCCGATCTTCCGGGTATATACCGAGAAGTGCAATCGCTGATCGAATGGTAAATCTATATCTAGTTTTCTAAGGAACTGCCAGACTGACTTCCAGAGTGGCTGAACCATTATACAGTCCCACCAACAGTGAATAAGAGTTCCAATTTCTCCACATCCCCTCCAGCATTTGTAGTTTCCTGTTTGTTTAATGGCAGCCATTCTAACCGGTGTTAGATGGTATCTCATTGTGGTCTTAATTTGCATCTCTCTAATAGCTAGTGAAGCTGAACATTTTTTCATGTGTTTCTTGGCCATTTGTATTTCCTCTTCAGAGAACTGTCTTTTCATATCTTTTGCCCATTTTATAATTGGGCCGGCTGTACTATTGTCATTGAGTTGTAGGATTTCTTTATATATGCAAGATATCAGTCTTTTGTCAGATACATGGTTTCCAAAAATTTTTTCCCATTGAGTTGGCTGCCTCTTTACCTTTTTGAGAAATTCCTTTGAGGTGCAGAAACTTCTAAGCTTGAGGAGTTCCCATTTATCTATTTTCTCTTTTGTTGCTTGTGCTTTGGGTGTAAAGTCTAGGAAGTGGCCGCCTAATACAAGGTCTTGAAGATGTTTTCCTACATTATCTTCTAGGAGTTTTATGGTACTTTCTTTTATATTGAGATCTTTGGTCCATTTTGAGTTAATTTTTGTGTAGGGGGTGAGGTAGGGGTCCTCTTTCATTCTTTTGGATATGGATATCCAACTCTCCCAGCCCCATTTGTTGAAAAGACCATTATGGATCAGTTCAGTGACTTTGGGGGCCTTATCAAAGATCAGTCGGCCATAGATCTGAGGGTCTATCTCTGAATTCTCAATTCGATTCCATTGATCTATATGTCTATCTTTGTGCCAGTACCATGCTGTTTTGGCAACTGTGGCTTTATAATAAGCTTCAAAGTCAGGGAGTGTAAGTCCTCCCACTTCGTTTTTCTTTTTTAGAGTGTCTTTAGCAATTCGAGGCATCTTCCCTTTCCAAATAAATTTGATAACTAGCTTTTCCAAGTCTGCAAAGTAGGTTGTTGGAATTTTGATTGGGATTGCATTGAATCTGTAGATGAGTTTGGGTAGAATTGACATCTTAATGACATTTAGTCTTCCTATCCATGAACATGGAATATTTTTCCATCTTTTAAGGTCCCCTTCTATTTCTTTTAGTAGAGTTATGTAGTTTTCTTTGTATAGGTCTTTTACATCTTTGGTTAAGTTTATTCCTAGGTACTTGATTTTTTTAGTTGCTATTGAAAATGGTATCTTTTTCTTGAGTGTCTCTTCAGTTTGTTCATTTCTAGCATATAGAAACATTACTGACTTACATGCATTAATCTTGTATCCCGCTACTTTGCTAAATTTGTTTATTAGCTCTAGTAGCTGTATCGTCGATTTCTCAGGGTTTTCTAGATATAAGATCATATCATCTGCAAACAATGACAGTTTTACTTCTTCTTTTCCAATTTGGATGCCTTTTATTTCTTTGCCTTGCCGGATTGCCCTGGCTAGCACTTCCAGCACAATGTTGAATAACAGTGGTGATAGCGGGCATCCTTGTCTTGTTCCTGATCTTAGAGGGAAGGCTTTCAGTCTGTCTCCATTGAGTACTATGCTGGCTGTGGGTTTTTCATATATGCTCTTTATCATGTTGAGGAAGTTTCCTTCAATTCCTACCTTTTGAAGTGTTTTTATCAAAAAGGGATGTTGGATTTTGTCAAATGCTTTTTCAGCATGTATTGAGATGATCAATTGATTTTTCCCTTTTGACTTGTTAATGTGTTGTAATACATTGATTGATTTTCTTATGTTGAACCATCCTTGCATGCCTGGAATAAACCCCACTTGGTCATGGTGTATGATTTTTTTAATGTGTCTTTGGATTCGATTTGCAAGTATTTTGTTGAGGATTTTTGCATCTATATTCATTAGGGAGATTGGCCGGTAGTTTTCCTTTTTTGTAGCATCTTTGCCTGGTTTTGGTATTAGATTGATGTTAGCTTCATAAAATGAGTTAGGCAGTGTTCCATTTTCTTCAATGTTTTGGAAGAGTTTGAGTAAGATTGGTGTCAGTTCTTTCTGGAAAGTTTGGTAGAATTCCCCTGTGAAGCCATCTGGCCCTGGGCATTTATTTGTGGGAAGATTTTTGATGACTGATTGGATCTCTTTGCTTGTGATGGGTTGGTTGAGGTCTTCTATTTCTTCTCTGGTCAGTCTAGGTTGTTCATATGTTTCCAGGAAATTGTCCATTTCCTCTACATTATCCAGTTTGTTGTCATACAGTTGTTCATAGTATCCTCTTATAATTTTTTTAATTTCTTCAGGATCTGCAGTTATGTCACCTTTTTCATTCATTATTTTGTTTATATGGGTTTTCTCTCTTTTTGATTTTGTCAGTCTAGCTAGGGGCTTGTCAATCTTGTTGATCTTCTCAAAGAACCAACTTTTGGTGATATTTATCCTTTCTATTGTTTTTTTGTTCTCTATGTCATTTATTTCTGCTTTAATCCTTGTTATTTCTTTTCTTGTACTTGGTTTAGGATTGGTTTGCTGTTCATTTTCTAGCTTCTTCAGTTGATCCATTAGTTCTTTGATTTTGGCTCTTTCTTCCTTTTTAATATATGCGTTTAGTGCTATAAATTTCCCCCTTAGCACTGCTTTTGCTGCATCCCATAGGTTTTGATATGTTGTGTTCTCATTTTCATTCGTCTCTATATATTTAGCAATTTCTCTTGCTATTTCTTTGTTAACCCACTGATTGTTTAGGAGTGTGTTGTTTAACCTCCAGGTATTTGTGAATTTTCTAAGTCTCTGATGGTTATTGACTTCTAATTGTATTCCATTGTGGTCAGAGAATGTGCTTTGAATAATTTCAATCTTTTTAAATTTATTGAGGCTTGTTTTATGTCCCAGCATATGATCTATTCTGGAGAAAGTTCCGTGAGCACTAGAAAAGTATGTGTATCCTGGTGATTTGGGATGTAATGTCCTGTATATGTCTGTTAAATCTAATTCATTTATCAGATTGTTTAGGTTTTCAATTTCCTTATTGGTCTTCTGTCTGGTTGATCTATCTATAGGAGAGAGTGATGTGTTGAAGTCTCCTACAATTATTGTGGAAACATCAATTGCTTCCTTTAGTTTTGCCAGTGTTTCTCTCATGTATTTTGTGGCACCTTGGTTGGGTGCATAGACATTTACGATTGTTATTTCTTCTTGCTGAATTGCCCCTTTTATTAGTACGTAGTGGCCTTCTTTGTCTCTCAAAACATCCCTGCATTTGAAGTCTATTTTATCTGAGATTAATATTGCTACACCTGCTTTCTTTTGGCTGTAGCTTGCATGAAATATTTTTTTCCATCCTTTCACTTTCAGTTTCTTTGTGTCCCTGTGTCTAAGATGAGTCTCTTGTATGCAATATATTGATGGTTCATTTTTTTTGATCCATTCTGCGAATCTATATCTTTTAATTGGGGAGTTTAATCCATTTACATTCAACGTTATAACCGTGAAGGCATTTCTTGAATCAGCCATCTTATCCTTTGGTTTATGTTTGTCATATTTTTCCCCTCTGTCTATTAATATCCTTTATTGTACCCATACTGAATCTCTTTAGTACTGAACCTTTCTCCAAGTCTCTCTGTCCTTTCTTTGTTTCTCTGTCTGTAGGGCTCCCTTTAGTATCTCCAGTAGGGCAGGTCTCTTGTTAGCAAATTCTCTCAGCATTTTTTTGTCTGTGAAAAATTTAAGCTCTCCCTCAAATTTGAAGGAGAGCTTTGCTGGATAAAGTATTCTTGGCTGGAAATTTTTCTCACTCAGAATTTTAAATATATCGTGCCACTGCCTTCTCGCCTCCATGGTGGCTGCTGAGTAGTCACTACTTAGTCTTATGCTGTTTCCTTTGTATGTGGTGAATTGCTTTTCTCTTGATGCTTTCAGAACTTGCTCCTTCTCTTCTGTGTTTGATAGTGTGATCAGTATATGTCTCGGAGTGGGTTTATTTGGATTTATTCTATTTGGAGTTCGCTGAGCATTTATGATTTGTGTATTTATGTTGTTTAGAAGATTTGGGAAGTTTTCCCCAACAATTTCTTTGAATACTCTTCCTAGACCTTTACCCTTTTCTTCCCCTTCTGGGACACCAATGAGTCTTCTATTTGGACGTTTCATGTTATCTATCATATCCCTGAGGTCCATTTCGATTTTTTCAATTTTTTTCCCCATTCTTTCTTTTATGCTTTCATTTTCCATTCTGTCATCTTCGAGGTCACTGATTCGTTGTTCAACTTCCTCTAGTCTTGTACTATGAGTGTCCAGAATCTTTTTAATTTGCTCAACAGTTTCTTTAATTTCCATAAGATCATCCATTTTTTTATTTAGTCTTGCAATGTCTTCTCTATGCTCTTCTAGGGTCTTCTTGATTTCCTTTGTATCCCGTACTATGGTCTCATTGTTCATCTTTAGTTCTTTGAGTAGCTGCTCTAGGTGCTGTGTCTCTTCTGGTCTTTTGATTTGGGTGCTTGGGCTTGGGTTATCCATATCGTCTGGTTTTTTCATATGCTTTATAATTTTCTGTTGTTTTTGGCCTCGTGGCATTTGCTGAACTTGATAGGGTTCTTTTAGGATTTGTAGACCAATTGAAGTCCTTATCTCTAATTTATCAGATCTACAGCTTCGTGGAGTACACTTTCTCTAACTAACCAGCAGGTGGCGTCCACGAGCCACCTGTTCTCCACAAGCCAGTTCTCCCCTGCTTAGCCTTTTTGGTGATTGGGGGAGTGAGTCTTGTGGGGTCCAATTGGTGTATCAAGCTTGCGTGTGTAGTTGGTGTTGCCTGCCCTGTATATGGGGCGTGTTTCTGGGCAGTCAGGGAGGAGGGGTGGCTCTAACAATCAAATCTCCCTGGTGATCCTAGAGTTTTAAAGCTGCTGCAATAGTCTAATCCTTCAGTTCAGTCCTGCCACAGTTTGTCTCTGCCACTGACCCACAAGTCCTTGGTATTGGTGTATGGCTCCTGAGACTTGCAAGTGGGCCCCTCTTCCAGGCCGTGCACCCCGGGTCCTCTGTTGAGGGATGACTGTGCTATGTCACAGGTGAGTGCCATCCCCCCAGGGCAGTTCTGGGCTGCTGGGCTGTGTAGGGAGGCTCCCAGTCTGCTGAAATGATGGCTGAATGGGGCTTTGTTAATTCACACTGCTCTACCTTCCCAACTCTGGGACAATCAGCTGAGGTTGCAGGGAAGGCTAATGTCCACGCCCAGTTTTGTGGTGTGTGCCTGTTATTTGAAGCACTTCCATCACACTGGGTTGTCTGGGGCAGTTCTGGGCTATGGGGCTGGCAATGGGCAGGAGTGTTTCCTGTCCACCAGGATGATGGCTGTGAGCGTACACCCCCCTTTTCTTGGGAAGTTGTGGTGTTTAGTGAATTTTCTCAGCCACTGGATTATTGCGTTTTGTCTCAGAGCTCTCCTAGTTCTGCTCTTGACTTGACCTGCCCAAATAGCAAGTCTTTGAAGCTTTCTGTATTGGGCTTCTTAGAGTAATTGTTTTAGAAAAAGAAAAAAGGATTAAAAAAAACAAAAAAAACACAAAAAAACAAACAAAAAAAAAACCGGGCCCTCCTCAGAGATCTAATGGGTTATTGAAATGCTAAGAGACAAAGCAACCAGGGCCATTAAGGAAAGGTCCACAGGGCAGAGAGATCAGCTTTTCTTCGGGATTTGCATATGCGCCTCCGGGCCCTTCCCCTTTCTATGTTCATCAGAACTCCAAAAATCCTCCGCTTTTATTTTGGAGTTTTTCGTGTTTTTTTTTTTTCTATGCCTGTCTCCTCTGTGCTGGGCTGGCTGCTCTCAGATTCTCTGGTGTCTGGTCTCAGTCTATCTGTGGTTGGAGTTTGAATCAGTAGAATGAGTTTCGGATAAGAGCTGCCACTGCAGTTCTCCCTTCTCCTTCCCGGAGCTGACAGCCCCTCCTCCCCCGGGACTGAGCCTGGCAGGGAGGGGCGCGGGTCCCCTGGCCGCAAAAACTTACAGATTTCGCTGATCTCAGCAGTTCCACGTTTTCATGAGTGTTGTATGAAGTATGCCCAAACGCAGATTGCTCTGTGGTGTCCAGTCCACGCAGTTCTGGCTTTCTACCTACTTTCCTGGAGGAGTAACTAAAACATACAGCTCACCAGTCTGCCATCTTGCCCCCGCCCCAGTCATGACATACTTTTAAATTTAATCTGCATTAACAGTTTTCTCCATCACTTTCTTAAATCTAGGGCTGACAACAAAAACAATTAACCAAGCCCTGATTTGTAGTATTTGCCAATTCCCCTGATGTAAATACTCTCACTATGGCCAATTTCAAGCTACCAGCAAGATCTCACTGAACACAAGTTGAGAAGAGGTGTATAGTAACACCTTTTATTATTTAATATTTCCCCCATGCAGATAAAATAGAAATGAAAGCCTCAGGAGTACAGGCAAGAGTAAAATGCAGTAATAATTAGGAAGTGATAAATTTTGAATAGTTATTACCTCTAAGTGTAATATAATTTATTGAGTTGTACGTTTGCATAATTCATCTTTTATTAATGGCCGTATTTAACCATTTGTTCACAGAATTCCTGAAAATGTCAAAATTGTCTCTTGTGAGTGGTGTTTAATAGGTTCCAGCACACCACTGTGACTGTGTGTGCCTCTCACCCTCATAGTTTTTTCTCTCTCCCAGACTTTTATGTCTGCCTGGCCCTAAACTCCCAAGAAGGAAATGAGTGTCTCTAGATGGGACCTTCCTCTCCATCTTGCCCTAGACACTGAACCACAGGGCAGAAGTTGCTGAGAAGCCAGAGGCCTACCTGAACTCCAGAAGCCGCAGCAGCAGTTGCAAAGAAGCAGGCCGATGAACAATGCATCTGACAAGAAAAGTTGTTCTGAGTATAAGTTTTGAATCTTCAGTCTTTTTGAACCGGGAAAACAGGAACTTTTGCTTTCTCCTCACTTTTGCAGTCTCCACCTGCCCAGAGTTGCTGGGATGTGGACTGGAAAAAAATCTTGGCAGCCACCAATGGCACTCGGACTCCATCGCTCTAGACTTGGAGGAAAAGCCTGGCTTTTTTTTTTTTTTTAAATTGAAAGCTCCATTAGGGTACTCCATTAGGAAGCCTACAGGCATTTACATTTTAATGGAGTCTTATAGAAATCAGGCCCAAGAGTATGAATCTTTAGTGGAAGAATTTCACATTGAGATTGAGAGTTAGTTGGGCTGTACAAGTCTCAAAATATTCCAAATTCATCTAAGTATCTTATTTATAAGATAATTCCTGAAAGGAGGCATTTCCTTAGCTGTGTGATGAATGGACACTGTTCCCTGCTGCTCCCCACTGCAAAGTCTATGGCTGCTGGCCCAATTCTCTGCACCACCTAAGCACTTGTTCCAAAAAAGACGTCCAACTTTAGGAAAACACAAGGCTTTACTTTCTTTGGAAGTCTCAGAAAAAATAAGTCCCAATACACCAACATAGATAGTTCAAGCCCTGCTAGCATTCATATTGGCTAAAATACCATTGGCCAAAACAAGTCACATGGTCAAGCTCAGAGACCCAATGGGAGGGCAAAGTTACATGACAAGGGGATATGGATACAGGGAGGATAATACTTGATGGCATTTTTGCTATCATCCTATCATAGAAGTGCTTAAAAAAGTCATGAGCACATGTCAAAAAATCACAAGAGCCAACTTGATAGAGGCACTTGCAGGCCCTACTGTGACAATTTGATCATCAGTATAAATAATGATGGTATGGATTAAAACCTGTTCAGTAATATTGATCATGAACAAATGGAGAAGCAAGGAAAGTTCTTCCTTACTGGAAGGAGAAAGTCAACTAATCAATATAGATGAAATGGAATTAGAAAATTATTTTGTAACCATCATTTTGTAAAAACCATCAGTGACTGTTAAAACAAATGGATGAAAATTTGGTAAGGAATAGAATATTTAAATATTCTCAAAATTTCTCCACAAAGAGAAAAAATAACTTCACAGTGGAGAGAGCTTTCAACAAACCTTTATCAAATGATCAAACTTTACATCACCAATAATGGGGCAGAGTCATTATAAACCCCCTCATGATGCAATGAGGAGGACAAAACGTAACATTTAATAATTCTTGCCAAAACATTTTAGGATAATCCTAATCCAAAATTTACGGCTATTCTACAAAAAGTGTGTTCTCTTTAAAAGTGTTAATATGAAAGACATAATCTGAGGAATTGCTCCAGATTGGAGAAAACAAAAGAAACATGACAAATAAATGAAATGTGTATTTTTATATTGGATCCTGCATCTGAAAAAAATGCTATAATGGTGAAATTTGAATACAGGCTATAGATTAGATAATATTTTTCATTGCTAAATTTCCTGATATTAATAATTACATTAAGGTTATATAAAAAATTCCTTCTTAGGAAATACACTCTGAATTATGGTGTAACAAGGCATGATATGTGCAACTTGTTCTCAAATGGATCAGAAAATATATGTACATTTGTATTATGTATAGAAGGAGAATGATAAAGCAAATATGGCAAAATCCTAATGATTGGTAAATCTGAGTGAAGGGTACACAGAAGTTCTCTGTACTAGTCTTGCAACTTTACTGTAAATTTGAAATGATTTCAAATGAAAATAAAAAATATTTTTTCTCAATTAAAAAAATACTTTTTCCCAGCTTTTCTGCCATACTGATATTGAAATCTGTCAGGATAGGCTAGATTAGGCTGCAGTAACAAATCACTCCTAAATCCCACTGGTTTAAAACAAAAAGGGTTTCATTCTCATTTACGTTACTTTCCACCGTGGGTTTTTTCAAGGTTGATTATACAGCGCCATCTCTCTCAAACACTGCTGGGCACTGTGACAGAGGAATAAGAAAAATGTGTCTTAACTATGGACTAGCTTTGAAAGCTTTTTCAATGAAGTGGCACAATCAGTTTTCTCATTTTATTGGTCAAAGCAAGTCACTTGGACATAACAGTTCAGTGGGGAAGGGGAAGGTAATCCTACAATGTGCCCAGAAAAAGGGAGCCAAATATTTATGAACCAAACATAAAACAATATTTTAATACATTGATTTTAACCTCTTAATGTGAATGTGATGATAAAAAATATGTTTACATAATCAGGAGTAAATAATTTACAGCTATTGTGTGTTGACAAATTTATAGACATTTTGGTCTCTTTATGAATTTCTATTAGTTTAAAATTTTATCAGGCTACTAAAAAGTACTCACTAATTCCTCAATTAAATGTTAAGGTCAGGTAGCAATCCCGGGAATTGTACTTTTAGTTGATAGGATGGAACAGTATAATCACTATTTACATTCAAATTTTATTGGAGAAATATGACACCCTAAATTTTTACCTGGATAGCTGAGTGGGAGTCCACATCACTTACAGTATTGTCTGCAGTTTAAATGAACCATCAAATTTTAAAAACTCTTAATTACTGTAATTCAGTTTGGTTGAACACACTTGTTTACACTTACATAGTCTTGAATTTTTTATTTAAGTAATGATTACCGAATTACTCAGGGTTTTGTTAGAAAAGCAAAAGCCATTTTAAGTTTTTCAAACTTAAAAGGTCTACTACAGGAAATGTAACCAAGAAGTTAGGATTTAAGGGATGACTATGATTACTGAATCTTTATATTGATATTCCTTTTTACTTTCTGGTATATTAGAGCTGGCAGAGGGAAATAACTGAAGTCTCTGAACTGTAATCCAGCTGCCTTGATCTCAGATAATTATTGTATAGTCTTTATCTTGTGTCCTTGCGATTGTAAAAACCTTGTGACTAACCTTCACATGTACCCATTTTATCTGTTTTTTTGACTCTAGAGTCTTATGATAATTAAAGACAGCCCCTAATGTTTATTAATGAAGGGTCTTGGGTCAGCCCAGAACTAGCCCACCCAAGTCCAAAGTGATCTAGATAACTGAAGCTGGACCTAGCCAAAATGGGCTCGCCTGACATGTGCAGGTTAGACTTTAACCTATAAGTCAACTATACCTCATCATAATACTAAAAATTGTGCCCATCACCATATTAAGGCCAACATTTTCTGACGTACTTTCTATGACTAAGCATGTAATCAATCTGCACATGCTCAATAATTAGATCCCTCTAATTACATCATCTGGAGCCACTGTGCTCATTATCCTAAAGCTTGCCCATCTTTTGATACTATATCAGAATTACTGCAGTTTGGAGAGACAGATTTTTGGACCGACAGGCCATCTGCTCTCCTGTTTCGTGCCTAGCAATGAACTCTTTCTCTCTTTGAGACCTTGGTATCTCAGGAATTGGTCATTTGAGTGCATCGGGCAAAGAATCCACCGCCTTTGACCGGTAACAGAAATCAGACTCTCACAATAATTGGGTTATGGGAACAAAAGTAAGAAAACTATCACTAATGATCTCAGCCTGCAGCTCCAAAGTGGGTGGATCCCAGAACCACTTTGAATCTTACAGGCACCATCTTCCCATGTATCTGCCTGCAATTGCCTCTGGGGAATATTAGCTTCTCCTATTCCCCCATCTTCCAAATCTTGCATGAATGTCTCTTATTGAAGACTGTAATATAGAACTAAATGAACAAGGGGGTACTGAGAAATGTATTTCCTTTCTTTGGCATTGGTGCATGCATATGCTTTTACCCGTGTTTAATACCTAGATAACAATGACAACTTCCACCTAACATGAAAACATGCTCAGACACAAAACTCCAGGAAACAAGATCCATCTATATGTGATGCTCATTCCTTTTCTAGCTCAGTCACAATCCTCTTTTGCTATCTTATAACTTAAAAAAAAAGTATAAATTACCCACTATTAATATACCTTATATTAAGTAGTAAGGAAAGAGGAAAAATTGGTTAATACATACAAATTTATATGCAGAAAATCAAGGAAGAAAACATGTATAGCTACTATGGTCCTGGCTTCTGCAATTTTTGATATGTCAACGACTATTACTCATAATTTCCTTCCTCCACCACCCAGTGTTCCCATTGCCCTCAGCCAGCACCTTAGCTAATCATGATTCTTTACCTAGCAGAGTGTCCAAACCCATCATTCCTGATAATCTGGTTCTTAATTGTCCTGCCTGCCCCTGGATATGGACGTTCTAAGAGGGTTCCTGAGAAGCTTCTGGCTTCAGGAATATACCTTTGTGTCCCCACTACATGGAACCAACCCTTTTTTCCCTTTAATAATTAGAATAATAACCTCAATCAGTAGAGTGACTTCCTCCTTTGCCTGTTGTATAGTATGAGAAATCTAGTGGTGAGGTGAGTTTCTACTTCCAGTTCAGTAGACCCTTGTCGTGCCCCCTAGTGGAAGCATCTCCTCAGGAACTTGGGAACTTAGATCTCAAAACACAGTCCAAAGTTGGAGGCTCTAATTTCAACAATTCCTCTAGGAATTCAGTATTGCTTTTAGTTTACTATTTTGTTAGGGAGAGCAGTTTCAGAGGCTTCCACTCCATTGACACATGAGCTAATGTGGAGATTCTTCCAGTTTCCACAAACACTCATGCACACATACATGTACACACATTCACAGACACAACACATATAACTTTGCATTTAGTACTAACTGTAGGGGAGTTCTGTGGAAAGTGTTCTCACTCTGAGACAGACTCAGCTAAAAACTTGTTTGTTAGCAATCTGCAAAAGCCCTCTTTCTGACTGATGGATTGCAATGGTATTTTAGGTCTCCAGGAAAGGGTCAGCTCAGATCCAGTGTTCAGTATTTCCCCAAAGGCAGAGTATTTTCCTTTCTCCAATGCACAATTACCCTGATACGTGGCCATGGTTCCTTTGTGGAAGGGGAGGAGGATTTACTGATACATTCATGGCAGTTTTGTAGAGCCTTCCTCAAGAGGACCTGAGGAACTTAAAGGCTTGTGGGTCAGGGAGCTAGTTCAAGTGTGATGAGGAGCTGCAAGACTCCATTTGAAGTCATGTTTTGTTCATCAGACCTAGAGTTTATTTTCTTTTACAGATCAAGTAAGATATTAGTATGCTTGCACATCTTTTTTTTTTTAAATTAGGCCTAGTTAGTCATCTTAAGTTTGTGTGTGTTCATCCTTCACCTTCTTCATTCACTATGGACATTACGAGGTTATTTTTTTTGTTTTTTCGTTTTTTTTCACTAGTAATGCTACCCTGAAATCAATTTCATCCCTTTCACTTAGGTTAAGGAAATGAAAATTATTTCTTAGAGAAAAATTAAACAGAACAAGGTGTGTTTCTTTATCTCCAAGCTGACAGTAAAATAGGATCACACTTTTAAAGTCATTTTCTGGTTTACACCTCAGGTTCTCTGGAACTGGAGTTTCTTCAGATACTTCCTTCTAGCCCAAAAGTGTTGTATGTGAAATCCTGGCAGTCAGTGATGTCATTTTCCATGTTCCAGACAGTCTCAGGGCTAGCAAGCTGCAGTGGAAATTTTCCTTGATTTAAAAAAAAAAAAAAACTATTTGGGAAAATTTCAAGTATACACAAAATTAGAGAGAATTGTATAATGAATGCTCATGTACCTATCACCCAACATCAACAGTTATCTCCATTCAGTGGTTACTGTTTCATCTATCCCTGACCACTTCTTCTTTGGGGTGGAAGTGGGGTAGCTCCAGACATGTCATATCACTTCACCTGAATATATTTTGGTATGTTTCTCCAACAAATTGAAACACACACACACACTCTCTACAATATCACTCACTCAACAAAATGAATGGTTAATTCCTTAATATGATCTTATGATCTCTACAGTTTGTGTTCAATTTTCCCCACTTGCCTAAAGTCTTTCTACAATGGGTTTGCTTGAATAGGATCCAGATATTTCCAGACATAATATTTAGTTGCTAAAATTAAAGTTTGTAAAATTTATCAAAGATCTTAAAATCTTGAAATTATAGATTCACAGGAAGTTACAAAAAATGTATAGGGAACTCCATTTACTCTTCCACCCAACTTCTCCCAGTGGTAACATCTTGCATAAATAGTACATCAAAATCAAGAACTTGATATTGGTATAATACACAGTTTACTCAGATTTCACCAATTTCCCATGTAATTTGTGTGCATGTACGTACACACACACACATGCATAGTTCTATGCAATTTTATCACCTGTAAACTCGTGTAACCATCACCATATTTAAGCCTGTGATCCATTTTGAGTTAATTTTTATATAAAGGTGTGAGGTTTAAGGTCAAGGTCCGTTTTTTTGCCTATGGATGTCCAACTGCTTCAGTACCATTTATTGAAAAGGCTAGCTTTCCTCCATTTAATTACTTTTGCACCTTTGTTAAAAACCAGTTGGGTACATTTCTGGAGGTATATTTCTCTATTCTATTTCATTGATCAATGTGTTGCTCGGTATCAGTGTCCCCAAGATCACCCCAAGATTCAGTAATTCACTAGGAAGACTAACAGTACTCAGCTTGTAGCCCTGCTCACAAACAAGGTTTATTACAGCGAAAACATACAAAGCAAAATCAGCAAGGGGCAAGGGACATGGGGGAAAGTCCTGAGGAAAACAGACTCAAGCTTCCAAGAGTTCTCTCCCAGTGTGGAGTCACACAGAACATTTTTTTTTTCCTACAGCATCAAATTGTGTCAATGCACGTGAAGTATTATCTACCAGGAAAGCTCATTAGAGACTCAAGGTCCAAGATTTTTATTGGGAGCTGGTCACATAAGCGTATTCTGCCTAGAACTTACCAAAATTCCAGACTTCCAGGAGGAAAGCAGGTGTTCGGTATAAATCACATTGTTTACATAAACAATTTAGACACACAGTAAGTCACTCTTATTATTTAGGGAAACTGTTATATCAATTTAGAGCACAGTTTATCTTTCAAGTTCTCAGATGACAGCCAAGGATCAATTTTCAACAAATCTTTCTAAGGGTATTTGTCTCAGACCTGTGAGGTTAACTCTTTTCTGCCCATTATCTCTCTCCCAAAACCACACTCTCTTGGTTATTATAGCTACATAGTAAGCCTTAACATTTGGTAGAGTGATTCCTTCCTCTATATGCATTTATTTATGGTGGACAATTTTATCAATTTCTTTTGTTTCTGGATTTGGATTATTAGGAAAGTTTTCTCTACTATATTTTAACGGGATTCACTCATAAACAAATATGGTATATTTATTTATATTATATATTTAGGTCTTGGCTCCATTTGGAATTTATCCTGTTCTACAGTGGAGGAAGAGATCTTATTTATCTTTTTGCTTATGGCTAGCCAGTTGCTGCCAAATATATAATAATATGTACTAGTATATGATAAAGGCAGTCCCAAGATTCTTCATTGTACACTAAAATTTCACGTGTACATGGGCCGTTTTTAATATTCATAACAAACTTTTTCCTTCAGAGCACTTAACTCAATTGCAATTATATTTTTATTTGTGTGACCTTGTAAAATATGTTTTTCCCCCAATTCTCTAAGCCAAATGAGGATGGGACCTGTGCCTAAGCTTACTCTCAGAGTGAGACAAAGAATAGGAAAATCAATTATAGACTGTGATGTTTGAAAAGAACTTAAAAACTGTATATATTCCACTATGACATAATTTTTTTTTTCTTAAAATACAGAAAGTGTAACCGAAAAATTTTGAGGGCTCAGACAACAACAATTACCAGGATAAATACTGGAAAACAAAGAGGTAGTGAGATTAGAATATTGGACAGTCTGTTAGGCTCACGCACCAGCCAGGTGATTTGTTCTTGCATACTAACTTCCTGGTACCGTCGATTCAAATTATTGCTTCACTAAAGCTGCAGAGTACTACTGTAGTAAGACGTCCTAACTGATCCCTAATTGGGACCGAGACTTTGGTAGCAGTTTGCAGAATTGGTGGGCCAGGACTTCTTCACATCTCTATTTATGTGATTTGAAATGAATGAAGGCTTTCCATTTTTGACCAGAGGAGGAGGGGGAAAAAATTGTGACAGTATTTGTAGGACCAAGAAAGAAAAGGAGGGGAAAGAGAAAATCCTAGAGGGACAGGTACAGTGTCTATTCCCCACTTGGTATCTTGAACTCATTTTTACGGCAGAAAGAAAAGAACACTTAGAGCCAGAGGCATGGGGATAGGGGAGATGCTGGTTACCAGTGACTACAAGGGAAAAGAAGCCCAAATGAGACATAATATATACAGAACTTGGAAGTTTTCCTTCATTTTCTATGTGCTAGTACAATTTACATGGCATTGGGATTATCTGGTCTTTGAAGATTTGGTACAATTCCCTTAAGAAACTACGTAATGTTCCATGTGTGCCTGAAAGATTATTCTCTATTTTCATAATAGAAAACAGAAAACATATTCATTAAGTCTGTTATTTAGGTGTTCTATATCCTTACTTTCAAAATTTTTTTTTACTTGAATTGTTGTCCTGAGAATGGCATAAAAGTCTTTGATTAATGTTTGTTTTTTTTTTCATAAAGGTGCTATGTTAATTTGTGAATATTCATAACTTATATATTTTCACTGAGAACTGTGGCTTAACTTAGCATTATGAAATGCCCAAGTGGCTGTACCATTTTGCATTCCTACCAGCAAGGAATAAGTGTTTCTGCTGGCTCCACCTCCTTACCAGAATTGGGTGTTGTCAGTGTTTTGCATGTTAGCCATTCTAATAGGTGTGTAGTGATAGTTTAACTTGCAATTCCCTATTAACGTATGATGGCGAACATCTTTTCACTTGCTTTTGTTCCAGCTGTATATTTTCTTTGCTGAGGCGTTTGTTCAGATGTTTTGCCTATTTTTAAACTGGATTACTTCTTTCCATTGAGTTTTAAGAGTTCTTTGTATATTTTGGATACAAGTCCTTTATCAAATACATGTTTTACAAATATTTTCTCCCACTCTATCTTTTCATTCTCTTAACAGTGCCTTTTGCAGGGCAGAGTTTATTTTAATGAAGTCCAACTTATTTGTTTTTTCTTTCATGGACTGTTCTTTTGGTGTTATATCTAAAAAATCATTACCAAATCCAAGGTGTTACCTAGGTTTTCTTCTATGTTATATTCTAGGAGTTTTGTGTTTTACATTTAGGTGTATGCTCCATTTTGAGTTAATTTTTGGTCTAAATTTTTTTTTCTTTTTTTTTTTTTGCATGTGGATATTCAGTTGTTCTAGACCATTTGCTGAAAAGATTTTCTCCACTGAACTGCCTTTATTCCTTTGTTAAAGATGAATGGACTATATTTCTGTAAGTCTATTTCTGGGCTCTCTATTCTGTTTCATTGGTCTGTTGGTCAATTCTTTCTCTTGATTACTGAAACTTTATGGTAAGTCTTGAAGTCAGGTAGTATCTTTTTCTTCTTCAAAACTGGGTTAGCTAATCTAGAGCCATATAAAGTTTAGAAATAGTTTATTGATACCCACAAAATAACTTGCTAGGACTGTCACTGGGATTGCACTGAATCTACACCAAGTTGGGAAGAACCAATAATATTGACTATCCATGATTATAAACATTTAACTTCTTAGATCTTTTTTATTTTTCATCAGCTTTAAACTTTCCTCAAAAAGAATTTGTGCAATTAGATTTATATCTGAGTATTTCAATTTTTTCAAAACTCATGTAAATGGCATATTTTAAATTCCAAGCTTCAACTGTCCATTAATTTTTTATCTGAATCTATTCTTCACGGGAACTTGTAGTTTAATCTTTCTTAGTTTTTTCTCTTCCTAGACTTCATTCCTGATTACAATAAACTATTATTTTCTACTTCCTCTTTATCTCCTTGATTTCTTTAATGAATGAATGGCTTTT
The DNA here is from genome assembly GCF_015220235.1 of Choloepus didactylus. Lineage (NCBI taxonomy): Eukaryota > Metazoa > Chordata > Mammalia > Pilosa > Megalonychidae > Choloepus > Choloepus didactylus. Next base: position 48,725,775 of record NC_051322.1, on the reverse strand, counting down.
TTCTTTTTTAGTTGGTGTGAGGAGTTGGTGTTTCCTTTGATATTGTGGTTTTATCTTTGTGAAAGCCTAAAATTTCCCCTCTTGCTCCTTTCTTTTATCACCTACTATCTAATGGGTGCCTCCTCCATTCTATTAAATTTCTCCCCCTGAAGTAATGCCTTTTGGAAAGTGGAACCTCAAATCTCACTTCTTAAATGTTTTGCCTGTCTTCAGTGTTCTTTCTGATCTACCAGATCTCTTGTTGAGTATTCTTACATTTAGGGAGAGACTCTTTCTCTAGAGTGATTTCAGCACACTACCTTAAACCTTCTGTTCTCTTACCTCTTTTCTACACAGTCTTATTCAATTCCTGCCTTCCCCACCCCCATTCTCTACAAAGTCTTGCAACTAATGCTTGAGGTAACTAAACTTCCCATTCACAAGTAATTTGAAGTTAAAGGTATTTTCTATGTAGTTATGCTAAAAGCATGATTTAAGTGTGGTTTCATGAGTTCTTATTGATTTGGATATTATCAAAAATGTATGGAAAGGTTTAGATTGAGGCAATCATCTTTACCCTAAGACCATTTGGTAGTGAACTCTATGGCCTTGCTTGAAAATATCCACACTTTACTTCCATTCTTGAAGACTCTTCTTAACTAAGTTAAGAATTCTAGGTTGGCAGTTACTTTCCACTCTTTGAAGAGATACCCCAGTGTCTTCTGGCTTTCATTGTTTTTGTTGAGGGAAGTCAGCTATCAGTTTAATTACTGCTACTTTTAAAATTTTCCCTTTGGCTTCAAGACTGTTTTCCCTTTTGTCTTTAATTTTCCATGGTTTCAAAATGATGCACTGGACATAGGTTTCTTTTTATTTGTGATTTACTGAACTTACTGAACCCATAAATTAATGTTCATTTGGAAAATTCCCAGATAGTTCTCTTCAAATATTGCTTCTGCCCTATACCTTTTAGCCTCTCTTCCTGGGGCTCCAGAAAAACATATACTATAACTTTCTCACCAAATCCAGTATCTCTTCACCATTTTGTCAATTTTTCATCCTTTTTTCATTCTTTGCCTCAATTTAGATTATTTTTCCTGACCTATATTTCTTGTCTCAAAAGTCTGTCAAATATAAGAATCTGCCTCTCAGGTGCTTCTTCTTAAGTTGGCAAACACCTCCAGGGCATAGGAGTCCTAAATGCTGGCCTCGCCTCTCTGGATTTTCTTCTCCTGAATTTCTGGTCCACTAACAACTGATTATATTGGTAATACTTTGCTTTTAGGAAGATATTTTCTTACATTTTGTTCACATTTTTTAAGTTTTCTTCAGCAAGAAGGCTAAGTCACCTAGTCTGCATTACCAGAATCAAAGAGTCTGCAATGTAGTTATTTACAACAGATTCAATAAACACTGATATTCCTTCCTACCAAGATATAAATAAATGGATTATCAAAATTTGTAACCACTGATTGGACATGACACATTTAAACACAAAATTAATTTGCTCATATATAATAAGGTGATCAAGGACTGTAAAAACAAGAACTGTACTTTGTTTTTGGAAACAATGACAATAAAGCTTTCATAGGAACTTGATCTGATACCTACTATAATAATATGGTTGGCATTCCTTTTAAACAAAGAATACAGCTAAGTCTGCAGAAAACCAGGTTTAAAAAAAGACATCCAATAAATCTATACAGTGAATATCATGTCTTTATTCTATTTACAGTACATTTGTTATAAATATAATACATTTTTGAAAAGCTTATTTTTAATTAACTTGAGTAGATTTATATTTTAAACAGATCAACTCAACTGTTAAAGTTACATAATAAAGAATGTTATAATTTAAATGACAAAAATCTTATGTTGTGAAATAATGCACTCCATTCCAGAGATGAACGAGGAAAAAAAAGTCAAACTCCTTTCAAAATTATAGTCCAGGCATCAGAAAAAACTTAATTCTTCTTTTTACAAAGTTATGTATAAGCCACAGGGACCACCAGATACTGAAATATGAAGACTCTATAACCAAAAGTTCAAAATTGATTTTAGAGAATTGTGTGAAGCAAGACAGGAAAACTTGTATTTTAACACTCTATAGGACTTCACTGTAAAGCTGGAATTTATAGACTAATGGCTTAACAGGAGTATTGCCAACAAGGCCTTTCCTTCCTCATAATCATCTCCTAATATTCATATACCATCAATAATTTTAACAGTAGATTTAGACATTGTTTTTTAAGGATGAGGCCTAATAAGGTGCATGGGTAGGTTGAAATTTTCTATTATGAGCATGTAAATTATTACCAGGGTTTAAAGAAATAAAAAAGAAGAATATAGGTATTTTCAGTCCAACGTACTTTGCATATCCATAAAATGACAAGTCAAAGTATTCTGCAGTGATCTGACACCAACCTCCATTACAAGTTAGGTATTTCAAATACTGCTTTAAAACCTGTTCAGCAAAAAAATAAAAACCCTGATTCTTGTGGTTTTCAGTACAAATTTGCAAGATGTCACACATTATTAATGATGATTAGGGCAGGCATGGAGTTCTGCTGACTTGTTTCAAACACTGTAACTTGGTCCGATAACTTGGCAAATACCCTAGGCGTTCCAAGGTTATAGACACCTGTATGAACAAAGCATGCTTTCAGCTGCAAACTGTGAATCTCCTGGCTTTTAAGCTGAAGTTTATACTGTGTTTGTCCAAGCCATGTGAATGATCCATGGATTTCCAATGCTTCTGGACTAAGGAAGGGGAAAATAATAAGTTGGAGGTTTTTTTCCTTTATAAATATTTTTTCAAAGTCCCATTAACATATCCCTATGTATAAATTCTATGCCTAGAAATTATTTTACAAAGTCAACTGTTTATTAATAATACCAATAATGACACTGTTATTATTACTGTTACTATAATAGCTAACAGTGACTAACAATTACTATTTCTACGGACAATGCTAAGAATGGGTTATTTCATTTAATATTCACCACAACTGCCAGGAAATGACAGAAACTAATTTCATTTCAAACCTGAGTTTTTAACTACTCGGTTATATGTAAATAAAAATAAATGCATGTAAAAGAATGCTTATATCCAGTGCTATTTACAATATCAAAAAATGGGAAACCAGTGTCCACTAATAAGTGAGTTAATTAATTTATGATACACATAAGCAAACACATAGATCCTGTTTGGGTTGTTATACAATAATATTCAGTATATGCGTCACATTACTTTTCTAAAAATCCAAAAATTATGAATTCTGAAAAGCATCTGGCTCTAGGATAATCAGCTATGGGAATGGAGACTTAAATTTTTTGTTAAGTATTATATTATGATGGGGGGACTTCAATAAACTACTCTCATGAACTTGCTGATTTTCAATTTTAGAGTTCTTTATCACCAAAAAACTTTAATAAAAAAATTTGTTTCTTGCAAAAATAATTTGCTGCTTTTGAAAACTGCTTTCCATTTTGTCACTATTGTATGCTAAGACAATCCTCTATGGACTTCTGCAACGCCAAACAAAATATGAGTGCATGCCTGAGTAAAAGTTCTCCATGTTAGATAATTTGCATAATTTCAAAAACATTAAATTGCTCTCAAACAATTTTAAACCTTAAGCTACAAAACAACATTGCACTAAATAAATCTTTACCTTGTTGTTTTATGACGAAGATCTACTATTACATCCACATCAGCCTTAGAACAATTGGAAAGTAAAAGGGTGACTGGTACTAAACAAAGGCTATGAAAGAAAAATAAAAAAGGTTGGCTGTGTTTTTTTTTCTTATACAGAATCTTCTTGAAAATAACGCTTAAGGATACCTAACTGATAAAATATAAGCTCCTTAAAGACAATTAGATTCAAGTAATGAAAAAATTGAGTTCGAAAATCACTCAAGATAAATTCTTTGTATAAATAAAAAGCAAAGCCATTAAAATAATGCCTGAATGCTACATAACTATTTTATTTCCATTTAATATAATTAATCTTAAAAAGTAACTAAACCGTTCCTAAGTAGTACTTAAGGACAAAAGTAAATCTCAACAATGAAAGATCAATGGAGAAAAAATAAATCATGAAATACAAACAACTAATCCTGTCTTCTTTATGTCTACTGAAAATTACCAAATTCTGAAGAATTTGCTCTAGATTGGCATCTGCTATTCTACCAAATTTGTATGGAGCCATAATATTCGGAGAATATGAGAATGATTTCCATACAAGTTACGAGGAAAGACCTTTCAAATGGGCACATTTGCTCATGTAATCTAGTTTCTGATCTCAGTATGTAATTACTAAATTACTAAAGCATTAGAGGAAAGTCAGTGATAAAAGAGGACACTGAAAAGAATGGTATGGCTTTCAAATCTGGATCATAATAAAAAATGAATATAACCTATGCAAAAATGAAGCCTGGTTACATACTATTCTTTACATTTTACTTCGTAAACTTGAAGAATAAGGAAAGCAAAGAAAGAAAAACAATAACCTTATAAGCTCACACAAAATAAATGTTTTAAATTCTGCTCAGATAATACATTTTATGCTTTCAGAAATTTTATATCCCCTTACTTAGAAACACTTTTAAAACTATACCACAAGTAACAGATTTCCATAAACAAACACTACAATTTCCCTAAACAATCACTAAGTTATAACTGTGCTAGTCCCCAATCTCCCCCACAAATTTTTCTCTTGGCAAGGAGGGCAGGCAACAAAGACTACTGAGTACATTTCTGTCTGAAGCACCCAATTATGTTAAATTCGAATTGCATAATTTGTAGCCTAAAGCAAAAACTCTGGAACTTTTGCTGTTATTCCCATTTAATCCACATTTCAAATGAGTATCAGAAATAGCAATTCTCCTTGCCTTCTCTAAATGCTTCTAGTAAAAGAAGAAATGTGAACATCTGGATGTCTACTGGTCCAAAGATAAAGTCATTATCTTTCTTCTTCCTCTTCTTCATTTGCTATCTTAGTGACAAGTACTGTCTCTAACCCTGTGAAACCTTAGGCATCATAATGACTCCTCCTCTTACTTCCCTAGCCCCTATTCCCAATTTTCTATTATTTTTCACAAATTGCTATCAATCTCTCTCACATGTATGTCTGTAATCTGGTTACTTCACTCTATCCTCATTATCCTTACAAGTTCAAGTCTTCATGTCTCTTGGGATATCGCAATAGACTCTTTAATTACTGCCCCTCTGCAATTCATTCTTTACACTGGTGTTTCTTGAACTTGACTTTCATCAGAATCACCTAAGAGGGCTTGCTAAAATAGACTGGAGAGCTCCACTCCCAGAGTTTCTGATTCAGTAGGTCTGACTCAGTAGGGGCCAAAGAATTTGCATTTCTAACATTTTCCCAGATAATGCTGATATGCTGGGGAGCACATTTTGAAAACCACTGATTTACACAACAGTCTTTCTAAAATGCTAATCTGATGAAGCCACACACAATACCCAGAGACCAAACTATAGACAACCATTCCCTCATCCCCAAACCAATTATTTGGCATTATTAAAGGTTTGGCCTCTAAGGTCAGACCGCTAGGGTTCAAATATCATGTCTACAAACTTACTAGGCAAGGTAGTCTGTGCCTTATTTCTCAACTATAAACTGGGGATAACAAAAGAACCTACCTTTTGGGCTTGCTGTGGTTATTAGGTAGGATAAAACATGTTAAGTGCTGTCAATAATGCTGTATTGGTTTGAATCTGGTACGTACCCCACAAAAGCCATGTTCTTTTAATCCAGTCCTGTGGGTGCAGACTTACTGTGGGTGGGACCTTTTGATTAGGTTGTGTCCGTGGAGATGTCGCCCTACCCATTCAAGGGGTCTTAGTTAGTTTACTACAGTTCCTTAAGAGAGCTGAGAGCTGACACAGACCCAGATGTTTGGAGATAGTAAGCTAAGAGATGAAGTCCAGAGTTTGTCCGGGAGAATCTCAATGAGAAACCCCAGACACTTAAGGAGAAAGCCACTGGAATCAGAAGCTAAAGCAACGCAACCTGGGAGCTAAGGACCAGCAGACGCCAGTCACATGCCTTCCCAGCTGACAGAGGTGTTCTAGATGCCACTGGCCTTTTCCTCTTGATGCCTTAATCTGGACATTTTCATTGCCTTAGAACTGTAAATTTGTGAATGAATAAACCTTCATTGTAACCCATTTCTCATATTTTGCATTCTGGCAGCTTAGCAAACTGGAACAAATGCGTAGCATATAATCAAAAGCCCCACACACGTTACCTAAAATGACTTCTGAAAACTTTTTGAAAAGTTTATGACAGTTAAACCTAGTATGATTCATGTCTTTGTTATCTCTGGTCACTTATTCTTATATCCTCATTCCTCTATTGCTCTAGAGAAATACTGTTCCATTGCTTGACCAAAGTTCCTACTTTACCATTCCTTCCCTACATTTTTAGTTTTGTTTTCTGGAACCCACATTATATTAAGAACACTCCTCTAATATCCATAATCTCTTCCCCTTTATGTTTCTACAATTTTACTTTAACTGAAATTTGCTGGAGTACATAGCTTCCTCTATAGCCATCCGAAGAATATTTTCTACATCCTTGGGTCTTAATATATATAACATTGATGGATTTCCCAAGGCCATTTCCTGATGATTCATCTGTCTCACCTCTCCTGTTAAAACACCTCCACTCTTTTGCTGTACACTATTCTAAGGTTTTTATTTATTTTTTTCTGTCTCCATACTGGCAAACTAACAACAGTGACAGTAACTCATACTTTTAATTATCATTTACAGGCTGTTGGTTCCCAAATTTATGGCTCTAAAACAGGCTTCTCTCCAACCATTCTTATTTCTGCAAACCTGCAACCTTTGGAAGCCTCATCTAATTTAGGACATTTTATTTAGAACTTTATTTTATCTATTTTTTATTTTCATAAGTTTATATAATTAAGCTATTTATCAAAATTACAAATATATTATTCCTCATCAACTTCCCTTAGCACTTCACAAATTGCATTTATTAAGTAAATGACACTGTCCAAATTTTAACTGTTAAATGAGTTCATATTTTAGTCATGTTTTAGGTTTAATTTCTGCATCCAAAAAAATAGTATTTTTTCTCCTGATTTTGGCTTAATGATAAACTTGCTCCTCAAAAAGAAACTTTTAGCTACTCAGAGGTAGCTGACGCAATATCCATATTTAACCACAGCTGCAACATATACAGTAATCATAGTAAAGGTAAATTAATTAAGAATAATTGAGACAGACTCAATATTACTCTGAATTTCTTCTTCAGTATTTGGCTTAATGCCATTGCAAGATAAATAACTGTATGTGTGTGTACATGCACACACACATATATATGTACTGCAAAAATTTTAACAACAATGAACCTCAAACCTTTTTTGATGAAATGGATGATTAAATGATTCTGGATAGTGAAGACTCGTTTTAATGAGACTAGAAAGCTGCTCTACTGATGGTCTTGAGGAAACTGTAGTGTTTTCTGGCCTGACAAATTTTAATAGTTCCATTTCTGGTGGCTCCTGAGAAAAGAAAAGAAAAAAACATATTAAGATAATAAAAATTATACCTTGTTAGAAACAGTACAGTGTATAAAAACAAAAGAAGTTAAAACCAGTAAAGATAAGTGTAAAGTATGAACGATACTTTTTCTGCTCTTATTCAAACTAAAAATTGTTATCATTTGCAATGTAATCTCAGATAAAGAAATCAGGATCCAGGATCGCTTATTCATTCCCCATTTATTATGTTCTGAAGTTAAACTTGAATTCCAGTAGCTTCACATATCAGCTTTGTGATCCTGGATAAATTACTTAATACATTAAAGACTCAACTTCTCATATGTAAAAAGTGGTTCACAACAATAACAATTTAAAAAAGGTTGTTGAGGCTGTCCTCCACTTACATTACTTAGGACTTAGGTTGTAGACATTCAGTTATGTAGAACACGTTTTAATACTGAAGATCTAAAATTGTCTTAAAATTTTATTTTAAAAAGATTGCTGTGTTTTATAGATTATAGTGCTTCAACTATGTTAGCTGAAGGTTAACAAGCAGAGTTAGGCATACTGTAATATAACCTTTATCATTTCAATAATTTTAAACATTTCAATAATGTTAACATTTCAATAATGTTAATCATTATATTCTAAATGAAAATACAGAATAATGTCTCATTTCTACTTTCATTGTTTTCTTTCTTGGTTATTTTTCTCCATTCTCTTCATGAAATTGCATAGCCCATGAGTCAAATCCAGTCTGCCTCCTGTTCTTACAAAGTTTTTTTGAAACACAGCTACCTCCATTTGTTACATACTGTCTGACTGATTCTGGACTCTTAACAGCAGAGTTGAATAATTGTGACAGAGACCATCTGGCTTACAAAACCTAAAATATTTAATATTTGGCCTTTACAGAATAAATTTGTTCATCCTGATCTAGACGGCTGCAAAAGCAAGTACTAAATTTGGTAGAAATAAAATAAAATAACTGTGCTGCTGGTTCCAGTGGTGAGTTCTAGATTCATTTCACTGACAAATGAAGTAACAAATTAACCATAGTAAGTCTGAGTAACATCCCTATGCTATCAGTAAAACAAAGATAAATAAAACACAAACAAAAAGCTTATAACCTAGTAAGTAGTAACACACAAGTATATAATCATACGGGTCAGCAATGTCATTTCTAGGAATCTATCCCACATAATATGCAAAAAGTAAAACTAGTATTATGTACAAATGTATGGAAATTGACCAGAAATACTGGTAAGTGATCAGATAAAGTTAAATAGTATGTTAAAAAATATATATAGCTCCATGCTTATATTTGCCTAAGCACAGAACATTTCTGAAAGAATAGATGAAAAACTTAACAGTGGATAACTCCAAAAAAGTGGCCCTAAGAGAGTAGAGGAAGCAATACTTGGTTTTCAATTATTTGCCTATTTGGTTGTTTTTGGTTTTTTTTGTGGGGTTTTTTTTTTTTTTTTTTGGCAATAAGAGTAACACCATTTATACTACAAGTTAAAAGATATAAACCAAAATGTGTAAGAAAGAATAGCTGGATTAAGGAAACTGCCTGATATATTATAATGGCTTTATATTTGTGAAAGGAGGGAGTATTTGTGCTTTATAGATGAGAAAAATTAAGCTCAGAAAGATTAAAAAGGTTACTCAAGACCTTTTTTAACTGGCAGAGGTTGTATGCAAATGCAGTTCTGACTCTCAAGCCCATGCATTTAATTATTGTGCTACACTACTCTTCCTCCTAATCCCATATGACTTAAAAAGATAAATTTTATAAACTGTTGCACAGAAGCAATGTTAGTGTATGCATACCTTGGATGGGCCAGTTGCCTGCCTTTCAGGCCTCAAAAAGTAACATTTACCTTGGAGACTTCACCCTTGTCCCTCGTCTGCATCTGTCACTCAGCACAACAGACTCCAGTATTTAATCTCATAATTTCTGAGCTGAGTGTCAATGAGATGCTAACTCACTATAACACAGTTCATGAAGATAAATGTATAAAGCCAGAATACAAAGGTAATAATTTATAGTAATATATATAACTTTCCAACAGTCTGTCCAATGTGTAGGCCTTTCTGTTGGAAAACTGGTCAGGCGTCAAACCAAAGTACTCAAAAACCGCTTCATAAGAAAGGAATCAGACAAGGGGAATTAATCAGATAGCATGAATGTTGAATGTCAGGTTCTTATCCTCTCCACAAAGGAGATATAACTGCCAGGTAAGCCAAATATTCACGTGGGTGAGCAGAGCACTTATCCCTGGGCAATATTTTTCCTTTTTTGCCCTATGATTTCAAAGTTTACCAATTTCCATTCTGGTGGTAGACAATTTCTTTCTTTAGCTATGTTTTTATTTTTTCTCAAGTTGAATTTAATTCTTCTAAGACTGGAAATGCTCTTTTTATGGCCTTGCATATTTCTGCTCTGATCCATTACATAGTGTTTAAAATTTGAATTTGAATATATGTTCACTGCTTAAAAGAAAATTCAAGTACAAAAATGTATAAGATAAAAAAAAGTGAAAATATCTTAAGACTTTCCTTTTACAGTGTTAAGAAAAATGTTATAAAATGTTTAAAAGTTAAGTTGTATGTTAATCTGCAACAATAAATTAACAGGCTCTTATATTAAAAAATAAACAATGAAATTAGAACACACACTCAGATTTGTAGCTTCTTTTTTCCTTTTGTTGCTAAAATGCTATCAGTAAGTGAACTAAAATGCAATGTCACATTTCACTTAACATACTATTTGCAAAACACAAGTATAGTTGGAACTCAGAATTGAGTCTGATAAGTATAAATAAGACATATAAGTTCTGTGAATAGAATATTTGTCAAAGGAAGTAAATTCTGCTGTCACATTGGTAAAATAAGTTTTCACAGCGCATTCCCTGTATTTACCCTTTATAGGGTAAAATAAAAATTAAAATACATGCTGGTTAGAGAACTGCAATGTGGAAAGTAGCAACCTTAAAGCCTTTTGTGTATTAACTGTTTGTGTGCAATCAACTAGTGTTACTGAGAGACTCAAATCTGGTTAAAACATTATTGGTTTCTTAAAGCAGAAGAGTGAATTTAGTATAGCACTCTTTATTTATTCATTTAATGACTACCAAGTACTTATGAGCTAGGCACAGTCCCAACAGCTTATAGTAAATTAGTAAATAAAGCAGACAAATTCAACCCTATGAATACAGCAGCCAAGGGAATGGATGAAACAATGTGAAACTCATAAATTATAAACCCTTGATTGAACAATCATTTTAAAAATGAAAATTTCCAAGAAATAATACTGCTCTACTTACTCAATCAAGCCTCATTTTTAAAATGGGGATAATTCTACATGCTTTACTTAACAGAATATTTATGAGGAGCAAAGGAGAATAAAAATCTCTTTGTAATCTACAAAGAACCCACAAATTCAACATGTCACCATCAGTTTGGGGCATTTGCTTACTTACTGGTACCACAAGATCTTCCAGCTCATCTTGCATTTTCCCTACCCCAGCCCCGAATCAACTATTTCTCTAAGGAGACTTGGTTCCTTTCATTGGAGAATGGCAGGTAAGTTTTCAGCTTAAATTTTTGTTGCAAATGAAAGAAAAAGTACAAAGAACAATATGGATAAATCTCAAAAGCCTGAATACTGAAGCCAGACAAAACCAGAATATATACTCTATGATTCTATTTACATAAATGAAAAAAGCAGTTTTCTTTTTGACTTATATGATGCTACGAGTTAGAGAGAAGTGTCTAGAGGTTTACTCTGGAGGAGGTAGACTTGTAATTGGAAGCGAACAGGAACAGAACTTTTGGGGTGCTAGTTATATTCTACTTCTTCATCTGGGTACTGGTTATATTGGAGTGTTCTTCAATTTGTGAAAATTCAATGAGTTTTACATTTTTCTGTATTTTGTTTGACAATGCATTACTGCTTAATATATTTCTAATCACCATAGAAAACAAGCTATTATTTGAGACTCTAAATTTTTCTGAATAAAGTACTAGATACTGTCAGGAGGAAACTATGTGAAAAATGGCCATAAAAGGATACCAAGAGCCTGAATTAAATTTATTGAGAAAATACTTCCAAGAGTTTTCCTCTCTCTCCCAGCTTAAAAGTAACAAGTGTTTTTGCAATGTTGGACAATTTAAACAGTAGTTTCACAGTAAGTAATTAATTTTATGTTATGATAATTTCAGGAGAGGCAAGGTGTAAAGTACCATTATCCTTGTTTTACAAGTAAGTAGCATAAGTTCCTTAAAATTAAGTAACTTGCAAGTAACTGGTCAATTTGGTAAGTCTTTGGGCTCCTAATCCATATTAATTACTATTAATAAGTATCTTCCAAGCTTAGTCATATAAAGGGAATATAAAATATTTCAAAAGTGATAGAGAAATAAAATGGATATGCCATACACAATATATAAAATGGGAATACAAACCTTGAGTAAATTTTATAGAAATCACTGTTTTATTTGCTAAATGCTGTCTTGGTATTGTTTGAGACAGTGCAATTTTTCAAAACTTCATGACATGTAGAAAAAGCTCAGAAATTATATTTTAATTAAAGGAAGGAAAACACTGTTCTTAAAATAAGCAACAGATTTGAGGTTAAGTTTGATATCTTCATTAAGCCTACTGGAAAATAACCATATGTAGCCATTGAAGTAAAAATTGATTCAAGTTACACACATCAATGGATGGTAAAACTAGTGGACATAAATCTGATGAGAAACCAGACTTTTATATAATACCAAATAGTCTCACCACAAATTACTTACTAATTATGAAAGGAAAAACAGTAACTTCACTATGGAGAAACCTGGCAGATACCACCTAAAACAAATAATCCATTATCAACAATGGAAAAAATTAACATCAAGTGTCTTCTGATGCCATATACAGAGAAGGGCATCACTTCTGCAGTGTTTCTGCCAAAAATGTGTAACTCAAATCTAAGCATGAGGAAACACGAGGTGTTATTCTAAAAAATAAATGCCCCATGCTCTTCAAAAATGTTAATGTCATAAACAACAAAGAAAGACTAAGAATTTGGTCAGATTAAAAGAAATTAAAGAGACATGAAAACTGAATGAGATGCAGGATCCTGGACTGAATACTGGATAGGAAAAAAACAAACACTATTACATGGATGTTACTGAGATCTTTGATGAAATCTGAACAGACTATTAAAGTGTTAAACTTCCTGAATGTGATAATGGTTTTTTTATTATGTAAGAGATTTTTTTTTTTCTTATGAAATACTGATTGAAGTATGTAGGAGGAAAAGGACAGGAGGTCTGCAACCTACATGAGAGTAATTACTTAAGAATGACTAAGAACAAGAAATCAATATGTATAGTACAACAAGAGAAAGAATGAAAAGCAAATATGGCAAAACACTAATCATTGGTGAACCTGAGTGAGGTATAAGGAAATTCCTTAAACTTTTCTTGTAACTTTCTTTATACACTTGAAAATTATTTCAAAATAAAGTTGTCAAAAATAATGGTGGTGAGGGGGAGTTTTTAAATAAGATTCAGTATTTATAAACAGAATACAGGGTCATTGTCACAACTGCTGGACTAAATCTAATTAAATTTTGTTCAAATATACTACGAGAAGTTTTGATAAGAGTAAACAGTATTTTAGGAAATATAAGAAAGTATATTAAATGCTATTACCAGCTGCTGCACTACTCCAGAGGAAAAAATTCATGTTTTACTATATGCCCACTGGAGTTCTGCAATGGTGTGACTTACTACCACAACAAATAAGAACATACAGAGAATTCGGTTCCCTTCCTTTCAATCAATTATTTTTATAGACACGAATTCTAGATTCAGTGTAGAATGTATCTTAGGAAATCTCAAGATCATGAACGTATCTTAATACTCTTATACAGGTGCTAATGCATATTTAATCAATTTGCATTCATTCCTAATTTTAATCAGTCTTCTGCACCAACACCCCCTCAGAAAATCCCAAAACAAAAACCTGCAGAAACCAGACTCCTCCAAAATTGGAAAAGCCAGTCAAACAAAAGAGCCCACAAGCTCAAAGGAAAACCCAAAAGCAAACTATGCTGTTACCTGTTTCCGAGGATATGAAAAAGCTTCTTTTCCTATAGTGTGAAGAATAACATGATGCTGACCTTCCAAAATAAGCTGCTTACTGTCTTCCACAACATATGCCTATAAGATACAAAGTACAAAATGTTAACCTGCTTACATGCCAGAAACTTCAAATGTAACCCGCCCAATACTTGATGGAAAGTAGAAATATTATGGCTAATATCTATCAATTTTCAACACTTGTGGCTGTGCCAGCCTTTCTGCTTTTATTTATTCATTAATAAAAAAGTATCTGTTTTGCCTCACCATAAAACAACTGGCCCATAGTTTTCTCTGGAATCACATTTTATTTAAGAGTCCTATGTTTCCTGTGAATCTCACTCCACAATTTAAATGACTTTTCAAGTTTTCTTTAACTTGATGGGTCACTTATGCATTAATTACAGTCCTCACTAAAGAAAATCCACCAATCGCTCTCTCAATTGAGTAAACAATAAACTTACTGTAAATACCAGCCACTACCAAACTTAACATCCCATTCTTTAATCTATCCAAACTTCCATTTTCCAGCCAAGGAACATCACAGTCTTAGATCTTTATCATATTCATGTGATTAACAACACTAATAGTGGGCTTTTGTTCAGGGCCATTTTTTTCAACTTCCCCCTCCAATCAAAGTTATTGTGGATTTAACAATGAGTACAGAACAGCATAAACTACTCAAAATCTTGTTTCAGAAAAATTAAAAACAATTACATGTCATGAACCTGTGGAGTGATGGTTTCTTTACACCAGGGGCATTGTTATACTATTTGCAGAAATAGTATCCTCTTGATTCTAAGCTTCAAGGAAGGGCATTAATGATTTCAAGCTAATAATGTATAACTGAATATTTAATCTTAAACATCTTCTATAATTAACAAAAGTATCAATTTCCTTAAGAAGTATACTGTACCTATAAAAGGCATTTCATTTAAAACTGATGCAAAGCCAACTTGGTTTTTAAAAAGTTTATTTACAATACATGTGGTTTAGTAAAAAAGAACACTCTAGAACACCCAAATGAGTTTTTAAAACATGTACTGATCATCTACTATTGGCATCAACAGTAGGCTAGTTCTTGTATCAGCCAACATGAAATCAAAACCTTATTGAAGACACTTGTGGGAAGATGGCCACGTAGGAAGTTCCAGGAATCAGTCCCTCCAACAAAACACTACTGAACTGGCAGGAATTGTCTGAATCAAATATTGTGAAACTCTGGAATCTAATGGAACACTGCACAGCATTCAGGGAAAAGCAGGAAGAAAAGGCTGGTAAGTTTCAGTAAATACAGATGAATTTCACTATCCATGCAATGGCTACCATCCCCCAACTGCATGGCAGTCAGCAGTGGGGACCATAACCTGGGCTCCTGGTGTAGCTTCCTGGTGCCAAGGTGGGTTATAAAGACCTAGTCCTCCAAAATCTGGGAGGGTGTGGTCTGTTTGCTGATCACTGCTTTTGGTCAGCTACTTCAGACTGCTAGGGGGTTGGCTCTGTGGACAGCCAGGGTTCCAACTCCCCTCAATCAAAAGAGGCAGTACCCATCCCCACCCCACCCCCATTTTCTCTTTCCATTCCCTGTTTGGGAGCAAAAGTCATTCAGAAAAGTAACATATCAACAACTCTAGTCAACTAAAGCAAGAACAAACCCTAGAAATTCCAGAGGAGTGGGAAAAACTAGATTTCCAGAGTTATAACAACATAATTCTCAGAATGTCCAGTTCTCAACAAAAAATTACAAAACACTCAAAGAAACAGGAAAGTATGGCTCACTCACAGACAAAAGAATCTGTCGGAAACCAGCTCATACACTGGAACTACTAAACAGTTTAAATCAACTTCTTAAATATGTTCAATGAAGTAAAGGAATCTATATACAAAAAACTAAGGAAACTAGAAAAATGTCTGAAGAAAATAAAGGCAGAAATTATGAAAAGTAGCCAAACAAATTTTGGAGATGCAAAGTGCAGGAACTGAAATGAAAAACTCCTTAGATGGATTTAACAGCAAATTTGAACAGGCAGAAGAAAGGGTCAGTGAACTTGAAGACTAGATAACTGAAATTATCTAGTGCAGGTAGCAGAAAGAAAAAATAATGAAAAAAAAATGAACAGAGACTGAGGGACCCGTGGGACATCAAAGAGTACCAACAAATGCATCACTGGTATCCCAGAAGGATGACAGAGAGAGAGAGATAAGAGGCAGAAAAAGTGTTGAAGAAACAATGGCTGAAAACTTCCCAAATCTGATGAAAGACATGAGAACATACATCCAGGAAGCTCAACAAACTCCACGCAGGACAGACTCTAAGAGATCTACACCAAGAAACACATTATAGTTCAACTGTTAAAATCCAAAGACAAAGAGGATTCTGAAATTATCAAGAGAGAAGCAACTTGTCACACATAAGGGATGTCTAATAAAATTAACAGTGGAGATATTTAGGACATATTTAGAGTCCTAAAAGAAAAAGAAACTATTAACCAAGAATTCTCTATTGGGCAAAATTATTTTTCAAAATGCAGGACAGCAGACTTCCAGGGGGAAGATGGTGGAGTACAGAGCTCCAAGACTCAGTCCTCCCACCAAAACAACTACTAACAGGCAGGAACTGTCTGAAACAACTACTTTGAAACTCCAGAGGCCGGAAGTACACCCTACAGCTTCCAGAGGAGAGAGGGAAGCAGCAGCAGATAAAATATGGTAAAGAACTGTAAATTGCTCTCTCTGTGCAGCAGCTACTGGTGTCCACCCCCCACTCTCACAGCAAGAGGCCAAAGGGTACAGTCCCTGGCTAACTGCTGGTGACAGAAAGGGATATGAAAATCCTATTCCTCAAGAACAGAGGTGGGCAAAGCTGATTGCTGGTTCCTGGCTCTGAGGGTAGCTACTGTTCCAACCTGCCATGGACAAAGGTGGTGAGAGCCATAGTTTCAACCCTCCTTGGACAGGGGCAGAGGTGGTGGAGATTTAAAGACACAGCGCTTCCTCAGGGCTGCAGGAGATAGTTAGCTGAAGGGCTGCATTTCCTGGGCAGGAAAGGAAAGCTTAGCTTTGGGAAGCTGTCAGAGAAGTCTTTGGAACCCTTCCTGATTCCTTCCCTAGGGCACTTTGGAGCTGGTCTGCACCCCATTCGTGATGTTTTAGCTGGGAAAGACTGACTTTAGAAGGTCCTGTCCAGAGTGACCTTCCTCCCAGAATTTGCCCACCAGGCAAAAGCAGTGTTAGACAACAAACAAGGATAACAAATGTACCACACCATTACAATGGGTCAATAATATGGGGGTATAACGAGTATGGGAGGACTAGGGTTTTCTTTTTTCTTTTTATTTATTTTCCGATGTAATGAAAATGTTCTAAATTTGATCATGGGGCTGTTTGTACAACCATGTGAGGATACTGTGAACAAAAACAAAACAAAACAAAACTGTAGAGATAGACAGTCTGGGACAAAGGCCTGTCAGCATTAAATACCCAGGAGAGGGAGGTCTGTCTCCCGGGAAACAGAGGGGACAACCAAACTGCTGTAAAAAGGGAACACCAAAACAACTAACAAGCAAAGGCCCAGACAAGACAGAGGCCCAGAAAGACAGGGAAAACCCTGCACTGTGCATTCACCTTGGGCAGACCTTCCTGATAGGAGGGCTGAAGCTCAAGAAAATCTCTGTCTTATCACCGGTTGGTTACAAAACCAAGAAACAGACATCTGAGGGAATCAATCCCAGAGTTAATGTTTTAAAATATTAAAACACACAGTATGTAACAAGAGTACAAGACAAATAAAGAAACAGGAAATAACGGCGCATCCAAAGAAAGGATAAAGATACAGAAAATGCTAATGAAGAAGATGAGAATGTGGACATACTGAAAAAAGCCTTTTAAAAACTGAGCTGAAAAATGCTCCAGGATGAAGTACAGAGAAAGAACTAAAAGATATCAGGAAGACAATTAATGAGCATTATGAGAGACTAAGTAAAAAGATAGAAATTTTAAAAAAGAATCAAACAGAACTGCTAGCGTTAGGGACTATGGTAACTGAAATTAAAAAAATGGCCAGCTGGGTTTCAAGAGCAGACTGGAGCTGGCAAAGAAAGAATCACTGAACTTGAAGAGAAGACAATTGAAATGAGTCAGGCTGAGGAGCAGAAAGAAAAAATAAATATTAAAAGCAAAAATAGCCTAAGACAGTTATGGGACACCATCAAGCACACCAATAATGGGAGTCCCAGAAGGAGAAGAAAGAAAGGGGCAGAAGGAATAGTCAAAGGAATAATGACAGAGAACTTCCCAAACTTAGCAAAAGATGTGAATATGCACATCCAAGCTCAGAGAACACCAAACAGGACAAACATGAAGAAAAATACACCTCATCATATATTATTATACTATCAAATGCAAAGGACAAGGAGAGAGTTTTGAAAGCTGCAAGAGAAAAGCAACAGGAACATACAAGGAAGTCCCAATTAGATTGAGTGACAAATTTCTCATCAGAAACCATGGAGGTAAGGCGGCAGTGGGTTGAAATATTAAAAGTGCTGAAGGAAAACAACTGCCAGTCAAGAATTTTGTATCTGGCGAGATTCTCTTTCAAAAATGAGGAAGAGCCCAAATGTCCATCAATGGATGAGTGGATAAACAAACTGTGGTACATACACATGATGGAATATCACAACGACACAGAACATATAACATGGATGAACCTTGAGGACATTATGTTGAGCGAAGTTAGCCAGAAACAAAAGGACAAATACTGTATGGTCTCACTGATATGAACTAACATTAATGAGCAAACTTTGAGAGTTAAAAGCTGATAATACAGGCTACCAGGATAGCGAGAGGGTAGAGATTGGGCATTTGATGGTAAAGGACTACAGAATGTTCAGCAGGATTGACTATAGATCCAGAAATAGATAGCATAATACTGTGTGATGGTAGCACAATATTGTAAGTATACTGAACAAAGATGTTTGTGAGTAAAGCTGAAAGAGGTAGGATAGGGGAATGTATGATATCAGAGGTAAAGATAGAAGATAAAGACTGGGACTCTATAACTTAGCAAAAACTGGAGTGGCCAAAGACTGACTGAATGTACAAATATAAAACTGTTCTTGCATGTAGGAAAACAAGTGAATGTCAACCATGCAGGGTGTTGGAAAGGGGATGGTATTGAGGAAAAAATATAATCAAAGCAAACTGGAGTCTATGGTCAAAATAACATTGTAATATGCTTCCATTAAATGTAACAAAGGTAATACACCAAAGCTAAATGTGTATGAGAGGAGGATATAAGGGAGGGATATGAGATTCTTGGTAGTGGTGGTGGTGTTTGACCCTACTATTATATTGTATTGTACTGTATGATATTTTATTTTTCTTTTTATTATCTTTTTTATTATTCTTAAAAAAAAACAACTTTTTTTCATAGTAATCAATATGTTCAAGTGCTGACTGTGGTATAAATGTACAACTGTACGACGACACTGTGAACTGATTGTACGCTGTGGATAATTACATAGTATGTGAATATAGCTCTATAAAATTGTATGGAAAAATATAAACAGGTATAAAAGTGCTGGAGAAAACATGGAGAGAGGGATGTATGTATTTACTGTTGGATAGGAGGCAGAATGGTTTCTGGAGGACAGTGGGGTGGTTCCACAAGAAGCTAAGTATGGGGGAGCCATAAGGCCCTGCAACCTCATTAGGGGGCATATGTTTGGAGGATCTGAGAGCAGGGGCATGAATGGACATTTTCACATTGGTGTTTATGGAGACAGTATGCGTGATTTGCAATAGGTGGAGGAGGCCTAAGGGTACAGAGACTGAGAAAAAGAATGGTGAACTGTTGTGTGTACATACAATGGAATATTGAGCAACTGCGAGAACGAGTGAAGCTGTAAGACACTCATTAAGATGAATGGATCCTGTATTCAGCATTCTGACTGAACTACGCCAGAAACAAAGGCAAACACTATAATGCCTCACCAATACAGACTAACTACAACATGCAAACTCAGAACTGAATCTTAGAGCACAGCTTAAGAAATGCTTACTCTGACAGTCCCTAGACTGTAACAGCAGTCACATCTATTCCTGAATTGTAATGGCTATCTCCAGGTTCCGAGATGCTGATCCCTTTCTGTATAAGCTGATCAATCCCTGGAACTTTGGGTATCTGTGTGACACCTGAAACTCAGAGATAGAACTGGCAGATATGAGTAACAGTTTAGCACATATAGCAATTGCTGAAAAAGCTGAGAGTCAGTCCAGACTTCAATTAGAGATATGAATGAAGCAGATGTGGTTAGGACTGGGGTAAATCAGGCCAAAGGAGAAAGGATGATACTGACTGTTTTAAAACTTCAACTTCCATGTGAGACCAAGGAAAGAGATGTTTAGTTGGTGTAGGATCTATATTTCCTAAACAATTTAACTCATACAATTTAACTCACTGCTCTTCCTCCTATGTGGGACCTGACTACCAGGGGTGTAAATCTCCCTGACAACGCAGGATATGACTCCCAGAGATGAATCTGGACCCAGCATCGTGGGATTGAGAACATCTTCTTGACCAAAAAGGGTTGCGAAATGAAATAACGTTTCAGTGGCTGAGAGATTTCAAATGGAGTCAACAGGTCATTCTAGTGGACATTCTTATGCACTATATAGATAACGCTTTTTATAGGAAAAATATATGTGTATGCTTCTGAAGTTAAGTTGGTATCAAACTAAATATGATTAAATATACAGGGTTCCTATTTAGAATGATGGAAATGTTTTCATAATGGATGGTGGTGATCACAGGATAACATTATAAACACAATTAATAACACTGAAATATATATATGAATGTGATTAAAGGAGAAATGTTAGATTTATATATATAGTAACAGAATAAAGATTTAAAGAAAAGTCCATGAAACTACACTACACTTACAGTGAATCCTAAGTTAACCATGGACTTTACTTAACGGTACAATTATAAAAATGTGCTTATTATCAACTGTAACAAATGTTCCATACCAAGGTAAGGTGTTGGTAGTGGGGTGGTATATGGGAATCCTGTATTTTATTCATAATTGTTCCATTAACCCACAACTTCTCTAATAAAAATAAGTAACAATAATCATCATCAAACCTGAAAAAGCAAAACCAAAAACAACTTAGTAACACCTATTAACTATCATGGAAAATGTACTCTGGGAAACTACATTAGAGAAATGAATATAGGCAACAACAACAAAAAAGGATATATTAAGACATTTACAGGTAAAAACAGCTAGAAGAGTTCCTTACTAGAAGATGTGGCTTTCAAGAAATGCTAAAGGGAGTCCTTCAGGCTGAAATAAAAAGGAACTAGACAGCAACTTGAAGTCATAAGAAGAAATAAAGAACACTGGTAAAGGTAATTACATAGGTAAATATAAAATTCTGTATTATTTTACGTTTCATTTGTAATTGCTTCCCACCCTCCCCATATGACTTAACAGGCAAATGTGTAAAATAACATTTAAATCTAAGTTAATAGGCTTATGACATATAATTATGTAATCTGAGACAGTAATAATATAGAAGAGGAGGGATGGAAATATGGAAAAATAGAGAGTTTGTGTACTAATCAAAGGAGGCTGTTAAAAGTTTATGATGTTCACTGTAATTACAAAGGTAGCCCCTAAGAAAATAACTAAAAAACACAGAGAAAATGAAATAAAAATGGTACACCACAAAAAAGCAATAAATATCAAAAACAGAGGCAGTAATGGAGTAATTGAGGAAAAATGACACAGAAGACATACAGAAAAAAATTGCTAAATGGCAGAAATAAATTATTTCTTCTCAGTCATTACCTTAAATATCAACGACTACACTCCCCTATTAAGACTGGATAAAAAAGCATGATCCATTTACATGCTGCCTACAAGAGACTCACATTAAGTACAAACACACAAAGATGAAAGCAAATGGGTGGAAAAAGATATTCCATGCAAACATTAATCAAAAGAGAGCCAGACTGGCTATATCATTGTTAGATAAAATAAACTTCAAGGCAAAAAACATTACAAGAGACAATGAAAGATATTATATATTGATAAAATATTCAATCCAGCAAAAGATATTATATGATATGATTATAAACATACATGCACCTCACAACAGAGCCCCAAAATACATGAAGCAAAAACTGACAGAACTGAAGTGAGAAAGAGACAGTTCTATAATAGTTAGTGACTTCAATATACCACTTTCAATTACTGATACAAAATCTAAACAGAAGATCAATAAAGAAATAGAAGACTCAAACAACTATTAACCAATTAGACCTAACTGGCATATATAGAACATTCCATCAAATAACAGCAGAATACACATTCTTCTCAACTGCACATGGAACATTTTACAGGCCAGACCATAAGTAAGGCACAAATCAAATCATAATAAATTTAAAAATACTGAAAGTGTAAGAAGTTTCTTCTCAAACCACAATGTAATGAAGCTAGAAATCATTAAGAGAAAAAAATCTGAAAATTTTACATAAATGTAGAAATTAAACAACAAACTGTTCAACAACCAATAGATCAAAGAAGAAATCACAATGGAAATTAGGAAATATCTTTAGACGAATGAAAATAAAAACACAACATACCAAAACTTATGGGATATAGTGAAGGCAGTGCTCAAAGGGGAATTTTAGCTCTAACTGCCTACATATAAAAAAGAAAAAAAGATCAGAAATCAATAACCTAATTTCATATCTAAATAACTTAATATAAGAAGCACAAATTAAACCTAAACTTAGTAGAAGGAAGGAAATAGTAAATATTGGAGCAGAGATAAGTGAAACAGAAGATGGAAAAACAATAGAGACTAGAAAAACAACAGAGAAAATCAACAGGACCAAAAGTTGTTTTTTTTAAAAAGATCAATAAAATGGACAAATCTTTAGCCAGACTGACAAAGAAAAAGAGAAAGGACACAAATAAGTAAAATTAGGAATGAAAGTGAGGACATTACTATTGACCTTACAGGAATTAAAAAGGATTATTAAGAGAGTTATATGAACAAATATTTTCCAACAAATTAGAAAGCCTGGATGAAATGGACAAATTACCTGAAATTTACAAATTATCTAATGTGATGCAAGAAGAAACAAAATCTCCACAGACCTATAAGAAGTAGAGATTGAATCAGTAATCAAAAACTTCCCAATGAAGAAAAAAGGTTCACTGCTGAATTCTACCAAACATTTTAAGAAGATTTAACACCAATCTTTCTCAAACATCAAAAAAACTGAAAAGGAGGGATTACTTCTAACTCATTTTATGAAGCCAGCATTACCCTGATACCAAAAGTCAGAAAAAGAAAGCACAAGAAAAGAAAACTAAAAACCAATATCCCTTATGAATATAGTTGTAAAAATCCTCAAAAACAATACTGGCAAAACGAATCCAAAAGTATATTTAAAAGGATTAATACAATACAATGATTAGTGGGATTTATTCCAGGAATGCAAGGATGGTTCAACATAAGAAAATCAATGTACTATAACCCATTAAAAGAATAAAGGGAAAAAACCACACATGATCATCTCAACTGGTGCAAAAAAGGCCTCTGACAAAATCCGACATGCTTTTATAATAAAAACATCCAAAACATTCAGAATAGAAGGGAATGTTCTCAACGTGATAAAGGACATTTATAAAAAACCCACAGCAAATATCCTCAATGGTGAAAAGAATGAAAGCTTTCCCCCTATGATCAGGATCAAGATAAGGATGCTCATTGTCACCACTGTTATTCACCATTCTATTGGAAGTTCTAGCCAAGGAATCAGGCAAGAGAAATAAACAAAAAGCATCCAAATAGGAAGAAGTAAAATCATCCCTATTTGCAGATGACATGATTCAAAATATCCAAAGGAAAGTCACTAGAATAAACAAATTCAGCAAAGTTGCAGGATACAAGATAAAAATGCCCAAGTCAGTAAGGTTTCTTACACACCAGTAATGAATAATCTGAAAAGGAAATCATGAAATCAATTCCATTTACAATAGTATAAAAAAGAGGGAGGCGGGGCAAGATGGCAGACTGGTGAGCTGTATGTTTTAGTTACTCCTCCAGGAAAGTAGGTAAAAAGCCAGGAACTGCGTGGACTGGACACCACAGAGCAATCTGTCTTTGGGCATACTTCATACAACACTCATGAAAATGTCGAACTGCTGAGATCAGCGAAATCTGTAAGTTTTTGCGGCCAGGGGACCCGCGCCCCTCCCTGCCAGGCTCAGTCCCGTGGGAGGAGGGGCTGCCAGCTCCGGGAAGGAGAAGGGAGAACTGCAGTGGTAGCCCTTCTCGGAAACTCATTCTACTGATTCAAACTCCAACCATAGATAGACTGAGACCAGACACCAGAGAATCTGAGAGCTGCCAGCCCAGCAGAGAGGAGACAGGCATAGAAAAAAAAAAATAACACGAAAAACTCCAAAATAAAAGCAGAGGATTTTTGGAGTTCTGGTGAACACAGAAAGGGGAAGGGTGGAGCTCAGGCCTTGAGGCGCATATGCAAATCCCGAAGCAAAGCTGATCTCTCTGCCCTGTGGACCTTTCCTTAATGGCCCTGGTTGCTTTCTCTATTAGCATTTCAATAACCCATTAGATCTCTGAGGAGGGCCGTTTTTTTTTTTTTTTTTTTTTTTTTTTTTTTTTTTTTTTTAAATCCTTTTTGCTTTTTCTAAAACAATTACTCTAAGAAGCTCAATACAGAAAGCTTCAAAGAATTGAAATTTGGGCACGTCAAGTCAAGAGCAGAACTAAGAGAGCTCTGAGACAAAAGGCAATAATCCAGTGGCTGAGAAAATTCACTAAACAACACAACTTCCCAAGAAAAGGGGGGTGTCCGCTCACAGCCACCATCCTGGTGGAAACACTCCTGCCCATCGCCAGCCCCATAGCCCAGAGCTGCCCCAGACAACCCAGTGTGACGGAAGTGCTTCAAATAACAGGCACACACCACAAAACTGGGCGTGGACATTAGCCTTCCCTGCAACCTCAGCTGAATGTCCCAGAGCTGGGAAGGGGGAGCAGTGTGAATTAACAGAGCCCCATTCAGCCATCATTTGAGCAGGCTGGGAGCCTCCCAACACAGCCCAGCAGCCCAGAACTGCCCTGGGGGGACGGCACTCACCTGTGACATAGCACAGTCATCCCTCAACAGAGGACCCGGGGTGCACAGCCTGGAAGAGGGGCCCACTTGCAAGTCTCAGGAGCCATACGCCAATACCAAAGACTTGTGGGTCAGTGGCAGAGACAAACTGTGGCAGGACTGAACTGAAGGATTAGACTATTGCAGTAGCTTTAAAACTCTAGGATCATCAGGGAGATTTGATTGTTAGGGCCACCCCCCCTCCCCGACTGCCCAGAAACACGCCCCACATACAGGGCAGGCAACACCAACTACACACGCAAGCTTGGGACACCAATTGGGCCCCACGAGACTCACTCCCCCACTCACCAAAAAGGCTAAGCAGGGGAGATCTGGCTTGTGGAGAACAGGTGGCTCGTGGACGCCATCTGCTGGTTAGTTAGAGAAAGTGTACTCCACGAAGCTGTAGATCTGATAAATTAGAGATAAGGACTTCAACTGGTCTACAAACCCTAAAAGAACCCTATCAAGTTCAGCAAATGCCACGAGGCCAAAAACAACAGAAAATTATAAAGCATATGAAAAAACCAGACGATATGGATAACCCAAGCCCAAGCACCCAAATCAAAAGACCAGAAGAGACACACCTAGAGCAGCTACTCAAAGAACTAAAGATGAACAATGAGACCATAGTACGGGATATGAAGGAAATCAAGAAGACCCTAGAAGAGCATAAAGAAGACATTGCAAGACTAAATAAAAAAATGGATGATCTTATGGAAATTAAAGAAACTGTTGACCAAATTAAAAAGATTCTGGACACTCATAGTACAAGACTAGAGGAAGTTGAACAACGAATCAGTGACCTGGAAGATGACAGAATGGAAAATGAAAGCATAAAAGAAAGAATGGGGAAAAAAAATTGAAAAACTCGAAATGGACCTCAGGGATATGATAGATAATATGAAACGTCCAAATATAAGACTCATTGGTGTCCCAGAAGGGGAAGAAAAGGGTAAAGGTCTAGGAAGAGTATTCAAAGAAATTGTTGGGGAAAACTTCCCAAATCTTCTAAACAACATAAATACACAAATCATAAATGCTCAGCGAACTCCAAATAGAATAAATCCAAAAAAACCCACTCCGAGACATATACTGATCACACTGTCAAACATAGAAGAGAAGGAGCAAGTTCTGAAAGCAGCAAGAGAAAAGCAATTCACCACATACAAAGGAAACAGCATAAGACTAAGTAGTGACTACTCAGCAGCCACCATGGAGGCGAGAAGGCAGTGGCACGATATATTTAAAATTCTGAGTGAGAGGAATTTCCAGCCAAGAATACTTTATCCAGCAAAGCTCTCCTTCAAATTTGAGGGAGAGCTTAAATTTTTCACAGACAAAGAAATGCTGAGAGAATTTGCTAACAAGAGACCTGCCCTACTGGAGATACTAAAGGGAGCCCTACAGACAGAGAAACAAAGACAGGACTGAGAGACTTGGAGAAAGGTTCAGTACTAAAGAGATTCGGTATGGGTACAATAAAGGATATTAATAGAGAGAGGGAAAAATATGGCAAACATAATCCAAAGGATAAGATGGCCGATTCAAGAAATGCCTTCACGGTTTTAACGTTGAATGTAAATGGATTAAACTCCCCAATTAAAAGATATAGATTCGCAGAATGGATCAAAAAAAAATGAACCATCAATATGTTGCATACAAGAGACTCATCTTAGACACAGGGACACAAAGAAACTGAAAGTGAAAGGATGGAAAAAAATATTTCATGCAAGCTACAGCCAAAAGAAAGCAGGTGTAGCAATATTAATCTCAGATAAAATAGACTTCAAATGCAGGGATGTTTTGAGAGACAAAGAAGGCCACTACATACTAATAAAAGGGGCAATTCAGCAAGAAGAAATAACAATCGTAAATGTCTATGCACCCAATCAAGGTGCCACAAAATACATGAGAGAAACATTGGCAAAACTAAAGGAAGCAATTGATGTTTCCACAATAATTGTGGGAGACTTCAACACATCACTCTCTCCTATAGATAGATCAACCAGACAGAAGACCAATAAGGAAATTGAAAACCTAAACAATCTGATAAATGAATTAGATTTAACAGACATATACAGGACATTACATCCCAAATCACCAGGATACACATACTTTTCTAGTGCTCACGGAACTTTCTCCAGAATAGATCATATGCTGGGACATAAAACAAGCCTCAATAAATTTAAAAAGATTGAAATTATTCAAAGCACATTCTCTGACCACAATGGAATACAATTAGAAGTCAATAACCATCAGAGACTTAGAAAATTCACAAATACCTGGAGGTTAAACAACACACTCCGAAACAATCAGTGGGTTAAAGAAGAAATAGCAAGAGAAATTGCTAAATATATAGAGACGAATGAAAATGAGAACACAACATACCAAAACCTATGGGATGCAGCAAAAGCAGTGCTAAGGGGGAAATTTATAGCACTAAACGCATATATTAAAAAGGAAGAAAGAGCCAAAATCAAAGAACTAATGGATCAACTGAAGAAGCTAGAAAATGAACAGCAAACCAATCCTAAACCAAGTAGAAGAAAAGAAATAACAAGGATTAAAGCAGAAATAAATGACATAGAGAACAAAAAAACAATAGAAAGGATAAATATCACCAAAAGTTGGTTCTTTGAGAAGATCAACAAGATTGAGAAGCCCCTAGCTAGACTGACAAAATCAAAAAGAGAGAAGACCCATATAAACAAAATAATGAATGAAAAAGGTGACATAACTGCAGATCCTGAAGAAATTAAAAAAATTATAAGAGGATATTATGAACAACTGTATGGCAACAAACTGGATAATGTAGAAGAAATGGACAATTTCCTGGAAACATATGAACAACCTAGACTGACCAGAGAAGAAATAGAAGACCTCAACCAACCCATCACAAGCAAAGAGATCCAATCAGTCATCAAAAATCTTCCCACAAATAAATGTCCAGGGCCAGATGGCTTCACAGGGGAATTCTACCAAACTTTCCAGAAAGAACTGACACCAATCTTACTCAAACTCTTTCAAAACATTGAAAAAAATGGAACACTACCTAACTCATTTTATGAAGCTAACATCAATCTAATACCAAAACCAGGCAAAGATGCTACAAAAAAGGAAAACTACCGGCCAATCTCCCTAATGAATATAGATGCAAAAATCCTCAACAAAATACTTGCAAATCGAATCCAAAGACACATTAAAAAAATCATACACCATGACCAAGTGGGGTTCATTCCAGGCATGCAAGGATGGTTCAACATAAGAAAAACAATCAATGTATTACAACACATTAAAAACTCGAAAGGGAAAAATCAATTGATCATCTCAATAGATGCTGAAAAAGCATTTGACAAAATCCAACATCCCTTTTTGATAAAAACACTTCAAAAGGTAGGAATTGAAGGAAACTTCCTCAACATGATAAAGAGCATATATGAAAAACCCACAGCCAGCATAGTACTCAATGGTGAGAGACTGAAAGCCTTCCCTCTAAGATCAGGAACAAGACAAGGATGCCCGCTGTCACCACTGTTATTCAACATTGTGCTGGAAGTGCTAGCCAGGGCAATCCGGCAAGACAAAGAAATAAAAGGCATCCAAATTGGAAAAGAAGAAGTAAAACTGTCATTGTTTGCAGATGATATGATCTTATATCTAGAAAACCCTGAGAAATCCACGATACACCTACTAGAGCTAATAAACAAATTTAGCAAAGTAGCGGGATACAAGATTAATGCACATAAGTCAGTAATGTTTCTATATGCTAGAAATGAACAAAAAAAAAAAAAAAAAAAAAAAAAAAAAGAATAAAACATTCAGGCATATATTTAACCAAGGAGGTGAAAGACAAGTACACTGAAAACTGTAAAACATTGCTGAAAGCAATTAAAGAACACCTAAATAAATGGAAAGACATCCTGTATTCATGGATTGGAAGATGTAATATTGTTAAAGATATTATACTGCCTAAAGCAATCTACAAATTGAATACAATCCCTATCAAAATTCCAGTAGAAATTTTTTTGTAGAAATGGAAAAGCCAATCTTCAAATTAATATGGAATTGTAAAGGGCCCTGAAAAGAATAGCCAGAACAATCTGAAAAAAGAACAAAATTAGGGGACGCACATTTCCTGATTTCAAAACTTACTACAAAGCTACAGCGACTAAAAATGTGGTACTGGCATAAGAAGAGATACATAAACCAATGGAGCAGAACTGAGAACCCAGAGATAAATCCACAACTATGGCCAGATGATTTCTGACAAGGATGCCAAGCCCCTTCAAGGGTTAAAAATAGCCTCTTCAGGCTAAACCTGCATATAATTGTGCCTGAGAGTCTCCCTGAGTACCTCTTTGTTGCTCAGGTGTGGCCCTCTCTCTCTAGCTAAGCCACCTCAGCAGGTGAACTCACTGCCCTCCCCTCTGTGTGGGACCTCATTCCCAGGGGTGTGGATGTCCCTGGCAATGCATGATATGACCCTCAGGAATGAGTCTGGACCTGGCACTGTGGGACTGAGAGCATCTTCTTGACCAAAAGGGGGATGCAAAATGAAACAAAATAAGGTTTCAGCAGCTGGGAGATTTCGGATGGAGTCAAGAGGTCACTCTGGTGGACATTTTTATGTACTATATAGATAACACTTTTCAGGTTTTTACGTATTGGAATACCTAGAAGTAAATACCTGAAACTATCAAACTCCAACCTAGCAGCCTTGACTCTTGAAGACAATTATATAACAATGCAGCTTACAAGGGTGATAGTGTGATTGTGAAAACCCTGTGGATTGCACTCCCTTTATTCAGTTTATGGATGGATGAGTAGAAAAATGGGGACAAAAAACTAAATGAAAAATAGGGTGGGATGAGGGGGTGATTTGGGTGTTCTTTTTTACTTTTATTTTTTATGCTTATTCTGATTCTTTCTGGGGTAAGGAAAATGTTCAAAAATAGACTGGGGTGATGAATACATAACTATGTGATGGTACTGTGAACAGCTGATTGTACACCATGGATGACTGTATGGTATGTGAATATATTTCAATAAAATTGAATTTAATTAAAAAACAAAATAGCCTCTTCAGTAAATGGGGACAACTGTAAATCCGCATACCTCTCACTATATACAAAAATTATTTCAAAATGGATCTAAATATAAGAGCTAGTACTATTAAACTCTTACAGGAAAATATAGGGAAATTTCTTCAGGACCTTGTAGCAGCAATGGATTTTTAGATTTCACACCAAAAGCACAAGCAACAAAAGAAAAAGATATTTAAAATGGACTTCATCAAAATTAAAAACTTTTGTGCATCAAACAACATTATCAAGAACGTGAAAAGATAACTCACAAAAGGGGAGAAAATATTTGGAAACAATATATTTGATAAGGGTTTAATATCCAGGATAGATACAGGACTCCTACAACTAAACAATAAAAGGCAATCAACCTGAGCAGTAGAGAGCAAGCCAGGCTTCTTGCCACCGCCACAGTATCAGGGTGGTGCAACCCAGGGCCGGGCCCTGGGTAGGGCAGGAGCACAGGTCCTCTGTTATACACTTGAAGCCATACTCGAAACTCCAGAACAAACCACCTCTGGAAATCAGCAAGAAAACTCTGAGAACTCCTATGAGCCACCACAAGGGTATAAAAGATGAAAAATGCAAAGCTAGCTGCATGAAACCAAGTATCTTTCCTTCAACCTCTCTTAGTAAGGCTTCATCTCAAAAGCCTTTTGGGATCATTTCTCCAAATGTTCTGTGCAGTATGAACTGGAAGAGTCCTGCAGAGAGCAGCTTCAGTGTTAAAACCAAAAAGAATGCACCACCTATGACAATCCACCAGGGCGAAGAAGGGGAAGGGCTACTTGATATCTGTGCTGTTGTGAAACCGGGAAATACCAAGGAGAAAACTGCATTCTTTGCAGGCCACCAGTATAGCAATAGGATAGATTCTATGAAAATAAAAAGCTCTTGGGATATTGATGGGAGAGCTACTAAAAGAAGGAAAAAATCAGGAGATCTTAAAAAAGCCAGCATACAGTTAGAAAGGATGAGGGAAGTCAACAGCAGGTGCTACCAGCCTGAGCCTTTTGCATGTGGCATTGAGCATTGCTCTGTGCATTATGTGAGTGACAGTGGGGAAGCAGTCTATGCAGGGAGGCATCTGTCGGTCATACAGACGGTGGCCTTTCTCAAGCAAAGAGCCAGTGCTCTGCTAGCCAGTTGTGCAACTCATCTGCTGTTGTGAGGTTTTCTCGACAATCCAAAGGTGTGCCCCCAGCCCCTGGGCCCGGAGCCTGTGAAGAACCCACAGAAAGGGGAAATCCTGAGGTTGGTGAAACACAGAATGAGCCAGTCCAGGTCCTTGACATGGTAGCCAGACTGGAGTCAGAGTGCATGAAGCAGCAGAGCCAGCGTAAGCCAGCTTCCGTTGGAATGTGGGCCGGGTGTTGCTTGCAAATGACACTCAAGCTGATGAAGGCAAAACAAAGGCTCCTGCACAGGCACGTGATACCAGGTGAACGCTGTGGGGTCTGTATCTGTAGACTGTAGCCCCTCAAGAGCTGACCATTGTTCTAACAGGGACCAGGTCTGGGAAAGTGTTCCTCAGGGCTGCCCCTCATTGACAGCAGGTATAAATTTCCATATGGACAGTTCAGAATTAGAGTCAGGTCAGCAAATTGACATGAAAAACAGTAATAGGTATGATATAGAAATGACAGAGGAACTTGTTGGGTTACCTTTTTGTCTTTGCACCTGTCCCAAGCCACTGAACTGCCCTAAAATCCTGGTGATTTTAAAAGCAGAGAGTTTGTGCTGCTCACTAGCCAAAATCCTGATCAAAGAAGAAAAGAATCTTTGTGCATGTCCAAGATCGAGAAAGACCAATCTTCCAGTTTAAAGCCCTGTGAAGACCCACTTCCAGGGATGCTGTTTTTTTTTTGCCACCTGATCAGTGCCAGTTCAACTGTTCCCAGGTGAATGAAAGCAAAATGAAAGAGTCTTCAATAGACAGCCAGCTCAAAGATGCTGCTGAGGGTAAGAGTGCATCTGAGGAAAAAAGTGTTTCAGCTGAGCCATTTGTCCTGCCGCCATCTTCGGTGGAAAGTACCTTACCAGTGTATGAGGTGTCCAGTTGCAAGAAGCAGTTGTCTCACAACTTTCTGGAGACCAGGTTTAAAATCCAGCAGCTTCTGGAGCCTCAGTAGTACATGACCTTTTTGCCCCACCACATTATGGTGACAAGCTTCAGGTTACTTCCCACCAAGAGTTTAGTAGCTCTTAAATGTACCTGCTGCTATTTTATCAGTGAAAACTACGAAACCAAGACAGCAGATTCTCGCTGGATTTGAGATCCACACTACAGAGAGGATCCTTGCAAACAGTGCAAGAAAAAGTATGTGAAAGGGGACATGTCCCTGTGTTGGTGGCACCTGAAGCCCTATTGCCAGGCATTGCCCTGTGGGCCAGGATATTGGATGTGCTGCCACTGGTCTCAGAAGGTCTTTGCTGGCTGTAAGTTGGGGCTTCATGACAATCACTGGGTCCCTGACTGCCACAGCTTTAATCGGACAATCCATAAGAAAGCAAAAGGGACTGAAACTGAAGAGGAATATTAAAGCCTATGTGAGAGGCAACAACAACAGTGAAACCAATTTTTAAACCTGCAAACATACTACCCAGATATACATTCAAGTGAGTGTTGCCTCTCAGAGTCATAACAGTCACTCTAGGAAAATCTGTGCTTATTCCTTAGGACTGCCATTGCTCAGGATTTTTAAAACGCTAATTTATGAGCTGTTCAAGAAAATTGGTCTTATTGTTCTATAGCGGCACCTCACATTTGATCCAGGGTGGTATTCCAGTTTGATTCACTTGGCTGTGAATAACGATGCCTGTTTTCCTAAAAAATCAAATCTATTCTCAAAGGATGAAGACTTGTGCCCCATGGAGGATGATCAGAAGAATACACTGCAGACTCTGCAGGCACTCCCCAAAAAGGGTGCCAGAAATGCTTCCAGCACTGGTACCATTTTTGAAATAAGGAGATAGCATCCAGTGAAAAGAATAGCAGCCTTCTTAAAAGAAAAGAATGCTTGAAAAGTCAGGCACCTTACCTTAGTCCTTATATACTTGATCCTGTGAGAATGACGTTTGTGGTTAAAAATGGATTTCATGCCCTGTATTGTTTACAGTATATATAATTCTTGTGTGTTCACAGGGCTATGGAAACTGCACATTAAATGTGAGCACCCTTTACCTTTACGTGAGTGCTTTTGCCCTCCCTGTAAATGACACTATTAAAAAATCCAGTTGTATATAAAGGACAACTGACTGGAGAACACAATAACCACAATGGAGCTAGAATAGCATAGTGGCTTAATTGTGTGTTTATTTATTGTTCTGTCTCAAATTGGTACATCCTGTATGAAATATGAATGTTTCCCAAATAAACTGGGAATGTTTCCTGTATTTAAAAAAAAGGGCAACCAACCCAATTTACACATGGGCCACGGATTTGAAGACATTTCTCCAAAGAAGATATTCAAACAGCCAATAATTAAATGTAAAGATGCTCAACATGATTAGCCATTAGAGAAATGCAAATTAAAACTCCAATAAGATACCACTTCACACCCACTAGAATGGTCACTATTAAAAAGAAAAACAAACAAAAAAAAAAAACTGAAATAATGTGTTGGCAAGGATGAGGAGAAATAGGAAGGCTTGTACATTGTTGATAGCAATGTAAAATGGTGCAGCCACAGTAGAAAACAGTTTGGCAGTTCCTCAGAAAATTAAATATAAAACTGCCAAATGACTGAGCAATTCCACTCCTAAGTATATATCCAAAAGATTTCAAAGCAGGGACTCAGATATTTGTACAACAATGTACATCAAAGCATTATTCACAATAGCCAAAAGATCGAAGCAATGCAGTGACCATTAAGAGATGAATGGATAAACAAAATGTAGTGTATCCACACAACGGAATAGTATTTGCTGTCAAAAGAAATGAAGTGCTGGTACATGCTACAACATGGATGAACCTTAACATCATGTTGAATGAAATAAGCCAAACACAAAAGGACAAATAGTGTATGATTTCTCTTATATGAAATACTTAGAATAAGTAAATTCATAGAGACAGAAAGCAAAATAGTGGTAACCAGAATATGGGGGAGAGGGGAGTGGAAAATTATTGCTAAATGAGTATGAGTTTTGTTTGGGATGATAAAAACAGTCTGGAAATACAGTGGTGAAAGTTACACCATACATCAATATACTGAATGTCAAATAACTGTCCTCGTAAAATGATTTTTAAGTTATGCACATTTTACAATTAAAAATAAGTAAGTTATTTAAAGAAAAAAAATCACATAGTTGGTAAATATCCTTGAGCAAGATCCTTAATTTCACTGTAAAATCATTTTAAAAAATATACCTATGTACAATACATATGTAGGATACAAAACTTAAAATACATATACAAAAGGGTATACTGTGAAAAATAAAACTCCTCTGTACTATACTTCAGTGTAACTTTAGGGAAGACTGATGCCTAAACAATCTCATTTACTCAACCAGCATTCACTGAGTGGCTATCGTAGGCACTGTTATAACTGCTGAAGATACAGCAGTGAACAAAACAGACAAAAAGCTTTGCTTTCCTCCTAAAATTAAAAAAAAAGTGTAGCACTGACATATGAATTAACAGACCCATGGAACAGAAATCCAGAAATTGATCCAAGAACATATGAAAAAATAGGATATGATAAGGGAAGCATCTGAATTGAGTGGGAAAAATATTATTTTAATAGTCTGCTAATTATGTAAACTATACACTCATATAAAAGATGATAAAAACTGGATCAATTTCTCACTTTGTATAACAGGATAGATTCCAAATGGATCAGAGTTCTAAATGTAAAACAAAAGATAAAGACAAAGATGAGGACAGGAAGGAAGAGCAGGAGGCAGTAGAGAAGGAACAACTCAACAAATACCAGAAAAAAAACATGGTTCAATTATAGGAGTGAAAAAGAGGTATCATACAATGACTCAAAAAATCCAAAAAGATTAAGATAAAAGAATAAATTTAACCATCCCAACATACATATATAAGTAAAAAAATAATAAACTGGGAAAATGTTTACAATGTATTTCACAAAGGGCTAATTATCCTTATTATATGAAGAGCTTCTAAATATTAAGGAAAAGACTATCCATGTGATACAAAGATAGGCGAAACATGAACTAAGTTCACAGGAAAAAAATTTAAATGGCCCTTGAACCTATGAAAAAATGTTTGAGCTCACTAAATATAGTATGTTTTCATATTTCTGGATTCTGTTTATTTGATAAATGAGAAATCAATTTCATTGTTGTTTTAATTTGCATTTCTTAAGAGTTGAGGAGACAAATGGAATAGATGAAATAAGAAAAACAACAAATTAATGACTGTTGGAGCCAGAGTAATGGGTACCAAAAGTTCATGTGCTTTTTTTCCTTCTTTAGTGTTTCAAAATGCCAAGAAAACGTTTAATAAGAGTACATGCTTTCATAGAGCTTACCATTTCTACAATACTCTCACTAACACACAGAAATAGCAATAATACATGGAAGAAAGTCATCTAATTCAAATGAATTCTTTAGGCAAAAACAAAATAATCATTATGGAACCATTAAAAAGGTTATAAAACAATTTTAATTTTAAAGCTGGAAAATTCAAGCAGAAAAAATATAAATAGCAGCTTATATTTGTTCTTAAGTCTAATAATCAAGTATCTCTAAGCAAGGCTTGCTGAAATAATTTAATAACACATACCTTCCATAATACGACAATATTCAAATCCACCTCACTGCACCTTTGAATCAATCTCACTGCATCCTCTAATGATTGTTTTTCTGTATGCACAGATGGCTGGGCTTGTGGTTTTTTCAATTCAGAGGATAAACTTCGATAAAAGAAGTCTGCACATGGGCTTGCTGAACTTATTATCTGTTAAAAAAAAATCACACGTCTATGTAAATATTTTCCATTAAATATACCTTGCCAAAATGTGTATTCGTATTACTTATATGTACTTTCAACTAAATACAGTTTGCCAAAATTTAGATTTCTATAACATATATATACAAAAGGCTTATTCAGTAATTTCTTAACAGTACTGTGAATTTGGATGAATATAGGAAAGCCACTTAAAGAATTGAACACCTGAAAAGATTTGGTATGAAGATGCAGATAGCTGCATCTTAAAGCTATCACCTCAAAATAATTAATCTAAAGTCCCATGATATTATTTTGACCTTCCAAGCATCCAGAGAGGCTGAATGGGTGACTCTAAGAAAAAATGAACAGCAAAATGTTGAAACGGCAGTAGGATTTTTTTTACTATTAAAATAACAAAAGTATTTGTCATTCAAATACTTGAAACACCAGGGAATATCCAATGAAATGATGCAAACAGAGTCACTGGCATTAATTTGGCCATTATATTCAAAGGGAGAGAGGATAAGAAAAGTATTTCAAATGGACTCAGAAATATAGAATTTCCCTTAATTAATGAAACACCATGCTTCAAAATAAAATCACTACTCTTTAGGTTTCCGCATTATAGGCCATATTATATGGATGTTAAGTTTAAAGTTAATTACTAAACATTAATAAATATATGTAGCTTTCCCTAAGGAGTGAAGTTTTTCTGTCAAACCCTCGCATAGGCTTCTCATTAAACTGCAGTGCTTGGTAAGTTCTATTTACTCAACTAGACTCAATGGAAGGGACAGTCTTGGTTTCTGCTTTCTTCAGTTGCTCCTATACAAGATTATTCAGCAACAAATACAATAAATTACAACCTCAATGTAATCTGAATGGTCCTGCTGATGTTTCTACACAGTCTTAAGAAAGAAAGAAAGAAAAAAAAGAACAAAAACAACTGAAGTCCTGTCAACTTGGTAGGAAAAGTGGAAAGCTACATTCAATCATTCAGCGAGAACAATATCTCCAGAAGTCATGCATATTTTGCAATTAGTGGGCCGTCAGTGCCCTGAGATATCTCTAAATAGCTGTTTCCTCAAGTGGCCAGAATGAGACAGAAAAAAAACAAATGAAAAGAGAAGTACAAAAATGTAAGCATGTCTGGCATTTTCACGGAGAAGAGCACAAAGAAATAATGTCAGTAATAGTGCACAATAACACAGGATTTTATACCCTAGGGTCCAGTGTTTCTCAAAGCAGGTCTCAGATCACCTCTTTAGATATCAAAATGAATATTGCAGGAGTGATTGAAAAACATATACCTCCAGGTTTCACCCAAGGCATAATGAACTCTCAGAGGTGAGGATTTTACAAACTCTTCTAGATCCTTGACACTCAAAAATACAATCTGCAGACTGACAATGGTCAACATCACTTAGGAATTTAGCAATTTAGAACCTCAGCTTCCAACCCAGTCCTACTGAATCAGAATTTGCATTTAACAAGTTTCCCAGGTGATTCCAATGCACCTTAAAGTTTGAAAACCACTGTACTGGGTGATTCTTATACATAATTTTATAAGTTGGAGTATTACTGTCCTAAACAATAGCACATATAAAATCACAACAGAAACATGTACCTAGCTTATTATTTGGGTCTAAGAACCATAAGATATGTCAAAATCCAGAGGATAATCACCTAATGTTTCACTGCATCCACTTTCCCTAATAAAGAGATTCCTTTACAGACTTCTATTTCTTTTGTTAATCTCAAGGACTAAACTTAGGTTATACAAAATATTCTCAAAATAAAATTAATTTTAAATAACTAACTATAATTGTTGGTTTGTATAGCATTTTCACTCTGTTTGGGGATTAAAGTTAGATTGCAAAACCCAACAAAGTTGAGATGTTCATCATCCAAAGCAAGGATTACTGAAGCAACAGTTTACCAAAATAGCCAGATACACCAGAATGATGACGTTTTAAATCAAACACTATTTTGCTTATTTGCATACCTGTTCATTTCCAAAGATGATATCTGCAAAGGTGTATTTTTCTGAGGATTGTGTGGCAGCTAAAAAACAGGGGAAAAACAAACTAATCATATCACTGGCATGAAATACAAAAGGACCATTTAAGAAAGCACCAAAATAAAATGAATTTACCTTCTTTTTCCTTACATCTCATTGCCTTGAAGCAAAACTTTCCTTTCTCCCTACTGGCAAGTTTGGCATCTGGGAAGAAAAGAGAAAACAATTTCAAAGATCACTCTCAACTTACAACAAGGTAAAACTTAACTCGTTATACAGACTTTCTTGCTCAAACTGGAAAACAATTCAAATTTATAAATAATATTCAATGAAACATTTTTGTTTTCATTTCATTGAAGTGAATCTCCATTAAGCTCTTAAAAGGATAAAATTCAATTTTCTCAAAATATGTTGTATGTGTATATATGTATATTCACATATATATATGACATTACAGATAAATAGGAAGTTGAAGAGATCAGAGTGTGGGTGATAAAGAACTCACAATTTCACCACTCTATCATTACATATGTATGGTTTATACCAATATTATTATATGTACATACTTTGCTATGGTACATCTTCTCACCATCACAAGCACTTTTTTTTTAAATTTTATTTTGAAATAAATTCAAACTTACAGGAACAGTTGCAAAAACAATACAAACCCCATACAAAGAACTCCAGCATACCCCGATCCCCCTCCCGTGATACCCTGATCCACCAACTTTAACATCCTGTCACACCATCATTTCTTTCTTTCCCTCCCTCCCTCCCTATTATTCATCATCTATTGCTCTGTCTTCTGAACATGAGAGCAAGCTGCACACATCCTTGAACAAACAATATAATTCACATATACCTTTCCCATGAACAAGAACATTCTTTTATGCAATCCCATTAAGCACAGCTAAGAAGTTCAAGAAATTCAACATTGATACAAAGCTTACATTCCATATTTCGTTTTTTTCTTTCTTTAATCCCAACTGTGTCCCTTTGAGCCTCCTCTCCTCCATCCTCAGAACCCATCCAGGATCTTCCTTGGCATTTAATTGTCATTATCTATTTAGACTTTTTTTCTTTTTTTTTCAATTGTGGAAACATACATACAGCCTAAATCTTCCCATTCCAACCCCTCCCTAGCATTCCATTAGTGGGATTAATCACATTTAGAATGTTGCAATGCTATCACCTTCCCACCATCCATTACTAGAAATTTCCCTTCACCCCAAACAGAAACCCTACTCTCATTTCTTAACTCCCCATTGCCCCTTCCCCCACTTCGCGTAACCCATACTCTACTTTTCATCTCTATGGTCATATTCTCTGATACTTTCTTTGTGTTTACCATGGGGCTTAAATTTAACCTCTTAAATCTGTAACAATCTTGTTTTTCTTTGATACCAACTTAACTTCAATAGGACACGTAAACTATGTTCCTATACTCCTCTATTCCCCCACTTTTATGTAGTTCTTGTCAAAAACTACATATTTTACATTGAGTCCAAAACTACTGATTTATCATTACACTTTATGTATTTTAGATCCCGTAGGCAGTAAATAGTGGAGTTACAAATCAAAAATACAGTAGTATTGGTATTTATATTTACCATGTGATCTTTCCTGGAAATCTTTATTTCTTCATGTGGTTTCAGTCAACTGCTAAGTGTTCTTTCCTTTCTCCTTTCAGCCTGCTCAATTCCCTTTAGCATTTCTCATAGGACTGATCTACTGGTGCTTAAGTCCCTCAGCTTTTGCTTATTCGGGAATGTTTTCATCTCTCCCTCATTTTTACTTTCCAGTTGTTTGTGAATTTTCTAAGTCTCTGATGGTTACTGACTTCTATTTGTATTCCACTGTGGTCAGAGAATGTGCTCTGAATAAATTTCAATTTTTTAAATTTTATTGAGGCTTGTTTTATGTCCCAGCATATGGTCTATTCTGGAGAAAGATCCGTGATCACTAGAGAAGAATGTGTGTCCTGGTGATTTGGGATATAATGTTCTATATATGTCTGTTAAATTTCTCTCTCTCTCTCTCTCCTTTCTTTGTTTCTCTGTCAGTAGGGCTCCCTTTAGTATCTGAAGTAGGGCAGGTCTTTTATTAGCAAAA
This sequence comes from Choloepus didactylus, assembly GCF_015220235.1. Lineage (NCBI taxonomy): Eukaryota > Metazoa > Chordata > Mammalia > Pilosa > Megalonychidae > Choloepus > Choloepus didactylus. The sequence continues at coordinate 48,685,780 of NC_051322.1, read as the reverse complement.
TCTCTCAGCATTTGTTTGTCTGTGAAAAATTTAAGCTCTCCCTCAAATTTGAAGGAGAGTTTTGCTGGAAAAAGTATTCTTGGTTGGAAATTTTTCTCTCTCATAATTTTAAACATGTCATGCCACTCTCGCCTCCATGGTGGCCGCTGAGTAGTCACTACTTAGTCTTATGTTGTTTCCTTTGTACGTGGTGAATCGCTTTTCTCTTGCTGCTTTCAGAACCTGCTCCTTCTCTTCAGTATTTGTCAGTCTGATCAGAATATGTCTTGGAGTGGGTTTATTTGGATTTATTCTATTTGGAGTTCGCTGGGCATTTATGCTTTGTGTATTTATATTGTGTAGAAGGTTTGGGATGTTTTCCCCAACAATTTCTCTGACTACTCTTTCTAGACCTTTACCCTTCTCTTCCCCTTCTGGGACACCAATGAGTCTTAAATTTGGACGTTTTATTGTATCTTCATATCCCTAAGATCCATTTTGATTTTTTCAATTTTTTTCCCCTTTCTTTTGTTCTTTCATTTTCTGTTCTTTGGTCCTCAAGGACGCTGAGTCATTGTTCAACTTTCTCTGATCTTGTATTATGAGTATCCAGAGTCTTTTTAATTTGGCGAACAGTTTCTTTTATTTCAATAAGATCTTCTACTTTTTTATTTACTCTTGCAATTACTTCTTTATGCTCTTCTAGTGTCTTCTTTGCCCTTTATATCCTGTGCCATGCTCTTCTTCATATCCTTTATGTCCTGTGTCATGCCCTCGTTGTCTGACTTTAAGTTCTTTGATTACTTGCACCAAGTACTGTGTTTCTTCTGATCTTTTGATTTGGGTGTTTGGATTTGGGGGTCTCCATATCAACTGGTTTTATCATATGCTTTAAGATTTTCTGTTGTTTTTGGCCTCTTGGCATTTGCTTTACTTGATAGGGTTCTTTCTGGATACAAAAAGTACCACTCTCTAATTGGTCAGATCTACAGCTTGGTGGCACACACTTTCTCTATCTAACCAGCAGATGGCGTCCGCAAGTCACCTATTCTCCTCAAGTCAGTTTTCCCCAACTTTGTCTTTGTGGTGTGTGGGGATATGATTCTTGTGGGGTCCAATTGGTACACTAAGTTTGGGTGTGTTGTTGGTGCTGTCTGCCCTGAATGTGGGGCGAGTGTCTGGGTCGTTAGGGAGGCAGAGCAGCTTTAATAATCAAACCTCCCAGGTGTTCCCAGCCGGACATTTAAGGCTGTTGCAAGAGTCTAAGCCTTCATTTCAGTCTTGCCACAGATCATCTCTGCGCTGACCCACAAGTCCCTGGTATTGGTGTAGGGGTCCTGGGATTTCCGAGCAGGTCCCCCTTCCCAGCCGTGCCCTTCCAGGTCCTCTGATGAGGGAAGGCTATGCCACATCACAAGTGTGTGCCGGCCCTCGAGGAAAGCCCTGGGCTGCTGGAGCGTGCAGGGGCATTCCCAGCCTGCTGTAAAGATGGTTGAATGGGGAGTGTTAATTTCCCCCTTTTCGCACAGCTCCGCCTTCCCAGCTCCAGGACAATTAGCTGTGGGTGCACTAAAGGCCACTGTCCATGGCCGAAACTGTGGCATGTACATAGTGCTGCAGGAAGTACTCCCCTTCATACTGGGACCCTTGGCATGGCTCTGGGCTATAGCTTCGGCCCCGGGCAGGAGCGTTCCTAGCCCGCCGGGGAGATGGCTGCAAGGGGTGTGGTTTCTTTCTCCTTTTGGCTCCCCTCTGCCCCCTAACCCCGAGACAACCAGCAGCGGGCTATTCTCCATGCTAGACACCAAGACGTTGGCACAGCATGCTCCTGACGTGCTTCACTACGCGGTTCTCACCGTTGTAACTGCAGCTGCTCCCGGGTTGCTTTTTTTTTTTTTTAAAGAACTAGTCCATCTCCAAACACCAACCCACGGTTTCCCCACACCACAGCACGGCCGCGGGACTCTCAGCCGGCTCACTCACTCGTTTCAGAATGCAGACTCCTGTTTACACCAAATGCATGGTCCCTGTGGATTTAGCAGACCTTGCCCAGCTGGTTCATCACTGGAACTGATGTTCTGGGTCACTTTCTGGCTTTTATCTAGTATTTTTCACACAGGTGTTTTTTTGCCCTGTCTCACCTAGCTGCCATCTTAGGTTCCTTCCCACAAGCACTTTTAAATGCTAAAACATTTTAATGACTGCAGAATAGTCTGAGTTGTAGTAGATTTACATTAAAGCTACACTGAATTTTTTCCTGTTAAACATACTCTTGCAATAAACCTCCCTGAATATACGGATTTTCCCATATTTTGAATTAAGTTCTATGTATAAATCTCAGAAGTAAGGATTAATATGAGGCTAAGGGTTTAAACATTTTTATATCTTTTGAAATACAATTCTTTCCCAGAAAGAGCAAAAATTTTGCCAGTTTTATCCAACTCTAATAAGCACTATGAATTCTCATACATTACTGGCACAATGATAAATTGATAGAAACTTTCTGGAAAATAATTTGTCAGTATGTACCACAAATCTGTGTGTATATCCCTTCACCAAACCCATGAATATTTATCCTGCAGAAATACTTGTATAAGTGCACAGAGATACAAAGACACATGATTAATGACCAGAGCATGTTTATAAAAGGGAAAGAAAGGAATACTGCCTAAAAAATCGACAGCTTCTATTTGTGTATGTCTTAGAATGCGCACTTGTGTGTATGGGTTTGTCTGTGTATGTACAGACAGACTCTCTGTTTTGAGTTCTAATGCTCCTAATAGAGTATGTAACCGTGAACAAGTTAAATTCTCTAACCTCATGACCCTTGTCTACAAAACAAGGATAATAATAGTACTTATCTTTTAGTTTATATGAGAATTGAATGAGAGAATGTCAATGAAGCATTTAGCTCAACATACCTCACAAAACAAGCACTCAATAAATGGTTGTTTGCACGGTTTGTACATAAACAAATACACAGAAAAAACCAGCCAGCAAACAGTGCCTACCAGTGGTGAAGGAAAAAAGAGAAACTTCCACATTCTACTCTATATATTTACGTACTGATGGAATTTTTGACAGTGAGCATATGCTTAAGCACTGGTTTAACAACTAAAAGAGAAGAAAATGCAAGTAGTAAAGACATGGAAGAGAATAAAAAGATAGGGAAGAATGACTCAAGAGAAGCAATTTGATACAGTCACATAAACTAATGAAAGCACAATTTAATGTTCCTAAAAAGCTAAGCTGTACCAATAATTTTATGATATTCTGGTACTATTCTTAAAAATCCAGTAATTAAGATTTCAGAATTTATTACAAAGGAGAGAAAAAGCACACACCTTTGTTTTCAGAGAGATTTACAGATTTCTGCAACTTCCAGTGTTTGCTACTACTTGATACTTGTACTATATGAAATTCCTTAACACCTGCTTCACTCTGTCAAAAAGAGATAAAAGAGTCATTCAGGATTTATGAATGCTAAATTAGAATATTTCAATGAGAACAATATTCAGACACTGCTATCAAATTCAGTATCAATTAGCATGAGATGAAATTTGTATTTTGAAATAAAGCAAATATATATTTCATAAAGTTTAAGTTACCTAAATTCACCTATAACATTCTTAAAACACAGAAGTCAATATTTTATCCAAGAAATTTTATTTTTTATGAATTAACCAGCTTTATGGGACAAATTATTATTCCAATTTTATGGGGGAGGAAACTGAGACAGGATGTGTCCAAGGTATAATTGGTACATCTAGTAAGCGGGAGAACTGGAATCTGAGCCCAAGAACCCCTGCCTGGCTTGGGATCCAAGTTATCTCGGTTATGGTTGGGTGGGATGTAAACAGACAGGCAAGCCAGGTGACTATTTGGAAGAGCAGCGGTCACATGTCAGCAGAAAATGGCAGGCCGCAGTGGGCATTCAAGAAATGGAGCAGAGATTTGGGGAGAATTAGAGAGGAGTAGCACAATTAAAGAAAGAAAGCAGCTTTGAAGTCCCAGACCCCGTGTGGCCCAGCTGTCTGTGGTCTCTGGCCTTTCCAGTCCCAACCCTGTGTAGCACACATCCGTGGTCACTGGCCTTCCAGTCCCAGATCCCATGTGGTAGATTCTGTGGTCACTAGCCTTCTAGTCCCACATTCCACGTGACAGATGTCTGGTCATTGGCCCCAGACCCTGTGTGACCCAGTATCCAGTTTCCTGTCCTTGGTCAGTCACATTCTTCCCATATGGAACCACACACTGCCCACCCCCCCCAACCCCAATAACTGAGCTAGTTCGAACGGGCTTCTGTTTATCACCTCAAGTGACCCTGCTCGATGATGTATACCCCTTCCCAGGGGCAGCCAAGAGTGTCTTCTCTCTACCCAAGGCTGGGCAGCTCTCCAGAGGGAGTGAGTCCTAGGGGGATGACTCTCTTTTCTATACAAGAATCCAAGAAATATTTTTAACTATAATGTACCCACAGTGGCAAATTTTAATATACTGAAAAGGCTTTCTTTCCAGCTATTGCAATCTATCTTAATGAGTTTGCTGGTATTAAATAAATTTAAAAAATTATTTGTTGTTGTCAATTTTTAATCAAAACCATGGCTTTTTAAAATTATTTCTTCTGGTCTTTTTGAAAGATCTTATTCTCATTAAAGCAAAAGCAAAGAAACAAAAAAAAAACCCTCATAAAATGGAATGCTAATGTATAGCCAATGCACATGAAGTTGTTTAAACAGTATATAATTTTTTAAATTCTGAATAAGAACAAATTCTGAAATTTGAAATTAAAATCTTCTTACTCGTATTAAATTAAAAAAACGTTCTTTGTTTTGAAGACCACTGAAGTATTAGCACAACTCTAAATATCCTAAAAAGGAGTGATTTAAGGAGTGACCTTGTAAGTTTATGAAGCTAAAAGCAAAGGACACTATAGAATCAATAAGTAATATTTTAAATAAATATCTGAACTGAATCACTCTGAGGCTAAGACCATATTTTAATCATGAAATCACATTCCCTTCTTCGAAAATATTCACTTTGATATTTAAAGTACGTGATATGAATGAGAAAATTTTTGAAATGCTTACCAAGGAAATGCAGAAGTGAAAAGTTACCAAATTAATATTGAATGTGAAATCCTAACCAAAATTCAAAAATTTAATTACATCAATAGATTCTTCTCAGTGGTAAGACTAGAAAGTACTTTATGAGATCTCTTTTGGCTTATGGAACGGGGACTATGTATCACATGGACATGTACCATTTTAATGCCACCATATCTGCTTATTTGAAGAGAGAATGAGGGATAAAATCACAAAGCTAATGGAGAATTAAGATGTTTGCACACTCTATTCTATATAAGCATTCCTAAATTCTTAGCGTATGCTGTCTTATAAAGGAAAAATTCCATTACTAAAAACAAAGTTAACATTTCAAATATAATTTTAAAAAACAATTTTAAAGCAACTTACAGTATTGATATTTTCTATATCCACAAAGACTAGCATATTTCCTCCTCTGCCTTCTTCATCTTCAAGAGAATTACTTCTGTAGACAGTGGCTCGTACATTCAAAGAACGGCTGGTACAAATAACTGCAGTGTGTCTTAATATTCTGTGTCTAAAGATGTAAAAAAATGCAAATTTAATCGAAAGACCTCTCCCTATGTTATGATTCTCTCATTCCAAATGAAGACTTAAAAAACTGATCACTCTTAGCACCATTTATACTCTTAAAAAAAAAAAAAAGTTGAATACAATAAAGTAAAAACATCTAGTTAAACTAACTTTAGTTCAAATTCATTCTTCTCATTTTGGAAGGAAACTATTAGTCTCCCTGATTCTAGACTTCTTCCCTGCTCTTCAAACTAACCTGTACAGCACTAAAACTAATCTTCATATAGTAATGTCCTGATGATGCGTTTTCTCTGACAGTTCCAAACTACTACATCTACGAAGTAAAATCCAACCCACCTGGCATCCAAGGGCCTTTACAACATAGCTTTACCTTCCCAGTCTTATTTGCCTTTACTTCTTTTAACATATTTTATACCCAAACTAAATATGTTCAGCTTATACATTCTAACCTGTAAATTTTGTTCGGATACATAGCTACTCCCTGGAATACCCACTACTCTCTCATGTATCCCCTCAATATCTAAATTCTGAAATCTTTACTTTCATTAAAGGCTCACTTCACCACTACTTCATTCCTCATTGCCCTGGTTAGGGTACTCCTTCTATCATCTTCTTAAAAGAGAATAAACATATAGTAAGGACCCAAAATTTACCTGTATTTTCAAACATTATCTTATTTTAGCCTCATAAGTCTTACATATACTTTTATTCCATTAAACGAAAAAAAATGTAGCACAAATATTCTTAATACTGTAAAAAATGACAATGGCACTCTGACAAATAAAAAACATTCTGTTGTGCAATATAAAAGTCACAGATTCTTGGGTGAGCTAGTTATGTTCAATCTTTTCCAGTGGTCCCCATTATAACCCCACCTTAATTATCTGCCGTACAAATACACAAATTTTTTTTCCATACAATGATATATCCTCAAGAGGTGGGGGAGGCAATGGTGAAAGGGACAGGTTGAACAAAATTTTTCTTATAAAAGAATGCTTGTAAGCAGATTGTCTTCACATAGAAACAACACTCTATTTTAATACATGGTATCTTTAATTCCATTATTATGTACAGTATAATTCCATAGTACATGGTCATATCAAAGAATCATGAAACTTACAGATGGAAGCAACTAAAAACATTAAGTTGTTTATTTTCCCCCCACTTTGGCCATTTAGAATTTATAGTTATATTATGAACAACCTCAGATATAAACATCATGCATAATTTGGAAGAAGATAATCTCTTAATAAACGACATATGTTAAATATATTTACATCAAAATGTTTATATGGATATGTACACAGACACTAAACATAGAGGTTAAATCAGAAAAGTTTTAAAAGACTCACCGTATTTTAGGCTGCTTTTTAACACTTTCATAGTAAAACAAAAAATTAATTTCATGGACCCCTTCTTCATCTGGCCCCCGTAACCACATTGGTAGCTGGACTGAAGCTCCAGGTAGAAGAACAGTGTCAGGAAGGGGAACAGAAATCACCTCTGGTTGACTTCCTATGCCAATGCCGAAGTCTACAGAAGAAGCTGATGATATGAGCGCTGTACACATAGAGGTAGAATCTGTCACCACAGTCTTGTAAGCACTACAGTTCTCAGAAGCTGAGGGACTTAGTGGTGTTAGAACAGCAGTATTACCACCAAAAGTAAAGAACTCTGGATGTTTAGAAACAACCTTTAATCCAGTAAGAGGACATTTGCTGACATTGACAAATTCTACATATGCTTTTCGGATTTCTCCACAGAGGAGCCCCGTAGGAAAATGTATAAAGAATACCTGCAATGGAGAGAAAAAATATTACTAGTTCAAATTCATTCTTCTCATTTTGGAAGGGAGCTATTAGTCTCCCTGACTCTAGACTTCTTCCCTGGCCATCAAACTAAATTGTATAGCACCTAAAACTAATCTTCATATAGTAATAGTAAAGAGTCTGCTAAACATTCTGAATCTCTAATGAATAACACTTTCAAGATGCTCTATTTGTTTACTAAAGGTTTATAAGTATTTCACTAATTTTCTTTGATATTGCCTTCAGTATGTGGCTATTAACAACTCCATTTTAGAAAAGACGATGAAACAAAGAGACTAATGTTACTCTGCCACTCAGTAACCGATTTCAGAGTTGTGAATTGAAGGTAATTATCAGTAATGGAAGGGTTACCATGTCAAAACTTTCACAGTACTACAGATTACAGAAAAGAGGATTCACAAGTGATTTGACATGGCTACATGAATTAAATAATTCTCAATATTATAGCCTTTGTCACTGACAACTTTAAAAGTAGCTCAATTATTAACTTACACATCAAGATGAAAAGATATACTATGGGACTTGAAAGGGAAGCACATGCACGTCCACAATTCCATAACCACAATTCTAAACTCCAAACAGGTCAGTTTCAGGCTCATATGGGGGTAAAATGTGACCTGAACTAATGGTTATTGCCTTTACTATTTAGTGTGAATATTCATATAGTTCACTTAAGAAATATTAATGTGCTTCATTACCAGGTGCTACTACAAACCCAACAGGGGTTACATAACATGCTACACACACACACACACACACACACACACACACTCTCTCTCTCTCTCTCTCTCTCTCTCTCTCTCACACACACACACATTTATGTTTCTAACATAAAAAAAAATTTGAATCCCAAAACACATCTGGTCTCAGGATTTCAGATAAAGGATTGTGGACCTATATTAAAGTAGTGGAAATAGGGACTAATAAGCTCACCCAGTAAGTTATTTGCATTTAAAAAACCCTTAAGTGTAAATGTCAGAACTACACTGAGTGTATCTAAGAAAAGAAAAATGTAAGGTATTAGCATGAGGAATACGGTTTAATCAAGTTTCAGCTGGCATTCCCAAAGGATTTATGAAATTACAATGGAAATATGTGTTTTTCAATCTGAGTCTGAGAGGGACTTCATTATGGCTGTATTCTAAAGGAATCAGAGAAGCTTTGTGGTATCAGGAACTTTAAAAGTGGGTATGACTCCCCCCTACATGGGACATGACTCCCAGGGGTGTAAATTTCCCTGGCAACGTGGGACATGACTCCCAGGGATGAGCCTGGACTCAGCATTGTGGGATTGAGAAATCCTTCTTGACCAAAAGGGGGAAGAGAAAGGAATCAAAACAAAGTTTCAGAGGCTGAGAGATTTCAAATGGAGTCGAGAGGTCATTCTGGAGGTTATTCGTATGAGTTATACAGATATCCCTTTATAGTTTATAGTATATTGGAACAGCTAGAAGGAATTACCCAAAACTGTTGAACTGCAATCTGGTAGCCTTGATTTTTCAAGATGACTACATAACTATATAGCTTACTTGATGTGACTGTGATTGTGAAAACCCTGTGGCTCACACCCCAATATCCAGTGTATGGATAGGTGAGTAGAAAAATGGGAACAAAAATAAAATAAGGGGAATGGGGATGTTTTGGGTGTTCTTTTTTACTTGTATTTTTATACTTTAATTTTTTTTGGAGTAAAGAAAATATTCAAAAATTGATTGTGGTGATGAATGGTACCGGGGACAATTCATTGCATACTGTGGATGATTGCAGGGTATGTCAACATACCTCAATAAAACTGAATTTTTAAAAATGTGGATATAGGAAATCAAGGGATTAATGTAGAAATCCAAAATACAGATTAACAGATAGGAAAAAAATAAGCCAGGCATAGTGTTATATTGAAAAACAATGACTCGTACTGAATAGCTAGTGTCAAATAACCTTATGCATGTAGAGTGCTCAGAAAAGTGTTAGCGCATAACTGTTCAATTAATGTCAATTACTATTTTTTTTTTGCTTGATGTATTTGAAAAAAATTGTTTTTTAAGTTTAATGAGCTCATTAGAGAGGACTTATTAAATGGAAAGGTACACCGTTTTATGTTTTGGAAGTTTCAAATTTATAAAAATGAAATTTCTCTCTAAATTGTTCTATAAATCCAGGGCAATTTCAATAAAAATTACAACACAGTTTTTTCTTTTTTAACAGAATTTGATAAGCTAATTTAAAAATATACATGCAGAAACAAGAGGCCAAAAATAGCCTGAAGATAAACAGGGTTGGGGTAAAGGGGGATAATCACCTTACAGGATATCAAGAATTACTATAAAGCTGTAGTAATTAAGACTATACTGTTGGTTCAGGAATAGACAAACAGAAAGTCAATTCTATTAATTGTAGTTTGCCACTATAAAATGTGGTAAACTAGAGCTATCCCTCAGTAACTAAGCAATAGCTACCCAAAGGCTTGGTAGAAAAATGCAGGAACCAAATAGATAAGGAAATATCTCTCTTACTTTCCAAAACCAATTAACCAAACAGATTCAACTGATAGCATAATAAAATAGCCCTCACTATCTGAACTCAAATTCCAAGTCACTGCATGCCAAAACCAGAAAGTAAATAAATTTGGATACTGAGCAATATTTGGATACTGAGCATTTAACAACGCAATATACTTCTGCAATTATCTTGGTAGTTGTGTACTAATTTCATCCCAAAGAGGCAGCCCTAAATGGCAAAAGAACTGTACATAAAACATGCAAGATTTGTGGGGGAATATCAAGTGTTGAGATGTTACAGCAAAACTAGCTATAACAAGTGAAACAAAGTACTGTATCGACACAGAAAGATACACATAGGCACCTGGATACAACCAAGAAAGCTACATCACTGATAAGACAGGAAGGGTACAGGAATAAGTATAAAAGATCCATGATCCACCATCTAGGGTCATGTATAACGTATCTTCAGAATAAAGGTTTTTGTTAAGTATACTATGTTGACTCTTTAACAAGGATGAGTACATCTAGCCTTTACCTCAAATGCACAGTTGCTAAAAGTCCTTTCAAACAGTTGATTTTTTTGTGATAGCTTCAAATTCAAATGGAAATTAAGACCAGCAACCCACCAATCTCACTTCTACTAATTAATCATAAATATATATGTATGTAAACACAAAATGGCATTGTTCATTGTGCCTTTATCTGTAACAGAAAATGACTGGAAAAAAATCAAATGTCCACCGCACAAGTCCATTTATACAAACTATGGTACGTATACATAATATAGTACTATGAGTGGAACTTAAAGGGGCTTGCGTTAAAAATTTTTTCCTAACTAAAGTAAATGAATGAAAACTTTTGGGCAACAACCATTTTCTCCAATAGAATTTAAGAATAAAGTATTTGTAATCTACAATTTCTAGGAAACGCAGATAGATAACAGCTCGTTTGCTTTCAGTATGGTACAGTCACAGTAGTATAAACATAACTCTCTAATTTTATCTTCTCTCAGTAAGCTTAATAATTTTCATCCTCAAACTTTTTTGATAAATACTGATTATGAGTGATTATTTCATCAGACACTGTAGATTAATAACTTCTTTCACTATTCCCTTAAACACCTCAAATTCTATAAAATATTTCTAACATATTAATGCATACCTTTGCTTTTCGAAATATAGCAGGATTCTTAACTGACTTCCACAATATCTAATTTTGGATTAACCAAATTCTCAATTTACTTAGTAGAAAGTACTGAGTGATGTTTATGGAACTGAACAATTAGTGCCTTTACGCTTTCTACTATGCCCACCCTCTTCTGCTTATCAAGAGTGACTATTTGTTCCCAAACCTGTTTATACAAATTAAATATTATATAAACTGCTTCCACCTGTCCTGAAAATATACCTTTTACCTGCAGACAAAATCTGGACAAATACTGAACATAAACTACTTGACAACTGTCTTTCAGATTCTCACTCTGAAGAAACCAAAAGCAAAACTGAAGACAACTTATGGAAGTGGTTTAATGCATGCAAGACAAAATGAAACTCCTATCAGGAAATCAACACCACCACTGAAGGAAAAGGACTCTGCTTTAAACTGCCCCTCAAAAAGTGGTGAATAAATATACATTTGTATGTTTTACATTAAGGTAAAATTTTGAGGGTATGGATCTTTTTTTGGTTTGTTCTTCATTTTACAAGCTTTTCAAATTAGTCAAACAGCAGTTGTTACTTTATAGGATCAAAGGTCCTCTGCTCTAAAATACCCTCTCTCAAGTTGAACCACATCTCTAAAAATCAGTTTTTAAAAAAAAAAAACAAAAACAACTAAGACATTCAAGAAGCAAAGAACTAGGAATATCAAAAATAAGATGAATGTAAATTTAAAGATGGTTGAATTGAACAGACTTTAAAAACAAAGTTACTGGAGGCAGGGCAAGATGGCAGCATAGAGAGACATGGAATTTAGTTCATCTTCTAGAGCAACTAGTAAATACACAGGAACAACTAACTAGTAAATAGTCCAGAACCACTGTTGGGGGACATCCGTAACTGGACACACATTGTACATCAGCCTGGAGTGGATGGAATGGCTGAGATTGCAGAATAGAACTGTTAAGTAAAGCTCCCCAAACTACGAGCTGGCCACCGCCTCCCCCTTCCGTCATGGCAGGCTAAGTTGGAAAACTACCCTTTGGGAAAAAGAAGCAGTCCCTGCTGGAAGAACAGGAATGTAACTCAACCAAGCTCCGACTGTGGTTTTTATTAACAAATCTGGACTACTGAATACAAGCTACAAGCACAAATAAACCCAGAGCAAGCATGAAAGGAACCTGAGGTTCCTCCCAGCAGAAAGGAGGCAGGGCTGACAGAAAATAAATAAATAAATAAATAAATAAATAAATAAAACCAGAGGATTTTGGAGATGACTGAGCTCAGAATGCTGGAAAACAGCTGTGTCCCAAGAAAAGGGCACACAGAACCAGGTACACACACTGGTTGACTGGCAAAACTGGGGGGCCGGGACTGGCTCTGAAAAGGGGCTTTCTTTTTCCTTTTTTCCCCTCTCATTCTAAGTAGCTCATTAGAGAAAGCCTTAGGCATTTTCAATTGTCAGCCCTAACACAAGCAAGGGTGGAGTTAACAGTCAGAGAGACAAAGGAGGAATTCAAGTGTAGAAGATAACTCCCTAAAGGGTGTATCTTCCCTAAGAAAAGGGGAGTGGGGCCCAGATCAAGTGGCTGCCCACCCTCAGAGAATTCAGACCCCAGGGCCTGGGGTGGAGAGTGGGGGGTGGGCTGGAACGAGAAACATGTTAAGCTTGGCTTCTGATACCCTCACCCCCTGGCCAGGACAAGGTCCACTGAAAACTAAAGGGACCGCATCTCTTTACACCAGAGGGGAGCAACAAGCTGACAAGCGCCACCTACTGGGCAGGATAGGAAAAGCAGAGTCTAGAGCCCTCACAGGAAAGTCTCACAATCTGCTGGGTCCACCCTCAGGGAATACAGGCTCCTACTAAGAACTGGGCCTGACTATTCTGGAAAAATCTGATTGGAGATTTTCGGGGACGGATGGGCTCCCAAGAATTTGTAACAAAAAATTACAAATGGGAAAAACAAAGATATGGCCCAGTCAAAGGAACAAATTTACACTTCAACTAGGACACAGGAATTGAAACAACTAATTATTAATCAAACAAATCTCCTTAAACAATTTAAAAATCAAATCAATGAGTTGAGGGAAATATGGTACAAGACATGAAAGATACAAAGAAGACACTGGGCAAACATAAGGAAGAACTTGAAAGTTTGAAAAAACAATTGGCAGAACTTACGGGAAGGAAAGGCAAAATACAAGAGATGAAAAATGGAGACATAAAACAGCAGATTTGAAGAGGCAGAAGAAAAGATTCATGGACTGGAGGACTGGACATCTGAATTTCTATACATAAAAGAACAGATAGGGAAAAAAATAGAAAACTCTGAGCAGCATCTCAGGGATTCAATGACAACATGAAGCGCATGAATGTACATGTCATGGGTGTCCCGGAAGAGAATAGAAGGGAAAAGGGGCAGAAACAATAATGGAGGAAATAATCACTGAAAATTTCCCATTTCTTAAGACAGACATGAAATGACAGATGCAAGAATTATAGTATACCCCAAACGGAACTGATCCAAATAGACCTATGCCAAGACACTTAATAATCAGATTATCAAACGTCAAAGACAAAGAGAGAATTCTGAAAGCAGCAAGAGAAAAGCGATCCATCACATACAAGGTAAGCTCAATACAACTATGTGTAGATTTCTCAGTGGAAACCATGGAAGCGAGAAGGCAGTGGTATGATATATTTAAGCCACTGAAAGAGAAAAACTGCCAACCAAGAATTCTATATCTGGCAAAACTATCCTTCAAAAATGAGGGAGAGTTTAAAATATTTTCAAACAAACAGGTACTGAAAGTTTTTGAACAAGATACCTGCTCTACAGGAAATACTAAAGGGAGCACTACAGGCAGACAGGAAAAGACAGGAGAGAGAGGTCTGGAGCCCAATATTGGGTGATGGTAGTACAATACTGTAAGAATGAACAACATGACTAAACAAGGATAACTGTTAGTATAGTTGAAAGAGGAAGGTCAGGGGCATGTAGGACACCAGAAGGAAAGATAGAAGATAAAGACTGGGACTGTATAACTTAGTGAAACCTTGATTCTAATGATTCTGATTAGATGTACAAATATGTTTTTACATGAGGGAGAATAAATGAATGTCAACTTTGTCAGGTGTTAAAAATGGGTGATACTGGGGGAAAATACAATCAGTGCAAACTAGAGTCTATAGTTAACAGTAACACTGTAAAAATTTCCATTAATTGCAAAAAAGGCAATACACCAAAGCTAAATGTGTATAAGAGGAGGATATAAGGGATGGGTATGGGATTCTTGGTGTTGGTGTCTGACTTTATTGTATTTTAATTTTAATTTTTCTTTTGTTGCTTTTTAGTTGTTTTTTTTTCTTTCTTTTTACTTTTTTCACCTCTTCCTCTTTCTTTGTGGAAGAAATGGGAATGTCCTTATATAGATAGTTGTGGTGAATAAATAAATATCTGATTATACAGGGAACCATTGATTGTTTACTTAGGATGGAATGTATGGTGTGTGAATAAAACCCTCTATAAAATAAACAGAGAGATACAAGTGTTGGGAAAATGTGGAGAAATGGATGTACCTAATCATCATTGGTGGGGAGGCAGAATGGTGCAGTCCATCTGGAGGGCAGTGTGGTGGTTCCACAGGAAGCTAAGCATGGGGTTGTCATATGGTCCTGCAACTTGGTTACTGGTATATACTTGGAAGAACTGAAAAGGGACAAGAATGGACATTTGCACAGTGGGGTTTATGGTGTCAGTATTCATGATTTGTAGTGGATGAAGGTGGCCTAAGGGTACAATGACTGATGAACGGAATGGCGAACTGTGGTACACACATACAATGGAATACCGAGCTGCTACAAGAAGAAATGAAGTTATGAGGTGAATGGACATTGAGGACACGATGTTGAGTGAAAAAAAAAACAGAAATGAAAAGAAAAACATTACAATGTCTCACTACTATGGACTAACTATAACGTACAAACTCTGAGAACTGAGACTGAGAGCACGGGTTATCAGAGAAAGGCTCATTGTAAAAGTTCCTAGATTGTAAGCTCTTACAGCAGTTACATCTATTCCTGAGTTGTAATGGTTATTTCTAAATTCCGAGATGCTGAGCTCTTTGTGTATAACCTGGCTGGTCCCTGGAACTTTGGCTATCTGTGTGACACATGAGACTCAGAGCCAGAGTCTGGCAGCTCTGTAGGTCAGCATTACTCCATAAAGCAAATGTTAAGAAGTCTGCAAAAAGAAATCAGACTTCAATTAGAGATATGAACGAAATGAACTTGGTTAGGACTAAGGTAAATCAGACTAAAGCGTAAAGAACGATAGTGATGGTGTTTTTAAAACTTCAACTTCTGTGTGAGACCAAAGGAAGAGATGTTTGTTAGGCACAAAACCTATATTTTTTGTAACACACTACATAATTTAACTTATATGGTTAGTTTATTCAAACAACATAATTACATGGAACGTTGAATGGGGAGTGAAATCTGGTTGGTTTGTACAGGTTAGTGTGAAGCCCCAGTACATACCAGAGTAATTTGGACAGAGAATAAAAATGTATTTGCAAAGCCTCCTTGAGGGACTGGGGGAAAATGTGGGAATATTAAATTTCCCCACCTGGGAAATTAATGATATTTTTATAAGAATGAGGGGCTACCAATTTAGAAAATCGAGCCCTACCTCTTGGGGCTTGCCCTTATGAAGTTTGTTACTGCAAAGGAGAGGCTAAGCCTACTTATATTTGTCCCTAAGAGTCACCTCCAGAGAACCTCTTTTGTTACTCAGATGTGGCCTCTCTCTCTAAGCCAACTCTGCAGGTAAACTCACTGCCCTCCCCCCTACATGGGACATGACTCCCAGGGGGTGTAAATTTCTCTGGCAATGTGGGACATGACTCCCAGGGATGAGCCTACCCTTGGCAATGTGGGATTGAGAAAGCCTTCTTGAACCAAAAGGCAGAAGAGAAATGAAACAAAATAAATTTTCAGTACTTGAGAGATCTTAAATAGAGTCGAGAGGTGATTCTGGAGGTTATTCTTATGCATTATATAGATATCCTTTTTTAGTTTTTAGCATATTGGAATAGCTAGAAGGAAATACCTGAAACTGCTGAACTGCAACCCAGTAGCCTTTATTCTTGAAGATGATTATATAACTATACAGCTTACACTGTGTGACTGTGAAAACTTTGTGGCTCCCACTCCCTTTATACAGTATATGGACAGATGAACAGAAAAATGAGGACAAAAAGTAAATGAATAATAGGGATGCATGAGAGGTATGGGATGTTTTGGGTGTTCTTTTTTACTTTAACTTTTATTCTTAATCTTTTTTGCGTGTGCTAATGACAATGTTCAAATCTGATTGTGGAGATGAATGCACAACTATATAATGGTACTGTGAACAACTGACTGTACACTGTGGATGACTATATGGTATATGAATACATCTCAATAAAACTGAATTTAAAAAAAACTGAGGAAGAGTTTAAAATATATTATGACATAGACAAATAAAAGAATACCATATGTAGCTGTTAAAAAAGAATTCTTACTAATGAAAATAGGACCAAATTACACAATTAATGAGAAAATGTAAGGCACGGGCTAAAATGTTAATATGTTATGTGTATAACATTTATAATTATTAAAACTATACACAAGTGCACAATGAGAGGCCTGAAAAGATAAACACCAATGTGTTATCAGTGGCATCTTTTGAAAGTAACTTGTTAAGCTTACAACTACCCTGCTAGGGAAACTCAGGATGCAGGAACAAGGGCCTCCTTCTCATGTTCATGCTTCTAATACATCACTCTGCTCCTGGTCTAGTTCTGCCTGAGGCAAGGTGGCCAGATTTCTCTTCTAGACTCTTGAAGTTTGAAATAAAGTGGCACAAAGACTCGAAGTTGTTGGACTAGGGTCATATCATAAACAATGCTTTCTAAAGGCTCAGAAATTTTTGGTGCTAAAATCCCTGGAGTGGCTGAGGCTTCTCTCATCTTTGAGGCTTGTTTTTCTTTAATTCTTTAGTTTCTATGAGACATTCCACTATCCTTCAACTAAATAAGACATTTTTTCTTTCTTTCTTTGCACTAGCTTGCATCAGTTTCTATCTTTTGCAACTAAAAGACCTTAATACTGCGGGACACTGATTACGCGCTTTAACTTGGCGGGCCTGGGCTGGGGGACCGGATCCACCCCTGGGGAGGGTAGTGGGTACGGGTGAGTGCGCCCTCTACAGCCCCCCGGGCCTGAGAAAGTGAGGCCGGAGGCAGGCCCCATTTCCTCACCCAAAATATACCAAATGTTAGGAGAGGCTTGCCGGAGGGAACCGCCTTTTCCCCACCCCCTTATCTTGCCCGGACACTCCCCGTTGCCAGCGCAACTCCCATCACCACTGGTGCGCATACATTGTTGCCGGACACCGTTACGGGAGCAACTCTCGCCCCTTTTCAATCAACCTCCGCGCCCTCTCAGAACCAATCCAAGCCTTTAACCCTTACAGCTACCCCGCCCTCTAAACCGCCCGATATAAACTTGTACTCTCCCCTAATAAAGCTCTCTCTCTCTTGGTTTTCATCATCCTAAAAGAAACGTGTCCCGCCTGTTCCTTTCTCGCCGCCCTCCATACTTGCACGCCTCCCGCCGGGGACCTGGCCAAGTCCCCCGCCTCGCCCTCGCCTCCGGGAAAGAGCCCCCGCCGCCGGTACCCTCGGAGCAATCCTGGGAGCCTAGGATTTAGCAACCGGCCGCCACCCTCCCCCAGATGAATCAACAGCGACCGCAAATACGATATGAAAGTAGGCTTGGGTGGGATATTCAAAGAGGGTAAAGGGAGATACTGCTTTTTACTTCATATACATCTATATTGGTTAAATTTTTTATAAGCATTTATTACATTATTTTTATAAAATATAAGAAAAAAGAATCATTGATTTTAATAATAACCAATGTGTTGTATTATAAGTGCTTCTATCATGTTTTATAAGCTGGCTATGATTTGATATCAATTTGCATGATTATCCTACTTTTGTGAATTAAATATATTTATTTCTAGCTTAATAAGTAATTTAAAACTATGGTTCAGTGTAATAACCTCAAAATCTAAAAATAATTTACTCAAAATATAATTTGACCACATAAACTAAGTCATGAAAATTCAAAAAATGAAATACCTCCAACAGTGGCATTTCCTCAGTGATTAAAGGATCTAAACGTCGATCAGGACCATATTTAATAGATGTTTTCTCTTCTTTTGTGTTGTTAAGTCGAGGACCTTGAATTTCTAAATCCTGTCTCCCACGTACTGATATACTCAAGGAATGTTTTCCTGAAATGAAAAATAATCAATGCCCTAAAATAATCTGGTATGTTAACTGACACCAATTTAGCTTGAATATAGAAAGTTTCAAATTAATTAAATGCTTTACTAAGGCACAGAAATTCTAGACAATTCTTGATTAACATGGTTAATTGGAGAATAAAGTATATTTTGTCTGCATATTTAACAATACATGTGGTATACTGCTTAATTTCTCACTTTGACAGAATTTATTTACTTTGCCGAAAGACTGTAGATACATCACTGAAACCAATATTTAACCATAATGCCTATTAACCAAAAAGATCTATCTCAGAGAACAGCTATCGGGACCCAACAATTTGATTCAGGCTATGAAGAGAGATATCTACTTTCAAAGGAAAACCATTTCAAAACACTGAATAGGTACTTTTCACTTTAACTCATTTTCAAATATACATACTAATTTGAATCATTTTTATATTACAAATAATTAGATCTTCTCAATAGACTGTACAAAGAAAATTAAATATAATACAGGTGGCTTTCTCAAAATTAAACTCATTTAATATTCATATATGAGGTTTTTCTCAAAGGCTTCCACATAGTGCACATATGTATTTAAGAAGCTAGAATATACTACTCTCTTTACTACAGGAGTACTTGGAGGCTTTAATGTACTGAAGGTCACTGTGATGCTCCCTGACGGAATAGGTAATGTAGCATTTCCCAAAGCTATTTGACCCAAAATCCTATTATCATTAGTTTAGTATAATGAACTACACTAAAGCATCCTAAAATTCAGCTTGCAAACTTGATTTATTTTAAATAGTAATTCAGGATCTCTTCATACAATGTCATAAAATATGAAATTGTGTGAAGAGATTATGATATAAATGAATATACTTGGTACCTTAAATGAAACAATTAGTTCTAAAACCAGAACTCTATGGTACTAGATTCAGATCCTAATTACACACAAGTGGGATAGTACAGAAGCTTAAAAAATTTCTTAACATAGTTAATTTATTTAAATATGCAATAAATTAGCAGGCTTAAAAAACGAACCATACCTGGTGCTTGCCAACTAAGAATTATAAAGTACTAAAATGCAGACTTGCACATTCAATTTTAATGCAAATCATTTGTTTATAATGTTTGAGTGATTATGGATTAATTCCACTTCTGTTTACTTCTTTTAAAAACTGTACTGAATAATCCTAGATAGGCAGGAAAGTAGAACATTTCAACTAGGAAGGTAAAAGGATGAACAAGTTTTCCAAGTGTTCCCAGAAGATTTCCCAATATAATGACCAGCTTTTGTAAATGCTAAAATTCAAGTCTGTCAATGACTATTTGCTCAATTTCTTAAAATCTAAGACATATCTAATAAAATGAAAAGCTAGGGATGGGAGTTTTACAGTAAACTCTCTCCCTAGCAGCTTGTCAACTGAAACTCAACCACACAAAGAAATTACATAATATTAAGTCTTGAAAGTCCATTGAATTAAAAGGGAAATAAAAATAAACTATGTTAAACATATATCTTCAAAAATTCATAAAATATACTATGTAAGGCATCAAGAATACCAGCTTAATGCTAAAACTCTACATTCATTACAGCATGAGTGACAGAATTTAAGGTGTTTAATATTAAACAATGTGAAAACACTGGCCTTTAATTTGTTCTGTGCTTAGTAAAAGGAAATATCAAAAAAAACAGAATATGCTAACATGGTTTCATATTGGCAGTAAACATCTCAATCAATGGTTAGAATTCACTTTGTTAGAATTAATAAATTTGGATCACATAACAGAAAGGAAAACTACATAAGGTAGAGCCTAAAATCATCAAAAGAAAATATAACAAAAGGGAATGAAGTTTATTTTGGAAGCTGTAGCCGAGTTTAAAATATTAAAAATTATTCATTCTTCCATGTGACTAAATGCCTTTATCTATATGTGCATTAAAGCTATTTTTGTTCACTTCATTCTACGGAATGATTTAAGTATAAGTTTTCTAATTGTTTAGCAATGCTATAGTTTTACCTGTGTGACATCCAGGAAGAGCACCAATGCCATCTACTGTCACAGAACCCTGAATAGTGCCAAGATTATAAACAACTCCCAGAATGTGCAGCTCCCCTATGTGATGGGGAAAGAGCTTTAGTCTTGCCTGTGGAGATATTTAAGTCACTCTTATTATCTGTTTCACAACACCCTAAATAGTGCAATACCTAAATTCTGTAAGGTTGCACAAATTTAAACCCATGACTTAAACTTGTAATCACCAATTAACTTCTCATATTGAAAAACATTTTTTTCAAAAGAAAATCTCTAAATTCAACAACCGTAATTCTGGATCCTCAAAATACTTTTAATAAAAATAAAAAATATTCTCATTAACTTAATAGCATGTGCAATTAACACATGGATCCCAAGAAGGAAGCAAAAACTGTTCACTAGGCTTCTTAGGAAATTAACAACCCAACACTGCAAACCTACTTTTCACACCAATCTCCTCCTGAGCAATTCCAGTTTCCTAATCCTCCAAATTCCAGTTTTTAAGAAAACTAGTATATAAGCAAACTGAATAAAATAAGTTGGGTTTTTTTTTTTGTTTGATTTTCAGCTTTCTATAGAAGGCATACACAGAAAAATTACAGGAAAAGAAAACAATTACCACTTTAGATTCTTCACTATTAATTAAGAATTCTGAAATAACTTCAGCTCCAATCATTTCAGGTTCAACTGTTACCTGAAAAATAAATTATTTTATAAATAATTTGTTCTAATGAACAAAATATCAATATTAATATTCCTATATATCAGTATTGAGAACAACAATAAAAGTTAGTATTTATTAGGTTCTTACTATGTGCTACGCTCTATGCAAAGTGTTCTATTTCCACATCTGGAGTAGTATGGTACTACTGTCCAGTGGTAGGTGCACTTGATAAATGTTTTTCATTTCATTCAGTCCAACTCAACTGAGGAGGATAAGTGATCTATTCAAAGATGCAGCCACTAAGAGGATAAAACCCCAAGAGAAAAGATTCAGCTACTCATAGTCAACAATGGCCAAAATGACCACTTAACTTAATCTTGCAGTAAGAGCACATTTCTTCATCATTTACTCCTAACACCCCTTTCCTCCAAACTGCCCAATGACACATGGAAAAGGTAATGACAGTCTGAGCAAGATGAAGGAAAAAATGAAGGGCAACAAGCACAAGTGGGAGAGAGAGAAAAAGGTCTGAAACCAATTAAATTTGTAACACCACAGTCTCTGATCATGTAACAAGCAAAGTTAACCAGCTCAAACTGGAGGAAACCTGATCCTCACAAACACTGTTTTACTTGTACCATGATAGCAGTTATTCGATACAAGAAATAAAAATTACATCTTCTTAAAATTCCAGGTCAGCATCTTAGTCCATCACCAGCAGAAACTCATGAAGAAATCCAAACAGTTTGAAAGTTACAGGAAAAAATGCAACCGTTTATTTAAAAAATACAACTTTATTATACACAAAGGAATAATTTTCACTTAATTTTAAAAAACCTCCTTTAAAGTCTAGAATATTATACAGGCTGATACACTTTAAGAACTAATAGGTCTTCTAAAAAGATTTCCCAAGAGTGAATGGTTCATACTTTTCTAATCTGTATTCCATCCAAAGAACATCAGAAAAATTGCTAAGGTTGCAAGAAAAGGTTGCAAAATATAAGTCAGAACAGAACCTGGGAAATCTCAATCTTTCAAACTGCTCATCATGAATATAAATAATCACAAAATGTCTTCAATGAATTTAACCAACATGGCTTTAAACCAATCTGTAAATAACCAAAGAACTTCAAGAGGAATGAAAAAAAGTTTAAATCTCATAAAATGTCAAAGTTAGTACAACAAACATCTTTCAAATTCTCCCCTTTCATGGACCAGCAGCAAAATACTGGGTTATTTACAGTTCTAAAATAATTTTCCCTTATTATTAAAGCATATAACAAAGTAGTAAAAAATAAAAATAAGAAAGTAAAAGTTGCATTAAAGATATTGGTAAATAAAACTAAGGGGTTAAACAACTAGGTAAAAAAAATTTACTTGTCCAAGTTATTTCTGTTACAATTAACTGGGTAACAAAAATTATACGTTCAGGTCATTCCTGCTTCAAAATAATTATCCTCAATATATCAAGAGCTTATTATAGACATGGATAAGAAAAAGATAAATATATACAAAGGATATGGGTAAACAATTCACAAAAGAAGAAATATGAGATTTCAACTTCATTAGAAACCAGTTAAACAGAAAATAAAATAGAAAGATAGCATTTTTTATCTATCAAATCAACAGTTTTTTTCTATATAATGATGCTGTATTGGGAAGATAAGATACCCTATCCCTTATGATGCTGGTGAGAAGCTCATAGTATGACCTTCTTGGAAACCAATAGGGTATTAAAATATTCATTCCCTAAAATCCTCTAACTTCATGCCTAGGAATCTTTTATAAAAATCAGAAATAAGGATAAAAAGCTATGCACAAAATTATTCATCACAGAATTATCATGGCAGCAAACAAACAGAAATCTCCAAAACAACCGGCAATGGAGAGTAAAACAACCTAGGAATCACCCATATGACAGAATATTACACAAGAATCAAATATTAAGACATTTTAATATCAGGATATGCATGTAAAACAAAATAGATGAAAAAAGCAGGAAAGAAATGTATACACATTCACAATATAGATCCCAAATATAAGAGAAAATATATAAACAGAAATGACTGGAAAGATATATAGCAAAATATTAAAGCAGTTATTTCTAGATATTGGGAAGACAGTTTTACTTTTATTCTTTATGTTTTCCTGTACTCTCAATTTTCAACAATAAGCATTTATATAACTAGGGAAAAAATAAGTATAAAAAAATAAACATAGCTTACCAAACAGAAGTTGAAATGTTACTGCAACAACTGTTAGGCTATAACTGAAACATGCTTATTACAAATACCTTTTAATGACTTACTAGCTCTTTAACTTCTTCATTATCCTTTCCACAGATACCTTTAGGTTGGAACTTCCAGAGCAATGACAAATCAGTCAGCAAAAGCGGAACCTTCAAAGGGTTTCTAAAAGCCACTTCCACAGTTACTGGCTCTATAAAAGAAAGGCCTAAATTAATAACTTTAGTAAACATCACACTTCACCTTATGCTTCAATTCTCTGAACATATCTTGCTTTCAAAGCTCTGCATTTATGCCTAGAAGGTCCTTTATCACCTTGAAAATGTCCATTTATTCTAGAATGTTTTAAAATCATCTCCTTTAGAAGCTTCCCCTATTTCTTTGTATCAAATAACGTCACCCTCTTCTGTATTTCAATAGCACATTGCACACAACTGTATTAATACCTCCACAGACTGGTTTCATAAATGCAGCTCATTAAATTGTGAGTTTATCTTTCTATCCCCAGCCTTCAGTAATGTTTGGCAAACAGTAAATTATTTTTAATCTGCTGCAAGTAAAACAGAAATACATAAATAAAAATTCAAGTAAATCACCTTCTACAACTGCAAGTGGAAATCTCGAGTTATCAGAAAAATTGTTCAAACAATATTGGGTGGGATGGAAATTGGATGGAATTATTCCTTTGTTAACCACAGCCACAGCTTGTTCCTCAAGTTCTCGCCACTGTTGAGAGGATTCAGAGTCATATTCTTGATCAAGACTTATATGAGTAGCTGCTTGCTTTTCACCTAAAAAAAAGTGGCACAATTAAATATGCATGATTATGAACATCTGTCCTTAAATGAAACAACTTTTAAATGTAGATCTTAAGTTATCCAAATACACACTTGCTTATGATATAGATATTCTTTTCCTCCTGACTCCAGAAGATTGTAATTTCCCTAGTCTTCACACACAATATTTATTATGAAATATTTCAAACATAAAGAAAAGGTATGGATAATAAATATTTGTATAATGAAATTTAACAAATGTCAACTTTTGTCATATGATTCTGAATATTTATCAAATAAAATGTTACATATAGAATTGACACCTTCTCTGCAAGCCTCCCCAATCCAATCCTATTACTTTCCGCTATCCTCATGGGCACCACTTTTTCCCCAGAACTATTCCAAAGCTGATGTGCACCATTCTCATCCATGTATTTTTACTTCTACCACATAGGAGTACAAACATAAACAATGCATACAATTGGTTTGCATGTTTTAAAATTTGTGCAAATGGACTTATATTTGCTCTATCATTCTGTTACTAGCTTTTTTCGCTCAACATTATATGGTAGGTATTATACATGTTGAAACATGTAGAACTAATTCATTCATTTCCTGCAACATGAATCTATTATGTGAATATACCATAATTTATTGATTCATTCCACTGCTATTAGGAATTTTAATTTTCACTATTTTTGCTATTAAAAACAATGCTGATATACTGATATATACAACCTACTCTCTCAAAGGTTTAGGAAATAAAGAGACAGATAGTTGGTTGAATGGATGGATGGACAGATGGATGGATGGGAGAGAGGGAGAGAGGGAGGGATGGAGGGAGGGAAGGAGGGAAGGAGGAAGGGAGGAAGGGAGGAAAGAAGGAGGGAGGGAAGGAAGGAATGGCAGGCATATAGGACAAAATACTAAAAGTTAATGCATATGGGCATCTGCATGGAAAAGTATGTTGGGGTTTTCTGTATGGATTTTGTATATTTTTTTGCAACTGTACTTTTAAGTTTGAAATTATTTCAAAACAAAAAGTTAAAAACAAAACACAAAAAGCAATGTTGATAAAAACCTGACAAATATTTTTTTAAACCAACAATACAAAATTAGATCTTAACACACATATTAAGTTCAAATATAAGAATGTTCAGAATACAAAGTTTACTTTAGTAGGCATCAGGAGCCTTAATATATTTATACTCTTGGCCCAGTACTGACACTTCAGGACTCAATTCTAGGAAAATAATCCTGTATTTAAAAACAGATTAAAACAAGAATGGAGAATACTGGTAAACCATTCTCTGCTTCTGTGCTCACTTGAAAATTTCCATAATAAAAAGTTACAAAGACAAGCTTCATCCACAAAGGTGTTCACCACAATGTAATTTTATATAAGCAAAAAGACAGAAACAACCCAAATATATAACAAGTGAATGGTTAAAAAAAAGTATTTTATATGCACTGGAAAGAATATCTTATAGCCATTACCAACATCTATCAAAATTATATAACAACATGACCATCCTCACATTATGTGGGAAAAGCTGTCATAATTACAGCTATTTCATTGTTACTGTTTTTAGTTTTAAGGCTGAAAGGAAAAACACTGAAGTAGTGGTTATCTTCAGGTGGCAGGATCATTTGTTATACACTTCATTTCCAAATATTATTTAACAATTACCTATCATATTTTAAATAGGGAAAGGAAAGAAAACACTTAAAAAAATAATCACTTTATAACTCTACTAACCATCTGCTGGTCTTCTGTCATGGCCAAAGAAAACCCGTGTTGCTGAACTGTTAATATATGGTAAAGGAAGCTGCGGTAAAGGACCATCTGGTGATAGCTGACTTACATTCTAGGAATAAAAAAAAACTTTTGAGAAAACTTTTTTTTTCAAATTTGCTTCCTCATTTTTAATACATAAGAAATATGTCAAGAATATTAAGATATATAATTGTTAGTTTTATTTAATACATCAGTCATAAAATATTAGAGCTGGGAAGAACATTAGAGTTCTTCTGACTTTATATTTTCTATCCTCCTGCCCCTTTGTAATATCCTTTCTTCCTATTAATTTTTCTGGTTTACTTTATAATATTGCTTAAGTCTAAATCTACTTCTCACATATCCATCCTCTTCATCTCTCATAGGGAAAAGAAAGGAATATATGTTTCCAAAAGATGCTAAGAGGACACAATATATTGTAAAATCAGTTGTGATTTTATAGAACACACACGAAGAAAACATCACGAAGAAACAGTCCAGAAGGCTTGTAGCACATTTTCTTTTTTTAAGATTCCAAGAATAGTCACAAATCAAAAGTTTACTAGAATATTAGTTTTCTTTTAAATAACTGTGGATATGGAGTATTTGTAACTTTTGGAAATTTTAAAATAAAATTAAAAAAAAGAAAAAAATATGGAAAGGGCAATGCAACTCAGATCTATGACCAAGAGGCCTACCTGCCACAACTTTATTATGATGGATCATTATATATATTCTAATAAAACCATTCTATTAGACTTCTGAAAAAATAAGCATTCTTGAAAATAAGCATTCACCTTGTAAACATAAAGATATTCTCTGAGGAAGGCCCCTTGTTGAGAAGCAGACTGTTTACTTTCATTGATTAAAATATGCCTAAAAGCAGACACAGCATTGTCCAGTTGCCTAAGAGTGTAGGACTGGCGCCCAATAGTGAAGTTAATGTGATCCTCTGCAAGAGACCACCCTTTTCCTTTGTAAACTTGCATGGCTTGACAATAGCAACGCAAAGCATGCTTTTTCTGTAAGGAAAAAAAAAGTATTAATGATGAGAATTTTTCTTAGACTGGAAAAAAATGCAAACAGTCAGAAACAAAGACATACAATTAAGCAACTGGTAACTGGTTCTTCCTCTAACAGAGACTGGGATGATGAGGTACAGTTTTTACATGATATATAAGTCAACTTTTCTTTTTCTACATTAAAAATTTACATACTAGACCAGTCATGCTGACCATAGATTGCCTTCCAACCAGAGCTCACTGGCTAGTCCTGGGGCCATCAAGAAGTTGTGCCTCAATGGCTTAGGCACCAGTGGACTACGACAGCAGGGCAGAGAGCACTGCCTAGGCAAGACAGCGCAGGGTTCCCTGCCAGAATCAGTGACTACCATTACTTCCTCTTCAAGGTACTGTCTGCAAGTGTCAGGTTATAGTCCCTACTGCTCAGTGCACATACTATAAGACTAAGAACAGTAAGTGATTAAAACTGATATGACGTACAAAAATGGCAGTAGAACGTGAAGTTGTATGGCACTCCAAAACTTTACGGGTATTGCAATAAAACTGCAACATTTATGGCAATAAATTTCATCACTGTACAAACCCAAGAGAGTTATAGACTACTGACATTTTTGCAGCTGTGAAAGCAATAGTATGTGTTTGACAGAGACTGTAACCAAGGAGTTAGGATTTAAGGGAGGATTATGATTGCTGAATCATCATACATATATTTTTTTACTTTGTGGTATATTAGAGTAGACAGAGGGAAATAACCAAAATCTGAACTGTAATCCAGCTGCCTTGACCTCTGATGATGACTGTACAGCCTTTAACTTTGCCTTTGTGATTTTAAAAACCTTGTGACTAACCTTCACTTGTACCCATTTGTCCAGATTTTCAACTTTAAATTCCTATGATCACTAAGGACAGCCCCTAATGCTTACTAATGAAAGGTCTTGGTCAGCCCAGAACTAATGCAACCCAAGTCCAAAATGATCTTGATAACCGAAGCTGGATCTAACCAAAATGGGCTTGCCTGACATGTGCACAGTAGCTTAGACATTAACCTACAAGTCATCTATATCTCATTATAATACTAAAAATCAGGCCCATCATCATATTAAGGCTGCCATTTTCTTACATTCATTCTGTGACTAACTATGTAATCCATCTGCGCATGCTCAACAATTAGATCACCTCTAATTACATCATTTGGGGCCACTGTGCTCATTATCCTAAAACCTGCCCACCTTCTAATACTATAAAACTATCAAAATTACTGTACTTTGGGGAGACAGATTTTGGGCCAATAGGGCATCTGCTCTCCTGCTTCATGTCAAGCAAGAAAACCCTCTCTTTCTTTGAAACCGCAAGGACTCAGGAATTGGTCATTTGAGAGCACCGGGCAAAGATTCCACGACCTTGGTCTGGTAACAAACGATGACCACAAAAGGGGAGACAGGTAATTTTGTGTTAATGCTGCACATCATAAAAGGAAATCTTACTGAAAACCAATAAACAGCAAAAGTACCAAAGCAGTTAGTCTCATGCTAGCCACTAAGAAAAAACAGGAATACAGTAAAGCAGGTAGCAACCAGTGAAAAGCCAGAAAAAACTTTCAATATATTCACATCAAAACAAAATTCCAAATAAAAACTGAAAGCTTGAGTCAATTCCAATTATTGGAGATGGCATTTCTCCAGACCTGGTTTGGGGCTAATCAGATGCTAAATGCTATAAAATCACTGCCCAACTAATGGAAGAAACGGATACAGTAAAGAAGATGCTCCTAACAAAGTTGAAGGCTGATTTTAAATACCAGGAATCTTAGATGAGAGTCAAAATTGAGAAAACAGTGAAAACTCAAAAAGAAGTCAAAACAACTGCAGGCTAAAAACCAAGAGGTTCTGAAGCAAGCAACCAACTGCTCTGTTCAAGAGTTAAAAAGCCTAAGAAAGCCAGGAACAATAATAACTGCACGAGAAACCATCTGGGAATTTCCACAGTAGTAGCAAATAGAGTTATGGATTAGAGTTAAAAGATTGGATGTTAGCTCATAAATGGAAGCTTTCTTACGAAATCTCAATTTCGTTTTGGTCATCCCTCTTTATACTACTGCAGTAGACTGAACGGAAATACACAGTATGTGTTAAAGCTGCATATGTAACTTTTGGGAAGATGGTCAATTAGGAGAGACAGAGCAAAATTCTCCTCTGTGAAAAACACTAGATAAAGCACAGAAAGCACTCCAGAACAGCAGTTGTGGGGTTCCACTGGTTGGACAGGGACTTCTACGTAACATAGTGAGTACACAGCTGGAGAAGCCAAGAGCCTGTGTTTAAGACTGGTGGTGTTCGGCCCGTAACACCGCTGGGGAACAGGCGGTTGGAGCTGGCTGATGAGTGCTGGAGGGAAGCAACCTTCACATCCTTTGAACCCTCCTTGGCACTTGGCTGGGGTGACAACACTTCACAGACCCACAGCCAAGAGCCCCCATGACAGGGAATGGTGGCTGGAGCAGGCAGATGAACATGGAAGGGGGCAGCATTCCATGCCCCATGCAGTCATCTTAACGGTTGGGGGGGATAACCCTTCATAGCACTGCGGCTGGCAACCTGGGGACCAGCCACCAAGCATAGAGTGAGCAGCTTTCTAAGCCCCTCTCTGCAGTTGGCTGGGGAGATAAACATTCACAGCCCTGCGGCCAAGAACTCCCTTGAGGGAACACGGGATTCAGAGGACTTGTGACAGCATCCACTCTTCATCCACGGAAACCTGCGGTATATACAGCCTAGAGGCAAAGGTGCTGCACAGAACTGCCAGGAGCCCTCCCTCAATCCCAGGGATTGTGGGTACATGGCAGACAGGGACATCTGACCTGGAAGGTGAGATGCGCAGCTTCGCAGCCCCAGAGTACTCCACCTGCAACCCTGGGGATGACTGGGACCACTGTGTCCCGGAACAGACTCCCTACCAAACTGCACAGGGCACGCCCAAAACCCACAGAGCTGGGAGTCCCAGGGCACACAGAAAAATGGTGCACTGATTAGATTTCCACATGGTTTGGATCCCAGTACAGTACACAGACAAAGCTGGGGGAGAAATGGTTTGAGGGTAAGCGGTAGCTTAAGAGCACCATCTGCTGGAAGGACAGGGAAAGTGCACTCCACCAAGCTGTAGCTATGCCAAATTATAGATAAATGTTCAAATAACCGTGCATATCAAGATAAGTAAATGCAAAGAGGCCAAAAATAACAGAAAATTATAAAGCATATGAAGAAACCAAAAGACAAAGACAACCCAAACATCCAAATTAAAAAGACAGAGTACACATAAAACTTGGAGCAATTAATCAAAGAATTATACACAAATCTCAAAAGTAACATCAGTGTCATGGCTAAGGATATGAAAGACATCAAGAAGACCCTAGAAGAGCATAAAGAACAACTTGCAACAGTAAACTAAAAAATAGAAGATCTTATGGAAATAAAAGATACTGATCAAATTAAAAATATTCCTGAGGTGCATAAAAGCACATTCGAAGAGGCAGAGGAAAGAATTAGTGAACTCAAAGACAGATGGAATGGGAAAGTACAAGAATGGCGAAAAAAATCGAAAAATTTAAAATGGATCTCAGGGAAATGACAGACAACATGAAGTGCACAAATTTAAAAATCACTGGTGTTCCAGAAGGTGAAGAGAAAAGGGCTAGGAAGAGTATTCAAAGACACTATTAGAGAAAACTTCCCAACCCTTCTAAACGACATAAATATCCAAATCAAAGATGCCCAATGAACTCCAAATAGAATAAATCCAAATAAATCAACTCCAAGACATATTCTGATCAGACTGTAAAATGCTGAAGGAGAGATTCCTAAAAGCAGGCAAAAAAAAAGTGATTCAACACATACAAGGAAAACAACATAAGAAAAAATATTGACTATTCAGTGGCACCATGGAGGCAAGAAGGCAGTGATATGACATTTAAAATCGTGAGAGGGAAAAATTGACAACCAAGAATTCTTTATCCAGCAAAGCTCTCCCTCAAAATTGAGGGACAGCTTAAAATTTTCACAGAAAAACAAATGCTGACAGAATTTGTTAACATGAGACCTAGGCAACAAGAAATACTAAAGGGACTGCCACCAGCTGAGAAAAATGACAGGAGAGAGAGGCCTGGAAAAGAGCACAGAACTAAGAGTATTTTTTAAGTATAACTTAAAGGAAATAAAGAGAGAGAAGGAAAAAATAGATTTGACAACTAAAAACCAAACGATAAGATGGCTGCTTCAAGAAATGCCTTCACAGTAATAACACTAAATGTGAATGGATTAGACTCCTCAATTAAAAGACATACATTGGCAGAATGGAATAAAAAATATGAAACATCAATATGCTGCTTACAAGAGACTCATCTTAGATTCAGTGACACAAAGAGACTGAAAGTGAAAGGATGGAAAAAAATATCCCACACAAGCTACGGTCAAAAGAAAGCAGTGGTAACAATACCCATTTCAGATAAAACAGACTTTAAATCCAAGAATGTCATAAGAGACAAAGAAGGACACTATGTACTAATGAAAGGGACAATTCACCGAGAAGACACACAATCATAAATGCTTATGCACCCATTCAAGGTGCTCTAAGGTACATGAGACAAACACTGGCAAAACTGAAGGAAGCAACAGATGTTTCCACAATAATCATGGGAGACTTCAATATACCACTGTCTCCTATAGAAAGAACAATCAGACAGTGAGAAGCTAAGCAATGTGATAAACAAATTAAACTTAACAGACATATATACAGCATTACATCCCAGACTGCCAGGATACACATTCCTCCCTAGTACTCATGGAACTTTCTCCAGGATAAGATCATATGCTGAGGCATAAAACAAGACTCAGTAAATTTTAAAAGATTGAAATTATTCAAAGCACATTCTCTGACCACAATGGAATGCAGCTAGAACAATCAGACAGTGAGAAGCTAAGCAATGTGATAAACAAATTAAACTTAACAGACATATATACAGCATTACATCCCAGACTGCCAGGATACACATTCCTCCCTAGTGCTCATGGAACTTTCTCCAGGATAAGATCATATGCTGAGGCATAAAACAAGACTCAGTAAATTTTAAAAGACTGAAATTATTCAAAGCACATTCTCTGACCACAATGGAATGCAGCTAGAAGTCAATAACCATCAGAGATTAAGCAAGAGAAATTGCTAAATATCTAGAGACGAATGAAAATGAGAACACATATCAAAACTTATGGGATGCAGCGAAGGCAGTGTTGAGGGGGAAATTTATAGTTCTAAATGCATACATTAAAAAGGAAGAAAGAGCTAAAATCAAAGAACTAACAGAACAAAAGAAGCTAGAAAATGATCAGCAAACTAATCCTAAAGCAAGCAAAAGAAAAGAAATAAGGATTACAGCAGAAATAAATGACAGAGAACAAAAAAACAATAGAGAGTATAAATAAAACCAAAAGTTGGTTCATTGAGAAGATCAACAAGATTGAAACCCCTTAGCTCGACTAACAAAGTCAAAAAGAAAGAAGACCCAAATAAACAAAATAATAAATGAGAGGGCTCATTGCTACAGATCCCAAAGAAATTTTAAAAATAATAAGAAAATACTATGAACAACTGTACACCAAAAAACTAGACAATTTAAAGGAAACGGATAACTTCCTGGAAACATATGAAGAAGCTAGACTGACCAGGGAAGAAATAGAAAACTTTAACAAACCAATCACAAGTAAAGAGATCCAATGAGTCATCAAAAAGCTTCCTACAATTAAAAGCCCAGGGCCAGATGGCTTCACAGGGGAATTTTAACAAACTTTCCAAAAAGAACTGACACAATTCCTAGTCAAACTCTTTCAAAGAACTGAAGAAAATGGAACACTACCTAACTCATTTTATGAAGCCAACAGCACTCTAATACCAAAACCAGATAAAGATGCTACAAGAAAGGAAAACTACAGGCCAATCTCCCTAATGAATACAGACGCAAAACTTCTCATGAAAACACTTGCAGATTGAGGGCTCTCGGGCAAGATGGCGGCATAGAGAGGAGTGGAAGCTAAGTAGTCCCCCTGGAACAACTACAAAAAACCAGAAACAACTAGTAAATAATCCAGAATAACTGCGGGGGGACAAACGAGACCATCCATTCATCATACACCAACCTGAATTGGGAGGAATACCCGAGAACACAGCATAAAATCTGTAAGTAAAACCTGCGGAACAAAGTCGGGAAACCCCCTCCCCCATAGCCCGAGCTGCGGAGCCCCGTGGTGTCAGAGAGAAGCTCTCTCCCAGCCAGCAAATACAGCTCAGCTGAGCTCCAACTGGGGTTTTAAGTAGCGAGTGTGAACTGCTCACTACAGGTACGCATCCCCAAAAAACAGACAGAGGCTTTCAGTGACGACTGACCTGGGAGAGCCAGAGGGTTGCCTTGGACTGGGTCTGAAGGAGACTATCTGTTTCTTTTTTGGCTCAGTGGAGAAAGCCCCAGCCATTTTCAGTTTCCAGGGCTGTGACTCTGGGAAGGGCGGAGACAGCACAAGCAGAGAGAGAGAGACCATTGAAATGCTAATGACCTCCACCTGAGGGGTCTGTCTTCTCTAGGAGGAAAGGGGTGGGGCCCTTTCCATTCAGAACCAGACCCCAGAGCCTGGGGGAACACGGCCATACCTCCTCACACCAGGCAAGAATTATAGGCTAACAGGCGTCACCTGCTGGGCAGAAAAGCACAGTGACCTGAGGTATCAAAGGGTGGAGCAATTTTCTAAGACACACCTGCAGGGAAACCAGATACTGAATATTTCTTCCCTCTGGGACCTGAGCCTGTTCTGGTCTGGGAAAACCTGATTTGGATAACCAAGGAAACCATGCCTAGACAACAGAAAATTACAACCTACACTAAGAAAAACAAAGTTATGGCCCAGTCAAAGGAACAAACGTACACTTCAACTGAGATACAGGAACTTAAACAACTAATGCTAAATCAATTCAAAAAGTTTAGAGAAGATAATGCAAAAGAGATAGAGGCTGTAAAGGAAGCACTGGACATGTATACTGCAGAAATCAAAAGTTCAAAAAACCTACTAGTAGAATCTATGGAAATGAAAGGCACAACACAAGAGATGAAAGACACAATGGAAACATACAACAGCAGATCTCAAGAGGCAGAAGAAAACACTCAGGAACTGGAGAACAAAACACCTGAAAGCCTACATGCAAAGGAGCAGATGGAGAAAAGAATGAAAAAAATATGAGCAACATCTCCGGGAACTCAAGGATGAAACAAAGTACAATAATGTACGTATCATCGGTGTCCCAGAAGGAGAAGAGAAGGGAAAGGGGGCAGAAGCAATAATAGAGGAAATAATTAATGAAAATTTCCCATCTCTTATGAAAGACATAAAATTACAGATCCAAGAAGCGCAGCGTACTCCAAACAGAAGAGATATGAAGAGGCCTATGCCAAGACACTTAATAATCAGATTATCAAATGTCAAAGACAAAGAGAGAATCCTGAAAGCAGCAAGAGAAAAGCGATCCATTACATACAAAGGAAGCTTAATAAGACTATGTGCGGATCTCTCAGCAGAAACCATGGAGGCAAGAAAGAAGTGGTGTGATATATTTAAGATACTGAAAGAGAAAAACCGCCAACCAAGAATCCTGTATCCAGCAAAGCTGTCCTTCAAATATGAGGGAGAGCTCAAAATATTTTCTGACAAACAGACAACGAGAGACTTTGTGAACAAGACACCTGCCCTACAGGAAATACTAAAGGGAGCACTACAGGGTGATAGAAGACAGGAGTGTGTGGTTTGGAACACAATTTTGGGAGATGGTAGCACAACAATGTAAGTACACTGAACAAAGGTAACTATGAATACGGTTGAGAGAGAAAGATGGGGAGCATGTGAGACACCACAAGAAAGGAGGAAAGATAACGACTGGGACTGTGTAACTTGGTGAAATCTAGAGTATTCAACAATTGTGATAAAATGTACAAATATGTTCTTTTACGAGGGAGAGCAAGCAAATGTCAACCTTGCAAGGTGTTAAAAATGGGGAGGCATTGGGGGAGGGATGCAATCAGCATAAACTAGAGACTGTAACTAATAGAATCATTGTATTATGCTTCCTTTAATGTAACAAAGGTGATATACCAAGGTGAATGCAGATAAGAGGGGGGGATAGGGGAGGCATGTTAGACACTTGACATTGGTGGTATTGTCTGATTGTTTATTCTACTTTGATTTAAGGTTATTTTTCCTTTTGCTGCTTCCTAGCTGTCATTTTTTTTTGTTTCCTCTTTCTTTTGCCTCTCTACCTTCTTTGACTCTCCCTCCTGCCTTGTGGAAGAAATGTAGATGCTCTTGCTTAGTATGAGCAGAATGTTCAATTAGGATGAACTTACATGTTTGGAAATGAACAGGGGTGTTGGTAGCAAGATGTGAGAATAACTAACAGCGCCGAATGGTGTGTGAATGAGGTGGAAAGGGGAAGCTCAGAGTCATATATGTCACCAGAAGGAAAGTTGGAGGTCAAAAGATGGAAATGTATAAAACTGAATCCTATGGTGGGCAATGTCCATGATCAACTGTACAAATACTAGAAATCACTTCATGAACCAGAACAAATGTATGACAGTACAATTAGAAGTTAATAATAGAGGGGCATATAGGGAAGAACTATATACCTATTACAAACTATATACTACAGTTAGTAATATTTCAACATTTTTTCATAAACAGTAACAAACGTACTATATCAATACTAGGAGTCAACAACTGAGGGGGGTTGGTTAGGGATAGGGGAGGATTAGAGTTTCCTTTTCTTTTTTTCTTTTTTCATCTTTCACTTTATTTCTTGTCTGGAGTAATGAAAAGTTTCTAAAAACTGAACAAAAATTAAGTGTGATGGATGCACAGCTGTATGAGGGTACCCAGGGGCAAGTGATTGTACACTTTGGATCTTTGCATAATTGTATGGTATCTGAACAATCTCAATAAAAATGAAAAAAAAAAAAAAAAAAAAAAACACTTGCAAATTGAATCCAAGGACACATTAAAAAACTTATACACCATGACCAAGTGGTGTTCATCCCAGGCATGCAAGGGTGGTTCAACATACGAAAATAAAATCAATGGAATATAACACACTAAAAAATTAAAATGGAAAACTCAAATGATCATCTTAAAAGATGTAAAAAAGCATTTGACAAAATTCAGCATCCTTTTTTGATAAAAACATTTCAAAAGGCAGTAACTGAATGAAAACCCCTCAATATGAAAAAGGGCATATATGGAAAACCCACACCCAGCACAGTACTCAATGGTGAGAGACTGGAAGTCTTCCCTCTTAAGATCAGAAACAAGACAAGGATGCCTGCTGTCACCACTGTTACTCAACATCGTGCTAGAAGTTGTAGCCAGAGCAATCCAGCAAGACAAAGAAATAAAAATCTTCCAAACTGGAAAGAAAGAAGTAAAACTGTCACTATTTGCAGATGATATGTTTTTTTTTTAGGCATAAAATTTTTTTTTTGAGATATATTCACATACCATGCAGTCATACAAAGCGTACATTCAGTTATTCACAGTACCATCATATAATTGTGCGTTCATCACCAAAATTAACTTTTGAACATTTTCATTATCACACACACAAAAATAACAAGAATAAAAATTAAAGTGAAAAAGAACAATTAAAGCAAAGAACACTGGGTGCCTTTTTTTTTTCCCCCATTTTTCTACTCATCCATCCATACACTGGACAAAGGGGAGTGTGGTCTATATGGCTTTCCCAATCACATTGTCACCCCTCATAAGCTACATTCTCATACAATCGTCTTCCAGATTCAAGGGTTCTAGGCCACAGTTTGATAGTTTTAGGCATTTACTCCTGGCTGTTCCAATTTACTAGAACCTAAAAAGGGTTGTCTATAGCATGCGTATGAGTGCCCACCAGAGTGACCTCTCGGCTCCTTTTGGAATCTCTCTGCCACTGAAGCTTATTTCATTTCCTTTCACATCCCCCTTTTGGTCGAGAAGATGTTCTCCATCCCATGATGCTGGATCTTAGGTTCCTTCCCGGGAGTCATATTCCACGTTGCTAGGGAGATTTACTCCCCTGGGTGTCAGATCTCACATAGGGGGAAGGCAGTGATTTTCACCTGCCAAGTTGGCTTAGCTAGAGAGAGAAGGCCACATCTGAGCAACAAAGAGACATTCAGGAAGAGACTCTTAGGGACAATTATAGGCAGGCCTAGCACCTTCTTTGCAGCAACAGTCTTCCCAAGGACAAGTCTCGTGGTAGAGCGTTCAGCCCATCAAACCACCAGTCTTCTAGGAATAAATTTAAACAAGGATGTAAAGGACTTGTACACAGAATATTGCTGAAAGAAATTAAAGAAGATCTAAGTAGATGGACATTCTGTGTTTGTGTACTGGAAGACTAAATATTGTTAAGATGCCAATTCTAACCAAAGAATTTACAAATTCAATGCAATCCCAATCAAAATTCCAACAGTCTTCTTTGCAAAAATGGAAAAGCCAATCATCAAATTCTTATGGAAGGATAAGGGGCCCTGAATAACCAAAACCATCTTAACAAAGAAGAGCAAAATTGGAGAACTCACACTTCCATATTTTAAAAGTTACTGCAAAGCTACAGTGATGAAAACAGTGTGGTACTGGCACAAGGACAGACATATAGACCAACAGAATTTAACTGAGAGTTCAGAAATAAACCCTCACATTTACGACCGATTGATTTTTGATTTATTAGAGAAGATGTGGGTTGCCAATTGTTTTGACAAGAGTGCCAAGTTCACTCAATGAGGAAGGAATAATTTCTTCAACAAACTGTGTTGGGGAAGCTGGATATCCACATACTAAAGACTAAAAGTGGACTGCTACTTCACATCATGTACAAAAATTAACTCAAAATGGAACAAGACCTAAAAATCTAAAACTATAAAACTCCTAGAAGAAAACACAGGGGAACATCTTCAGGACCTCATGTTAAGCAATGGATTCTTTGACTTTACATAAAGCATGAGCAACTAAAGAAAAAGTAGGTGAAGTGGGCTTCATCAAAATTAAAACTTTTGTGCACCAAAGGACATTACCAAGAAAGTAAAAAGACAACCCAGAGTGGGAAACATCTTTGGATACCACATATCTGATAAAGATCTAGAACCCAGAATATCTGAAGAACTCCTACAACTCAAGAAAAAGACAAACAACTCAGTTTAAAAATGGGCAAAGGACTTGAATAGACATTTCTCTGAGGAAAATACACAAATAGCCAACATGAAAAGGCGCTCAACATCATTAGTCACTAGGGAAATGCAAAATGAAAAATACAAGATGCCACTTTATACTCACTGGAATGTCTACTATTAAAAAAAAAATGACAAATGACTGTTGGCAAGGATGTAGAGAAATAGGAACCCTTGTACATTGTTGGTGCGAGTGTAAACAGTTCAACTGCTGTCAAAAACAATTTGGCCTTTCTTCAGTAAGATAAGTACAGAATTACCATATGACCCTGCAATCCCAGAAAGACTGAAAGCAAGGACTTGAACAGATATTGTTCACTGATCTGCATAGCAGCATTATTCACTACTGACAAAAGGTCGAAGCAAAAAAAATGCCCATCAATGAATGGATAAACAAAATGTAGTGTATGCATAAATGGAATATTATTCAGCTGTAAAAAGGAATGAAGTTTTGATACATGCTACAACATGGATGAACCATGAAGACATCATGTTGAATGAAATCAGCCAGACACAAAAGGACAAATATTGTATGAACTTGCTTATATGAAATAATCAGAATATGAAAATTCATTTATTACAGGTTACAAGGAGTAGAGTAGGAGAGAATAGGGAGTTAATTGCTTAATTGGTATAGAGTTTCCACTTGGAATGATGGAAACATTTTGGCAATGGATGTTGATGGTAGCCCAACATTATAAATGTAATTAGCATGACCAAATTGTATATAGTACTTGAAAGTGGTTAAACGGGAAATTTTATTTGTATATATTACAATACATTTTTAAAATTCATAAAACTGTAAAACACAAAGAGTGAGCCCTAATGTAAACTGACTTGATTCATCAATGATAACAAACTTTCCATACTAATGTAAAATGCTAATAGGAAAAAATGTTGAGGCTGGAGTACATAGTAACTCTGTACTTTCTGCATGAGTTTTCTGTAAACAGAATAGAGAGCCCCAAAATAGACCAAAGTGTTTAGTCAACTGATTTATGAAAAAGGAGCCAATGCCAAGGTTAATCAATGATGGAAGAGACAGCTGTTCTAGTTTGCTAATGCTGCCAGAATGCAAAACACCAGAAATGGATTGGCTTTTATAAAAGGGGGTTTCTCTGGTTACAAAGTAACAGTCTTAAGGCCATAAAATGTGCATCAACAAAGGGTACCTTCACTGGAGGATGGCCAATGGCATCTGGAAAACCTCTGTTAGCTGGGAAGGCATATGGCTGGTGTCTGCTCCAAGTTCTGGTTTCAAAATGGCTTTCTCCCAGGACGTTCCTCTCCAGGATTCAGCTTCTCTCCAAAATGTCACTCTCAGTTGCTCTTGGGGCATTTGTCCTCTCAGCTTCTCTGGAGCAGAAGTCTGCTTTCAAAGGCAGACTCCAAAATGTCTCTGTAAACTGCAGTTCCTCTCTCAGCTCCTGTGCCTTCTTCAAAGTGTCCCTCTTGGCTGTAGCAAGCTCGCTCCTTCTGTCTGAGCTTATATAGTGCTCCAGTAAACTAATCAAGGCCCATTCTGAATGGGCAGGGCCACAGCTCTATGGAAACTATCCAATCAGAGTTATCACCCACAGTTGGGTGGGGCACATTTCCATGGAAATAACATAATCCAAAGATCCAACTTAATCCCCACTAATATGTCTGCCCCACAAGACTGTATCAAAAAATATGGCTTTTTCTGGGGGACATAATACATTCAAACCAAAACAATAGTCTTTTCAACAAATATTGCTAGAACAACCAGATCGTGTTATGAAATAAAAATGGAGATACTCTTCTATGTATATATGTTGTTTTCATAAATCTGCTAATGAAGTAAGACACATCAGCTAAAACTTTAAAAAGAGGAACTGAGGTCCAGAAACATTAAATGGAAGGACTCTGACCACAGCTAGGAAATGCTCAAGGCAAGATTCAAACCTTTCATCTCTGAATCTACATGTTGCCCCAGCAGAGTAAAGGAGGCTCAATGAAGGAAGAATGATGGGGAGAGGAACCAGAAGGATTACAGATTACAAGTCCGCTGAGAAGCTGAATACCCTCCCTGCCCCCTTGGTCCCTCCAGATTCCATCAAAGTCCTGGCCACCAGGTTTAAAGAGACAAGGGTTGTCTCATTCAACTTCAAATTTTATTTTCATTACACTGGATTTGGTGAAGGGAAGGAATCTGGAATGAATGCATGGATCTGCAATACTGTTACATCTCAAACAGATTTGGGATCCAAGTTCAAGTTGTCCTAAAGACCAAGATCTGCATCAGTTAGAGGCGGTCGACCACTGCAGCTGGGTTGTGGGGTCTTACAGGAGAACAGCAGGATACAGGTATGGAGGTGCCCATGGACGGCTTGGGGTCCAGGGCGCCCATCCTGATACCTGAGGGTTCTCCATGTAGATCACATGTGGGGAAGTCCACATCGGCTCTTCAAGCGGCATGAGGATGGTGCAGGCCTAGAGCTGGAACTCAGGAGGTGGAAGGTTGGCCATGTCTGCACGGGACAACCTGAGGAGATGCTGTCCTCCCAGTTATACTCCATTATCCTGTGTAGGGCCTCTCCATAAGGACAAGGCAGGGGTTTAGCCCTTGGCTTCTGGTTGGCCTCATGTATAGTCCAATATAAGTCTGTCAAACTTATCAACATGTGGAGACATTGTCGCCAGCTCTTCTTTATATCCCTCTTCCTGAGCCCCTGGGCAACTGATTTCGACAGCACATGATTTTTTCTTCTGAATGGGATGCATCACATGTTCAAGGGATTCCCATTCCTGAAGGAAACTCCTGATTTCTTCATCACTCCAAGGAGTATTTAGCTGGCCTGAGGGCTTCTCTGGTTCTTGAGTGTCTTCTTCCTCCTTTACTTCCTGGAGATTTCTGTAATTTCAGGCTGAAACATCACTTCCTCCATTTTATCCCTGAGTTTTCTCCTGAGACTCTTTTCTCTGCAGCCATAGGGCCTAATCCAGGGTGGGAAGAGCTGGCACTTACAGTGTTGCAGAGATTCAGGTAGGTATGGAGGCCCTGAGTGTGGAAATGTGTTTGCTTCTCTCCGCTGTGTGGAGTCTCTCAGATGATACAATCTTATATTTGGAAAATCCTGAGAAATTGACAACACAGCTACTAGAGCTAATAAACAAATTCAGCAAAGTGGTGGGATACAAGATTGATACACACAACTGTGTGATGTTCCTATACGTGGGAAATGACCTAACTGAAGAGACACTCAAGAAAAAGATTCCATTCACAACAGCAACTAAAAAATCAAGTACCTTGGGAATAAACTTAACCAAGGATGTAAAAGACCTCTACACAGAAAATTACATAGCTTTACTAAAAGAAATAAAAGGGGACCTAAACAGATGGAAAGAGAGCCCTTGTTCATGGATAGGAAAGCTAAATGTCGTTAAGATGTCAATCTTACCCAAACTGATCTACAGATTCAATGCAATTACAATAAAAATTCCAATAACCTACTTTGCAGATTTGGAAAAGCTAGTTATCAAATTTATTTGGAAAGGAAAGGGGCCTCAAACTGCTAAAAACATTCTAAAAAAGAAAACTGAAGTGGAAGGATGTACATTTCCTGATAAGACATAATGCTGAGTGAAATAAGCCTGACACAAAAGGCGAGATACTGTACGTTACCACTAATGTGAACTTTGTGAAAACTGTAAAATAAGTGTCTTATAATGTAGAAAATAGGGGTCCTAGAGATAGACAGAAGCTACAGAAGGGAAAATGATAATCTAATATGTACAGATTTGATATGGGGGTAAACTTAACGGTATGGGAACGGTCAGGTGTGACTATGGTTCATTAATGGGACTGTAAGTATCAGCGACTCATCGAAGGTTAACATGTTTGTAAATGGTTGTTTAAGGCATGTAACCCACAGAGTAGCACCACAAACCTAAATAAGTGTTAGTGTGATATACTTATAAGGTATGACACTGGTACAGAGAGTTAACAAGAGAATGGCATATGGAAAATCTACCCATTACATATTAAAGACTATATTTAATAGAAATATCTTACCAACACTACACTAATACTAGGGATGAATAATTAGCAGCTGGTAAGAGCTCTGGGATGTGTTCGTTATGAAAACTGTTTAACACTGAGAGTGGTGATAATGTAAGAAACTTACCATTTATCTTGGGATAGAATATATATTAATTGAAATTAAGAACCCACTACTTAATAAATCAGGCCCTTGATTTGAGGCTTGCTCTTGTAAAACTTAGGGCTATAAATGGGAGGCTGAGCCTTCCTATAATTATGCCTAAGAGTCACTTCCAGAAAACCTCTTTTATTGCTGAGATGTGGCCTTTCTCACTCTAAGTCCAAATCAGCAAATAAATTCATTAACCTCCCCACCACTAGGGACATGACCCCCAGGGGAATGCATCTCCCTGGGGACATGGGACATGACTCCCAGGAAATGAGCCTGGCCCTGGTACAGGGACTGAAAATGCTTACTTGACCAAAAGGGGGAAAAAGAAAAGCAACAAGCTGAGGTTACAGTGGCTGAGAGAACAGAGTCAAGAGGCTATGAACAAGTTACGGTGCTCACTGCCTATACAATATGAACAAGTTAGGGTACTCACTGCCT
This sequence comes from Choloepus didactylus, assembly GCF_015220235.1. Lineage (NCBI taxonomy): Eukaryota > Metazoa > Chordata > Mammalia > Pilosa > Megalonychidae > Choloepus > Choloepus didactylus. The sequence goes on along the minus strand of NC_051322.1, from coordinate 48,642,898 downwards.
AGATACCACTGAAGATGGAGAAAGAGATTAAGTGAGAGGAAGGGGTAGCAACAAACAAGATTGAACAAAGGTCTATGAATACTGAAACTTGATATAAATATATATATTTTTAGATGCTGGGTGTTGGTATAGCTGGAAGGAAGTAAATGACATGGTCGACCTATAACCTATGACATTCTTTGAAATTTGTTCTATAGCTACTCACTGAATTGTGCTTTGAAAGTCTTCACCTTTCTCTATATATCCTATATTTCATCATAAGGAAAGAATTGAAATTGTGGAAGTGTAACCCACAACAATTTCTCCAATTACCTATGTAACTGTTTGTTGAGCTGTACATCGAAAGTTAACACCTTTCTGTATGTGTTATATTTTACAATGCTGGAAATAGCATAAGTTGTGGAACTGTGACCCATGACATTCTTCAAAATTTGTTCTCTAATTACTTGTTAAATTGTACTTTTAAAGTTATCACTGTTATGTACATATGTTAGAGTTGACAATAAAAAAATACATTAAAAAACAAAGAAACAAACAAAAAACTGCATGTGTAAGTACATGAAGTATAGGTGGTATACGTGTATACACAATTATACACATATTTACATTTTTTAAACTACTGTGTTTTTTTTTGTTTGGTAATGACAGAGTTTGACATTACGTAAAGAATGATTCTGCCCTTAGCTGCATCCTGCACTCATGAGCAGATATTTGGAGTTAATTAAATAGCACTACCACCCTCTGAACTTAGAAAACTGCCATCTTAAAAACTGGATTTGGTACCATGGAAGAGGCTTCTTCTCTTCACTATACTTTTTGCTTCAGAGTATACTGTTGTACCCACCTTCCTCCTCACGTTAGATTACAAACTTTGCACTAAGCATAACCAAGAGTTATTTTTGTTGTTATTTTGTTTTTTTAAACAAATATTTTCTTGATAAAGGGACAATGGCAGCTTAGCTAGTTCTTGTAAAAGTGGTGTCTCTTCAACCCAGTACAGGGTGTTAAAGCCAAAGAAGGATGAGAGACCATCCACACACGAATCACACAGCATGGTGAGGAGGGTGTTCATGGGGGTGGAGGCTTTTGGAGAAACGGTACATTGAAGATGATGTTTATGCAAGGGAATATCAGCTGTGAGTGGTAAAAAGAGCACCATGCAGGCGAGGGACCAGTGGCAGTGACAGAAGGTTGTTTATATACATGGAGACTAATCAAATAATAAGTATGTTAAGGATGATGGGGCCAGATTTCTCAGAGAAGGGAGTGACAACTACAGAAAGGAAGAAAAACGGAAAAAGCCCTGTTGTGCTGGAATCAATTTTGAAGTACTAATGTGATTCTATGGATTTTAATATATATAAATACAAAAATAAATATAAATATGTACATTTAAATATGCACACTCATATATACTCCTTATTCCTGTCCACTGAGAAGGCCTGTGAAGAGCAACATCCCAATAACAATGAGCACTCCAAAGCATCCAGATCTTGGCTTCTAAATACATTCTACACAGAAAGAACCAGACTCCTTGAAGAAATTATTGATTTCATGGCTGAGACCAGGAAAGCACAGGGGAGCCTGGAGCATTCTGTTGTGCCAGGAAGCAAGGAAATGTTCAAAGAATGACAGAGACACATCAAAAGGATACAGAAGTTAGCCTGAAGTATTTCTCACTAGACAAATCAAGGACAATGTGAATATCAAACTAAGTCAGTGTAGTAATGGATTAAAATCCACTAAATGAAACAGAAAACCATAAAACCATACTGAGATAAATGTATTGGAAAGTTTGATGAGGAGCAGAATAGTTACACAGCTTCAACGAACCCCTTCACAAAATGCTTATTACAAAAGGAAAAACAATTAACTTCACAGTGGAGAATACTGGTAGATACCACCTTAATCAAATGATTATAGTGCACATCATTAATGAGACAAATAATTGTCTAACACCTGATAACAAGCAGTGAGAATACCATCTCTTTTGTGATAGTCCTACTAAATATGCCTGCTTTGGATCTCATCATAAGGTCACACGGGAGAAATCTAAACTGAGGGACACTCTATAAAATAATTAGCCTATAATCGTTAAAAGCGTCAAAGTCATGAAAGTCAAAGGATCCCTCAGAACATGATCCTTCTGTTACTAAGGACATTTACAAGACAACTGTCAAATACTGCATGTGGGGGCTCAGAATGAGATGGTAGCACTGTATCAATGTTAATTTCCTGATTTTGATTGTTACAGTATGGTTGTGTCAGAGAATGTTCTTGTTTCAGGAAAAAGTAAGCTTATCATGAAGTACTGGGGAATAACGAGCCACCAGGTCAACAACTTAATTCTCAAATAGGTCAGCTAAGAAAAAGTCTCTGAACTGTACTAACGACTTTTCTGCAAGTTAGTAATGGCTTCAAAAAATTTTTTTAAGTGATGTTTCTTAAAAACACAATCCTAATCTCTATTTAGCATTTAATAAAGGAACACAGAGACTTAAAACTGATACAAAGAAACAATTTAATGCACCTAGTGTTGCATTAAATGTCTTTTTGGGAATTCCTTGGAAATACACCTAAAGATATTTAAGAGAGGTAACAAGTATTTAAAGTCTGCCCTTTTAAGTAAGAACAGAAAGAAAGATTGTCCAGGTTATACAGGAAATAAACACATACAACCTCCCCAGTAATTTCTTTTCTTTCTTCTTTTTAAATTGACTTAAAACTTCAATAATACCAGTTCTCTTTTTTAAAATGTCTTTTACTTGCTGATATTCTTAATAAAAAGAATATTTGAACTGTAAAAATATTTCTGAGGGACAAAATAAGTAATTCAGCATCAACTCTCAATCAGAAAGAAAACTGAAATAAATGGCATTACTACATTATTTTCCTCTCTTCTTCACTTATTCCTGCCAACACACTAGTTTTTTATGGAAAGGTCATGAAAAGTTGGTGCTTCTCAGAAACAACCTGACCTAAGTCAGAATTGGAAGATACTATTCTTGACATATATTTGTTTTGCCAGCAAATCTGCAATTCAACTCATACTCTAAGGTTTCTATACATTGTTTGTGAAAAAGCTATACTGGCTTAGAGAGGTACAGAGTAGCCATGAAATAGCAAGACCAACTACCTTGGAATCCTTAACCTCAGGGGGTAACCACAGCTGGAGATCACTATGAGGTACCTCAAACTACCAAAAATGAAGCATTTTAAACTTGCTAGGATTCCCTAGAAGGAATATGTCCTATAATTTAAGAAAGCAAATACAAGAAGCTGTTTCCAGTTCTGGTTACAAAAACCATCCACACAAATGAAATCATTTGTAAAAGTGGACAAGGGTGGAAAAAGGAAAACCTGCTTTTAATAACAGGAACAATGGGCCATTCCCTAATGTGGTATATAATTTTCCTTCTAAGCAAAGGAAACTGCATGCTAAATATATTTTCTACCTTTTTTGATTCAAGCAAAGACACTCAGAATGTAAGTTTCAAATGGGTTTGCATTTACTATGGAAGAAGAGCTATAAAAATGGGAGCCATGGATTTTAATTTCTTTTCATTTTAGAAACTGAAAAATGCTAATTCATGGAGTGTATCAACTATAACAATAAAACATTTGACTTTATAGTACCTATTTTTAAGGTTTTGAATTTAAAGTAAAGCAAGTCCAAATATTTTCTAACTTTCCACAGATTCTAAAAAAGATGGAGGACCCCAATATTGAAAAGTTGGTTCTTAAAATTATGACATTTTTACATGAAATTGAGAGTAATTTTTGAACACATTTATTTCTTTCTACATTTGAAGTAACACAAATTTTACAGTACTGAGATGTTTTCGTTAACATAGATTTTGAAAAATGGTAGGACCATAAAAATTTACATTAACTAAAAAAATCCTACTAGATAAAAAGCTCCTTAAGAGGCAAGCCCGGAGGGCGGGGAAAGATGGCAGAGTGGTGAGGAGCAGAATTTCGTCTCTCCCCTAGAGCAGCTGGCAATTACCCAAGAACTATATGAAACAGTGTTTTCGGGGTCTCCAGTAACCAGTCACACATTGGACACAAGTTTGGAATTGGAGGAAAAGCTGAGATCGCAGCAAACATTGTAAGTTCCCCGGACCAGGGGTCTGGCGCCCCTCCCCACTCAGACCTCACAGACTGTCTTGCTGCTGGCTCCCTGAAAGGGGGGAAAAAAAAAAAAACCAAAAAAACAGCAATCTGCTGAGGGCAAGAAGGGAGGCTCAACCCAGCCTCAACTGCAGAATTAATTAACAAATTAATTAACTAACTTTGGGAGCTGGGGTGCTAAAGAAGGGCTGGGCTCAGAGAAGTGGGAGCACGCAAAGGCAGGCACCCATTCCCAGACTCCAAAAAAGCCATTTTTTTTCCTACATTTTGTCCCTTCTGGCTTCTCACTGATCCCTTATCTTTTTGCATTTCAATAGCCCCTGGCAGGGGTGGAACTGAAGCAGTTGGAGAGTAATTATCAGACAATAGCCCAAAGCATATCTTTAAATGCTCTATTCTGACACTGACAAAACTTCCAGGCTGGGGAAAGACTTTTAAAAGAGACTCTTTTTTTTTTTTTTTTTTTTCCTTTTTTCTTTTTCTTGATTTCTTCTCTATTTTTTTTTTTTTTTTTTAAATCCAAAAGTAATATATGTGGTTATTTTCCATCGGAAAGCCCAGGTTGAGGGACTAGGCTGGGCTTGGGGGAGACAGAGTACCCACAGTGTCTTTGAATTCCGTATTCACTACTGAAGGCCTCCACCCCCGTCTTTAATTGCCAACTCAGGCTAACCAGGGAATCCACCTGGAAAGGCCGCAAAGAGGAGAGAGGAGAAGGGAATAGTGCGCCTGAGAGACAACTGGAGTTCTGAGGATTGGGAGAGTGGAGGGAGGTCCAGCTCAACTGGCAGTCCTCCTTCCGGGAATTCAGACTCCAGGGGCTGGAATTAAGATTGCAGCTTCAGTCAGCCACGCCCCCGACAGGATCAGAGTCACCAGGAGAACTAAAGTCTACATACCTCCTTACACTGGTGGGGGAGCTGCGGGCTGGCCAGCGCCACCTGCTGGACAGGAGAGGAAAAGCACCAATTCTAAAGGCCTCATAGGAGGGTCTCATTCTCAGGAAAACTCCATACCCTCCCAATGAGACCTGGGCCTCACTAGACTGGGAAAATCTGACTAGGGTTGACCATATCTGAGGAGACCAAACACAAAAAGGTTACATAGAGGCAGAGGAAGAAACAGGAAAAACAAGAGGGGAAAAATTCGGATCAACTAAATAGAACCTAAGTTAGAGGTCTAGAATAAGTTAAACTGAATAACAGAGGCCAGAGAACAAAGCCAACCAACAAGAAAATGACTAGGTAAAAGACAGAAAACAAGTTCCAAAATAAACTAATCAAGAAAATCAGATGCCTAGACAACTTAAGATAACAAGCCATACCAGGAAACATGAAAACATGGACCAGCCAAAGGAACAAACTAATAGCTCAGCTGAGACACAGGAGTGGAGGCAACTAATGCTAAATGAATTTGATGAAATGAAGGAAGATATAGCAAAAGAGCTGAAGGATATAAAGAAGACACTGGCTGACCATAAAGAAGAATTCATAAACTTATAAAAACAAATGGCAGAACTCATGGGAATGAAGGCCACAATGGAGGAGATGAAAAACACAATGGAGGGGCACAACAGTAGATTTGAACAGGCAGAAGAAAGGATCAGTGAACTGGAAGACAGGTCATTCGAATTCATATACACAAAAGAACAAATGGTGAAAAAAACGGAAAAATATGAGCAGGGTCTTAGGGAGCTGAGTGACAACATGAAACACACAAATATACGTGTTATGGGTATCCCAGAAGGAGAAGAGAAGGGAAAAGGGGCAGAAAGACTAATAGAAGACATATTCACTGAAAATTTCCCAACTCTTATAAAAGACAGAAAATTAGAGATTCAAGAAGTACAACATACCCCAAATAGAATAGATCCCAATAGACCTACTCCAAGACACTTACTGGTCAGATTGTCCAATGTCAAAGACAAAGAGAGGATTCTGAAAGCAGCAAGAGAAAAGCAATCCATCACATACAAAGGAAGGTCAATAAGACTATGTACAGATTTCTCTGCAGAAACCATGGAGGCAAGAAGACAGTGGCATGATATATTTAAGATTCTGAAAGAGAAAAACTGCCAACCAAGAATTCTATATCCGGCAAAACTTTCCTTCAAAAATGAGGGAGAGATTAAAACATTTTCAGACAAGCAGACACTGAGAGAGTTTGTGACTAAGAGACCGGCACTACAAGAAATACTAAAGGGAGTGCTACAGGCTGATAGGAAAAGACAGGAAAGAGAGAGTTGGAGAAGAGTGCAGAAATGAAGATTATCAGGAAAGGTAAAAGGAGAGGAAAAAAAAAGATATGACATATAAATTCCAAAAAACAAAATGGTAGTAGAAAGTACTGCCCTTACAATAATAACACTGAATGTAAATGGATTAAACTCCCCAATAAAAAGACACAGACTGGCAGAATGGATTAAAAAACAGGACCCATCTATATGCTGTCTACAAGAAACTCACTTTAGACACAAGGACAAACACAGACTGAAAATGAAAGGTTGGAAAAAGATATTTCATGCAAACAACAACCAGAAAAAAGTGGGAGTAGCTATATTAATATCAGACAAGTTAGACTTCAAAAGCGAAACAATTAAAAGAGACAAAGAAGGACACTATATATTAATAAAAGGGTCAATTCATCAAGAAAACATAACAGTCATAAATATTTATGCACCAAACCAGAATGCCCCAAAATTCATGAGGCAAAAACTGCGATCACTGAAAGGAGAAATAGACACCTCTACAATAATAGTTGGAGACTTCAATACACCACTCTCATCAATGGATAGAACATCTAGACAGAGGATCACTAAAGAAACAGAGATGTTGAATTGTACGATAAATGAACTAGAATTGACAGACATTTATAGAACACTACATCCAACAACAGCAGGATACACTTTTTTCTCAACTGCTCATGGAACATTCTCTAGGATAGACCACATGCTGGGTCACAAAGCAAGTCTCAACAAATTTAACAATATTGATATTATACAAAACACTTTCTCAGACCACAATGGAATGAAGTTGGAAATAAATAAAAGGCAGAAGGTCATAAAATTCACAAACATGGAGGCTAAACAACACCCTCTTAGAAAACCAGTGGGTAAAGGAAGAAATTACAAGAGAAATTAGTAAATACCTTGAGGCAAATGACAATGAAAACACAACTTATCAAAACTTATGGGATGCAGCAAAGGCGGTGCTGAGAGGGAAATTTATTGCCCTAAAGGCCTATATTAAAACAGAAGAGAGAGCAAAAATTGAAGAGTTAACTGCTCACCTGGAGGAATTAGAGAAAGAACAGCAAACTAACCCCAAAGCAAGCAGAAGGGAAGAAATAACAAAGATTAGAGCAGAAATAAATGCAATTGAGAACAGGAAAACAATAGAGAGAATCAACAAAACCAGAAGTTGGTTCTTTGAGAAAATCAATAAAATCGATGGACCACTGGCTAGGCTAACAAAAAAAAAGAGAGAGCAGATGCAAACAAATGCAATCAGAAATGGGAAAGGAAATATAACTACCGACCCTGCAGAAATTAAGGAGATAATGAGAAGATACTATGAGCAACTATATGCTAATAAACTAGACAACTTAGATGAAATGGACAACTTCCTAGAAAAGCATAAACAACCAGCATTAACTCAAGAAGAAACAGATGACCTCAACAAACCAATCACAAGTAAAGAGATTGAGTCAGTCATCAAAAAGCTCCCAAAATGGAAAAGCCCAGGACCAGATGGTTTCACATGTGAATTCTACCAAGCATTCAAGAACGAATTAGTACCAATCCTGATCAATCTCTTCAAAAAAATTGAAGAAGAGGGAAAGCTACCTAACTCTTTCTATGAAGCCATCATCACCCTAATACCAAAACCAGGCAAAGATACTACAAAAAAAGAAAATTATAGACCAATTTCTTTAATGAATATAAATGCAAAAATCCTCAACAAAATACTCGCAAATCGAATCCAGCAGCACATTAAAAGAATTATACACCACGACCGGGTGGGATTTATTCCAGGTATGCAAGGCTGGTTCAACACAAGAAAATCAATTAATGTAATACACCACATCAATAAATCAAAGCAGAAAAACCACATGATCATCTCGATTGATGCAGAAAAGGCATTTGACAAAATCCAACATCCTTTCCTGATGAAAACACTTCAAAGGATAGGAATAGAAGGGAACTTTTTCAATATGATAAAGGCAATATATGAAAATCCCACAGCTAACATCATACTCAATGGGGAGAGACTGAAAGCTTTTCCTCTAAGATCAGGAACAAGACAGGGATGCCCACTATCACCATTGTTATTCAACATTGTGCTGGAAGTTCTAGCTAGAGCAATTAGGCAAGAAAAAGAAATAAAAGGCATCCAAATTAGAGAGGAAGAAGTAAAATTTTCACTATTTGCAGATGACATGATTCTATATGTAGGAAATCCAGAAAAATCTACAGCAAAGCTACTAGAACTAGTCAATGAATACAGCAAAGCAGCAGGCTACAAGATCAACACGCAAAAATCTGTAGTGTTCCTATACACAAGTAATGTGCAACAAGAGGAGGAAATCAAGAAAAAAATCCCATTTACAATAGCAACCAAAAGAATCAAGTATTTAGGAATAAACTTAACCAAGGACACAAAAGACCTTTACATAGAAAACTATAAGAAACTGCTAAAAGAAATTGAACAAGACCTGAAAAAATGGAAGAACATACCACGTTCATGGATTGGAAGACTAAATATAGTTAAGATGGCAATTTTACCTAAACTGATCTACAGATTCAATGCAATACCAATTCAAATCCCAACAACTTACTTTACAGAAATAGAAAAACCAATAACTAAATTTATTCAGAAGGGTAAGGTGCCCCTAATAGCCAAAAATGTCTTGAGAAAGAGGAATGAAGTGGGAGGTCTCACACTAACTGACTTTGAAACATATTACAAAGCTACAGTGCTCAAAACAGCATGGTACTGGCATAAGGACAGATATACTGATCAATGGAATCGAACTGAATGTTCAGAAGTAGACCCTCATATCTATGGACAACTGATCTTTGATAAGGCAGTGAAGCCGAAGCAACTGGGAAAGAGCAGCCTGTTCAATAAATGGTGTTTGGAGAACTGGATATCCATTTCCAAAAGAATGAAAGAGGATGTCCATCTCACACCTTATACCAAAATTAACTCAAAGTTGATCAAAGACCTAAACATTAGCACCAAGACCATAAAACTCTTAGAAGAAAATGTAGGGCAATATCTTAAAGATCTTGTGAAAGGAGGTGGTTTCTTAGACCGCACACCCAAGGCACGAGCAACCAAAGAACAAATAGACAAATGGGACCTCCTCAAAATTAAACACTTTTGTACATCAAAGGACTTTGTCAGAAAAGTAAAAAGGCAACCTACACAATGGGAGATGATATTTGGAAACCACATATCAGGTAAGGGTTTAATATCCAAATTATATAAAGGAATCCTGCATCTCAATAACAGAAAGACAAACAATCCAATTAAAAAATGGGCAAAAGACATGAACAGACATTTTTCTGAAGAGGAAATACAAATGGCTCAAAAGCATATGAAAAAGTGCTTAACTTCACTGGCTATTAAGGAAATGCAAATCAAAACTACAATGAGATATCATCTCACACCTACCAGAATGGCCATTATCCAAAAAACAGAAAATGACAAGTGCTGGAGAGGATGTGGAGAAAGAGGGACACTTATTCATTGTTGGTGGGAATGTAGAATGGTGCAACCACTCTGGAAGACAGTATGGAGGTTCCTCAGGAAGCTAAATATAGATTTGCCATATGACCCAGCTATTCCATTGCTGGGTATATACTCAGAGGAACTGAAACTTCAGACACAAACAGACATTTGCAAACCAATGTTTATTGCAGCATTATTCACAATTGCCAAGAGATGGAAACAGCCCAAATGTCCATCAAAGGACGAGTGGATAAACAAACTGTGGTATATACACATGATGGAATATTATGCAGCTGTCAGACAGAACAAAGACATGGATCATGTAATAATGTGGATGAACCTCGAGGACATTATGTTGATTGAAGTTAGCCAGAAGCAAAAGGACAGATTCTGTATGGTCTCACTAATATGAACAGACATTAATGAACAAACTTTGGGAGTTAAAAGCTGACAACACAGGCGACCAGGAGATAGAAAGAGGGCAGAGATCAGCCATTTGATGCTGAAGGACTACAGAATGTTTAGGATTGATTGCATAGATCCAGAAATAGATAGCATAATACTGTGTGATGGTATCATGGTATTGTAAGTACACTGAACAAAGATGTCTGTGAGTAAAGCTGAAAGAGGTGGGACAGGAGAATGTATGACACCAGAGGTAAAGATAGATGATAAAGACTGGGACTGTATAGCATGGCAAAAACGAGTGGCCAATGACTGTTACTAAACATATAAATATAAAAATGTTTTTGCATGTGGAAAAGCAAATGAATGTCAACCATGTAGAAATTTGAAAAAGGGATGGTATTCAGGAAAAAACATAATCAAAGCAAACTGGAGTCTATGGTCAACAGTAACACTGTAATATACCTCCATTAAATGTAACAAAGGCAATATGCCAATGCTAAATGTATATGAGAGGGGGATATAGGGGAGTAATATGGGATTCTTGGTAGTGGTGTTATTTGCTGTCCTTAGTAGTATATCTTAGTAGTATATTGTATTGTATGACATGTTATTTTTGTTTTTATCATTTTTTCTTATTGCTAAAAAAAAAAAAAAGTTTTTCTTGTAGTAATCAATATGTTCAAGTGCTGACTGTGGTGATAAATGTACAACTTTATGATGATACTATGAACAACTGATTGTACACTGTGGATAAATGTATGGTATGTGAACATAACTCTATAAAATTGTAGGAAAATATATATATAGGAGTAAAAGTGTTGGAGAAAACATGGTGAGAGGGATGATGCCTCACCACTATGGACTAACTACAATGTGTAAACTCAGAATTGAATCTTAGAACATAGCCTAACGTGGACACAATAATTGTAATAGTCCCTAGATTGTAAGCTCTTACAGCAGTTAACTCTATCCCTGAATTGTAAGGCCTATCTCTAAACTTTGAGATGCTGATCCCCTAGCGTATAACCTGATAGGTCTCTGGAACAATGCATATCTCTGAGACATCTGAAACTCAGAGCTAGAGCTCGGCAGATATGAATGTCAGTATTAGTGCATACAGCCACTGTCAAAAAAAAAAAAGCTGGAAAAGAGCCCAGACTTCAATTAGTGATATGAATGAAGCAGGTCTGGTTAAGACCAGGGCAAGCCAGGCCAAAGGGTAAAGGTTTAAACTGATTGCGTTTTAAAACTTCAACTTTCATATGAGACCAAGGGAATAGATATCTATTTGGTACAGGATCTAAATTTTCTAAATGGTACAACTCTACAGTCGATTTGTTCAAACACCACAATTGCATGGAACTTTGAATAGGAAGTGAGATACGGTAGGTTAGTATAGGCTGGAGTGAAATAGTGACACATCCTAGAGTAATTTGGGCAGATAATAACAAATATATTTACAGCCTCCCCCTCCCCAGCCCCGAGGATCTGGGGGAAGGTACGGATGTGTTGGACATCCTCACCTGGACTGGTGTTGATGTTGTCACAAACATTGGGACTGGCAGTTTGATGTGCTGTGCCCTTGAGCATGGGACTTGCCCTTATGAAGCTCATTACCACAAAGGAGAGTCTAAAGTTGTATGTAATGGTGTCTAAGAGTCTCCCCCTGAGTACCTCTTTGTTGCTCAGATGTGGCCCTCTCTCTCTCTAACTGAGCCATCTCGACAGGTGAACTGGCTGCCCTCCCCCCTACGTGGGACCCGACTCCCAGGGATGTAAATCTCCCTGGCAATGCAGAGTTTATGACTCCCGGGGATGAATGCGGACCCGGCATCGTGGGACTGAGAGTATCTTCTTGACCAAAAGGGGGATGCAAAATGAGACGAAATAGTTTCAGTGGCTGAGACATTCCAAATGGAGTCGAGAGGTCACTCTGGTGGACATTCTTATGCACTATATAGATAACACCTCTTAGGCTTTAATGTATTGGAATAGCTAGAAGTAAATACCTGAAACTACCAAACTCCAACCCAGCAGTCTGGACTCCTGAAGACAATTATATAATAATGTAGATTACAAGGGGTGACAGTGTGATTGTGAAGTCCTTGTGGATCACACCCTCTTTATCTAGTGTATGGATGAATGGAGGAATGGGGATAAAAACTAAAGGACAAATGGGGTGGGATGGGAGGATGATGTGGGTGTTCTTTTTTCACTTTTATTTTTCATTCTTGTTCTGGTTCTTTCTGATGTAAGGAAAATGTTCAGAGATAGATTGTGGTGATGAATGCATAACTATGTTATCATACTGTGGACAGTGGATTGTATATCATGGATGATTGTATGGTGTGTGAATGTATTTCAATAAAACTGAATTTAATTAAAAAAAAAAAAAAAAAAAAAAAGAGGCAAGACCATGTTGATGTTATGGGTATATGCTCAGCTCCTAATATAGTCCCTGGAATATAGAGATGATTATTTAATCCATGGGTCTATATGTATAGCACACCACTATTTCACTACTGTTACCACCCTCAGACTCCAGCAAAACTCCTCCAACTAGAGCTTAAAGGGTCAACCAGGGCTGGGGAAATCTCTCTAAATCAACAGTGATATCTCCAAGCCAACTGTTTCCAAGGACAAGAAACAGAAGAACTGTATCATTAAATATTTAATTAATACCATTATCAGACACTCTAAGACAAGAGAAGACCAGAGATGAAATAGGGAGAGCTCATCACTGTTGAAAATAGCTAAAACTGATTGAATGCATACAGTGTGTTTGCCCACCACATATACCATTTGGTTTAACGTCACAAAAATTTGGGCACAATTCCAAATTTAAAAAAAAAAAAAAAAAAATTGAGGCTCAGAGAAGTAACTTGACCAAAGTCCAGTTATGAATAGATAATCAAAATTTAAACCCACTTTGGAAATGGACAGCACAATACTAGGTGATGGGAACACAATAACGTAAGTGCAATTAACAAAGATGAGTGTGAGTATGGTTGAAAGAGAAAGACTAAGGTCATGTATGTCATGGGACTGCGTAACTCAGCAAAACCTAGAGTGGTTGATCACGGTGGTTAACTGTACAAATATACGGAAGTTTTTACATGAAATGAACTAATGTATGTCATTATTACAAAGTATTAATAATGGGGTGGTATATGGAAAAAAATACAATTAATGCAAACTAAGTTAACAGTAACATCATAACATTCTTTCATTAACTATAAGAAAGGCACTATATCAAAATTAAATATGAATAATAGGGGGATATAAGGGAGAGGGGTATGGGACTCTTTTTTTTTTTTTTTGGACGAAATGGGAGTGTTCTCATATTGATTGTGGTGGTGAATGCATAACTAATGTGATTATAACCAGAGCCACTGATTGTACACTGAGGATGGAGTGTATGGTGTGTGACTAAAACTGTTAAAGAAAAAAAAAAAAATCTAAACTCATAAATCCAAATCTCATGTCTCATGACCTTACTACTATAAAAATTAACTCTGAACAAAATTTATTTCATTAGGACTAATTTTAAATCTTAAAAAATTAAAATTAACCACACACACATTTATGAAAAAAAGCAATAAACAACTGGTTTTCTTTTTAAAGAAAATGCACTCACCTGTCCTGCTTTACTAAACCGATGGCCTGCCAGTATCATATGAAATGCATATTTTCTAACCATGGGATTCTTCATATTTATAAAGCAATGTGCCGCCTGTTCCAAAAGAAGTGCACTTCGAAGATCAGAATCCTATTGAATGTTTAAAAGACAATAAGATTAGTCTCACAAAATTAAAAAGATAACTGGTGAAAATAATACAGCATATTCAATGTTCAGCTTCATAGATGAGGGCAGAGATAAAGAGACAAACCAATCTTGACAAGTCTTTCTTCCAATAAGAAATTCTCTACCATTAAACATTTTATTTTGCTTCTCATAAAAACCAATTGTTTGATTTTGATATGAGTCATGTAACAAATCTCTGAATATATGCAACTTCCTTTTCAAACAGCAGGAAAGTATATAAACTGAGAATCTAATACAGGTATAGTGATTAAAGATAAATCAGAAACCAGAGCACAGAAAAAAATAGATTCACACCAATCTAACTTCTGGAAATTGATCTGTGACATTCCATAGCATATTTCCATCCATCCAAGATAAAAACAAAAATAAAACAGAGTGTGCAAAGATTATGAAATAATCTAATACTTCAACCTCAGTAAAGTTTTTCTATATTTAAAAGAAACTCTGGATTTTTGCTGTAATTTAAAAGAACCATGACTGCTTCCTCTCCAAAGATTATCTTTTCACCTACTGTTAGCATATCTGTAAATGTGAACAACTCAAATGACCCTTACAATACCGTGTTTACAAGAACCATGTACTATAATCACATCCTCTCTCATAAAGATGACCTTTGAAACGAAAGTCATCACTTTATCAATTACTGAGGAAGCTGAAAGTTGCTGATTAAATATCAACAACATTTCCCCCAAACCTTTCTCAAAGTTTTCAGCTATTCTCAAGCTGAACTTACCATGCCCTTCCATGTGTTCTGCTGCCATTATTTTCCCCAGGGAAAGGTGAAAACAGAAAACATTGACTTTAAATGCAATAATTTCAACAAAGTATACTTACATCAAAAAGTGTTCACAGATCACTAATTATTATAAAAGGTCTCTGTAGCAATCATAAAATTATATCAGAGCTGAAACAGATCTGAGGAAACCATCTAGCAGGCATTCAATAAGGGGTAGTTATTAACTATTTTAACCCCCTCATTTCACATGAGTAAAATTAAATGATCAGGTGATTTTTCTAATAAGTGAGACCCAAAAGTTAGTAATATATAATAGATTAGTGGTTCCTAACCAGGGATTTACATCTATCAGAATTACTTGGGGGAGATGGGGTGGGTCCTTTATTATTTTTTAAGAAAATTTTTTTAAAAAATTATTGAATAACTATGTGATGATACTGTGAGCCACTGACTGTATACTTTGGATGGATTGTATGGTGTGTGAATATATCTCAATAAAACTGTATTAAAAAAAGAAAAAAATTATTAAATAACGACTTTTTTTTTTAAGAATAAATGTTTGAAGAAAAAGTAAATATATTCCTTTCCAATCACAGAGGGTACCAGCTTGATGCTGGTATGTGTTATTTCCCTCTCTCAGAACGCTCTCTCACTTGCTCACTCTCTCAATATATATTTATCTATCATATATATTCTTATACGCCTAATATACAGTTTTTTTTAAAAAAAACACAGACTTTTTAATACATGAGTGGTTTTATACATGGTATTCTGCACTTTTTTTTTTTTACTTAATATATAATGGACAATCTTTCCGAGACATCTGTATCTGTCATGCCTTTTTCTTTTTTAAACTACTTTGTATTTCCATTACATAAATGTACCAAAATTTATTAATACAGCCCCAAATGATTAAATTAAGTCTTTTTTTTTTCCTACAAAAATGCTTCAATTAGCATCCTTATAAAAATATTTGGGGGCCATTATACAAACACTTCTATCAAATAAATTTGTGAAAATAGAACAACTGGATTAATAAAAGCTATGCCTACACTTCAAACTCTAATACATAATCTAAACTGCTACCAAAAAAAAAATACCAAAATATATTATCATTAACAGAGAATGACAGTGCATGTTTTCCACCCCAAGCCAAAAATCTTTTGTAAAAGATTTAAGTTAAAACACATTGTGGTCTTCTATTTCTTCTCTGGTCAGTCTAGGTTGTTCATATGTTTCCAGGAAATTGTCCATTTCTTCTACATTATCCAGTTTGTTGCCATACAGTTGTTCATAATATCCTCTTATAATTTTTTTAATTTCTTCAGGATCTGCAGTTATGTCACCTTTGTCATTCATTATTTTTTTTTATATGGGTCTTCTCTCTTTTTGATTTTGTCAGTCTAGCTAGGGGCTCGTCAATCTTGTTGATCTTCTCAAAGAGCCAACTTTTGGTGATATTTATCCTCTCTATTGTTTTTTTGTTCTCTATGTCACTTATTTCGGGTTTAATCCTTGTTATTTCTTTTCTTGTACTTGGTTTAGGATTGGTTTGCTGTTCATTTTCTAGCTTCTTCAGTTGATCCATTAGTTCTTTGATTTTGGCTCTTTCTTCCTTTTTAATATATGCATTTAGTGCTATAAATTTTCCCCTCAGCACTGCTTTTGCTGCATCCCATAGGTTTTGGTATGCTGTGTTCTCATTTTCATTCGTCTCTATATATTTAGCAATTTCTCTTGCTATTTCTTCTTTAACCCACTGATTGTTTAGGAGTGTGTTGTTTAACCTCCAGGTATTTGTGAATTTTCTAAGTCTCTGATGGTTATTGACTTCTAATTGTATTCCATTGTGGTCAGAGAATGTGCTTTGAATAATTTCAATCTTTTTAAATTTATTGAGGCTTGTTTTATGTCCCAGCATATGATCTATTCTGGAGAAAGTTCCATGAGCACTAGAAAAGTATGTGTATCCTGGTGATTTGGGATGCAATGTCCTGTATATGTCTGTTAAATCTAATTCATTTATCAGATTGTTTAGGTTTTCAATTTCCTTATTGGTCTTCTGTCTGGTTGATCTATCTATAGGAGAGAGTGATGTGTTGAAGTCTCCCACAATTATTGTGGAAACATCAATTGCTTCCTTTAGTTTTGCCAGTGTTTCTCTCATGTATTTTGTGGCACCTTGATTGGGTGCATAGATATTTATGATTGTTATTTCTTCTTGCTGAATTGCCCCTTTTATTAGTATGTAGTGGCCTTCTTTGTCTCTCAAAACATCCCTGCATTTGAAGTCTCTTTTATCTGAGATTAATATTGCTACACCTGCTTTCTTTTGGCTGTAGCTTGCATGAAATATTTTTTTCCATCCTTTCACTTTCAGTTTCTTTGTGTCCCTGTGTCTAAGATGAGTCTCTTGCATGCAACATATTGATGGTTTATTTTTTTTGATCCATTCTGCGAATCTATATCTTTTAATTGGGGAGTTTAATCCATTTACATTCAACGTTATAACCGTGAAGGCATTTCGTCAATCAGCCATCTTATCCTTTGGTTTATGTTTGTCATATTTTTCCCCTCTATTAATATCCTTTATTGTACCCATACAGAATCTCTTTAGTACTGAACCTTTCTCCAAGTCTCTCTGTCCTTTCTTTGTTTCTCTGTCTGTAGGGCTCCCTTTAGTATCTCCAGTAGGGCAGGTCTCTTGTTAGCAAATTCTCTCAGCATTTGTTTGTCTGTGAAAAATTTAAGCTCTCCCTCAAATTTGAAGGAGAGCTTTGCTGGATAAAGTATTCTTGGCTGGAAATTTTTCTCACTCAGAATTTTAAATATATCGTGCCACTGCCTTCTTGCCTCCATGGTGGCTGCTGAGTAGTCACTACTTAGTCTTATGCTGTTTCCTTTGTATGTGGTGAATTGCTTTTCTCTTGCTGCTTTCAGAACTTGCTCCTTCTCTTCTGTGTTTGACAGTGTGATCAGAATATGTCTCAGAGTGGGTTTATTTGGATTTATTCTATTTGGAGTTCACTGAGCATTTATGATTTGTGTATTTATGTTGTTTAGAAGATTTGGGAAGTTTTCCCAAACAATTTCTTTGAATACTCTTCCTAGACCTTTACCCTTCTCTTCCCCTTCTGGAACACCAATGAGTCTTATAATCGGACGTTTCATATTATCTATCATATCCCTGAGGTCCATTTCGATTTTTTCAATTTTTTTCCCCATTCTTTCTTTTATGCTTTCATTTTCCATTCTGTCCTCTTCCAGGTCACTGATTCGTTGTTCAACTTCCTCTAGTCTTGTACTATGAGTGTCCAGAATCTTTTTAATTTGGTCAACAGTTTCTTTAATTTCCATAAGATCATCCATTTTTTAATTTAGTCTTGCAAAGTCTTCTTTATGCTCTTCTAGGGTCTTCTTGATTTCCTTTGTCTCCTGTACTATGGTCTCATTGTTCATCTTTAGTTCTTTGAGTAGCTGCTCTAGGTGCTGTGTCTCTTCTGATATTTTGATTTGGGTGCCTGAGCTTGGGTTATCCATATCGTCTGGTTTTTTCATATGCTTTATAATTTTCTGTTGTTTTTGGCCTCTTGGCATTTGCTGAACTTGATAGGGTTCTTTTAGGATTTGTAGACCAATTGAAGTCCTTATCTCTAATTTATCAGATCTACAGCTTCGTGGAGTACACTTTCTCTAACTAACCAGCAGGTGGCATCCAAGAGCCACCTGTTCTCCACAAGCCAGTTCTCCCCTGCTTAGCCTTTTTGGTGAGTGGGGGAGTGAGTCTTGTGGGGTCCAATTTGTGTACCAAGCTTGCATGCGTAGTTGGTGTTGCCTGCCCTGTATATGGGGCGTCTTTCTGGGCAGTCAGGGAGGGGGGGTGGCTCTAACAATCAAATCTTCCTGGTGATCCTAGAGTTTTAAAGCTGCTGCAACAGTCTAATCCTTCAGTTCAGTCCTGCCACAGTTTGTCTCTGCCACTGACCCACAAGTCCTTGCTATTGGCGTACGGCTCCTGAGACTTGCGAGTGGGCCCCTCTTCCAGGCTGTGAACCCCGGGTCCTCTGTTGAGGGATGACTGTGCTATGTCACAGGTGAGTGCCGTCCCCCCAGGGCAGTTCTGGGCTGCTGGGCTGTGTAGGGAGGCTCCCAGTCTGCTGAAATGATGGCTGAATGGGGCTTTCTTAATTCACACTGCTCCACCTTCCCAACTCTGGGACAATCAGCTGAGGCTGCAGAGAAGGCTAATGTCCACACCCAGTTTTGTGGTGTGTGCCTGTTATTTGAAGCGCTTCCGTCACACTGGGTTGTCTGGGGCAGCTCTGGGTTATGGGGCTGGCGATGGGCAGGAGTGTTTCCTGTCCACCAGGATGATGGCTGTGAGCAGACACCCCCCTTTTCTTGGGAAGTTGTGGTGTTTAGTGAATTTTCTCAGCCACTGGATTGTTGCCTTTTGTCTCAGAGCTCTCTTAGTTCTGCTCTTGTCTTGACCTGCCCAAATTGTAATCTTTGAAGCTTTCTGTATTGGGCTTCTTAGAGTAATTGTTTTAGAAAAAGAAAAAAGTATTTAAAAAAAGGGCCCTCCTCAGAGATCTAATGGGCTATTGAAATGCTAAGAGACAAAGCAATTAGGGCCATCAAGGAAAGGTCCACAGGGCAGAGAGATCAGCTTTTCTTCGGGATTTGCATATGAGCCTCAGGGCCTGAGCTCTGCCCTTCCCCTTTCTATGTTCACTAGAACTCCAAAAATCCTCTGCTTTTATTTTGGAGTTTTTCGTGTTGTTTTTTTCCCTATGCCTGTCTCCTCTCTGCTGGGCTGGCTGCTCTCAGATTCTCTGGTGTCTGGTCTCAGTCTATCTATGGTTGGAGTTTGGATCAGTAGAATGAGTTTCCGATAAGGGCTGCCACTGCAGTTCTCCCTTCTCCTTCCCGGAGCTGACAGCCCCTCCTCCCATGGGACTGAGCCTGGCAGGGAGGGGTGCGGGTCCCCTGGCCACAAAAACTTACAGATTTCGCTGATCTCAGCAGTTCCACGTTTTCATGAGTGTTGTATGAAGTATGCCCAAAGTCAGATTGCTCTGTGGTGTCCAGTCCACGCAGTTCCTGGCTTTCTACCTACTTTCCTGGAGGAGTATCTAAAACATACAGCTCACCAGTCCGCCATCTTGACCCGCCTCCATCACAAGCAAAGAGATCCAATCAGTCATCAAAAATCTTCCCACAAATAAATGCCCAGGGCCAGATGGCTTCACAGGGGAATTCTACCAAAGGTTCCAGAAAGAACTGACACCAATCTTACTCAAACTCTTTCAAAACATTGAAGAAAATGGAACACTACCTAACTCATTTTATGAAGCTAACATCAATCTAATACCAAAACCAGGCAAAGATGCTACAAAAAAGGAAAACTACCGGCCAATCTCCCTAATGAATATAGATGCAAAAATCCTCAACAAAATACTTGCAAATCGAATCCAAAGACACATTAAAAAAATCATACACCATGACCAAGTGGGGTTCATTCCACGCATGCAAGGATGGTTCAACATAAGAAAATCAATCAATGTATTACAACACATTCACAAGTCAAAAGGGAAAAATCAATTGATCATCTCAATAGATGCTGAAAAAGCATTTGACAAAATCCAACATCCCTTTTTGATAAAAACACTTCAAAAGGTAGGAACTGAAGGAAACTTCCTCAACATGATAAAGAGCATATATGAAAAACCCACAGCCAGCATAGTACTCAATGGTGAGACACTGAAAGCCTTCCCTCTAAGATCAGGAACAAGACAAGGATGCCCGCTGTCACCACTGTTATTCAACATTGTGCTGGAAGTGCTAGCCAGGGCAATCCGGCAAGACAAAGAAATAAAAGGCATCCAAATTGGAAAAGAAGAAGTAAAACTGTCATTGTTTGCAGATGATATGATCTTGTATCTAGAAAACCCTGAGAAATCGACGATACAGCTACTAGAGCTAATAAACAAATTCAGCAAAGTAGCCGGATACAAGATTAATGCACATAAGTCAGTAATGTTTCTATATGCTAGAAATGAACAAACTGAAGACACACTCAAGAAAAAGATACCATTTTCAATAGCAACTAAAGAAATCAAGTACCTAGGAATCAACTTAACCAAAGATGTAAAAGACCTATACAAAGAAAACTACATAACTCTACTAAAAGAAATAGAAGGGGACCTTAAAAGATGGAAAAATATTCCATGTTCATGGATAGGAAGACTAAATGTCATTAAGATGTCAATTCTACCCAAACTCATCTACAGATTCAATGCAATCCCAATCAAAATTCCAACAACCTACTTTGCAGACTTGGAAAAGCTAGTTATCAAATTTATTTGGAAAGGGAAGATGCCTCGAATTGCTAAAGACACTCTAAAAAAGAAAAACGAAGTGGGAGGACTTACACTCCCTGACTTTGAAGCTTATTATAAAGCCATAGTTGCCAAAACAGCATGGTACTGGCACAAAGATAGACATATAGATCAATGGAATCGAATTGAGAATTCAGAGATAGACCCTCAGATCTATGGCCGACTGATCTTTGATAAGGCCCCCAGAGTCACTGAACTGAGCCATATGGTCTTTTCAACAAATGGGGCTGGGAGAGTTGGATATCCATATCCAAAAGAATGAAAGAGGACCCCTACCTCACCCCCTACACAAAAATTAACTCAAAATGGACCAAAGATCTCAATATAAAAGAAAGTACCATAAAACTCCTAGAAGATAATGTAGGAAAACATCTTCAAGACCTTGTATTAGGCGGCCACTTCCTAGACTTTACACCCAAAGCACAAGCAACAAAAGAGAAAATAGATAAATGGGAACTCCTCAAGCTTAGAAGTTTCTGCACCTCAAAGGAATTTCTCAAAAAGGTAAAGAGGCAGCCAACTCAATGGGAAAAAATTTTTGGAAACCATGTATCTGACAAAAGACTGATATCTTGCATATACAAAGAAATCCTACAACTCAATGACAATAGTACAGACAGCCCAATTATAAAATGGGCAAAAGATATGAAAACACAGTTCTCTGAAGAGGAAATAGAAATGGCCAAGAAACACATGAAAAAATATTCAGCTTCACTAGCTATTAGAGAGATGCAAATTAAGACCACAATGAGATACCATCTAACACCGGTTAGAATGGCTGCCATTAAACAAACAGGAAACTACAAATGCTGGAGGGGATGTGGAGAAATTGGAACTCTTATTCATTGTTGGTGGGACTGTATAATCGTTCAGCCACTCTGGCAGTCAGTCTGGCAGTTCCTTAGAAAACTAGATATAGAGTTACCATTCGATCCAGCGATTGCGCTTCTCGGTATATACCCGGATGGTCGGAAAGCAGTGACACGAACAGATATCTGCACGCCAATGTTCATAGCAGCATTATTCACAATTGCCAAGAGATGGAAACAACCCAAATGTCCTTCAACAGATGAGTGGATAAATAAAATGTGGTATATACACACGATGGAATACTACGCAGCAGTAAGAAGGAACGATCTCATGAAACATATGACAACATGGATGAACCTTGAAGACATAATGCTGAGTGAAATAAGCCAGGCACAAAAAGAGAAATATTATATGCTACCACTAATGTGAACTTTGAAAAATGGAAAACAAATGGTTTATAATATAGAATGTAGGGGAACTAGCAATAGAGAGCAATTAAGGAAGGGGGAACAATAATCCAAGAAGAACAGATAAGCTATTTAACGTTCTGGGGATGCCCAGGAATGACTATGGTCTGTTAATTTCTGATGGATATAGTAGGAACAAGTTCACAGAAATGTTGCTATATTAGGTAACTTTCTTGGGGTAAAGTAGGAACAAGTTGGAAGTTAAGCAGTTATCTTAGGTTAGTTGTCTTTTTCTTACTCCCTTGTATGGTCTCTTTGAAATGTTCTATTATTGTATGTTTGTTTTCTTTTTAACTTTTTTTTCATACAGTTGATTTAAAAAAGAAGGGAAAGTTAAAAAAAAAAAGAAGAAAAACAAGGAAAAAAAGATGTAGTGCCCCCTTGAGGAGCCTGTGGAGAATGCAGGGGTATTCGCCTACCCCACCTCCATGGTTGCTAACATGACCACAGACATAGGGGACTGGTGGTTTGATGGGTTGAGCCCTCTACCATAGGTTTTACCCTTGGGAAGACGGTTGCTGCAAAGGAGAGGCTAGGCCTCCCTATGGTTGTGCCTAAGAGCCTCCTCCCGAATGCCTCTTTGTTGCTCAGATGTGGCCCTCTCTCTCTAGCTAAGCCAACTTGAAAGGTGAAATCACTGCCCTCCCCTCTACGTGGGATCAGACACCCAGGGGAGTGAATCTCCCTGGCAATGTGGAATATGACTCCCGGGGAGGAATGTAGACCTGGCATCGTGGGACGGAGAACATCTTCTTGACCAAAAGGGGGATGTGAAAGGAAATGAAATAAGCTTCAGTAGCAGAGAGATTCCAAAAGGAGCCGAGAGTTCACTCTGGTGGGCACTCTTACGCACACTTTAGACAACCCTTTTTAGGTTCTAAAGAATTGGGGTAGCTGGTGGTGGATACCTGAAACTATCAAACTACAACCCAGAACCCATGAATCTCGAAGACAGTTGTATAAAAATGTAGCTTATGAGGGGTGACAATGGGATTGGGAAAGCCATAAGGACCAAACACCACTTTGTCTAGTTTATGGATGGATGTGTAGAAAAGTAGGGGAAGGAAACAAACAGACAAAGGTACCCAGTGTTCTTTTTTACTTCAATTGCTCTTTTTCACTCTAATTATTATTCTTGTTATTTTTGTGTGTGTGCTAATGAAGGTGTCAGGGATTGATTTAGGTGATGAATGTACAACTATGTAATGGTACTGTAAACAATCGAAAGTACAATTTGTTTTGTATGACTGCGTGGTATGTGAATATATCTCAATAAAATGATGATTAAAAAAAAAAAAAAAAAAAAAAAAAAAAAAGCACCAGAAAAAAAAAAAAAAAAAAAAAAAAAAAGGAATGAAGTTCTGATAAATGCCTTTACATGGATAAACCTTGAAGACACCATGTTAGCATGAAATAAAAGTCAGACTCAATGGGACAGATAATGTATGATTTCACCTATATAAAATGGCTAGAATATGTAAACCCACAGAGACAGAAAATGGAGTACAGGTTACCAGGGGTGGGAGGGCAAGGGGAATGGGAATTAATGCATTATGGCTACAGGTTTTTGTTTGTTTGTTAAAATTTCAAAGTATGGTTTTATTAATACACTTTAGGACAACTGCCATTCATATGCCACTTTTTCTAGAAGAAAAACTGCTAATTATAAATAATCACAGGAAAATTTTCATTAGACAAAAAGCATGTGTGTGTGTGTAGCGGGGAGGGAAGGTTGTTTCATTTATGTCATAATGCAAATACAAACTCACATCTTGAGTTTACAAACAACACTGAGCAACAACTGTTTCTTCTCAAATTTTCTTTAAGTCAGATCTTTTTGGCATTGTGTGTGTTACTAACATGGTACTGTATAGTATTAGCAAATATAACTGTTTTAGTTTCTCAGTGACAAAAACACATGTGGTCAGGAACAGGCAACAAAATGTCTTTTCTAGTCTCTCTACCTGGCCACCATTTTAAACACACATATTCTTCATATATATATTACCGTATCAAAAATACATTTTAACAGACTTCACAGCTCAGCGACTGTCCCTCATCTTGGTGGCTGCAGAGGTAACTCGGGGCCGCTAGGTGGGGCCACCTGCTGCCATCCAGATCATTCCTAGGCAGTGGCAGCGGCCAAAGGAGACCCTGAGAATGTGCCCACCCGCTCACTCCGGCTGCAGGGTTTTTGTTCAGGGTAGTGGGAAATTTCTGGTAATGGATGGTAGTGAAGGTAGCACAACACTATGAATGTGATTAATCCCACTAAATGAGGTAGGATTAACAGTGACTGAGATGGGAAAGTTTATGTTAAACATATGTTCCTACAATTAAAAATTTAAAAAGGAGCAACTATAGAAACAATGATAATTTAATGCAATATATGACTGTGCTGGTTTGTATATATTATGTCCCTCAGAAGAAGACACATTCTTTAATGCAATCTTATGGGGGGCAGATTTATTAATCTTTTTGATTCGGGTGTGACCTCTTAATTGAATGTTTCCATGGAGATTTGACCCTGCCCATTTAGGGTAGGTCCTGATTAGTTTACTGGAGTCCTTTAAAGGGAACTCACAGAGAGAGCAGAGAGAAGGAAATGCCCCAGGATATGCTAATCCAGGAGACCCAGATGCTTGCTGAAGCTTTTGAGATGCTGGCCCAGGGTCTGCTCCAGAGAAGTTAAGAGAGGACAAAATGCCCCAAGAGCAGCTGAAAGAGACTTTTGGAGAGACACTTGAGAGCTGATGCTTACAGATGCTTGCAGACATTTGGAGATGCTGGCCCAGAGACATTGTGGAGAAAGCCATTTGAAACCAGAAACCCAGAGCAAAATTATCAGCAGATGCCAGCCACGTGTCTTCCCAGCTGGCAGAGGTGATCTGTATGCCATTGGCCTTTCTTCAATGAAGGTATCCTCTTGTTGATGCCTTGGTTTGGACACTTTTATGGCCTAAGAACTATAAATTTGTAACCTAATAAACCCCCTTCATAAAAGCCAATCCATTTTTGGTATTTTGCACAACGGCGGCATTAGCAAATTGGAACAATGACCTAGCACAGGATCAAATAATGGAGAAGAAAAGTCCCCAAAAAACGTTATTGGGGCATATGAAAAAACTGGAATATATATTTAAAGCTTTATATTAATGTTAAATTTCTTCAACTTGATAAATGTATTTAAAGTAGTTACATAAATGAGTATCTTCTTAGGAAATCTACATGGAAGTGTTATGTTTTCAAGGAACGTGATGTATACAACCTACTCTCAAATGTTCAGAAGACAGATAGACAGACAGACAGATAGACAAATTGACAAACAAATGGATGGACAGATATGGCAAATGTGGCACAATGTTAAAATTGGTGGATCTGGGTATCTGGCAGGGGGTATGTTAGAATTCTCTCTATGGGTTTTGTATTATTTTTACAACTGTCCTGTTAGTTTGAAATTATTTTAAAATAAAAACTTTGAAGATAAAAAAAAAAAAAAAAAAAAAAAAAAAAAAAAAAAAAAAAAAAAGAAGGGAAAGTTAAAAAAAAAAAGAAGAAAAACAAGGAAAAAAAGATGTAGTGCCCCCTTGAGGAGCCTGTGGAGAATGCAGGGGTATTCACCTACCCCACCTCCATGGTTGCTAACATGACCACAGACATAGGGGACTGGTGGTTTGATGGGTTGAGCCCTCTACCATAGGTTTTACCCTTGGGAAGACGGTTGCTGCAAAGGAGAGGCTAGGCCTCCCTATGGTTGTGCCTAAGAGCCTCCTCCCGAATGCCTCTTTGTTGCTCAGATGTGGCCCTCTCTCTCTAGCTAAGCCAACTTGAAAGGTGAAATCACTGCCCTCCCCTCTACGTGGGATCAGACACCCAGGGGAGTGAATCTCCCTGGCAATGTGGAATATGACTCCCGGGGAGGAATGTAGACCTGGCATCGTGGGACGGAGAACATCTTCTTGACCAAAAGGGGGATGTGAAAGGAAATGAAATAAGCTTCAGTAGCAGAGAGATTCCAAAAGGAGCCGAGAGTTCACTCTGGTGGGCACTCTTACGCACACTTTAGACAACCCTTTTTAGGTTCTAAAGAATTGGGGTAGCTGGTGGTGGATACCTGAAACTATCAAACTACAACCCAGAACCCATGAATCTCGAAGACAGTTGTATAAAAGTGTAGCTTATGAGGGGTGACAATGGGATTGGGAAAGCCATAAGGACCACACTCCACTTTGTCTAGTTTATGGATGGATGAGTAGAAAAATAGGGGAAGGAAACAAACAGACAAAGGTACCCAGTGTTCTTTTTTACTTCAATTGCTCTTTTTCACTCTAATCATTATTCTTGTTATTTTTGTGTGTGTGCTAATGAAGGTGTCAGGGATTGATTTAGGTGATGAATGTACAACTATGTAATGGTACTGTGAACAATCGAAAGTACAATTTGTTTTGTATGACTGCGTGGTATGTGAATATATCTCAATAAAATGAAGATAAAAAAAAACCACATTGTGACTTAACACATATTTCTTTAATAGTAAAGCTGTTCATCTCTTCATATGTTTAGGGGCCTTTGTACTTTTTCTATGAATGGTCTGCATGTATTTAGTGGATGGGTTTTTGTGATTTCCCTGTTTGTAAGAGCCCTCTGTATATTTATCAATATTAGTTTCATATATTTTGAAAACATTATTTCCCAGTTTTGACATGGAAGAGTTTATTCCTTTGTAGTCAAGGGTATTATCTTTGCCTTTATGACTTCAAGATACTGCATCAAACTAAGAATGACACTCACATTCCTAGATTTAAAAATTTTCCTATATTTTCGTCTAGTTTTTTGGGTTTTATTGCTTGTATTATATTTACTTCATTTTTTTTATATTATAGTTTAATCAACTATAATTTATTATCATGTAATAAGGTAGGAATCCAACATCAAATAGCTGGTCAGATGTCATAATACCTTTCAGTGAATAACCTATCTTTCCCCACTTATTTTAAATGACATTAATCACATATAATATTCAAATTCCCATTCTATTCCATTAATCTGTCTGTATCTATCAGTGCAAACAGTTTTAATTTCTGAAGCTTCATAATATATTTTAATATCCAGAATGGGTAATTCCAATTACTTCTACTTCCAAATTTCATATAGGCCTCTCAATAGTTTCTTATATTTTTAAAGTTCTAAAAATTTCTTTAGTTTATCCCTATACACACACACACACACATCACATATATATTTTTTTAATTGCCTTTGATCTTCATTAAACTGCAAAACTTGGATGGACTGTAATCCTGGACATTCTGATTAAGGTAAGGAATATGTCCAGTAATGTTTGTCTTTTTGTTTTGTTTTAATGTTTTGTAAATGACTCTAATGTACAATGCAGTTGGGAACCACTTCAATAAACCCTCACCCTCAAGCATTCTCAAACTAGGATTTGCCAATTCAGAAGAGACCTGAAAATTCATGGCATGTATTAACATAGATGAAGCAAAATATGACTATTGTATGTAATAAGGTTGCTAAACTTTGCAGAGATGAATACTCTACATTCATATCTCCCTGCAGTTTTGTTTTTCATCAGTCCCTCTTTTATAGTGACTCCTTATTGCTTCATAAAAAATCAAGGGGCTGTGGTTAATAGTACAAATATAAGAATATTTACTCATGATTTATAACAAATGTATGACATGTTTACAAGGTGTTAACAATAGGGTGGTATATGGGAAAAATACACCTAATGTAAACTATAGGCTATAGTTATCAGCAACATTTTACTATTCTTTCATCAATTGTAACAAAGGTACCACACTAATGCAAAGTGTCAACAATAAGGGAACACCATATTTTTTTATATGACTTTTCTGTAAATCTACAACTTCTCTAATTAAAAAAAAAATTACAATATTTAAAAAAAATTATACTAAATTAAAGAAACCTCACACAAAGTACTATATATCATATGATTCCACTTATGTAAAATGTAAATAAAAATAAATGTATAGAGACAGAATTAGATTAGTGGTTATAAACGGCTGGGGAAGGATAGAGGCATTGAGAGGTGACTGCTAAGAGGTAAGCAGTTTTTCTTTTTGGATTAATGAAAACATTCTAAAATTGATTGCGGTGATGAATGCATAACTCTGTGACTATACTAAAAGCCACAGACTGTACACTTTGGATGGATTGAATGGTATGTGAATACACCTCAATAAAACCCTTTAAAAAAGGGGGGTGGGGACAGGGGCTAAAAAGAATGACAACTGCTGGCAGCATTGAACAGAAATGAGAGGATTTCACAAAATGATGGTTTTATCCAAAAAGCAAAGCTCTTGGATGAACTGTACAATAAAAATTTTAATTTAGTGATAATTCATATCTATAAAAAGCCAAGTCCATTATACATGCTTTATGAGGAACTAAGAAAAAAAAAATCTGTGATGCCACTTCAGCAAGAACTCTTGCCTTTGAAATCTTTGCCCACAACCAAGAGATAATTTTAGCAAAAGCTGAGAAGGCAACATTAACTTAGGATACATGGATATGTATTGGAAAACAATGATCTGAGGTAGAGGCTTCAATAAACATTTACATAAAAACACAGTGATAAAGGCACCAGCTGCAGCTACTTCACTGAATCAATTCTCAAAGGATGGCTCTAAGACTTCAAGAGCTCTTCTTTGAGTAATTGTGAATATAAAATGAAAAGTGTTATCAGCTGATCATTTTCCACTTACAAAAAACGCTATTATCTCTGAAGAACTGATTTATCATATTTAAATTCAGTAAGAGATAAAAAGGGCTATAAGACCAGATTAAGTGTTCAACACAAAAACAGAGACACAAGTATGGAAAAAGCATCATGTCTTAAGCACCAAATTCAGATGCACCATCCTACATTGTGGTCACGTGGCATGTTTTATCACTAAACAACATTTGCTCCACTATCCCAAGAATCAAGAATGAAACAAGACTAAGGCCCTCTTGGCCATAAATTTGCAGTACAAAAAATCAAGTCAAAGCAACAACTCTTTGGAGACTGGCCTCAAAAGTATCTTTTGCTATAATGGTAGTAACAAAAATCTAGGTAACACAAATAATGAATATCAAGAATCTGTTGTATGTAATTCAATTCTGTCCTTGAGACAAGGGCATTTTTCCTATATTATACAACCTTTCTATTTAATAAAATACATATAATAAATACAAGTGTTAGTTAAGATTTAACATAATTTTACAAACATTATGCCTAGTAGTCTTTACCGCTTTCAAGTTATCAGAAAGAAATATTTGAAAGGCAAAGGAGAAAAGGCCAAAAGTTGGTCAAGTATCTCAATTAGTCACCAGATCACTGGGAATCACAATTTCCATAGAAATGCACTAACGCCCACTCCCAACTCCCACCCTAAAGACATAAGTGACAATGACAAATTTCCTAGACTTTCATGACAAATAAAATTAATTATCCAGGTTTGAGAAATAAAAGTGAAGGAAATGATGGAAAAGAGAAGAATGACAGAAAATAACAAGGTTATAATGCAGAGAGTAGAAAGTGCTCTAAAGAAATTTTACTCAAGCTCCTGATCCACAAATTCTTTTTATATTCACCAACAAGCCCTAGGCAGAGAAACACAGCAACATATTCAAACCCAAGTGAGATTATTTATTATAATATAGAACATCAACACACCCAAGAGCCTACATTCAACTCTACTGAATAGTTTATGTCTGGCATCTGTTCATTTTGGTCACTGTGCAATATCAATTTTTAACATTTTTAATATCACTCCTGAACCTAATTATATCTTACAAAAACCTTTATAGAAGAATTAACGTTCATTTCAACAAACATTTGTAGAGCACCTACCATGTGCCCAGGCACAAGGGATAAAAAAGAAAGCAACACAGTTCTCTGCCCTCAAAGAACTAACTGCTTAATATAATTTCCAATGTAATATGTCAAGTCAGGTCTTACAGGATTATGTAAGAAGGCAGAACAGAGACACTTAGGACAAACTGGGGTATCGGAGAAGACTATCTGAAGGATATGACTGATATCAGGATTAGTAAATTAAGTGAAAAAAAGAGGAAAAGGGCCATAGACCAGGAGAAAGATATTAAGGACATGAATATGGACAGCCATAGGAGGAGTTTACAAAAAATATATATATAAAAAAATAATAAGAGGGAGAGATAAGTGAAATATTTAGAAATATAAAAGGGAATCATGTTTAAGAGGCTGAAAAAAAGAATCCTCTTAAACTTTTTACTGATGTGAAGGGGTAATAGAGGAATATTTCAACCAATCTCTGCCTTAAGCAAATGAGAAGCTAGCTGGTGATGATATAATTTAAAATCACAATATATCAGATAACAAAGCTTATGAGTTTAGCTATTTTTTATGTTGACTTTAGGTGCCATGAAAAGCATTCAAATAGGTAAGTCTAAACTTAGTTAGCCATAAAAATCTAAACTTCAAGGAGAGATCAGATTTAAGAATGAAAATCATGATTTTAAACAAAATCATTCAAATAATGTGTATGGTAAAAAGTCAGTAGTCTGAGGACTATATTAATATTTAAGGGGCAAACAAAGGAAGTGTTTGATTTTGTTCCTTTGTTCTTAGAGTATTTACCTAAAAACTGTGTCTTCAACTATACTTACAAAGGAATTACTACCATTCTTTAAAAGCCTGAAGTCAATGCCATTCAGCCAAGTCTTTAAAAGCAACTATAAATGGATGGCTTTTTCTCCCTTTTGAAATATTGATAATATGTATATTTTTTAATGCTTCAGATGATTTTCTTTAAAAGTGCATATTAGTTGAAAATAACATTAAAAATTCCTCAGTGATTACTGTTTTAAGTATGGATTTTATATTAGGAACAATGTATAAGTGTGTTGCTTTAAATATAGTTATATGTAGGACAGAACCAAATTCATAGACGATGCTCAATATATCTGTGGTTAATAACAATGAAAAGTAATAATAGTATCTGCAAATAAAATTCAACAAATAACTAAAGTAATGACGTTGTAAATTATCAGTGATTTCCCTTAATAATTTTACATTTTGTATACCCTCTCAAGAAAAAAGACATACCTTTAAAAATTAAGAAACAATAATATATTAAAGCAGATTATTATGCAGTTTCAGTACCTCACTAGTCAACCGTATTAACAGAGCTGCAGCCTCTGAATATTTACTTTGGCTTTTTAAAATTTCAGCACTAAGCAATACACATCTTTCAGCCAACACCATATTCCTAAAGAAAAAACAACAAGAAAAATATAATAAGCACTACAATAAAATCTTGCTACATCATAATAACCATGTGTTTAGCAAGTGTTTCCAATTCCAGTTTTTGGAGAAAAAGAAGTCAACAGCTTTGTTTTCCACCTACCATAAAGGCTAAAATTTTCAAAGAATTCTCATAATTAATGAAAACTTTTTATTGTCATCTAATTATATACTAAGACTACAATGTAAAGTCACATATCCTGTATGCAAAAAGCTAGAACCCAACGTCTATCTCTGAACCAGCAGCTAGTTAACAAACATAACATTGAGCTGAACAAAAAGGAATATTAACACTTCACCCATATTTCTTTCTCCTTCCTCACTGCAAACTCCAGTTATGTGTGTTTCATTTTAGTGGCTTATTTTAGGAATAATAAACTGTTTGAATTGGAGATTGGATAGATCATTATGGCCTAAATGATTCCTGAGCCAAATTTTCATTGTAAATATATGCAATCAGTTGATTTTTTTTCCTGTGGTACAACCATAATCTAGGATTGTTATTAGTAATTCTTGAAAATATTAAAAATAAATGAGATGTTGCCCTGAAATCAGGAGCTTCTCTGGATGGATGCAGGAGCTGCTCTGAATGGCGGCCAGTTCAGAGCACAACGTGGAAATAGTCCACCTGTAAAATGCCTTTTGTCCTGTTGAGCAAGTTTCCTTCTTTTCCTAGTTTCTAAGGGTTTTATTTATGAATGGATGCTGAATTTTATCAAATGCTTTTGCTCCATATATTATGCTTATATGGTTTGTCTCCTCATTCTATCAATATAGCAAATTCCATCAATAGACTTTGTTTGAATTTCAAATGTTAAACCAATCTTGCATTCTGAAATAAATTCAACTTCATCATCATAAAAAAAAAAAAATAAAAAAAAATAAATGAGAACATTCTTACTGTGAAATCACAAGATGAAATTCCTGTGAGTAACAGCAGCAAACGATTTTCTCTTTTTACTTTCTAATCCTTATTTCAAAGTATCTCTAGGTCTTAAAATTGCAACCAAAGCTTGCTAACTTGAATTAACTGTGGAAGCCATTCTGAACAATATTTTAAAAATATAACTTACTACTTTCAAAACTACTGTAATGATCTGTCAAAACTTTTTACAAATCACGGTTCTAGTAAAGGGCTAGTATTTATGAATACCTAAGACTGTTTTAATGAACACAAAAGACTCACTCCTAATTAACAGCACCTATTCATACATAATATGCTAAGTTCTTAAAATATTTTTTTACAGTAAACTTTGTAAACTCCCTTGAATCACAATGCTATTTTGCTTATTTATACTTGACTCCTCACTTATTTTCTTATGTGGCCTGTTACTAAGTTACAAGCCTACCATGTATATCTCTCCAGAAGCTCTGGGCTTCAGGAAGACAAAGATCTTTTCAGAGGAAGAATGAATATTCTTGAAAGTCTTTTACAACTCCAGCTTCGCTGACACCTCTCTCTCTTTAAATCCTCCTATCTCTTGCATCTCTTTTCAGCCTCCTTCAGTGGCTCCTCTTTCATAGCAGACTGTATCTCCTGCTGGAATCTCCAAATACATTCCCAAATAGATTAAAAGTATGAGAGATGAGATTAAAATCTGGCTCCACCATTTATTAGTTTGTGACCCCTTTGGCAAGGTAAACTCTTTAAGCATCAGTTTCCTCATCTATAAATGGTGATAATAATAGTATCTACCACTTCACAGTTTGTTGAGAAGATTAAATGAGCTTGTAAATTACTTTGGCATGGTGATTTGTAAATGCTAAGCATTCAATAAATATTAATTATTATTTTGTTAATTATTATTAATGTTGTGTTGTAAACACATTACTATTACTACTACTACTACCACTTCTACTACTTCTACTTCAACAATGCTATGGAGGCAAAGTCGCTCTATATCTTTGCCTTCCAACTCATCCATTCTACATCAACAACTCAGATTAGGCTTTCTTAAAAATAACTATTATGTCAAGGCTCTACTGAAATATGCAATGACTCCCTATTTACTACTACATAAATCTTGACTACAGTTTAATAATAAAAATAACAAATGACAGTTAAGGCTCCCCACACTGATTCATCTCAAACCACCTTTACAAATTTACCACCAAGTACTTTCCATCTATACAAACCCTCCAACCTAGCCAGGGATCTATCCCCTTTCATCAGTAATGATAAATCTTTCAAGATCTATTAATCTTTCAAGATCTATTAATCAAACATCCCAAGAAACCTCTTCTGACAACTTTCAGACCAATTCATAGCTTCCTTACAGATGGTGAGTTCTAACTCCTATAGAGTTCCAATAGAACTCACTATGGGCACAAAATACTTCTTTTCTTTCCTGGATTGTTAGTTTCCTCTTTGTGTTTGCCTATTTAACAAGGAAAAATCAAAATGGCCAACTCCTGGCTTAAATGGAGTTAAGCTTCCCATAATACAAATCATCCTTAATAAAATGTATAACTTCAGCAATACATGTAACAAATTCCTAACCACAAATCAAAACAAAATACGAAAGGAAAAAAGGGCATAATGAAACATAAATTTAAAAAAAAAATCACCTCTCCTTGTCTCTGAGTATACTAACTAAACAAGGGAAGTTATTTAGAAAGGTAAAAGCATAAAAAAACAGTAAGACAAAGAACCACTGTATCTATTAATGATCTAAATGTGACACTCTACCCATAAATTGATAGAATTTGAATATTAGAGTCACCTACTTGCAGATATCCCTGTATGTCTGGATTGCTGTATCCATATAATGAGCAGGGTAAGGCCTAGGTGCTCCTGGCTGAAGAAAGGCTGACACAGCTGCCATTTCCTAAAGGAAAAAGACATCATTTATGCTATTTCAAAAGGAGAAATAAGTCTTATAGTTTAGCACACAGGAAACCTAAAAAACTGGAATGAAATTTGTTGCAGTTTTTTATCTATGCACATATATAAATTTCAAAGCCTAAAGCAGAACTGAAAAGTACATATGCTTTTAAGCCTAA
Source organism: Choloepus didactylus (assembly GCF_015220235.1). Taxonomy (NCBI): domain Eukaryota; kingdom Metazoa; phylum Chordata; class Mammalia; order Pilosa; family Megalonychidae; genus Choloepus; species Choloepus didactylus. The sequence goes on along the minus strand of NC_051322.1, from coordinate 48,608,071 downwards.
ATTCTCCAATCAAAATTCAGATTTTACATTACTATAAAACTGAGATTTTCCAGAAAACCTAGCAGATACTTTGGGTTATGGTGTATATTTACTACCAAGTGAGACTAATTTAAGATTTCTGCTACTGCCTCCTCCCATTTTCTCCCTAATCTCTTAATAGAGAATAGATCAATGAAGGGATCATAGAGAGAGAAAACAAAGTACATCTCTAATTTATTGGCTTTAAAACATGGTAATTGGACTCAAACAGCTTGCACTATCAATTATGTTCTGCAACTTACACACTCTAGTTTATATCCTATACAATATAGAAAGTACAAAGACCATTCCTTACATCTATATTACTATAAATCTTTTTTCATTTTTAAAATCCATTCTATTGCCAATGCCTATAACTTTAGTTAATAATTCAAGCAATATACAATTGTGCTAAAGGATTTAGAAATGAAGACTAAAATATAGGTTTTGGTTTTCTTAGTATAATATCCTACTATGTCCATTCTAGTGCTCTAACAAAGATCAAGTTTTAACAAATAAACTGGAAACGTTCATTAATTGGGGGGTGAGGGGAACTGTTAATGCCATATGCCACATTTAGGACAAATAAATGAATTTCTTTGCAACATTATTTGAAACAAAAAATCCTACACAGAAACACTTTACCTACAACTAAGATATGATTAGAGCCTTTAACAGGACAGACTGCAAGCTCCATGACAATGTGAACCATTTGAATCTTATTTCTTTGGGAATACCTCTGCATCCTCAGTACTCAGTACAGTGTCTGCTCAAAAATTTATGGATGAACTGAATGGAAATATGTCATATTAACGTTATGAAATATTCTACCGCCCTGAAACATCATGTTTCCTTAACTAGTGTATATTTTAATATATATGAATACACAATATAATTCTATATTGTACAATATTTAGTTGTACAATTGTATATTGTACAAAACACTATATTTAATATATATGAACTATATGCATTCTACACATACAGTAATAACATTTTACTAAAAAAAAATCCTTAAAGAAAAACATGCCACAATTATTAAGTGATTTTTTCAGTTTATTTCTCTATTAAATGTTAAATCAATAAACATTCAAACAGCACTGAAAAGTTCTACAGATGCAGGGAGAACATTCAAAATGATTACTCCCAAGTTACTCTCACAATCTTCAAGAGTCAACCATTAAATTTTTCTTATATTCTACAATAATGGATTAACACATTTTACAAAAACTTTCATCAAGAACTGAAGAATAACCTACTTAACCTACAGTTACAAGATCAAACTGCCAAAACACAAGATTTCTATTGCTATTTTGTTATTTTACCTTTGTAGTTACCATAACTAAGCATCTTCTGTGATTTCCATGTAGTATATAGTCTATTCTACTACAATACATTTCTAACAATTAGCTAATATGTGAATAACAAATGGGGAAGTGATATCAATAAAGATGAAATTTGAATTGGTTCATACACAATTTTTCTTAGGTAAGAAAATAAAAAATACTAAATACAGAATACAGGAAAGGAAAAAAGTCCTCAGCTCAGCTGCTGCACAGGCTGGAGCTCTTCAGCTATATTTTAAGAAAATAAAAAATGAATACCTGCACTTTCATGCTCCTAAGACCGCCTATCCTGAGAAGTACACCCCCAGCCTTGTATAGCTCTTGGTTCAAGACAGGATGCACTTCCTTCCCTGCTCATCTTTGTGGCAGCTCCAGTGATTAGGAGCTCCATTTCCACCTGCACAGTCCCCTCACCTCTGCCAATATACATATTTTGCTTTTGTATATTTTTTACCCTGAGGAAATCTTCAACAAGGCTGAGCTGTCCCTCTGGATTATATAAGTCATCTCCCAAGGTAAAATTTAGTATTTTTATTAGCACTATACTTACCAAGATGCAGAGCTTTTAAGAGGACTGCCCAACCTTATTTTTCCCCCAGGCCTACTATTTTTAGGGCAGCATTTTATAGACTACCATGACTTTCAGGTAAGCATATATCATGTTATAGCAGATATGCCTGTATTTTCCAGTGCTAAACTATTTTCTTTCTATAGCTGCCACTACTATCTCCATCTAAATGGAATAAACCTTGTATTTATCAGGTTGTAGATAAATAAAAAAAACTTAAATACAACAAAATCTGAGAATTTCTGTCTGACTTTCATAAGATTTTACCTATATACAAACATCCAATTTGCAAATAAATTATATAAAATTTTGTAATTATAAATTTATACATGTTTTAAGGTATCAGTGAAATAATATTAAGTATTGCTGATTTCACATCAGCTTTTATTAGACGAATATATAAAGGACCACAGAATGTCTAGCAAAGGACAATCCACAGTTTTCAAACACTTCTATTTATTAACACAGCACATTTTTAGTCCTGAACAAGGTTTCTAAAAACTTAGCTGACTTTTTTTCATTAAACATCTTAAAGAAATAAAAAGGAATAGTAAGTATACATTTTTAAGTTACCTATTTTAATTTCATACATATATAGCATTAAAACAAATAAAAAAGATGCCAATTATTAAAGTGTCTACATGATATCAATGAATCGAAGTATTTAGAGTTCTTCTACACTTCTGTTTATAAGCTTAAATTTTACAAAAAGATTAAATAGAAAGCATTAGTGCTAGTTTTACTCCTTTCTAAGTACATAAAGCAGATTACTCATATACTTGTTCCAACTTTTCAAAAACATTAAAAGGTTACCAGGCAACAAGTATAGAAAATTCCAAAACATCTGAGTTTACATGTCAATTATAAACTAACATGGCTAGTGCTTATTGGGAACTTACTATATAAAGTACCATGCTAATCACTTTACATGCATTACATTTTAATCCTATGCCATTAGGATTCACATTTTACAGATGAGAAAAGTGAGGCTGAGAAATACTCAATAACTTGCCTAAGATCACTCAGAAACCAGGTCTATCTCACACCAAAGTATGTGTTCTTAACCAATATATATTCTTTCATCAGAAAACTCATTTCAAGTAACTTAAAAACATTTTTCAAGAGGTCTAAAATCAACTTCTTAAAAAAAAAACTTCCTTGAACCTTCATATATGGCCATCTTTAAAATACACTACTTTGAAGGAAATTTTCAGTTCGGCATAAACTAATACAAAACCTAGAAAGCACTGTATGCTCTTTGAGTACAACTTTACCGTCTGGTTTGCCATTTCACAAACAGAAATTCTGAAATCATTTAAGGTAGCAGAAATAAGAAATTATAATACTGTAGAATACCAACCAAGGCACCAGCTGCATAAAGCATTGCTTGATCATTAAGAAAATCCTTCTTTGCGGTATGGTAGCAACTATAAGCCAAATCATAATGTTGCACCAAAAAACATAAATCAGCCATTTTCCTGATTTGAAGCTCTGGTGCTTCTGGTGGATATCTGTAAATACAAAATAAGAGAAAAAACTAATTTAAAATTTATGATCCCTAAACCATTAAACATTATGAAATATATAACAAGTTGCTCAATTAACCAGAACAAGAGGAAAACTGATCCAGTTTTATAAGAATTGTATCTCTATGGAGGGAGTGCCATTTCTCAAAGATATCTGGAAAGAGACAGATATATTTATATTTCTTTAATTTATACCCCTATACTGGGAAATTCTCGATAGCAGGCAAGCATTTTCTCCATGATCAAATTATGAAGTAAATGCTAAATTCTCAGTGTCTCACTCTTACACACGACAGGGAAAAAAATAAAAACCCAAAAAAGATTAACTGCATTTTCCCTTAAAATGGATTATATCAAACAAACAAACAAAAATTTGCTAAGGATATCCCATGTTCTATAACCCAACATTTTAAACATAGGAGAGTTATAAAGAATACTTAATCTAACTCCATAGGAAAACAGACTCAAATTAAAGTAACATTCCCAGTTATCTTGTGTTTACTTTAAGATACCCAATTACTTAAAAGATTGTTTTTAATTAATATATTTTACCTTCTGTTACTATTATTTAAAATATCTATCTAAATTTTGATCAATATGAAACTAAGAAATTAAAGATAGTTATTTTTTGCAGGACATTATAGTTCAACACTAGTCAGAGTTAAAAATATGAAAACCAAAAATTTAAGATTCTACTCACAGCAACCCAGATGTATTTTTCAGCTCATTAATACTTTTTTCTGGAACTTTACTGCCACTAAACCATTTTTTAGTTGCAGAAAATAGAGATCGACTCAAACCTTTTCTTGATATTAACTAAGAAAAAAAAATTAAAATATTGACAAATATGAAGAATTTAGTATTTTTCTTTTACACATACATGGAGAAAAACCTTCAAAATAACTAAAAAGCTTTAATAGTCAGCAAATGTGCATTTTGATAGCACTAATATAGAGAAAACTGCCTAATTTCTGGCAACAGCCCAAGTGAAAACTAAAAAGCCTCTTCTACGGTTTAACAGAATTTTAACACTGGTAGTAATTTCAGTAAGTCCTAATACTGGTTCATATTAAAACAAAAACAAAAACTTCCAAGAGCTTCAAATAATTTAAACTAATATATTCTCAACTTTGATATTTCTGAAATTTTTAAAATACTAATCCCAAAACTTCAGTCTTACCTGATCATTTAGTTGCCGAATCGTTTTCTCTATATGTGGCAAAAGGCCCCGAAATGTAAACTCTTGAATAAACTGTCGAATTCTATCATGATCAGTGAGGGTTAAACATGCACCATGAATTATTCCAGTATTTGTTTTCTTTGTTTCATGTGATGATGATTTTACATGATCTGGGCCATCAAAGCTGTTAGAAGGGTCACTGGATTGGTCCAACTGAAGTGAGTGAGCTCTAAAGTTATTTGGTAAGCCATCTACTGAAAAACAAATCTTTCTTTTACCCTCAGAATGTAACAGAAAATTGTGATAATACTATCATACTGCTAAAAAGAAAACAAAAAGGAGGAATACTAGAACCCTTAACTATAACCTTTCTGCGTATCTGAGAAGTCTAAAACACAATAACATTGACATATTGCCCTATAAAATAACATGGCCTGGGTTAATATTTGTTATACTTAATAGAGATTTAAAAATTCATGTAAATCAGGAAATAAAGAAAAATGCAGTTTTTAATAGAAATACTTTTTAATAGCAAAACTAAGCATATGAAAAATTGTAACAAAAAATTTTTAGCACTATCACTACAAACACTAATTTAAAATACAGAAACAAAGCTCTCAAAATCTTCAGAATGTAGACAATAATTAATGCCGTGTAAATCACCTCCCCTTATTTTCTACAAAAAATATTTTAAAAAGAAATCAGATGCATTATTATAAAACAAATTCTTAAATGTGAAAAAATATCAAATCCAAATGACCCAATAAAATCTTCAGAAGAAAAGCTAACCTGCCCATTATCTTTAATTATGAAAATCTCCCCCATCTTTTAACTATAAAGATTAGCATGCTTTGACAAGTGTATATTTTCAATCAGAAGAGAAAATTAGAAAAAGTATATCAAAACCTTTGACTTCGTTATCTAATCCATCCAATGAAAGCAAGTTACTATCAGAATTCTTATTTGAAGTTATAGTATAAGGACCATCTTCATATGACTCCTATTAAAACAAAATAAAAAAGCATTAGCAGCTATATTTAATCATATTTAAGATATCACTAAATCCATCAACAATTACGGTTGCTCTGCCAAGAGTGGGTCTAATTTACTTTCTACAGCAAGATGCTTCTTCCAATACTCCAAATTCTTAGCTTCTTCCATATATCTTACTCTATTATTCCAATTCACATCTCATATATTCTTACACTGCCTTGCAATCTACTACCCTAATTCTTCTAAATTCAAATGATCTCTGTATCAGCTTATCTGTTCATATAGACTAGGTATATTCCTAAATGGATACGTTTATATGTGTCTTATGTTAGGAATAATGACAAGAGAGATGGACTATTAGAATGAGGCAGGGGAGGGAAAAAAGGATGATATAGTCTCCTAGGTCATGAACATAGTGTTAGTATGTTGGAGGAAATTTTGAATATGTTAAAGTGTCTTGGAAAAATGTCCAATGCAGTGCTTATTTGTACAAAGGCATCAGTTGTTCAGTCACCAAGAAAACCTAAACTAAAAATACTCAGACTACCCCTTGAGACCCAGCAAATGTGAGGTGTTCTAATTGTCACACTGAAGGAAATATACAAACTAGAACTTAAGAGGAAAGTGACCAAAAAAGCAAGCAGTCGAAAACCAACATGTGAGAAAGAAATAATGAAGCTGGGGATGTTTAGCCTGGAAAAAAATAAAAGGGATGAAATCCATCTTTCTATCATTTAAAACTGTTGTAATGGGAAATTGATATGGCCCCCCCAAAACCAATGGATACAAGCAAAAGGGAGAAAAATTTGGGTCGATCCTCAAGCTGTTCAGACACGTAATGAGTCACTTATGGAGATGGTAAGTACTGTCACTAGATGAGGTTGTTCTTAGGCATGAAGGAACTTAAAGCATTAGATCAGGGGATGGATTCAATAACCTTTAAACTATCCTGCAGTCTTTGAGTTCTTGGATTTTAAGCTATAGAATCTCTGGTACTTCTGTCTTCTGTTAAAGGCTCGCAAACTGAATTATTTTCCTTATCTTCCCCTTCCCAACCTTACATGACTGGGACTCAAAATTAAATTTTTCAGTACTGTTCCTATCTCAGCATAGCCCTAAAAGACCATTTAAAAAAATAAAGATCCTTCACATCCAATTAGTTGTTTTTCTCTCAGAGACTTTACATCAGCATTATCTTAAAGAAGGTCAGCAATCATCTCAAGAACAATATCAAAGTAATTAAGATACCAGTATAGCACTATATTTGGATCAAAAAGAACTCCATAAATGAGACAGAAATATAAGGCAAATAAATCAATTATTAAATAACATTTATACTAAAAGATCAAAAATCATTAAACTTTATTATAGTTGGTTTTTTAAATATCACATAAAAAGTACATAATGAAGTAGTTTAAACACACAAAACAAATATATTTTCCATTTACTTAAGAAATGCTTCTGAACAAAAAAGTCAACTGCTGATTATCCGAACTTGTTACTTGGCCAAGTGGCGTTATAATTCTTAAAAGTCTGAGAGAACTTGAAACCTTATACCCACCCACCCACTTCAGCCAGCAGACAGTAATTAACATTAGTCTAAAACTACATTAAGAAAAGACAAAATAAGAAACACTTCCTGAAAACTCAGAAAACAAAATCAAAGGAAGAGAAAAAAAAAGCCCACCCATCCAAAAAGTCTGAGCTCCAAAAGGTAACCTAAGACAGCATGTTAAAAGTGTAGAAAGGCAACCCCAGAACATGTGGGTAATAACTGACTGTAAGCTTCACAAAGAATTAAATGTACAAGTCAAAAATTATGTTTGCTACATGTCTAACCAATTGAATCCAATTATTCATGTGTAATTCATTCTTCATCTCGAAAGAACAATTAACACTAAAATTATATCTCTGAAAAAAGTACATGTAAGGAATTATTGTAGTCGGCTAAAAACAGCTTTTGAACCAATGATTTAAGAGTCATCAGCTGATGGATTAAAACTAGCTAGACGCCAGAAAATAATTGTACTAGTTAGACCAAGGCACAAAAAATTCTACAGTGATTATCATCAGGTAATAAAACTGAAATACAGCTTTCTCGGTTTGCTTCATTTTTGTTGTTTTTTTACATATACCTGGTTTTGAATACTATTTTTCTGGAGATACTGACTCCAAGGATCTGGTATCTGTTCATCTGATGCTCGATTAGATGTTCGAGAATTAATTTTAAGTAAATAGCAACCCTGAGTTCCATATTTCTGTTTCATTTCTTCATAAACTGAATCAGCTCTAAAATTTAAAAATGTGAAAAAGGTTTGTAGTAAATGGAGAGTAGACCTTAGGCAAAAATAGATATTAAAATAATACAAAAAAGACAGAATAGATAATTGGAAAATCTTCAAACACATTCAAAAGCAAACTTTAAGTACTATACAAAATAACAAGCCAAGGAAACATCTAAATCTTATTATACACTATAAAATTAAGGCTGAATAGGCAAAATATTTATAAATTTGGCTAAATACAGATATAGATATATGTGTATACATACTCAGTACAATAAACCAATTTCCTGCTCATTTTACCAATGATACTGCTAAACATAAGAACCAATGATCTAATATTTGAATTACCACTTAAATATGCTAGTTCCAATCATTCAAAATGGAAGATAAATATCTTATTCAACTGACAGAAACTAATTTTAATACTTAGATTAAATTATTTCTATTTATATAGCTTTCTCCAACAGGCTTCAGACATTTCAAAAAAATCCTAACAGTTATTAATCCTCAAAGTACTTCTTTGGTTCTATAGAGGAAAATTTATTAACAAGATAATGGTCTGTGTACAGAACAAGGACAAAATGTAATTACTTAATTACATACCCTAAATGGCACTGAGATATCAGAATAACAATGGAAACAAAAGATTAATTTGGTCTACACCTTGAACCAAAAGCCAAAATAAATTCCAAAGGCATAAAAGTAAAATTGCTTTTAATGTCACCTTAATTTTCAAGAATTTAGTTTATGTTTAAAGACAAGTTATTCACTTATCCAAAGATTAAAAATCACTAATAATGAATATTAAAGGGAACATAAGAAAGAAATGTTTGAATGTTTTTGATACTGTAAAAAACATGAAGGTTAAATATAAAGTGACAAGAAAATGGAGAGTTAAAAAAAAAAACTGCCTATAAGCAACAGTTAAAGCAGTGAAAAGTTAGAGGAAAACTGGGAAGGAGAAAAGGAAGAGATAAAAATGAAAAATAATTTCCCATAAAGAAATAACAGCTAAGAACCACAGGTATAAAATGACAAGTGTGTCTGTACAAAATTTACAGTAAAAGAGACATATACTGGAAGGAAAATTCAGAAAGTATAAGAAATCTAACATAACCAGATTTAGCTGTTGAATAAAACAAAGTTAAATGCTTTATTAATTAAATTCATATTATAAAAAAATGTTTACTTTCTTGGGTAAAAATTAAATCCAGAATTTAAACAAATCATATCCAAATTAATGTTAAATCATTTAACTTACAAGTAGGATATAATTAACTCTAAACACATTTATGACAGGAGGGAAAATGTTTTAAATTAAAAAATATACTTACCTCTGTTCATCACCTGCACTTACATCATGTAAAAGTACATAATATTTAAGTGTATTTGGTATGAACCATTTGGGGTAGGAATATTCATTGTTGTGCTGAATTCGATGCTGTTCTTGCGACAACTTTGAAAACTGTTCCACAGGTTCTGCTTCACTAGAAGATGCTACCAACATACCTTACAAACCATATTATTAAGGTAATATTATTTATCATTCAATGATAAATATCCTATTAAATTTTAAAGAGATTTCTCCTCAACTAAAAAACTAAAAATCTGACTATCAATTTTTACTGCCAGCACCAAATAATTTCTCCAACATACCAAGGAAAATTCAAATTTCTAAATCTTAAACATCTTCTGTTGACAGTTTTTTAGGTCACATAAATTCAATAAAGAAATTCATGAAAATAAGCATGGACAACATTAAAACTGTGCAACTATCAACACAATGAACAATTCTGCTGAATCTTGCTCCTCCACATTCCATGTCACTGCAGTTTCTTAGTCAATTCTAACTCTTAACTTTTCTCTACAACCTCATTAAGAAAACTGAAAACTTAAAATTAAAGAAGCTAATATTCACAAAATACGGATATTATTTTATTTTAAAAATGTAAAGTTCCTTTTCAAATACAATCTTAGGAATAAGCAATTAATTCTGAGGCAATCAGCAAAAGCAGTTAACACTGACAGTTTCTATTTTCTCTTTCTAAAATTTAAAACTTATTAGGCATGATACATTCAAGCTAGAGAGATAAGGAAAAAAATAAGCAAGCCCTAGTACTCTTATTTTGTCATTAAAAATTAATTTATTACAGCAGCCCTGTATCTAGGATGCCATGTAACAAAAAAAATCAATAAAAATTTAAAGCATCATCAATAAAAAAATAATTTCTCCACCCTCTAAATCCTTCTAGTAATTTTACCTTCATCTAACTATTTTGAGATTAATAACTTCCGTAATATTTGGTTTTAAGAGAACATAAAGGTCAAAGGATACATGCTAAATAGTGGTTCAGAAATTCATGATCTGATGCTGGCATTGACTGAAGAAAGGTCTCTCTGTAAGATTCAAACCATGGAGTAGTAGCTAAAAGCAACAATATATAAAAGAGTTAAAATTCATTAGAAACAGTTTACAACAGAAAAAATTTCATGTCCACATTCATAAAAAGGTGTGAAAGATAATGTCTAGCAGTAAGCATTATTCACCTGTGCTTTAAGATATATATGAGCATGTGTGTATATATGTATTTATGTATAGTGTAATATATAATGTGTACACATATAATCTTTTAAGCCACAAATATATTCATGCAAAAATAAAACTGACATTCCCAAACCTACACAACATTCCCAAAACCTACTATTCCAGTTTGCTAATGCTGCCGAATGCAAAACACCAGAAATGGACTGGCCTTTATAAAGGGTGTTTATTTGGTTACACAGTTACAGTCTTAAGGCCATGAAGTTTCCAACATAAGGCATCAACAATAGGGTACCTTCACTGGACAAAGGCCATTGACATCTGGAAAACCACTGTTAGCTGGGAAGGCAAGTGGCTGGCGTCTGCCTGCTCCCAGGTTGCATTTCAAAATGGCGTTCTCCAAAACGTCAGCTTCAGCTTTCAATGGCTGTCTTCAAAATGTCTCTCTAAGGTGCTCTTAATTTCTTCTGTTTGTCAGTTCTTTTATATGGCTCCAGTGATTTAATTCAGACCCACCCTGAATAGGTGGAGTAATACCTCCATGGAAATTATCCAATCAAAGGTCTTGCCACAGTTGATTGAGTCACATCCCCATGGAAACATTCAATCAATAGGTTCCAACTTAATCAACACTAATACATCTGCCCCCACAAGACTGCATCAAGAACATGGGGTTTTGGGGGACATAATACATCCAAAACGGCACACCTACTTACCCACTGATGCTCTAAACATTTCCTATATGAGTAAAAACATTTTGGAACTAAAGTTTTGTGGCCCCTGTCACTAGTCACATTGCCATAAGGAGATCCTTTCCATAAACAGTATCACTTCAGAACAGTAGTTCTAAACTGAAGAAGACTGTGACCCAAAGGGGACATATGGCTATTTCTGGAGGTAATATGGTTGTCACAACTGGGGTGGACGTACTACTGCCTTCTAGGGGATGAGGCCAGGGATGATTCAAAATGCATGAATCCTACAATGCACAGGACAGCCCCACAATGAGGAACTATCTGGATTAAAATGTCAGTAAGTGCTGAGGTTACCAATCCCTACTTTAGAATTTGAACACTTGAGTATGCCAGCAAGAAAAAGGCTCTTTAAATGGAATTTCAAAGCATACTTACTTTATAATCAACACAACCAGTTACAAAAAAGCGTATTTTCTTTTTATATAACTGTACTAAAATGTGATTCCTAAAATGTTAACTCTTTTATTCTATGGTATTTTATGTTACAACTATTCTCACTTTTTCATTTGAACTTACTTAAATTTAGTCATTTCACTAAGTTTAAGCAGAATATCTAAATCACAGTCTTACAAAAAGGACACCTAGTCTCAGCTATTTGTACTAGATACTAAACGTCATACCTTTTTTGTTTTCATCTTAATCACTGAAAACATGGCAAATATATTATTTCTTCTTATAATATGGCATTAATCCACTGGAAAAGTCTGAGGAAAAGTCATTCACCTTGACCAAATAACATCTCTAACCTGGTTCCATATATAAATAAAACTTTACTTCTAACAAATGCCTTATGAGAATGACCAATATTTGGTACCCTGGTTAGGAGAACTATTATTGTTAACAATGTCATGTTTGTTGCTATAGAAGAGGAAAAAATCATTCAAAAAAAAAAATACCATCCCAAAAAACATAATCCATAGGAAAAGTGGCAAAAATTGGAACATTAACATCACAGACTAGTATCTATTACAACACTATGAATCCAATTTTCTCACTAATCAGTAACATGTATTCCCCAGTCCCCTGCCCCAAATCTGTCAAAATTAGTTTCTGATGAAGAAATTAGTGTATATTTTTATTCAGTAGCAAAAAATTTTGATTAAACAGGGAAATTATTTTCTCTACTTAGTTCCTTCAATACAGCTTAAGTGTAACAAATCATCAATAAGTTTTATTTATATGAAAAGGAGTTTGTTTTATTGGGGGAGGGGTCCTGAATAAACAAAGTAGCTATTCATTCCAACACTATTTTAATAACAAAAAAACTAGAAAAACAACCCCAGTCTATCAGTAAGGGACTAGTTAAATAAATTATGGTATAAACTACAGCACAACCATGAAATGGACTACTACCTCTATATATTGCTAAGACGTGCTCTCCAGGATATATTAAAAGAAAAACTCAAGAGCAGAAAAGTACGCATTTAATATAAGAAACAGAAGAACATACAAAGAACCACACACATTATTTGCTTATATTTTCAAAAAGAAATAATAGAAGCATAAATCAAATAAATGTGATTATCTATGAGAGAAAGAAGAGTGAGAGCAGAGATTAAGAAAAACAAGAAAGAAAGAAAGAAAGAAAGAAAGAAAAAGAAAGAAAGAGAAAGAAAGAAAGAGAAAGCAAGCAAGCATGTTAGAAGCTAGATCTCTCTGAACGTACTTTCTTTTAAAGTTTTGACCTTGGAACAATTTTTTACATTATCAGAAAATAAAATTAAATCAAAAAGAAAATGGCAAAACACACATACACATGTTCTTAAATTGAAATGATAACTTTAGAAACACTGGTACTAGAAGAAAATGAAGGGGAAGTTTTGAGTCGTGTATGCTAGTAGAATGAAAAGTTAGAAGATAAAGCATTGAACTCCACAACAGTGAACCCTGTTGCGAATGATGGACTGGGGTAAACAGTACAAGTTTAGGAATGTTCTTTCATGAATTATAACAAATGTATGACATTATTACAAGGTGTTAATAACAGGGTGGTGTATGGGGAAAAATACACTTAATGCAAACTATGGGGACAGTAGTTAACCATACTTTCAATATTCTTTCATCAGTTGTGACAAAGGTAGCACAAAGTATTGACAACAGGGAAGTATACGGGAAATTAAGATAAACAGTAGAAGATATTCCAAAATTATAATATATTTTTTCACAATGAAAATATTCAAGTGAAAATAATTGAATAATTAAATGCTGAATAATTATTTGAGTCAATAAATGTAGAGACTCAAAAGTTAAAAGTAACTGACACTAAACATTGTGATTATCAGAAAATATGGCTTAATTCAGAGCATCCTAGAATACAAAGGCTAAAACAAACCAAAAATCACATGAAACTATGGGCATTTTATAAACCATAAAAGATCTTACATAATATGAAAATAACAGAAACACTAATTTCTTGTATTTTAACAACACTCTTAAGAACTATTCTTGAAAAGACTATTTCCAATTGAGTGTTTTTAATGTAATTTTACTGAAATATATTCACATACCATACAATCATCCAAAGTATACAATTGTTCAGTTTCATCATATAGTTGTGCATTCAACAACACAATTTTTGGATATTTTCATCACTCCAAAAAACAAAAATAAGAATAAAAATAAAAGTAAAAGAGAAAATTCAACATCTTATTCCTCCTTCCCCCATCACTTATGTTTTTTAATTGAGCTATATTCACATACCATACAATCATCCAAAGTGTAAAACAACTGTTCACAGTAGCATCATATAGTTGTACATCCATCACCACAATCAATTTTTGAACAGCCTCATTACTCCAAAAAAAAAAACCAAAATAATAATAAAAGTAAACGTAAAAAGAACACTCTAAATGTCCCATATCCCCCTCCTCCAGATTATTCATTTACGTTTTGTCCCCATTTTCTCTACTCATTTGTCCATACACTGGGTAGAGAGAGCATGAGCCATAAGGTTTTCACAATCACATGGTCATACCATATAAGCTATACAGTTATACAGTCACCTTTAAGAATCAAGGATATTGGATTGCAATACAACAATTTCAGATATTTCCTTCTAACTATTCTAATAAACTAAAAACTAAAAAGGGATATCTATATAGCACTTAAGAGTTACCTCCAGAATGACCTCTCAATTCCATCTGAAATCTCTCAGGCATTGTAACTTTATTTTGTTTCAATTCTCCTCCCCTTTTTGGTCCAAAAGGCTTTCTCAATCATATGATGCAGGGTACAAGCTCATTCCTGGGAGTCACATTCCACATTGCCAGAGAGATTTATGTCCCACGTAGGAATCATGTCCCACGTAGGGGAGAAAGCAGTGAGTTTACCTGCTGGGTTGGCTTAGAGAGAGGCCACATCTGAGCAACAAAAGAGGCCCTCTGGGGGTGACTCCTAGGTACAATTATAAGTAGGATTATACTTTTGGCCTTATAATTTACTGTGGCACATAATAAATATGTTGTATGATAGAATTCTTACTTATAAACCTTATCATGGAAATTCAGGGCAAAAATGATAACTAGAGATCAACTCTAAGCTCCTTATGAATTAGGAAAGCGAGACCCAGAGATCAATTTCCTATCATCACTTAATAGGAAAACCTGGAAATGAATACAATTCTGGTCTGTCCTCTCAATCCAGGGCTCTTCCAGGTATATCACACTGCCATATTAGTTTTTCTTTTTGCTTTTGAAGACAGTGGAAATGTCCATATGATTTTAGGGTGCTTCTTACAGCTTTATACTTGATTACATTTTTTGACATGTTAGCGCTTTCTTTCAACAAAGATGGAACTAGCAAAATAGCTACTGAGCAAGCTAAACTGATTTAGAAAATTACATCTAGAGGGGTAGGAGCAACTTGATATTCTTGCAGTTTTGAAGGATGGAGTTTCTGTGCTTATGGCTTGATATCAAGACATTTTTATATGAATGTATATAAACATAGTTTCCAAGCGAGCAAACAAGTTTGTCCATGCTTGAAGAGCAAAAGGCAAAAAAACCTCAAGTTAAATCTATTCCTTCTCTTTTTTATGATAGTTTTTATAATGTGCATACATGTATGAGTAAGAATGTGGAATTAGAAAAGGGACATAGTATTTGTCTGCTTTCATTCACAGGAGTGAATACTTCTTGCTTCACATTTCATAATAACTGTTAGGTGATTATAAAAACACTTAATTGGTAATTTGGGCAGAGAATAAAAAGTATTTACAAAGCCCACTTGAAGGATTGTGTAAAAATGTGGAAATATTAAACTTCCCCAGTTGGGGAGTTCCCTGATATTCTTGCAAGCAATTGGGGACCACCAGCTTGGTGGGGTGAGCCTTCAATCTTGGAGCTTGCCCTCACAAAGAGGAGTTCATTTAAAGGCATGCAAGGATGGTTCAAAATGAAAAAATCAATGTAAATACAACACATTAACAAATCAAAAGGGAAAAATCAAGTGATCATCTCAATAGATGCTGAAAAGTTTTTGACAAAATTCAGCATCTTTTTTTGATAAAAACACTTCAAAAAGTAGGGGTTGAAGGAAACTTCCTCAATATGATAAAGAGCATATATGAAAAACCCACAGCCAGCATAGTACTCAATAGTGAAAGACTAAAAGCCTTCCACCTAAGATCAGGAATGAGACAAGGATGCCTGCTGTCACCACTGTTATTCAACATTGTGCTAGAAGTGCTAGCCAGAGCCATCCAGCAAGACAATGAAATAAAAGGCATCCGAACTGGAAAGGAAGAATTACAACTGTCATTATTTGCACATACTATGATCTTATATTTTGGAAAACCCCGAGAAATCAACAACACAGTTACCCGAGCTAATAAACAAATTTACCAAAGTAGCAGGATACAAGATAAACACACACAAGTCAGTAATGTTCCTATACACTAGAAATGACATGAGACACTCAAGAAATCCTACAGCTCAACAACAATAGTACAAACAGCCCAATTATAAAATGGACAAAAGATATGAAAAGACATTTCACTGAAGAGGAAATACAAATGCCTAAAAAAAACACATGAAAAAATGTTCATCTTCACTAGCTATTAGGGAGATGCAAATTAAGACCACAATGAGATATCATCTCACACCAATTAGAATGGCTGCATTAAACAAACAGGAAACTACAAATGCTGGAGAGGATGTGGAGAAATTGGAACTCTTATTCATTGCTGGTGGGACTGTATAATGGTATAGTCACTCTGGAAGACAGTCTGGCAGTTCCTTAGAAAACTAGATATAGAGTTACCCTTTGATCCAGCAATTTCACTTCTCAGTATATACCCAGAAGATCTGAAAGCAGTTACACAGATATTTGCACACCAATATTCATAGCAGCATTATTCACAATTGCCAAGAGATGGAAACAATCCAAATGTCCTTCAACAGATGAGTGGATAAACAAAATGTGGTATATATACACGATGGAATACTACACACCAGTAAGAAGGAATGAGGTCATGAAACATATGACAACATGGATGAACCTTGAAGACATAATGCTGAGTGAAATAAACCAGGCACAAAAAGAGAAATACTGTATGTTAACACTAATGTGAACACTGAAAAAATGCAAAATAAATGGTTTATATTGTAGAACGTAGGGAACCTAGAAATAGACAGCAACTAGTGAAGGGGGAATGATAATCTAATAAGAACAGATAAGCTATTGAGGGTAATCTCAATGTTATGGGAATGCTCAGGAATGATTATGATTTGCAAATTTTCTTGGGTATGGTAGGAATATGTTGGAAGCAAGGTAGTTATTTTGGGTTATTTGTTTTGCTTATTCCTTTGTTTTATTAGGGTTTGTTAATTTTCTTGGGGTATGGTAGGGACATATTGGAAGCAAGGCAGTTATTTTAGGTTACTTGTTTTTCTTATTCCTTTGTTTTGTTTTGTTTGAATTATTTTTTTTAATTTTTTGATAAAGTAAAAAAAAAAGCCATTGCACTTGAAAAAATTAGCTTCAATGTAGTTATTTTAGGTTATTTGGTTTTTCTTATGCCTTTGTTTGATTATGGTTTGTTAATTTTCTTGGGGTATGGCAGGAACATGTTGGAAGCAATGTAGTTATTTTAGATTATTTGTTTTTCTTATTCCAATGTTTGACTATGGCTTGTTATATTTCTTGGGGTAAGGTAGGAACATGTTGGAGGCAAAGCAGTTATTTTAGGTTATTTGTTCTTCTTAATCCTTTGTTTTGTTTGAAATATTGTGGGTTTTTTGTTGTTGTTTGTTTGTTTAAATTTTTCGATAAATAAAGTTTAAAAAAAAACCTTCCTACAAAGAAAAGTACAGGGCCAGACTGCTTCACAGGGTAATATTACCAAACATTCCAAAAAGAACTAACATCATTCCTGCTCAAACTCGTTCAAAACATTGAAGAAAAGGGAGCACTACCTAAATTATTCTATGAAGCTAATAACACTCTGATAACAAAACCTGATAACAATACTACAAGAAAGGACAACTACAGGCCAATCTCCCTAATGAATACAGATGCAAAAATTCTCAACAAAATACTTGCAAATCTAATCCAAAGGCACATTAAAAGAATTATACACTAAACCAAGTTGGGTTTCTTCCAGGCATGAAAGGGTGGTTCAACGCAAGAAAATCAATCAATGTAATACAACACATTAACAAATCAAAAGGGAAAAATCACATGATCATCTCAATTGACACCGAAAAGGCATTCAACAAGTTTGGCATCCTTTCCTGAGAGAAACACTTCAAAATGTAGGAATCAAAGAAAATTTCTTCAATATGATAATAGGCATATTTGAAAACCTCACAGCCAGCATCATGCTCAACAGTGAGAGACTGAAAGCCTTCCCAAGATCGGGGAAGAGACAAGGATGCCCACTGTCACCAGTGTTATTCAACATTGTTCTAGAAGTTCTAGCTAGAGCAATTAGGCAATAAAAAGAAATAAAAGGCATATAAATCAGAAAGGAAAAAGTAAAACGTTAATTATTCACAGATGACATGATCCTATGCTCGGAAATTCCTGAGAAATCTATGACACAGCTACTTGAGCTAATAAACAAATTCAGCAAAGTAGTGGGATACAAGATTAATGCACCAAAATCAGTAGTATTTCTATACACTAGTAATGACCTAACCAAGGAAGCATTTAAGAAAATTCCATTCGCAATGGCAACTAAAAGCATTCAGTATCTAGGGAAACATTTAACCACGAAATATTGTGGTTCTGTACACAGAACACTCAAAACATTGCTAAAAGAAATCAAAGAAGACCTAAATAGGTGGCAAGACCTTTCGTGTTCATGGATAGGAAGGCTAAATGTTGTTAAGATGTCAATTCTACCCAAATTGATGTACAGATTCAACACAATACCCATCAAAATTCCAACAGCCTACTTTGAAGACTTGAAAAAGCAAGTTATCAAATTTATTTGGAAGGGAAAAGAACCTCAAATTTCCTAAAACACCCTTAAAAAAAACAACAAAGTTTAAGAAAAAATAGACAAATGGGAACTCCTCAAGACTGAATACTTCTGTGCTTCAGAGGACTATGTTAAAATGGTGACGAGGCAGCCAACTCAGTGGGAAAGAATATTTGGAAACCATATATCTGATAACAGTTTGATATCCAGTATATATACAGAAATCCTGCAACTCAACAACAAAAGGACAAACAACCCAATTATAAAATGGGCAAGATATGAAAAGACATTTTTTTAGAGAGGAAATACAAATGGCTAAAAAGCACATGAAAAGATGCTCATCTTCATTAGCTTTTAGGGAAATGCAAATCAAAATCACAATGAAATATCATCTCACACCTGTAAGAATGGAAGCTTCTAAACAAACAGGAAACTACACATGTTGGAGAGGATGTGGAGAAATAGGAACACTTATTCACCGCTGGTGGGAATGTAAAATGGTACAACCACTGTGGAAGAGTTTGGCAGTTCCTCAGAAAACTACTGAATTGTCCTATAACCCAGAAATTCCACTACTCAGTATATACCCAGAAGACCTGAAAGCAGGGACATGAACAGACTTTTGCACACCAATGTTCATAGCAGCATTATTCACAATTGCCAAAAAACAGAAACCATCCAAATGTCTATCAACAAATGAGTGGATAAACAAAATGTGGTATACACATGAAATGGAATATTATGCAACAGCAAGAAGGAATGAGGTCCTGAAGCAGATGACAACATGGATGAACCTTGAGGATATAATGCTGAGCGAAATAAGCCAGACACAAGGACAGATATTGTTATGATTGCACTAATACAAACTATCTAGAAAATGTAAACTCAGAGTCTTAAAATGTAGAATACAGGGGACCTAGAGATAGACAGAAGCTAGAGAAGTAAGAGTGGTTACCTAATATGTACAGAATTGTTAACGAGGTTGAACTTAAATGTCTGGGAGTGGATGGAGGTGATGGTAGTCTGTTATTGGGATTATTAGTAATAGTGCCATATTGTAGGTAAATTTGATTGAAAGGGGTTGTTTAAAATCATGTACGTCACTGATTAACACCACAAATATAAATAGGTTTTTGCTTTACTACAAATGTATGATACTTGTATAAAGAGTTAAAAAATGTATAAAAGACCACACGTATAGCAGTATAACATTTAAACATATTCTATCTTTAAAAAAAATGTTAATTGGTACAGAATTTCTATTTGGGATGACAGAAAAGTTTTAGTAATGAATGATGGTGGTGGTATCACAATATTATTAATGAAATTAACACCATATATATATATATATAGAAATGCTAAGTGTTAGAGCTGCATGATGTGTGTAACCTACTTTCAAATGTTTAGATAGCAGACAGCTGGATGATAGATAAATAGAGATAGATACAATAAATGTCATACTAAAAGTTGATAATCTGGGTATTTGAATGAGAGGTATATATTGGTGTTTTATGTGTTATTTTTCAATCATTTTAGCAACTTTTCTGTAAGTCTGGAGTTATTTCAAAATAAAAAGCTAAAAAAAATGTAGCTGCTCAGTATGAGGAAAGATGGAGTTATATGAGGCCTCATCAACTTGAAATTACAAAATAATAGCAGGGATAAACAGCTTCTAGAAGCTTTTAAAGACTGTAGGGATGGGACGATATATCTGCGAATAGCATTCAACTTCATAAAAGCAGTATTAGAAGCTAAAAGAAAGTGGAGAAATTCAGATGGAAATGATTTCTAACCAATACATACACACAGCTAAAACACCAATCACATACAAAAAGTAGTAACATTTTCAGACTTTCACTTCTCAAAAATTTTACCTTCCGAGGAAGTATTAAAGATGCCCTTCACCAAATCAACGGAATAAAGAAATATACCAAAAAAGGCAGCTGAAGATGTGAAATACTTAACTATTTCATAACATGATGCTAAATCACAAAGTTTTGACTGTACAGATCTATTGGAGTTTCAACCTAATTTGAAAAAAAAGAAGCACTTAATCCAGTCTTACACACTGAATGAACAGACTAATTTTGGAAATATAAGTAACCAATCAGAAAAAGGAAAACAGCACTTGTTTCAATTCCCAGCAGTAATTGTACTGAAGAGATTTTTCCTTTATCTAAAAATTGCAGGGATACTTTAAAGGCATTAAATTTGCACACTCTTTATAGAGAAAGATGGACAACAGAACACACTATTTGTATCAACAACTCTGGAAAACATTCGGGCAAAACTGAATCAAATTATCATGCACACTAAACTACCATCTTGTAATGCAACAATTCAGAGACATTTAAGCTAAATACGGGTTTTCTGTGATGTTATGTACTGTGACTATGTGGGAAATCTTCTTACAAAAAGATTAGCTCTTCCTGGGAAAATAAATTTATTTGTACATAAATACATGTTATTTTTGGTATATAATGAATTTCACTGATTGTCAAAAAGAACATTGTGAATGAACTGAGCATAGACTGAAAAAGTGAGATGAATAAATGTTTTACTGGTTTAAAAAAAAAAAAAAAAAGATATGGATGAGAAATCACGTAAGAGAGAGGTGAAGGGAATCCCCTGGAAGACAGCTGTGGAGCAGGCCTTGGAGACTGACCAGTCCAATTTGAACTAGAAGAGTGTTTCTCAACCTTTATTTCATTATCTCCCTGCTAGTGAGCCTCTTTAGATAATTTTTTCCCTAACCCCGCCTCCAAATTTAAAACAATAAAACAGATATATTGTGTATCTATTTATATACTGGGTCCTTTGGAGACTCACAAACCATTGTATTATCTAAGATTTTTTTCACCCCCCAAGAACCAATTTTTGCATCATTGCCCCCACTGAGAATGGATGTTACAGAAAGACAGACATCTGAAAGGAGATTTGCAGGAAGAAAATGCTAACAAACAGATTATCTGATAAATTAACGTGTCAATTAAGAGACTATTGGAAGTATGATAGCCTAGCAAGAGAGACACAGAAAACTGAGCAAGATGTTTTTAAAAAGCAATCAAGTCCTGAGACTCGGGCAAGATGGCGGCATAGAGAGGAGTGGAAGCTAAGTAGTCCCCCTGGAGCAACTACAAAAAACCAGAAACAACTAGTAAATAATCCAGAATAACTGCGGGGGGACAAACGAGACCATCCATTCATCATACACCAAACTGAATTGGGAGAAATGCTCGAGAACACAGCATAAAATCTGTAAGTAAAACCTGTGGAACCAGGTCGGGAGACCCCCTCCCCCATAGCCCGAGCTGCAGAGCTGCATGGTGCCACAGAGAAGCTCTCTCCCAGCAAGCGAATACAGCTCAGCTGAGCTCTGACTGGGGTTTTAGGTAGCGAGTGAGAACTGCTCACTACAGGTACGCAGCCCCAAAAAACAGACAGAGGCTTTGGATGACAACTGACCTGGGAGAGCTGGAGGGTTGTCCTGGACTGGGTCTAAAGGGGACTATCTGTTTCTTTTTTGGCTCAGTGGAGAAAGCCCCAGTCATTTTCAGTTTCCAGGGCTGTGACTCTGGGAAGGGTGGAGACACCACAAGCAGAGAGCAAGACCATTGAAATGCTAATGACCTCCACCTGAGGGGTCTGTCTTCTCTAGGAGGAAAGGGGTGCAGCCCTTTCCATTCAGAACCAGACCCCAGAGCCTGGGGGAACACGGCCATACCTCCTCACACCAGGCAAGAATTATAGGCTAACAGGCGTCACCTGCTGGGCAGAAAAGCAGTGACCCGAGGCATCAAAGGGTGGAGCAATTTTCTAAGACACACCTGCAGGGAAACCAGATACTGAATATTTCTTCCCTCTGGGACCTGAGCCTGTCTGGTCTGGGAAAACCTGATTTGGATAACCAAGGAAACCATGCCTAGACAACAGAAAATTACAACCTACACTAAGAAAAACAAAGTTATGGCCCAGTCAAAGGAACAAACGTACACTTCAACTGAGATACAGGAATTTAAACAACTAATGCTAAATCAACTCAAAAAGTTTAGAGAAGATATTGCAAAAGAGATAGAGGCTGTAAAGGAAGCTCTGGACATGTATACGGCAGAAATCAAAAGTTCACAAAACCTACTAGTAGAATCTATGGAAATGAAAGGCACAACACAAGAGATGAAAAACACAATGGAAACATACAACAGCAGATCTCAAGAGGCAGAAGAAAACACTCAGGAACTGGAGAACAAAACACCTGAAAGCCTACATGCAAAGGAGCAGATGGAAAAAAGAATGAAAAAATATGAGCAATGTCTCCAGGAACTCAAGGATGAAAGAAAGTACAATAATGTACGTATCATTGGTGTCTCAGAAGGAGAAGAGAAGGGAAAGGGGGCAGAAGCAATAATAGAGGAAATAATTAATGAAAATTTCCCATCTCTTATGAAAGACATAAAATTACAGATCCAAGAAGCGCAGCGTACTCCAAACAGAAGAGATATGAAGAGGCCTAGGCCAAGACACTTAATAATCAGATTATCAAATGTCAAACACAAAGAGAGAATCCTGAAAGCAGCAAGAGAAAAGCAATCCATTACATACAAAGGAAGCTTAGTAAGACTATATGCGGATCTCTCAGCAGAAACCATGGAGGCAAGAAGGAAGTGGTGTGATATATTTAAGATACTGAAAGAGAAAAACTGCCAACCAAGAATCCTGTATCCAGCAAAGCTGTCCTTCAAATACGAGGGAGAGCTCAAAATATTTTCTGACAAACAGACAATGAGAGACTTTGTGAACAAGACACCTGCCCTACAGGAAATACTAAAGGGAGCACTACAGGGTGATAGAAGACAGGAGTGTGTGGTTTGGAACACAATTTTGGGAGATGGTAGCACAACAATGTAAGTACACTGAACAAAGGTAACTATGAATCCGTTTGAGAGAGGAAGATGGGGAGCATGTGAGACACCACAAGAAAGGAGGAAAGATAAAGACTGGGACTGTGTAACTTGGTGAAATCTAGAGTATTCAACAATTGTGATAAAATGTACAAATATGTTCTTTTACGAGGGAGAGCAAGCAAATGTCAACCTTGCAAGGAGTTAAAAATGGGGAGGCATTGGGGGAGGGATGCAATCAGCACAAACTAGAGACTGTAACTAATAGAATCATTGTATTATGCTTCCTTTAATGTAACAAAGGTGATATACCAAGGTGAATGCAGATAAGGGGGGGGATAGGGGAGGCATGTTAGACACTTGACATTGGTGGTATTGTCTGATTCTTTATTTTACTTTGATTTAAGGTTATTTTTCCTTTTGCTGCTTCCTAGCTGTCATTTTTTTGTTTCCTCTTTCTTTTGCCTCTCTACCTTCTTTGACTCTCCCTCCTGCCTTGTGGAAGAAATGTAAATGCTCTTGCTTAGTATGAGCAGAATGTTCAATTAGGATGAACTTAAATGTTTGGAAATGAACGGGGTGTTGGTAGCAAGATGTGAGAATAACTAACAGCACCGAATGGTGTGTGAATGAGGTGGAAAGGGGAAGCTCAGAGTCATATATGTCACCAGAAGGAAAGTTGGAGGTCAAAAGATGGAAATGTATAAAACTGAATCCTATGGTGGGCAATGTCCATGATCAACTGTACAAATACTAGAAATCACTTCATGAACCAGAACAAATGTATGACAGTACAATTAGAAGTTAATAATAGAGGGGCATATAGGGAAGAACTATATACCTATTACAAACTATATACTACAGTTAGCAATATTTCAACATTTTTTCATAAACAGTAACAAACGTACTATATCAATACTAGAAGTCAACAATTGAGGGGGGTTGGTTAGGGATAGGGGAGGTTTAGAGTTTCCTTTTCTTTTTTTCTTTTTTCATCTTTCACTTTATTTCTTGTCTGGAGTAATGAAAAGTTTCTAAAAATTGAACAAAAATTAAGTGTGATGGATGCACAGCTGTATGAGGGTTCCCAGGGGCAAGTGATTGTACACTTTGGATCTTTGGATAATTGTATGGTATCAAACAATCTCAATAAAAATGAAAAAAAAAATTAAAAATTAAAAATTAAAAAATTTAAAAAAAAAGCTATCAAGTCTTGAAAAAAATAATAATATATAATGTTTTATTATTATTAAGAAAGGACTAAAAGTACAATATTTAGATCAGCAGTGAAGAAGTGAACAATATTTAATCATAATACTGTAAACAGTGAATATTAACCAAAAATTATGAAAATCATATTAGGGCTATGGGGAAAAGAGGAAGAGAAGTAATTAAGCTACACCCTCATCAATCATAATGAAATACCAATAAATAAAATTTTAAATTAAGCAAAAGATATCCAATATTAATATTAATATAAGTAATATTACTTAGAAACACAAAATACCAGAAGAAGCAACCAAAGGAACTGGTAGGGCAAGTGGGCAGGGAGCAAGTCACTGCTGTTTTTACCTTTTAAGTCTTTTTTGCATTATGTCTAGGTGCGTATATTATTTTGATAAATTACATTTTAAAAAAGTATAAAGATATTATGAGTTTGGGAGGTTAGGAAGGTTATTTGCAGTATAAAAAAGATATTTGTGTTTGTTTTCAAAAAGGATAATCCCTCTCTGTTCTCCCTTAGCACTGCTGCGTAACATATTATATCAGATACACCATATTTCTGTTACAATGTATTATGATTATATGTACTGAAATTATAATGTATAATTACGATTATTTATTTACATGTTTGTCTTCCCATTAGATTATGAACTTATACATTATGTCTTATTTATCTTTATATCTCAGTGCAAAACATATAACAGGAAATCAATAAATATTTGTTGCATGAATAACAAAAATTTTAATATCCTCTAAAACAAAATCATAGCACTAAAAGTCTGAGAGAGGACTTAAAAACACTAAGTGACTTAAGCAAGCTATCTAATTAATTAATGGCTAAGGCAATATAAAAACCTGCATGCTCTGACATTTGATTCATTACTCTTCAGACTGTAATGAATTTTTCATTGATGATAGGAAAGTAGTTCAAATTCCATCATTTTCTCAGAGAAATATCTTAATTTTTGCCTCCTACTATAACCATATTATGCCAGGAACTGCTCAAAATACATATCCTGAAATTCAGATCCTTTTGATTAGTAAAGATAATCATAATATCCAAAACTTAAAATTATCAAGTTAACCAACTTGCTGGAAGTAAAATTAATGACATATAAAGAAGAAAAAGTATGGAGCACTTAAACAAAGTAATTACTTCTAACTATATAAGTGCAACCAACTAACTGTGACCTAACACATGCCAGTTAAGTTCTTAGGACCCAATGCACATATTTAAGAAAATGTTTAAACCTGCAGAAGTGCTAAAATACCACATTACAAATCATACTTACTAAAAAGATGATTTTATTAGCCTGCTGAAATATCCTAATTACATAAAACACTTTTAATCTTTTCCCTCTAAAAACATATATAATGTCATTTATTAGTTCAATCTTTTTAGAAAAGAGTCACATGAAATACTAACTCAGTTTACAAATTAATATATTTTCACCTACCAATCTCTTATGAAAACATTTGCCATTCAAGTCAGATTATAAAGCACTCAGAAAAGATTACATACATATTTATACCTATTTTAACAACTTTTCCTTGACTTAACAATGAACAAGGTAAAATGTAATTAATGTAATAATTTTTATTTAACTATAGGATGTACTTATGTCACAAAAGGATATGCTGTTTTTATCTACTATTTGTTCATTAAACAAATACTTATTCATATGTTCTTGGTATTACTTTAAGCACTAGGAATAATAGACAAAGTTCCTACCCTTGTGGAACTTAAATATGAATGAAAAATATATTTTCATTATGAAAAAAATAAAATGAAATGATATCACAAAGTTCATAGTTTAAATGGCTGCCTACTTAATTGATTGTAGCCTCCTTAAAGCAAGGACTAGGTTTTTCAGCATTGTATTTCCAGGCTCTAGCACTCAGTAAGCACTTAAATGTTTGTGGAATAATCTCCAAGTTGCAGAATTACTTTTCAAACAAAAGAAATTTTCATTTAAAAAATAATAAACCGTATTACATACCACTGATGTTGAGGTCATAATCTCCCACGGTAATCACATTAGCTACTAATCCTTCTGCAGGCTGACTGGCAGAAACAACATCACTCAAAAGCTTCCGAATGGCTCCAGACTGAGGTGGCTGGGTGATAATGTTGCTTACAGCTATCTTCAAATTTTTAATTATGTGAAGCTGATTATTAGGATCTCTCATATGAACTTTTAAAAAATAGGAAAGAAAAGAAAAAACTGAAATTAATTCTACACAATGCACAATAACCCAACTATAACGGCAGCAATTAAAAAAATGCATTAAGATTTACAAAAAGGATGCTCAAATGAGAAACTAGAAATTCAAAGTGGATCATCCTCCCAAAAATATAATTGACAAACATTCCCTTAAATACCAAAGAGCTAGCTATCTTAAACAGCCAATTAACCACAGAAGGTCCTTCTCACACAATGCTATAACACAGAATTTCCCTATCCTAGGTCCTTCCCTGCCTTTTATGTTCAGAGTATCCTGGGACCAACCACCATCCATACTAAATTTCTAATTCTCACTCACCCTAAGGCTGGTCCATGGCAGTGTGAGGTCTGTCACAACAACACTGAAGACAATAAAGGGAAAGAAAGGGGAATTAACTGATGCATGTCAGCTTCCTTCTGCCTTCCCCGGTCTGCTGGCTATATTCTCAGCCCTTACTCCATTATCACAAAAATCAATGCCCAGATCCCTTCTCTCGCCCCAAAACCTCCTTCCACCACCCAGCTAAAGTCTTTGCCTCAATCTTATGAAACTTATAACCAGTGGTTCAGAGCTTCAGGCACAGGAATAGGTTCTCAGGCAATTATAGCAAGAAGAGAGTGCCCACGGACCACAATAGAAAATGTGAGCACATTTCCTCATATAAATATAATCAGTCCAAATGAATAATTACTATAGAATTGCTACCAGAAGCAGTCCATTTTAATGATTAAGGACACACCTTTTGGAATCAGGCCTTAATTTAAATCCCAACACATTACATATTAACTGGATTATCCTGAAAAACTTTTTAAACTTTTCTATGCTTCCATTTTCTCATTTCTAACATGAATAATACCAACTTTACAGTAATTTTAAGGATTAAATGAGACAGCAAATATAAAGCACTGAGTACAGTGCCTGACATTATACATAAATATAGAGTTAAATGCTCAATAAGTGATGGAAGCAGTGTTAGCAATAGAAGATACAACAGAATCTATTTTCAGTGTATCATGGATCATCCCATACAAATAGGCAATTTTGGAAAATTGATTAGAGTACCTAATCATAAAAAAAGATACTTTTTTTCTTAATGTTCTAGTTTGCTAATGCTGCAGAATGCAAAACACCAGGGATGGATAGGCTTTTATAAAACGGGGGTTTATTTCGCTACACAGTTACAGTCTTAAGGCCACAAAGCGTCCAAGGTAGCACCTCAGCAATCGGGTACCTTCACCGGAGGATGGCCAATGGCGTCCGGAAAACCTCTGCTAGCTAGGAAGGCAGCCGGCGTCTGCTCCAAAGCTCTGGCCTCAAAACGGCTTTCTCCCAAGACGTTCCTCTCTAGCAAGCTTGCTCCTCCTCAAAACATTACTCCCAGCTGCACTCCTTTCCCTCTCTTTGAGTCAGCTCATTTATATAGCTCCACTGATCAAGGCCCACCCCCGAATGGGCGGGGCCACACCTCCATGGGAACATCTCATCAAAATCATCCCCCACAGCTGGGTGGGGCACATTCCAAGCAAATCTAACCAGCACCAAAACGTCTGTCCCACAAAACTACAAAGACAATGGCATTTGGGGGACACAATACATTCAAACCGGCACACTTAATAAAAAATACTTTATACTAAGCAGTAAGCTTTTAAGTTCCAGCCTGCCTATATTTTTAAATAAAGATATATCCATAAAGACTGTCTTTCTAAATTTTCTTTGTATTCTATGATTTCTTAAATTTTTAATTAAAAAACAGAAGACAAAAATATTTTTAAAGTACTATATATGGTATGTAATTATAAACTATATACTATTTTGTAAATATAAATACATGCAAATTTATTATAATTTATTTTATTATAATTTATTTCATTATAATAATAGTGGTTGCCTATGATGAAGGAAGGAAATGGGATTAAGGAAGAGTTGAAAGGGAACTTCAGCCTTATCTGTGATTTCTTTTAAAAGGAAAAGAAAAAAATACAAGGAAAAGATGACAGAGAGTTACTTTATTAGTTCTGGGTAGTGGGCAGGGGATGTTTGTTGTATTCTCCACCGCCTTCTGTAATTGTTTATGCTTTCTAATTTAAATAAACACAACAGAAGCCTCTCTCCCTAGTTAAACTTCCCAGTCGTCTATGAAATAGAGAAATTAAATACTATGGTACATTAAAGAACATATAGAACAAGTATTTTCCTTAAACTTTTTCCATAATTGTTAAATAACATAAGCAACCATGTGTCTATTAAATGTCCTTCAAAATTTTAATTGGCTAATTACCTCTCAGTAGTTATTAGTGTTAACCCAAAAAGGATACTCTAGTTTTGTCTTACCTTCAGAGTGAGTTTATCAGTTATTAGGTAATCGTACTGACAAATCCAGAATTAGGTGTGGTAGGCAGCTTCTGACATAGTCCCCAATAGTCCCTATTTCCTGGTATTCACATTTTTGTGTAGTCCCCTTCCATGGTTGGTATGTATGACAACAGAATACAGCAGAAGTGACTGTATGTCACTTCCAAGATAAGGTATTAAAAGATACAGCCTCCATCCTGGGTTCGCTCTCTCTCCCTCTGATCACTCACTCTAGAGGACAATAACTGCCATGCCATGGCAATATACACGTAGCATAAGGGGAGGCCCATGTGGTACGAAACTGAGGTCTCAGGCCAATAGCCAATGAAGAATTAAGGCTTGCCAACAACCACATGAGTAAGCTTGGAAGAAGCAGATCCTCCAGTCCCAGATGACAGCAGCTCCAGCTGACAGCTTGACTGCAACCTCATGAGACCCTGAGCCAGAAATACCCAGGTAAGACGCTCACAGATTCCTGAGAAACTGAGAGATAATATGTTTTTTGCTTTAAGATACTAAATTCTGAGCATTTTGTTACACAACAGCTGATAACTAATACATTGGGGTATCACAAAACCAACCTAATAAATAAAGAGGAAGGCAAGGGTTAAGGGGTTAAGAACGATTAAGAGAAATGTTCTTAAATCACACATAAAAATTTCAAAAGCCTAAGAACTAAATTTTACTGAGGTTTCATCAACATTATAGCATCACAAAAGGTGAATTTAAATGTCATATGACAATTTCAAAATGAAATCCAGCTCTATTTCCTCAACTTTTGTACATTACTATATAAATGTAATTTCTTGAATACTGTACTATAAAGTAACATTTCCCAGTATGTGCTTCAAGAAATAAATACTGGTTCTTCAAGACAGTTAAGAGTTGTTTCTGCAAAATGGATTCCATGCCCAAAAAAGTCTGGGAAAAACTGAATTGAGTCTTTAAAGGTCTCTTTTAGCTGTTCTTCCTAGAGCCTTTAATGACATTGTAACTTTCCCAAAAGCATGCTACGTTAAGCAAACTTATTTGACCACAAAATTCTTTTTCAGGGGGCACCTAACACATACGGTGCTCTATATAATGTATTCAGAAAAATTAAGAGATATTTTTTATGTTTTGGCCTCACATACAAAACTTTACTGAATAAAAAGCAACTCAATTGTTGAAAAAATCATAACTTGCACAAAAATGAGACAAATAACATATATTCTAAATTTTGAAATGCTGACTTGAATTTTACTCAAAGTTTGATACTTGAAAACCTTGGAGATTAATCACCTAGTTATTCCAAAATAGTAGTTAAGATTGATGAGAGATTTCTAACTAAAACAAATTCAAGAAAAGCAGAAGCATTAAGCTGTCCTTCAAAGAGTATTTTCTAGTCTAATTTGCCACTTTTCCTAGTTCATTCAGAAACTATTCAAAATTTACATAAAAACTGCATTTTATTCTTGGCTTTTTAATCCTGAAATAATTTTACAAACGATTTCAGAATAACAACGTATATACTTTTCAAAAATGAAAGTCAAGTAATTCAAAAGTTAATGTTTAAGTGAAACTTTCTTAAAAATGTCTAAATGATACGTTGACACTGCTTAGAATTACCAAACTACCACTAATACAGTAAAAATAATAATGCTTAATAAATACCAACATAACTACTCTTTGAAATAGGGACCCAATAGAAATTCTTTATTAAGACCACAAAATTTGTGTTGAATAATTAGTATAAATTCTTTGAATTTCAAACATATATCAAGTATAAGGATCAGAAAAATATATATAACAACCATTATTTAATATAAAGAAATACTCTTTAGGTTTTAAAAATGTGGCTAAGAAACACACAATGGCTCTCCATGGCCTAATACATCAAGTCCAAATGCAAAGCCCAAAACATGAATGGTACTCAGATTTCTTCTACCAACCCTCTCTTCAGAACAACTTTAAACCATGTGTTTTTCTACAGAAACATAAACAGAAGTCTCCTAAAAATACCTGGCTGATATCTCAATAGTCATAATTTTGACATCAAATAACAGTACACCTGTGGGCCAGAAATGGAGTCCAAACATTTTACAAACATTCCTTTCTCCATCTAAGGAAATTTTAGATTGTATTAGCCAGACATATTCTCAAGCCACATTGCCTGAATCACAGACTTCAATGCCTAAAGAAAACCTGTCTTTGAGGCACCCCCACACTTGAGGCAAAAAGCAGCTTTTTCTACATGGTAAAGAGTCCCAAAATATATTTACCAGTAAAAAATTAAAACCACAGAAAAATTAAGTAATTTTCACTGACTTTCTAATGCCACCACCCTAGACCAAGCTCTAATCATCCTGAACACTGAAATTTACATCAATTTCTATCTGTTCTCATAAACTACATAACCCAATCTCCAAAAATTCCATACCCATCCTCAAGAATCTATGACAGCCACACATTTACCATGAGATATGAAATCCAAAATCCCCTTCCTAGAAATCAAGGTCCCTCCTTATATGGTCATTCTTCTTCAATACTATCCTGTCCTCCAGTAAGGATAGTTTCCTCAATATTCCCCAACCACTCAATCATAATTTATAACTTTTGCCCAAAACAGTCTAACCTCATTCCCCTCCTGAACAGGGAATGTTTACTCTTTTCCTTTCTACCAACTCGCTAACTATCCATTAAAGTCCAGCTCAATTTCACTTCTACCCTAAACTTCCCCAGTCTACAGAAGGAAAGCATAAGAGTACTGATACTGAACCTCTCTTGCAATACATTAGGCAGCAGGCACCTGTGGCTAACTGAGCACTTGAAATGTCTAGTCCAAAGTAAGGTGCGATATAAGTGTAAATCGTACAACAAATTACAGATTTAGCAATAAAAAAGAAGATAGACTATCTCATAAATACTTTTATATTGATTACATGTTGAAATCACATTTTGCAAATAATAGGCTAAGTAAAACATTTGAAAAATTAATACCACCTATTTCTTTTTACTTTTTCAACGTACCTACTGGAAAAGTTTAAATTACACACACACACACACGCACACACATGTATATGTCTGGCACTGCAGTTCTGTCAGACCACTGTCTGCTCTATAGTGTAAATAAATATTTCTAAATATTGCCAAGAGATAAAATAACATAAGGATTAGGAACAGTGTCTAAAATCATACCACCTGTTTTTAAATATTTCCCAGATACAAGACTTTGGACAAGTTAACATCTCTATGCCTCAATGTTCTTAAATTGAAAATGGCAATAATAACAGTATTTACCTCATACAACATACGAAAAACTAAAACAGAAGTGCCACATAAAGCAGATATCAGGTGTTGGCATTATTATTTTTTATTATAGTAATAAAAAGCACACAAGTCAAACTCAAACCAGCTCTCCGGTGGAGTTTGGATTTGTGAATTTAGGGCTCTTTGTCATTCTTGGTTACTTAATGAAAAGGTGAGATTGATGGGTTAGGTACAGGCTACAGAAAATTGAACAGTTCCTAAACTTTGGCTTTTTGGACAACTCGCTCTCTTCTTTAACTACAAAAGCAAACTCATAAAGGGGCTATTCTCCCAAAGAGCACCTGTGCCATGCAAATATGTGAATTTATTATATTTAATACAATACATACAGTAAATAAATTTATTGAATTTATTAGCTGTTTTTAGTTAAGTCATCATAACCAAATAAACACCATAGTCGTTCCCTTAACACAGTTTTATTACGCTTTAACAGTGTTATTTGTACTTTGCTATGTTTTGTTTGCAAGACATTGGCTATACCATACTTAAAAGTTTTGAACTCTACCTTCTATCTTAATTTTTCCCTAAAAAATTATCTAAAGCTGGAGAAAAGAGGTAGCACGTGAAAAAGAGACTTTTCTTCCACTGATTAAACTTTTATCTAAAAAACCAAATGTTAGGACTTTTACATCGCTATAAATCTAGATAACTTCAACAACTATCTAGATTAAAAGTAACTACAACTTGTTCTTACTTCATCCTTCAGGCACCAAAGTCTGTTCCAAGTTTTATTATTTATATAAAACTTTTAATTTCCTTGAAAGGTTAGCAAAATATTTATACCTAAAAAATGTTTAAATTTTCAAGGAAAAACGTAAAATAACTAAAAAGAAGTTAAGTCAAAGAGATGAGTCCTAGGGCTAGAAGAATGTAATATTCAAGGCAACTTTGAAAGTCGACTTTGACACCTGGGGGAAGATGACACGTCTTCTTTACTAAGATCCCCTTGGTCTAAGAGGCAGCATCTTCCTAAATTCCTCTCTATGGCCCTTGAAAACAGTTTCAACATCTTTCTCTGGGCTCACAGTTTTTTTTACCCCAAATAGCTAACGGACTAGCTAGTCTAAGGAAGAACGAAAAACCGAAAGAAACTGGAGGTTTGGACAGCGCTGTCTTGACAACCTCACCCATGACCCCTCCTGAGTCACCAGGGATGCCGCGGGACCACAGCCCCTAGACTCCACTCTAATTACTACAATGTAAACATCCCCCTTCTCTTCCATGCCCGCCCTCAATTTCCTCCTCCCAACAATGGTTTTCCCGGGTCCCAGCAAGAAGAGGAAGAGACCACATACCCTCGGAAGTGAAGCGAGAGAAGGGCTTCAGCAGCTCTGCGAAGCTGAGGTGATTGCGACGAGTGAGTCGCTCGGCTTCGTCGCTGCACAGCGCGGCGACACAGGGAACGAAAGAGTCCGGGATTAGCTCCTGCACTGATTGCACACACTGGGCCATCGCCGCGGCTCAGTCAGCGGCGACGCCTGTCCTCGGGTCCAAACTCAAAGGCTAATCTTGCAACCGCCGCCGCCCGCCAGCCTGCCGGGCCGGGCGGGACCCCACACTGGAGCTTTAAAACAAGAGTGAACAGACGCCGCCGCCTCGGCTTCCGGGGTACACACCACCGACCCCTCCCCAAGTCACCGCCGGTCCTCAGCGCTCGCCCCGGCGCCCTCGCATTCCGCCTCGATAGGTGGAGACCCCGACAATCCCCATTAAATCCTCCCAACAGGAAAACCTCGGTCACTGCCTGACCGGAACTGCCATATTGAGGTTAGACGCTGACCCACCGGCAATACTAGTCCCGGCAGCCCCCGCGCTCGCTCCTCACGTGACTATGTTAAAGAAGTTGGTAGAGGCGAGGAGGAGGTGGAAAACGACGGATGCCGGTTGGGAAAGTAAAACCGGAAGTGGTGTGCCTGCAGGGCGGGTCCTCGGGGGCGGGGCTATGCGCGGTGGGCGGGGCAGGCACGTGACTTTAGGCGGTGTTCTCACGCTCCTTAGCAAATCCTCGCCAAGTGTGAGCGGCCCGGTGGGCGGTCGAAGTTGGTTCTGTCAGAGTGGCGGAGGTGACCGCTCACCTTCCGCTAGGACCACCCTATTTGGGGCTCCAAATACTCTCTCTGGCGGCGGACAGCCGTTGATGTAGCTGTTCGCATAGCTTCCTGTCCGCTCACCTGTCTTTGCTGCACTCGCCGATAGAAAGTAAGGGATACCTGCTCACCGGAGAGGGCGTGCCCCCTGCCAGGTGCGTTGGGGTTTCGGTGCATCGGACCTGAACAGGCCATGTATCTTACTTTTAGAAACGGACTGCCCCATATATCGACTCAACGAGCAAGCAGAAATGGATGTTGTTTTGGATGCTGGAATTAAAAGAGCATTAAGGGAAAACCCCAGCACTACTGCATTTTTGTTCGTCGCCCGGGAAAGATGTCCCTGCACACGTCCGCGTTGTTCGTTCACAGCCCCTTCCTTTTAACACTTTGTTACGGTGTTTACTTCATAGTGATGAAGGTACGGGAAACTGGTAATTATCTAGACACTGTATGGAGTCCTGAACTGGCTTACGTTCCTAGTTTTCAGTTTTATAGACTGCTTCTATAAATAGGTAGGAGTGAGTGAGAGTTGTTTTACTATAGAGTCAGTCACTCAATTGTTTGAACTCCTAATATGCCAAAAATATAAGACCAAGACAGGAGCAAAGTTTTATCGTGGTTATATGGTGACTTGATTAAAGAAAGCTTCCCCAACATTGCCATCTGATGTCTGATTGGCATCCTGAGTTTTTTCATTGTAAGAATTTTGACAGGTGAGATATGTGCCTTTCTTCTGGAAATTGAAAATGGGAGGTGGGAAAAGACAACAGGGCATGATGACATGATGCTTCCACTACAAATAGGTTTTTAAAATATAGCACTTGCAAGTTGAAGATCTGGAAATTCAGTTCCTTAAAACTATCATGGCTCAGTACCTCTGAGCACCCTGGGGGTGCTCTTCTCGCACCCCCAGGGGCACACATATTTCCTTTTGAATACCTCAGACCTCAATTCTTTGCCCTTTGTAATTTAAGAATCTCATACAATTGAGTGTGACCCAAGTTACAAGATACATCTTTTATAATAGGGCCCCTAAATGCAAGCATAATACTCTATCTAGTAATCAACTAAAAATAAAATTTTAAAAGGCAGTTTATTTTTACTGAAGGTAAAACTAGATGTATTAGACTCTTAAAGAAGAGCTTTCAAGGGTAATTGAGCCTAAATGGATGTTTTGAGATATAATTCACATTCCATAAACCCATAAACTTAACCCCTTTAAAGTGTTCAATTCAGTGGTTTTTTAGTATATGCATAAAATTGTGGGACTACTACTATCTAATTCCAGAACATTTTCATTATCCCCTCCCCCACCCTCTCAAAAACCTTGTACCATTAGTATTCACTCTCCCACCTCCTGCTGCCCCTAGCAAATACTAATGCACTTTCCCTATAGATTTGCCTATTCTGGATATTTCATATAAATGGAATCATATAATATGTAGCCTTTTGTGTCTGGCTTCCTTCGCTTAGCATCATGTTTTTCAGGGTTTGTCCATGTTGTACCATGAATCAATATTTTCTTCCTTTTTATGGCTGAGCCTAAATGAACTTTTGTCTTATGCATTGACTCTGTGATCTAGCACCACATCCACACATTGTTTCCAGTGAGTACTTCACTGTAAAAATGTATTTCTTTCCCAGTGTATCCTAGTCTTTTCTCTCCTTTGGCAAGGTCCTGTTTGAACTGTGGAGATCCCTTAAAGGAGATACTGGGGGCCGTGATAGCAGACCTATTAGTCAGGATTCTTTCAACTTCAAAACGAAACAGAAACTTGTAGTAGTTTAAACAAAGAAGGGAATGTAATGGCTTATGAAACTGCAGGTGAGTGTGGGATAAGCTTACAGGGAAGAGGGAAGAACTGAAAGGTTAAGTGTTTCAGTGAGCAGAACTAAGGACTCAACACCACCAAGTCTCTATCTGCCTCCGATTTCTAATTCTCTGTTTGCCTTCATTCTTCAGGGAGCCTTCTACACATGGCATGATCTGCCCACATTCCCAGACCATATCCTCTCAGCTTAACAAATCAGGCAGAAATGGAATTTCTTGTTCCTGACATCAGTGTCAATCCCAGAGAGGTGTGTCTGGTTTGCCCTGCTTACGTCACATTCTTTTCACTGGACCTGTCTATTTCCAGGGGCATGGGCGATATAACTGGCCTGGTATGGGTCATATTTCCACTCCTGCAGGGAGGGAGGTAAGATCTGTTACTAGAAAAATGGGGATGGGAAAGTTTATTGGCCAAAAAACCCAATAGTCATCATATACCACAAACCTACCCATTGGCTTTCTAGCACCCACACATACCTTCTTCCCAAATATATGATTCCAAGAATGCTTTACCTAACAATTATCCTCTTTAAAACTGAAAACATGCTCACCTTCTACTCAAAGGCAGACAAGCAAAAATCACATCCAGTCACTACATCCAACTCCAAGCCTGGGATCTCTGTATGATACGTGTTCTTCTTGGTCATGTCTGGATGTGGTTCTTCACAGTCTTGCTACTGATGGCTGAATTTTAAATGAAAACAACTCCAATTTAACTGTGCAGAAAAACAGGGAACCCTCAGTCCCATTTTTTTAAAGGGGAGAGAATTTATAATGGTCTGTGGACAAGGACGGTAAGGACTCATTCTCCAGTCACTGGAGTGAATCCCATGGTCGGCCAGTCTGACCTACCCCTAGTCTATCTGTCCTGCCTTCTGGGAGGATAGCCATTGATCAGTATTCTCCAGGGCCATTCCTGAGAAAGCTGAGAAGTTTAGGGGGAGAATATTTTCCTGAGGTCTGTGCTGTCTTCTGGTTGGCAAAATTATGAAGGCTTGGGGATTATCTCAAAGGGGCTCCTAGGATGATTGGGTACAAAATCAATAAAGGATACATAATCCTTCCAGATTTTCACTCTACCATCCTCCAAGGTATCGTCCTCTCCTTCAGGGTCAAAGCTGAGTCACTGCCACATCTAATTTCCAGCCTGCAGGTATGGGGAAAAGAGAAAGGAGAAGCATCTGTCTAATGGTTTAAGGTCAAATCATAGAAATGGCACTCAACAATTTCTGTCTTGTCCCACTGGGCCCCAATAAGTCTCATGGTCACACTTATCTCCAAAGGAGTCTGGAACATGTAGGCTCTATCTGGGCAGCTATGTGCTTAACTAAAACTACAGTCTGTTAGTAAATAAAGAGAAGAAAAACAAATACAGGATGAAGGGGTCTCCACCATGCTTTATCAGGAATGAGGGACCTTGCAGGAGGTATTTGGGTGGGGTATAGGACATCATATGTCTCTCATTTCTCTGACTCCTCTGGACTCTGGCTCTGCTGTGCCATATGCCCCCTGGACCAATCACTGTGTCCAGAAAAAAAAGATATGCTATTATTAACTGAGCCTTGGTCATGTGCCCACCCTTGAGGTCCAAGAGTTCACAGTCTGTTGCTAAAGGAGAGGAAACTTGTTGGACATAATAATAGCTCAGGCAGTGAAGGGGCTCTTTTTG
This sequence comes from Choloepus didactylus, assembly GCF_015220235.1. Classification (NCBI taxonomy): domain Eukaryota; kingdom Metazoa; phylum Chordata; class Mammalia; order Pilosa; family Megalonychidae; genus Choloepus; species Choloepus didactylus. Next base: position 48,569,836 of record NC_051322.1, on the reverse strand, counting down.
AAATACTGAAGATATGATCCAGTTTCCTTCCCTGCCCAAATCCAAGACTCTCAAAGCTCATACTATGCCAGTGGGCTTATATTTTTATAATCTGTTACCAAACATTCATGATTGTTCTATTTTGTATGTATGATGTTGTCAGTTTCTTTTCTGACAGCTGGTTTGTTGAAGTTTAAAGAACATGGAAACTGAAGTCAGAGAGACCTGAACTCAAAAGCAGCTCTACCACTTGTGAGTAAAAATAATATCACCATTATTGATCACCATGTATCAAGCACATTGCTTTACGTACATTGTCTACTACTTCTGCTACACAGACAAACCCTGAGAAGCTTATGTATCACCAGTTTTCAGGTATAGAAGCTGAGGCATGGAGCAATTAATTAATTTGCCCAAAATAGTAAGCACTGGAGCCAGAAATGAAACAGAACCAACTGAGTTTGACTTGAAAGCCTTGATAGGAGAAATTGCTTTTCCATATGTTTCCTTGTTTTGAAAGCACCTACAGAAGTTTTAGTTTTATTATACATAGTAGATTGAGTTATGTACCCCAGAAAAAATGTGTTCTTAAACTTAATTTATTTCTGTGGCTAGAACTCCATTATAAATAGGACCTTTTGAAGATGTTATTTTTTGTTGATGTGTGGCCAACTGAATCAGGAGGGTCTTAATCCTTATAGAGAAAAAGCCATGGGGAGGAGCTGGAACCAAGAAGTCAGTGGTGAACCCAGCATGTGACTGGAAAGTCAAGGAACCCAAAGATTGCCGGCCAACCCAAACACTACCCACCTGGGAAGAAGTAAGCCTTCTAGCCCCTGAAAGTGTGAGTCAATAAATTCTTCTTTTTAAACCAACACATTGGTATTTTAAGCCAACCCATATGGTATTTGTCATAGCAGCCTGGAAACTAAGGCAGTATATATTGTTTTAGCCTATAATCTGTGGCTTTTAATGAATTCCTTATGTTTTCTGAGCCTCACATTCTTTACGTGTTAGCTTAAAAAGCCGGGACTAGAAGATTTCTTGAATTCATTCCAGTTCTGAAAAACTGAGAAATCTCTTTCCACTATTGTTAAATTTCACTTATTTCAACAGTAGATGGTGCTGCAGAGTACTGACTTCAGTAATAAAAACAACAGATCTAATTTCTGAGTACATGGTTCTCATATGGAAGATATCTGTATATCGGAGAACTGGAGCTTTGGGGATGTCCTGAAAATATTTGTAGTTGCAAAGTTTATTAAACTCAAAGATTTTCTGCTACTCTGAAACACTGAAAAAAAAAAAAGGTTTAACTCTATAATCCATACATTGGCCTACATTTTAAAAAAACTTTTTATTGTAGTAGCATGTATATAACTCAGTATTTCCTATTTTAACCACACCTGAGTGTATAACTTAGTAGTATTAATTACAGTCACAACATTGTGCCACCATCACTAATATCCATCACCCCAAATTTTTCATCAACTCAAACAGAAACTCTGCCTACATTTTTATTATATTTACTTTCTAGATGTCAGAATAGCCAAAACAATCTTGAAAACAAAGAACAAAGCTGGATGGCTCACACTTCTCAATTTCAAAATTACTACAACACTAAAATCCTGACTAAAATAGATGGTATCCAATTTTGTGGTCAGTTGAAGAGGAATCTATAAGGATTTTAAAGTTATTTGCCTTAATAACATAGCCTCCAAATATGTAAAGCTAAAACCAGCAAAATTAAAAGAAGCAATGGACAATTTCTTCATTATTGTTGGAATAAGCAGACAAAATCATCCAATAATCTCAATAGCTGCAGAAAAACATTAGGTAAAATTCCATACCCTTTCATATGAAAATACCAATTTACATTTAAAAAAAAAAAAACTCTCAGCAAACTAGGAATTAAGGATACACTTCATCTGATAAAAAGGTATCTCAAAACACCTACAGAAAACATCATTTTTGATGATGAAATATAAAAAACCTTCCCTGGGGAAAAAAAAAAGGATGTCCACTAACACCACTTTTATTCAGCGTTGTATAGTATGTCCTAGCCATTACAACTAGGAAAAAAAAAAAAGAAATAAAATCATCATTATTCACAGATGATATAATCATGTACATAAAAAGTCCAAAAGAACCTCAGGTCAACCACTAGAATCAGTAAGTGAATTTAGCAAGATCAGTCGATACAAGGTTAGTATATAAAAAATCACTTATATTTCCATATACTAGAAACAAACAATTAGAAATGCTAAAACAATACAACGTAGCATCAAAAGACATCAAATACCTAAGAATAAATGACTGACAAATGTGCAAGACATACTCTGAAAACAACAAAACATCACTGAGAAAAATTTAAAAACCCAATAAAATGGAAGCATATACCATGATCATGGAATTGAAAGACATATTTTTTCAGTATTTTAAAGATGACAACTCTTCTCATACTGATCTGGAGATTCAATATAATCACAATAGAACTCCTTTTAGCTCTTTTTGAGAAAATTGACAATTTGATGAAATTTATTTTAAAATTTACATTGAAATGTAAAGGACTAAGAATGGCAAATTCATTTTTTAAAAAAGGACAAAGTTGGAGAACTTACATTATCAGATATCAAAACTTATTTTTCAATGCCGATATAAAAGTCTGGTATTGATTCAAGTGTAGATAAATGGACCAATGGAACAGAATATAAATTCCAAAAGTAGACTGTTTATGACATAGTTGACACTGCAATGAGGAAAAGGATAGTTTTTCCAATAAATAGTGCTGGATCAATTCAATATCTATATTAAAAAAGGAATCTTGACCTCTACCTCATACCATATACAAAAATCTATGCCAGATTCTTATATACTTAAAATGTGAAAGAAAAAATTCTAAAACTTTTATAATATGACATAGAAAAATATATTCAAAACTTTAGAGGATGCAAATATTTCTTAAGCAGAACACAAAACATATAAAGGAAGAGATTGCTAAATTGGACTTCACTAAAATTAAAATTTCTATTCAACAAATATATTATTAAGAGAGTAAAAATGCAAGGTACACAAAATAGAAGAAGATATTTGTGATACATATATCCAGTAAAAACTTGATCCAGAATATATATGAAACTTCTATGAATCAATTAAAAAAAAAAAAGACAATACAATTTAAAAATGGGCAAGTGATTTGAACAGCCACTTCACAATAGAGGACATGCAAAAGACCAATAAATACATGACAGTATGCTCCACATTATTACCAGGGAATGCAATTAAAGATAAATAAATACCACTACACACCCACCGTAATGGCTGGGATTGACAAGGAGCTGCTGGTAGGAGTTAAAAGTTATTTAAGTTGATTCAATCCCATGAGCTTCAGCTGTTCTCTACACTTGGATACTGGGAACTACAGAAACCCATAACTGGCTTGCTTACCTAGACCAGGACTCCCTAAGAAACACAAACAAGTCACATTTCAGTAATTGAATAAAGTTGATGTTTTGTGTACCCAGCAATCCACTCCAAATATATAGTCAACATAAATGCATGTTTCCCAAAAGTCATGTACAAGAAAGTCCATGGCAGTATATTGATAATAGTTCTAACAGTAGAATGGATAAACTGGGGTAATATTCATATAAGAATATTATACAGCAATACAAAAAATGAGCTAATGCCACCTAACAGTGCAGACAAATCTTCCAGACTGTGTGGTTCTTTGTACACTACATAAAAGACAGAAAGAATGCATTTATAATGATAGATGTCAGAATAGTGGTTAACTTTGCTGAGGGTATATTGACTGGGAAAGGGCATGAGATAGGCTTCTGGAGTGCTGGAAATGTTCCAGATCTTGATCTGGGGAGTGGCTCATTTATACAAATTTGATGATCTGTAAACATAAATTTGTACACGTTTATTGCTAGGTTGTACTTCAATATTCAAATATTTACCAAGAAAAGCAGAAGTACTATCCAACTGAAAGAATGGGGATAAATCATTTACATGTAGATTGATACCACTGTAAATTAATGACCACCAAATGTGAATTCAATACTGCTGTCAATATTGAACTTACCCACATCCTTGGACTAATTTTTTTAGTACATTTTTATTGTGAAATATAACATATATACAGAATAGTGATAAGTTTCAAAGTACAATTTATCAAGTAGTTAGCAAATTTTAAATAGGTAATTTCAGAGAAATGGGTTATAGTTCCACAGTTTCAGTTATTCCCTTATTGTTAAATATAACATATATTTAGAAAGGTGATAACTTTCAAAGTACAATTTAACGAGTAGCTATAGAGCAAATTTCAAAGAATGTTATGGGTTGCAGTTCCACCATTTCAGTTATTTCCTTTTAGCTATTCTAATACCCCAGCATCTAAAATATATATTATATATCTCTGTATATAATATAGAGATATATAAAAAGATTTAGTATTCATAATCCTTTGTTAAATCCTATCTTATCTGTTCCTACCCCTTCCTCTCATTTAATCAGTTTCTCGATCTTCAGGGATGTCTAGGCGCGGTGACCACCGTAACTTGTTCATATTAAAAAGGGGTGTCAACATTATGGGGAAGGGCGCTGCATCAAGTTGATGTTCTTAAAGAGGCTGTTGCCTCAGGGTTTGAGGACTTGTCTGGCATAAGAACACTGGTGGATTTAAGTTTCTGGAAAATGAACTTAGTGAAACTTTTATAGCATCTCGAATAGGAACCTAGGTATTTCGGGACTACTGTTGGTTAGGGCTTGGCATACTGTGGTAATTTGGGATGTCTAGCTGGAGCTTGCATACGAGTAACCTCCAGGATAGCCTCTCAACTCTATTTGAAATCTCTTAGCCACTGTAACCTTATTTCGTTACCTTTCTTTTCCCCCTTTTGGTCAAGAAGGCATTTTCAATCCTTCGATGCCAAGGCCAGGCTCATTCCTGGGAGTCGTATTCCACATCACCAGGGAGATTCACTCCTCTGGGAGTTGTACTAATTTTTATTTCCCTTCTTCCCTCTCTACCAGCTTGAAAATTATACATTTAATTTTTTTAAGATTTTTTATTTTTATTTTTTTGTAAACTTTACAAGACATAACCATTTTAAGTATACAATTCAGTGACATTAAATACATTGACAATGTTGTGTTACATTCACCATTAACCATTTCCAGAATGTTTATGTCATCCCAAACAGAAACTGTTTACCCATTAAGTGAATAACTCCCCATTCCCCCCTCCTCCCAGCCCCTGATAAACACTATTCGTTTTCTGTCACCAGGAGTTTGCCTATTTTGGATACTTCCTATAAGTGGAATCATACAATATTTGTCTTTTTGTGTCTGTCTTATTTTACTTAGCGTAATGTTTTCAAAGTTCATCCATATTGTAGCATATTTCAGATCTTCTTTTCATTTTATGGCTAAATAATATTCCGTTGTATGTATTTACTACATTTTATCCACTCATCTGTTGATGTACACATGAATTGTTTCCAGCTTTGGGCTATTGTGAATAATGCTGTTCTGTACAATGGCTTACAAGTATCTGTTTGAGTCTCTGTGGGTCGTATGGTAATCCTATGTTTAACTTCTTAGGGAACCGCCATATGTTTTCTTCAACAGCTGTACCATTTTATATTCCTGTCAGCAATACATTCCAGTTCTATTTTCTTCAATACTCACCAACACTTGTTATTTTCTGTTTGTTTGTTTGTTTTTTAAGTAGTAATAGCCATCCTAGTGGGGGTGAGTATCTCATTGTGGTTTTGATTTGCATATCCTTAATGGTTAATGATGTTGAGCATCTCTTCATATGCTTATTGGTCATTCGTGTATTCTCTTTGGAGAAATGTCTATTCGAGTCCTGTGCCCATTTTTTAATTGAGTTGTCTTTTTGTTGTTGAGTTTAGGCGTTCTTTATATATTCTGGATATTAAACCCTTAGCAAATACATGATTTCCAAATATTTTTCCCATTCGGTTGGTTGTCTTGTCATTTTCTTGATAATGTCCTTTGATGGACACAATTTTTAATTTTGATGAAGTCCAATTTGTCTGTTTTTTCTTTTGCTGCTTGGGCTTTTGATGTCATCTCAAAGAATCCATTACTAATACAAGCTCCTGAATATTTTTTTTCCCTGTTTTCTAGGTTGTTCATCCATTTCAAGTTAATTTTTGCATATGGTGAGAGATTGGGATCCAAATTCTTTTTTTTTTTTTTTTTTTTTTTGAACGTAGATTTCCAGTTGTCCCAGAACCATTTGTTGAAGAGACTATTCTTTCCCCATTGAATGGACTTGGCACTCTTGTTGAAAACCAACTTTCTATGGATTGTATTGTATTTCTGGTTACTTGGTCCAGACTTTAGTCTATATGTCTAATCTCATGCCAGTACCACACTGTTTTAATTACTGTAGCTTTATCGTAAGTTCTGAAATTGGAAAGTGTGTCCCCAACTTTGTTCTTCTTTTTCAAGATTGTTTTGGCTATGCAGAGCCCCTTGCAATTCCATAAATTCCATATGAATTTGAGGATCAGATTTTCCATTTTTCCCAAACTGTCTGTTGAGATTTTGATAGGGATTGCAGTGAATCTCTAGATCACTTTAGGCGGCACTATTGACATTTCAACAACAGTCTTCCGATTCATGAGCATGTGATGTCTTGCCATTTATTTAGGTCTTCTTTAATTTCTTTCAGCAATGATTCAGTTTTCAACATACAGGTCTTTTAACCTCCTTGGTTAAATTTATTCCTAACTATTTTATTCTTTTAGATACTATTGTAAAAGGAATTGTTTTCTTAATTTCCTTTTCAGATTGTTCATTACTTGTGTATGAAAGTACAACTGATTTTTGTGTGTTGATCTCATACCCTGCAACTTTGCTGAATTTGTTTATTATCTCTTGTAGATTTCTTATGGATTCCATGGGGTTTTCTATATATAGGATCCTGTCATCTGCAATTAGAGATAGTTTTACTTCTTCTTTTCCAACTTGGATGCCTTTTATTTCTTTTTTCTTGCCTATTTACATTTAATTTTTATTCTCATAGTTTTATCCTTATTTTTTAACCTCTATACTTAAAGTTTAAATTTAATCAGTGTCTCTGTTCTCTTCCAAATAACATGAGGTTCTTAAATCTTTCAACTCAGATTACTCCTGAAAGTAGACCCTCCTAGTTGCCTGACTCATATACATTCTTTTCTTCTTTTTTGCCTTCTCCACTCTTTATTTACTAAAAGAATCCCAATTTTGTTCAGGGTAACCATGTACTCTTTTAAAAAAATCTCCCCAGACTTTTTTGCAGCAACGGGTGGCCATATGATTCAGTTCTCACCAATGAGATACATGAGGAGGGCATTTAATACTTCTCCCTATCCTGAATGTTAGAGCTTCCACTTAGGTAGAAAGCAGGGGCAGCAATGTTCTGGGTAGATAGCCAGGTTTCAGCTAAAGCAAAGAGAGAAGAACTAAGGGAAGAGGTTGAGAATAACAGAGGTTTCTATTCTGTGGGATAAAAATTCCTGTAGGCACTGTGTAAAGTGCTGTGGTCAGGAAATGGAGTAGTGGGAATTTGGATCAGAGGAGGAGAAGTTCAGAGTACGGTGTGAATGGGAGTATAGAGAAAGATAAACTGTTAGAGTTGTTTGCATCTTTAGTAGTGTCTGAAGGTAACAATGAAGTGAAAATGGTGGCTTCAGTTAGCAACAAAGTATCTAAATAATTGGTCCCAGCAGTCCTCTGGTTGTTGGGGAGAAAATGGACAGACTGAGTGTAGTCTCAGTTCTTTCAAACAGAATCATCTGAGACCTATTTTGCTTGTGTTTCAAAAGGGTCCTGATGTAGGTCTACAGTGAAATTGTTTAATTCCCAGTATTCCAGGTATAGGAAAAAAAAACAAAAAAAACAACAACCAAAGCCACTGGTGGTTAGTGGGACTCATCCCTAAAAGGAGTCAGCCTTAGCCTAGATACATTGCATGAGCTTTGGAAATGAGGTTCTGCCTTTGAGGTCCAAGAGTGAGGTTTGGAATTCTGATCTGTATGTGCTGATGTCCCAAGCAGAAGTTTTAGTGGTTAATGGCCTAGTATCTAGACCCTGAGGGAAGAACAAGGGTACCAAGGCCCTGGTAGTCAAATGACTTTAAATTCTGACATAATAAAATATTAAGTTATTATACATATGTTACTTTATTCAATTCCTCTGAGTTAGGGATTATCTTAGTTTTCATTTACAACTAAGGAAACTAAGATTAGGAAGATGAAGTGACATAAAAAAACATGGTACAGTTAATACATGGTGGAGCCAATACTCAAAGCCAGTTCTTTCTGATTCAACAAACACATTCTTAATTGTGCACCGAAAGCCTTTTTTGAAGCTGTGCCAAAATTGGAGGTTCTAACCCTGCCTCAGTCTTCCCAAAGTATTTGGGACCCAGCTCAAAGAATGCTTAAAGTACTATGGGAACAGAAATGAGGAAAGGATTAATTCTGATTAATTCTGCCAACGAGGTCAGAGAAGGCTCCATAGAGGAATTTACACTTGAATTGTGTCTTCAAGAATGAGTAGTCTTGATGCCATCGGAGAAAAAGAATAGAGAAATGGAATTGAGATGCTAAAGTCCATAGTGTGTTCTTAGGAAGTTCAATTTGACTTGTTCTTGAGGTGTTTGGATGAAATTGGCAGGAAACAGGCTGATAAAACAGATTTTAAAGGCTTTTAAATGCCTAATGAGAAATTTTATTTCTGTCCTAAGGGCAATGATGAATCACTAATGATTTGAACTAGGGGACTGGCATGATGAGATATGTTTTAGAAAGATGACTATGGCAGCAGTCTAAAGGATGAATGAAAGTGGGGCAAGGCTAGAGATCATGAGAATCCTAACAGGGAAGGAATTAAGAATCAAGGAATTAGCATATCAGCAGTAGGAATGAAGAGGAGGACAAACGATCCACAAGACTTGGTGACTTTTTGGTTGTGGAGAAACTAGGAGAAGCAACAGCCAACGATGACTCTAACATTTATAATTAGGGCACCAGTCTGAACGGTGATACATTTAGTCGAGGATGATACATTTAGTAATGATGACAACAACAACAAACAATAATATTAATAGCTAACACATTGAAAATTTACCTCAAGCACCCTTCTAAGTGCTTTACACACTAATCTTTTTATATGCTATTTATATCCCCCTTTTTAGTTGCGGAAACTCAGGCACAGAGCTGCCCTATATCTACTAAGTTGAAGAGCTGAGATTTAAATTGTGCAGTTTGGCATCATTGTGTAGTTTTCATCATGACCATATAATATAGGAAGAGGATACAGTTTGGGAAAAGAAGATTAATTTAGTTTTTAACTTTGCCAAGTTGGAGGTGAACTCTAAATTGGGACATTGCATAAGTATAAAATAGTTTTGCAGCTCAGAACAAAAACGTCTGCTCAGGGATTGTTCTAGTTTGCTATTGCTGCCGGAATGCAAAACACCAGAAATGGATTGGCTTTTATAAAAGGGGGTTTATTTGACTACACAGTTATGGTCTTAAAGCCATAAAGTATTCAAGGTAATGCATCAGCAATCGGGTACCTTCACTGGAGGATGGCCAATGGTGTCCAGAAAACCTCTGTTAGCTGGGAAGGCACGTGGCTGGCATCTGCTCCAGAGTTCTGGTTTCAAAATGGCTTTCTCCCAGGATGTTCCTCTCTAGGCTGCAGCTCCTCTTCAAAATGTCACTCTTAGTTGTTCTTGGGCTCTTTGTCCTCTCTTATCTTCTCCAGAGCAAGTGTCTGCTTTCAGTGGCCATCTTCAAACTGTCTCTCATCTGTAGCAACTCACTCAGCTCCTGTGCATTCTTCAAAGTGTCCCTTTTGGCTGTAGCAAGCTCACTCCTTCTGTCTGAGCTTATATAGTGCTCCAGTAGACTAATGAAGGCCCTCGCTGAGTGTGTGGGGGCACACCTCCATGGAAATTATCCATTGAAAGATCTTACCCACAGCTGAGTGATCACATCTCCATGGAAACATCCAATCAAAAGTCTCCAACCCAATCAACACCAATATGTTTCCTGCCCACACAAGACGGCATCAAAGATAATGGCATTTTGGGGGACATAATACATCCAAACCAGCACATTCCACCCTCTGAACCCCAAGATTCCATGATCTTTCCATATACAAAATACATTCATCCCATCACAATATCACAGAAACCTAAATCATTTTAGTAACAATAGTTAAGTACAAGATCCCATTAAATTGTTACAGGCATGTTTTGTCCTAAGGCATAATTCCCCTCTAGCTGTGGACCTGTAAACTTAGAACAAGTTATGTACTTCCAATATACAAAGGAGGGACAGTAAACATAGGGTAAACTTTCCCATTGCCATAAGGAGAAATTGAAAGGAAAACAGGGTTCACAAGACCAAAACAGTGCCTAAAACCTGCAGGGCAAACTCCTTAAGATTTCAAAGTCTGAGAGTCTACAGAACAACATTGCATCCCTGGGCCTTGAAAGAGCGGGAGTCCAACCCTTTCCAAAGGCATTTTTGGCAGCCCTTTTCTCTCCAAATGCTGGAGTGGGTACTCCAACATGTCTACACATTGGGGAGATCACTTTCTCGGCCCCACCCTCCTCAAACATCGGGGCAGCACCCGAATTCTCTTCCATGCCGGTGCAACACTCAACTCCTTCAGAACAGTGGAGTGGCAGCCAGGTTCTCCCCAATTTCCTGGGAATGTGCTCCACCCTCTATGGGGCTTGGGGTGACAGAATTCTTGAGCATCAAGGCGGAAGGCCCACCCTCGACCTCCAGGGCAAACTCACCCTTTCCATGCGTGTGGGCCACTGCGCTCTCCTAGCCCGAGACCTGTTGACTCCAGACCTCAACCTCCATGGCTCTGTCTTTGAAGAAATTTTTCCTTCAATTTGTTCCTTGTCTGTCCCCTCCAGTCCAGACCAGCAGCAGCTCCGTCTATAAAGATCTCGCAAAAATTCTGTTGGCTTCGCATGAAGCACACAGGAGTCAAAGCCATCAGACGATAGGACTTTTCACAAACCCTTTTCTGGATAACCCTATCTCTAGTCTTGGCTTGTACTGAAATGGTGGTTGGGTTCCAAGTTTGGTTAAATCCTCATGTGTGGCTGTAGCTTTCGGGGTTCCACCCCCTGGAAGCCCAGAGTTTTTCAGGCCATCAATTTCTGGTTTCTTTGAAACCAAGAGTTCAGTTCTCAGCTTATCTCTCTCCACTTGCATTTTACTATAAGTTGCAAGGAGAAGCCATGCTATATATACAACTTTTAGTTTTGAAATCTCATCAGCCAAATATCCCAGCTCGTCACCTTCAAATTCTTCCTTCCATCTGACACCAGGACTCAATTTTGCCAAATTCTCTGCCACTTTAAAACAAAGATCACCTTTCTTCCAGTTCGCAACAATACAGTCATCATTTCTGTTCAAGGCCTCAACAAAAGTATCTTTGGAGTCTGTATTTCCACAAATAGTCTCTTCAAAGCAGTTTAGGCCTTTTCTATCAAGTTCCTCACAGTTCTTCCAGAATCTTCCCCTTTTCCATTTAAAAAGCCATTCCAACATGTTTGGTATTTGCAAACTCAGCAGCAAAAGCATCCCACTTCTCTGGTACCAAAATCTGTTCTAGTTTGCTAATGCTGCCAGAATGCAAAATACCAGAAATGGATCAGCTTTTATAAAAGGGGGTTTATTTGGTTACACAGTTACAGTCTTAAAGCCATAAAGTATTCAAGGTAACACATCAACGATCAGGTACCTTCACTGGAGGATGGCCAGTGGTGTCTGGAAAACCTCTGTTAGCTGGGAAGGCACGTGGCTGGCACCTGCTCCAGAGTTCTGGTTTCAAAATGGCTTTCTCCCAGGATGTTCCTCTCTAGGCCGCAGCTCCTCTTCAAAATGTCACTCCTAGTTGCTCTTGGCCTCTTTGTCCTCTCTTATCTTCTCCAGAGCAAGAGTCTGCTTTCAATGGCCGTCTTCAAACTGTCTCTCATCTCCAATACTCTCTCAGCTCCTGTACATTCTTCAAAGTGTCCCTTTTGGCTGTAGCAAGCTCACTCCTTCTGTCTGAGCTTATATAGTGCTCCAGTAGACTAATCAAGGCCCACGCTGAGTGGGTGGGGCCACACCTCCAAGGAAATTATCCATTGAAAGATCTTACCCACAGTTGAGTGATCACATCTCCATGGAAACATCCAATTTATAGGTCTCCAACCCAATCAACACCATTACATTTCCTACCCACACAGGACTGCATCAGAGATAATGGCGTTTTGGGGGACATAATACATCCAAACCAGCACAGGGATACAGGTTTGAAAGCTCTCAGTTTCTAGGCAATTGTGAATGCCTTGGAATAGAAAGGTTACCTCTAAAGACTATTCAGTGAAATGGAAGAGAACCATTTCAAAAACCCAAGGAAAGTCAGAGTTTCAACAAGTAGGACATGGCTCACAGCATCAAATTTTACAAAGATAAAGAAAACCTTTCAGAAATAGATGTGGGAGGTACTGTGGTTTGGCATTTGAGAAAATGTTGATACCTTCCATTTGGAAATCAACTTTCCTCCCTTTGAGCTCCTTCATACTTAACTCATGGCACAAATACTGCTTTTATCACCTCATGTTTGGTATCATGGTTGTTTGTGCATGTTTTATTTTCTCTTCTAGAGGGTAAAATCTCTCAAAGGATTAAGTCCTAGGCTTCTCTGTTTTCCCATATCTCGTACTGTGTCTTATACAAAGGAGATCTTCAATAAACTTTTGTAGATTTAATCATGACTTCTCACTTAACTATTCTTCCTAACTCTATACTCTTCCCCCTCCAACACATCCGCCATTCTTCTGCAAAAATTACCCACCAGAAATTCAATTCTGGTTCCAGGCTTAATATCTTTCATTGACTATCACTTTGGGAACATTGTTTCAGTTTGCCAATGCTACTTGTTATGCAAAATACTAGAAAATGGATTGGCTTTTATAAAGGAGGTTTATTTGGTTACAAAATTACAGTCTTAAGGCCATAAAAGTATCCAAGCTATGGTGTGAACAAGTATACCTTCACTGAAGGAAGGCCAGTGGTGTCTGAAAAATTTCTGTTAACTGGGAAGACATGTGGCTGGTGTCTGCTGATCCCAGGTTGTGTTCCAGCTTCTCTCTCAGCCCCTGTGCATTCTTCAAGTGTCCCTCTTGGCTGTAGCTGCTCTGCGTCTGGGCCTGTGTGAATCTTTCTGAAGTACTCCAGTAATCCAATAAAGACCCACCCTGAATGGGTGGGGCAACACCTCCATAAAAATAATCCAATGAAAGGTTTTGCCCACAGTTGCTTGAAACACATCTCAGTGGAAACACTGAACTAATAGGTTCCAGCCTAATCAACACTAATACATGTGCCCCCATAACACTGCATCAAAGAACATGGCATTTTGGGGGACATAATACATACAAACCAGTACAGACATTATCTAAACTGCTTAGTGGAGGAGATAAGACCTTTCAACTGGGGCCCGTCCCAGGAGCTCTGGCTTCATCTGCAAGTTCTCCACACACAGCAGATTCTAAACAAACTGAGTTTGTTGCCCCAGTTCATCTTGCTTTGATACTCCTTCATGCATTTGCTTATACTATTTCCTCTAACTAGAATGTTCTCACTTTCATTCTTATGTTAATTTTTTTTTGAAATGCTTTATTTTGAAATAATTTCAAGCTATGGGAAAGTTGCAAAAATAAAAACAATACAGAGCATTCAAATATACCCCTATCCAGACACCCCAGATACCCAGACAACTTTTAACACTTTGCCACATTTGACATATCATCTTATCTATCTCTATCAATCGATCAATCCATAATTTCTAACCATTTGAGAGTAGGTTGCATATATCATGCTCCTTTAACACTTAGTAGTTCCATGTATATTTCCTAAGAAAAAAGGATATTCACCTATGTACCACATTAAATACAGTCATTAATTGTCAGTGATGCTTTAGTGTCTCTCTCTTTCTAATTGTGGTAACATATGTACAATGTAAAATTTTCCGTTTCAGCCACACCCAAGCATACAGTTGAGTGGCATTAATCATATTCACAAGTTGTGCTGCCATCACCACCATCCATTACCAAAAAGTTTTCCATCACCCCATGAAGAAACACTGCATTAACTCCCCATTCCCCTCCCTACCCTCCATCCCTGGTAACCTGTCATCTACTTTCTGTCTCTGTGAGTTTTTATAGCTTAGTTATTTCTTATAAATGGAGTCATACAATATCTACCCTTTTGTGTCTGGCTTATTTTACTTAATTTAATGTCTTGAAGGTTCATCTATGTTGTAGCATGTGTCAGAACTTCATTCCTTTTTTCCAGCTGAATAATATTCTGTTGTAAGTACACACCACATTTTGTTTATCCATTAATCTCTCAGTGGTCACTTGGATTGCTTCAACCTTTTGGCTGTTGTGAATAGTGCTGCTATGAATATTGATGTACAAATATCTGTTTGAATCCTTGCTTTCTATTCTTGTGAGTGTATAACTAGAAGTGGGATTGCCATTCATATGGTAGTTCTATGCTTAACTTTTTTGAGGAACCGTCAAACTGGTTTCCGTGTTGGCTGCATCATTTTATTTTCCCACTAACAATTTCTTTACTCCTGGCCAACACTTGTTATTACTACCACCACCACCACCCCTTTTTAAATAATAGCCATTCTAAGGGATATGTTCTGGTATCTCTTGGTTTTCATTTGCATTTCCCTAATGGCCAGTAATGTTAAGCATCTTTTCAGGTATTTATTGGCTATTTGTGTATCTCTGTTGGAGAAATGTCCATCTCATTCTTTTTTCTATTTTTTAATAGGGTTGTCTTCTGTTGTTGAGTGGTTGATTCTTTTTATATTCTAGATATTAAATCCTTATCCAATATGTGGAGAAATTGGAATTCTTATTCATTGTTGGTGGGACTGTATAATGGTACAGCTACTCTGGAAGACAGTCTGGTGGTCCCTTAGAAAACTAGATATCAAGTTATCCTTTGACCCAGCAATTTCACTTCTCGGTATATACACAAAAGAACTGAAAGCAGTGACATGAACAGATATCTGCACACTGATGTTCATAGCAGCATTATTCACAATTGCCAAGAGATGGAAACAACCCAAATGTCCTTCAACAGATGAGTGGATAAATAAAATGTGGCATATACACATGATGGAATACTATGTGGAAGTAAGAAGGAATGGAGTCATGAAACATATGACAACATGGATGTACATTGAAGACATAATGCTGAGAGAAATAAGCCAGGCACAAAAACAGAAATATTGTATGTTACCACTAATGTGAACACTGAAAAAATGTAAAATAATTGGTTTATACTGTAGAATGTAGGGGACCTAGCAATAGACAGCAAATAATGAAGGGGGAACAATAATCTAATAACAGATAAGTTATGGAGGGTAAAAATGTTATGGAAATGCTCAGGAACGACTATGGTTTGTTACTTTCTGGGGGGTATGGGAAGCACAAGTTGGCATCAATGTAGTTATTTTAGGTTATTTGTTTTTCTTATTCCTTTGGTTATAGTTTGTTAATTTTCTTGGTGAATGGTAGGAACATGCTAGAAGCAGTGTAGTTATTTTAGGATATTTGTTTTTTCTTATTCCTTTGTTTTGGTTTTGTTTGAAATGTTTTTATATTTTTTGTTTTTTAATTTTTTGATAAAGTCAAAAAAAAACAACAAATGAGTATTTAAAAAAAGTAAATAAGTAAATGAACAATGTGGGGTGGAGGGAAATGGAATGTTTTGGATGTTCTTTGTTAATTTTTTTTTTTATTTTTTGGAGTAATGAAAATGTTGAAAGATTGATTGTGGTGATGAATGAACAACTTTTTGTTGATACTATGAACAACTGGTGGTACACTTTGGAGGATTTTATGTTATGTGAATATATCTCAATAAAATTGCATTTAAAAAAAAAAGTGGGTTCCAAATACTGCTCCCATTCTGTAGGTTGTTGTATCACTTTCTTGATAATGTCCTGCACAAAAGTTTTCAATTTTGATAAAAGCCAGTTTATCACTTTTTTCCTTTACAATTTATTCTTTTTATGTCTTAAGTATCTTGGCTTACCCCAAGGTCACATAAATTTTATCCTGTATTTTATTCAGAATTTTTTAGTTGTTAGTTTTTTTAATCTAGTTATATGATTAATTTCAAGTAATTTGGTATGTGATTTGAGACACGGTCGACATTAATTTTTTCCATATGGCTATGAAGTTATTATTGCATAATTTCTTTAAAAGACCTTGCTTCCCATTGAATTCCTTTAGAACCTTTGTAGAAAATCAATTGACCATATGTATAAGAGTCTATTTCTGTATTATCTATTCCATTCCATTGATCTATGTCTATCTTTATATCAGTATCACACTATCTTGATTATTATAGCTTTATAGTAAGCCTTGGAATCAGGTAGCTTAAGTCCTTCAAGTTGTGCTGTTTTTAAAATTGTTTTGGCTACTCTAGGTCATTTCCATTAAACATAAATTTTAGAATAAACTTGTCAGTTTCTATTTAAAAAAAAAAAAGGTCACTAGAATGATGATTGAGATTATATTGAATCTATACATCAATTTGGAGACAATTGAGATATTAACAATATTGAGTCTTCCAATCCATGAACATAGTGTGTGGTGCCATTTATTTAGTTTTCTTTAATGTCTCTCAAATGTTAAACCCACCTTGCATTCTGAGAACAAACCCTTCTTGGTCATAATATATTATCCTTTTATATATTGTTGGGTTTGATTTATTAATATTTTAAATAACTTTAAGTCTGCTCATCAGGAATATTAGATTGTAATTTTAAATTTTTGTCTGATTTGTGGTTATGTTGGCCACATAAAACAAATTAGGGGGGAGGCGGGGCAAGATGGCAGACTGGTGAGCTGTAAGTTTTAGTTACTCCTCCAGGAAAGTAGGTAAAAAGCCAGGAACTGCATGGACTGGACACCACAGAGCAATCTGTCTTTGGGCATACTTCATACAACACTCATGAAAACGTGGAACTGCTGAGATCAGCGAAATCTGTAAGTTTTTGCGGCCAGGGGACCCGCGCCCCTCCCTGCCAGGCTCAGTCCCGGGGGAGGAGGGGCTGTCAGCTCCGGGAAGGAGAAGGGAGAACTGCAGTGGCTGCTCTTATCGGAAACTCATTCTACTGATTCAAACTCCAACCATAGATAGACTGAGACCAGACACCAGAGACTCTGAGAGCAGCCAGCCCAGCAGAGAGGAGACAGGCATAGAAAAAAAACAACACGAAAAACTCCAAAATAAAAGCAGAGGATTTTTGGAGTTCTGGTGAACACAGAAAGGGGAAGGGCGGAGCTCAGGCCTTGAGGCGCATATGCAAATCCCGAAGCAAAGCTGATCTCTCTGCCCTGTGCACCTTTCCTTAATGGCCCTGGTTGCTTTGTCTGTTAGCATTTCAATAACCCATTAGATCTCTGAGGAGGGCCGTTTTTTTTTTTTTTTTTTTTTAAATCCTTTTTGCTTTTTCTAAAACAATTACTCTAAGAAGCTCAATACAGAAAGCTTCAAAGAATTGCAATTTGGGCACGTCAAGTCAAGAGCAGAACTAAGAGAGCTCTGAGACAAAAGGCAATAATCCAGTGGCTGAGAAAATTCACTAAACAACACAACTTCCCAAGAAAAGGGGGGTGTCCGCTCACAGCCACCATCCTGGTGGACAGGAAACACTCCTGCCCATCGCCAGCCCCATAGCCCAGAGCTGCCCCAGACAACCCAGTGTGATGGAAGTGCTTCAAATAACAGGCACACACCACAAAACTGGGCGTGGACATTACCCTTCCCTGCAACCTCAGCTGATTGTCCCAGAGCTGGGAAGGTGGAGCAGTGTGAATTAACAAAGCCCCATTCAGCCATCATTTGAGCAGACTGGGAGCCTCCCTACACAGCCCAGCAGCCCAGAACTGCCCTGGGGGGACGGCACTCACCTGTGACATAGCACAGTCATCCCTCAACAGAGGACCCGGGGTGCACAGCCTGGAAGAGGGGCCCACTTGCAAGTCTCAGGAGCCATACGCCAATACCAAAGACTTGTGGGTCAGTGGCAGAGACAAACTGTGGCAGGACTGAACTGAAGGATTAGACTATTACAGCAGCTTTAAAACTCTAGGATCATCAGGGAGATTTGATTGTTAGGGCCACCCCCCCCTCCCCGACTGCCCAGAAACACGCCCCACATACAGGGCAGGCAACACCAACTACACACGCAAGCTTGGTACACCAATTGGGCCCCACAAGACTCACTCCCCCACTCACCAAAAAGGCTAAGCAGGGGAGATCTGGCTTGTGGAGAACAGGTGGCTCGTGGACGCCACCTGCTGGTTAGTTAGAGAAAGTGTACTCCACGAAGCTGTAGATCTGATAAATTAGAGATAAGGACTTCAACTGGTCTACAAACCCTAAAAGAACCCTATCAAGTTCAGCAAATGCCACGAGGCCAAAAACAACAGAAAATTATAAAGCATATGAAAAAACCAGACGATATGGATAACCCAAGCCCAAGCACCCAAATCAAAAGACCAGAAGAGACACAGCACCTAGAGCAGCTACTCAAAGAACTAAAGATGAACAATGAGACCATAGTACAGGATATGAAGGAAATCAAGAAGACCCTAGAAGAGCATAAAGAAGACATTGCAAGACTAAATAAAAAAATGGATGATCTTATGGAAATTAAAGAAACTGTTGACCAAATTAAAAAGATTCTGGACACTCATAGTACAAGACTAGAGGAAGTTGAACAACGAATCAGTGACCTGGAAGATGACAGAATGGAAACTGAAAGCATAAAAGAAAGAATGGGGAAAAAAATTGAAAAACTCGAAATGGACCTCAGAGATATGATAGATAATATGAAACGTCCGAATATAAGACTCATTGGTGTCCCAGAAGGGGAAGAAAAGGGTAAAGGTCTAGGAAGAGTATTCAAAGAAATCGTTGGGGAAAACTTCCCAAATCTTCTAAACAACATAAATACACAAATCATAAATGCTCAGCGAACTCCAAATAGAATAAATCCAAAAAAACCCACTCCGAGACATATACTGATCACACTGTCAAACATAGAAGAGAAGGAGCAAGTTCTGAAAGCAGCAAGAGAAAAGCAATTCACCACATACAAAGGAAACAGCATAAGACTAAGTAGTGACTACTCAGCAGCCACCATGGAGGCAAGAAGGCAGTGGCACGATATATTTAAAATTCTGAGTGAGAGGAATTTCCAGCCAAGAATACTTTATCCAGCAAAGCTCTCCTTCAAATTTGAGGGAGAGCTTAAATTTTTCACAGACAAAGAAATGCTGAGAGAATTTGCTAACAAGAGACCTGCCTTACTGGAGATACTAAAGGGAGCCCTACAGACAGAGAAACAAAGACAGGACAGAGAGACTTGGAGAAAGGTTCAGTACTAAAGAGATTCGGTATGGGTACAATAAAGGATATTAATAGAGAGAGGGAAAAATATGGCAAACATAATCCAAAGGATAAGATGGCCGATTCAAGAAATGCCTTCACGGTTTTAACGTTGAATGTAAATGGATTAAACTCCCCAATTAAAAGATATAGATTCGCAGAATGGATCAAAAAAAATGAACCATCAATATGTTGCATACAAGAGACTCATCTTAGACACAGGGACACAAAGAAACTGAAAGTGAAAGGATGGAAAAAAATATTTCATGCAAGCTACAGCCAAAAGAAAGCAGGTGTAGCAATATTAATCTCAGATAAAATAGACTTCAAATGCAGGGATGTTTTGAGAGACAAAGAAGGCCACTACATACTAATAAAAGGGGCAATTCAGCAAGAAGAAATAACAATCGTAAATGTCTATGCACCCAATCAAGGTGCCACAAAATACATGAGAGAAACACTGGCAAAACTAAAGGAAGCAATTGATGTTTCCACAATAATTGTGGGAGACTTCAACACATCACTCTCTCCGATAGATAGATCAACCAGACAGAAGACCAATAAGGAAATTGAAAACCTAAACAATCTGATAAATGAATTAGATTTAACAGACATCTACAGGACATTACATCCCAAATCACCAGGATACGCATACTTTTCTAGTGCTCACGGAACTTTCTCCAGAATAGATCATATGCTGGGACATAAAACAAGCCTCAATAAATTTAAAAAGATTGAAATTATTCAAAGCACATTCTCTGACCACAATAGAATACAATTAGAAGTCAATAACCATCAGAGACTTAGAAAATTCACAAATACCTGGAGGTTAAACAACACACTCCTAAACAATCAGTGGGTTAAAGAAGAAATAGCAAGAGAAATTGCTAAATATATAGAGACGAATGAAAATGAGAACACAACATACCAAAACTTATGGGATGCAGCAAAAGCAGTGCTAAGGGGGAAATTTATAGCACTAAACGCATATATTAAAAAGGAAGAAAGAGCCAAAATCAAAGAACTAATGGATCAACTGAAGAAGCTAGAAAATGAACAGCAAACCAATCCTAAACCAAGTACAAGAAAAGAAATAACAAGGATTAAAGCAGAAATAAATGACATAGAGAACAAAAAAACAATAGAAAGGATAAATATCACCAAAAGTTGGTTCTTTGAGAAGATCAACAAGATTGACAAGCCCCTAGCTAGACTGACAAAATCAAAAAGAGAGAAAACCCATATAAACAAAATAATGAATGAAAAAGGTGACATAACTGCAGATCCTGAAGAAATTAAAAAAATTATAAGAGGATATTATGAACAACTGTACGGCAACAAACTGGATAATGTAGAAGAAATGGACAATTTCCTGGAAACATATGAACAACCTAGACTGACCAGAGAAGAAATAGAAGACCTCAACCAACCCATCACAAGCAAAGAGATCCAATCAGTCATCAAAAATCTTCCCACAAATAAATGCCCAGGGCCAGATGGCTTCACAGGGGAATTCTACCAAACTTTCCAGAAAGAACTGACACCAATCTTACTCAAACTCTTTCAAAACATTGAAAAAAATGGAACACTACCTAACTCATTTTATGAAGCTAACATCAATCTAATACCCAAACCAGGCAAAGATGCTACAAAAAAGGAAAACTACCGGCCAATCTCCCTAATGAATATAGATGCAAAAATCCTCAACAAAATACTTGCAAATCGAATCCAAAGACACATTAAAAAAATCATACACCATGACCAAGTGGGGTTCATTCCAGGCATGCAAGGATGGTTCAACATAAGAAAAACAATCAATGTATTACAACACATTAAAAACTCGAAAGGGAAAAATCAATTGATCATCTCAATAGATGCTGAAAAAGCATTTGAGAAAATCCAACATCCGTTTTTGATAAAAACACTTCAAAAGGTAGGAATTGAAGGAAACTTCCTCAACATGATAAAGAACATATATGAAAAACCCACAGCCAGCATAGTACTCAATGGTGAGAGACTGAAAGCCTTCCCTCTAAGATCAGGAACAAGACAAGGATGCCCGCTGTCACCACTGTTATTCAACATTGTGCTGGAAGTGCTAGCCAGGGCAATCCGGCAAGACAAAGAAATAAAAGGCATCCAAATTGGAAAAGAAGAAGTAAAACTGTCATTGTTTGCAGATGATATGATCTTATATCTAGAAAACCCTGAGAAATCGACGATACACCTACTAGAGCTAATAAACAAATTTAGCAAAGTAGCGGGATACAAGATTAATGCACATAAGTCAGTAATGTTTCTATATGCTAGAAATGAACAAACTGAAGAGACACTCAAGAAAAAGATACCATTTTCAATAGCAACTAAAAAAATCAAGTACCTAGGAATAAACTTAACCAAAGATGTAAAAGACCTATACAAAGAAAACTACATAACTCTACTAAAAGAAATAGAAGGGGACCTTAAAAGATGGAAAAATATTCCATGTTCATGGATAGGAAGGCTAAATGTCATTAAGATGTCAATTCTACCCAAACTCATCTACAGATTCAATGCAATCCCAATCAAAATTCCAACAACCTACTTTGCAGACTTGGAAAAGCTAGTTATCAAATTTATTTGGAAAGGGAAGATGCCTCGAATTGCTAAAGACACTCTAAAAAAGAAAAACGAAGTGGGAGGACTTACACTCCCTGACTTTGAAGCTTATTATAAAGCCACAGTTGCCAAAACAGCATGGTACTGGCACAAAGATAGACATATAGATCAATGGAATTGAATTGAGAATTCGGAGATAGACCCTCAGATCTATGGCCGACTGATCTTTGATAAGGCCCCCAAAGTCACCGAACTGAGCCATAATGGTCTTTTCAACAAATGGGGCTGGGAGAGTTGGATATCCATATCCAAAAGAATGAAAGAGGACCCCTACCTCACCCCCTACACAAAATGGACCAAAGATCTCAATATAAAAGAAAGTACCATAAAACTCCTAGAAGATAATGTAGGAAAACATCTTCAAGACCTTGTATTAGGAGGCCACTTCCTAGACTTTACACCCAAAGCACAAGCAACAAAAGAGAAAATAGATAAATGGGAACTCCTCAAGCTTAGAAGTTTCTGCACCTCAAAGGAATTTCTCAAAAAGGTAAAGAGGCAGCCAACTCAATGGGAAAAAATTTTTGGAAACCATGTATCTGACAAAAGACTGATATCTTGCATATACAAAGAAATCCTACAACTCAATGACAATAGTACAGACAGCCCAATTATAAAATGGGCAAAAGATATGAAAAGACAGTTCTCTGAAGAGGAAATACAAATGGCCAAGAAACACATGAAAAAATGTTCAGCTTCACTAGCTATTAGAGAGATGCAAATTAAGACCACAATGAGATACCATCTAACATCGGTTAGAATGGCTGCCATTAAACAAACAGGAAACTACAAATGCTGGAGGGGATGTGGAGAAATTGGAACTCTTATTCATTGTTGGTGGGACTGTATAATGGTTCAGCCACTCTGGAAGTCAGTCTGGCAGTTCCTTAGAAAACTAGATATAGAGCTACCATTCGATCCAGCGATTGCACTTCTCGGTATATACCCGGAAGATCGGAAAGCAGTGACACGAACAGATATCTGCACGCCAATGTTCATAGCAGCATTATTCACAATTGCCAAGAGATGGAAACAACCCAAATGTCCTTCAACAGATGAGTGGATAAATAAAATGTGGTATATACACACGATGGAATACTACGCGGCAGTAAGAAGGAACGATCTGGTGAAACATATGACAACATGGATGAACCTTGAAGACATAATGCTGAGCGAAATAAGCCAGGCACAAAAAGAGAAATATTATATGCTACCACTAATGTGAACTTTGAAAAATGTAAAACAAATGGTTTATAATGTAGAATGTAGGGGAACTAGCAGTAGAGAGCAATTAAGGAAGGGGGAACAATAATCCAAGAAGAACAGATAAGCTATTTAACGTTCTGGGGATGCCCAGAAATGACTATGGTCTGTTAATTTCTGATGGATGTAGTAGGAACAAGTTCACTGAAATGTTGCTATATTATGTAACTTTCTTGGGGTAAAGTAGGAACATGTTGGAAGTTAAGCAGTTATCTTAGGTTAGTTGTCTTTTTCTTACTCCCTTGTTATGGTCTCTTTGAAATGTTCTTTTATTGTATGTTTGTTTTCTTTTTAACTTTTTTTTTCATACAGTTGATTTAAAAAAGAAGGGAAAGTTAAAAAAAAAAAAAAAAAAAAAGACAAACAAGGAAAAAAAAAAAAAAAAGATGTAGTGCCCCCTTGAGGAGCCTGTGGAGAATGCAGGGGTATTCGCCTACCCCGCCTCCATGGTTGCTAACATGACCACAGACATAGGGGACTGGTGGTTTGATGGGTTGAGCCCTCTACCATAAGTTTTACCCTTGGGAAGATGGTTGCTGCAAAGGAGAGGCTAGGCCTCCCTGTATTTGTGCCTAAGAGTCTCCTCCTGAATGCCTCTTTGTTGCTCAGATGTGGCCCTCTCTCTCTGGCTAAGCCAACTTGAAAGGTGAAATCACTGCCCTCCCCCCTACGTGGGATCAGACACCCAGGGAAGTGAATCTCCCTGGCAACGTGGAATATGACTCCCGGGGAGGAATTTAGACCCGGCATCGTGGGATGGAGAACATCTTCTTGACCAAAAGGGGGATGTGAAAGGAAATGAAATAAGCTTCAGTAGCAGAGAGATTCC
This sequence comes from Choloepus didactylus, assembly GCF_015220235.1. NCBI lineage: Eukaryota > Metazoa > Chordata > Mammalia > Pilosa > Megalonychidae > Choloepus > Choloepus didactylus. The sequence goes on along the minus strand of NC_051322.1, from coordinate 48,545,569 downwards.
AAAACGAGCCGAGAGATCACTCTGGTGGGCACTCTTACGCACACTTTAGACAACCTTTTTTAGGTTCTAAAGAATTGGGGTAGCTGGTGGTGGATACCTGAAACTATTAAACTACAACCCAGAACCCATGAATCTCGAAGACAGTTGTATAAAAATGTAGCTTATGAGGGGTGACAGTGGGATTGGGAATGCCATAAGGACCAAACTCCACTTTGTCTAGTTTATGGATGGATGTGTAGAAAAGTAGGGGAAGCAAACAAACAGACAAAGGTACCTAGTGTTCTTTTTTACTTCAATTGCTCTTTTTCACTCTAATTATTATTCTTGTTATTTTTGTGTGTGTGCTAATGAAGGTGTCAGGGATTGATTTAGGTGATGAATGTACAACTATGTAATGGTACTGTAAACAATCGAAAGTACAATTTGTTTTGTATGACTGCGTGGTATGTGAATATATCTCAATAAAATGACGATTAAAAAAAAAAAAAAAAGAAATCAAGTCTTCCTGTTTTACAATTTTCTGTAATTATTTTCTGATTTGAGAATTCAAAGTGCTAACTAAGCTTTTAATACATTAAAGGAAACAAGCAGTATAAACCAAACAGAATTACTCAGTCCTACCTATATATCTGATGCTATAATGGGAAAAAATCAGTCCTCTGGAATCTGTATGCTTGCAGAGTGGTCAGAAGCATAGATGTAGGAGCTTGAAACATGTGATATCAAACTCTGGTTCTACCACTTAGTGATTATTTGGCTTTGGACAAGTTATTTAAACTCTCTGAGCCTCAATGTCTAATCTATCAAAAGGATATAAGAAGGAAGTATATTTTATTGTACACCTTAAACTATATATGTACTTAAATGTGTGTATTTATGTATATAAATATACATGTATATGTGTGTGTATATATATATGGTTTAATTCTTATAACACTGACACACATATACACACATACATGGCATTTAAAATTGTGCATGGTCCATAGTAATCAATCAAAAATAGTATCTGTTGTTATTTTTATTACCTGCTAGCTTAAAGAAGCATCCATAATGGGATCTTATTTACATACACTCATACCTACCAATAAAATATATTTTCATCCACACTAGGAGAAAAGATACAACTTATCTATATTATTTACTTGCAATTGCAGAACAGAAAGAAATCACACTTTTTGGAATTAACGTCTGAAATATTGACATTCTTCTGTGATAAAAGATGATTAGTTGTTAATGATTAGGTAACAGGAGAAGAATGTCCAATGGCAAACTGTTTATATAATTGTTGGTGTTGGGTAATAAAAATCACAAAAAAAGATCTTATATCTGTGTGCAATTAACCATGAACCTCTTTGTAATATTGCTTTCAGTTTTGTTTTAAAATACTATTTAAACTGTTTATTGTTGTTTACCTTTTTACCATTTATGGTTTTGCCTCCCCAAATAGATTATTTCTCTCACATATAGATCAGTGTTTTCCTATTCCTTAGTGATTTAATTTTTATTTCAAATGTGTCTATTTGAAACTTTGAAAGATGGAATATGAGGGCTTTCACTTCATTGGGAATCAGTTTCCTTATCTGCAAAATGAGAGAATTGAGTTAGATATCCTGTATGACCCTTTCCTGTTCTCAATATGCAATTATTCCATGCTCGTTGAAGTAGAGTACCCCAAATGGGAATGTGATTCAAACATTACCCACTTGTGTTGCCTAATTGCCCACTGGTAGCAAGAGAAATATACACTGAGCTATTCCTGGAGTAAGACAGCATGCTTTGAAGGTATGCTGTAATGTGACTGTCTATGATGAGTGTTTGGTGGAGGCCCAGCTGCATAAAGACTGACATCCTATCTGGGAAACCTAGCAACAAACAGCAATTGGGGCTGGTTAGCAGAAACACTGGGGATAGTATTGAAGTTTGAAAAACCAATTATGCTGAAACCAAGGCAAAAGATTCAGGTCTTTGTCTGGCTTACCCGGGTGAAGCCATAAGCTCTTCATTCAGCAGAACTTCATTTGTGATGATGTTCTTTTCCCTTTCAGAAGAGCATGGTGCCTCAATTTATCATTAAATAGAACCTAGTGCCTCAGATTTTGTTAAACGTTATTCAAGGTCACATCGCGGATGTTTGTGTTTCTGTAGAATATGATGAGTCTTTGTTATTGTTGATTGGTTTATAGATATGAATTTTTAAAATTATCTTTGTAAATTCAGAAATAGATATTTTTCAGTGCCAGAGTATTTAACCAGTGCAACGTCCTTCAGAAGTTGGGGAGCCATGATCATGGACAGATTGCACTAAGAATGAATGTAAGCTTTCCAACACTGCTATGGTAAAAGGAATCCTGGAGGTTCTGCTCCTCCGTCATGTAAAACTGTATTTCTAAAAACTGGTCCATGGACTACCTACATCAGAGGCAACAGGAGGGACTGTTAAAAATGCAGTTTGCATAGCACACCCCTGACCCACTGAAATTTAATGTCTTGGAGTGGGAGCATTATAACAAGCTCTCCCTGGTGATTCTGATGTGAGGTAAAGTTTTAGAACCCTTGACATAAACAAAGAGAATGACTTAATCCCTGGAATAAAATGCAGGTATAGCCATGTCACTCTCCTACCTAAACTCTTAAATGGCTCCAAACAGAAGTAGGTAGAAAAATTTTAACTCATTGTCTTAGTTTCTTTACTGCTGAAAGAAATACCATACAGTGGGTTGGCTTAAACAACAGGAATTTATTGGCTCATGGTTTTGAGGCTAGGGAAAGTTCAAAATCGAGGCATTAGCAAGGCAATGCTTTCTCCCTGCAGACTGGCATTCCAGGCCTGGCTGCTGGCGATCCTAGGGTCCTTGTTTTTTTCTGTCAGAAGACAATATACTTGGTAATGTCCTTTCCTTTCTCTTCCAGATTCCATTGAATTCCAGCAACTAGCTTCTCCCTATGGCTTTCTCTTCCTATGGCTGAATTTCATTCTGTTTATAAAGGACTCCAGTAATCCAGGTTAAGGCCCAGGCTCTTTGGTCGGGTCATACCTTAACTAAAAATAACATCTTTGAAAGGTCCTATTTACAATGGTTTCACACCCACAGGAATGGATTAAGATTAAGAACAGTTTCTTGCTGGGGTGCATAATTCAACCTACCACACCCGTCAAATGTGGCTTTCATGACTTCACTTCTGCCTAGGTCTCCAGTTTCTCTTTCCCCTTTTCTTCTGCTGTGCACTTAAAATTCTAATAACAAGGAACTGTTTTTAGACCCTCCAGACAGAATATTCTGCTTCTTGTCTCCTTCTGTGCTTACTGGGTCACCTCTATCTGGAATGCTCTGCTTTATCTGCCTTCCCCAAGTCTTCTTAATTATATTCCCCTGGGATAAGTTAGCACTACTCCTCTTTCGCTGTGGAGATCTCTATCATTGGTCTTATCATATTGAATTATAAATGTAAAAGCTATTTTTTTTTCTGTACATCTTAATGACTAGGCCACGAAAGCCTTGAGGACACAAGATAAATGTATCAATTTATTTGGCTGCAAGCAACCGAACTAGACCCTGAATAAATTAAGCAAGGAATTAGTAAGAAGCTGCATAGCTAGGAGATTAAAAGGGAAGTGTACCAACCATGCTTGAGAAGGGCAGACCTCAGGGAAGCTGCAGATCTCAGCAACAGAAATTCCTACCGAGGCTAGGGGAGGGTGATAAGGGATATCCCATGTGACTGTCAGAGTCACATGGGATAATCAAAGGAAGGGTGTACAGTGCTGTTAAAGGAAAAGGAGAGGAAGAGATGCTTGGCAGACAAATTCAACAGCTGTCCATTCCATTGTGTCTTACCACTGATTGTGCCCCCGGTGTCTAGCAAGAAGCTTGATGCATACATAGTAGGCTCTCAGTGGATGTTTGCAGAATAAATGCAGTCAGAGAGAGAGAACCAACACCCATTTAACACTACCTGCTGGGCACTGAGCAAAGGTTTTCAATGTTATTGCATTACCCTCACAACAATTCTACAAGTAAACATTATCTGCATTTTTGAGATGAGGAAACTAAGGTCAACGAAGTAACTTGCCAAGGTCACTGAGTTAGCAAGAGGAAGTACTAGGATTTTGAACTTGTACTGCACTTCCTTCCCCAGTGAGAAATATACAATGCTTGTTCTATGTAAGAAGTATATCTTGTATTGATTTTTGTGTTCCGTAGTACATCCCTTTTTAATTAACAGTGTCTTAGAGATACCTCTGTGCTCGTCCAAATAGAGGAAGGCCAGTATTGCATAGTGCTTAAGTTCATAGATGTTAAAATCAGGTTTCCTGGGTACTCCCAGCTCTGTTTTTTCTTTTTACTTTTTTTTTGTACCATAAATGTGATCTGGTGTAAATTTTTAACCTGTCTGCACTTCTGTTTCTCTGAAAAATCAGGTTGATAGTATTAGTTGCTTATCTCATAGGTTATCATGAGGATTAAATGAGTTAATGTTCATAAAGGTATATTCGAATAATACCTAATTAAGCACTATCAACATTTTTGCTTGTATTTTTTAACTGCTACATTGACTTTTATACTGTATATGTACCATAATATATTTAATCATCCCACTAAGGGTGGACATTTTGTTGGTTGCAGATTTTTGATATAAAAGACAGTCCTTCAAAGAATATTCCCATTTATGGCTCCTTGTGCACATGTTTGTCCACACGCTGGTTTAGGGAATATAATTGTTGAGCTAAAGGGAGTATGTATGTTTAAAATTATTATTTTTTATTTATTGATATTTGATTTTGCAGTGCATATGAATGGTGCAAATTTTAAAATCTGCAACGATTATATAGTAAAAAAAATCTTTTTACAATCCTTGTTCCCCAGAAACCAGTTCCCCTCCCCAGGCACAACTGTAGTTACTCATTTCTTGTGTATCTTATCAAGGTTATTGATATGCATATAGCAGTGTGTGTGTATCTACACATACATACATATATAATATGTGTAATATGTGTATGTTTGTGGTACATACAGTCTTTTAAAAAAGTAAATGATACTATACAATACACATTGGTGTGTACCTTGCTTTTTTCATTTAATATTATATCTTGGAGAGCTTTTTCTGAAGGTAGTTTTGTTTTTCTTTTTAATGACTGCTTAGTATTCCATTGTATGGATATACCATAATTTATTTAACCAGTCTTTTACTGGTGGACATTTAAAGTGTTTCTAATATTTTGTTATTACAGACAATACTAAAATATCCATATGCCACTTTACCTGTGTGCGTTTTTTGTTTTATGAAATATGGCCAAATGGGCATAAAAATGGTGGGCTGCATGTTTTTTAATGTTGCTTTATCTATTTCTTGAGTAAATATACCATACTTTATTGAAGCATTTACCTTTTATGGACGTTTAGGATTCCTTTTAGTTTTTGTCACTAAAACTAAACTTTGAAGAATATAGGAATATCTTTCTCAAAACTTCAACACTATTTGAAATTGGAAGCTCATTTCTTTTTATCCCTCTTACAAGGAAATAAATAAGTATACATATTTTTTTTTCTGAATGTCTTCAAAAACTAGATTTGCTTTCCTTTCAGTTGGGTGAGAGATCTAGTGGTTGTCTTTGTGACAGGGATGTTCATTATAGGGCTTTCAAGTGTTCTTTTTACTATTCTATGTTCCTGATGCCCTTAAGGGCTTAGAGGTTGGACTGTGAATTTATTCGCAGGTTGACACCATTGTCATCATGATCATGATGATTATCATCATCATTGTCAACTATAAATGTTTATTACGAGCCTTATAAGACACTTCCTTTTCATCTATGCTCCCAGGTCCCATTGTCTTGCCTTGTTTTATTTAATTTTGTTTTATTCTCTTTTAAGATTCTTAGTGTTTCTCATCTCTACACAAGCATCTTACTGAAAAGCACATGAATTTTAAACTGAAAGAAAATCTAGAATTAAATCCTGATTCTTCTACTTTCTTGCTATGTGACCTTTGCTAAGTTAATATCTCTGAACTTATAAAATAGGAATAATAATATCCACCTCATGAAATTTTTTTTTATTAAATTCAGTTTTATTGAAATACATTCACACACCATACAATCATCCATGATATACAATCCACTGTCCACAGTATGATAACATAGTTATGCTTTCATCACCACAATCTATCTCTGAACGTTTTCCTTACATCAGAAAGAACCAGAACAAGAATAAAAAATAAAAGTGAAAAAAGAACACCCAAATCATCCCCCCATCCCACCCCATTTGTCCTTTAGTTTTTATCCCCATTCCTCCACTCATCCATACACTAGATAAAGGGTGTGTGATCCACAAGGTCTTCACAATCACACTGTCTCACCTTGTAATCTACATTATTATATAATTGTCTTCAGGAGTCCAGACTGCTGGGTTGGAGTTTGGTAGTTTCAGGTATTTACTTCAAGCTATTCCAATACATTAAAGCCTAAGAGGTGTTATCTATATAGTGCATAAGAATGTCCACCAGAGTGACCTCTCGACTCCATTTGAAATCTCTCAGCCACTGAAACTATTTTGTCTCATTTTGCATCCCCCTTTTGGTCAAGAAGATACCCTCAGTCCCACGATGCCGGGTCCACATTCATCCCTGGGAGTCACACTCTGCGTTGCCAGGGAGATTTACACCCCTGGGAGTCAGGTCCCACGTAGTGGGGAGGGCAGCGAGTTCACCTGTCGAGATGGCTCAGTTATAGAGAGAGAGGGCCACATCTGAGCAACAAAGAGGTACTCATGGGCCCTGTTTTTTAATCCATTCTGCCAGTCTGTGTCTTTTTATTGGGGAGTTTAATCCATTTACATTTAGTGTTATTACTGTAAGGACAGTACTTTGTACTACCATTTTGTTTTTTGGAATTTATATGTCATATCTTATTTTTTCCTCTCCTTTTACCTTTCCAGATAATCTTCATTTCTGCACTCTTCTCCAACTCTCTCTCTCCTGTTTTTTCCTATCAGCCTGTAGCACTCCCTTTAGTATTTCTTGTAGTGCCAGTCTCTTATTCACAAATTCTCTCAGTGTCTGCTTGTCTGAAAATGTTTTAATGTCTCCCTCATTTTTGAAGGAAAGTTTTGCTGGATATAGAATTCTTGGTTGGCAGTTTTTCTCTTTCAGTATCTTAAATATATCATTCCACTGTCTTCTTGCCTCCATGGTTTCTGCAGAGAAATCTGTACATAGTCTTATTGACCTTCCCTTGTATGTGATGGATTGCTTTTCTCTTGCTGCTTTCAGAATCCTCTCTTTGTCTTTGACATTGGACAATCTGACCAGTAAGTGTCTTGGAGTAGGTCTATTGGGATCTATTCTATTTGGGGTACGTTGTACTTCTTGAATCTCTAATTTTCTGTCTTTTATAAGAGTTGGGAAATTTTCAGTGAATATGTCTTCTATTACTCTTTCTGCCCCTTTTCCCCTCTCTTCTCCTTCTGGGATACCCATAACACATATATTTGTGCGTTTCATGTTGTCACTCAGCTCCCTAAGACCCTGCTCATATTTTTCCATTTTTTTCACCATCTGTTCTTTTGTGTGTGTGAATTTGAATGACCTGTCTTCCAGTTCACTGATCCTTTCTTCTGCCTGTTCAAATCTACTGTTGTGTCCCTCCATTGTGTTTTTCATCTCCTCCATTGTGGCCTTCATTCCCATGAGTTCTGCCATTTGTTTTTTTAAGTTTATGAATTCTTCTTTATGGTCAGTCAGTATCTTCTTTATATCCTTCAGCTCTTTTGCTATATCTTCCTTCATTTCATCAAATTCGTTTAGCATTAGTTGCCTCCACTCCTGTGTCTCAGCTGAGCTATTAGTTTGTTCCTTTGGCTGGTCCATGTTTTCATGTTTCCTGGTATGGCTTGTTATCTTAAGTTGTCTAGGCATCTTATTTTCTTGATTAGTTTATTTTGGAACTTGTTTTCTGTCTTTTACCTAGTCGTTTTCTTGTTGGTTGGCTTTGTTCTCTGGCCTCTGTTATTCAGTTCAACTTATTCTAGACCTCTAACTTAGGATCTATTTAGTTGATCAGAATTTTTCCCCTCTTCTTTTTTCTGTTTCTTGCTGTGCCTCTATGTAACATTATTGTGAGTGGGTCTCCTCAGATATGGTTGACCCTAGTCAGATTTTCCCAGTCTAGTGAGGCCCAGGTCTCATTGGGAGGGTATGGAGTTTTCCTGAGAATGAGACCCTCCTATGAGGCCTTTAGAATTGGTGCCTTTCCTCTCCTGTCCAGCAGGTGGCGCTGGCCAACCCGCAGCTCCCCCACCAGTATAAGGAGGTATGGAGCCTTTAGTTCTCCTGGTGACTCTGATCCTGTCAGGGGTGTGGCTGACTGAAGCCGGAATCTGAATTCCAGCCCCTGGGGTCTGAATTCCCAGAAGGAGGACTGCCAGTTGAGCTGGACCTCCCTCCACTCTCCCAATCCTCAGAACTCCAGTTGTCTCTCAGGCGCACTATTCCCTTCTCCTCTCTCCTCTTTGGGACCTCTCCAGGTGGATTCCTTGGTCAGCCTGAGTTGCCAATTAAAGATGGGGGTGGAGGCCTTCAGTAGTGAATACGGAATTCAAAGACACTGTGGGTACTCTGTCTCCCCCAAGCCCAGCCTAGTCCCTCAACCTGGGCTTTCTGATAGAAAATAATCACATATATTACTTTTAGATTTAAAAAAAAAAAAAGTAGAAAAGAAATCAAGAAAAAGAAAAAAGGAAAAAAAAAAAAAAAAAAAAAAAAAAGAGTCTCTTTTAAAAGTCTTTCCCCAGCCTGGAAGTTTTGTCAGTGTCAGAAGAGAGCATTTAAAGATATGTTTTGGGCTATTGTCTGATAATTACTCTCCAACTGCTGCAGTTCCACCCCTGCCAGGGGCTATTGAAATGCAAAAAGATAAGGGATCAGTGAGAAGCCAGAAGGGACAAAATGTAGGGGAAAAAAAATGTTTTTTTTGGAGTCTGGGAATGGGTGCCCACTTTTACGTGCCCCCACTTCTCGGAGCCCAGCCCTTCTTTAGCACCCCAGCTCCCAAAGTTAGTTAATTAATTTGTTAATTAATTCTGCAGTTGAGGCTGGGTTGAGCCTCCTTTCTTGCCCTCAGCAGATTGCTGTTTTTTGTCCCCCCCCCCCCCCTTTCAGGGAGCCGGCAGCAAGACAGTCTGTGAGGTCTGGGTGGGGAGGGGCGCCAGACCCCTGGTCTGGGGAACTTACAATGTTCGCTGCAATCTCAGCTTTTCCTCCAATTCCAGACTTGTGTCCAATGTGTGACTGGTTACTGGAGACCCTGAAAACACTGTTTCATATAGTTCTTGGGTAATTGCCAGCTGCTCTAGGGGAGAGACGAAATTCTGCTCCTCACCACTCTGCCATCTTGCCCCCACCTCATGAAATTTTGATTGAAGTATTATACAAATATAATTATGTATATTACCTCCTATCTGCTAGTTAGTTTTACATGCATTACCTAGGGAGGCAAATACAGTGTGCTATGGAAAGAAGCAAAGAGAATGTATGATATAGATGTGGTCTAGAAAGGCATCCAAAACAAAGAATTTGAGTTGGAGTAAGTTGAGTTGGGAGTGGTAGGGTGGTGGGGAGGAAGTGACCAGGCAGAGAAAAAAACATGTCTGGAAAGCTCTCCCTGATGCCAAAAAGAACTTTAGCACACTCTAGAAATTGAAACAAGAATAGACATTTTTGGAGCATGGAAATAAGGGGGAGGGTGAAGCCAAAAATGGTTGTTTGGGAGATCCTGTCAGGCTACCTAGTTGCCATTACCCATTTCTTTCTTTGTTAAAGAATCCTAATTATATTGTTTTAGATAGCTAAGGTGCCCAAGTCCTGGGGGATGAATCCTAATGAGTTTAAACCAATCAGAGTATTCTTACTCTCTTGCCAGGCATTGGCTTAGGGGTCATGATGTGGCCCAATGTGGGATCAATCAGATGCAGGGGAAGTCTGCCGAGGAAGGCTTTAAGGACACATTTCTTCTCATACAAAAGGAGAGAGAGTTACAAGAAGGGAACCATACCCTTTCCTTTCTGTTTTTGGAAATTGTTGTATATAGATGTGATTGTTGGAGATGTTGCTGGCTGCATCTTTCTGCCATGAGAGAGACAATGACATACTAGGGAAGGCAAGGGGTGAGGCCTTGAGGACATCACTGAGCTGCTGAGAAACTCTGGAACTGCTTGTGCAAATAAATAAAAAATATTGATCAAGGCACTTTTAGTTGAAATTCTATTACCTGCCACCACAAATATCCTGATTATAGTTACTGAAGGAGTCATATCATGCAGGACTTTGTAGATCATATTAAGGATTTGGAATTTAATACAAAAGGTTGTAGAGAGCCATTGAATGGTTTTAAGCATGAATTGGCACAAGATATTTGCTCTTCAAAAGGTCATTTTGGTTACATGGTAGATGTGCCAGTTTGAATGTACTGTGTCCCCCAAATGCCATTATCTTTGTGGTCTTGTGTGGGGCAGACGTTTTTGGTGCTGGTTGGATTTGCTTGGAATGTGCCCCACCCAGCTGTGGGAGATGATTTTGATGAGATGTTCCCATGGAGGCATGGCCCTGCCCATTCAGGGTGGGCCTTGATAAGTGGGGCTATATAAATGAGCTGACTCAAAGAGAGTGAAGTGAGTGCAGCTGTGAGTGGCGTTTTGAGGAGGAGCAAGCTTGCTGGAGAGGAGTGTCCTGGGAGAAAGCCGTTTTGAGGCCGGAGCTTTGGAGCAGACGCCAGCTGCCTTCCTAGCTAGCAGAAGTTTTCCAGATGCCATTGGCCATCCTCCGGTGAAGGTACCTGATTGTTGAGGTGTTACCTTGGACTTTTTGTGGCCTTAAGACTGTAACTGTGTAGTGAAATAAACCCCCATTTTATAAAAGCCTATCCATCTCTGGTGTTTTGCATTCTGCAGCATTAGCAAACTAAAACAGATTTTGGTACCAGAGAAGTGAGGTGCTTTTGCTGCTGAGTTTGCAAATACCAAACATGTTGGAACGGCTTTTTAAATGGATAAGGGGGAGTTTCTGGAAGAGTTGTGAGGAGCTTGATAGAAAAGGCCAAAACTGCTTTAAAGAGACTGTTTATGGAAATATGGAGTCTAAAGATACTTCTGATGAGGACTTGAGCAGAAATGATGAATGTGTTGTTGCAAACTGGAAGAAAGGCGATCCTTGTTTTAAAGTGGCACAGAATTTGGCAAAATTGAGTCCTGGTGTCAGATGGAAGGAAGAATCTGGAAGCAACAACCTGGAATACTTAGCTGAGGAGATCTCCAGACTACGTGTGGAGGACATATCCTGGCTTCTCCTTGCAGCTTATAGTAAAATGCGAGCAGAGAGAGATAAACTTAGAACTGAACTCTTGGGTTCAAAGAAACCAGAAGTTGATGGCTTGGAAAATTACAGGCTTCCAGGGGGTGGAATCCCAGAAGCTACAGCCCAACATGAGGATGTAACCAAACATGGAACCCAGCCACCATTTCAGTACAAGCCAAGATTGGAAAAGGAGTTAAGCAGAAAGGATTTGTGGAAAGTCCTATTGTCTGATGGCTTTGACCCCTGCATGCTTCATGCAAAGCCAACAGAATTTTTGCGAGATCTTTATAGACAGAGCCATTGCCGGTCTGGACTGGAGGAGACAGACAAGGAAAAAATTAAAGGAAAAATCTCTTCAAAGACAGAGCCATGGAGGTTGAGGTCTGGAGTCAGGAGGTCTCGGGCTGGGAGAGCAGAGCAGCCCACATGCATGGAAAGGGTGAGTTTGCCCCGGAGGTTGAGGGTGGGCATTCCACCTCGATGCTCTGGAAGAGTTTTGCCACCCGAGGTCCCAAAGAGGGTTGAGCACATTCCCAGGGAATTGGGGAGAGCCTGGCTGCCACCCCACTGTTCTGAAGGGGTTGAGCATGTGCCCCGAAGATGGAAGGGAATCCGGGAGCTGCCCCGAGGTTTTAGGAGGGTGGAGCCGAGAAGGTGGTCTCCCCAATGTGTGGAAATGTTGGAGCACTCACCCAAGCATTTGGAGAAGAAACAGCTGCCAAAAAGGCCCTTGGGAAGGGTTAGGCTCCCACTCTCTCAAGCCCCAAGGATGCAACGTTGTTTTGTTAGTGACTCTCGGACTTTGAAATCTAATGGAGTTTGTCCTGCGGGTTTTAGGAACTGTTTTGCTCCTGTTAACCCTGTTTTCCTTACTGTTTCTCCTTATGGCAATGGAAATGTTCATCCTATGAATGTCTGTCCTTTGTATATTGGAAGCACATAACTTGTTCTAGGTTCACAGATCCACAGCTAGAGGGGAATTATGCCTTAGGACTGACCACGCCTAAATTGATTTTGATGGGATTTTGTACTTAACTTTTGTTACTGAAATGATTTAAGTTTTTGTGATATTGTGATGAAATGAATGTATTTTGTATTTGGAAAGATAATGTCATTTTGGGTTCCAGGGGGTGGAATGTGCCAGTTTGAATGTATTGTGTCCCCCAAATGCCATTATCTTTGTGGTCTTGTGTGGGGCAGACGTTTTTGGTGCTGGTTGGATTTGCTTGGAATGTGCCCCACCCAGCTGTGGGAGATGATTTTGATGAGATGTTCCCATGGAGGCATGGCCCCGCCCATTCAGGGTGGGCCTTGATTAGTGGGGCTATATAAATGAGCTGACTCAAAGAGAGTGAAGTGAGTGCAGCTGTGAGTGGCGTTTTGAGGAGGAGCAAGCTTGTTGGAGAGGAATGTCCTGGGAGAAAGCCGTTTTGAGGCCGGAGCTTTGGAGCAGACGCCAGCTGCCTTCCTAGCTAGCAGAGGTTTTCCAGATGCCATTGGCCATCCTCCGGTGAAGGTACCCGATTGTTGAGGTGTTACCTTGGACTTTTTGTGGCCTTAAGACTGTAACTGTGTAGTGAAATAAACCCCCGTTTTATAAAAGCCTATCCATCTCTGGTGTTTTGCATTCTGCAGCATTAGCAAACTAGGACAGTAGATAATAGCTTGGAGAATGACAATAGTGTGTACAGGCAGAGCAGTTAGGAACTATAGCAATAGGTCACACAAGAGAATGTAATGACTTAAAATAAGTGAAGGCTGTGGAATGGAGAAGAATGAACCAATCTCAGAGCTACTGAGAGATACATTGGAGGTAGGAATTGTCATTGTGATTGAGTCAATGTGAATGAGGGAGGGGGAGAAATCAAGGATGACTTTCAGGTTGCTAGATTGAGCTACCAGGTGAGGCAGCTCACTTACTAATAGAGGGATCAACTACCAGAGGAGGAACAGGTGGGAGGCTAAGATAATGAGTTCATTATTGGACATGTTGAGCTGATTATGTCTATGGTGCAGCCACATGATATGTCAAGTAAGCAGTGGGGTATTTGAGTAGCCTGGGGTGGAAATAAAGGAGGCTGCATGATATGACTCCTTCATTAACTATAATCAGGATATTTGTGGTGGCAGGTAATAGAATTTCAACTAAAAGTGTCTTGATCAATATTTTTTATTTATTTGATTAATAAGTCCAGCACAAGCAGTTCCAGAGTTGCTCAGCAGCTCAGTGATGTCCTCAAGGCCTCACCCCTAGGACGGAATCCTAGGAACTCGAGCACTTAGCCTTTCCGTGGAGGAGATGCCAGCAAAGGAGGCTGCAAAAGAGCAGCCAGAAAGACGAAAAGCCAGTGTTTCTAGAAGGAAGTTGTCAACACTGACAAATACATTCAAGAAGGCAAGCAAGAAAATGACTGAAAAGAGTCTGTTGGCTTTTGCCACCTGAAGTGACACTGGTAATGAAGCAGTTTTTGGACAGATGGAGGTGGAGTGGTGTGTTCGAAAACCAAATTGGATTGGAAAAGAGGTGGATCATTAAGAAATTGAGATAAGGAAGTTAGAAACATATCAAGAAATTTGACCTTGAAGACCATGGAGGGCAGGAGCTGAGGGACATGTGAGATCAAGGTGGGGGTGGGGGTGTTTTTCTTTTGAAGATAGGAATGACCATCTTCCCTTCAGTCCTACATCCAATTCATCAGCAAGCCTTTCTAGGTCTTTCTCCTGATTATATCCCAAACCTGTCCACCTTGCACCTTCTATCCAGATACCTACCTGGTTCAAGCCACTGTCTTTCCTCACTTGAACTAATTCAGTAGCTTCCTAACTCATTTCCCTGCTTCCATTCTTGTTTTATTTCTTTCCTTTCTCCACACAGCAGTCAGAGTAAAGCGAAATCAAAGCAACAGGAATGAAATCTAAACTCTTGGTCCTGGCCTGAAGGCTAGATATGATCAGGCCCCTGCCCACCTCTCCCATCTTATGGCATTCCCTTTGCTCCTCAGACACCCCTGTGCTTCAGCGCCATGCATCTTTCTCATTGTTTCTGTCTCACTCACTGTTCCCAGTGCTTGGCCAGCTTTTCTCCCAAATCTCTGAATGGCTGACTCCTTTTCATTATTCATGACTCTACTCAAATGTCACTTCATCCATAAAGTCTCTTCTGACCCTCTTAACTTTTTCCCTATCTCCATTCCCTGTTTTATCTTATTCATAGCTCTTTTCATTATTTGGAATAATCTTGTTATTTATTTATTTGCTGGTTACTTATATCCCCTCATTAAACTGGGTGAAGTGTATATAAGATTTTTATATAATATATGTATTATTGTATGATGTATGTATTATCATAGATGTGTGCATGTATTGTATGTGTGTATTTTGTATTATGTTTTACAATTGTTAAAAGCTTTGTTTTGTTTTTTAAAGGAAGTTCTGTAAGACTTGGGATTTGGTTTGCTTGTTCAGAACTGTGTCCCCATTTCCAGGACAGAGTCCCATATGCAGCAGCACTAAATAGGTCTTTGTTAAATGAGTGAATTAATGAATAGTATACTTAGTCAAATTAAAAAGAGGATGGGAGAAAAAAAAGTATAATCAACAGCACGAGATTCTGAGCCGAGGATACTGGGGATCACAGAATTTAGCACTAGAATCCTAGTTCTAGAGGGGCAGTGTGAGTCCGGGTCTGCAGAACTCTTTCCACTACTCCATGTGACCTCTTCAATAATAGGGTATTGAGTAGATGACCTGAGTATTGATTAGCACTGTCGTGAGAGACGTTCTATCGGTCCAAGTTCATTTTTGTAGCGTATTATGACTACACAGTGCAGGATGATAGATGGGTGCTCTCTGGTTCCCATGCAGGCATGACCTGGCCCGTACCTTTCCTTAGAGTGTGACAGTGGGGAAGGAGGATGTGTGACAGTCTGGAAGGTTCACTCGGGCCCTGGTCCTCTTCTCTGCAGCTGAGGTTTCAGGTTTCAATCCTCCCAGGACGGAGAGACTGCAGCGTGCGCACCGTGCGTCTGCCGCCTCAGCCTCAGAGCCTAAACCCCCGCAGCTCGCAACCGACAATTTCAGACTTGCGGCCGCGCACTGTGCTTGCCCTAGGCTAAGGTTGGACGCAGCTGCAGAGGCTGGTGCTAGGCTGCGTTAGCAGGGAAGCGGCGATCACAGCTGGGCCGGGACTTCCTTCCTCCGCAGCAGAACAATAAAACCACCCGGCTGCAGGCACTGAGCTCTTGGCAGCCGTCTGGGCGAGAGGCGCAGCGATGGGCTCCGTGTTGAGCAGCGATAGCGGCAAATCCGCGCCTGCCTCGGCCACCCCGCGGGCCCTGGAGCGCAGAGGGGACCCCGATTTGCCCGTCACCTCCTTCGATTGCTCGGTGTGCCTCGAGGTGTTGCACCAGCCTGTCCGGACCCGTTGCGGCCACGTGTAAGTGCCAGGGGAGCTCGATTTGCGCACCCACCCTCTAGGGAGGTCGATGTTGGGGAGCTGAGGGCATGGGGGATTAACAGAAGCCAGCGCATTGGGATAATCGATTTCCCTGTTAGAAACCTAGACCTGTCGGGTGGGAGGCACGGAAAAAATGCCCAGTCGGAAGGAGATAGGATTTCGAGAGGAGGAAACAGAAACAAGCGGGCCCTGCAGCCTCTCAGAACTATTTCATTCCGAAGTCCAGGTTCGAAGACCCGGGGATAGGGATCCGCCGAAAGCCAGGAATCGCCAGTTCAGTGGGTGCACTTGGCTAGAGAACCAGCGGCCGCCCGGGCACCGAAAGGAAGGGAGCGCCCGGCTACAGGGCAGGGGTTCCTGCAAGGCATTACCCACCTGGACTGGATTGATCGGCCTGTGCTTCCCTCTTCCCCGAGAACCCGGGTGGGTTTTTGTTTCGCTGGCGTTGTGCACGTGTTGCAGAACGCCGACTGAGGCTCGTCTCTTGGGCAAACAAGGAACTGGGCAAATTGTCTTTCTACCCCCACCCATGCCTCCCTTTTCCAACATAGACACCCAGACACCTCAAAGATCATCAAGTCAAACTGGAACGCTCAAATAATTTTTTTTATTGGTTAGAGTTTCACGGAACCTGTCAGGGTGTGGTTTGTGACTGTTAGCACAAAGACAGTGAGCAGAGCCGTTTAAAACCCAACCAGAGATAGGAGATCGAAAGCTACCTGGTTTAGACACCACCCAAGCAAAAAAAAAAAAAAAAAAAAAAAAAAAAAAAAATCGATAAAAAGCACAGAGTAAAATCACTTTCTTAAAAATTAGGTACTGTTTAACTAAAACTTGCTGCTAGTGCAAAACTGAGGTAGTTATTGGAAGAGTTTAAAAACAAAGTCCCCGTATAAAATTGGCACGCCTTCGATGTGTGCTTGAGTAACTAGTAGTGGAAGTAGGATTTGTGAATTTCTGTTTTCCGTTTACTTGCAAGATTTTTTTTTCCTCCGCGGGTAGACCGGTGTGGGTGTATGAGTGTCGCGGACGATATAGAGCAGGAACAGCAGTCCACTTAATATCTTCTTTGGACCCGACTTACTACAGCATTATGGGCCAGGGCAAAACCGCAATGGCTTGTAAATATTTTTTGCCCTACCAGGAAAAAAGAGAAGTGCCATATTATAAGTGCAAGTGCACAGAATGTTTTAAAAGGATTTAGGTGGAGGTGATCCCTGATGTTTAAAGCCTAGTACCTGGAGAAAAGCAGTTTTCATCAGTCAAGGGCCTATCAAGCAACTCAGAAAGAAAAAAATATGCAGCCCATACAATGTTTAAATAGAGTGTCCTGGGCATTATTTTGTGGCTTTATTTTCCCAGGCTCTTGTTTCAGCTTTTCTTTTTAGACTCAAGGCTAATCAACCTCATTTCTGATTACTGATATTGACTCCTAGCTGTCCCAAATAAAGCTCACTGATATAATATCCAAAGGTCAATAGGAGAAAACAAGACGTTGCCTAACAGTATAAAATACATTAATTACTTCAGTGCAATAATAGTCTTAGGATAACCTCAGGATAATTTTAAACTTAAAAGTTTAAATTTAAATCCCTATGTGCATTAAAGACTTTAAAATTGTGTAGAGGATGCCCAGTGGGGATCAAATATTAAGGCTTCCTTTTTAAGAAATGGAATGAACAGCTTTGCTATTATAATTATCTGATTGGAGATTGTTTTCCCCTGGTTTGGATTTTGAACGCTATAACTTTCTGTTTACAGTGTTTCTTTTCCTTCTGTTAAAGGATTATAATATCAATTTGCAAAATATTATAACTTTTATTTAATCTTTTTCTTTGTTAGAGCGAATAGGAAAACAGCAGCTAGAAAAATAGTCATAAAATGTCATAACAAGGGCTGGACAAATTGTCTTCCCTCACTTTACTGTTCTTTGTTTTGACAAATCTATGTCCATTGTTCTGGCTGTGGGCAGAATTTCCATATTCCTCCTTTTGGCAAACTTACTTGGTCCCTTGCACATTATAAATGTTAACCAGAATCCCTTCTGCACTGGAGATGGTGAGTGCTGTTGACATCATTTGTACTTTCTAAATGAATTACTAGATTCCATTGAACTTAAGTTGGAAAAAGAAGTGCAAAGAAGACCTCTATTTTATTATCTGATATTGAAGCTAGATTTCCAACTTGTTAAATGAGGTTCTTTATGCCAATTTGTTTATAAACCTATTGTATTTGTCCAACAAATATGATGGCAATAATACCTTGGATGAGTATGTATATGGCACTTTATAAATTGTATTCTGATGCAGTTGAAAGAGCGGCCTTTAGAGACTCAGAACTGTATTTGAAATTCAACTCTTCCACTAACCAGTTGTGTGAACACTTAGTTGCTTAATCTCTTTGGGTCTCAGTTTCCTTATTTTGTAAAATGGGATTAGTAATGGAATTTTTATCAGGATTTAAAATATAATAAAATAAGTATAAATAATTAAAATAATAAAGCTTCACAACATGTTAGTTTCTTTTTCCTTCCAAGTCATTCCACAAGCAAAAAAAAAAAACAAAAAAAACAAAAACCCATGAACAGGCATTATTTACTATCCCTTCTTTACTGGACCACAAAGGGTAGATCAGTGCCATTTCCAAGATTATGTAGCTAATCCCAGAGAGCCTTACTTTTAGCTTAGACCTTTTTCTTCTGGTGGACTTTAATTAATTTACAAAGTTTCATTTTAATGTTTAGTAATGTTAAATTGACTATAATCATGCCCTGTTATCAGTTGTAAAAATACATTAGGGAAAAGGTTTCCTACCTCTCCCTTATCTTGCATTATCAATGAGGTGGGGAGAAAGGGAGAGGATATGTTGGAAGGAAATGGAACTGAAAGGGAATCTGAGATAAATTTAAAAGAAATAATTCAAAGATTTTTTTTTAGTTGAAAGATTGGCAATGATAGATGCAGGGGAGAAAGAAGTCAAAGCTAAAGCTTGTGGTTCTTAACCCAGGTGACAGAGATAAAGAGAACGTGAGGGACTGGTTTAGGAGGAAGTTGATGAGCTCATGATTAGGTCTGTTGACTGTTCAGTAACCTGATAGGGAGATATTTAAATGGCAGTGTCCCAGAGGCACTTGGAGAGAGGTTTGGGGAGAAGTCAGCTGAATATGAAGTGATTATCCAAAAAGGAACAAGAGGTTGATGGTGGCCTAAGAGGGCTAGGTACAAACTGGGGCACACTATAGGGTAGAAACAGCCACATCTCTCTGGATCAAGAGTTGGGTAAAACTGCTCTAAGTCACAGATTTTGCCTAATGAATTATTATTATTTTTAATGAAACTATGTTAAGGATAATTCTGGAGTGATTCCAAGTGAGCAAACTAAAATGTTCCATTTCTGGTCAAGTATAAGCAGTAAAGCCTGCCCCAAATTGGTGGTTCCTTCACAACCGAAGGGCCAGGGCGAAAAGACTATAGGAGGCCAAACTGGAAAAGCTGACAATGGCTGCAAAACCTATGCTGCCCTCCGGCTTCAGCTTCCCTTTCCCCAACTCACCCTGCAAGCAGCATCTGTTTAAGGAGCCTCCTACCCCTTCAGTAGACTCCACGGTGGACGTTTGATAAAGTGTTTCCTCTCCTGCAACAAGGTGGTTGCAGCCCAGTACTCCTTCTGCAAACCTTGCTTTTGCACCACCCTAGGCAGCCTAGGCCATCAGGAACACACGACATAGTTTGAATTTGTTTTTTAGGCTGGAGGCACCAAGCTATGTTTCCTTGGTGTAATCTTCCAGATGCCCTTTTTTTTTTTTCAGAAAGATTGTCTCTGACAATTTTTATATATAAATATTTATATATAATAAAATATAATACAGTTTTAAACAGCAGACAGAAAAATTCAGATTATTTTGAAAGGCAAAATTGATATCTCTCTATCTATCTATACTTTTTTTGTATATTGCCTTCCTAAAGGAGACTGCTTAAGTATTTTTTGTTTTTGTTTTTTTTTGGTAGGGGGAGACAAATTATTTGCTAAAAATATTTGCTACAAATTTGGTGATTTTGATTGGTTTTTTGCTTACAGAAAGCAAATATTAGAATTAGACACATATGCATAGAAAGTAGATACGGATACATTCCTCAGAGGGAAAGGGATACATCCTGTTTTTGTATTTTTATATGTGAAAAAAGCGCATTGGACAGAGTCATACTTGGCCCTGTTTTTTCCCCTCTCTCCGCATAGCTAAAGTTTTACTTTATTATTATTATATTTTTGTAAGATCAGTAAAAGAGAGATGAGAAGAATCCTGAATGCCTAGGGGATAAGGTGGAAAATGGGAGGACTTCCTAATTCTGCTCAAGGCTGTTGCTTAACTCCATTTCAGATAATTGGAGAGTGAAAAGTTAAAGCATGTCAGGAGGAATTGATGGTTTCTGTGAAATACTAGGTACATCAATCCTCACACATTGCAAAGGTGGTTTTTTGCATGTGTGGGAAGTGAAATTTTATGCAAAAAATGAATTTTTTATGCAAAAAAAAGAATATCTTGTAACTGATGCCTATTTGCTAAATATTCTTGAGCACTTAATAGATCCAGAAAGAAGAAAGAAAGAAAAAAAAAACACCTAAGAATAAAGGCACTTATTTATCAAATGAACTTTTAAGGGCTATTAAGATTTCGTTATCCAAAAGAAAACTTAGATCAATATCAGGCGTTACTAGAAGACCCTTGAGAATTCTTAGAAGTCTGGTAGCCAGGCAACAAGGCACACACTGTTGCTCAAGCCAACAGTAGGAATCTAGATGATTTTCATTTAAATTAAAATAATTGTTCATTTCATCATCATTCTGGTTTGTTGTGGGTTGTTTGGTTACATCTACTATTGTATGGAGTACAGTCATTGATCAGGCAAATATCTCCCGCTCTGTTCTTAGCTCATAAACACAAATCCTTGCTCTCTTGGGGCCTGTGTTCTCCTGGGGAAAGTGGACAATAAACAAAAGAGTGTCAAGTACATAGTATGTTATATAGAGATGAATATTAAGGATAACAAAATAAGGCAAAAAAAAATAGGAAAGGAAGTATGGGGGGGTTGCAATTTTAGGATATTTAGAGCAGTGCTTCTCAAATTATCTGTTGTGAAGAACTATGTTGTTTTCATTTCTAACCTATTATGGACCAATACTTTTGTAAAATGAAATGTATTGGGTAAAAATGAAATAAAAAATACCAAAGATAAATAAAATGAAAGCCCCGATTTTTATGTTATTATTATTAGATTGAACAGACATAAATTTATAATGTCAGGTTGCTATGCAAGTTTCTAAATACTTCTCTCAATTTCTAGGCTTATTTAATGGTGAAGCGGTAATAAATGGGCCTCACTTTCAGCAGCCTTGGTCTAGAGGGAAGAACATTTCAGGAGAGGAAGTTCGTTTGGTTGGAACAAAATGAGTGAGGGGCAACTGTGGAACATTTATAAGAAGTTTGGCTATTTCTCTAAGGATTTGGAGCAGAGTTGTGGCATGGTCTGGCTTTTCTGCTGAAAAGAGACTTGTGGGAAGGGCGGGGCCAGGAAAGTGAATCAAAAGGCCACTTAATAATCCAAGTGAGAGAGACCAGGGACCAGGATGGGAATGCTGGAGGTGGTGAGAATGGTTGGATTTTTTATATATTTGAAAGTGCAGCTGACAAGAGTGTGTGGAGTGGGAGAGAAAGTGAGAAATCAAGGATGACTTCCTAGTTTTTAGCTTTAAGCAAAGAATGGAGTTGTTGTAACTAAGAAGAGAAGGCTGAGAGGAGCAGGATGATTGAGGGGCAGAATAAAACAGGAATTCAGTTATGAACAAGTCAAGTTTGAGATAACCAAGAGGAGATGTTGAGTAGGCAACTGGATTTTTGAGTCTGGAGTTCAGAGGGAGGTCTGGACTGGAGATAAGCTGGCAATCATTAGCGTACAACTGGTATAAATCCATGAGATGGATGAGAGCCTCAGAGAGGAAGTGAAGTTAGAAAAGAATAGAGGTCCAGGGACTGAGCAGTGGTGCACACTAATATTTAGAGTTCAGGTACTTGAAAACCGAAAAGGAGCAACCAAAGAAGTGGGAAGGAAGCCAGGTGAGTGGGGTGTCCTGGAGACCTAGTGAATGCAAAAAATGTTTCCGGGAAGAAAGGGGTGTCTATTAAATTCAAAGCTGCTTAAATGAAAACTGAGAATTGACCATTAGACTTAGCAACATGGAGGCTATTGCTGAACCTTAGAAGGGAATTTCAGTGTAGTAGGTTCCAAAGCCTAATTGGAGTGAGTTCACAAGCTATTTAAGGACAGAAGCAAGACCATGAGTATAGAAAATCCTTTCATGGAGTTGAAAGGTAAAGGTAAGGAGACAAATGGAGCAATAGCTAGAAGTGGGGTCCTTCTTTGAAGAGGCAAGGAATAATGGAATGAGTTGCCCGCTGATGGACATGAACCAGTAATGAGGGAAAAATTGATGCACAAGAGGAAAGAGAGAGTTACAGGAGCAATACCCTTGATAGGGGGGTAGAAGAGATGGGATTTAGTGGACCAGTGGAGGACTTGACCTTAGCTAGGAGCCCAGACAATTACTTCATCTATTTAACAGGATGTGGAGTGTTAATCAGGCACAGATGCGGGTATAGGAATAGCTATAGTGGGAGTTTGTGGAAGTTCCTTCTGAATGCGAATTATTGCTGACATAATATTTGACCTGTGATTTCCTAATAACTTGAAGATGAATCTCTGCAGTTTAACTATGAACCACCCATGCCCTTGATGCTAAAACAAATGTACATAGAATGCTCCCTCCTCCCAGTGTTCTTGTGTGTCACTTAAAATGGGATGTGTAGGGGCTTTTGTACCATCAAGGTCAAAAAACTCTTTAGAGCCATTGCTGTAATTAAGAAATGCTAGACATTAGTTAAATTAATGAATGACTCTTTAAAAAAAATGCAGTTTGGATACTTTGAACACCCCTCAAGAGGGGACAGCTGCTACATAGTTTCAGCCAACTGACACTGTGGTTATGCATTTTGGTTTGTAGTCTGGGTGAGAGATGAGAGGCCCTTGCTAGGTTTTGAACTCCATCAACTTTTCCTTTTACTCATCTGAGCCTGTACTGATGAGAATTTCATACAAGTACAATTAAGCTGGCCTGCAATTTGCCTCCTCTGGTAGTTGGGCTGCTCTATGTTTACTTAGCAGCATTAGTATTGTCATATGCAAATTAAATATTAGTGATCTATTAAATTAGACATTCTCTAACAAATGGAACCTAAATAATGTGGTTAGACTTGTCACATATTGTCAGCAGCTTCTCCCAGAGCCACATATGAGCTGTTCATCTGATAAATCCTGGGACCACCTCTGGATGCTTATTTTGTCTTTCTAGCCCACGGTCCCGTGGACTCCCTGAAATGCATCCTTTGCTCTTTAAATCTACTAGACTTTGGGTTCAGTTTTGCCTCATGAGATTGGGTACATAATTTTACTCAGTGTCCTCAGTTGCCCTTTTCCTGTTTCTCTCCAGTACCGTGCAGCCACACAGTGTGCACGCTGCAGTCTCCCCGTCCTGGGCAATACCTTGCTGATCTCTTCATAAAACAGTTGTATTGCTAATCACTTACTTCAGAGAAACAGAGAGGGTTAACAGAATAACAAATGTGAGCAGCATAATTAAGTTTCCAGCTGGTTTCAGAGTTTCTACAGTCATTGTCTAGTTCCTGTTTGTTTCATTAGGAGCATCAAACTCAACCTGGTGAGGCAAGAACCACAGAGAAGGCAGCTGCTGTCCCCACTAGCTGGGGAGGCCATGCCGGAAAGTGAGCCCAGAGTTGCCGTAAACTAGCTTTTCAAGAGAAGCCAGAAATTTGGGGTTGTGTGTGAAATCTGATTTTAAAGCAATGACAGCTCATTCAGAGTATTTGAAAACTTTGAACCAGCCTTAAGAAAATACAATTGACTTCCATCCTCAGTTTTTATCTTTTACCTAAATTCCCCTTATTCTGCTCTAAATTTCCATGACTCATTCTCAACCACCTTGGGGTAGGGGAGGGGGCAGAAAGACAACAGGCTCTTATTTTTTAATGGGAACTTGAGCCCTTCGCAGAAAATTCTCCTCTGGGTAACTCCTTAAAACTGATTGAGTTATTTCAATTGACTGATGATTGTGGAGTATCCACTACTTGCCTGGGACTGTGCAGGAGGGACGCAGAGTTCAAGATTCTGAATGGTTCTGTGCTATACATGTATCCCTGGCCTTTTCCACGCCGTGTTGTTGTAAGTGACCTGTTGCTATGTGGTATTTTTGTTTTGTTTTGTTTTTCAACTCTATTGAGATGGTATAATACAATTCACACAAAGTGTATGGGTTGATGAATTTTGGTCATTGTATACCATTTGCGGTTACATCACCACAAATGAGATATAAAATAGTTCCATTACCCTAAAAAGTTCTCTGTGTCCTTTGCAGTCAATCCCTTCCTCAAAACCCCTGCCCTCAGGCAACTCTGGTCTGCTTTCTGTCACTCTAGTTTTGGAATCATACACTAAGTAGTTTTTTGTGCTTGACCTCTTTCACTTAGCATAGTAGAACATAAATATTTCATCTGGTATGTTGTAAATCCTTTTGCCTCCACTTCCAAAATAAATCCCAAATCTGTCTGTCCACTTACCGCTGTTAACCACCCACCAAGATTGTATCTAAGATTGTATCTAATAGTTCCTGAGATCAATATCAGAATGCTATTTCAAGAATAAGGGGGAACTGGTGCTGGCAAGCATAAACACTAAGGAGCTGCCTCAACCACTGTGTAGTCATAAGCACCCTCTGGGTGTTGTTTAAAAAAGAAAAAAAAAGAAAAGAAAAAGAAGGGCTCTCCTTGCAGATCTAATGGACTATTGAAATGCTAAGAGACAAGGAGTTTAGGGCCATTAAGGAACAATCAAGAAAACAGAGAAACCAGTTCTTCAGATAAGGGACCTCACCTTCTTGATTTGCATAGGACCCTGATTCTGTCTGAGCCCTGCCCTTCTCTGTTTCGTGTTCACTGGAACTCCTAAAAGTCTCTGTTTTTATTTTTGTTTTTTTTTTGCTGTTTTTGCTAGCCTTATCTCCTCTCCGCCAGGCTGACTGCTCCCAGATTCTCCAGTGTTTGGTCTCAGTTTATCTATGTTTGGAATTTTTGATCAGCAGTCTGAGTTTTCAATCAGAGCTGCAACTGTAGTTCTCACTCCTGGTCCCCAGCACCGACAGCCCCTCCTCCCATGGGACTGAGCCTGGCAGGGAGGGCGGCGCAGGTCCCCTGGCCTCAAGAACTTACAGATTTCGCTGATCTCAGCTGTTCCACGTGTTTGTGAGTGTTGTATGAAGTATGCCCAAAGTCAAATTCCTCTGCGGTGTCCGGTCCACGCAGTTCCTGGCTTTCTACCTACTGCCCTGGAGGAGTAACTAAAACCTACACCTCACCACTCTGCCATCTTGCCCCCTATCCCCTCTGGGTGTTATAATAATTTTATAACAGATGCAGAAAATAGTACTTTTAGGATTAGGTAATGCCCAATATAATTGGGAGTTAGAGCAGAAAAAAGAACAAGAATGATTTGGAAAATACCTGTGATTGTCCATTACTGAAGTTTATCATCCAAAAGCATTTCCAGACTGCCCTAATGCCCACCAATAATAGAATAGTCTGTTTATTCACACAACAGACTTCACAAAATCTGAAAGGACAATCTTAGCAACACACAAAAATAAGGGAGACTCTCATGATCCTAATGTTGAACTAAAGAAGGCAGACACAAAAGAGTACATACTGTATGATTCAGTTTACATAACGTACAGAAACAGGCAAAACTAATATTTGCTATTAGAAATCAGTGATTGCCTTGGAAGGGTTAGAACTGTGATTGGAAGCCAGCAGAAGGGGAAATTCTGGGGGCTGGCCATGTTCTGTTTTTGATACAGGTGTTGGTTCACAGGTGTATTCAGTTTGTGAAATTTCATTGGACCATATACCTATGATGTAAGAAACTTTCAATATGTGTAGTCTACTTAAGTTTTTAAAAGCTTAACTTTTTTTTTTTTTATCTTCATTTTATTGAGATATATTCACATACCATGCAGTCATACAAAATAAATCGTACTTTCGATTGTTTACAGTACCATTACATAGTGGTACATTCATCACCCAAATCAATCCCTGACACCTTCATTAGCACACACACAAAAATAACAAGAATAATAATTAGAGTGAAAAAGAGCAATTGAAGTAAAAAAGAACACTGGGTACCTTTGTCTGTTTGTTTCCTTCCCCTATTTTTCTACTCATCCATCCATAAACTAGACAAAGTGGAGTGTGGTCCTTATGGCTTTCCCAATCCCATTGTCACCCCTCATAAGCTACATTTTTATACAACTGTCTTTGAGATTCATGGGTTCTGGGTTGTAGTTTGATAGTTTCAGGTATCCACCACCAGCTACCCCAGTTCTTTGGAACCTAAAAAGGGTTGTCTAAAGTGTGCGTAAGAGTGCCCACCAGAGTGACTTCTCAGCTCCTTTTGGAATCTCTCTGCCACTGAAGCTTATTTCATTTCCTTTCACATCCCCCTTTTGGTCAAGAAGATGTTCTCCGTCCCACGATGCCGGGTCTACATTCCTCCCCGGGAGTCATATTCCATGTTGCCAGGGAGATTCACTCCCCTGGGTGTCTTAAAAGCTTAACTTTTGACAGACTCCCAAATAGGTATTATATGCCAAGTAGTGTGAAGCTTATTTTTTTCCTTCAATATACACTTAGTTTTTGACAGCCTCTATAAATAGGTCAAGACTTTGTGTGAATTCTGTTGATTGTGCTAAGGTTTTATTATGATCATCTTTAGATAAATCAGAGAATATATTTATTGGCTCAGAGAACATTCCTAACAGTGGTAATTTTGGTTATATAATTTTCTATATCTAGAATGACTTTAAAATTATTTTATAAAGAATTATAAAGTATCTGGTATTTTTACCTCCTCAACTTGCTGCTGTTTTCGTATATACACAAAACCCCACAGAGCAAAGACCTATTTTCCAAAAAATCTTAAGGTAAAATGGGATTAAAAAAAAAAAAAAATGGGATTAAGAAAAAAGGACACTCTTCGTAGGGATGCTATTTTCCCCCACTTTGTCTTTGTTCTTACTTTTGTTTAAATTCATGCAGTACATGTGATGAGAATGATCCTAAAATAGTCTTCCTAGGAAAGTAAGATATTCTCTGGAAGGTGTAGAATGCAAGCGATAGTATGGCTTATAGTGCACAAGGTGTCATTAAAATACATTTTCTAAAACTAACGGTCATAGTGGCTCCTTTATACCTGTTGAAGAAAGTGATGAATTCTTGGTTTATTTTGAATAGATTCTGCCGTACCTGTATTGCTACCAGTCTAAAGAACAATAAGTGGACCTGTCCTTATTGCCGAGCATATCTTCCTTCAGAAGGAGTTCCAGCAACTGATGTAGCCAAAAGGATGAAGTCAGAGTACCAGAACTGCACCGAATGCGAAACCCCGGTATGTGGCCCTGCCTGTGTTTGCGGTTCCTGGCTTAGGCCCCTGAGAAGATTGTTATGCACTTAATCATTTCACTCATGCCTTTGACCCAATCGTACCCCACCTCTTCTAAAGTGTGTTATCTCATCCTCCCATTCTCCTTCTTTTCCTCCAATTTCATTTGTACAGGCTGTAGTCACCTGCCTGACTCTTATCATCACCTCATTTCTCGAGTGCTTTCTTTGACTGCCTTCATTTCTTCTCTTCCCATGACTCCCACAAGTCCCTGTTAGGTGGCCTCCATTCCTGCTCCTCTCCTGCAGCCCACCAATGAGTAGCTTTATTATCAAATCCAGTAGTGTATCTCCAGCTCTATGATTTGGGACCTTGCATTATTTAACTCTACTGATCTCCTCCTCCTTGTTTCCTTCTTTGATTCTATACTAGCCTGGTCAGATCCATGTGAGGTCTGGAAGGCTGTGAAACGATTCTAGTTGTTATCCTATATTTAATAGTAAGTTGTTTTGGTTACTTTAGGCTGCTCAGAGCAATGCTATGAAATGGGTTCGGCTTAAACAATGGGAATTTATTCACTTATGGTTAGAGACCAGAAAAATGTCCAAATCAAGGCATCATCATGGCAGTGCTTTATTCCTGAAGACTGGCTGCTGGTGATCCTTGGCTCCTCTGCTATATGGCAAGGCATGTGGTGGCGTCTACTGGTTTTTTCCCTCTCTTTCAGGTTTTGCTGCTTTCAGCTTCTTGCTTCTGTGTCTCTCTCTCTCTCTCAGTCTCTCTCTCTCTGTCTATCTCTCTCCCTCTGTATTCATTTTATTTATAAAGGATTCCAGTAATAGGATTCAGTCCCATTCAGATTGAGATGGGTCACATATTAACTGAATAGCCTCATCAAAAAGTCTTACCTACAATGGGTCCACACTCACAGGAATGGATTAGATTTAAGAACATGTTTTTCTTGGGTAGGTACAGTTTTAAACTACCACATAAGCTAAAGAAGGATCATAAGCATTGAAATGCAATAATCTGGTTTTTATTTTTTAAGATCCACTCTAGCACCTAGTGTAGTGAATAGTTGGGAGGGGGCAAGATTGGACTTTGTAAAACATGGGGGGTGACTATTATAATAAGGTCAGACAAGGAGGCTGGGTTAGTGTGACAGCATTAGATGTGGACTTAGAGGTTGTTTCAAGATATATTTAGGAGGCAGAATTGATGGAATTTGTAATTGGATGTGGGAAAGTGAAGTTTCAAAAGTGCCTCCCAGGTTTCCGAGGATGCTAACAGGGGGAGCAGATTTAGAGAAAAAGTCTCAGATTTTTAGATATGTTACATTTGAGCTACAAAGAGGAGATGCTTGATAAGGCACTTAGCTATGCCAATCTGGAGATCAAATGAGAGTTTATGTACTGAGGATCTAAATTTCTTTAGAGAATTGTTCTTGATTGTTAATCTAAATTATAGTTTTGTTATACTTCTTCTTAGCACCCTATGCTTTTCCATCACATATCTTCATTTGTAATTATGTTTTTGGGATTTTTTTTTTTTTTTTTTTTTTTTTTGGTTTAATGTGTCAGTTATCCCCACCAGATTTAAGCTCCATGAAGGCAGGGACTGGGATTGTTTTATTGACAACTGTGTACCCAGCACTTTGGAAAATAAGTGCTCAATGCAGCCTTTTTTTTCTCTCTCTCTTTTTGAGCCTCAACTCCTGGGTGGTGCCCACCTGGGCTTCAGGGGTGCTGGTAGCCCATGGACAGAGAGTTGATAAGGGGACTGTGGAACACAGCGTGGATGCTATTTCCCCAGGATTAGGGCGCGGTGCTACAGAGGAGATGGTAGGGGGTGAAGTTGGGGTGCTTGCGTGGGCCTGTGTGGAACCAGGATTGAGGGTGCAGACAACCATGCGCAGGAGCACCAGCACACAGGACAGGAAGTTCCAGGTGCAGGCCCCGTCCCTCTATGGACGTCCTGGGCTGCTCTGTCCAGCCTTGGCTCAGGGACCAGAGGCAGAGCCATTGCTGTGGAGAAGTTGAGAATAGCCCTGCCTTTCGCGCTGCTTCACTGAGGACTTGGTGCAGTTTTGAATATTTATATAAGACTCAGTCATCTGTCTGACTACAGAATCGGATATCCTGGGATCAAATGCAGATTCTCTCACTATTTCTAATTTTGGACAAGTTATTAATCTACTCATTGTTTACTTCTTTATAAAATGAGGAAAATGTTCACAGGGTGGTTGTGAAAGTAAGTGATAAAAAATACTTGTAGGGCTTTTAATACATAGTAACTGCTTAAACATCACTAAGTTTTAAAATTCTTAATAGGCTATTGATTTTTTTTCTGCTTTTAATAGTTCATCATTATATAAAACTCAGCATGTAAAAATCAAATTCATCCTATTCTGTAAGCCACTTATTTATCCCACCTTTGCTGTCTTTGTCAGAAACATTCTCTCAGTTATGCTGGGTGGAAATCCCCTTCCTTTTTTCACCCCCTCCTCTGTGTGTGATTAGTCACAAGGACTTTGACTTTTCCTTTGAGATATTTCTTGCATCTATCTCTTCCTTTATATGTTTTCCCTTTTGCCAGGAATGCTGCCTATTCCTTCTATAGCTAATTTTAGACCTTATCTAATTCTCCAGGGCCTAGGGCATTCCATGAGGCCTGCCCTCGGTATTCCAGTGTCCTGTATCAGTTTCCTATCAGCTTGCTGATGCTTCTCTTTTTACCCCATTAGGTTGTAAGCACTTTTAAGAGCAGTCACAATGGCTTAGGTTTTTTCTGCCATCTCTTACATCTCACATAATTCTGGGTATAGAGTAGATACTCTTGAATTTATCAAGTCATCTATCAGTATGTAGTCCCAAACTGCTAAATTGGTGTGAGCAGTGTTTCTTTTTGTGGATCAAGGAGTACAAAGAGGAAGAAAACAACTTTTAGTAGAAGTGTTAAAAGAGATGAGAGAGCACGAACTTGCAAAGTTGATGTTACAGGGTGTAAAGCACCGGTTTTAAGACAGCAACCTAAACCCATCCTAGTTATTACATGTTTTATATGAGTATTTGTAAAGCGAGAATTTGTTTTTACTTTTCAGCCTGTTTTTATTTTTGTCTTTTATTAAACAATTATAACTGTTTCCTTGACGTGGTAAATTTCAGGTTTGATGTTTAGCTTTTCCGTAGCTTGGGCAAAATAAAGTGGGCCTGCCGCTATACCACAGCTGTACAGAGCTTCCTTTAGCACGAGATCTTATCAGAGTGTCTAATGAAACATTTAGTAGAATATGTGTTATGTTAGCAACAGATCTCCCATGGTTAGGATCTCTGAATGTATATCTGGAGGAACAGGGCTTCTTTATTCTGCCCTGATAAAAATGGACTGCAAGAGCTGTCTTTTTATGTTTGCTCTTAATGGGGCCATTAAGTATACTGTGTATTGTAAATTCATGTAATACTACTGGGCAATATTATATCTTTCCCTAAGGCACAGGGTTCTTTTAACTTACTGTGGTCGTCTCTAAAATTCATCCACTTACTCTTTTTATCTCTCTGTTTTCCTTTCTTTCTGTCTTTTTCCTTTTTTTTTCCCCTTGCTCTCTTTTTGCTCTTTTTCTTTCTCATGTTCTTTTCTCCATCATCTGATCAAGGAATGTTATTTTTTAAAAAAATAAGGTCAATTTGAGTTAATATAGGTCCTTCCATTTAAAAAAAAAATGCCTTTTAGAAGAACCAAGTTCAAGAAGTCAGCATTGGGTATCCTGTCTAAGTATTGAGGAAATTTTAAGACTCTTATCCTTGATAATGCCTTAACTTTGTGGTACTGTTGTCATGAATACATCCTTTCAATCAACTGACTAACCCCACAGTGACCTTATTTGAAATGGTAAAATCTGAGTCACATAAGACTTCCTTGATCCCCTTTTCAACAGTGGGTTTATTTTGAATTTGCTTTTATATAGGTTTGCCTCAGCGAAATGAGGGCACACATAAGGACTTGTCAGAAATACATAGATAAATATGGACCAATACAAGAACTTGGGGAGACTGCAACAAGGTTTGTTTCAGTATGTTATAGTTTAATGCTAAATTTGATATATCTATGGAAAATTTAATGAGCTGTAAAGTTTAACCCTTTTATTATGAAAAAATATATATAGTTATGTTTAGGTGCTTCACCATAATACCTGTTGTTGGTAATTATTTGTTAGTAGTAATCACTGCCAAAGAATTTTGCCTTCTGTGCTGTAAAAACTGCAGGGTATGGAAGGGTGGTAGAACAACCACATACCAGAGAGATTGGGGCAACTTCCTCAGAAAGTTTGCATTAAGGAAAATCCAAAGATAGACTGCAGAACTGTTAAATTCCTACTAGATTCTTTCTGACTAAAAGATTCCTGAAGTGGATCACAGTTAAGAGGTTATTCATCTTTATTCTTCTATCACCACCCAACTATTTAGCATCTTATTTTTGCAGTTTTCATAGTGAGCTTAAATAACTTTTACAGATTGTATATTTTGAGCTCATGTGAAGAAAGGGGAAAATGATTGAGCTTTAAGACATGGAGAGTCACAGGACCTTAGTCCAACTTGTATTACAGGAATATAAGCAATGTTGACAGACACACTATTTTATTTTCTGGGTCCTACCTTCTTCATCTCCCTGGAGTCAGCCACCTACAAAGAAGTGTACGGCTTCTCTAGGCTGCTCTATTGTTCTTTTTTTTTTTTTTTTTTTTTTTTTGTGGTAACATATATATAACATGAAATTTGCTATTTTAACTATTTTTAAGTGTACAGTTAACTGTTATCAACTGCCTTTACAATATTGTGCTGCCATCACCACCTTCCCTTACTAAAACTTTTTCATCACCCCAAAAAGAAACTTCTTTACCCTCTAATGACTCCCCATTCTGCATCCCTCCAGCCCTTGGTCACCTCTCATCAGCTTTTTGTCTCTGTGAGTTTGCTTATATCTCACTAGAGATATTTCATATAAGTAGAATTATACAATATTTCAGTGTATATTTTAACAAGGAAAGAACAGTCTTGGGGCAGGCATCCTGAGTCTTATGCTTTTTTGGTGGTTAAAATTACAGCTGGGAGAAGAATGGAGGTGGTTAGTAGGTGAAATGGAGGATATTGATCATAAACAACTTTTTTCTTTTAAGAAAGAAAAAGAAACAAAGGTAGGTCATCATTACTGATGGGAAGGATAATTTAGTTATATCTGAGTAATTAGAAAGTTTGGATTCTGCTCCTGGATAGGCTGATGGCTTTGAAACCAGTAAATTTATTATTTTTATTATTATTATTATTTTATTTGAAAGCAGTAAATTTGCTTATGAAGTCAGCTACTCAGTAGTGGTACTCAGTGGGATTTCTTTCTCTTTTCTGAAGAAAAATGTTAACTCTGCCTATTTTACAAAAATACGCTCAGAATATAGCTTAGGTTTTGTAACCAAATGTAAATGGTCCCATTCCTTTTGTTTTACTAGAATCTTAACATCCATGGTATTTTTAAAGATAGCTCAGAGTTGTCGATATATGGAAGTTGCTTTGAGAATTAACCTGTTATTATAGGATAAGTTTTAGACCATGTTGTAAATTTGAAGAGTATATTAGCTATGAGCAGAGTATGAATTCTGTCAAGACTGACCACAAGGAACAATAGGAAGGAGGATAACAAATGGGTTGGGAAAGAATGACAAATCTTAAGTGTGTGGGTTTGATTGCTCCTTATATTGGGAGCTATCTAGAGTACAAGTTTTGGGGAATAGGCATCTGTAGCCCTCTATAATGGAAAATGAGCAAAAAAAGTCCAAGCCTCCATATTGTCCCTAGAAATTTAAGGCAGCACTGTCCAAAAGAAATATAATGCAGATCACATATATAATTTTATATTTTCTAGTAGCCACATTAAAAAAGTAAAAAAAAGCAGGTGAAATTAATTTTAATAAATTTTATTTGATCTAATAGAGCGAAAATATAAATGCAAAAATTATTATTATATTTTATATTCTCTTCATCTTAAGTCTTTGAAATGAAGTGTATATTTTACACATCAAGCACATCTCAATATTTTTTAATGTATTCTATTATTTTATTTTTTGGAGAAGTTGTAAGCTTACAGAAAAATCATGCAGAAAATACAGAGTTCCCATATACCGCCCCCCCCCCCCGCATGCTCAGTTTTCCCTGTTATTAACACTTTGTATTAGAGAAGCACAGCTCAATTTCCAGTGGCCACATTTCAAGTGCTCAATAACCATTATTTCATATGGTTAATGGCTACAGTATTGGATAGCATAGATGTAAGGGATAAATGCTCCTAAGTGTACATAAGTATTTAACAAGGTAGTTACGGTCAATTGTGAGTCTGAAACTAATCATTTTTATTTTCATTTGTCAGTGGATTCTGATAATGTGAGTCTAAACCTTCAGTTATATGTGCTAGTGGAGGTGAAGAACAAGTAGCACCTAATTCAGATGTTACCTGTTACCTGAATTAGGAAAGGGAAGAGGAAAAAGAGTCACCCAGGGACAGTGAGGGGTGTGATTTTCAGTTTCTGAGTTAATGGGTGCTCAAATTGTGCCTCTCTTCCAAAGAGAATAAAGTGCTTCAGGTGTACTTGAGCTGTTTCTTTGCTCTGCCCCTGTGAAGATACACATTTACATTTCTTAAGAGAAAAAATGTAGGCACCCAAACCATTATCAGGACAGTGAAAATAGTATTGGATCAGAGGAAGAATTGGTACTAGAAACTAGATCCATCTACATTGTTTTTCATATCTAGTTAAATGACTGCTATCTAATTACCAAAAATTTTAGTGCTGTTTGTATTCTATGCTATGTTCAGGTGTGTGTGTCCATTTTGTCAGAGAGAATTGGATGAAGACAGCTTGCTGGATCACTGTATTACTCATCACAGATCGGAAAGGAGACCTGTGGTAAAGATTTTTGTTACTATGTATTTTAGCTATGTCTGAATTCAGGATGTATTACAAATTCTATTTGTTAGACTTGTATGTATAGCTATATACAGGATAATTTATGTTAAAGATATGGTAATCTCATGACTATTGATAATATAAGAAAGTGTTGAGTTGAAACTGACAAGAACTACTAATGTACAATGCCTCCTTCACTTATGAAATTAAACAACATTACCTCTTACACATAATCATGGGCATAATCAAATAAAATCCAAAATGCACAGTTAAGATCTAACATTAATATTCCAACTCTGGCCACATCCTAAGTTAAAAATATTTTTTTTATATTGCAAATAATGTTATGACAGTACACTGGAAATGTAAAGTAGAAAGTCATTCGTCTTCACTAATCAATCCATTGTTTTATTTCATAATCTGAATCTTTATCCATATGCTTGGTATTAAAAATAAACAGGCATATCTCAGAGATACTGTGAATTTGGGTCCAGATCACTGCAATAAAGTGAATATTGCAATAAAGTGAGTCACATGAATTTTTTGGTTTCCTAGTACATATAAAAGTTACTTTTATATATTACTATGGTTCTTGAAGTGTGCAGTAGCCACTATATCTAAAACACAATACACAAAGCTTAATTTAAAAAAATACTTCATTCTAAAAAACGTAACCAGTATTGTAATCTTTTTGCTTGTGGAGGGCCTGGCCTCAATGTTGCCTCGATGTAATAACCTAAATCCTTTGTTGTCATTCAACAATGTTCACAGTATCTTCACCAGTAGTAGATTCCATATGCAGAAAATACTTTCTTTGCTCATCCATAAGAAGCAACTCCTCCTCCTTTAAAGTTTTAACATGAGATTACAGCGATTCAGTCACATTTTTAGACTCTGCTTCTAATTCTAGTTCTCTGGTTATCTCTACCACACCTGCAGTTACTTCTTCCACTGGAGTCTTGAGCCCCTCAGAGTGATTCATGAGACTTGGAATCAACTTCTTCCAAATTCTTGTTAATGTTGATATTTTGACCTCCTCTCATAAATCACAACTATTCTTACTGACATCTAGAATGGTGAATCCTATCCAGAAAATTTTCAACTGACTTTGCCCAGATCCTTCAGAGAAATCACTATGGCAACTCTAGCCTTTTGAAATGTATTTCTTAAATAATAAAACCTGAAAGTACAAATCCTTCCTTGATCCATGGGCTACAGAATGGATGTTGTGTAGCAGGCATGAAAACAAATATTTATCCCATTGTACAGCCCCATCAGAGCTCTTTGGTGACTGGGTGCATGGCCAACAAGCAGTAATATTTTGAAAGAAATCTTTTTCTCTGAGTGGTAGATCTTACCAGTGGGCTTAAATATTCAGTAAACCATTTCGTAAACAGATGTGCTGTCATCCAGATTTTGCTGTTCCTTTTACAGAGCACAGGCATAGTAGATTTAGCATAATTCTTAAGAGTCCTAGGATTTTCAGAAGGGTAAATGACCATTGGCTTCAACTGAAAGTCACTAGCTAGAAGATCCCCTAACAAGAGAGCGAGCCTGTCCTTTGAAGCTTCAAAACTAGGCATTGACTTCTCTCTAGCAATGAAAGTCCTAGAAGGCTGTTTCATTTACACGGAAAATCTGTTATTTAGTGTAGCCACCTTCGTCAGTCATCTTAGCTAGATCTTCTGGATAACTTGTCTTAGCTTCTACATCAGCACTCACTGCTTCACCTTGACTTTTATGTTACAGAGTTGGCTTCTTTCCTTAAACGCCATGGTCCAAACTCTGCTAGCTTCAAACTATTCTTTGCAGATTCCTCACCTTTCCCAGCCTCCATAGACTTGAAGAGAGTTAAGGGAATTCTGTAACTGGTTTAATCTATCCAGCCCATTAACACGTTCTGCATATCAGCAGTAAGGCTGTTTCACTTTCTTATCATTTGTGTGTTCACTGGAGTAGCACTTTTAATTTCCTCCAAGAACTTTTCCTTTGTGTTCACAACTTGGCTGACTGGTGCAAGAGGACTAGGTTTTGGCCTATCTTGGCTTTCAATACGCCTTCCTCACTAAACTTAGTCATTTCTAGCTTTCAATTTAAAGTGAGAGATGTGTGACTCTTCCTTACACTTGAATGTTTAGAGGCCATTGTAGGGTTACTTTTTGGCCTAATTTCAGTACTGTTGTGTCTCAGGGAATAGGGACGCCAAGGAGAGGGGCAGAGACAGGGGAACAGCTGGTCGGTGGAGAAATCCAAACACATACAATATTTATTGATTAAGTTTGCTGTCTTACAAGGGCATGGTTCGTGGCACCCCAGAACAAGTACCATAGTAACATCAAAGATCACTGATTACAGATCACTATAATGAAGGCGATAATAATGAAAAAGTTTGAAATATTGCAAGAATTACAAAACTGTCACACGGAGACATGAAGTGAGCACATGCTGTTGGAAAAATGGCACTGTAGACTTGCTCTGCAAGGGTTGCCACAGATATTCAATTTGTGAAAAAAAAAGTATCTGCAAAGTGAAATAAAGTGCAATAAATGAGGTATGCCTGTTTTGATCATTATTTCCTAGAAACATTGTGAATTCTGTCTTTTTTTCTTTTGAACCTGGCATTTTGCAGGGTGGCTTTTATAATTTTAATTTTAGTTGTGAGGTAAACCAGAGAGGATACATTGTCATTTACTTAGCCGTTTCACTATTTATGGATACTTGGATTGTTACCAGTTTTTAGATTTGGATTTGTATCCTTGTGCGTTTAAACTGTTGGATTTTTTTTTTTTAAGAGGAAACTTCTTAGATTGTTACTGCTGGAACCAAGAGTGCAAACTTTTTAATAGCTCATGAAATATGCTTTTAATATGCTTTCCAAAAAGTTTGAGTCAATTTATATGTCAGCAATTATGAGTAAACCCCCTTTACCCTATTAAACTGGCCACAGTTGGGTACATTTATTATTGAATTACTCAGACTTGACAGAAAGATAATGGTACAATGATACCTTGGGGGTAAATTTGAGTTGTTTGTTTTTTTCTTTTTCAGGTATATATATATATATATATACACCCATTTATATGTATATATTTGTGTGAATTTTTAGTTTTTTGAATTTGTGTTTTAGGCTTTGATTTAGTCTGCTAATGCTGCTGGAATGCAAAACACCAGAGACGGACTGGCTTTTATAAAAGGGGGTTTATTTGGTTACACAGTTACAATTTTAAGGCCATAAAATGTCCAAGGTAAGTCATCAACAAACAGGTATCTTCACTGGAGAATGGCCAACGTTGTCTGGAAAACCTCTGTTAGCTGGGAAGGCACGTGGCTGGCGTCTGCTCCAAAGTTCTGGTTTCAAAATGGCTTTCTCCCAGGATGTTCCTCTCTAGGCTGCAGTTCCTCAAAAATGTCACTCTTAGCTGCTCTTGGGGTGTTTGTCCTCTCTTAGCTTCTCCGGAGCAAGAGTCTGCTTTCAACGGCCATCTTCAAACTGTCTCTCATCTGCAGCTCCTGTGCTTTCTTCAAAGTGTCCCTCTTGGCTGTATCAGCTTGCTCCTTCTGTCTGATCTTATATAGTGCTCCAGAAATTTAATTCAGACCCATCCTGAATGGGCGGGCCAACACCTCCATGTTTCGAAATTATTCAATCATAGTTATCACCCACAGTTGGGTGGGGTGCATTTCCATGCAAACAACCTAATCCAAACTTAATCCCCACTAAAATGTCTGCCCACACAAGATTACATCAAAGATAATGGCGTTTGGGGGGACATAATACATTCAAACAGGCACAGGCTTTTTTTTTTTTTAATAAAATCCTTTTGGAAAGTGGATGAGATTGAAATGTAAATATGTTATAGATAGAGGGATAGTCCTCATAACAATTCTGGAAGATAGTCATGATTATTATCCCCATTTTAGAAATGATAAACCGAAGCCCAGAGAGGTTACATAAGATGTGCAAGGTCACACAGCAGGTAAGTGGCAGAGCCAGAATTTGAACACAGTACTCTAGCTCCAGAGCTTGAATGGTGAACCCCTGTGCTTACTGCCACCTTGAAGGGAAAAGCCACACAGTACACAAAAGTACTTGTTACTGATCCTAATGGTCTATGTATTTCACTTTCAGAATTGCTAGCTAGGGGCTTTATGTGTATTGGGAGTTGGGGGGAGATTGTCATGAGCTTTCCCTGCTGAGTTGCTCTGTAGAAGGTATTGGGTCAGATAGTTACTTTATGACAGGTCTCTGGGGATCTAGAGGAAGTTAAAAGAAAGTATTAGGATGGAGTAATAATGATTACCATTTGCAGAGTCTAAGTGCTTCACTGTATCCTCTTAGCAACACTATGAAGTATTGCCCAGCCTATCTCTTGGACAGTGGTCTCAGACAATTTTGGAGCAGTGTCTGAGACAGGCCACATCCTGGTTCAGTCCATTCTGCTCCAACAGAAGTCCAGTCCATGAGCTGCCAAGTTTGGCCATAAGATTGATGGTGACTCATGGAAGACAGGTCCTCCATGATTTAGAGGTCATAGAGGTCATTGAAGAAAGCCTAGCTAAAGCTGAAAATGAACCAGGAATGGTAGGATCAGATTGCTCATGCAATTTAGTAGTGAAAATCTTAGGCTTTGGAGGAGATAAGCTTTGGTTCAAATTCCAGTGAGTCCATTAACTTCTCTCTGTCTCTGTTTCTTCAGTTATAAAATGGGGATGATGATGGTGCCTTTTTCATGGGGTAGAAGTATATGGGTCGGTTATTGTTCTAGTTTGCTAATGCTGCCAGGATGCAATAAACACCAGAAAATGGATTGGCTTTTATAAAAGGGGGTTTATTTGGTTACACAGTTACAGTCTTAAGGCCATAAAGTGTCCAAGGTAACACATCAGCAATTGGGTACCTTCGCTGGAGGATGGCCAATGGTGTCCGGAAAGACTCTGTTAGCTGGGAAGGCACGTGGCTGGTGTCTGCTCCAAAGTTCTGGTTTCAAAATGGCTTTCCCCCAGGACGTTCCTCTCTAGGCTGCAATTCCTCAAAAATGTCACTCTTAGTTGCACTTGGGGTGTTTGTCCTCTCTTAGCTTCTCCGGAGCAAAAGTCTGCTTTCAACGGCCATCTTCAAACTGTCTCATCTGCAGCTCCTGTGCTTTCTTCAAAATGTCTCTCTTGGCTGTAGCTCCTCTTCAAAATGTCACTCTCAGCTGCACTGAGTTCCTTCTGTTTGTCAGCTCATTTATATGGCTCCAGTGATTTAATTCAGACCCACCCTGAATGGGTAGGGTAACACCTCCATGGAAATTATCCAATTGAAGTGATCACCCACAGTTGGGTGGGTCATATCTCCATGGAAACATCCAATCAAAAGGTCCTACCCTAATCAAAATGATTGCTCAATCTGCCCCACAAGACTGCATCAAAGAATATGGCTTTTTCTGGGGGACATAATACATTCAAACTGGCACAGTTATGTAAAGTAAGCACTCTTAGGCCACATGGTGATCATTCCATAAATGAAGGGGCTGGTAGTGATGATAGTGGTAGATAGTAATTTGGAACTAGAGGAGATTCCTCAGAGGAATCAGTGTGCTCTCACAGTTGGGGAACCCAAGCATGGGGGTAACTTGGTAAAATTTTACTTCAAAGACCAGGAGGCTATCATAGCCCTGGGGCAGAAGCAGATTATTCAGAAAATCCATGGTTCTGCAATAGGGCCATCTAGAATTGGTAACTGGAACAGAAGACCTTCTGGTTTCCTGTGTTATTGTTCCATCCTTGAGCAGAAGCTTGACATATGTTAGTCTGGATGATCTAGAGCCACCAAAAATCATGATGTACCCAGTGGTTCTGAAAAGGCAGGGGGTAGATACTGTGGCACAGCCATCATGTTCTTGGGGATCCCCACTGAGGACACAGAGTGAAAACATGCTGGTAGAAGTTCTAGGTAAGGAGGGCTGGGTCCCAAGTGATTCTGGACCATTGTGGAAGTTAGCAAGGAATTATTGCTTTAAAGGTGAGGATTGCTGGTTTTGTTTAAATAATTTCAGCCCTAGCTTTTCTCCCTTCTTTTTTAGTACTTCCCACAATTTGTAATTGTGTATTCCTTTTGTGTCTGTTTCTTCTGTTAGATTACTAGTTTCATGAATTCATGGAACTTAACTCCTTTCTTCAACACTGCATGCCCAGTTCTTGGTGGAGTGCTAGTAAGTAATAGGATGGGAAAAGGATGTTAAAGAAAAAACATAGTTCCATATAATTCCTTTCACCCAGATTCAAAGGTTCCAGTAGTCCTTTGTTTTCTGCCTTGTTCTAGAGGTTTCATTCCTTAAGGGAGAGGACAAGACTGGTTGTTTTGAAACATAAACTGTGGTGTCTACAGCCTGAGCTACTCTTTCCCACAGCAGGGTATTTCCATGGGTATTTTGAATATCTGTGACCTGGCTGAATGTGTGTGCACAAATTCTTTGAAAGGAAGAAAAGTCTTCATTAGATTTGCTGTCAAACTCTTACTAAATTCAGTCTGCAATCTGGTACCTTGATGTTAGTTACACATTTACCTGAAAATATTTTCAATGCATGCCTCTTTCCTCTTCTCTTGGTATTTATTTGATTCAGTAATATTTAATTTCTTCCCCAAATGGCATCTGTGTTCCTGTGGGAAGTGTCCTATAATGGGTGAATTGCTGCGGAGGTTAATGTAAAGCACAGGTAAAGTTGGGTGTCCATTGCCATTGATGTTCCGAGGGATTGAATCTTTTGCATCTTGATGTATCTGAAACATGAGTGTGCTGCCTTTCAACTCTTACACTGGTACTCTTAGAATTCGTCTTCTGTCTTCAGGCCTTGATAGAGTATGCTCTTCGAGGGTTTTATTTCTCACCTTCTCAACGTCTTAATTTTCCTTCTGTCTCTATTGCCGTTTATCGATATTTCTGGCTCGTAGCACTGAAAGTAGTAAACATTCCTCCAAGAATGGTCCGGGAATGTAGCATAGAAGATATGTCAATCATTTTTCTGGATAATTGAATGTTTTTAGTGTTGTTCATTATTTAGTATCTTACTAGCTTAAAAAAAAAAAAAGATTTTCATACTTCTGATCTGATAATGAGTCTCAGTTAAAAGAATCCCCCAAGGACTTTTTTTAAATAGATACTGTTAGAAACAAGCATTATACCTTAAAAATGCTCACCCGGTTGTGAAGGACAAAAGAATTTATTCATGATCTTGCAAGAACGGACGCACAGCCAGACACATAGCAGGTGCGCTGAACAATAGAACACAGTGAAAATTTATATTCCAGGCCTAATGCAAGTCCCTCCCCTGTTTTTCCATTGGCTGGATACTCCATAGGGTACAGTCTGTCCGAGAGAGCTAACTAGCCCACCTTTGGGGTTTTAATTTGTACAGCCTATCCGAGAGAGTTAACTAGCCCATCTTTGAGATTTTGAATTGTACAGCCTATCCAAGAGAGTTCATTCAGTTTAAATTTCCTGCTGGGAGTTCCCACCTCTGATTTTACCCCATATTTCTTTACATTCCAGTAACCATGGTTACTTTTCCATATGAGGAGCTGGCGCAGATTCTC
The DNA here is from genome assembly GCF_015220235.1 of Choloepus didactylus. Taxonomy (NCBI): domain Eukaryota; kingdom Metazoa; phylum Chordata; class Mammalia; order Pilosa; family Megalonychidae; genus Choloepus; species Choloepus didactylus. The sequence continues at coordinate 48,503,675 of NC_051322.1, read as the reverse complement.
TCTCTCTTCCCTTTACCACAGGGCCTGTTTAAGCCGGTTCTGCCGCCATTTTCCCTATTCCATGCTGTCTCTATGTGAAAGCTAAACTTAACCCTTTCTTTCATGTACTACAGTTAAGAAAGGTGTTCTCTGTTAAAATCTAAGGATTAGATCTAGGATTTTTCATTTACCCCCTTTCTATTTCATCTTGTTTCTCTAAAAGAAATTATATTTTCTTTAATGCAGTGTTTCTCAAACTTTATCATGCCTCAGTCACCTGGAGGGCTTGTTTAAACCCAGATTGCTGGGGCCACCCCCAGAGTGTCTGATTTAATAGGCCTGGAATGGGGCACAGTTTGCAATTCTAATGTGTTCCTGGGTGAAATTGATGCTGATAGTCTGGGGAACCTGCTGTGAGAATCATTGCTTTATTTTAAAACATTGAAGAGAGGGCAAGCTAGAAAGGGGACTGTTTCTTGTTTGCTTTCTTTGCTGACCAGCAATGAATAATCTACAACCTATGGATGGGGGGCGGGGGGATAAATATATCCTCTCAAAAGAATTTTCCTCATCTGATTAGATATGGAAAGAAAAATGTCTGATTCTACCCATATCAAGTGTGTTTCATTAAAACCTCTTTAAAGCAGCCTGCATCAGAAGATCTGTGCCCTTTTCCTAGCAAGTAAATTCCTTTGGTTCCTAAGTTGTTCATCCATAAAATGAAAGTGAGAAAATCTATTCAATGATATTGCTGTCTTCGGTTTTATAATTTTTTCAAAGACAAGAACAATAGATGTAGGTTCATTATATGGAAAGGGGTTAAAATGGACTTTAGCTCATTATTTTACAACATCTTTCTGACAGAGAACTCTTTAGTCACACAAAACTGAATTTTATGTACAACCAAAGACCTAAGTCTCGACTAGTTCCTTGTTAACATCAACCTAAAAACAAAACTCCTTGGCTTGAAATTCCACGTTTTCTGCTTCCCCTCCACTAGACTCTTAGCTCTTTAATGATTGGGACCAGGGCATTGTTATCTCTGTAGCTCTGACCCTTGGCATGGGGCCTACCGATCTTAGATGCGCAAGTATATATTGAGCAGAACTGGTCCCACCTTACCCTCCCAGACTCACTCTTCCACCACTTCCCCCAATATTCCCTATCCTAAGCCACACTGAGCTTTTTCCCATTGCCTAAGCAGGCCCTGCCCTTTGAGGATTTCCTGCCTATTCCTGTATAGATTCCTCTGCCTGGGATGCTCCTTACTTCAGTTACCAGGAACTCTGCTGAAGCCTTTCCTGACTTTCTGGGCAAAATTAATGATTCCCTTTTCTGATCTTGAACTCTTAGCTGTTCTTATCTGTTTTTTTTTTTTTTTTTTTTCATTTTTATTGAGATTGTTCAGATACCATACAATTATGCAGAGATCCAAAGTGTACAATCACTTGCCCCTGGGTACCCTCATACAGCTGTGCATCCATCACCACACTTAATTTTTGTTCAATTTTTAGAAACTTTTCATTACTCCAGACAAGAAATAAAGTAAAGATGAAAAAAGAAAAAAAGAAAAGGAAACTCTAATCCTCCCCTGTCCCTAACCAACCCCCCTCAATTGTTGACTCGTAGTATTGGTATAGTACATTTGTTACTGTTTATGAAAAAATGTTGAAATACTGCTAACTGTAGTATATAGTTTGCAATAGGTATATATTTCTTCCCTATGTGCCCCTCTATTATTAACTTCTAATTGTATTGTCATACATTTGTTCTGGTTCATGGAAGCAATTTCTAGTATTTGTACAGTTGATCATGGACATTGCCCACCATAGGATTCAGTTTTATACATTCCCATCTTTTGACCTCCAACTCTCCTTCTGGTGACGTATATGACTCTGAGCTTCCCCTTTCCACCTCATTCACACACCATTCGGCACTGTTGGCTATTCTCACATCTTGCTACCAACACCCCTGTTCATTTCCAAACATTTAAGTTCATCCTAATTGAACATTCTGCTCATACTAAGCAACCATTCCCCATTCCTAAGCCTCGTCCTATATCTTGGTACCTTATATTTCATGTCTATGAGTTTACATATTATAATTAGTTCCTATCAGTGAGACCCTGCAATAATTGTCCTTATGTGTCTGGCTTATTTCACTCAGTATATTGCCCTCGAGGTTTTGTCATCAACCCATTTTTTTTTTAATATGGTTTCGTTCACTCACCATACACTCCATCCCAAGTAAATAATTGATGGTTCTCTGCATAGTCATACATTTATGTGTTCACCACCTTCACCACTATCTATATAAGGGCATCTACATTTCTTCCACAAGGCAGGAGGGAGAATCAAAGAAGGTAGAGAGGCAAAAGAAAGAGGAAAAAAAAATGACAGCTAGGAAGCAGCAAAAGGAAAAATAACCTTAAATCAAAGTAGAATAAAGAATCAGACAATACCACCAATGTCAAGTGTCTAACATGCCTCCCCTATCCCACCCTCTTATCTGCATTTACTGTGGTATATCACCTCTGTTACATTAAATGAAGCATAATACAATGATTCTATTAGTTACAGTCTCTAGTTTATGCTGATTGCATCCCTCCCCCAATGCCTCCCCATTTTTAACACCTTGCAAGGTTGACAGTTGCTTGTTCTCCCTCGTAAAAGAACATATTTGTACATTTTGTCACAATTGTTGAATACTCTAGATTTCACCAAGTTACAGTCCCAGTCTTTATCTTTCCTCCTTTCTTGTGGTGTCTCACATGCTCCCCACCTTCCTCTCTCAACCGTATTCATAGTTATCTTTGTTCAGTGTACTTACATTGTTGTGCTACCATCTCCCAAAATTGTGTTCCAAACCACGCACTCCTGTCTTCTATCACCCTGTAGTGCTCCCTTTAGTATTTCCTGTAGGGCAGGTGTCTTGTTCACAAAGTCTCTCATTGTCTGTTTGTCAGAAAATATTTTGAGCTCTCCCTCATATTTGAAGGACAGCTTTGCTGGATATAGGATTCTTGGTTGGTGGTTTTTCTCTTTCAGTATCTTAAATATATCACACCAGTTCCTTCTTGCCTCCATGGTTTCTGCTGAGAGATCTGCACATAGTCTTATTAAGCTTCCTTTGTATGTAATGGATCGCTTTTTTCTTGCTGCTTTCAGGATTCTCTTTTTGTCTTTGACATTTGATAATCTGATTATTAAGTGTCTTGGCGTAGGCCTATTCAGATCTCTTCTGTTTGGAGTACTCTGCGCTTCTTGGATCTATAATTTTATGTCTTTCATAAGAGATGGGAAATTTTCATTAATTATTTCCTCTATTATTGCTTCTGCCCCTTTTCCCTTCTCTTCTTCTGGGACACCAATGATACATACATTATTGTACTTTGTTTCATTCTTGAGTTCCTGGAGACATTGCTCATATTTTTTCATTCTTTTCTCCCTCTGCTCCTTTGCGTGTAGGCTTTCAGGTGTTTTGTTCTCCAGTTCCTGAGTGTTTTCTTCTGCCTCTTGAGATCTGCTGTTGTATGTTTCCATTGCGTCTTTCATCTCTTGCGTTGTGCCTTTCATTTCCATAGATTCTACTAGTTGTGTTTTTGAACTTTCGATTTCTGCCTTATATATGCCCAGTGTTTCCTTTACAGCCTCTATCTCTTTTGCAATATCTTCTCTAAACTTTTTGAATTGATTTAGCATTAGTTGTTTAAATTCCTGTATCTCGGTTGAAGTGTACATTTGTTCCTTTGACTGGGCCATAACTTTGTTTTTCTTAGTGTAGGTTGTAATTTTCTGTTGTCTAGGCATGGTTTCCTTGGTTATCCAAATCAGGTTTTCCCAGACCAGAACAGGCTCAGGTCCCAGAGGGAAGAAATATTCAGTATCTGGTTTCCCTGAGAGTGTGTCTTAGAAAATTGCTCCACCCTGTGATGCCTCAGGTCACTGTGCTTTTCTGCCCAGCAGGTGATGCCTGTTAGCCTGTATCCTTGACTGGTGTGAGGAGGTGTGGCCATGTTCCCCCAGGCTCTGGGGTCTGGTTCTGAATGGAAAGGGCCCCACCCCTTTCCTCCTAGAGAAGACAGAGCCCCCAGGTGGAGGTCATTAGCATTTCAGTTGAGTCTCTCTCTGCTTGTGTTGTCTCCACCCTTCCCGGAGTCACAGCCCTGGAAACTGAAAATGACTGGGTCTTTCTCCATTGAGCCGAAAAAGAAACAGATAGTCCCCTTCAGACCCAGTCCAAGGCGACCCTCCGGCTCTCCAAGGTCAGTCGTCACCCAAAGCCTCTGTCTGTTTTTTGGGTATTCGGACCTGTAGTGAGCAGTTCACACTTGCTACTTAAAACCCCAGGTGGAGCTCAGCTGAGCTATATTCGCTTGCTGGGAGAGAGCTTCTCTCTGGCACCATGAGGCTTTGCAGCTCGGGCTATGGGGGAGGGGGTCTCGTGACTTGGATCCGCAGGTTTTACTTACAGATTTTAGGCTGTGTTCTCGGGCATTCCTCCCAATTCAGGTTGGTGTATGATGAGTGGATGGTCTCGTTTGTCCCCCCACAGTTATTCTGGATTATTTACTAGTTGTTTCTGGTTTTTTGTAGTTGTTCCAGGGGGACTACTTAGCTTCCACTCCTCTCTATGCTGCCATCTTGCCCCTTCCCTGTTCTTACCTTGAATATAGCACTTGTTACCCTCTATTGAGTCTGTTGCTCAAGTGGCAGCCATTTATTATTTGTGTCAAGTAGTGAACTAAGCCCTTCATAATATAAAATAAAGCATTGTTTTAGATCTACCAGCAGTCCTGCAAAACAGAGATAATTCTCATTTTGCAGGTTAAGATGAATTATTTGCCAACATTGAGTCAATGAGAGGCAGAGATGAAATTACAAACTATTTTCTGGTTCTAGGATTGTAGGGTTGAACAGGACATGGGTAGATTTTTCCCTCAGGGAGCCTCAACTCCTCAAAACAGGAATGAAATAGTAGTAAATAGATGGCATTTATTAAAGGCCTAATGTATAACCAGTACATTCAAAACAATTATCTGTAAATGTCATAACAACTCTATAAGGTAGGTGGTGGTATCCCCATTTCACAAAAAAGGAGACTTATGTGTTCAAGATCCACAGTTAGTAAGAGCTTGTACTAGGATTTGAACCTAAAGCTGCCTTACTTCAAAGGCTGTGTGACACAGCCTTACTTTACTAATTTCCGTATTCCAAGTGCCTAGCATATAGAAGGGGCAAATAGAGTGTTGAATGAACAAATTTCTAAAACTAATGTTCTCTCTTCCATATGACAAAAATTAATACTGCTTTTCTGTTCAAATATTTCTCACTCTGTATTCTCACTATATACTGGTTTCTGGATTAATTAAGTACCATCTTGGGATACCCAGTTTTGCTAATTAACCAAGATGGCTAGAGCTTTAGAAAATCATAGATGATTATAAAACAATAATAACTAAAAATAATATACTTCTACTAAAAATAAGATATAGATTTATGGAGTAGACCAAAATTCAGAAATAGACCCTTATTTGTATAAATTGAGCATGTTGAAATGGAGAACCCTATAAAATAACAAGAAAAGAATTATATAAAGATGTCATTTAAATTTTTTTTACTTTATTTATTAAAAAATTTAAAAAGAACAAAAAAATTCAAACGAAACAAAGGAATAAGAGAAACAACCTAAAATAACTACATTACTTCCAACATGTTCCTACTATACCCCCCCAAAATTAACAAATCATAGTCATTCCTGAGCATTCCCATAATATTAACATTACCCTCCATAACTTATCTATTCTTATTAGAGTATCATTCCCCCTTGTACTTGTTTGTATGTATTGTGTCCCCCAGAAAAAGCTGTGTTCTTTGATGCGATCTTTGTGGGCCAGTTGTATTAGTGTTAGATTAGGTTGGAACATTTGGATTAGGTTGTTTCCATGGAGATAAGACCCACCCAACTGTAGGTGATAACTCTGATTAGATAATTTCCATGGAGGTGTGGCTCTGCCCATTCAGCGTGGGCCTTGATTAGTTTACTATAAGAAGCTCAGGCAGAAGGAGCTCATTGCTGTAGCTTACAGAGAGTTTTTGGAGATGGCCTTTGAAAGCAGACTTTTGCTCCGGAGAAGCTAAGGGAGGACAAAACACCCCAAAAGCAACATTTTGAAGAATGCACAGGAGCTGAGAGAGGATCAGCAGATGCCAGCCACATGCCTTCCCAGCTAACAGGTTTTCTAGACACCACTGGCCATCCTCCAGTGAAGGTACCCGATTTTTGATGCCTTACCTTGGACACTTAATGGCCTTAAGACTGTAACTGTGTAATCAAATAAACCCCCTTTATAAAAGCAATCCCTTTCTGGTATTTTGCATAATGGCAGCATTAGCAAACCAGAATACCCTTTCACTGTTCGCTGTCTGTCACTAGGTCCCCTACATTCTACAATATAAAACATTTATTTTACATTTTTCACAGAGTTCACATAAGTGGTAACATATAATATCTCTCTTTTTGTGCCAGGCTTATTTCACTCAGCATTATGTCTTCAAGGTTCATCCATGTTGTCATATGTTTCACGACATCATTCTTTCTTACTGCCACATAGCATTCCATTGTGTGTATATACCACATTTTGTTCATACACTCATCTGTTGAAGGATATTTGGATTGTTTCCATCTCTTGGCAATTTTAAATAAAGCTGCTATGATGATTGATGTGCAAATATCTGCTCATGTCCCTGCTTTCAGATCTTCTGGTTAATACCGAGAAGTGAAATTGCAGGATCGAAGGGTAATTTGATACCTAGTTTTCTAAGGAACCATGAGAGTGTCTTCCAGAGTGGCTGTACCATTATACAGTCCCACCAACAATGAATCAGCAAAACGTCATCCAAACTGATAATTTGGAAACTGTTAAAATATGAAAAGAACGTTTGATTGCCTGTTAGAGACTTAGATTCCAGTTCTGATACTTATAGCCATGTAAATTTAAGCTAATTATTTCCCTCTTGAAAATTGGGTTCTTTAATAAAATAAGGATAATAATTAATTCACCATTGTGAATATTAAATGAGAATACTACCTAATTTAATGCCTAACACATGCTTGGCACTCAGTAATGAATCTGAATTTCATGCTTTTAAAAAATGAATACATGAAGAAGTAGAATATTTTTAAACTAGGTTAAAATGTAATAAACGTACTATATAATAAAAGAAAAGAAAGGGTTGTGTACGTTAGCCAGTAAAGAAATGTAAGTTAAAACCATGATGCAATACCACTACAAATCTCTTCCCCCACCCCCCAAAATATAGACAGTGCCAAATGCTGGCAAGGATGCTGGTAGGTATGTAAATGGTGCAGCCATCCTGGAAAACAGTTTGGCAGTTTCTTAAAAAGTTAAACAGGATGTGGCAAGATGGTGGCATAAAGAGGAGTGGAAGTTAGTTAGTCCCCTGGAACAACTGATAAACAACCAAGAACAACTAGTAAATAATCTGGAATAACTTCTGGGGAACAACCGTAACTGTCCACACATCTTACAACAACCTGGATTGGGAGGAATGCCTGAGATTACAGCATAAAATCTATAAGTAAAAGCTGCAGAAATGCACCAGGAGCCTCCTCCCCCTACGACAGGCTGAGCTACAAAACCTTGCTGTAGTAGAAAGCAGCACTCTCTGAACAAGTGAATATACTTCAGTCCAACTCCAACTGGGGTCTTAATTAACAAATGTGGACTGCTCAATACAAGTAAGAAATCCACAACAAGCAAACAGAGGCTTTTAGTGATGACTGAACTTAAAGTACCAGAAGACCCATCTGTCCCAGGAGAGAGAGCCCAGAAGACTAGGTGTTACCTCTGGCTGATGAATGAAATTGGGGGTCAATGGAATGGCTCTGGAAGGGGGCTTTCTGACCCTTTTTCTCTGTCTCAACCTGAGCGGCTAAGTGGAGTAAACCTCAGCCATTTTCAGTTTGCAGTGCTCTGACCCAGACAAGAATCAGAAGACAAAGAACTTATTTAAATTCAGATGATAACTCCCTAGAGGGTGTATCTTCCCTAAGAGGAAGGAGGTGGTGCCCAGCTCTACTATGGGTCTTCCACTCAGAACCAGATCCCACAGTCTTGGGGAAAACAAACAGAAACTAAGGGGACCACACCTCCTTATGCCAGTCAGGAGAGACAGGCTGACAGGTACCATCTGCTGGGCAGGTTAGGAAAAGCACAGTGGGTAGAGACCTCACAGGGTGTGTCAATCTTCTAAGACACACCCTCAGGGAAATCTGATACTGAATATTGCCCCCTTCTGAGACCTGAGCCTGTTCTGGTCTGGGAAAACCTGATTGGGGTAACCAAGGAAACCAGATGCCAAGATGACAGAAAACTAAACCCACACTAAGAAAAATGAAGTTATGGCCCAGTCAAAGGAACAAACTTACACTTCAACTGAGATACAGAAATTGAAACAGTTAATGCTAAATCAATTCAACAAGTTTAGGGAAGATATGGCAAAAGTGATGAAGGGTATAATGAAAACACTGGGCGAACAGAAGGTAGAAATAGAAAGTTTGAAAAAACAACTGGCAGAATCTGTGGAAATGAAAGGCACAACACAAGAGATGAAAGACACAATGGAGACATACAACAGTAGATCTCAAGAGGCAGAATAAAACACTCAGGAACTGGAGAACAAGACACCCAAAATCCTACACACAAAAGAGCAGATAGAGAAAAGAATAGAAAAATATGAGCAATAGCTCAGAGAATTGAGTGACAACATGAAACACATGAATATGTATGCCATGGGTGTCCAGAAGGAGAAAAGAAGGGAAAAGGGGCAGAAGCAATAATAGAGGAAATAATCAATGAAAATTTCCCATCTCTTATGAAAGGCATAAAATTACAGATCCAAGAAGCACAGCATACCCCAAACAGAATAAATCTGAATAGGCCTATGCCAAGATACTTAATAATCAAAGACAAAGAGAGAATCCTGAAAGCAGCAAGAGAAAAGCAATCCATCCACATACAAAGGAAGCTTGATAAGAGTATGTGCAGATTTCTTAGTAGAAACCATGGAGGCAAGAAGGAAATGCTGTGATATATTTAAGATACTGAAAGGGAAAAACCAACAACCAAAAATCCTATATCCAACAAAACTGTCCTTCAAATATGAGGGAGAGTTTAAAATATTTTCTGACAAACAGACAATGACAGAGTTTGTGAACAAGATACCTGCTCTACAGGAAATACTAAACGGAGCACTACAGACATACAGGAAAAGACAAGAGTGAGAGGTTTGGAACACAATTTTGGGTGATGGTAGCTCAGCAATGTAAGTACATTGAACAAAGATGACTGTGAATATGGTTAAAAGAGGAAGGTTAGGAGCATGTGGGACACCAGAAGGAAAGTGGAAAGATAAAGATTGGGACTGTATAACTCAGTGAAACCCAGAGTGCTCAACAATTGTAATAAAATGTACAAGTATGTTTTTACATGAGGGAGAACAAATGAATGTCAACATTGCAAGGTGTTATTGGGGTAGTATTGGGGGAAAATATAATCAATGAAAACTAGAGACTATAGTTAACAGAAACATTGTATTATGCTTCCATTAATGTAAAAAAGGCAACATACCAAAGCTAAATGCATATATGAGGAGGACATAAAGGAGGGGTATGGGACTCTTGGCATTGGTGACATTGTCTGACTCTTCATTCTACTTTAGTTTAATTCTATCTTTCCTTTTGTTGCTTCCTAGCTGTCATGTTTTTTTTTTTTTCCCTCTTTCTTTTTTCTTTTGTCTCTCTACCTTCTTTGACTCTTCCTCCTTCTTTGTGGAAGAAATGGAGATGTCCTTATATAGATAGTGGTGAGGGTGGTGAATCCATAAAACATGACTATACAGGGAACCATTGATTGTTTACTTAGGACGGAATGTATGGTGGGTGAACAAAACTATCTTAAAAAAAAAAAATTGGTTGATGAAGAAACCTTGAGGGCACTATATTGAGTGAAATAAGTCAGACACATAAGGACAAATATTGCACAGTCTCACTGATATGAACTAATTATAATATGTAAACTCATAGACATGAAATATAAATTACCAGGATATAAAACGAGGCTAAAGAATGGGGAATGATTGCTTATTATGAGCAGAATGTTCAACTAGGGTGAACTTAAACATTTGGAAATGGACAGAGGTAATGGTAGCACATTGTGAAAATAACTAACGGTGCTGAATGGTGTGTGAATGTGGTGGAAAGGGGAAGCTCAGAGTCACATATGTCACCAGAAGAAAAGTTGGGGTTAAAAGGTGGGAATTTATAAAACAGTGAATCTTGTGGTGGACAATGTCCGTGATTAACTGTACAAATATTAGAAATATCTTTCATGAACTAGAACAAATGTATGACACTATAACCAGAGCTCAATAATAGAGGGGCATATAGGAGAAAAATATATACCTATTGCAAACTATATACTACAGTTAGTAGTATTTTAACATTCTTTCATCAACAGTTACAAATGTACTATACCAATACTATGAGTCAATAATGGAGGGGGGGTGGTTAGGGGTATGGGAGGATTTGAGTCTCCTTTTTTTGTCTTTATTTTTTTTTTTTGGAGTAATGAAAATGTTCTAAAAATTGAAAAAAAAATTAGTTGTGATAGATGCACAGCTGTATGATGGTACTGTGGCCAACTGATTGTACACTTTGGATCTTTGGATAGTTGTATGGTATATGAACAATCTTAATAAAATTAAATAAAAAAAAAAAGTTAAACATTCACTTACCACAAGACCCAGCAATCACACACCTAGAAATTTATCCTACAGAAATGAAAACTTATATTCATGCAAAAATATCTACACAGATGTTCACAGCAGCCTTATTTGTAACAACCAAACACTGGAAATATACCAAATGTTCTTCAAAGAGTAAATAGATAAACAAACTGGTGCATCCATACCACGGCATACTCCTTAGCAATAAAAAGGAAAAGAATATTGATGCACACAAAATCCTGGTTGAATCTCACGTCATTATGCTGAGTGAGAAAAGGCAATCTCAGAAGTTTAAATGCTGTATAATTCCATTTATATAACATCCTCAAAATGATGAAATTAGAGATGGAGAGCAGATCAGTGGGTGCCAGGGGTCAGTGAGAGAGGAGAAGCTGTATGACTAAATTGGGGTAGCATGAGGGAGTCCCTTTGTAGTGACAGGACAGTTCTGTATCTTCATTGTGGTGGTGGTGATGTGCATCTATAAATGTGATAAAATTTCATAGATCTACACCTATCAAAAATGTGTACACATGCAAAAAACAGGTGAAATCCAAGTAAGGTCTGTAATCTAGTGCATTAAGATTCTCTAGGGAAACAAAACCAACAGGATATATATGTATATAATCTAAATATTAGGAAAATGTTGTAAGAATTGTCTCATGACTGTGGGGATAGGCAAGTCTGAACTCCATAGAGTAGGCCACAATCTGGGAACTCCAATGAACATTTTTGATGAATTCCCCAGGAGAAACTGGCTGGCTGAAGTAGAGACAAAATTTTCCCTTCTGACTGCTGAAATCATCAGTTCTCCTTTTAAAAGGCTTTCAGCTGCTTGGATGAGACTTCTCTCGTTGTCGTAGGCAATCTCCTCAGTTGATTGTAGATGTCATCAGCCATAGACACAATCAACTGACCGATGATTTAAGTCCATGAAATGTCCTCACAGTAAAAATCAAGCCAGTGCTTGCTTGACCAAACAACTGGATGCCATAACCTGGCCAAGATGACACATGAATTTAACCTTTACATCTAGTTAATTGCCAGTTTCCTGGTTTTGATAATGTACTTCAGTTTAAGATGTTATCATTTGGGGAAGCTGGTTGATAGGGTCATGGGACCTCTCTGTCATTTCAAAATTTTTTTTAAAAAATTGTTTTTGCCATTTCTTGTGGGTATTTAAATATTTTTAAATAAAGTTTTTTAAGAGCCATTAGTTGCTATTAATTAATTAGGAATTATTAATTAGGAAGGTATGTATATATGCTAACAGCTAATGCTGGTGTGTTGTAATCTCTATTGCTCGTAGCAGTGAAAAACTATAGGGCAAAAGATGTTATGAGTCATAGAGGTTTATAACTTTTGACCCAGTAATCTCCATTCCTGGTCATTTATTCTAAGAAAGCCCCCTGATAGACAATGTCATTTGTAATAACAAAATATCCACACACGTACTCACTTAAGTATTCCAAGAGATAAGGAACTAGTTAAGTAAATTATGACACATCTACTAACTGTAATATTGTTCAAATAATAAATTGATAAATATGAAGCAACTAGCTCTACCGTTAAGTATGCATATGGACAAGAAATGCATATGAAGAAATAAATGCAATTATATTTATTTAATGTTGCTTTAATATCTATGCAATTTTGAAATATCATGCTGAGGTATGGCCAGTGTTAAAACTCTGTTGAATGCTTACTTAATTTTTAAATTCTGACACTAATAATTATTTCAAATTCTATCTTGAACTCTTGGTCTTGTTTATTTCTAGTTCTGTCCTCTTTGTCATTTAATACCTAACGAGAATCCAAGCAGCTTCAATGGCAGTTTGATAAGACATTTGCAAGTCAGTCACACTTTGTTTTATGACGATTTCATAGTAAGTATATTTCCTTTTACATTGTGTTTTTATGCTATGTTAAGCTTACCTTTTTAATCCAAATGAAATGAAATTCTAGAGTTAAAAAAGGTGTATGTCGCTAGTGTTAGCATTAAGTATTAGCATTAGTAGGAAATCATAAAAGTACAATATTTTATAAATTTTATCATTAATATTAAAGGAGGTATCTGCCTTAGACAAAATTATTTTCTTTGTGATCTAGAGAATCAGCCTTTGTATGGACAGCCAGATTTAGTTTTTAAATTATTTTCATTTCTACAATAGCTCCTTCCTATATATAGTTATGATTTTTATCAAGCTGGAAACTTATATTACTGAGATGAAATCACGTCAGTAATGAAATGGCTCAGAGAGTTTGTTCTGTGTCTAGTTGTTTTTATGGTACATTAAATGACTAATAACGGATATGACCTTATCAGTATAGTAAGAAACATGTGCCTCATCCTTATTTAAATTCTATAAAACACAACACTCCTGTTTTTTAAAATTCCTTTAAACTTAAAAAATGTTTTTATTATAAATACATTTTAACTATAAGTAAACATAATAGTATAACAGTATTATCAATTGGTGGCCAAATTCATTTCTTTAATAATTTTTTTAAGATAGAATAATTAGATGTAGTATGAATAGTTTTAATACTTATGACTATATTTCCCATTATCAGAAGTAAGAGTAGCAAGCAAAAAGTTTATGTAGCCTTTGCTAGTGTGTCTGTGTAAGAGTAATGCATTGTCTCTTCATAGATATCTAAAAGCAAAGGGGGAAATAACTCATAGCCATCTTATTTTTTATTTTATTTAAATACATGAAATATTAGGGACAAAATTTGAATTTACATACAATTTTCACACAATTTTGACTTTTCTTTTTAGGCAATTTCAAGATAAAATTTGGTAATAGTTGAAGGTGGTCACTTGAGCATTTTCTCCATTCTTTCTAACCTGCCCATTATTATTATCCAGAGTCAACACAAGGTGCTTGGGCTCTGCCTGGTTTTAAAGTAACAGCTCTGCCACAACTGTGTGACTTTGGGCAGGGTATTTAGCCTCAGTTTGTTCATTTGTTAAGTGAGGACAGTAAAAGCACCTGCTCCTTAAATCTCCTGTGAGGTTTAAATGAGATAATGCATGTAAAGTGACTTGCACAGTTTACACACAGCTGTTAGGTGGGTTCGAGATGGAGCAGCAGTAACTGGCGACTATTAGGACCACTTGAAGAATACTGTATTATCCTCATTTAACTATGAATTTTCTGAACCTCAAAGGTTAGCCCAATTGCCTAAGCCCAACCCAGTACTGAGTCCAAACCTTGTGTTCTATCTTGTTTGATGGCTCTCGTTTGGATTTTGTTTGTTTTTATGTTTTACAATGGACTCAGCAGAGATTCCGTTTTTTTCTTTTTCCCATTTGTTTTGTTTTGTTTATTGTGGGAGAGGGGTTTTAGAGGATAGGACTCTTTAAGAGTTTTTGTTTTATTTACAGAATGTGCTGAACTAAAAAGTTTTGAATTCCACTTTTTGCACATAGGGAGGCATAGAGAAGAATTTTGTTTTCAACATTTTTTTCTGAAATGGATATTCCAGAAGTACTGCTGGGATTGTCAAATCCTATGGGAATATCTTAACTGGAGTCCATATTTCATGTTTGTGTAGAACATAGCACTTTAACCAGAATTTTTGTGGCCATTAAAAACTACCAGTTAGGTCAGATGAAAGTTTCAAATTCCAAAGCAAGATTAATTTATTATGACAATATCTTAAATGCCAAGCAGTGAAATGTAAAAGAAAGTTGCCTAGCCCCCCAGAATAAAAGTCCTGGGTTCTATGACAGGCTCTGTGGAGGATTAGACAAGTTATTAACTCAGGGCTTCAGTTGACTGCAAAATGAGATTATTACATTGACCCTTTTCTTTCAGTTTCTGAATCACTGTCGACTCTGATTTTATATTTCTAATTATTTTTCTTTAATACAGGATTTTAATATAATTGAAGAAGCTCTTATCCGAAGAGTCTTAGATCGGTCACTACTTGAATATGTGAATCATTCAAACACCACATAGTTTTATTAAAAAGAAAGGGAAGGGGATTGGAGTACACCACTTTTTAATATGCTGCTTGAACACTTGGAGGGAAATTGACAATATTTGGGCAAAAATGTACAACACAGTTCTATTTTGCCCCTGTTTATTGTTATACTGGATTTTAAAACTGCTTTCATTTTGATAATTTAAAACTGTTTTGCATTCATGAGTTTCTTAGACACTTAACAATAAAAAATAGTCTCCATCAGCCATTAATATAATGGAAGAGAACACAAGGCTCTGGTATTTGGGTTGAGGGTCTTTATTAACAAATTGGATGACACTCTGTATAATGCTAAATATTGATAACTAACTTCATGGTTGGGCAAGATAACTAATGTTTGTTCTATATAAAATGATGGGAAGTGAAACAAAGTGCTGACATTCAAGGAAATTGAAAGCTGTTCTAATGCTCGTTTTCTAATTTCTAATAGGACAACATGAATAATATTTTATGAGAATAGGAAAGGAAAATTTTGAAAGTCAACAAATTCTATTGAAGAAAACTGTATTATGTAATACTGTAACAAAATAAATGTATTAGGAATGTATACTTAATTCTTTGACTTTTCATAATTATATGCACACATAAGAATTTTTCAAATATTTGTAGTTATTATTTAGAAATATTTCTATGATATAGGAAATTTCTTAAGAACCAGCACCTGATATTTACAAGTAGATGTGTTCAAATCCAAAATTTTTAGCAGAAAACCCTAAGGGCTTTGACTTTTTAAAAAAAGTTAACCTTTAACAAATTACAAAATAAAATACAAAAACCCAAACACAAAATATATAGCTTAATTCATTATTACAAGGCAAACATTCTTATAGATGTTAGATGTCCTCATGTTTGTCCTATCACAATTGCAACCATCTCTCCAATCCCACAAAAATAATCACTGTACTGATTTCAATAGTAATCACTTCCTTGCATTTTATCTTATCACCCAAGTGTATATATCTCTGGATATCATATTTTAATCTTACTTAAAATTTTTTATTAGATATGTTTTTTACAACTCTTTTTTTAATCTATTAGTTCCCCTTTCCTCCTTCTCTTTTCCTTAAAATTTATCTGTTGAAGAACCCATATATCCACAACTTTTGACCTATAGACTTTCCTACAATCTGTATTTTGCTGACTGTATACTCATGGTGCACTTCAGCGTGTTCCTATGTCCTCTGGGTGTTGGCACAGAATCAAAGATTTGAGCAGACTCAGGTTCAATCCTTTTGGCAAGACTATAGGTGATGGTGTGTTTTTCATCAGGTGACACATAATGTCTCCTTTTCTCTTTTCTTGATGTTAGCCAAAACTGATACTTAATGCCTTGATCCAGTAATTCAGTGCGGGTTGGAAAATATTCTAATTTTGTCATTTGTTTTTTTTTTTTTTTTTTTTTTTTTTTATCATCATTTTATTGAGATATATTCACATACCACGCAGTCATACAAAACAAATTGTACTTTCGATTGTTTACAGTACCATTACATAGTTGTACATTCATCACCTAAATCAATCCCTGACACCTTCATTAGCACACACACACAAATAACAAGAATAATAATTAGAGTGAAAAAGAGCAATTGAAGTAAAAAAGAACACTGGGTACCTTTGTATGTTTTTTGCTTCCCCTACTTTTCTACACATCCATCCATAAACTAGACAAAGTGGAGTTTGGTCCTTATGGCATTCCCAATCCCACTGTCACCCCTCATAAGCTACATTTTTATACAACTGTCTTCAAGATTCATGGGTTCTGGGTTGTAGTTTAATAGTTTCAGGTATCCACCACCAGCTACCCCAATTCTTTAGAACCTAAAAAAGGTTGTCTAAAGTGTGCGTAAGAGTGCCCACCAGAGTGATCTCTCGGCTCGTTTTGGAATCTCTCTGCCACTGAAGCTTATTTCATTTCCTTTCACATCCCCCTTTTGGTCAAGAAGATGTTCTCCATCCCACGATGCCGGGTCTACATTCCTCCCCGGGAGTCATATTCCACGTTGCCAGGGAGATTCACTTCCCTGGGTGTCTGATCCCACGTAGGGGGGAGGGCAGTGATTTCACCTTTCAAGTTGGCTTAGCCAGAGAGAGAGGGCCACAGCTGAGCAACAAAGAGGCATTCAGGAGGAGACACTTAGGCACAAATACAGGGAGGCCTAGCCTCTCCTTTGCAGCAACCGTCTTCCCAAGGGTAAAACTTATGGTAGAGGGCTCAACCCATCAAACCACCAGTCCCCTATGTCTGTGGTCATGTTAGCAACCATGGAGGTGGGGTAGGCGAATACCCCTGCATTCTCCACAGGCTCCTCAAGGGGGCACTACATGTTTTTTTTTTTTTTTTTCCTTGTTTGTCTTTTTTTCTTTTTCTTTTTTTTTTTTTTTTTACTTTCCCTTCTTTTTTAAATCAACTGTATGAAAAAAAAAGTTAAAAAGAAAACAAACATACAATAAAAGAACATTTCAAAGATACCATAACAAGGGAGTAAGAAAAAGACAACTAACCTAAGATAACTGCTTAACTTCCAACATGTTCCTACTTTACCCCAAGAAAGTTACATAATATAGCAACATTTCAGTGAACTTGTTCCTACTACATCCATCAGAAATTAACAGACCATAGTCATTTCTGGGCATCCCCAGAACGTTAAATAGCTTATCTGTTCTTCTTGGATTATTGTTCCCCCTTCCTTAATTGCTCTCTACTGCTAGTTCCCCTACATTCTACATTATAAACCATTTGTTTTACATTTTTCAAAGTTCACATTAGTGGTAGCATATAATATTTCTCTTTTTGTGCCTGGCTTATTTTGCTCAGCATTATGTCTTCAAGGTTCATCCATGTTGTCATATGTTTCACCAGATCGTTCCTTCTTACTGCCGCGTAGTATTCCATCGTGTGTATATACCACATTTTATTTATCCACTCATCTGTTGAAGGACATTTGGGTTGTTTCCATCTCTTGGCAATTGTGAATAATGCTGCTATGAACATTGGCGTGCAGATATCTGTTCGTGTCACTGCTTTCCGATCTTCCGGGTATATACCGAGAAGTGCAATCGCTGGATCGAATGGTAGCTCTATATCTAGTTTTCTAAGGAACTGCCAGACTGACTTCCAGAGTGGCTGAACCATTATACAGTCCCACCAACAATGAATAAGAGTTCCAATTTCTCCACATCCCCTCCAGCATTTGTAGTTTCCTGTTTGTTTAATGGCAGCCATTCTAACCGGTGTTAGATGGTATCTCATTGTGGTCTTAATTTGCATCTCTCTAATAGCTAGTGAAGCTGAACATTTTTTCATGTGTTTCTTGGCCATTTGTATTTCCTCTTCAGAGAACTGTCTTTTCATATCTTTTGCCCATTTTATAATTGGGCTGTCTGTACTATTGTCATTGAGTTGTAGGATTTCTTTGTATATGCAAGATATCAGTCTTTTGTCAGATACATGGTTTCCAAAAATTTTTTCCCATTGAGTTGGCTGCCTCTTTACCTTTTTGAGAAATTCCTTTGAGGTGCAGAAACTTCTAAGCTTGAGGAGTTCCCATTTATCTATTTTCTCTTTTGTTGCTTGTGCTTTGGGTGTAAAGTCTAGGAAGTGGCCTCCTAATACAAGGTCTTGAAGATGTTTTCCTACATTATCTTCTAGGAGTTTTATGGTACTTTCTTTTATATTGAGATCTTTGGTCCATTTTGAGTTAATTTTTGTGTAGGGGGTGAGGTAGGGGTCCTCCTTCATTCTTTTGGATATGGATATCCAACTCTCCCAGCCCCATTTGTTGAAAAGACCATTATGGCTCAGTTCGGTGACTTTGGGGGCCTTATCAAAGATCAGTCGGCCATAGATCTGAGGGTCTATCTCTGAATTCTCAATTCGATTCCATTGATCTATATGTCTATCTTTGTGCCAGTACCATGCTGTTTTGGCAACTGTGGCTTTATAATAAGCTTCAAAGTCAGGGAGTGTAAGTCCTCCCACTTCGTTTTTCTTTTTTAGAGTGTCTTTAGCAATTCGAGGCATCTTCCCTTTCCAAATAAATTTGATAACTAGCTTTTCCAAGTCTGCAAAGTAGGTTGTTGGAATTTTGATTGGGATTGCATTGAATCTGTAGATGAGTTTGGGTAGAATTGACATCTTAATGACATTTAGCCTTCCTATCCATGAACATGGAATATTTTTCCATCTTTTAAGGTCCCCTTCTATTTCTTTTAGTAGAGTTATGTAGTTTTCTTTGTATAGGTCTTTTACATCTTTGGTTAAGTTTATTCCTAGGTACTTGATTTTTTTAGTTGCTATTGAAAATGGTATCTTTTTCTTGAGTGTCTCTTCCGTTTGTTCATTTCTAGCATATAGAAACATTACTGACTTATGTGCATTAATCTTGTATCCCGCTACTTTGCTAAATTTGTTTATTAGCTCTAGTAGCTGTATCGTCGATTTCTCAGGGTTTTCTAGATATAAGATCATATCATCTGCAAACAATGACAGTTTTACTACTTCTTTTCCAGTTTGGATGCCTTTTATTTCTTTGTCTTGCCGGATTGCCCTGGCTAGCACTTCCAGCACAATGTTGAATAACAGTGGTGACAGCGGGCGTCCTTGTCTTGTTCCTGATCTTAGAGGGAAGGCTTTCAGTCTCTCACCATTGAGTACTATGCTGGCTGTGGGTTTTTCATATATGCTCTTTATCATGTTGAGGAAGTTTCCTTCAATTCCTACCTTTTGAAGTGTTTTTATCAAAAAGGGATGTTGGATTTTGTCAAATGCTTTTTTAGCATCTATTGAGATGATCAATTGATTTTTCCCTTTTGACTTGTTAGTGTGTTGTAATACATTGATTTTCTTATGTTGAAACATCCTTGCATGCCTGGAATAAACCCCACTTGGTCATGGTGTATGATTTTTTTAATGTGTCTTTGGATTCGATTTGCAAGTATTTTGTTGAGGATTTTTGCATCTGTATTCATTAGGGAGATTGGCCGGTAGTTTTCCTTTTTTGTAGCATCTTTGCCTGGTTTTGGTATTAGATTGATGTTAGCTTCATAAAATGAGTTAGGTAGTGTTCCATTTTCTTCAGTGTTTTGAAAGAGTTTGAGTAAGATTGGTGTCAGTTCTTTCTGGAAAGTTTTGGTAGAATTCCCCTGTGAAGCCATCTGGCCCTGGGCATTTATTTGTGGGAAGATTTTTGATGACTGATTGGATCTCTTTGCTTGTGATGGGTTGGTTGAGGTCTTCTATTTCTTCTCTGGTCAGTCTAGGTTGTTCATATGTTTCCAGGAAATTGTCCATTTCTTCTACATTATCCAGTTTGTTGCCATACAGTTGTTCATAATATCCTCTTATAATTTTTTTAATTTCTTCAGGATCTGCAGTTATGTCACCTTTTTCATTCATTATTTTGTTTATATGGGTCTTCTCTCTTTTTGATTTTGTCAGTCTAGCTAGGGGCTTGTCAATCTTGTTGATCTTCTCAAAGAACCAACTTTTGGTGATATTTATCCTTTCTATTGTTTTTTTGTTCTCTATGTCATTTATTTCTGCTTTAATCCTTGTTATTTCTTTTCTTGTACTTGGTTTAGGATTGGTTTGCTGTTCATTTTCTAGCTTCTTCAGTTGATCCATTAGTTCTTTGATTTTGGCTCTTTCTTCCTTTTTAATATATGCGTTTAGTGCTATAAATTTCCCCCTTAGCACTGCTTTTGCTGCATCCCATAGGTTTTGGTATGTTGTGTTCTCATTTTCATTCGTCTCTATATATTTAGCAATTTCTCTTGCTATTTCTTCTTTAACCCACTGATTGTTTAGGAGTGTGTTGTTTAACCTCCAGGTATTTGTGAATTTTCTAAGTCTCTGATGGTTATTGACTTCTAATTGTATTCCATTGTGGTCAGAGAATGTGCTTTGAATAATTTCAATCTTTTTAAATTTATTGAGGCTTGTTTTATGTCCCAGCATATGATCTATTCTGGAGAAAGTTCCGTGAGCACTAGAAAAGTATGTGTATCCTGGTGATTTGGGATGTAATGTCCTGTATATGTCTGTTAAATCTAATTCATTTATCAGATTGTTTAGGTTTTCAATTTCCTTATTGGTCTTCTGTCTGGTTGATCTATCTATAGGAGAGAGTGATGTGTTGAAGTCTCCCACAATTATTGTGGAAACATCAATTGCTTCCTTTAGTTTTGCCAATGTTTCTCTCATGTATTTTGTGGCACCTTGATTGGGTGCATAGACATTTACGATTGTTATTTCTTCTTGCTGAATTGCCCCTTTTATTAGTATGTAGTGGCCTTCTTTGTCTCTCAAAACATCCCTGCATTTGAAGTCTATTTTATCTGAGATTAATATTGCTACACCTGCTTTCTTTTGGCTGTAGCTTGCATGAAATATTTTTTTCCATCCTTTCACTTTCAGTTTCTTTGTGTCCCTGTGTCTAAGATGAGTCTCTTGTATGCAACATATTGATGGTTCATTTTTTTTGATCCATTCTGCGAATCTATATCTTTTAATTGGGGAGTTTAATCCATTTACATTCAACGTTAAAACCGTGAAGGCATTTCTTGAATCGGCCATCTTATCCTTTGGATTATGTTTGCCATATTTTTCCCTCTCTCTATTAATATCCTTTATTGTACCCATACCGAATCTCTTTAGTACTGAACCTTTCTCCAGGTCTCTCTGTCCTGTCTTTGTTTCTCTGTCTGTAGGGCTCCCTTTAGTATCTCCAGTAGGGCAGGTCTCTTGTTAGCAAATTCTCTCAGCATTTCTTTGTCTGTGAAAAATTTAAGCTCTCCCTCAAATTTGAAGGAGAGCTTTGCTGGATAAAGTATTCTTGGCTGGAAATTCCTCTCACTCAGAATTTTAAATATATCGTGCCACTGCCTTCTTGCCTCCATGGTGGCTGCTGAGTAGTCACTACTTAGTCTTATGCTGTTTCCTTTGTATGTGGTGAATTGCTTTTCTCTTGCTGCTTTCAGAACTTGCTCCTTTTCTTCTATGTTTGACAGTGTGATCAGTATATGTCTCGGAGTGGGTTTTTTTGGATTTATTCTATTTGGAGTTCGCTGAGCATTTATGATTTGTGTATTTATGTTGTTTAGAAGATTTGGGAAGTTTTCCCCAACAATTTCTTTGAATACTCTTCCTAGACCTTTACCCTTTTCTTCCCCTTCTGGGACACCAATGAGTCTTATATTCGGACGTTTCATATTATCTATCATATCCCTGAGGTCCATTTCGAGTTTTTCAATTTTTTTCCCCATTCTTTCTTTTATGCTTTCATTTTCCATTCTGTCATCTTCGAGGTCACTGATTCGTTGTTCAACTTCCTCTAGTCTTGTACTATGAGTGTCCAGAATCTTTTTAATTTGGTCAACAGTTTCTTTAATTTCCATAAGATCATCCATTTTTTTATTTAGTCTTGCAATGTCTTCTTTATGCTCTTCTAGGGTCTTCTTGATTTCCTTCATATCCCGTACTATGGTCTCATTGTTCATCTTTAGTTCTTTGAGTAGCTGCTCTAGGTGCTGTGTCTCTTCTGGTCTTTTGATTTGGGTGCTTGGGCTTGGGTTATCCATATCGTCTGGTTTTTTCATATGCTTTATAATTTTCTGTTGTTTTTGGCCTCGTGGCATTTGCTGAACTTGATAGGGTTCTTTTAGGGTTTGTAGACCAGTTGAAGTCCTTATCTCTAATTTATCAGATCTACAGCTTCGTGGAGTACACTTTCTCTAACTAACCAGCAGGTGGCGTCCACGAGCCACCTGTTCTCCACAAGCCAGATCTCCCCTGCTTAGCCTTTTTGGTGAGTGGGGGAGTGAGTCTTGTGGGGCCCAATTGGTGTACCAAGCTTGCGTGTGTAGTTGGTGTTGCCTGCCCTGTATGTGGGGCGTGTTTCTGGGCAGTCGGGGAGGGGGGGTGGCCCTAACAATCAAATCTCCCTGATGATCCTAGAGTTTTAAAGCTGCTGCAATAGTCTAATCCTTCAGTTCAGTCCTGCCACAGTTTGTCTCTGCCACTGACCCACAAGTCTTTGGTATTGGCGTATGGCTCCTGAGACTTGCAAGTGGGGCCCTCTTCCAGGCTGTGCACCCCGGGTCCTCTGTTGAGGGATGACTGTGCTATGTCACAGGTGAGTGCCGTCCCCCCAGGGCAGTTCTGGGCTGCTGGGCTGTGTTGGGAGGCTCCCAGTCTGCTCAAATGGTGGCTGAATGGGGCTCTGTTAATTCACACTGCTCCCCCTTCCCAGCTCTGGGACATTCAGCTGAGGTTGCAGGGAAGGCTAATGTCCACGCCCAGTTTTGTGGTGTGTGCCTGTTATTTGAAGCACTTCCGTCACACTGGGTTGTCTGGGGCAGCTCTGGGCTATGGGGCTGGCGATGGGCAGGAGTGTTTCCTGTCCACCAGGATGGTGGCTGTGAGCGGACACCCCCCTTTTCTTGGGAAGTTGTGTTGTTTAGTGAATTTTCTCAGCCACTGGATTATTGCCTTTTGTCTCAGAGCTCTCTTAGTTCTGCTCTTGACTTGACGTGCCCAAATTTCAATTCTTTGAAGCTTTCTGTATTGAGCTTCTTAGAGTAATTGTTTTAGAAAAAGCAAAAAGGATTTAAAAAAAAAAAAAACAAAAAAAAAAACGGCCCTCCTCAGAGATCTAATGGGTTATTGAAATGCTAATAGACAAAGCAACCAGGGCCATTAAGGAAAGGTGCACAGGGCAGAGAGGTCAGCTTTGCTTCGGGATTTGCATATGCGCCTCAAGGCCTGATCTCCGCCCTTCCCCTTTCTGTGTTCACCAGAACTCCAAAAATCCTCTGCTTTTATTTTGGAGTTTTTCGTGTTGTTTTTTTTCTATGCCTGTCTCCTCTCTGCTGGGCTGGCTGCTCTCAGAGTCTCTGGTGTCTGGTCTCAGTCTATCTATGGTTGGAGTTTGAATCAGTAGAATGAGTTTCCGATAAGAGCAGCCACTGCAATTCTCCCTTCTCCTTCCCGGAGCTGACAGCCCCTCCTCCCCCGGGACTGAGCCTGGCAGGGAGGGGCGCGGGTCCCCTGGCCGCAAAAACTTACAGATTTCGCTGATCTCAGCAGTTCCACGTTTTCATGAGTGTTGTATGAAGTATGCCCAAAGACAGATTGCTCTGTGGTGTCCAGTCCACGCAGTTCCTGGCTTTTTACCTACTTTCCTGGAGGAGTAACTAAAACATACAGCTCACCAGTCTGCCATCTTGCCCCGCCTCCCTGTCATTTGTTTTTTATGTATTAGTTGGAAGGTTTTTTATAAAGGAATGGTTTCCCACATCTACTATTTGGTTAATCAGTGATAGAGTTAGTGTAGGTTAGTGTAGGAAAGGGAGAATAAATATTTGATCCCTGCCCCACCCCCCACCCCTCCCATTTTTTAACCAGTTTTCAAGATAATAAAATTATTTCCAGTCATCTTCCAGAGATCACTTTTTTTTAGTGTTATGAAGTCATGAATTCAAACATATCTGATGGGTTTCAACCCATTGTAAATATTACTTTATTGAAGCTCACATTGACCCATCATTGGTCATTGAGAGACTCATTGAATTGGCTCTATCCCAGCAGTCTTTCAAGTTACCTTGCTGTCTCGTATGACTAGATGTTCTAGGCTCAACTTGTATTTTTCCTACCCCAGATCTGAGTAGTCTGTTTCTCTAAGAAGCCTGGTTTCTTTCAGTGAGAAATGGTGTTTCAAAACCATGATCTGGGATCTAAGGATGCTCATTGCTTTGAGTTGGTCATTGTTTCTAGGAGAGTGGTAGGAAATAACTGTATGTTTATAGAAATAGAACACCTCATGACTTTATTTTGATGTTTTTAAATCAACTTCAGTACTACAGGATTTTACTTAGCCTCTCTGTTATATCTGTATCTCTTTTCTTCTATATTGAGAATCCTGGTTTTCACAGGAGATGATAGAATTAGAATATCCCACAATTACTCTCTTGCTTTTTCCACATTGTGCAACTGTCTCAGAATAACAGTACTATTACACCACCAATATAACTGAAACAATTAAATTTATTTTTCATTTTCTCTGTCCATTCTCCCCAAATTTTAAAAATAGTTGTACTATGTCAACATTTTCAGAATATGTTGGTGTAGCATATTCCACTCTCTCCCTTTTATCTCCCATTTGGTCTTAATTCTTCAATTAACTATATATTTAATGCTCACCACCAATTCTTATTAGATGGCTCTAATTCTTTTTCATGTCTGGTTCTTTAATGATGAATGCAGGGCATAGATTAATGTTTCCAAATTACTTTGCTCCTTACACATAAGTCTATTCATTCCTCAAACATGAAGCTAATTCATTCTTTCGAGTTTTTGATGCCTTTCTACTGGAAAAAAACAAAAATGAGAACTTTTGCTCGATTTATGCACTAAATTATGCATATTATAATATATTATGATGGTGTTAGTATAGCACACATCATAGCTATATGGTATGCAGGGATTTTTTTTTTTCCTTCAACAAACTAAAAAGTGAATACATAAAAAGTAAATTATAACCCATGTCTATCTTTCCAGTTCAGTTTAGGCATTGAATTATTTAGTTATTCTAAAACAAACTTAGAAAAAAAATAATAATAAATTTTGTCTATGTTGGATTGGATATTCAGCTCTTTATATATGAATGACATTAATTAAAACCCACTTTTCCCAGTTTGATGCTAGCTTTTTTATTTTGATGAAGGGTTGTTTTAAAAATGTTTTTTCTGCTCAAGATAATATAGAATCATTTTGTAATATTTGAAAAAATAAAAAATCAGAAAAAAGAAAATAAAAATCTATCAACAGTTAAAAAATTTCTGTAACAAATGTCTATTGCTTTTAAAAGTCTTGCTTACTATCCTTCTATCCATTACAAGGTAATTTGGGAAAGGTAAAGACTGATGAAATCTAGAGGGTTTTATGTCCCGCATTTTGCATACTGTTTTCAAGCTTGCTTTTCATAGCAACTAACAAGTAAAAACAGATTTTTAATTTCAAACTTCTCTTCCTCCAATTTGAATGGACCAACTAAGAAAGCAAAACCTGTTGGGCAACAAGAGCAAAAGGGAAGGATATTTCAGAGGTAATGATCAGACTGAAAATCTAATCCCTGAAAAATTAAAATACAGGTCTGAGTAGTTATATTGACTACCCAGACAGTAAACCTTCCTTAATTCAGAGCAATAGAAAAGGTTTCATTAAATGTGTAAAAATTTTAAAAATTTAAAAAATTTAAAAACTATATTCTAAGTAAACCTTTAAGTCGCCTATTACTATTGACCTCAGTGTAGCAATTTTGAGTCCTTTCCTGGATTCCTCTTATGATAATTTTGCCACTTACAGGACAAATTAGGTGCTGGTCACCTGAATTATTTTGAGTTCTGAATTATTGTCAGAATTATTTTGAGTTCTAACATGGGTATGTACAAATATTCATTGTTTCACTGTGCCTTTAACTTTTTATAAAAAGGAATTTATAATTAATTATAGAAAAGGGAAACAAATATTTGAGTATGTTAACTACTGACAAAAAAGTTAAACACTCTTTTTAGCCTCTCAGGATGCCACTTTTTCAAGGCCTTGTAAGGGAAAAACTGATTCACGTGTTAAAGTCAAAAGCTAAACTCGCCTAACTCTGTAAAATCTTATGGAGATTTCCTTTTTTTTCTTTTTTTAAACTGCACTGACTGAAATTTAAGCCAATTGTATTGTACTTCCATTCTCCTAATCACTGCAGAGAAGTGTGTGTGTGTGTGTGTGTGTGTACACATGTGTGTATGCATACTTCTGGACCTCTGTGCAGAGTTAATGGTTTACTCTCTAGGTCTCCCAGGTCCTGTAAAGTATGAGTTCAAATTAAACCCAGAAGTAAGAAGTATGTATATCTATAAACCAGTAAGTGCATTCCTTTATATAAACCAACCAACAAAAGTATATGTAGAAGCAATTTTCTAGAAATGTCCCACAGATGGTAATGCTATAACAAAATTATAAAGTTCAGCATCAGTTCAGTCTTGCAGGATCTATGCAACGCTAGAAATATGACCAAAAACTCAAAACCCAATGTAGCTCTAAGTAGAAAATTGTGCCAATTAGATCTTTTCATGTATTTTTCCACCTGTTTCTAAAATGAAGGTTGAAAAGTGGGATTGATTGTGAATTTAGGGTAAGGAAAGTCTCCCAGATCAGATCTCCCAAGGGATCCTGCCTTCAATGAAGTTGCTTCACTACTCTTTCTGGGTGTTGTGTCTTTCATTTTGAAAGTGAGCTTACTCCAATTATTGAATGTTTATTACATCATAAGTTGTATGCTTATACATTGAAGTTGCTTTAAAAAGTCACTGAGATCCATTGTTTTATTCAACTGCAAAAAAATTGTATAATTATCAAAATTTAAAATGTACATCCTTTTTCTTCTGTAAAGATGTACTATGAGAAATAAAGAATGGCAGGGCCATTGCTTTCATTAAAATACTGTTTATTCTTTCTTTAAAATTCAGTTTTGTTGAGTTATATTCACATACCATATAATCATCCACAGTGTACAATGTTTATTCTTAAATAGTGATCTTGATACCATTTTTGCCCAAACCTAATATGCTTTTTAAATTGTCGTCATTCAGCAACATCTGTTGCAAAAATATGCATTCTTTGAGGCCAGTGGTTCTAAATTAGGGGTGAATTTGCCTGCTAGGAGGCATTTAGCAACATCTAGAGACATTTTGGTTGTCATACTGGAAGAGGGTGCTTTTGGCATCTTAGTGGTAGAGACCAGGGTTGCTACTCAACATTCTACCGTGTACAGGTAAGGAGTTATCCTGCTGAATGTACTCTATGTTTTGTTTTATATGTTTGAAGTTATTTCAGAAACATAAAAATACTACCTTAAAGACAGAAACAATAACTTCCTAATAAAATCTTAAACCAAATGTCATGGTGTATATATAGTTCTCTGTTACCCAAGTTAGAAAATTATAATTGTCAGTAAAATTTGGGAAAGAAGTGTCCTCTCACTAGCAAAGCCTTTGAGGTTTCAAAATTAAAGTATTTAAATATAGAAATTGAACAACTTTCCTCCCTATTGCTCTTTTTTCACACACTGGCCTCTCTCCAGACTTCTGGTGAAGCTTTAAACTCCCACCTTTGTTTGCTTATTTATCCTCCCTTGCAGTGAAGTTGTACAGGCTCTTACATATGTAATTGTTTGAGTTGCTCGTCTAGATTAATATCAGTTGCAGGATTTTCGATAGAACTCTTCGGAAGAGAAGGGTTCTTGCTGCTGCTGCTGCCGCTGTTTTTTAAGCTGGCTTTCCTGAGCTCAACTAATCTGAGCAGTTGGGAGCCTCTATCAGGGAAGAGTTTGTCTGAAGCTAAAGTCAACCCAAGGAAGGCAGAACCAGGAGACAGAATATATAATTCTGGTGATATGTTTTGAGCCTCTGGTTTCAAACATGCTTTACCACTTGAATTAAGGGAACTAAACAATTTTATTTATGCTTGAGCCGTTTCAATGTAGATTTCTCTCACTTGCAACCAAAAGAATCCTGACTAATATGGGTTCCATGCAATCCCTAAAGGTTAAAACGTACTCCCCCCCCCTTACCTAGGTCAAGTTGGGCTCTTTAATTTACAACCTAAGAGTCCTAAATAATATAGAAATGAGTTTGGAAGGTGTATTATTATTTCAGGCCATCAAAGAAGACATAGAACTAGCTGAGCTGTGGCAGTGTTGTTTTCGGGGAACAGTAATGATTCTTGCATTGTGGGGTAAGAAATGTGTCTTTATAGGTAGATCTGAAGCAGTGGTTTTAGTCGCTTGGTGCTTAGCATATGCTCATGGAGGGTGAGGCTTTAGAGGACTTAGTAGCAAAATGTCAATGAGTCATTGTGCCAGTTATCAATTTATTGCTTTCTTATCTCCTAATTCATTTTTTGCCTGCCCTTTGAAATGGATTGGGCCTTTTAAATATTTTTTCTTTGCCAGCTGTCATGATTTTAAGCTCTGTCAGTACACGGAGCTAGAGAGAAGTTGCAGGAGGAAAAGGGTTTGGTTTTCTATTTTTGGTGTGCTTGTTTGGCTTGCTTGGAGGTGAACTCCTGAAGCAGACATGGCCACCCCAGTGCCCAGTTTCTGTAGAGTGAATGGCTTCTCTAACATCCCCCTTCTATGGCCAGCAGCACACAGCATGCCCCTGGATAGTTTTGTAGCAGGATGCATTTCTGGCAAGTTCCCAGATGTGGATTTCCAAGTTCCAGTGGCACTATGGCTACTTCCCTGCCACCTAGTGAGCCACAGCTGTGCCCTCTCCAACAAGGTTTGGTTCTCAGCCCTGAGGAGTTGGTGGAGAGGGGTAAAGGGAAAGGGCTCCTCATTGGGTACTGTTCTTTATAGCTACCAATCCTATATTCTTTAGAGTTCTCTTTACTTTTTATACCAATCCTCTGTTACAGTTAATTCTTTTTATTAAACTTTCTTTGTTCAAATTACTGTATGATTTTTCTCTCCTGAATTTAATGAGACTGATACAGTCAGATTGTACTGATTTTTCTTGACTATTTTCAATAAGGTGCAACAAGAAATTTCCATATTCTCATCCAGACTTTCTTGGTTGTGGGTAGAGGAAAAAAAGTTTGGGGAATTGAGATTGTTGAGGTCCAAATCATGAAAGTAATCATTTGCTGGATTGAAGTATAGAAGTCAAGTAATTTGATTCATTTTTGTTTCTGTGTAGAAGATTGAAATGCTGACTGGGAAAGTGTGAGATCCTGGCAACTGGAATGGGTAGGTGTAAATGGAGGGTTTGGGGAATCCTCTCAGAGCACTTCAGGCTGGATCTCCTACTGACAAACAGGATGATGCCATCACTGCAAAGTACATCATATTGGAATTTAGTCTGGGGACCCGCAGTTGGTATTCTAGAGCAAATTTATGATTTTGTCTAGAGGTTGCAGGACAATGAGATGTTAAATCTGGACCAGATTAAGACTCAATTAAAGGAAAAAGTAAATCATTTGGCAATATTGGACTAGAAAGATGGTGGTCTCATGTCATTCCTCTGGAAACATACTTGGGAGGGACTTTGGATTGTCTTCTTTTGAGAAAGTAGTAAATGCATATGTGTTGAGAGAGAATAGCTGGAAGGATTGAACTTTATGTACAGGAAGAACAGTGTGTATTATATTGGAGAGTTCTTCCATTTCTTCCATTTCCTTAAAAATTAGGCTTGTTTGCTTTATAAAGCTGGTGTTATGACTATTCTTGTTAATGGTTGCTTCAGTCCAGGATAGAACAATGCTCAGAAGATGTTGTCAACCGATAAATAACAAACTAAGCTGCAAGGCAACAAGGTGTTTATGTGGGCTTTGGAATTGCAATTTGGGGAGCACAGTTTCAGGTAGCAACCCAAATTATCTGTTTTGGGTTTTCCAGGCAAGGGTTTTTAAAGAAAAAGATTATATAGGGTGCGATTAGTGGATATTCAGGGTGCTCCAAATGTCCTTCAGGTTAGATAGTTTACTGCGTTCTTTATCTTGAGGTTTGTTTATGATGTCTGGATGTCCTTAGGGCTTTGAGGAACATTGTTGCTTGAGGTTTTGCATACTTTGGCTGTTTGTGATAGCTGGCTGAGATCTGGTAAGAGTAACCTCCAGAATGATTTCCCTACTCCATTTTAAATCTCTTAGCCATAGTAGCTATTTTTCTGTTCACAACGTTGATAAATGTGTGATGAAAAGGAAAGAAAAAAAGGAAAAGTAGAAAAGGAGGAGGGGAGAAAGGCAAGAAGGGGGAAAGAGAGGGAGAGAAATCTTTTAGCTTCAGATTTACATCTTTCTTTCAAAGATAATGAAAAACATTAAAAAGTGGGAATGTGAGTTGACTTGTTAAAATCTGTTTGCCATCCCTGACCTTATATAGGGCTCTATCTCTTAGGATAGTCTAGTTTATTCAGTGAAACAACTTTACTGCATTCAGAGTATCTGTTTCAATGATGGTTTGCTCTCTTTGCTGACTGGCTTTCTCTGCCTGGGCAAGAGAGATGGTGGCTGCTCCACAGCTCTTCTGTTATTGTATCTTCCAAGTTAAAACACTTAATAGAGACTTACACGAATATTGAGATTTCAATTCCACATTCTTGGGAGAGAGAGTGTGACTGGCACAGGTTGGGATCTGCATTCATTTCTATTCCAATCAACTGTAACTTGGAGGTTGGATTCCATAGGATGAACAGGGCCACTGGAGCCAATAACGTTGGAAAAGCTGAAAGACCCAAGTGCAACTCTGAAGCAAACAAAGAAGCCATTGAGAAAAGGCAGGAAATGTCCAGCAGGGACTGGTACTGTAGAGGGAAAGGCGGTCTGTAAGAAGTGGAACCATGGAAGAAAAGAAGGCACTGCCAGAAGCAGAGGGGGAGAGAGAGAGAGACCTTGACTTCCTCCTTCCTTCATCCTTTCTTCAAATCTCTCATCAGTGCCTGCCCTTGGCTAAATCTAGCCAGAAGTCAGTTGGCAAGGGAGACTGGAAAACTTAGTTTGTAGGGATCAGCCCCAGCAATGCAAATCTTTCTGCATCAGCACATTAGATTATCCTCTGGCTTGTTCTCATCATGACCTGATAATGGTCGTAGCAGTTCCAGGTAGTACAGACAGACACAAAAACATCCAGATGTGCATGTGAAATTGTTTATTCCCATTTGTCTTGTTTTTGATCCCAAGGAAAACTTCCCCAACAGAAGATCTGAACAACCGGCAAGAACTGGCAAAAATATCTAGAATCCCATCGTACCCCAGTGGCCTCTCCCCCACCCCTCACTGACTTGGCATGGAGCCAGCCTGTGTTCCCATTGTGGATCTCTGGTCTCCGTTCAGGAGGGAATAGAGTAACCTTCATGGGCATACTGGGAGCATATATATCTGGGTCAGTCTGTCTAGTAGTAGCCTAAGGGATTCTGCAACTCCGAACTTGCCCTGTGTTTAGAAAGCAATTCTCAGAGCTCTCCTACAGAATGCTGTGGGAGAGCAGTCAAGTGCTGCCTGGGGCAAGGGATGGCCAGCTTCAGGACACACAGTGCAGTGCCCAGAACCATGAGGAAACTATTTTCTAGGGAAGAAGGGACACTTAGATTCGTTAAAAGGGGACAATTTCTAGGACCACAAGCAAATGTCCAACACAAGATGCGTGTTGCAGAAAGGATCATGGAGGCCCCTAAGTTTTGACCTGAAGCTGTTCTCTAAATTCATTGTATGGATAAGCCCTGAAGGAGGGCACTCAGATCAATCTGCAAAGACTGGGTAAATGGGTTTTATTTTTTTACTTCTTTTTTTTTTGTTAATGCCTGGCATTCAAGGAAAGGTGTCATAACACTAGCTGGGCACAGGATTAAGGAACAGACACTTCAGAATCTAAATTTCAGAGATTAACACATTAAAATATCAAAATGTCCAGGTTTCAACAAAAAGATTACAAACATACACAGAAACAGGAAGTTATGGCCCAGGCAAAGGAGAAGATTAAAGCATTAGAAGCTATCAGTGGGGAGGGCCAGACCTAGAACACACCACACTGACTTTTATAAAATAGACCTTAATATGTTCAAAGAGCTAAAGGAAAACATGGACAAAGAATTAAAGGAAATCAGGAAAATGATAGATGAACACAAAGGGAATATCACTAGAAGGATGGAGGTCATGAAAAGGAACTAAACAGAGCTGAAGACTTCAGTAACAGAAATTAAAAATTCCCTAGAGTGGTTTGTGCTGGTTTGGGTCTGTTATGTACCCCAAGAAAGGCCTATGTTCTTTTAATCCAATCTTGTGGGGGCAGACCTATTGTGGGTAGGAACTTTTGATTAGGTTGTTTCCATGGAGGTGTGACCGTTCCCAATAAAGGTGGATCTTAATCTCCTTGCTGGAGTCCTCTAGGAAAGGATAAAAGACAGACATTTTGGAGAGAGCTCAGAGATGCTTACAGAGAAAATGCCCAGACACATTTTGGAGAGAGAGCCATTTTGAAACCAGAAGCTGGGAGAGAAGGGCCAGCACATGTCACCATGTGCCTTCCCATGTGACAGAGGAACCCTGGATGCCATTGGCCTTTCCTCAGAGAAGGTATCTACCACCTGATGCCTTAATTTGGATATTTTCATGGCCTTAAAACTGTAAATTTGCAACCTAATAAATCCCCATTTTAAAAGCTAACCCATTTCTAGTATAATGCATTCTGGCAGCTTTAGCAAACTGAAACAGGGTTCAACACCAGATTGGAGCTAGCAGAAGAAAGAATCAGTGAACTGGAAAATAAGACCACTGAAATCATCTAGTCTGAGGAACAGAAAGAAGAATGAAGAAAAGTGAACAGAGCCCAAGGAACCTGTGGGACACCATCAAGTGTACCATATACTCATTGTGGAAATCCCAGCGAGAGAAAGAGACAAAGGGGCAGAGAAAATACTCAAAGAAATAATGGCTGAAAAATCCCAAATTTAATTAAAAACATGAATATATGAATTCAAGATGCTCAACAAACTCCAAACAGGAAAATCCAAATAGATCCACACCATGGCATATTAAATCAAACTGTCAAATTCCAAAGATAGAGAATTCTGAAAGCCACAAGAGAGAAACAACATGTCATACACATGGGAACCTCATTAGATTAAGTGCTGATTTCTCTTCAGAAACCATGGAGGCAAGAAGATAGTGGGATACATATTTAAAGTGCTGAAAGCAAAAAACTGCCAACCAAGAATTCTATATCTGGCAAAATGGCCTTTTAAAAATGAGGGAGAGTTTTAAGATATTCCCAGTAAACAAAAGCTTAGGAAGTTCATTACCATAGGACCAGCCCTGCAAAAGATGCTATAGAGAGTTCTGCAGGTTGAAAGGAAAGAAAATAGACAACAGATTGATGCCACATGAAGAAATAAAGATTTCAGGTGAAGGTAACAATATGGATCAATATAAATGCCAGTACTATTGTGCTTTTGGTTTGTAACTCCACTTTTTATTTCCTGCAGGATCTAAAAGAGAAATGCATAAAATGCAATGAGAAATCAGTGGTTCTGGAGTCATATAAACAATGTAATTTGTGCAAATAACTACGTAAAGGTGGGGGGATAGAAGACTATAAGAACTTAGTTTGTATATACTATTGAAGTTGAGGCGATATCAAAGCAAAGGAGATCGTTACAGATGTAGGATATTAGATTTAAGCCTCATGGTAATTACAAAGAAAACATCAGAGAATATGCAATATCATAGAGACAGAAATTAGAGTACTGATTGTCAGGAAAGACGGCAAGGAGTATAGGGAGTTAATGCATAGTGGGGGTAGGGTTTCTGTTTGGAGAGATGGAAAGTTTAAGTAATAGAAGGTAGTGAGGGTACCACAATATTGTGACTGTGATTAATCCCATTGAATAGTATGCTTGGGAATGGTTGAGATGGGAAAGTTTATGTTGTAAATACGTTCCCACAATTAAAAAAAAGAACTCAAGAGAGAATGACAATTAAATGGAATACAGGAATGAGCTCTAGCAAGGAAGGAGAAAAGGCTTAAAGAGCATTATTGGAACACATAAAAAAATTGGAATATAGACTAAGTTTTATATCAGTGTTAAATTTCTTGAACTTGATAACTGCATTTATAGGTGATCACACAAGTGAATATCCTTGTTCTTAGGAAATATACATGGTGGTATTAAATGTTCAAGGAGAATGATGTATACAACATACACTAAAGTATTCAGACAATGGATTGAAAAAGAGGTAAGTAGGTAAGTAAGTAGTTAGGTAGGTATGTAGGTGGTATAACACAGCAAATGTGGCAAAATGTTAAAATTGTTGGCTCTGGGTATCTGGGGGAATAGGGGCATGTTGGAGTTCTCTGTATGAGGCTTGTATTACTTTTGTAACTGTCCTGTAAGTTTGAAAGTATTTTGAAATTAAAATTAAACAACAACAACAACAGGTTTTCATCTGAAATTCTGCCAAGACTGAAGATTGTGTCTTTTGGTAATTAAGTTTCATTTTTCAAGTTTAACTTTCAGGGTAACTGTTTTCCTTATATCCAAAATTTTAATGGATTTTCATGTATTGCCAACTATATTCTACAAGTGTACCAAATGATTTCTTAGAATATATGAGAGAGTTATGCATATATGTTTGGATAGGATAGAGTAAGTCTGCCATTGCAGAGAAGGAATGAAACAAATAAATTTAAGGTCACAAAACTAATGTTCTGGTTAAAGATTACCAACAAATAAAGGGAAATACTCTTATTATGTAGAATATAGTCTTTCCTTTCCAGAGTGGTCAAATTGAGTGAAATACGAGCAGAAAGATATTACTGAAAAGGTGAAATTTGGAACCTAAGAACTATTTTATAAGTAAATCTGAAAAGCACCTGGAGTACTCCATTAGCTGCCCCTCCCAGCTTCTGCTCTTCCTCCTCCCTGGGAATCTGAAGCTAAAATTAGCTTTCCTGCTGGGCTTCCACTGTTCTTGCTGCTAAGGAGGAAAAGGAATAAAAATAGAACATGTTATAGGTTGATAGTAGTAATTAACAATTCATTAAATAAATAATTGTCCTGAGTATTATTCCAGGAATTGTTTTTAAGATGCACATTAAGACTCATTTCCTACATAAGATTTTCCCTGCTAAGTCCATACAATTTCAAACATTCCACTTCCTATCTTCATTATAGCTTGTCACTGAAAATGCAAAATTTAATACTTCAGCACATCCCATATTGTTTTGTTCTCTTATTGGATAACCAAATGTGTAAGCTAGTTGGTAGCAAAGTTCATGACATATACATAATATCTAATATAGTATCTAGGACAATGTAGACAATAAAAGAATTGGATTAGTCATTTAAAGGGCTTCTATTTAGGATTCATATAGTAGACAACAGTGGAGAGCTTTTTATTAAATGCAGTTTTATTGAGATGATCACATAACCTACAATCATTCAAAGTGTACAATCAGTCGTTCACAGTATCATCATATAGTTGTGCATTCATCACCACAATCAATCTTTGAGCATTTTCATTACTCCAAAAAATAAAATAAAGATTAAAATAAAAAAATCACCCAAAACATCCCATTCCCTTCCCTCCATTGTTCATTTACATTTTTTAAGACAGTTAGAGATACAGTCACACACCCTATGGTCATCCACAGTGTACAATTATTCATAGCACCATCATACATTTGTGCATTCATCACCAGAATCAATTTTTGAAACTTCTCCTTATTCCAAAATAATAAAAGCAAAAAAGAACACCTAAATCTTTCCATCTCCTCCATCCCACCCTATTCATCTAATTTTTGTCCCCATTTTCCCACTCATCTGCCCATATACTGGATAAAGGGAGTGTGAGCCACAAAGTTTTCACAATCACAGTCATAAAAGTGGAGAGCTGTAACGAAGTATGGTAATGGCACCCTTTTCCCCCTGAAGCTAATTGAGGATGCGTTAAGATGTTCTGGATTTTCCTTAGCTCTTTCCATCTTGTTGTGATCCCTTCTCATAGATTTATCAGTTGTGTGGACTTTTTTGGGAATTAAGTGTCCATTAAAGAAAAATTAGTGACTAACCTCGCTGAAATGCCTAGATCTATGCTTCTACCTAATTTTTCTTTAAAAAAACAAAAAAAGATGAGTGGAAGACATCACATCTGTGACTCGTCAGCATATTTAAGCATCAGTAATACTGCATTAAGGACGTTAAGTTCAAATTCTCACAACGGGGCTTACTTGTAACTCCCTCTCCCCCATGCAGTAAAGGATTAAAATTCCATAATTGATGTTACCTGCTTCATAATACATCTTGATAGAGTCAGAATATTCTAGCAAGAACCAAAAACTAACATTAGGGAGTATTTTTTTATGGAAAACTTCCTTCAAAATCCAACATATTCGATAAGAGCAGTGGGAAATGGGGTCCGCGTTACGAGGGAATCAGGAGGCTAAAGGTATGCACGTGAGCGCCCAAGTGTTTATGTCACAACCTGGTGGAGGCGCCACGCGCTTGTTGCTAAGGGGCCGCCCCTTCCCCGCCTCTCCCCATCCCCCATGGCCTTTCCGGGCCCGTGACCTGCGAGACAGGCTGCAGGCAGCGCAGTGCAATGGGAGAGTTTGCTGGAGGGGGGCGGCGGGATTCCGGCGCTCCATGAACCTTGGGTGAGGCCCCGTGCCGGGTCCATGAGCACTGCGCACGCCTCCCTCCCAACCTCCATCCCCCCACGGGCCTTGGCCACGGAGGCAGCAGCGGCCGGTCCAGAAGCAGAAGCTTGGCGCAGGACCTCCTTTCAACCAACAAGCGTCAGAGAAAAGGCTGCTCCACCGCGACCGCCGGTCGGGCACTCCTAGGAAGCGTCTACACAAGCGGAGGAGTGGAGGGACGGAGGTGTGCAGCGAAGCCGGGAGTTAAGAGGCAGAGTCGCGGAAAAGGGTGAGCAGTGGCGCGGGGCCAGCTTCGGGGAGAAGCAGCTGAGCGGCGCGGAGGGAGGCCCAGCCGGGCGGAGGGGAAAACAGACGTCGCGGGCAAAGACTGGGAGCTGGTGGGGGAAAGACGGTCCCGCAGAGAAGCCAGGTACGGGAGGGGCCTCCGGAAGGAAGCCGCGGTTTGGGGGTGCCGATGCCCGCAGAGGTGCGGGAGGCTACCTGGCAAGCCCGGGGCAGCCTCCGAACCCGGGTGCGCGCTGAAGCAAAGCTTCCAGTCCTGCCCCTGCGGTGATCCCGGACCGCGCGTGCGAGTGCCGCGCCCGGGCTTTCGGGCCCCGCCCCCTTCCTGGCGTGAGCCGCTTCCTGACGCGTTTCCCCTCCCCCTTCGGGTTCGCGCAGGGAGTAGGGCCCCAGGCCGCCACCGCCGCCTCGGCCGCTCCCGCCGCCATCGCCTTGATCCCTCAACCCCCGCCATGGCCGAGGACCTCTCCGCGGCCACGTCCTACACCGAAGATGATTTCTACTGCCCTGTCTGTCAGGAGGTGCTCAAAACGCCTGTGCGGACCGCGGCCTGTCAGCACGTGTGAGTAGAAGCCCCCTCCCCCGCGTGGAGCCAGGTGGTCCTTTAGACCCGGCTTCCGGCTCCCGAAGCCCGGCCTGGCGGCGCCGAGCCCCCAGCGGCCCGCCGGAGCGCCGCTGGGCCGGAGGACCTGTTCCCAGCCCGTGAGCGCCCGGCCCGCTCTCCGCCGGCGGCTCGGGGCCCGCAGCCGGCGCTTGGCCCTTCAGCCCGCGCCCAGCGCCCCGGGGGCAGTGTCAGGCCCGTTCCGGTGACGTCTCCAGGCTCCCGAGGCTTCTCTACTTCAGGCCTGGCAGGAATTGCAGGGAACGTGGATCCTTTCTGTTTCTTGGCAACCTGGGTGAAGGCTGGGGTGTCGAGTGTCAAAACCCGCTGAAGATGTCGGCACGGGCCCGCTGCCCCCACTCTTTGGTCTGCCCTGCTTTGAAGTGTTTTCTTTTCCTTTTTTCGGAATCTTGGTCCATCCCTTCTAGATCCAAGGACCCTTATCTAACTTGCCTTTCGACCCTGCTTCGCAGACCACCTTGGAAGTGCCTTGTTCCGTTGAAATCTTAGTACATATCAGAAATGGCCTAGAATTTTTCTTTTCTCATATGTTAGAACTGACAGGACTTCCGGGTGTTGAAGTGATAGTTTCCCTTTGTCTTACCCTTCTGGCTTATGACTTGGTTACAAAGGTAGAGATGAGAAAGGAAGATTTCTGTTATGTGGAATGAAATGAAAAGGAGGTACTAATTCTAGGGTGGAGGACACCCAAAGGGATTAGGTGAGGTGGCTTGGTGCTATTGAATTTGATATTTTTAAGAAGAATTTAGGTAATTTTACAGACTGCTAGAGTGTCAGTGAGGGTTGGAAGGAGCACTTTAAAGGGTATATAGATAGCATTTCTTACAAAACTGATTGATCACAGTCACCTGGGAAACTTTAAAAAAAAATACCAATTCCCAGACTCCATTCCAAACTTACAAAAGAATTTCTGGCAGGTGGGACCTAGAAATCTTTATTTAAAAAATACATTTAGGCTTGAATGTTTTGTGTGTTTAACATAGCTCTGCAAATACGAAAAAATTTAAATGATTTTCTAACTATGGTTATGCCTCCTTCCACTTTTTTTGGGGGGGGGTGTGTTCTATAATTTTGTAAAGAATAGGTTGGCTTGGATTCTTAATCAGAAATTTCCTTATACAGTTGTTTTTTCGATAGCCACTCTTTGTTCACCAATCTCAACTCCACTTGCCTACTTTACTCCTATCATGTAGTGGTTGTGTGAGCCTGGAGTTTGTGACTTTTCTTCATAGACATTATTCTGGTTGCTTTGGCTGTTTAAGGGCGATGAACGATTGTCTGGGATTCCTTTATTTAGCACAACAAATGCAGATTCTTAGGAAAATATCTTGAGATGTCTAGGTCACAGATTTGCCTTTAATCTGTCGGTATTCATTATCATAACTTGTTGCCTTTCCCATTTTAAAAAGCATTGTGCTGGTGAATGGATTGGAGGAAGGACAGGGAGGGAGGGCAAGGTGAAGGTGTAGTTACAGCTGCCAACAATGTGTATATATTGTAGGTCTTCTCTGGACAGAATCATTTCAATTACTGTTGGGGTCAATGACCTCATAGAACTCATTGTAATATCCAGACCCCCTGAAAATTCCATGCAGTTTGCTCTAGCCCACTTCCCTTAATGGGATATTATAAATCAAGGACTGTAATTTGGCTTGATCTGAAGGCTGTAGAAAAGATAGTGGGGATGATAGTTTTTAATTCAAGACCTTTCCCAGTTCAACTCATTGGGGTGGGATGTGACCATTCGAGCTGTGGAACTATAGAATAGATGTTGTTGATGGGAGCAATGGACAATTTTCCTTTTGTCCTAAGTCCCCATCCCTTCCTGCTCCCTCCTCCTGTCCCCAGTTCCTCTAAGGTTCTGGCTGAACAATTAATGAAAGAAGGTGGGGTGGGGGTGGGGGGTGGGGTGGTGGAGTGTGGGGGGGGTGGGGGAGTTGTTACTTGGAAAAGGTGGCAGTGGTGGCAGAGTCTTGATTGGCTGAAAGGAGTTTGGTGGAGAAATGGAGAGATTTCTTTATCTAGTTTACTGTGTCATTTGCTCTTGCCTTTTTACAAAGTCCACACCTGTGCCTTTAAATACATTTATATTTACCTACAAAGTCAATTTTTGATTCATGGATAGTGAAGGATAAGGTGATAAGGGCTTTAGGTCACCATTGGTCCAGTGGGAAATAAGAATAAGCTTTCATTGCCATTTCAGTGATGGGGAAGGGTTTGCTCATCAACTATTTTAGTCAAAGGAGCAAGATCAGTATCATTAGAATAACTTTACCAAAATATAGATTCCCATTTATCCCCATTTATTCCTTCAAACAACATTTATTGAATGTTTTCTGTATGCTAGGTACAGGGAAAATAAAGTGCTCTTTCCCTGGAGAGTACTGTAGTCTAATGGAAAAGACTTATCTATAAGTGTGATTGAGATCAGAAAGACTTACGTTTAGTGTATGAGTATAGGGAAGATTTCCTGGATAAGTAGTAATTAGGTCAGAATTTGTATAGAGGGTTTGTTGGGGGAATACCCTGATTAGGTAGTGATTAAAAGTGTTAAAGAGGATGACTGTATTCACACTACAAAGTTTGGTTGGAGATTGGAGCTTAGGAATATTGACAAGAATTTATTATGAACTTTGTCATGAAAGCCATATAGATCTATTAAATAACTTTTGGCAGGGGAGCAGCATGATCTCCTTTCAATTTTACAAAGTTACTTTAGCGGAAGGGTCCAGTTTGGTAGTAGTAAGACTAGTGACGAGGTCATTCATTGTTGTGTCAGGGAGAGAAATGATTTGAACCCAAACTAAGGTAATGAAAGTAGAAATGGAGATAAGAGACTCTAGGCATTTTAAGGAGATAGTGTAAGATCTGATGACTGTATGTCCAGTATATATGGGTATATACTGTTATAGATCTTATACTGTTATAGATCTTAGCTCTTAGCTGGAGCTAAAGCTGTGAGTGTGAGTGTAGTCACTGAGGGAGGTATATAAATTGAAAGATAGCATAGGGCCTAAATAGAACAATGCCCTGGAGGACATGTATTTAAATATTGAGTGGAGAAATTGCAGCTTGAGAAGAAATGAACAGAAGGATAAAAAGCCAGGATAGAGCATGATAGTGGAAACAGAATTTTAAGTAGTCAGCAGTGTCAGGATGCCTGAGAGTGATCAGATGTCATGTTTTGAGAAATGTAGAAAGACTACATATTAAAGTTGAACATTCAAGGTAAGTTTTCAGAAGAAGGTACAGACGGATATAGTAGTAAGGTATGTATCTCTTTTGGTGCTCTTTGTAATTTTCGAAGGCCATAACCTCTGTTCTTCAAGGAAGTAACTCTTGTGTTAGAAGTAAGCTCACATCACAATGAAAACTGGATATAATGTTTGTTACCTTGCTGAACTCTTAAAAAATGGAAATCTAATCTGTGTTTGCTTTTGGACATTTATGTAAGATTGCATCTTTTAAAATGAGCTAATTATAATCTCAGAAAGTACAAATTAATGTGGTTCCCTGTTTGACCTCCTTAAATTATCCAGTCCCTGAATTTTCAGTTTATATTTTTTAGAATTAACAGCTTTATTGATATCTTGTGATCTAAATATATACTTTCTTTACTGTAGACATGTTTGTTATAGTCCTCAAAGCAAGGCTTATGTGGGTTCTTGTTGATTTAATAAATGCTCAATAGATCATCTTTCTTCTTAAGGTTTTTAAGACTTGATCCAAATCGTCTTGACATACTCATTTAAAAAATGACATAACTTAAAAAAAGTTTGGTATATCGTATAACAGAAGATTGAGTTAATGTCAAGCTCTGAAAACTTTTAAAAACTATGGTTTTTTCTTCTCATAGTTTCTGAAGTTATTTCAGGGAATGATTTTGATTATAGACTAGGGAGATAAAAGAGTGCCAGATTTTTAATTAATTAATTAATTATGATAAATTCAGGAGCATGGTGAGTGGAAAGTTGTTTTTCTCTCCCAATATCTGTTGATTAGCCTTTTGTTTGGAGAATAAATAACAGAAATTCCTCTGGCATCTGCTTGTTTATAGTTGAGAAACTTAAGACACATCTTTTTAAGTTGTTTTGGGGCAATGCATTATGCTTCAGATGTAGACTCTGATAGCATGAAAATAGTTTCAGTAATTCTTGATTTGCATCTCTTACCTTTCCCCTACTACTGAAATAAGCTCTATCTAGCAAATTCATTTATAATCCAGCTCAAAGGGAGATGAGTATAAGCAGTATGGTATCTGAAAAAATATACTTGCTGGTACAGAGAAAAGAACAGTAAACTTTGAGATACGAGACCTGAATAACTTTCCTTAGTAGCTCTTATCACATCTTATGATCATAACATTTTTGGAATTAGATCATTTGACTAATACCAGAGCTACCATTTAGACTGTCAGCTCTTTAAAAGCAGCAACCAAGTTCTGTGGTTACATATCTGAGCCTACATGCATTCAGTATTTATTGAGTAAAGGAATGAATGGGTTTGTGTTGGGAGGCTGCAGCTTACTAATGATTTTATCACTTGGTCAAGTCATTAAACCCCTATGAGCCTGATTTCTTGTGGGTAAAAAGGGATAAAAATACTATTTCACAGAGTTGTTGCAAGGACCAAATGAGGTAAGGTTTGTGAATGATATTCATCGTCTTGTATTTGTATTTCAGGTTTTTTGGTTCAGATGTTTAATACCAAAGGAGTTATTGTGAATAAGGAATTGGGTCAGATGACTCAAAATATTAAATACAAAAGGAAAAAAAAAGTTGTCTCCCACAATCAGTATTACCTTACATACTTCTTGCATACCTACAGAGATATGTATAAAAGCAGGTTGTAAATGTATTATTTTCCTCTTTTTCACACAAAGATCAGCATGTTGTATGCATTCTTTTGTACCTTTTTTTTCATGTATCGTGAAGATCATTCTATATTAGTATATGAACAGCCTCTTTTTTTTAATTGCTGTCTAATTTTCATACACTCAACAAATATTGAGTGTCCATTATATGTCAGTACTCTTGTAGATACTAGGGGTACAGCGGTGAACAAACCAGATAAAAATTCATGTTCTCTTTAAATTTGTATGTTTAGTATTCCATTGTTTGATGTATCATTATCCAGTCTCATATTTAGTTTGTTTCTAATCTTTTGCTATTGTAAATAATGCTGCAACAAATACATCATTTCACACATATGAGAATTAATATGTACGATAAACTCTGATAAATTCTGATGTGGAATTGCTGGGTCAGAGGTTAAATACAAGGGAATTTGTCAGCTATGTCACATAAGGATGATTACAGATCTAGTGTTTGTACCTGGAAAGTGCTCACTGTTTTGACGATTTGATATCTTTGGATTAAGGGACTGTTGAATTGGATTAAGGTAAATTGGCATTCATTTTTTCTAACAAGTATTAATGAATGCCTACTAGGTGCCAGGCATTGTTGGTACTGGAGATACAGTGGTGAGCCAGCAGATATAATCCCTGCCTTCTGGAGCTGGGCGATGATGAGACAACCATATTTTAATTCAAGTAAACATGCACATAAATGTATACATATAGTTACAAATTCATAGTTTCCAAGAGGGTTTAACAGAGGCCCTAGATCTAGTGTGGGTGGATGGGCGGATAGTCAAAGACCCTTTCTTGAGGAAATGATATTGTTGCTGAGATCTAAATGATGCGTAGGTGTTAATTTGTACAGGACTTTTTTATATAGAGCGTTCTGGGTACAGGGAACCTTCTGGACAAAGACCCTGAGGTAGTAGGCAAACTGCAGGGCCTGGTATTTTTAATTAAAAAAAATTTTGTTTATTAGAGAAATTGTTTTTCTGCTGAAAATAGAGTTTTCTCATATTACCCCCGCTCCCCAATTATTAAGAACATGCATTAGTGTGTTATGTTTGTTACAATTCATAAAAGCATGTTTTTATATTTGTACTATTAACTGTAGTCCATGGTTTACATTAGGGTTCATTGCTTGGGTTTGTTTTGTTTTTTAAATTTTTATTCTAGTAACATACGCAACCAAAATTTCCCCTTTTAACCACATTCAGAGTTTTCAGTACTGTTCGTCAAGTTCACAGTGTGCTACCATCACCACTAACCATTACCAAAATGTTTCCATCACCCCAAACAGAAACTCTGTACCAATTAAGCATTAAGTCCCTATTCCCAACCCCCACCCTGGCTCCTGGTAACCTGTGTTCTATTTTCTGACTTTATGAATTTGCTTATTCTAATTATTTCATATCAGTGAGATCATACAATATTTATCCTTTTGTGTCTGGCTTATTTCACTAAACACAATTTCTTCAGGGTTCATCCATCTTGTAGCATGTATCAGAACTCCATTCCTTTTTCTACAGCTGAATAATATTCCATTGTAAGTATGTACCATGGTTTGTTTATCCATTCATTGGCTGATGGACACTTGAATTGCTTCCATCTTTTGGTAGTTGTGAAAAGTTTCTGTGAACATCAGTGTGCGTATCTCTGTTCAAGTCCCTGCTTTCAGTTCTTCTGGATATGTATCTAGAAGGGGGTTGCTGATCGTATGGTAATTCTATACTTAACTTTCTGAGGAACCACTAAACTGTCTTCCGTAGCTGCTACACCATTTTACATTCTCAACAACAATGAATGTGTTTCTCCACATCCTCTCCAACACTTATAGGGCCCTTTTTTTTTTTTTAATTCCATTTTATTGAGATATATTCACATCCCATACAGTCATCCAAAGTATACAGTTGTTCACAGAATCATTATATAATTGTGCATTCATCACCACAATCAATTTTTGAACATTTTCATTACTGCAAAAAAAAAAAAAGTAAGAATAAAAATTAAAGTAAAAAAGAACACCCAGAACATCCCATCCCTTTCCAACCCTCCCTTATTCTTTTACTCTTTGTCTTCATTTTTCTACTCATCTGTCCGTAGACTGGATAAAGGGAGTGTGAAC
Source organism: Choloepus didactylus (assembly GCF_015220235.1). Taxonomy (NCBI): domain Eukaryota; kingdom Metazoa; phylum Chordata; class Mammalia; order Pilosa; family Megalonychidae; genus Choloepus; species Choloepus didactylus. Next base: position 48,458,803 of record NC_051322.1, on the reverse strand, counting down.
CACAGATTTTCACAATCACACAGTCACACAGTGTAAGCTATACAGTTACATAGTCATCTTCAAGAATCAATGCTACTGGATTGCACTTCAATAATTTCAGATATTTCCTTATAGCTATTCCAGTACACTAAAAACTTAAAAAGGGATATCTATGTAATGCATAAGAATAACCTCCAGAATGTCCTCTTGACTGCATTTGAAATCTCTCAGTCACTGAAACTTGATTTTGTTCCATTTCTCTCCCCACCCCTTTTTTTAATTGAGATTTTTCACATTCCATACAATTATCCAAAGATCAAAAGTGTACAATTATTTGCCCACAGTACCATCATATAGCTATGCATCCATCACCAAAATTAAATTTTTTTTGTATTTTTAGAATGTTTTCATTACTCCAGGAAAGAAAGACCAAAAAAAAAAAAGGAAACTTAAAATCCTCCCATGCCCCTAATCACTACCCCCTCCATTATTGACTCATAGTATTGGTATAGTACATTTGTTGTACTATTGATGAAAGTTGATGAAAGAATGTTAAAATACTACTAACTGTAGTGTATAGTTTGCAGTAGGTATACTTTTCTCCCTAAATGCCCCTCTATTATTAACTTCTAGGTATAGTCTCATACATTTGTTCTAGTTCATGAAAGAGATTTCTGATATTTGTACAGTTAATCATGGACATTGCTCACCATAGGATTTACTGTTATATACATTCGAACCTTTTAACTTCTAACTTTTCTTCTGGTTACATACGTGACTCTGAGCTTCCCCTTTCCACCACATTTACACACTATTCAGCACTGTTAGTTATTCTCACAATAACGTGCTACCATCACCTCTGTCCATTTTCAAACACTTAAGTTCAACCTAGTTGAACATTCTGCTCATAATAAGCAACTCTCCCCATTCTTTAGCCTCATTCTATATCCTGGTAACTTACATTTCATGTCTATGAGTTTACATATTATAATTCGTATCAGTGAGACCATGCAATAGTTGTCCTTATGTGTCTGATGTATTTCACTCAGTATAGTATCCACAAGGTTTCTTCATCAACCCATTTTTTTTAAGGCGGTTTTGTTCACAAACCATATATTCCATCCTAAGTAAACAATTGATGGTTTCCTGTATCGTCACGGATTTATATATTCACCACCATCACCACTGTCTATATAAGGACATCTCCATTTCTTCCACAAAGAAGGAGGAAGAGTCAAAGAAGGTAGAGAGACAAAAGAAAAAGAAGCAAGAAAGAGAAACAAAACAGAACATGACAGCCAGGAAGCAACAAAAGCAAAGATAGCATTCAACTAAAGTAGAATAAAGAGTCAGACAACGTCACCAATGCCAAGACTCCCATACCCCTCCCTTATGTCCCCCTCTTATATGCATTTAGCTTTGGTATATTGCTACATTAAAGGAAGCATAGTACAATGTTTCTGTTAATTATAGTGTCTAGTCTGCATTGATTGTATTTGTCCCCCAATATCAGCCTATTTTTAACACCTTGCAAGGTTGACATTCATTTGTTCTTCCTCATGTAAAAACGTATTTGTACATTTTATTGCAGTTGTTAGCACTCTAGGTTTCACTGAGTTATACAATCCCAGTCTTTATCTTTCCTCTTTCCTTCTGGTGTTCCACATGCTCCTGACCTTCCTCTTTCAACCATCCTCACAGTCATCTTTGTTCAGTATACTTACATTGCTGTGCTTCCACCACCCAAGATTGTGTTCCATACCTCTCACTTCTGTCTTTTCCTATCTGTCTGTAGTGCTCATTTTAGATTTCCTGTAGTGCAGGTATCTTGGTCACAAACTCTGTCATTGTCCATTTGTCAGAAAATATTTTAAACTCTTCCTCATATTTGAATGACAGTTTTGCTGGATATAGGAGTCTTGGTTGGTGGTTTTTCTCTTTCTGTATCTTAAGTATATCACCCCACTTCTTGCCTCCATGGTTTCTGCTGAGAAATCTGCACATACTCTTATCAAGCTTCCTTTGTATGTGATGGATCTCTTTTCTCTTTCTGCTTTCAGGATTTTCTTTGTCTTTGTTGTTTGATAATCTGATTATTAAGTGTCTTGATGTAGGCCTGTTCAGATCCATTTTGTTTGGATACTGTGTGCTTCTTGGATCTGTCATTTTTATGTCTTTCATAATAGATGGGAAATTTTCGTTGATTATTTCCTCTATTATTGCTTCTGCCCCTTTTCCCTTCTCTTCTCCTGGGACACCCATGACATGTACATTCATGCATTTCATGTTGTCATTCAATTCCCTGAGACATTGCTCATATTTTTCCATTCTTTTCCCTCTCTGTTCTTTTGTGTGTAGGATTTTGAGTGTCTTGTTCTCCAGTTCCTGAGTGTTTTATTCTGCCTCTTGAGATCTGCTGTTGTATGTTTCCATTGTGTGTTTCATCTCTTGTGTTGTGCCTTTCATTTCCATAGATTCTGCCAATTGTTTTTTTGAATTTTTGATTTTTGCCTTATATTCGCCCATTGTTTTCAGTATACACTTCATCTCTTTTGCAGTATCTTTGCTACACTTGAATTGATTTAGCATTAGTTGTTTGAATTCCTGTATCTCATTTGAAGTTAAGTTTGTTCCTTTGACTGGGCCATAACTTCATTTTTCTTAGTGTATGTTGTAGTTTTCTGTTGTCTAGGCATCTGGTGTCCTTGGTTACCCCAATCAGGTATTCCCAGACCAGAATGGGCTCAGATCTCAGAAGGGGTCAATATTCAGTATCAGGTCTCCCTGAGGGTGTGTCTTAGAAGATTGACACACCCTGTGAGTCCTCAAGCTGCTATGCCTCTCCTAACCTGCCCAGCAGGTGGCATCTGTCAGCCTTAAGCTCCAGACTGGGTTAAGGAGGTGTGGCCCCCTTAGTCCTTAGTTTCTCTTTTGGTTGTTTTCCCCCAGGGTCTGGGGTCTGGTTCTGAATGGGAGGCTGGTAGTAGGGCTGGGCACCACTTCCTTCCTCTTAGGGAAGATACACCCCCCTAGGGAGTTTTCATTTGCATTTAAATAAGGCTCTTTGTCTCTCTGACTCTGCTATCTCCACCCTTGTCTGGTCAGAGAGCTGTGAACTGAAAATGGCTGTGGCTTTCTGCACTGAGCTGCCCGGGTTGAGAGAGAGAAAAAGGGACAGAAAGCCCCCCTTCAGGGCCAGTCCACAGTCACCCCAGCTTCACTTGCTGACCAGAGATAGCACCTGGTCCTCTGGGCTCCCCCACCTGGCACAGAGAAGTCTGCTGGCTCTTTAAGGTCAGTCATCACTAAAAGCCTCTGTCTGCTGGTTGGGGATTTGTAGCTTGTGTTGAGCAGTCCGCGTTTGTTAATCAAACCCCCAGTTGGAGCTGTACTGAGGTATATTTGCTTGTTAAGAGATTGCTGCTCTCTCTCACAGTGAGGTCTTGCAGTTTGGGCTGCTGGGGTGGGGGAGGTGCTCTCAGCACAGGTCTGCAGTCTTAACTTACAGATTTTATGTTGTTATCTAAGGCATTCCTCCCAATCCAGGTTGGTGTTTGATGATGTGGACAGTCAAGTTTGTGCCCCGGCTATTATTCCAGATTATTTACTAGTTGTTCCTGGTTGTTTATTAGTTGTTCCAGGGGTACTGACTAACATCTGTTCCTCTCTATGCCGCCATCTTCTTTCTCCCTGGACCTTGTATTTTAATGAAAAGCATCTTCTAGCTTTCTGAAGCATTTTACAGATTTCTTAATTTTTTAATCTTTTAAGCCTTGGTTTCTTCATCAGTAAATTATAGGACCACTTTTTTTTTGTTTTTTTGTTTTTTTTTTTAAAGAATTCAAGATTATCAGTGTAAAACTTCTGGAACCTTGCCTAGCATGCATTAGATAATAAATGGTAACTTCTACTTTTTAAAATGTCGTCTTTTCACAAAATTGAGCTAATTTACAAAATGCTGTCGCTACTATAGTACCTGTATTCCAGTATCTTTGCCAACTTTGGTCTTTTCAATATTTTTTTTGGTAAGTTAATACAATTTATAATGGTGTCTTTAAGTCACTTTTCTATTTCTTCAGTTGCTAACAAGGCTGTATGAATTTTTATATAATATTTTACAGTTTTACCATTCAGAGGAGTGTGCTCTAGGTATATTTGGAGTAATTTTTGTAGCTATGTTTTGACGATACTCTAATATACATTGTTTACTGTCCTGTTCAGTTGCTCTCCTTTTGAATATTACATCTTGTCTATTCAAATTTAAAATATTTGATTCCCTTTATTTCTCTAGCAAAAACTATAGTAGTATTCATTTTTCACCCTATTGAATCTTTTTTAGCCTGTTTTTTTGACACCTGAATTTACTGAGATGTGTGGTATAACAATTTGAATCTTAATTTGCAATTCTTATGTTCAGTTGCTCTCAGTATTTTTTAGAAAGGATTCCTTTTCCATTTTTTTAAATATTTTAAAAATATATTTCCTTCTTAAAATAATTTGGGGATTTTCCAATTTCCTTTAGTCTTTACAGATGAGGAAACCAAGTCTTCCTGTCATAAACATTGAGGACTCTCTTTCTAAAAAAGAGATTCTCTTGTCTCTCCCTTCTACCCCTACCTTAGTGCAGACCTTATCTTCTGGACTATTGTTAAAGTTACTTATTTTTTTTTACCCCTCCTCCCTTCTTTTTTTCACTTTTACAATTCCTCTGATTGAAGAATGCAAACACTGGCTAGAATAAAGAATTTAAATTAAACTTTTTTACTCAGAATTTACAAACTAAGTGTAAAGACATTTAAATAGTTTTCAAATGATTTTTTTGGTAAGTTTTGAGTCTATACTTTTAAAGTTATTAAAGCTTAAAACTGCATATTTAAGAATTTTGGTGAGTATTGACAAATTGCTATCTGGAAACTTAGAACACTCATTTCCTTATACTCCCACTACACTGGTTGTATTTTATTATTTTTTTATTCAATTTTATTGAGATATATTCACATATGATACAGTCATCCAAAGTGTACAATCAGTTCACAGTACTATCATATAGTTGTGCATTCATCACCCCAATCTATTTTTTGAACATTTTCCATGTACCAGAAAAAGGGAAAATAAGAATAAAAAATAAAAATAAAGAACACCAAAAACGCCACCCCAATTCTATATATATGTAATTATATATATAAGCATATATATATAATATGTAGTTACATATATATAAGCATATATATATAATATGTAATTATATATATAAAAATTTTTTTTATTGAATTGACAAGATTTACTGTTTTATACATTCCCATCTTTTAACCTCCAACTTCCTTCTGGTGACATATGTGACTTTGACCTTACCCTTTCCAACACTTTTCACGCACCTTTCAGCAGTTTTATTCTCACAATATGCTACCATCAACCCTATCCATTTCCAAATGTTTAAGTTCACCCTAGTTGAACACTCTGCTCATAATAAGCAGACACTCCCCCTTCTTTAGCTACATTCTATATCCTGGTAACTTGTATTTCATGTCTATGAGTTTACATATTATAATTAGTTCATATCAGTGAAATCCTGTAATATTTGCTTCTATGTGTCTGTCTTATTTCACTCAATATAGTGCCCTCAAGTTTTCTTCATCAACCCCTTTCTTTTAAGATGGTTTTGTTTACCCACTATACATTCAGTCCTAAGTAAACAATTGTTGGTTCCCTGTATAGTCACATATTTATGTTAGTTCATATTAGTGAGACCATACATTATTTGTCCTTTTGTTTCTGGCTAGCTTCGCTCAACATAATGTCCTCAAGATTCATCTACATTATTATATGTTCTGTGTCTTTGTTCTGTCTTACAGCTGTATAATATCCCATCATGTGTATGTACCACAGTTTATCCACTCGTCCATTGATGGACATTTGGGCTGTTTCCATCTCTTGGCTATTGTGAATAATGCCGCGATAAACATCAGTTTACACGTGTCCTTTTGTGTCTTAACTTTCAGTTCCTTTGAGTATATACCTAGTAATGGAATAGCTGGGTCATATGGCAAATATATACTTAGCTTCCTGAGGAACCGCCACAGTGTCTTCTAGAGTGGTTGCACTGTTCTGCATTCCCACCAACAGTGAATAAGTGTGCCTCTTTCTCCACATCCTCTCCAGCACTTGTAATTTTCTGTTTTTTTTTTGGATAATGGCCCATTTTGGTAGGTATGGGATGATATCTCATTGTGGTTTTGATTTGCATTTCCCTGACAGCCGGTGAAGTTGAACATTTTCTCATATGTTTTTGAGCCATTTTTATTTCCTCTTCAGAAAAGTGTCTGTCCATTTCTTTTGCCCATTTTTAAATTGGGTTGTTTGTCTTTCTGTTGTTGAATTGTAGGATTGCTTTATATATTCAGGATATTAAACCCTTATCTGATGTGTGGCTTCCAAATGTCTTCCATTGTGTAGGCTGCCTTTTTACTTTTCTAACAGAGTCCTTTGATGTACAAAAGTGTTTGATTTTGAGGAGATCCCATTTGTCTATTTGTTGTTTGGTGCTCGTGCTTTGGGTGTAAGGTCTAGGAAACCACCTCCTATCACAAGATCTTTAAGAAATTGCCCTACATTTTCTTCTAAGAGTCTTATGGTCTTAGTGCTAATGTTTAGGTCTTTGATCCATTTGGAGTTAATTTTTGTATAAGGTGTGAGATAGAGGTCCTCTTTCATTCTTTTGGAAATGAATATCTCGTTCTCCAAACACCATTTATTGAAGAGGCTGCTCTGTCCCAGTTGCTTTGGCTTGACTGCCTTATCAAAGATCAGTTGTCCGTAGATGCGAAAATCTATTTCTGAACACTCAGTTTGATTCCATGGGTTGTTATCTCTATCCTTATGCTAGTACCATGCTGTTTTGAGCACTGTAGCTTTGTAATATGCAAAGTCAGGTAGTGTGAGACCTCCCACTTCATTCGTCTTTCTCAAGATATTTTTGGCTATTCAGGGCACCTTGCCCTTCCAAATAAATTTGGTTATTGGTTTTTCTAATTCTGTGAAGTAAGTTGTTGGGATTTTAATTGGTATTGCATTAAATCTATAAATCAGTTTAGGTACAGTTGACATCTTAATTACATTTAGTCTTCCAATCCATGAACATGTTATGTTCTTCCATTTTTTTTAGGTCCTGTTCGATTTCTTTTAGCAGTTTCTTGTAATTTTCTTTGGATAGGTCTTTTGTGGCCTTCGTAAAGTTTATTCCTAAATACTTGATTCTTAGTATTGTTGCTATTGTAAATGGAATTTTTTTTTATTTCTTCTTGTTGCCCATTACTTGTGCATAAGAACACTACAGATTTTTGTGTGTTGATCTTATAGCCTGCCACTTTGCTGTATTCATTCATTAGTTCTAATAGCTTTGTTGTAGTTTGCCTGGATTTTCTACATATAGAATCATGTCATCTGCAAAGAGTGAAAGTTTTACTTCTTCCTCTCCAATTTAGATGCCTTTTATTTCTTTTCTTGCCTAACTGCTCTAGCTAGAACTTCCAGCACAATGTTGAATAACAATGGTGACAGTAGGCATCCCTATCTTGTTCCTGATCTTAGATGGAAAGCTTTCAGTCTGTCCCTGATGTGTGTTTTTCATATATTGCCTTTATCATATTGAGAAAATTCCCTCTATTCCTATCCTTTGAAGTGTTTTCATCAAGAAAGGATGTTGAATTTTGTCAAATGCCTTTTCTGCATCGATCAAGATGATCATGTGGTTATTCTGCTTTGATTTATTGATGTAGTGTAGTGTATTACATTAATTGATTTTCTTGTGTTGAACCAGCCTTGCATACCGGAATAAACCCCACTTAGACATGGTGTATAATTCTCTTGATGTACTGCTGGAATTTATTTGCGAGTATTTTGTTGAGGATTTTTGCATCTGTATTCATTAAAGAGATTGGGCTATAATTTTCTTTTTTCGTAGTATCTTTGTCTGATTTTGGTATTAGGGTGATGTTGGATTTATAGAATGAGTTGAATAGCTTTCCCTTCCTCATCTTTTTTTTTTTTGATATCCACATTTATTGACATTTAGCTTTGTGGTGTATTGCCTTTGTTACAATTAATGGAAAAATATTACAAACTTACTGTTAACTATGGACTCTATTTTGCATTGATTGCATTTTTTCCCATATCTCATCCGCTTTTCAACACTGTGCAATGGTGACATTCATCTCTTCTCTCTCATGTAAAAACTTGCTTATATTTGTACTTTAATCACCATCATTGTACACTCTGTTTTGCTAAGTTATGCAGTGCCAGTTTATATATGTATATATATATATTTTTATTGAGATTGTTCACATTCCAAAGATCCAAAGTTGTACAGTCAGTTGCCCATGGTACCATCATACAGCTGTGCATCCATCAACAATTAATTTTTTATTCAATTTTTAGGACATTTTCATTACTTCAGAAAGGAAATAAAGAGAAAAAAAAAAAAAAACTCACATCCTCCCATACCCCTAACCACACACCTCTCCATTATTTTTTTATTTTATTTTATTTTGAAATAAATTAAAACTTATAGGAACAGTTGCAAAAACAATACAAGCGCCATACACAGAACTCCAGCATACCCTGACCCCCCTCCCCCGATACCCCAATCCCCCAACTTTAACATGCTGTCACATCGCTATTTTTTTCCATCCCTCCCTCCTTCCCTATCTATCATCCATCTGTTGCTCTGTCTTCCGAACATATGAGAGCTAGCTGCACATATCCTTGAACAAACACTATAATTCGCATATACACTTCACATGAACAAGAATATTCTTTTATGCAATCCCATTAAGCACAGCTAAGAAGTACAAGAGAGTCAACAATGATACAAAGCTTACATTCTATATTTCTTTTTCTTTATGTCTCAACTGTGGCCCTTTGAGCCTCCTGTCCTCCATCCTCCGATCCCATCCAGGTTCATCCTTGGCATTCAATTGTCATCTATTTAGACTGTCTTTTTTATTTTTATTTTTTGATTGTGGGAACATATATACAGCCTAAATCTTCTCATTCCATGCCCTCCCTAGCATTCCATTAGTGGGATTAATCACATTTAGAATGTTGTAATGCTCTTTCCCACCATCCATTACTAGAAATTTCCCTTCATCTCAGACAGCAACCTTACAGTCATTTCTTAACTCCCCATTGCCCCTTCCCCCATTGCTCTTAACCCAAACTCTACTTTTCATCTCTATGGTCATATTCTCTGATAGTTTCTTTGTGTTTACTGTGGGGCTTAAAATTAACCTCTTAAATTCATAACAATCTTGATTTTCTTTGATACCACCTTCACTTCAATAGGACACATCAACTATGTTCCTGTACTCCTCCATTCCCCCACCTTTATATAGTTGTCAAAAATTACATATTTTACGCTGAGTTCAAAACCACTGATTTGTCATTAGAGTTTGTGTATTTTATATCATGTAGGAAGTAAATAGTGGAGTTAGAATTCAAAAATTATTGACTTCTATTTGTATTCCATTGTGGTTGGAGATTGTGCTTTGAATATATTCAAAAAAAATTTTTTTTTTAATTTATTGAGGCTAGTTTTATGTCCCAGCTCATGGTCCCTTCTGGAGAAAGATCTGTGATCACTAGAGAAAAATGAGTGTCCTGGTGATTTGGGATGTAAGGTTCTATATATGTCTGTTAAAATTCTCTATATCTCTTTTTCCTTTCTGTGTTTCTTTGTTGGTAGGGCTCCCTTTAGAATCTGAAGTAGGGCAGGTCTTTTATAGGCAAAGTGTCTCAGTGTTTGTTTGTGAAAAATTTAAGCTCTCCCTCAAATTTGAAGGAGAGTTTTGCTGGATAAAGTATTCTTGGTTGGAAATTTTTCTCTCTCAGAATTTTAAATATGTCATGTCACTGCCTTCTCACCTCCATGGTGGCCACTGAGTAGCCACAACTTAGTCTTATATTGTTTCCTTTGTATGTGGTGAATTGCTTTTCTCTTGCTGCTTTCAGAACTTGCTCCTCTTCAGTATTTGAGAGTCTGATCAGAATATGCCTTGGAGTGGGTTTATTTGGATTTATTCTGTTTGGAGTTCGCTGGGCATTTATGCTTTGTGTATTTATATTGTGTAGAAGGTTTGGGAAGTTTTCCCCAGCAATTTCCATCAGATCTTCTATTTTTTTATTTACTCTTGCAATGTCTTCTTTATGCTCTTCTAGGGTCTTTTTTATGTCACTTATATCCTGGGCCGTGGTCTTCTTGATGTCCTTTAAATCCTTTGCCATGTTTTCATTCCTCGATTGTGGTTCTTTTTTTTTTATATATATATTCATTTTATTGAGATATATTCACATACCATGTAGTCATACAAAACACAAATTGTACATTTGATTGTTCACAGTACCATTACATAGTTGTACATTCTTCACCAAAATCAATCCCTGACACCTTCATTACCACACACACAAAAATAACAAGAATAATAATTAAAGTGAAAAAGAGCAATTAAAGTAAAAAAGAACACTGGGTGCCTTTGTCTGTTTGTTTGTTTGTTTGTTTCCCCTATTTTTCTACTCATCCATCCATAAACTAGACAAAGGGGAATGTGGTCCTTAAGGCTTTCCCAATCCCATTGTCACCCCTCATAAACTAGATTTTTATACAGTTGTCTTCATGTAGTTCTTTGATTAATTGTGCCAAGTACTGTCTCTCTTCTGATATTTTGATTTGGGTGTTTGGAATTGGGTTCTCCATATCATCTGGTTTTATTATATGCATTAAGATTTTCTGTTGTTTTTGGCCTCTTGGCATTTGCTTTGCTTAATGGGGTTCTTTCGAGTTGTAAAAAAAGATACCAATCTAATTTTTCAGAAACAAAAATTGGTGCCATACACTTTCTCTGACTAACCAGCAGATGGCGTCTGTGAGTTATCTATACCCCTCAAGTCAGTTCTCCTCAACTGTGTCCCCGCGGTGTGTGGGGAAATGATTCTTGTGGGGTTCAGTTCGTGAATTCAGTTTGGGTGTGTTGCTGGAGCCGTCCGCCCTGAATGTGGGGCGTGTGTCCGGGTGGCTAGGTTGGCAGGGCAGCTTTAATATTCAAACTCCCCAGGTATTCCTGGAGATTCAAGGCTGCTGCAAGAGTCTAAACTTTCATTTCAGTTCAGCCCCAGACCCTCTCTCTTGCTGACACACAAACCACTGGACTTGGCATAGCGTCCCAGGGTTTTCTGAACCGGCCCCCTTTCTCAGCTGTGCTCTTCCAGGACCTCTGCTGAGGGAAGGCTGTGCTACATCACATACACATTGAGGGAAGGCTGTGCGCCATCCCTCAAGGGAAGCCTCAGGCCACCGGGCCGTGTGGGGATGCTCTTAGCCTGATGCAAAGATGGCCGAATGGGGCTTCTCAACCCCCTCCTCCTCGCACAGTTCCTCCTTCCCAGCTCCAGGACAACTGGCGGGGCTCTGGGCTGTGGGCACGGCCCCAGGCAGGAGTGTCTCCAGCCCTCCGGGAAGCCACCTGCTAGCCGTGGGGTTTCTTTCTGCTTCCGGCTCTCCCCTCCGGTCCCCTGCCCCTGAGGGTATCTGCAGCGGGCTATCCTCCAGGCCAGATACTGAGAGGCTGGCTCAGCCCTCTCCTGCCGTGTTTTACTGCGTGGTTCTCACTGTCTCAACTGCAGCTGCTCCTGGGTTTTTCCCTTTTGTTTTGTTTTGTTTTGTTTTGTTTAAAGAACCAGTCGGTCTCCAAACGCCAACCCCTGGCTTCCCCACACCGCAGCATCGCTGCGGGTCTCCCAGCCAGCTTACTCACTCGTTTCAGAATGCAGAATCCCGGTTTCACCAAGTATACGGCCCCTGTGGTACTAGCAGACCTTGTCCAGCTGGCGCATTGCTGAAACCGGTATTCTGGGTCACTTTCTGGTTTTTATCTTGTATTTTTCACGGAGGTGTTTTTTTTGCCGTGTCTCACCTAGCCTCCATCTTAGGTTCTCCCCCCTCCATTATTGATTCATAGATTTCGTATAGTACATTTGATACTGTTGATGAAAAAATGTTAAAATACTACTAACTGTAGTATATAGTTTGCAATAGGTGTATATTTTTTCCCTATATGTCTCTCTGTTATTAACTTCTAGTTGTAGTGTTGTAATTAGTTCTAGTTTCTGAGAGAGATTTCTAATATTTGTATAGTTAACGGTGGACATTATCCATTACAAGATTCATTGTTTTATATATTCCCATCTTTTAACCTCCAGCTTTCCTTCTGGTAACATATGTGACTCTGACCTTACCCTTTCCACCACCTTCACACACCTTTCAACACTGTTATTCTCACAACATGCTACCATCACCCCTGTCCATTTCCAAACATTTAAGTTCACCCTATTTGAACATTCTGCTTATAACAAGCAACCGCTCCCCATTCTTTAGCCTCATTCTATATCCTGGTAACTTATATTTCATGTCTGTGAGTTTACATATTGTAATTAGTTCATATCAATGAGACCCTGCAATATTTACCTTTATGTGTCTGTCTTTTTCACTCAATATAGTGCCCTCAGGGTTTCTTCATCAACCTATTTCTTATAAGATGGTTTTGTTCACGCACCATACATTCCGTCCTAAGTAAACAATAGTTGGTTACCTGTATAGCCACATATTTATGTATTCAGCACCATCGCCACTCTCTATATAAGGACATTTCTGCTTCTTCCACAAAGAAAGAGGAAGAATCATAGAAGGCAGAGAGGCAAAAGAAAAAGAAAAGAGAAAGAGAGAAAAAACAAACCAAAAAAAACTTGATAGCTAGAAAGCGACAAAAGGAAAGATAGCATTAACCTAAAGTAGAATAAAGAGTCTGACAACATCACCAATGCCAGGAGTCCTGTTACCTCCCCACCCCCATATGCATTTAGCTTTGGTATATTGCCTTTGTTATATTAAAGGAAGCATAATACAATGTTTCTGTTAATTATAGTCTCTAGTTTGCATTGATTGTATTATCCCCCCAGTCCCACCCTATTTTTAACACCTTGTAATGTTGACATTTATTTGTTCTACCTCAGGTAAAAACATATTTGTACCTTTTATTGCAACCGTTGAGCACCCTAGGTTTCCCTGAGTTACACAGGCCCAGTCTTTATCGTTCGTCTTTTGTTCCGGTGTTTCACATGGTCCCAGCCTTCCTCTTTCAACCATATTCACAGTCATCTTTGTTCAGTGTACTTACATTGCTGTGCTGCTATCTCCCAAAAGTGTTTCCCAAAGCTCTCACTTCTGTCTTTTCCTTTCTTTCTGCAGTGCTGCCTTTAGTGTTTCCTGTAGAGCTGGTACCTTGTTCACAAACTCGGTCATTGTCTGTCTGTCAGAGAATATTTTAAGCTCTCCCTCATATTTGAAGGATAGTTTTGCCAGATATAGGGTTCTTGGTTGGTGGTTTTTCTCTTTCAGTACCTTAAATATATCACCCCACTTCCTTCTTGCCTCCATGGTTTCTATTGAGAAATCCACACATAGTCTTATCAGGCTTCCTTTGTATGTGATGGATCGCTTCTCTCTTGCTGCTTTCAGGAGTCTCTCTTTATCTTTGATGTTTGATAATCTGATTATTAAGTGTCTTGACGTAGGCCTGTTTGGATCTATTCTGTTTGGGGTGTGCTGCACTTCTTGGATCCATTATTTTATGTCTTTCGTGAAAGATGGGAAATTTTCATTGGTGATTTCCTGTATTATTGCTTCTACCCGTTTTCCCTTCTCTTCTCCTTCTGGGGCACCAATGACAATGTATATTCTTGCTTTTCATTTTGTCCTTAAGTTCCCGGAGATGTTGCTTGTGTTTTTCTATTCTTTTCTCTATCTGTTCTTTTGTGTGTAGGCTTTCAGGTGCCTTGTTCTCCAGTTCCTGAGTGTTTTCTTCGCCTCTTGAGATCTCCTGTTGTATGTTTCCATTGTGTCTTTCATCTCTTGTGTTGTGCCTTTCATTTCCATAGATTTTGCCAGTTGGTTTTTCAAACTTTCAATTTCTACCTTACGTACACCCACTGTTTTCATTATACAGTTCAGTGCTTTCGCCATATCTTCCCTAATCTTTTTGAATTGACTTATTATTAGTTGTTTCAATTCCCGTATCTTAGTTGAAGTGAAGTCTGTTCCTTTGACTGGGCCATAACTTCATTTTTTTTGTGTAGGTTGTAGTTTTCTATTGTCTAGGCATGGTTTCCTTGGTTACCCCAATCGGGTTTTCCCAGACCAGAATGGGCTCAGGTCCCAGAAGGAAGAAATATTCAGTATCTGGCTCCCTTGAGGGTGTGTCTTAGAAAATTGGTACACTCTGTGATGCCTCAGGTCACTGTGCTTTTCTTCCCTGCAGGTTGCGCCTGTCAGCCTGTAACTCCAGACTGGTGTAAGGAGATGTGGCCCTTGGCTGTTTTCCCCCAGGCTTTGGGGTCTGGTTCTGAATGGAAGGCAGGTAGTAGAGCTGGGCCCCACCCCTTTCCTCTTAGAGAAGATAGACCCCCCTAGGGAGAGGTCATTAGTATTTCAGTGGTCTCTCTCTGCCTATGCTATGTCAGCCCTTGTCTGGGTTAGAACACTGGGAACTGAAAATGGCTGAGGCTTTCTCCACTGAGCCAAAAAAGGGACAGAAAGTTCCCCTCTGGACTAGTCTGCAACGACCCTCTGGCTCTCCAAAGTCAGTCATCACCCAGAGCCTCTGTCTGCTTGTTGGGGATTTGTAGCTAGTAGTAAGCTGTTGACACTCGCTAATTAAAACCCCAGTTGGAGCTCAGCTGAGCTATATTCACTTGCTGGGAGAGAGCTTCTCTTTGGCACCACGAGGCTTTGCAGCTTGGACTGTGGGGGGAGGGCGCTCCTGGCTTGGATCCGCAGTTTTTACTTACAGATTTTATGCTGTGATCTTGGGCATTCCTCCCAATTCAGGTTGGGGTATGATGAGTGGACAGTGACGTTTGTTCCCCCAGTTATTCTGGATTATTTACTATTGTTCCTGTTTTTTTTTAGTTGTTCCAGGGAGCCTAACTAGTTTCCCCTCCTCTCTCTGCTGCCATCTTAGATTCTCCCATTCTTTTTGTTTTTTTTTTTTTTAATCTTCATTTTATTGAGATATATTCACATACCACACAGTCATACAAAAGAAATCGTACTTTCGATTGTTTACAGTACCATTACATAGTGGTACATTCATCACCCAAATCAATCACTGACACCTTCATTAGCACACACACAAAAATAACAAGAATAATAATTAGAGTGAAAAAGAGCAATTGAAGTAAAAAAGAACACTGGGTACCTTTGTCTGTTTGTTTCCTTCCCCTATTTTTCTACTCATCCATCCATAAACTAGACAAAGTGGAGTGTGGTCCTTATGGCTTTCCCAATCCCATTGTCACCCCTCATAAGCTACATTTTTATACAACTGTCTTCGAGATTCATGGGTTCTGGGTTGCAGTTTGATAGTTTCAGGTATCCACCACCAGCTACCCCAATTCTTTAGAACCTAAAAAGGGTTGTCTAAAGTGTGCATAAGAGTGCCCACCAGAGTGACCTCTCGGCTCCTTTTGGAATCTCTCTGCCACTGAAGCTTATTTCATTTCCTTTCACATCCCCCTTTTGGTCAAGAAGATGTTCTCCGTCCCACGATGCCAGGTCTACATTCCTCTCCGGGAGTCACACTCCACGTTGCCAGGGAGATTCACTCCCCTGGGTGTCTGATCCCACGTAGGGGGGAGGGCAGTGATTTCACCTTTCAAGTTGGCCTAGCTAGAGAGACAGGGCCACATCCGAGCAACAAAGAGGCACCCGGGAGGAGGCTCCCAGGCACAACCATAGGGAGGCCTAGCCTCTCCCTTGCAGCAACCGTCCTCCCAAGGGTAAAACCTGTGGCAGAGGGCTCAACCCATCAAACCACCAGTCCCCTATGTCTGTGGTCATGTTAGCAAGCATGGAGGTGGGGTAGGCGAATTCCCCTGCATTCTCTACAGGCTCCTCAAGGTGGCACTACATCGTTTTTTTTCCCTTGTTTTTCATTTCTTGTTTTTTTTTTTTTTTTAGCTTTCCCTTCTTTATTAAATCAACTGTATGAAAAAAAGTTAAAAAGAAAACAAACATACAATAAAAGAACATTTCAAAGAGACCATAACAAGGGAGTAAGAAAAAGACAACTAACCTAAGATAACTGCTTAACATCCAACATGTTCCTACTTTACCCCAAGAAAGTTACCTAATATAGCAACATTTCTGTGAACTTGCTCCTACTATATCCATCAGAAATCAACAGACCATAGTCATTCCTGGGCATCCCCAGAACGCAGAACAGCCCATCTGCTCTTCTTGGATTATTGTTCCCCCTTCCTTAATTGCTCTCTATTGCTAGTTCCCCTACATTCTACATTATAAACCATTTGTTTTACATTTTTCAAATTTCACATTAGTGGTAGCATATAATATTTCTCTTTTTGTGCCTGGCTTATTTCGCTCAGCATTATGTCTTCAGGGTTCATCCATGTTGTCATATGTTTCACCAGATCGTTCCTTCTTACTGCCGCATTGTATTCCATCGTGTGTATATACCACATTTTATTTATCCACTCATCTTTTGAAGGACATTTGGGTTGTTTCCATCTCTTGGCAATTGTGAATAATGCTGCTATGAACATTGGCGTGCAGATATCTGTTCGTCTCACTGCTTTCCGATCTTCCGGGTATATACCGAGAAGTGCAATCGCTGGATCGAATGGTAACTCTATATCTAGTTTTCTAAGGAACTGCCAGACTGACTTCCAGAGTGGCTGAACCATTATACTGTCCCACCAACAATGAATAAGAGTTCCAATTTCTCCACATCCCCTCCAGCGTTTGTAGTTTCCTGTTTGTTTAATGGCAGCCATTCTAATCGGTGTTAGATGGTATCTCATTGTGGTCTTAATTTGCATCTCTCTAATAGCTAGTGAAGCTGATCATTTTTTCATGTGTTTCTTGGCCATTTGTATTTCCTCTTCAGAGAACTGTCTTTTCATATCTTTTGCCCATTTTATAATTGGGCCGACTGTACTATTGTCATTGAGTTGTAGGATTTCTTTTATATATGCAAGATATCAGTCTTTTGTCAGATACATGGTTTCCAAAAATTTTTTCCCATTGAGTTGGCTGCCTCTTTACCTTTTTGAGAAATTCCTTTGAGGTTCAGAAACTTCTAAGCTTGAGGAGTTCCCATTTATCTATTTTCTCTTTTGTTGCTTGTGCTTTGGGTGTAAAGTCTAGGAAGTGGCCGCCTAATACAAGGTCTTGAAGATGTTTTCCTACATTATCTTCTAGGAGTTTTATGGTACTTTCTTTTATATTGAGATCTTTGGTCCATTTTGAGTTAATTTTTGTGTAGGGGGTGAGGTAGGGGTCCTCTTTCATTCTTTTGGATATGGATATCCAACTCTCCCAGCCCCATTTGTTGAAAAGACCATTATGACTCAGTTCAGTGACTTTGGGGGCCTTATCAAAGATCAGTCGCCCATAGATCTGAGGGTCTATCTCCGAATTCTCAATTCGATTCCATTGATCTATATGTCTATCTTTGTGCCAGTACCATGCTGTTTTGGCAAGTGTGGCTTTATAATAAGCTTCAAAGTCAGGGAGTGTAAGTCCTCCCACTTCGTTTTTCTTTTTTAGAGTGTCTTTAGCAATTCGAGGCATCTTCCCTTTCCAAATAAATTTGATAACTAGCTTTTCCAAGTCTGCAAAGTAGGTTGTTGGAATTTTGATTGGGATTGCATTGAATCTGATGAGTTTGGGTAGAATTGACATCTTAATGACGTTTAGTCTTCCTATCCATGAACATGGAATATTTTTCCATCTTATAAGGTCCCCTTCTATTTCTTTTAGTAGAGTTATGTAGTTTTCTTTGTATAGGTCTTTTACATCTTTGGTTAAGTTTATTCCTAGGTACTTGATTTTTTTAGTTGTTATTGAAAATGGTATCTTTTTCTTGAGTGTCTCTTCAGTTTCTTCATTTCTAGCATATAGAAACATTACTGACTTATGTGCATTAACCTTGTATCCCGCTACTTTGCTAAATTTGTTTATTAGCTCTAGTAGCTGTATCGTCGATTTCTCAGGGTTTTCTAGATATAAGATCATATCATCTGCAAACAATGACAGTTTTACTACTTCTTTTCCAGTTTGGATGCCTTTTATTTCTTTGTCTTGCCGGATTGCCCTGGCTAGCACTTCCAGCACAATGTTGAATAACAGTGGTGACAGCGGGCGTCCTTGTCTTGTTCCTGATCTTAGAGGGAAGGCTTTCAGTCTCTCACCATTGAGTACTATGCTGGCTGTGGGTTTTTCATATATGCTCTTTATCATGTTGAGGAAGTTTCCTTCAATTCCTACCTTTTGAAGTGTTTTTATCAAAAAGGGATGTTGGATTTTGTCAAATGCTTTTTTAGCATCTATTGAGATGATCAATTGATTTTTCCCTTTTGACTTGTTAGTGTGTTGTAATACATTGATTTTCTTATGTTGAAACATCCTTGCATGCCTGGAATAAACCCCACTTGGTCATGGTGTATGATTTTTTTAATGTGTCTTTGGATTCGATTTGCAAGTATTTTGTTGAGGATTTTTGCATCTGTATTCATTAGGGAGATTGGCCGGTAGTTTTCCTTTTTTGTAGCATCTTTGCCTGGTTTTGGTATTAGATTGATGTTAGCTTCATAAAATGAGTTAGGTAGTGTTCCATTTTCTTCAGTGTTTTGAAAGAGTTTGAGTAAGATTGGTGTCAGTTCTTTCTGGAAAGTTTGGTAGAATTCCCCTGTGAAGCCATCTGGCCCTGGGCATTTATTTGTGGGAAGATTTTTGATGACTGATTGGATCTCTTTGCTTGTGATGGGTTGGTTGAGGTCTTCTATTTCTTCTCTGGTCAGTCTAGGTTGTTCATATGTTTCCAGGAAATTGTCCATTTCCTCTACATTATCCAGTTTGTTGCCATACAGTTGTTCATAATATCCTCTTATAATTTTTTTAATTTCTTCAGGATCTGCAGTTATGTCACCTTTTTCATTCATTATTTTGTTTATATGGGTCTTCTCTCTTTTTGATTTTGTCAGTCTAGCTAGGGGCTTGTCAATCTTGTTGATCTTCTCAAAGAACCAACTTTTGGTGATATTTATCCTCTCTTGTTTTTTTGTTCTCTGTGTCATTTATTTCGGGTTTAATCCTTGTTATTTCTTTTCTTCTACTTGGTTTAGGATTGGTTTGCTGTTCATTTTCTAGCTTCTTCAGTTGATCCATTAGTTCTTTGATTTTGGCTCTTTCTTCCTTTTTAATATATGCGTTTAGTGCTATAAATTTCCCCCTTAGCACTGCTTTTGCTGCATCCCATAGGTTTTGGTATGTTGTGTTCTCATTTTCATTCGTCTCTATATATTTAGCAATTTCTCTTGCTATTTCTTCTTTAACCTACTGATTGTTTAGGAGTGTGTTGTTTAACCTCCAGGTATTTGTGAATTTTCTAAGTCTCTGATGGTTATTGACTTCTAATTGTATTCCATTGTGGTCAGAGAATGTGCTTTGAATAATTTCAATCTTTTTAAATTTATTGAGGCTTGTTTTATGTCCCAGCATATGATCTATTCTGGAGAAAGTTCCATGAGCACTAGAAAAGTATGTGTATCCTGGTGATTTGGGATGTAATGTCCTGTATATGTCTGTTAAATCTAATTCATTTATCAGATTGTTTAGGTTTTCAATTTCCTTATTGGTCTTCTGTCTGGTTGATCTATCTATAGGAGAGAGTGATGTGTTGAAGTCTCCCACAATTATTGTGGAAACATCAATTGCTTCCTTTAGTTTTGCCAGTGTTTCTCTCATGTATTTTGTGGCACCTTGATTGGGTGCATAGACATTTACGATTGTTATTTCTTCTTGCTGAATTGCCCCTTTTATTAGTATGTAGTGGCCTTCTTTGTCTCTCAAAACATCCCTGCATTTGAAGTCTGTTTTATCTGAGATTAATATTGCTACACCTGCTTTCTTTTGGCTGTAGCTTGCATGAAATATTTTTTTCCATCCTTTCACTTTCAGTTTCTTTGTGTCCCTGTGTCTAAGATGAGTCTCTTGTATGCAACATATTGATGGTTCATTTTTTTTGATCCATTCTGCGAATCTATATCTTTTAATTGGGGAGTTTAATCCATTTACATTCAACGTTATAACCGTGAAGGCATTTCTTGAATCAGCCATCTTATCCTTTGGTTTATGTTTGTCATATTTTTCCCCTCTGTCTATTAATATCCTTTATTGTACCCATACCGAATCTCTTTAGTACTGAACCTTTCTCCAAGTCTCTCTGTCCTTTCTTTGTTTCTCTGTCTGTAGGGCTCCCTTTAGTATCTCCAGTAGGGCAGGTCTCTTGTTAGCAAATTCTCTCAGCATTTGTTTGTCTGTGAAAAATTTAAGCTCTCTCTCAAATTTGAAGGAGAGCTTTGCTGGATAAAGTATTCTTGGCTGGAAATTTTTCTCACTCAGAATTTTAAATATATTGTGCCACTGCCTTCTGGCCTCCATGGTGGCTGCTGAGTAGTCACTACTTAGTCTTATGCTGTTTCCTTTGTATGTGGTGAATTGCTTTTCTCTTGCTGCTTTCAGAACTTGCTCCTTCTCTTCTGTGTTTGACAGTGTGATCGGTATATGTCTCGGAGTGGGTTTATTTGGATTTATTCTATTTGGGGTTCGCTGAGCATTTATGATTTGTGTATTTATGTTGTTTAGAAGATTTGGGAAGTTTTCCCCAACAATTTCTTTGAATACTCTTCCTAGACCTTTACCCTTTTCTTCCCCTTCTGGGACACCAATGAGTCTTATATTCGGACGTTTCATATTATCTATCATATCCCTGAGGTCCATTTCGATTTTTTCAATTTTTTTCCCCATTCTTTCTTTTATGCTTTCATTTTCCATTCTGTCATCTTCGAGGTCACTGATTTGTTGTTCAACTTCCTCTAGTCTTGTACTATGAGTGTCCAGAATCTTTTTAATTTGCTCAACAGTTTCTTTAATTTCCATAAGATCATCCATTTTTTTATTTAGTCTTGCAATGTCTTCTTTATGCTCTTCTAGGGTCTTCTTGATTTCCTTTGTCTCCCGTACTATGGTCTCATTGTTCGTCTTTAGTTCTTTGAGTAGCTGCTCTAGGTGCTGTGTCTGTTCTGATCTTTTGATTTGGGTGCTTGGGCTTGGGTTATCCATATCGTCTGGTTTTTTCATATGCTTTATAATTTTCTGTTGTTTTTGGCCTCGTGGCATTTGCTGAACTTGATAGGGTTCTTTTAGGATTTGTAGACCAATTGAAGTCCTTATCTCTAATTTATCAGATCTACAGCTTCGTGGAGTACACTTTCTCTAACTAACCAGCAGGTGGCGTCCACGAGCCACCTGTTCTCCACAAGCCAGTTCTCCCCTGCTTAGCCTTTTTGGTGAATGGGGGAGTGAGTCTTGTGGGGTCCAATTGGTGTACCAAGCTTGCGTGTGTAGTTGGTGTTGCCTGCCCTGTATATGGGGCGTGTGTCTGGGCAGTCGGGGGGGGGTGGCTCTAACAATCAAATCTCCCTGGTGATCCTAGAGTTTTAAAGCTGCTGCAATAGTCTAATCCTTCAGTTCAGTCCTGCCACAGTTTGTCTCTGCCACTGACCCACAAGTCCTTGGTATTGGCGTATGGCTCCTGAGACTTGCAAGTGGGCCCCTCTTCCAGGCCGTGCACCCCGGGTCCTCTGTTGAGGGATGACTGTGCTATGTCACAGGTGAGTGCCGTCCCCCAGGGCAGTTCTGGGCTGCTGGGCTGTGTAGGGAGGCTCCCAGTCTGCTCAAATGATGGCTGAATGGGGCTTTGTTAATTCACACTGCTCTACCTTCCCAACTCTGGGACAATCAACTGAGGTTGCAGGGAAGGCTAATGTCCACGCCCAGTTTTGTGGTGTGTGCCTGTTATTTGAAGCACTTCTGTCACACTGGGTTGTCTGGGGCAGTTCTGGGCTATGGGGCTGGCGATGGGCAGGAGTGTTTCCTGTCCACCAGGATGATGGCTGTGAGTGGACACCCCCCTTTTCTTGGGAAGTTGTGGTGTTTAGTGAATTTTCTCAGCCACTGGATTATTGCGTTTTGTCTCAGAGCTCTCCTAGTTCTACTCTTGACTTGACCTGCCCAAATTGTAAGTCTTTGAAGCTTTCTGTATTGGGCTTCTTAGAGTAATTGTTTTAGAAAAAGAAAAGAGGATTAAAAAAAAAAAAAAAAAAAAGGGCCCTCCTCAGAGATCTAATGGGTTATTGAAATGCTAAGAGAGAAAGCAACCAGGGCCATTAAGGAAAGGTCCACAGGGCAGAGAGATCAGCGTTTGTTCGGGATTTGCATATGCGCCTCAGGGCCTGAGCTCGGGCCTGAGCTCGGGCCTGAGCTCTGCCCTTCCCCTTTCTATGTTCACCAGAACTCCAAAAATCCTCTGCTTTTAGTTTGGAGTTTTTCGTGTTGTTTTTTTTTTCTATGCCTGTCTCCTCTCTGCTGGGCTGGCTGCTCTCAGATTCTCTGGTGTCTGTTCTCCGTCTATCTATGGTTGGAGTTTGGATCAGCAGAATGAGTTTCCGATAAGGGCTGCCACTGCAGTTCTCCCTTCTTCTTCCCGGAGCTGACAGCCCCTCCTCCCACGGGACTGAGCCTGGCAGGGAGGGGCGCGGGTCCCCTGG
The DNA here is from genome assembly GCF_015220235.1 of Choloepus didactylus. NCBI lineage: Eukaryota > Metazoa > Chordata > Mammalia > Pilosa > Megalonychidae > Choloepus > Choloepus didactylus. Next base: position 48,436,087 of record NC_051322.1, on the reverse strand, counting down.
CTGCAAAAACTTACAGATTTCGCTGATCTCAGCAGTTCCACGTTTTCATGAGTGTTGTATGAAGTATGCCCAAAGTCAGATTGCTCTGTGGTGTCCAGTCCACGCAGTTCCTGGCTTTCTACCTACTTTCCTGGAGGAGTAACTAAAACATACAGCTCACCAGTCTGCCATCTTGCCCCGCCTCCTGACCCTTCCTTCTTTCCCATTCTTCTTTGAATGCTTGGTAGAATTCACATGTGAAACCATCTGTTCCTGGGCTTTTCCTTTATGGGAGCTTTTTGATGACCTACTCAGTCTCGTTACTTGTGATTGGTTTGTTGAAGTCATCTATTTCTTCTCGGATCAGGGTTGGTTGATGCTTTTCTAGTAAGTTGTCCATTTTGTGTAAATTGTCTAGTTTATTAGCATATAGTTGCTCATATTATTGTCTCATTATGTTCTTTATTTCTGCAGAGTCAGTTGTTATGTTTCCTTTCCCGTTTCTGATTGCATTTGTTTGCATCTGCTCTCTTTTGTTAGCCTTGCTCAGGGTCCGTCAATTTTGTTGATATCCTTGACGAACCGGCTTTTGGTTTTGTTGATTCTCTACTGTTTTCCTGTTCTCAGTTTCATTTATTTCTGCTCTAATCTTTGTTATTTCTTTCCTTCTGTTTGCTTTGTGGTTTGTTTCCTATTCTTTCTCTAGTTCTTCCAGGTGGACAGTTAATTCCTCAATTTTTGCTCTGTCTGTTTTAATATAGGCATTTAGGTCAATAAATATTCCTCTCAACACTGCCTTTGCTGCATCCCATCAGTTTTGATATGTTGTGTTTTCATTGTCATTTGCCTCAAGGTATTTACTAATTTCTCTTATAATTTCTTCCTTTCCCTACTGGTTTTCTAAGAGTGTGTTGTTTAGTTTCCATATATTTGTGAATTTTACAATCTCCTGCCTGTTATTTATTTCCAGCTTCATTATGTTATGATCCAAGAAAGTGTTTTTTATAATATCAATATTTTTAAGTTAGTTGAGACTTGCTTTGTGACCCAACATGTGTTCTATCCTAAAGACTGTTCCATGAGCACTTCAGAAAAACGTGTATCTTGCTGTTGTGGGTGTGTAGTGTTCTATAAATGTCTGTCAAGTCTAGTTCATTTATCATACAATTCAACATCTGTTTACTTATTGATCCTCTGTCTAGATGTTCTGTGCATTGATGAGGGTGGTGTATTGAAGTCTCCAACTATTATTGTAGTTACCTACTTCTCCATTCAGTGTTCTCAGTATTTGCCTCATGAATTTTTGGTCAACCTGGCTTGGTGCCTAAATGTTTATGATTGTTATGTTTTCTTGATGAATTGACCCTTTTATTAATATATAGTGTCCTTCTTTGTCTCTTTTAATTGTTTGCTGTTTGAAAGCTACTCCTGCTTTTTTCTGGTTGCTGTTTGAGTGAAATATCTTTTTCCAACCTTTCGTTTTCAGCCTATTTTTGTCCTTGTGTCTAAAGTGAGTTTCTTGTAGACAGCATATAGATGGTTCCTGTGTTTTATCCATTTTGCCTGTCTGTGTCTTTTCATTGGGGAGTTTAATCCATTAACATTTAGTGTTATTATTGTAAGGGCAGTACTTTTTCCTACCATTTTGTCTTTTGGATTTTATATGTCATGCCTTATTTTTTCCTCTTTCTCCTTTTATCCTTCCTGATAATCTTCATTTCTACAGTCTTCTCCAAACCTCTCTCTCCTGTCTTTTCCGATCAGCCTGTAGCATTCCTTTTAGTATTTCTTGGTGCACTGGTCTCTTATTCAGAAACACTCTCAGTGTCTGTTTGTCTGAAAATATTTTAATCTCTCCCTCATTTTGGAAGGACAGTTTTGCTATATATAGAATTCTTGGTTGGCAGTTCTTCTCTTTCATTATCTTAAATATATCATACCACTGTCTTCTCACCTCCACGTGGAGAAATCTGTACATAGTCTTATCGAGCTTCCCTTGTATGTGATGGATTGCTTTTCTCTTGCTGCTATCAGAATTCTCACTTTGTCTTTGACATTGGATCATCTGATGAGTACGTGTCTTGGAGCATGTCTGTTGGGGTCTGTTCTGTTTGGGGTGTGCTGTACTTCTTGAATCTGTAGTTTTCTGTCATTCATAAGAGTTGGGAAATTTTCAGTAATTATTTTTTCTATTCTTTCTGCCACCTTTCCCCTCTTTTCCCTCTGGGACACCCATAACATATATATTGGTGCGCTTCATGTTTTCACTCAGCTCCCTAAGACCCAGCTCGTATTTTTCCATTCTTATCACCATCTGTTCTTTTGTATGTATGAATTCAAATATCTATTTTCCAATTTCACTGATCCTTTCTTCTCCCTGTTCAAATCTACTGTTGTATCCTTCCATTGTCTTTTTCATCTCCTACTTTATGCCCTTCATTCCTATAAGATCTGCGATTTGTTTTTTTAAGTTTATGACTTCTGTATGGTCATCCAGTGTCTTCCTTATGTACTTCATCTCTTTTGCTATATCTTCCCTGAGTTCATTGACTTGATTTTTTAATTCATTTAGGAGATTTGTTTGAACATCTTTAATTAGTTCTTCCTTCAGTTCATTGATTTGATTTAGCATTAGTTGCCTTAACTGCTGTATCTTGGTTGAACTATTACTTTGTTCCTTTGGCTGGTCCATCTGACTTTCTTCATTAATTTATTCTGGAGCTCATTTTCACTCTTCTACCTAGGGTTTTCTTATTGGTTGGCTTTGTTCTATAATGTTTGGTGTTTAGTTCAGTTTATTCTAGGCCTCTGACAGGTTCTACTTAGTTGATTGGAGTTTTTCACCTCTTGTTTTTCTGTTTCTCACCCTGCCTCTCTGTAGCCTTTTTGTGTGAGGTTCTCCTCCCATATGGTCAACCCCAGTCAGGTTTTCCCGGTCAGGAGGAGGGTATGGAGTTTCCTTGAGATAGAGACCCTCCTGTGAAGCCCTTAGACTCTGTGTTTTTCCTGTGCTGTCCAGCACATGGTGGTTGCCAGCCTGCAGCTCCCCCACTAGTGTGAGGAGGTATGGAGCCTTTAGTTCTCCCGGTGTCCCTGACCCTGACCCTGTCGGGGGCATGGCTAACTGAAGCTCATTTTTGAATTCCAGCCCTTGGACTCTGAGTTCTGTCACTGGACCTGGGCCATGCCCCCCATTTCTTAGGAAGGTATCATCTTTAGCGAATTGTCTCTGCCAGTAGACTTACTGCTTTGTCTCTCAGAGCTGTCTTAGCTCTGCTCTTGCCTGGGCCCAAATTGCAAGTCTTTGAGGCTTTCTGTAATGGACTTCTTAGAATCGTTATTTTAAAAAGAAAAAGAGGAAAGGATAAATAAAAAGAAAAGAAGAGCCCAGTATAGAATATTTAAAGAAAAGCCCTTTAATTCAGTCCTTGCAGTTCTGATGGGCTATTGAAATGCAAAAAGACAAAGAGCTGGAGGTGACTAATTAATGGAACAATCAAGCAGAAAAACCAGCTTTTTAAAGAAGGGCCCTGGCTCCCTGGATTTGCATATGTGCCTTATTCTGTTTGAGCCTGGCCCTTCTCCATATTATGTTCTCCCCTAACTCCAAAAATCTGTTTTTATTTATTTTTTTGCTCTTTTTGCTAGTTCTTTCTCCTTTTTGCCGGGCTAACTGCTTCCAGATTCTCTGGTGTCTGGTCTCAGTTTATCTATGTTTGGAGTTTTTGATCAACAGTCTGAGTTTGTTAATCAGTGCTGCAACTGCAGTTCTCCCTCCTGGTTCTGAGCCCCAATGGCCCCTCTTCCTTTGGGATTGTGCCTGGCAGGGAGGGGTGTGGGCCGCCTGTCCACGAGACCTTACAGATTTCGCTGATCTCAACTGTTCCATGTGTTCGTGAGTGTTCTTTGAAGTATGTCCAAACTCAAATTCCTCTGTTGTATCCAGTCCATGCAGTTCCTGGCTATCTACCAACTGCCCCAGAGGAGTAAATAAAACCCACACCTCACCACTCCACCATCTTGCCCCACCATAGTTTTAAGTGAAAGGTGGCATCTTGGTCTTGTTTACTTTGAATTGTTTTGATTACTGGTTATGTTGAATGTTTTTAATGTTTTAATTCCTAAATCATTTTAATTGGTAATCACTTGTAATGTTACTTTAGTACTATTAGCTACTACTTGTTGAACACTTTCCAAAGTAACAAATACTGTGATAATTTTATATGCATTATCTATTTCACCGTTCTGAATAATCCTATGAAGTATATATACTTTCGTCATCTTATGGGTGAGGAAACTGATGTTAGAGAGGAAGAGTGACTTATTGAATGCCACATAATAAGGAAATCCAGACCCTTTGGTCTATTTATTACACTCTTACCTCTCAACTTCTTTTAGCAGGGATGAGGAAGGTAGGTATATTTGTGTTTGTAGCGGATTGGATTAAGTGTGTACCTACTTAGGCTAGATCCCAGATATAGACATTTGTGATTTATCTGGTTGTCCTAAAAGCAAAATAATACAGTTTGGTATTTTGTGGGCTAGAGGAGATGTACTGTATCACTTGTTTATGTGTAATCATAGGAAAGAAAATAGTAATTGTTTTCTCTAGTTTATGTATCACAAATGTCTGGTTTAGTTTCTGTAGAAAATGTTTCCTGACTGCAATGAGAGAAAGCGGAATACATTGTCCCCTCTGCCGTGGAAATGTGACTAGAAGAGAAAGAGCATGTCCTGAACGGGCCTTAGACCTTGAAAATGTCATGAGGAAGTTTTCTGGTAGCTGCAGATGCTGTGCAAAACAGGTATAGTAAATGTGACGTAACTTTTCTTTTAGACTCTATACTGAAATTCCAGGTGGGTGGGTGCTAATGTAAAGAGAAAGAGGTTATTTAGATTTGTGCAGAAAAGGCCAAAAGAGCTGTGTTTATCAATCTCACTAGATTATAAACTTAATTCGCCAAGAATTTTAACATGTTATTTTTCTCAAAGTAATCATTTGTTGATTACCTACTAAATGAGCTAAATGAGCATAGTGGCATTTAACTCATATAAACCCCATTCTGATACAACCTCAACCCTTACATAGTTTTTCTGATGGTAGCATATGTATTGCAACTTGTGCACAGAAATATTAGTATGACCATAGATTTATGTAGTCAAGGAATTTTCTGGCTGTCCATTTGATGTATGTATGTATTTATTTAAGAAATCACAAAATATTTAGCAGAACACTTTGCTTAGTTTTTAAGGAACTGGTGGGAAAATCAGATGCTATCAGATAACTGGCATTAAAAATTCTCCAATCTAGATTTTATAATTTCATCATTTGGAGAAGGAGTGAAATGAAGAGGTGTGGTTGGATTTTGAGTATGTACATGTTTTTATGGATTTATTGCAGACATTTTTTCTAACAGCTAATAGAGTTAGTAAAACCAGTTGCTATTTCATGCATTCATTCGAGTCAGATCTGCTTTTGCATTTCTTTGAGAAAGGTGTTTAACTGATAAACTGATCGGGCAGTGGAGTGAAGCTGGAAAATACACTTGAGAGATTCTAGTTTTACTCAAAAAGAAATTGAAAAATGTTCCAAGTTTTAACTGGGAACTTAATTCTTTAAGCTCTTTCTTACAGCCAGTTTGCAGTACATAAAGGATAAATGCCCAATAGCGTGAGACCACTTCTTAATACTTTTAATTGTATTTTTCATCTATTAGTAGTAGCATTTTCTTTTCAAAAGCTCAAGTGTAAAATTGTTAATATATTTTGTGGTGAGGCTATGGATAGCTGGACCCTTATCCATTGTCTTTGCATGAGATGGATGGAAACATATTACCTATTTTTGGCTCCTACTAAAGGATTAAATCATTTACTTAAAAAAAAAACCCTCTTTTTAAATGGAATATTTAGTAAACTCTTGTTGATAATATTTCAAATCTTTTGCATTCATTTTAAGTTAAAAACCACATTAAATTTTAATCAATTTACAGATTAAATTCTATCGTATGAGACATCATTACAAATCTTGTAAGAAGTATCAGGATGAATATGGTGTTTCTTCTGTCATTCCAAACTTTCAGATCTCTCAAGATTCAGTAGGGAACAGGTAAGCAATATTTATTCCTAAAAAGAGAATTTTTATAATGGAAATAGAAACTGTTTGGGGGCTATGATAAGGTGTTTTTTGTTTCCTTTTGGTTTTGTTTCTTAAGTAACAGAACTACAGAATTTGGCTTCAAAGTTTATTGGCACATGTAAGATTGCATCTGGGAGATCAACTTCATGATATATTTAAAATCATTCTAAGAATGTGTATTTCTTTGAATATACCAATAGACTTGGGAGTTGAAAGGTATTTTCCCTTACTGATTTTGCCAGAAAATTCCTAGAGAAAATCTTTCGGTAATATACTTGCAAAAAGGGACTAGAGTCCCTTTTTTCTCTTTATTATATAAGGTTTGAAATTTTTAGGTTGAATTTATTTGTTCTGGTAAAATTTCATTTAAAAGTTTGACTTGGTACTCTTAGGTACTACTAAATTCTTCTGTTTTAATCTCAATTTTTTTAAAGCTAGCTTTTGGCTTGATATGTATTTTATTCATTTCATACTTGTATATATTAAATTTTTTCAACATGTTTTTTACACAGAAGAATGGCCAGAATGCACATGTATGTTTTAAAAATACTGATAAAACAAATACCCACTTACCTATTAATTCAGGTCCAGAAATAGAGCATTTTTCAGTACCTTCGAAACTCCTTGTGAGCCCCTGCCGATTTGAAACTGCCCCCTATCTTCACCCTCCCAATACGCCATCTTCTTTCCCTTGTTTCTCTTTATAATGTTACCATTCATGCATGTACTTTTAACAATGGATTGTTTAATTTTGAAAAACTCAGTAGCAAGCACACACATAACTGTATAAGGAAAGGCAGTGTTCCTACTATTCTAAAAAGACTCCCAAGAGACAATATGTTAAGCACCCTCTCAAATTTTTTATTTTTATAGTCGTTCATTTCACAATGTATGTTGCTAATTTTCAGTAATTTAACCAATTGTAAGCCCTCTATATTCATCACACTGCAGATAGGTTACTGTCCCCATCCCTCAGTTGAAACTGTTTTGGTATAAAGGTCTTTAGTAATTTTCTTATTACCCTGTCTGGTAGAATTCTTTTAGATTCTCATTTTAACTCGACTTCTTAGTGTCACTGGATGAAATTGGTCACTCCCAATCTTGTGATCTTTAATCCCCTTGAGTGCTTTCACTTACACTTTCCTTTTTATTGTATTACTGCTGTATTGTGATTACCTTTTTATATGTTATTGCACCCAGTAGATTAAGTTCTTAAGTGTGATGTTGGTGTTTGTCTTGTTCAGTGTTTTTTTCTTCAGCTCTTGGCAAACTTCCTAATATGTATGACTTGTGCAATCATTGTTAAATGTTGAAATGACTTTTCTTCCTGGGAGATATACCTTCCTCTACCGTACTCCTTAGATCCAACTGGTTACATGTACTATTGATGACTAATGTCTGTATTCTTCATTGGTTTTTTTTGTCTTTTTTCTATCTTGTCCCTTTTCTGACACAGGCTTTCATCAGCTCTCACTTGAACCATTGAAACAGACTTGTAAAAAATTTTATTTTCAAATACTTTCAAATTTACAGGACAATACAAAAACAATACAAAATCCATAGAGAAATCCAATATACCCCTATCCTTCCAGCTACCCAGATCTAATTTTAACATTTGCCACATTTGTCATGTCATTGTCTATCCATCTTATCTACCTATTTTTTAAATTCATGTTTTGAACACTTCAATATAGGTTATATACATCGTGCTCCTTGAACACTTGTTACTATTATGTACATTTCCTAAGAACAAGGATATTCACTTATTTAACCACCTTAAGTGCAGTTCTCAAGTTCAGGAAATTTAACATTAATATAAATAAAGCTTACAGTCTATATTCCAGTTTTTTCATGTCCCAATATTGTCCCTTTAAGCCTTTTCTCCTCCCTTACTAGATCCTATCCAGGCTCATGCATTGCATTTAATTGTCTTTTTTAGTTGCCCTTTTTTTTTTTTTTTTTTTTGATTGTGGGGACATAAATATCATGTAAACATTACCGTCTCAACCAAGTTCAAGTATACCGTTCAGTATGATTAGTTACATTTGTCATATTGTTATACCCTCACCTCACATTCGTCATATTGTTATACCCTCACCACTTTCCATTACTAAAACTTATGTGTTAACCCATTGTGCTTTACATAATTACATAACTCCCCATTTTGCCTCCCGCTATCCCTGGCAACCTGTATTCTAATTTCTGTCTCTGAACTTACAGATTCTCCAGTATTATCTTTGTAGTTACCATGGGGCTTAAATTTAATGTCTTGGAGCTGTAACAGTCTTGTTTGCTTTGGTACTGACTTAACCTCAATAGTATACAGAAACATATTTTCCTGTGCCCCTCCATACCCCTACCTTTATGTAGTTCTTTTCACAGGTTACATGTTTGTACATTGAGTCCAAAACCACTGATTTCTTTTAGATCCTGTAGGAGTAAAAAGTGGTTACAAATAGAAAATACAATAGTAATATATATAACATATGTGAATGTTATAAATGTATTCATAATATAAATACATTTATATTTACCCACATCCTTACAGAGATCTTAATTTTTTCGTGTAGCTTTGATCTATTGTCTATCGTCCTTTCTTTCAACCTGCAGAACTCTTTTTAGCATCTCTTGTAGAACCTGTGTAGTGGTGATTTATTCCCTAAACTTTGTTTATTTGGGAATATCTTAATCTCTCATTTTTGAAAGATATTTTTGGTGGATGTAGAATGTTTGGTTGGCAGTTTCTTGCTTTCAGCACTTTAAATATGTCGTCCCACTGCCTTCTTGCCTCTGGTTTCCGGTGAGAAATCAGTGCTTAATCTTATTGAGGCTTCCCTTGTAGCTAACACATAGCTTCTCTTTTGCTGCTTTCAGAATTCTCTTTTATCTTTGGTGTTCAGCAATGGTTACAATATACCACATTGTGGTTCTATTTGGGTGTATCCTGTTTGGAGTTTGTTGATCATCTTGGATGAGTCTATTTGTCTTATGTTAAGTTTGGGGCTTTTTCAGCCATTACTTCTTTGACTATTCTGTCTACCCCTTTCTTCTCCTGTTGGAACTCCTACAATGTGCATATTGGTGTGCTTAATGGTTCCTAAAGGTTGCTCAGGATCTGTCCACTTTTCTTTCTTTCTTTCTATTTTCTGCTCCTCAGATTAGATGATTTCAATTGTCTTATTTTCAAGTTCTCTGATTCTTCTGCCAGCTCCAGTCTTTTTTTTTTTCCCAAAACCCCTGATTTATCATTACACTTGATGTATTTTAGATCCTGTAGGAAGTAAATAGTGGAGTTACAAATCAAAACTATGGTAGTATTGGTATTTATATTTACCATGTGATCTTTACTGGAAGTCTTTATTTTTTCATGTGGTTTCAATCAATTGTTTAGTGTCCCTTCCTTTCAGGCTGTACAATTCCCTTTAGCATTTCTTATAGGACTGATCTACTGGTGATAAAGTCCCTCAGCTTTTGATTATTTGGGAATGTTTTCATCTCCCCCTCATTTTTAACCTCCGGTGTTTGTGAATTTTCTGAGTCTCTGATGATTATTGACTTCTATTTGTATTCCATTGTGGTCAGAGAATGTGCTTTGAATAATTTCAATTTTTTAAAATTTATTGAGGCTTGTTTTATGTCCCAGCATATGGTCTATTCTAGAGAGAGTTCCGTGATCACTAGAGAAGAATGTGTATCCTGGTTATTTCGGATGTAATGTAATGTTCTATATATGTCTGTTAAATCTCTCTCTCTCTCTCTCTCTCTCCTTTCTTTGTTTCTCTGTCAGTAGGGCTCCCTTTAGTATCTGAAGTAGGGCAGGTCTTTTATTAGCAAAATCTCTCAGCATTTTTTTTTTTTAAATTAGAGCTCTCCCTCAAATTTGAAGGAGAGTTTTGCTGGATGAAGTATTCTTGGTTGGAAATTTTTCTCTCTCAGAATTTTAAATATGTCATGCCACTGCCTTCTCGCTTCCCTGGTGGCCGCTGAGTAGTCACAACTTAGTCTTATGTTGTTTCCTTTGTATGTGGTGAATTGCTTTTCTCTTGCTGCTTTCAGAACTTGCTCCTTCTTTTCAGTATTTGAGAGTCTGATCAGAATATGTCTTGGAGTGGGTTTATTTGGACTTATTCTACTAGGAGTTCAGTGGGCATTTATGCTTTGTGCATTTATATTGTGTAGAAGGTTTGGGAAGTTTTCCCCAGCAATTTCTTTGACTACTCTTTCTAGACCTTTACCCTTCTCTTCCCCTTCTGGGACACGAGTGAGTCTTAAATTTGGACGTTTTATTTTATCTATCATATCTTTGAGATCCATTTTGATTTTTTTCCCCATTCTTTCTTTTGTTCTTTCATTTTCTGTTCTGTGGTTCTCGAGGTCGCTGAGTCATCATTCAGCTTCCTGTAGTCTTGTACTGTGAGTTTCCAGAATCTTTTTAATTTGGTCAACAGTTTCTTTTATTTCCATAAGATCATCTATTTTTTTTAATTTACTCTTGCAATTTCTTTTTTTTTTTTTTTTTGGTATTTATATTTACCATGTGATCTTTACTGGAATACTTTATTTCTTCTTGTAGTTTCAGTCAATTGTTTAGTGTCCCTTCCTTTCAGCCTGCTCAACTCCCTTTATTTTTATTTTATTTATTTTTTTAATCTTCATTTTATTGAGATATATTCACATACCACGCAGTCATACAAAACAAATCGCACTTTTGATTGTTCACAGTACCATTACATAGTTGTACATTCATCACCTAAATCAATCCCTGACACCTTCATTAGCACACACACAAAAATAACAAGAATAATAATTAGAGTGAAAAAGAGCAATTGAAGTAAAAAAGAACACTGGGTACCTTTGTCTGTTTGTTTCCTTCCCCTATTTTTCTACTCATCCATCCATAAACTAGACAAAGTGGAGTGTGGTCCTTATGGCTTTCCCAATCCCATTGTCACCCCTCATAAGCTACATTTTTATACAACTGTCTTCAAGATTCATGGGTTCTGGGTTGTAGTTTGATAGTTTCAGGTATCCACCACCAGCTACCCCAATTCTTTAGAACCTAAAAAGGGTTGTCTAAAGTGTGTGTAAGAGTGCCCACCAGAGTGACCTCTCGGCTCCTTTTGGAATCTCTCTGCCACTGAAGCTTATTTCATTTCCTTTCACATCCCCCTTTTGGTCAAGAAGATGTTCTCTGTCCCACGATGCCAGGTCTACATTCCTCCCCGGGAGTCATATTCCACGTTGCCAGGGAGATTCACTCCCCTGGGTGTCTGATCCCATGTAGTGGGGAGGGCAGTGATTTCACCTTTCAAGTTGGCTTAGCCAGAGAGAGAGGGCCACATCTGAGCAACAAAGAGGCATTCGGGAGGAGGCTCTTAGGCACAACCATAGGGATGCCTAGCCTCTCCTTTGCAGCAACCGTCTTCCCAAAGGTAAAACTTATGGTAGAGGGCTCAACCCATCAAACCACCAGTCCCCTATGTCTGTGGTCATGTTAGCAACCATGGAGGTGGGGTAGGCAAATACCCCTGCATTCTCCACAGGCTCCTCAAGGGGGCACTACATCTTTTTTTTTTCCTTTTTTTTTTTTTTTTTTTTTTTAACTTTCCCTTCTTTTTTTTTTTTTTTTTTTTTTTTTTTTTTTAATTCAGTTTTATTGAGATATAGTCACATACCATGCAATCATCCATGGTGTACAATTAGTTGTTCACAGTACCATCTTATAGTTGTGCATTCATCACCCCAATCTATTTTTGAACATTTTCCTTATACCAGAAAGAATCAGAATCAGAATAAAAGAAAAAAATAGAGAACACCCAAATCACCCCCACCCCCATCCCACCTTATTTTTCATTTAGTTTTTGTCCCCATTTTTCTACTCATCCATCCATACACTGGAGAAAAGGAGTGTGATCCACAGGGTTTTCACAATCACACTGTCATCCCTTATAAGCTACGTTGTTATACAATTGTCTTCAAGAGTCAAGGCTACTGGGTTGGAGTTTGGTAGTTTCAGGTACTTACTTCTAGCTATTCCAATACATTAAAACCTAAGAAGTGTAATCTATGTAGTGCGTAAGAATGTCCACCAGAGTGACCCCTCGACTCCATTTGAAATCTCTCAGCCACTGAAGCTTTATTTCATTTCTTTTTGCATCCCCCTTTTGGTCAAGAGGATGTTCTCGATCCCATGATGCCAGGTCCAGATTCATCCCTGGAAGTCATATCCTGCGTTTCTAGGGAGATTTACACCCCTGGAAGTCAGGTCCCACGTAGGGGGGAGGGCAGCGAGATCACCCCCCAAGGTGGCTTAGTTAGAGAGAGAGGGCCACATCTGAGCAACAGAGACACTCAAGGGGAGACTCTTAGGCACAATTATAACCAGGTTTAGCCTCTCCTTGCATGAGCTAAGCTTTTTAAATTTATTTTTTTATTTTTTTTTAGTTCCAGATTTTATTTATAAATTAATTGGAGTTCCATCTCCTCAGTCTAGCTTAATTTTCCTGACCTATGAAATGACTATTTCACCTCCTTGGCCTGAGGTTCAAGGGACATCAATAAAAAAAGACAAAATAAGAGCTGTAAGTGGAAATGCATTATCACATACCAAATATATACATGGAATCTCTTTTCTCCTTGAAAGACAGACCCCGAGGTCTCCAATGCACTTTTTTTTTTTTTTTTTTTTTTAACTTTCCCTTCTTTTTTAAATCAACTGTATGAAAAAAAAGTTAAAAAGAAAAGAAACATACAATAAAAGAACATTTCAAAGAGACCATAACAAGGGAGTAAGAAAAAGACAACTAACCTAAGATAACTGCTTAACTTCCAACATGTTCCAAAAAATAAAGTAAAAATTAGGAAAAAATAGAAAAATAAAAAATACAATAAAAACACTCATTTCCCTCCTCCTCCCATTGTTTGTTTACTTTTTTCACACACATTCATTTTTTTAACTTCATCAAAAAATTAAGAAAACAAATAGAAAAACATTTCAAACAAAACCAAAACAAAGGAATAAGAAAAAACAAATAACCTAAAATAACTACGTTGCTTGCCACATGTTCCTACCCTACCCCAAGAAAATAAAGACTATAACCCTACAAAGGAGTAGGAAAAACAAATAACTTAAAATAACTACATTTCTGCAAACTTGTTCCTACCATAACCCCCAGAAATTAACAAACCATAGTTGTTCCTGAGCATTACCCTCCGCAACTTATCTGTTATTAGATTATTGTTCCCCCGTTACTATTTGTTATCTGTCACGAGGTCGCCTACATTCTACGCGATAAACCATTTATTTTAAATTTTTCACAGTGTTACATTAGTGGTAACATACAATATTTCTCTTTTTGTACCTGGCTTATTTCACTCAGCATTATGTATGTTTTCACGGTTCATCCATGTTGTCATGTTTCACGACATTGTTCCTTCTTAATGCCACATAGTATTCCATTGTGTGTATATACCACGTTTTGTTTATCCACTCATCTGCTGAAGGACATTTGGGTTGTTTCCATCTCTTGGCAATTGTGAATATTGCTGCTGTGAACATTGGCATGCAGATATCTGTTCATGTCACTGTTTTCAGATTTTCCGAATATATACTGAGAAGTGCAGTTGCTGGATTGAAGGGTAACTCTATCTAGTTTTCTAAGGAACCGCCAGATTGTCTTCCAGAGTGGCTGAACCATTATACAGTCCCACCAACAATGAATAAGAGTCCCAATTTCTCCACATCCTCACCAGCATTTGTAGTTTCCTGTTTGTTTAATGGCAGCCATTCTAATTGGTGTGAGATGATATCTCATTGGGGTCTTGATTTGCATCTCCCTAATAGCTAGTGAAGCTGAACATTTTTTCATGTATTTTTTCGCCATTTGTATTTCCTCTTCAGAGAACTGTCTTTTAATATCTTTTGCCCATTTTACATTGGGCCGTCTGTACTGTTGTCGTTGAGTTGTAGGATTTCTTTATAAATGCAAGGTATCAGTCTTTTGTCAGATACGTGGTTTCCAAATATTTTTTCCCATTGAGGTGGCTGCCTCTTCGCCTTTTTGACAAATTCCTTTGAGGTGCAGAAGCTTTTAAGTTTGAGGAGTTCCCATTTATCCATTTTTTCTTTCGTTGCTTGTGCTTTTGGTGTAAGGTCTAGTAAATGACCTTCTAATACAAGGTCTTGAAGATGTTTCCCTACATAATCTTCTAGGAGTTTTATGGTACTGTCTCTTATATTGAAGTATTTAATCCATTTTGACTTAATTTTTATCTAGGATTGAGGTGTAAGGGTCTTTCATTGTTTTGGGTAGGGATATCTAGCACTCCCAGCCCCATTTGTTAAATAGACAGTTATATCCCAGTTCAGTTGATTTGGGGGCCTTATCAAAGATCAGTCGACTAAGCTGTTTTTTTTTTTTTTTTTTTTTTAAATAACTTTCTTGCATTTGTTCACATACCGTACAATCATCCAAAGATCCAAAGTGCACAATCAGTTGGCCACGGTACCATCAAACAGCTGTGCCTCCATCACCACAATTTTTTTTTTCCAATTTTTAGAACATTTTCATTACTCCAGAGAAGAAATAAAGAAAAAAAAGAAAACTCAAATCCTCCCATACCCCTAACCACCCCCCTCCATTACTGACTCATAGTATTGGTATAGTACATTTGGTACTGCTGATGAAAGAATGTTAAAATACTACTAACTGTAGTACATAGTTTGCAATAGGTATATATTTTCCCTATATACCCTTCTATTATTAGTTCCAGGTATAGTATCATCCATTTGTTCTAGTTTATGAAAGGGATTTCTAATATTTGTACAGTTAATCATGGACATTGTCCACCACAAGATACACTGTTGTATACATCCCCATTTTTTAACCTCCAACTTTCCTTCTGGTGACATACGTGACTCTTAAGCTTCGCCTTTCCTACATTCACACATCATTCAGCACTGTTATTCTCACAATAAAGTGCTACCAACACCTCCGTCCACTTCTAAACACTTAAGTTCAATCTAGTTGAACATTCTGCTGATAATAAGTAACCTCTCCCCATTCTTTAGCTTTGTTTTATATCTTGGTAACTTACATTTCATGTCTATGAGTTTACATATTATAATTAGTTCATATGAGTGAGACCATGCAATAGTTGTCCTTATGTGTCTGACTTATTGCACTTAATGTAGTGCCCTCAAGGTTTCTTCATTGTCATTGTCTGGGTTTTTTTTTAAAGACAGTTTTGTTCATCCACCATAATTTCCGTCCTAAAGTAAACAATTGATGGTTCCCTGTATAGTTATATATTTATGTATTCACCACCACCACCACTATCTGTATAAGGAAATTGCCATTTCTTCCACAAAGAAGTAGGAAGAGTCAAGAGAGAAAAAAGAAAGAAAAAAAAAAAAAACCCATGACATCTAAAAAGTAACAAAAGGAAAAAAAAAAGAAGTAACAAAAGGAAAGATACAATTAAACTAAAGTAGAATAACAGACAACATCACCAATGCCAAGCATCCCATACCCCTCCCTTATGTCTCTCTCTTATAGGCATTCGGTTTGGTATATTGCCTTTGTTACATTAAAGGAAGCATAATACACTGTTTCTGTTAACCATAGTCTCTAGTTTGCATTGATTGTATTTTTTTCCCCAGTGCCACCCCATTTTTAACACTTTGCAAGGTTGATATTAATTTTATCCCTCATGTAAAAACATATTTGTACATTTTACCACAATTGTTGCGCACTATAGGTTTCACTGATTTATACAGTCCCAGTCTTTATCTTTCCTCTTTCTTTCTGGTGTCCCACATGCTCCTAACCTTCCTCTTTCAACCATACTCGCAGTCATCTTTGTTCAGTGGACTTAGATTGCTGTGCTACCATCACCCAAAACTGTGTTCCAAACCTCTCACTTCTGTCTTTTCCTGTCTGTCTCTATTGCTCCTTTAGTATTTCCTGTAGTGAAGTTTTGCCAGATATTGGATTCTTGGTTGGTGGTTTTTCTCTTCCAATATCTTAAATATATCACACTACTTCCTTCTTGCCTCCATGGTTTCTACTAAGAAATCCTCACATAGTCTCATCAAGCTTCCTTTGTATGTGATGGATCGCTTTTCTGTTGCTGGTTTCACGATTCTCTCTTTGACGTTTGATAATCTGATTATTAAGTGTCTTGGCATAGGTCCATTCAGATCTGTTCTGTTTGGGATATGCAGTGCTTCTTGGATCTGTAATTTTATGTCTTTCATAAGAGATGGGAAGTTATCATTGATTATTTACTCTATTATTGCTTCTGCCCCTTTTCCCTTCTCTTCTTCTGGGACCCCCCATGACATGTACATT
This sequence comes from Choloepus didactylus, assembly GCF_015220235.1. Taxonomy (NCBI): domain Eukaryota; kingdom Metazoa; phylum Chordata; class Mammalia; order Pilosa; family Megalonychidae; genus Choloepus; species Choloepus didactylus. Next base: position 48,419,620 of record NC_051322.1, on the reverse strand, counting down.
TGTGTGTTTCATATAGTCATTCACTTCCCTGAGACGATCATATTTTTCCACTTTTCCCTATCACAGTTTTTCTGTGTGTATGATTTCAGGTATTGTGCTCTCCAATTCCTGCGTGTTTTTTTCCTGCCTTTTGAGATCTGCTGTTGTATGTCTCCATTGTGTCTTTCATCTCTTGGGTTGTTCCTTTTATTTCCATAGATTCTGCCAGTTGTTTTTTAATCTTCCGATTTCTACCTTATGTTCCTCAGTGTTTTCTTTATAGCCTTTGTCTCTTCTGTTATATCTTCCCTGAACTTGTTGATTTTGTTTTTGATCTGATTTAGTATATCTCTTTGAAAATCTTTAATAGATTGTTTCATTAAAGTGAAACAGTATCTCAACTGTATCTTGATTGAGGGGTAAGTTTGTTGCTTTTTGTGGACCATAGCTTCCTTTTTCCTAGTATAGATTGTAGTTTTCTGTTGTCTAGGCATCTGGTTTCTTTGGTTACTCCAGTCAGATTTTTCCAGACCAAATGTGTTGAGGTCTCAGAATGGGGTTTTATTCAGGATATATCTCAGAGGAATGACAGACTTTCATGTGAGGTTTCCAGTCGCTGTGCTTTTGCTAACCTGCTCAGCAGTTGGCGCCTGTAAGCCTGTTGCTCCCCACTGGTATATGGAGGTGTGTACTCCTTAGTTTCTGTTTTGGCTGTTTTCTCCCAGGCTCTGGGGTCTGATTCTGGAGGGAAAGCTGGGACCCCCTTTCTTACTCTTAGGGAAGATACACCCCCTAGGGATTTGTCATCTGCATTTGAATAGTCTCTGTGACTTTGTTATCTCCACTTGTCTCTGTCAGAGGGCTGTGAGCTGAAAATGGCTGCGACTTTCTCTTCTGAGCCCCTCAGGTTGAAAGAGATAAAAAGGGACAGAAAGCTCCCTTTTGGAGCCAGTACATGGTCCCCCAGTTTCACTTATCAGCCAGAAGTAACACCCTCCTGGTACAGATGAGTCTTCTGGTTCTTTAAGTTCAGTTGTCATTAAAAGCCTCTGTCTGCTCACTGGGGGTCTGTAGCTTGTATTCAGCAGTCTGTATGTTCTAGTTTGCTAATGCTGCTGGAATGCAAAACACCAGAGATGGATTGGCTCCTATAAAAGGGGGTCTATTTGACTACATAGTTACAGTCTTAAGGCCATAAAGTGTCTAAGGTAACACATCAGCAATTGGGTACCTTCACTGGAGGATGGCCAATGGCGTCCAGAAAACCTCTGTTAGCTGCGAAGGCACGCGGCTGCCATCCGCTTCAAAGTTCTGGTTTCAAAATGGTTTTTTCCAGGACGTTCCTCTCTAGGCTGCAGTTCCTCAAAAAATGTCACTCTTAGTTGCACTTGGGATGTTTGTCCTCTCTCAGCTTCTCCGGAGCAAGAGTCTGCTTTCAATGGCTGTTTTCAAACTGTCTCTCATCTGAAGCTCCTGTGCTTTCTTCAAAGTGTCCCTCTTGGCTGTAGCTCCTCTTCAAAACGTCACTCACAGCTGCACTGAGTTCCTTCTGTTATATCAGCTCATTTATGTGGCGCCACTGATCAACTTAGACCCACCCTGAATGGGCGGAGCAACACCTCCCTGGAAATTATCCAATCAGAGTCATCACCCACAGATGGGTGGGGCACATTCCAAAGAAAAAGTCAAAGAATTACAATCTAATCAACACTGATAACTTCTGCCCACATAAGATTGCATAAAAGATAATGGGGTTTGGGGGACACAATAGATTCAAACTGGCACACTGTATTTGTTAATTCAAACCCCTGTTGGAGCTCAGCTAAGCTATATTCCCTTGCTCAGAGAGTGCTGCTAGTTTCTACCACAGCAAAGTTTTGCAGCAAAGCCTGCTGTGAGGGGAGGGGGCTATCAGTGTGGTTCTGCAGCTTTTACTTAACTATTTTATGCTGCGATCTCAGGCATTCCTCCCAATCCAGGTTGGTGTACGATGTGTGGACAGTCATGTTTGTCCCCCAGCAGTTATTCCAGATTATTTACTAGTTGTTGCTTGTTGTTTATTAGTTGGTCCCTTGGACTAACTAAATTCCACTCCTCTCTATGCTGCCATCTTGCCCCTCCCCCCGGTACCATGCTGTTTTGACTACTTTGGTTTTATAGTTAGCTTCAGTCAAGAAGTGTAAGTCTTCCCACTTCATTTTTCTTTTTTAGAATGTTTTAGCAATTCTAGGCACCTTCCACTTCCAAATAAATTTGATAACTAGCTTTTCCAAGTCTGCAAAGGATGTTGTTGGGATTTTCATTGGAATTGCATTGAATCGGTAGATGAGTTTGGTTAGAATTGACATCTTAATGACATTTAGCCTTTCCTATCCATGAACAAGGAATATTTTTCCATCTTTTTAGGTCCCCTTCTATTTCTTTTAGTAAAATTACGTACTTTTCTATGTGTAGGACTTTTATATGTGTAGGACTTTTACGTCCTTGGTTAATTTTATTCCTAGGTACTTGATTCTTTTAGTTGCTATTGAGAATGGTATCTTTTTCTTGAGTGTCTCTTCAGTTAGGTCATTTCTAGTGTATTGCAACATTACTGACTTACGTGCTTTAATCTTGTATCCTGCTAATTTGCTAAATTTGCTTATTTGCTCAAGTAGCTATGTCGTCAGTTTCTCAGGGTTTTCCAGATATAAGATCGTATCATCTGCAAATAATCACAGTTTTACCTCTTCCTTTCCAATTTGGATGCCTTTTATTTCTTTGTCTTGCTGGATTGCCCTGGCTAGCACTTGTAGCACAGTGTTGAATAACAGTGGTGACAGCAGGCATCCTTGTCTCATTCCTGATCTCAGAAGGAAGGCTTTCAGTCTCTCACCATTGAGTACTATGCTAGCTGTGGGTTTTTCACATATGTCCTTTATCATATTGAGGAAATTTCCTTCAATTCCTACCTTTTGAAATGTTTTTATCAAAAAAAGGATGCTGGATTTTGTCGAATACTTTTTCAGCATCTATTGAGATGATCATTTGATTTTTCCCTTTTGATTTGTTCATGTGTTGTATTACATTGAATGACTGTCTTATGTTGAACCACCCTTGCATGCATGGAATGAACCCCACTTGGTCATGGTGTATGATTTTTTAAATGTGTTTTTGGATTCAATTTGCAGGTACTTTTGTTGAAAATTTTTGCATCTGTATTCATTACAGAGATTGGCCTGTAGTTTTCCTTTCTTGTAGCATTGCCTGGTTTTGGTATTAGAGTGAGGTTAGCTTCATAAAATGAGTTAGGTATAGGTAGTGTTCCATTTTCTTCAATGTTTGAAAGAGTTTAAAGTACGATTGGTGTCAGGTCTTTTTGGAAAGTTTGGTAGAATTCCCCTGTGAAGCCATTTGGCCCTGGGCGTTTATTTTTGGAAGCTTTTTGATGACTGATTGGATTTCTTTGCTTGTGATTGTTTGGTTGAGGTCTTCTATTTCTTCTCTGGTCAGTCTAGGCTGTTCATGTGTTTCCAGGAAATTGTCTGTTTTCTCTTCATTATCTTAGTTTGTTGTTCCTTGTTGTTCTTATGTTGTTTCCCCTGTAGTTGTTTATGGTATCCTCTTATAATTTAAAAAATTTCTTCGGGATCTGCAGTAATGTCACCTCTTATTTATTATTTTTTTTATTTGGGTCTTCTCTCTCTTTGAAGACTAGCTAGGGGCTTGTCAATCTTGTTCATCTTCTCAAAGAACCAACTTCTGGTGTTATCTATTCTTTGTTTTTTGTTCTCGATGTCTTTTATTTCTCTTTTAATCCTTGTTATTTCTTTTCTTCTACTTGGTTTAGGGTTAGTTTGCTGTTCATTTTCTAGCTTCTTCAGTTGCTCCATTAGTTCTTCAATTTTAGGTCTTTCTTCCTTTTTAATGTATGCATTTAGAGCTATAAATTTCCCCCTCAATACTGCCTTTGCTGCATCCCATAAGTTTTGATATGTGTTCTTATTTTCATTCATCTCTATTTATTTAGCAGTTGCTGTTTCTATTCTTTAATCCACTGAAGTTCAGGAGTGTGTTGTTTAACCTCCAGATATTTGTGAATTTTCTAAGTCTCTGATGGTTATTGACTTCTAATTGTATTCCACTGTGATCAGAGAGTGTGCTTTGAATAATTTCAATCTTTTTAAATTTATTGAACCTTGTTTTATGGCCCAGCATATGATGTATTCTGGAGAAAGTTCCATAAACACTAGAGAAGAATGTGTATCCTGGTGATTTGGGATGTAATGTTTTATATATGTCTGTCAATTCAAATTCATTTTATCAGATTGTTGAGGGTTTCCATTTCCTTATTGGTCCTTTGTTTGATCTATCTACAGGAGAGAGTGATGTATTGAAGTCTCCCACAGTTATTGTGGAAATATCTCTTGTTTTCTTCGGTTTTGCCAATGTTTGTTTCATGTATTTTGGGGCACCTTGATTGAGTACATAGACACTTATGATTGTTATTTTTTCTTGTTGAATTGTCCCTTTTATTAGTATATAGGGACCTTCTTTGTCTCTTATAACATCTTTGCATTTAAAGTCTATTTTATCTGAGATTAATATTGCTACTTCTGCTTTCTTTTGGCTGTACCTTGCATGGAATATTTTTTTCCATCCTTTCACTTTCAATTTCTTTGTGTCCCTGTGTTTGAGATGAGTCCCTTTTAAGCAACATATTGATGGTTCATGTTTTTAAATCCATTCTCCCAATCTATATCCTTTAATTTGGGGAGTTTAATCCATTCACATTCAATGATATTACTGTGAAGGCATTTCTTGAATCAGCCATTGTATCCTTTGGTTTATGTTTGTCAGATATAGTTTTTTCCCTCTATTTCCTTTAATGTACCCTTCAAAGTGTCTTTAGTTCTGAACTTTTCTCCATACCTCTTTCCTTTCTTTGTTTCTCTGCAGGTAGGGCTCCCTTTAGTATCTCAAGCATGGCAGGGCTCTTGTTAGCAAATTCTCTCAGCATTTGTCCATGAAGATTTTAAGCTCTCCCTGAAATTTGAAGGAGAGCTTTGCTGGATAAAGAATTCCTGGTTGGCAATTTTTCTCTTTCAGAATTTTAAATATGTCATACCACTGCGTTCTCATGTCCATGGTGGCCGCTGAGTAGTCACTGCTTAGTCTTACGTTGTTTCCCCTGTAGTTGGTGAATTGCTTCTCTCTTGCTTTCAGAACTTGCTCCTTCTCTTCAGCATTTGATCAGAATATGTCTAAGAGTGGGTTTATTTGGATTTATTCTGTTCGGAGTTCTTTGGGTGTGTATGATTTGCATATTTATGTTGTTGAAGGGTTGGGAAGTTTTCCCCAACAATTTATTTGAATACTCTTCCTAGCCCTTTACCCTTCTCTTCCCCTTCTGCAACACCGGTGATTCTTCGATTTTTTCCTCCATTCTTTCTTTTGTACTTTCATTTTCCATTCTGTGCTTTTCCAGTTCACTTATTCTTTTCTCAGCTTCCTCAAATCTAATACTGTGTGTATCCTGAATCTTTTCAATTTGATCAACATTTTTTTATTTCCGTATGATTGTCTATTTTTTTATTTACTCTTACAACTTCTTCTTTATGCTCTTCTAGGGTCTTCTTCACGTCCTTTATATCCTGTACCATGATGATGTTGTTTGTGATTAGTTCTTTGATTAATTGCTCCAAGTACTGTGTCTCCTCTGATTTTTTGATTTGGGTATTTGGGTTTGGGTCATCGCTATCTTCTGATTTCTTTGTATGCTTTAAAATTTTCTGTTGTTTTTGGCCTCTTGGCATTTGCTTATCTTGATAGGGTTCTTTTAGGATATGCAGTCTTATTTGAACAATTATCTATAATTTGTCAGAGCTCCAGCTTGGTGGAATGAACTTTCTCTGACTTACCAGCAGGTGGCACCCCTGAGCCACCCAATACCCTCAAGCCAGTTCTCCCCAACTTCATCTGTGTGGTGAGCGTGGGCCCAATCAGTGCACCAAATTTCTGTGTACAGTTGGTACAGCCAGCCCTGAAGGTGGGTAGTGTGCCCTGTGCAGTTAGGGAGGGTAGGTGGCTTTAAGACTCAAGTCTCCCAGCTGTTCCTGGAGACTTACAGCTGTTGCATGAGTCCAGCACTTTGGCTCAGACTCCCCACAGTCTCTGATGTGGACCCACAAGTCCCTGGTATTGGTATAGGCCCTTGGGACTTCTGTGCAGGACCCTGCCTCCAAGCCATGCCCTCCACGGAGGACTGCGCAACATCACAGATGAGCAAAATCCCCTAGGGAAGGTCTTTACTGTAGCACTTCACAGGGGCGTTCCCAGCCTGCTGAGTAGATGGCTGTATGGGGCATGGTAATTTCCGCCTTCCTAGCTCCGGCACAGCTGTGGGTGTGTGAAAGGCTATCATCCATGCCAGTTACTGAGGCAGATGCCTGGGGCATGGAAGGCACTCCCTACCTCACTCGAATGCACAGCTCTTGCTACCAGATTCACAGCCACTTTTGGGGTTTTTAAACTAATCCATCTCCAAACGCCGACCCCAATTTTTCTCCCCACCATAGCATGGCTGCTCTTTCCCCAGCAGCCTCACTCACTTGTTTCCGAATGCAGACTCTCGGTTTCACCAAGTGCACAGTCCCTGTGGATTTAGCAGACCTTGTTCAGCTGGTACAATGCTGGAACTGCTGTTCTGGAGCACTTTCTGTCTTTTATCTAGTATTTTTCATGGAAAAGTATTTTGCTCTTTTTCTCCTAATCTGCCATTTTGTATCTCTCCTCAAACAATGCATCGGACCTTTTTCCAAAACTTTATCTAAAAATTTTAAAAACCTGCATCATTTCAAACAAAACAAAGCAAAGGATTAAGAAAAACAACCTAAAATAACTACTTTGCTTCCAACATGTTCCTACCATACCCCAAGAAAATTAACAAACCCTAACCAAACAATGGCATAAGGAAAACAAAGAATCTAAAATAACTACATTGCTTAGGAGCATTTTTTAAGTCTGTGTGTGTAGTAGGTCCCAGGTCTAGTCCTCCTTATTTTGATGGTTTCTAATCTTTTTCTTTGCCGGGGGCATCACTGCCTGTTTCTTTGTATATTTTCTAACCTTTTGTTGAAACCTAGACATTTTGATGTTTTAACGTGTTAACTGCTGGTATTTAGACTCTGAGGTCTCTGTTTAGTCTTGTATCCTGGTAGTGTTATGACAGAGCTCTCCTCAAATGCCAGGAACTAGCAAAAAATAAAAAAGATGACGACAAAGGAGAAAAAAGCTACCTTTGCCAGTCTTTGCAGATTGATCTGGGTAAATGCTCTATTTTGGGGCTCATCTGTATAATTAATTTAGAGGATAGCTGTATGCCAAACCCTAGTGGCCTCCCTGATCCTTTCTGCATATGCCTGTGTCTTATCTTGGATATGTGTGTGTGGCCCTAGGAATTCTCTGTTTACAAGGATACAAATGCCCACCCTCTTCCCTCGGATACAGTTTTTTCATGGTCCTGGACACTGCATTGTTATGTCCTATAGCCAGCAATCTTTTGAGAGAGGATGTCAAGATCTCAAAAGTTTCCATGGGCTAATATATCAAATAATTGGCTTATAAGGCAAAATTCCTTATTTCAAAGCCCTTTCTGATTTTGCCCTTGCCTCTTTTTCAGCCTTTTTCGTTACCCATCCTTGTACCATCTGTGTACCATCTGCCTCAGCCATGTTGAATTATTGGACCATATCCTTGCTGTTCTGAGAAACAGTACAACTTAGTGGTTAAAAATGAAGGCCTAGATCCAGACTGCTTGGTTTCAGTTTCCAGCTGTACCACTTACTAGATGTATGACTTTTGGCAAGAAACTCTGCCTCAGTTTTCTCATTGATTCTCATACAAAGGGGGTGTATTGGTGATAACATTAGCAACTCATAGGGTTGGGAGTTAAAAGAGTTAATACATGTAATGAATATTGAATACTGCCTTGCTCAGTAAATGTTACCTCTTCCTTATTACCATAATAACTCATTCACCTTCATAATTTTGCCAGTTATACTCCCTTTCTTCCACATCAACCCACACTTTAAAGAGGAATTCAATTGGCAAAGACTCTGACCAAGTGTTAGCTACCTTATGAAATCTTCTGACCTTTAGAATTTCTTCCTTCTTGTAGAACTGTTCTTTGTGCTTCCACTAGACCCTCTAATACTTTATTGTATTTGTTTACTTGCATGGTCTTTTTATTTGGAATGGATGTCTTAGTCTTTTTCATTTTTATATCCTGTGCAAAATTCCAATTGCAATAGAAGAATTCAGTTTGTGTGTGAAAGTTTTTTAATTAAAAAAATCTAACTTCTAATTTTTTTTAAAACAATTGAAATTTATCCACTGTTATAGAGACCAGAAGTACAAAATCTAGGTGTCAACAGACCATACTCCCCCTGAAGTTTAGGATTTTGGTGGTGACTTGCAGCAATCCATAGTATAATTCAATCTCTGCCTTTGTCACATCGTTTTTTCTCCTTCTGTGTATGAATTTTTAGTCAGTAAAGAAATTGGTGAAGAAAGGAAAAGGCTTTTAAAAATGTAGGATAACATGCTACTTAAAGTAGTGGAGTGATGTCACCAAGATAGTGAAGTGAGATGCTCCAGGGTTCTATTCGCCCACAGAATCTTGAAAAGACTACCAAAACCGAAAGGAAAACCTTGCAGTATTGTTGCTAGTCCTTTCCCCACTACTGCCTCAGGTTGGTACAGAGCTAGAATGGGACCCTGGTCCTGGTTCTAGAGGAAGCAGAATAACCCTTGTGTGCATACTAGGATGCATATATTCCATACCATTCTGTCTAGTGGCAGCCTGAGGACTCATCTCAGGCTTGTCCTGGATTTAGAAGCAGCTCATAGGCAGCTACTTCATTGTAAGAAACAGCAGCCTAGGGCAAAAGATTGCTGGCTTTAAGACATAAGATAGAGCCCCCAGGACTATGAGGAAAGATTGTTTCCTAGGGAGTTGAGAGGGCATTTGGATCCATGTAAACCCATGATAAGACAGTTGTTCAAGAAAGACCAGAGAGGACCCTATGCTTTCACCTCATGGTATTCTTCAGGTTTCTGGTTCATTGTTAGGATGGCCAAACTCTGAAATGGAGCACCAGCCAACACAGAACCAATCTGCAAAAACTATGAAAGGTGTTTTGTTTGATTTTGTTTGCTCCTAACATTCAAGGAAATCTGTCATAACACAGCTGGATACAAATTTAAGAAACAGATATCTCAGGGACTAAAGTACAAAGTTAACACATTAAAATATTAAAATGTCCAGTGCAAGAGATTTGAAGGCAAACAAAGGAACATGAAATGGTGGTCCATCCAAAGGAACAAGAGAAAACCTCAGAAATCATCAATGAAAATGACCAGACTTTAAAAACACCAAAGACTTAAACAAACAAACAAAAAAAGGTTTTAAATATGCTCAGAGGGCTGAAGGCAAACATGAACAATGAACTAATGGATATTAAGAAAACAATATATGAACAAAAATTTCAATAAAAATAGAAATTATAAAAAGGAACCAAAGAGAAACACTGGGGCTGAAGACCAAAATAATTGAAATTAAAAATTCCCTAGAGAGGTGTATTATAATAAAGCTTTTTATATAGACAGATGTGTCAAGGATGTGTGATACAGAGATGCATGAAGGAAGTTTATTAGCATCAATAGGTCCTAGACCTGAGAGGACTTGCCCATCTGATATATTCTATAGATCCAAAGCGAGTAATGCATTGTGTGATGTTAACCTCCTTTGTGGTGTGGTTTTGTGAGCATTGTTTGACCTCCCGCAGTGTACATGTGCACCTCATGGCAGTGTCAGTCATGGGATTTGTCATTCACAGTTTGGCAGTGTGGTCTTAACTCCTGGGTGTTTGCTGGAAGGCAGACAACATTTTCAGGGAATTAAAATTCCTAGGGGTGTTGGGAAGGAGAGAGGAGTCATTTTGGCAAAGGCATCTCTTAAGATGTTGCTGGATACCTGAGTCTGGGGTAGGAACTGGGGAAGTGTGGCACAAATGAGACTGGAAGGAGCAAACCCTTGGGAAGTACAGTTTCTGTTGGTAGTGGTGGTCCTGTGGTGAGGGCATCATCTCCAGCAATGAATTTTCAGGCTGGGGCGATGCCATCTGAGGTAAGGTCATCTATGAGCTCTTTGGGCTAGAGTGATGTCACTTGTGGTGGCCATTCCATTGGGGGTTGGCCTTCCCAGATGGCTCTCTACTAGAGAACGATGAGGGCCAGAGGGTCTTGGCTAGTAGCATACTCTTGGGTCATGAGGGCCAGGATTTGTTTTAACTGATCCCTGCATCTGCTGTACTCACAAAACTCTGTTAGGATATTGAGATGATCAGGGATACATTTATTGAACCTCTGGGCTACTTTTTGGTGGATAATTTGGGAATGCTTTATCTAGACAAGGTATAATTTTTCAGCACATTAATAAGCTCCGTTGATGGTGGCCTTATCATTAAGGAAGAACAATCCAGGACTGTTCCTGACAGTATCAGGTGCAGTGTACTGAAGCATACAGTATGTAACTGCAAAGCTTGAGTTGTGGTGGTAGGCGTGTAGCCCATCTGTGGCCACTGCACCAGACAGTATATGGAATAACCTGTGAGCCATGTTGTTTAGGCATTGATGTCATTGTATTCATTTTTTATAAATGCTCCTTATGGGTGATGATTTATCTATGCTTGGTAGCATGCTGACCTGAGATAATGTATTATATACCTCGCCAGTATAATCGAGTTGTGGGGACATTGTTGGGCCCCTTGTGTCTGGTTGCTGTTATGGTTAGGTCAGGCAAAGAAAAATATAAATCATAGCCTAGGTGAGTATTTGCATTTTACCAGCTTTGATGGTATGTCCCAGCAGTTTAAAGAAGCTGCCTCACCACCCAGGGAGAGGTAGTGGTTTTTAAATACCTTTTTAGTTCCCTGGGGCATGCATGGCACACACTCAAGTTTCAGTTTGTTTTGCCTAGTGCTGTCATTTCTGGCTTTGGCTAACATCTACCAGGTGAAGTTTGTTTTCATGTTGTACTGTAGCCTCACAGTACCACTGCTTGGGTTTGTGGCTTTAATTTCTTCCTCCTGTAAAGAATTTTGAGAACAAGAGTTTAGTGTCATTTATATTCTGTATGTACTGGTAAGGTTTCCAGAGCTGGGAATTTCCCTTGGGGTGAGTATGTCTAAATAATGTTGGGCTGTCGGTTACCAGGGGATCCCATTTCACTATTGCCCCCAATTGGATCACCACTCTCTCTGTTGTGGCAAGGCAACGGAGAAGTCATAGCAAAGGGGGGGAGGTGTTATTTATTGTTTTGATGATGAGACCGTCACCTTAGAGGCAATCCCTTTCCACCAGAACAGAGGAGCCTCTTTGCTTTTGAGTTTGTCATGGGACAAATCCTCCAGTTTTGTAGTGAAAGCTTGGGGAGTCTGGGTAGGTAGTCTCAGAGAGAGAGATCACCGGATGTGCTGTGCAGGAATGAATTTTAGACAGTTTATCAGCAGCGTATTTGAAGAGTGACTCTGGTATGGTGAGTATGTGTGGAAGAGTGACATATAAGGATGGGTGAGGCTGAGCTGTTTGCAAATGGGGAGCCCTCACAAGGGTCTTCCTTACATGAGAAAATTATCCTGTTTCCATTGGCCTCACCACACTGCCAGCTCTTTTTCCACTACCCAAGAATTGGTGAGGATTTGGAGATTCTTGGGCTGACTGGACCACTTCCAGCTTTGCCAACTTTGCAAGCCACAGACAGACTTCTTGGGTAAGGGAGGTATTTGAGGCCTGGTGGTTTTACCATGGCCCTCCAGTGTGCTGCATAGTGTACAATAATAGTATTGTCATTGGTGTGATATATTGACTCCCTTTCTGTGTCAGACAGTTGGTCCCAAGGGGCTCCCCACTTAGCTAGAGGAGGGGGCAATGGGAGTGCCATCATCACAAGTCAGTATCCATGGGCAAGGGACAGAGTATGTGGGAAGCCACCTCCTCCTGTAATTTGGAAAGGCTGTTTGTCAGGTTTAACCCTCTCCTATAGGTACCATTTCCATTTTACCAGTGAGGCTTCAGTGGCTGTGCTGAGTTTCTGCTGGGAATTATCTCTTACGCATGGCATTATGGGAATCTTTGTACAGGCTGACCATTTGTGGCCCTATGAATGCCTCTATTTCTAGAAGAGGCCAGTAAGCAGCCAGAATCTGCTCTTTCTAATGGGGTATATCAGGTGGTAGAAAGGGGGACCTCTTAGTCCAAAAACTTATAGGGAACCATTGTTTGCCATGTGTAGTCTAAAGACTCCGAGAGGCATGATTGTTGGTGACCAAGTCCTCTGATCTAAAATCCATTCCTGGGACAAGGGGCATGCCTTGGAATTTGGCCTTTTGTACCAATTTTAAGGCACATTGTTGGGGGTCTGCTTTATGGGAGCAGCAGAATTCTGTGTGAAGTTTTGTTATGGGCTGTAACAAGAGTGGGAGTTATGGAATGTATTGTCTCTAGAAAACAAACTGCTCTATTAGGTGTTGTGCATGTTTTAGCATCTGAGGTGGGCTTATGTTTGGGTGGTGGGAATCTGTTTACCCTTACTGTACCTGATGATGCCCAAGAATATGATGGAGTTTGATGGGCCTTATATTTTATGGGGTCCTGTTGCCCAGCCTCATTTCTGTAAGAGATGTGTGAGTGTGGCTGGGTCCTCTCTGAGTCCCTCTTTAGAGTTGCCCTTTAATTGGATGTTAGTTATACAGTGCCAGTTTTTAGCAGCTTTTTAAAGACAATCTATCATAGTCTTGGCAGCAGTGGTTCAGATTCTTTAGGTATTGGCAGTGAGTAAAACATGTTGACCAAGACAATCACAGCAAAGAAATCTCCTGTGTTCATTTGTATATTTTCTATTAACCAGATAATATTAGGAATAGGAGCTTTGATGGGTGGGACTTGTAATTAAGGTTGGTATAACTGATGGTTAACTGCCCTTCCTTATTGCTCTTCATTGTCAGAGGCTTTAAGAACTGGCTGAATAGGGCTATTGGATGGGGAAATGGTAGATGTAATGATTCCCTTTTCAGGTGATCTTGGATCACAGACTGGAGCCCCACAGTACCTTGTTTCAGGTGATATTGTGGCACTTATGTTGACTGGCAGGGCAGTTCCAAGAGTGTCAAGGATTTGATCTTATTCTAGGCAACTTGTTAACGTATCATTACCTATAGTGGAGAAAGGAAGAGCAAAAGGTGTTACTGTTGGGGGTAGCTGTTTATTAAGAATTATTTCAGTAATCCTACTTGGGGTGGGGACTAGGACTTTGATATGTGGGAAGAGGAGGCAGAGCCCTTCAGACGAGGATCTGTGACTACGGATGTTAGTTCCCCTCTCATGGAGTAGCTCTAACCATACATTAGCCTTACAGATAGTATGAGCTGTGCTTATAAGGTTAAGCAAAGCTGCCTGATAATTCAGGGTAAGTGTACTCCTTGTAAGAAAATTTTCCATGACCATGTCAAAGGGGGGGCCTCCTCAGGGTTGGAGATGAATTTTGAGGCCACTTTTGTCTGAATGTACAAAAATAAATAAATAAATTCCACTGTAGTATCTCAATTTTCCTGAGTTACAGTTGGGCCTACTCAGTTGTTTGTGAATGAGCATCTGTCTTAGTGGTAATAGCCACTGTAGATGGATGTGACTTTTTCCATGCCATAATTAGGAGATGAGTCAATAGGGGAGGGGCTTGGAGTCTTGAGTGATACCCGTCAGTTGCGTCATATCCTGGGATGAAAATGGTAATTTGGACCCTATATTAAAGTCTAAGAAACCAAACTACCCCCCCCCCTTTTTTTCCTGCACAAAATCTTTGAGGGTGGTTTGAATATCCAGCCTGAAAAATCACATTTCAGCTTGAAGTTCCTCCTTGTCTCTTATAATCTTATGGCTGCATTGTAACTGGAAGCACTCGTGAGGTATCTCCCTATACACTCTGTTGACAGCTGCCTCTCATTATAGGGTGTCCTAGTCGGCCTCAGAGAGGTCTGGATCAACATCCAGCAGAACTATGATGGCCAGGTGGCAATTAGGTAGGGTTCCCAGTCCCTGGAATCTGATGAGAGTACCTTTTCATGTGGTAATTTGACTCTGTTTAGGAGTCTAAGCCCATTGTGATAGCCTTGTATATTTCTTTAGTTATTTGTTGACCTCTTCCCCACTTTCCTGTTTCCTGTCCTGGAACATTGTCTTCTGCTACCAATCGCCACAGACAGGACCTCAATTTTATTGAGATTGTGCACTTTGGATGATTGTATGGTATGTGAACAATCAGTTGCCCATGGTGCCATCACGCTGCTGTGCATCGATCACCACAATTTTTTTTCAATTTTTAGAAAATTTTCATTACTCCAGAAAAGAGATAAGAACAAAAAAGAAAACTCAAATCCTCCCATACCCCTCACCCCCCCCTCCATTATTGACCCATAGTATTGGTATAGTACATTTGTTAACTGTTGATGAAAGAATGTTAAAATACTACTAACTGTAGTACATAGTTTGCAATAGGTATATATTTTTCCCTATATAACCCTCTATTATTAGCTTCTAGTTATAGTGTCATCTGTTTGTTCTAGTTCATGAAAGAGATTTCTAATATTTGTACAGTTAATCACAGACATTGTCCACCACAAGATTCACTGTTTTATACATTCCCATCTTTTAACCTCCAACTTTCCTTCTGGTGACATACGTGACTCTAAGCTTCCCCTTCCCACCACATTCACACACCATTCATCACTGTTAGTTATTCTCACAATAACATGCTACCATCACCTCTGTCCATTTCCAAACACTTAAGTTTAACCTAGTTAAACATTCTGTTCATAATAAGCAACTGCTCCCCATTCTTTAGCCTTGTTCTATATTCTGGTAACCTATATTTCATGTCTGAGTTTACATATAATTAGTTCATATCAGTGAGACCATACAATATTTGTCTTTATGTGTCTGACTTATTTCACTCAATACAGTGTCATCAAGGTTTCTTCATCAACCCTTTTCTTTAAGAGGGTTTTGTTCACACACCCACCATACATTATTTCCTAAGTAAACAATCGATGGTTCCCTGTATAGTCATGTATTTATGCATTCACTATCATCACTGCTGTCTACATACGGACATCTCCATTTCTTCCACAAAGGAGGAGGAAGAGTCAAAGAAGGTAGAGAGACAAAAGAAAGAAAAAAAGAACTAAACTAAAGTACAATAAAAGAGTCAGACAACATCGCCAATACCAAAAGTCCCATACCCCTCCCTTATATCCCCTTCTTATAGGCATTTAGCTTTGGTATGTTGCCTTTGTTAAATTAAAGGAAACATAATACAATGTTTCTGTTAACTATAGTCTCTAGTTTGCATTGATTGTATTTTTCCCCCCAGATACCACCCCATTTTTAACACCTTGCAAGGTTGACATTCATTTGTTCTCCCTCATGTAAAAACACATTTGTACATTTTATCACAATTGTTGAGCATTCTAGGTTTCACTGAGTTACACAATCCCAGTCTTTATCTTTCGTCTTTCCTTCTGGTGTTCCACATGCTCCTAACCTTCCTCTTTCAACCATACTCACAGTCATCTTTGGTCAGTGTACTTTCCTTGTTGTGCTACCATCACCAAGATTTTGTGCCAAACCTCTCAACTCCTGTCTTTTCCTGTCTGTGGGATTCTCTTTAGTACTTCCTATAGAGCAGGTATCTTGGTCACAAACTGTCTCATTGTCTGTCTGTCAGAGAATATTTTAAACTTCTTCCTCATATTTGAAGGACAGTATTGACGGATATAGGAGTCTTGGTTGGTGGTTTTTCTCTTTTGGTATCTTAAATATATCACACCACTTCTCCTTGCCTCCATGGTTTCTACTGAAATCTGCACATAGTCTTATCAGGCTTCCCTTGTTTGTGATGGATCGCTTTTCTGTTGCTGCTTTCAGGATTCTCTCTTTGTCTTTGATGTTTGATAATCTGATTATTAAGTGTCTTGGCGTAGGTCTATTCAGGTCTGTTCTGTTTGGGGTATGCTGTACTTCTTGGATCTGTAATTTTATGTCTTTCATAAGAGATGGGAAATTTTCATTGATTATTTCCTCTATTATTGCTTCTGCCCCCTTTCCCTTCTCTTCTCCTTCTGGGACACCCATGACATGTACATTCACATGCTTCATGTTGTCATTCAGTTCCCTCACGCTGCTCATATTTTTCTATTCTTTTCCCTGTCCTTTTGTGTGTAGCATTTCAGATGTCCTGTCCTCCAGCTCATAGATCTTTTCTTCTTCCTTTTCAAATCTGCAGTTGTGTATCTCCATTGTTTTTCATCTCTTGTATCATGCGTTTGTTCCCATAAGTTCTGCCAATTGTTTTTTCAAACTTTCGAGTTCTTCCTTATGTTCACCTATGTCTTTTTTATATCCTTCATCTCTTGACATATTTTCCCTCAACCTGTTCATTTTTGAATTGATGTAAGAGACTTGTTTGATTAATAATTAGTTTCAATTCCTGTATCTCAGTTGAAGTGTAAGTTTATTCCTTTGACTGGGCCATATCTTTTGTTTTTCATAGTGTGCTTTGTAATTTTTTGTTGTCTTGATATCTGGTTCCTTGATTACTCCAATCAGATTTTCCCAGACTGGAGAGGCCAGTGTCTCAGGAGGAGGCTGTATTCAGTTTCAGGTTTCCTGGAGGGTAGACCCAGTAGATGGTCAGACTTTTCTGTGAGTTCTCTAGACTCGGTGCTTTTTCTGTCCTGCCAGCAGGAGGCACTTGTTAGCCCACAGCTCCCCACTGGGGAAAAGAGGTGTGGTCCCTTTAATTCTCAGTGGACCCTGTCCTTGCCTGAGGCCCAGGGTGTCAGAATCCAAACTTAACTTTTTTCTGGTCCCCACTGCCTCCCAACCCAGGCGTCTGAATTCTCTCAAGGAGGGCAGCCACTTGACCTGGGCCCTGCCCCCGTTTTCTTGGGGAAGATACACCCTTTAAGGAGTTATCTTCTCCATTTGAATTCCTCCTTTGTCTCTCTGACTCTGTTAACCTCCACCCTTGCCTGAGTCAGCACTGACAACTGAAAATGCCTGAGGCTTTCTCTGATGAGCTACTTAGAATGTGAAAAAAATGAAAAAAGAGAGAAACCTCCTGTTCAGAGCCAGACCCCTGTTCCCCAGTTTTGCCAGTTGACGGGTGTTTGTACCCAATTCTTTGTGCCCCATTTTCTTGGGATGCAATTGTTTTCCAGTATTCTGAGCTCAAATGTCTCCAGAGCCTCTATTTTTTTTTTTTTTTTTTTTTTTTTTAATTTTTTGTCAGCCCTGCATCCTCTCTGCTGGGAGGAACCTCAGCTTCCTTTCCTGCTTGCTCCTGGTTTATCTGTGCTTGTGGCTTGTATTCAGTAGTCCACATTTGTTAATTAAAACTGCAGTTGGAGCTTGGTTGCTTTACTTTCCCTCACTCCAGGCAACCTGCTACTTTTTTCCATGGGGAAGTGTTTCAGCTCAGCCTGGCCTGCCAGTATGGGAGGGGTGCCAGCTCCATAGTTTGGGGAGCTTTACTTACAGTTCTGTGCTGTGATCTCAGCCATTCCACCCATTCTGGGGTGGTGTATGATGTGTGTCCAGTCACGGATATCCCCCAACAGTTGTTCCTGGCTATTTATTAGTTGCTCTAGAGGACTATCTAAATTCCACACCGCTCTCTGTCGCCATCTTGCCCTGCCTCCCCTCTTTTTGTGTATAGTTGATCTTTTGAGATGTATCTGAGTGATTCCTTTCTCATTTTCTCCTCTGTGTATTCTACAGTACTTTATGGTTAGCCTGGGGCATTTATTATACAACATACATCTTATAACCTATTACTTTGAAAAGATACCAACTTAGCTTCACATCATATACATTCTTTGTTCCTATATCCCTCTGTTCCCCTTCTTTGTGTTGTTTTTTGTTCCACTTTATATTTTGCACATCTGGTATCAGGAAATACGCCTTTTTCTTGTTCAATTGTATTATGACTCTTATAGAAATTAAAGTGTAGGGTTGTATTTTGAGAGTACAGTATTTCTGGGTTTTGCGTTTACCCTTTTAGTTACCCTTACTGATAATCTTCATTTCTTCACAGTACTCCAAGGCACTTTCTTTTGTCTTTTCTTTTCAGCATGCAGAATTCCCTTTTGTAATCCGGTAGGGCAGGTCTTTTATTGAGCAACTCTCTCAGTTTCCATTTATTTGTGAATATTTTAAACTCACCCTCACATTTGAAGGATAATGTTGCCTGAAAAAGAATTTTTGCTAGCAGTTTTTCTCTCTGATACCTTAAATATGTTATATTACTGCCTTCTCTCCTCCCTGATTAGAAATCAGCACTTTGTTTTACTTGAGGATCCCTTACATGTGGCAAATTGCTTTTTTCTCCCTACTTTCCGAATTCTGTCTTTATCTTTGGCATTTGATTAGTACATGGTTTGGAGTTGATCTATTAGGGTTTATTCTGTTTGGAGTATATTGTGCCACTTAGACATGTATATTCATGTCTTTCATAAGAATTGGGAAGTTTTTCGCCATTATTTCTTCAAATACTCTTTCTGCTCCTTTTCCCTTCTCTTCTGGGACACCCATGATGTACATGCTTGTGCACTTTGTGCTGTCACCCAAATCCCTGAGACACTGCTCAATTTTTTCAGTTCTTCTGGCTGTATCATTTTGATTGTCTTGCGCTGATTCTTTCTTCTACCTGTTATTTGCCGTTGTATGTCTCTAATCTGCTTTTAATCTTTAATATTTTGCCTTTCATCCCCAGAATTTGTTAGGTGTCTTTTTATACTTTCAAATTCTTTATGCTCACACATTGTCTTAATATCTTCATCTCTTTATATTTTCCTTTATCTCCAAGATAATGTTTGAACATCTTTGATTAGTTGTTCCAACTCTGAGTCTCCCCTGAAGTTTTAACTTGTTCCTTTGGCTGAGCCATGTTTTCCTGTTTCTTAGTATGGGTTGTAATTTTTTGCTGGCGTGTAGGCATCTGATTCTCTTGATGAGTTACTCTGAAGGTCAGATTCTCTCTTGTGTATGGTCTTATTGTTGATTAGCTTTGTGTTAAGATTGTTTTTTGACCCTCCGTCCAACTTATTCTAGATCTTTAAAATAGCCTGAGCTTAACATTAGATTTTTTCAGCTCTTCATCTGATTCTTCCCCTGGATTTGCGGTACAGATGTTAAGATTGTACTTTTTGTGTAATTGTTTCACTTCCAGGAGAAAGGTTCCTTTGTGCTGTTCCTTCTCTGGGAATCTTGATCTGTTCTGTTTGTTTTTGTACAGAATTTTCTCCCCAGCTACTATGATTTGTTTAAATTCTCTCTCACCCAGTGCCTCCTTTTCTTTATACTTTTCATTTCTTAGACCCCACTGTCTTAAAGCAGTTCAGTTTAATCCATCCTACCTCCCCTTTCTTTTTCTCTGTGAGACTTTTTTGCCCTCTGTTCCTTCCCCTTTAGGGTATCCCACCCCAGGGAGCCATATGGTGTCATTCCGGAAGGGTGTGTCACTACAGAAGTCTGGATTGAATGTGAGCGCGTACCTTGCCAGCCAGTTTACCGTGGTTCCCCCCCACCCCAACCCCCACCTTTGGGCACTTTTGTATGCAGCAATCATCAGCAGTTTTTGTCCCTCCCAGGGTCTCTTTGGATTTGGATTCCTGTGCCTGGATATGCTTGGGGTTCTAACTTGGCTGCTGTGAGTGGCTTTATAGTCCTTTTTGTGTAGCATTTTCTCCCCAGTTCCTATGATTTCTTTAAATTATCTCCCTCACTCAGGGCCCCTTTCCTTACACTTTTGTCCCGAGACCTGTCCTTTCGTATAGCAGTTCATTTTAACTGCCCGGCCCCGCCACTTTAATTTTTTTCTGTGAATCTTTTGTGCCTCCAGTTTCTTCTCTATTAGGGCATCCCACCCCAGGGAGCCAAATGGGGTCAGTTCAGGAAGGTGGGTCACTCCAGAAAAGTCAGTTTTCTGTATAGGTGGTCCAGTCAGCATACACTGGATCAAGTGGGTGCACTTCTTGGCGTGGTCTTGCCCCCCTCCCCTGGATCCCCTTCTCTGCGCATCACGACTTACTGGCTTGTGTTCGTCTGACCTCTGTGGACTTGATAGATGTGGGGTTCTGACTCACTGCTGTGAGTGGCATCCATGATGGGAGAGTCCCAGACCATCCTGCCTCTGCACAACTCCCAAGCTGTGTGGAACTGAATGAGGTAGATGGGTCCAGGATGGCAATTTCCTACCTGTAGTTGGAGAATATTTTTCTTTTTCTTTAATTCAGTGTTTGTGGAGTCCTTCTTCAGTCTCTGTGATCTTCTTGAGTTCTAAGCAAGTGGGGTTTGTCCTTCTATTAGCTGATTCTGTGAGTAGACTTTTGTAGGGGATGCCATGTTGATGACATTGCTCCCAAGTTAATGAATGTAATAAAATACATTAAAACTTCATTAACATTTTTCCCCCTCTGCTTCTTAAGTAATAGGAGTGAAACGTCCACATCTGATAACACAGAAACTTATCAAGAGAATACAAGGTAAGCTTTTGAAAAATTCTGCTACTTTATTAAATAATATTTATCACTTTATCAAATAAGGGCTTTTTAAAGTAAAAGGTAAACTTTTTCATTCAGTTAACGCACCATCTAAAGTAGCTATTAGCAATTTAGGAATAAAAAGTACAAGTTGCTTCAGGAAACAAACATTAAATTAGAAGAGTTTACCTGTACTCTTTCACTGCAGTCAGTTTTTCTCCACGCATGATTTAGGTAGAGTTGTCAATATTGAAGTATCCCTTGGCTGAAATTCAGAAACATTAAAATGTATGATTGCCAAACTGTTTTGAAATATTTCATTCTGGTGATCATTGCTTTAGATTTTCACTTTTATGAGTGGTTTTGTATGTTAGGGTCCTAGGGACTGGGATATACTAAAGATATATTGTTCAAAGTCTTTTAAGCAGTTTAATTTTTAGATACGGGCTTTCAAAACTGGATCACCACAGGATATTTTAAATTATCAAGGGACCACCACCTGAACTAGTATAATCAAGTTATTTGGACCTAACTACTTAATAAATGGACCTGTTAGGTTTTTTTGTTTTGTTGCATGGAGGCATTGTGAAAAAATTTACTGAGACACAAAGGGCACTGTGAATTGAGAATGTATTCCTTGTATTGTATAATAATTATAACAGGTTATTTTAAAAGAAATGACATAACAATTGGTCAAAAAATAGTTGAGCATCATGATTTTGATATAAGTATACTTCATTTAAAATTGCTTTATAGTTCTGGGCATCCCACCTTTAAGTGTCCGTTGTGTCAAGAATCAAATTTTACCAGACAGCGTTTACTGGATCATTGTAACAGCAATCACCTATTTCAGATAGTTCCTGTGGTAAGTACGCATGTTTAAGACAGTTTTCTGTTTAGATTAATCCATGCTGTTCCATTTGTTTAATTTATTTAAATTTTGGCAGGGGCATTATCGATAAGGTAGTTTTTTTGTTTTTTAATCAATAAATGATTCATGTCTGTATAGCAAAGTGAGATATTTAAAATTCCGGTAGCTCACATGATTAAAAGGGTGATGCTTATTGTGTGGGTAATGTCAGAGAATAGCCTTGTGAAGAGGGAAGTAATGAAAGATGAATCAAGAATTCATCACCAAGAAGTAACAGGACTTAACTCTATTGGTGACTCTCAGTTTCTTGCTCTATATGGATTTGGTTAGGTAGTTCTGCTGCCAGTGAAAACACATACATGTAAGAATAAAGCCAGTAGTGTTTTTAATTGTATTTTTTTAGGATCTAGGATATGAATGCATATAGCAAAGAAGGGGAGAAAATGATAGTTATATGTATGATCCTTCTTGATGTAACTTTTGAGTGTAAAAAGAGTGGTGAGACCTTTTTGATGAATGAGGGAGATAGCGCAGGACTCCAGCATTGTGTTAATGGTCATATAACTGCCAATTTGGAACATGAATTTCAGAGGTAAGTGGATTCATCTGCGGATGGAACATGATAAACAGTTGGAAGAGATACTTTTAGTTTCAGCTGAACATATAGATATGTAAATTTTTTGAAGAATAAGAAGAGAAGGAAAATATTATAAATAAAATAAGGGCTGTAGATATTTCTAACTTGTCCTAGTAGATTTACTTAGAAAAAATTATGAAAGCATATGCCAGTAACTATTGAGGAAGCCCGTAAACTCTTGCATAGGACTAAGGGAGAGACATCTGTAACTTTGCTCATTAAAAGAGGGTCAGTTGCTGTTACGTAAACACATTCAGGGCCAAAGACAGCTCCAGGAAAAATCTCTCATATCTAATAGATTTCACTTATTGCTTTTATTTTATATAGGATTACCAAATTTGTTTTCATTTCAGTATGTTATATATTCACATTTAAAAATTCACTTAAAACCTTAAGGATACAGCTTAAAGTTTACTTCATTTTTGTTTTACTTATAAATGAAATGCAGGTAATTATATCACATGTGAATTAAATGAGTACCTACCAGTTACATTGTAGGAGGTCAATTAATGATAACTTTCATTATAATAGGTATTATTAAAGGCTGGATATTGTGTTTCTATTGAAACAGTTGTGTAATTGGAGATTTAAAAAGAAGTAGAATGTTAAGAGCTCTCCTTTTTTGGTGCTTTGTTAGGTAAATGTGATTTATCTAAGATAATTTGGTTGGGGAATGAACTAGGCACAGAAATTGGTCCTTAAAGCTTTTCCTGTAGATATTTTACATAACATAGCCTGTGTTATTTAAATACCCTCAAATATTTACATTTTATTATTTTCATGTTTTATTTCAATCTCTTTTTCTTAGACATGTCCTATTTGTGTGTCTCTTCCTTGGGGAGATCCTAGCCAGATTACTAGAAATTTCGTTAGTCATCTAAATCAAAGACATCAGTTTGATTATGGAGAATTTGTGGTAAGTGAATTCTTCAAGATTAAGAAAAAGCCATTTAACAAAAAAAAATTTTTTTTAATTTAACTTTACATTAATTTTTTGAATCTAGACTTGAGTTTTGAAGCAAGCTGTTTCATGCCAGATATAAAGTAAGTTCTGTAGTTTTTAGTAAAGTAAGGGTGAACTTTGGTTTACAGAAATGGTAAAAGTTGAATTTGATACTGATAGAGGAAGAGGAAACAAACCATCAGATTAACAAAATTATATGAAAACTGTTAAGGTAAAATTGTACCTACTTACGTTAAAATTAGTATAACATATGAAGGAAGGTGCGTTTCTCATGTAGTAATTATTTTTCATGAGCTTGTTAAACTATAATAGATTTTTCACATCTACATGTTAAACACATTGTTTTGAAAAACTGGAGGGAACTTGATTATCAGGCAGCCAGGTTGAATTGGTGGATGTTAGCCTCAGTCACCTGCTTTAAAAGAGTGAGTGAGGGAAATTACATAAAATAAAAATGGATCCAAAACATGGGATTAATTTCTACATCCCAAATGTGTCATAATCTTTTTTTTTTAAATTAGATGAATTCTCATTTACTAATCGTGAAATTGTGTTTTATCCAACATCAGTGTAAATTAAAAGTTCATCTAATTCAAGATTAATCCCTGACAAAGAATGGCTGATAATTATTTTCCAATTCAGGCAAGCACAGGCATGCATGTGCAATTCTGGCAGTGACATGAATAGAATTTACAGTTTGCTCTCCAATGTTGAAATTAGATCCTTCCTGAGAAATATTTTTTTATTTTGTGGAATTTGCATCTTTTAGTTATGCTATTTCAAAGTAATTCAGAACTGTGTAAAATTCAGATGTACTCTGTTTTAGCATTTTATGAAGTAATGGAAGATTATTCTTCAATTATCATTGTAAGAAAGGTTACTTTGGGGAATGTATATTTGGATAAACTAGAATGTTTTGTGAATCACGATCTAATTTTCAGATTGCTTTATCTTGCCATAGAAAAAAATATAAAGGCTAAAAGCTGTTTTGATGAAAATGAATATAATATAAGTTTTAGTTACTTGAGATTGTCAGGAGGAAACTGATATATTTTAAAGCAAACCCATAGGACATCCAGTTGCTATCAAATAGAATTTAAGATGAGTAGTGTTATAACTAAGATGGATTAAGCTGTGTTTTTAGCTTCATGTTATGGTTAAGAAGCTTTTAATTTAGTAAATATTTATTTAAAATGTATTCCTGCAGACATCTGGCAGTCTTTTCTAGAGATGACACAAGTTTATCCAATGATTGTGGGTTGCAATTAGTTGTATCTCCATTCAGTGAATAATCCTAAGGCACTTAACTCCCTCAGATTTCATTTGCTGTGGCCCTTTCAGTTAATTATCAGTTATTCCTAAATAAATAATTACAACTGAACTTTTTAAAATTAAAGTTATGTAAATCACCTTTTAAAGGATAATATATGTAATACATGGAGTAACCTGAATAAATGAAATGTGTATATAATGTTAATCAGCCTATAGTATTGAGTATTCAGGTAAATTTGCCCTATTAACATGTTAATATTATTGTTTTTAGGATCTTCAGCTAGATGAGGAAACCCAATATCAAACTGCTGTTGAAGAGTCTTTCCAAGTAAATATCTGAAGTCCATAAACATCTTTGCATCTTTGTACCTGCAAGTGCCATCTTTAAGGGGAGAACTACATAAAGTCATCATTTCAGTAACTTGATGTGTATATTAATAAAAGTAATTCACTCTATTGTTTTAGTTTTTTAACTGAAAAATAAAGGTGGGACATGTAACAACTTCATTCTCTTGATAAATTAAAAAATGAAAGTTATATTAGCTTTAAAAGTATAAAAAAGAATTATATTTCACCAGTGTAATGGTGAAAAGGAAACCCCTGTTGTACATTTATCTTTTTTGTTACATATTCTTGAATTTTTCATAATGTTGCTTTTGAAATTTGGTAAAGTTTCTAACATTTACTTTATTGTATACTTGTAACACACAGTAGCAAATTCTGAAAAATGTGATTGATATAAACCTAACAAATCTGAGCCAGTTATCAGAGATGCAGAGTAGAAACTTGAAGTGTTAAATGGAACAATCCAAAGTAAAATGGAACAATCCAAAGTAAACTTTTTATAAAATTCATTCTAGCTGAAGAATTCCACTTTAAGAAAATTGTATTTATATAACTTTTAGTATTTTTGAAGACTAGTGAGATTTCTTTAATAAATTTAACTCTTTAAAAAGTGAAAGCTCATTGTAAAGATGTTTTCTTTTTGGTATTAGGTAATAAAGAGAAAAATTTATTTCTTTGGTGGGCAGTTGGTAATTTCAATCTTGTTCATGTGGCCAATTTCTGAGCCTAAAATATAGTAAGCTGGAAGACAGCTCTTTGGCCTCATAATTTCTCAATAGCCACTATTTCTGATTAGCTAAGATTAAACATTAAATATTTTCAGTTGGTGAAATTATATTCTGTATATATTTACATGAGAGGTTTGACTTCATTATTTCTCAGTTTAGAATTTCAAAGTTAAAGATGTATATGTATATATACATATATGTATGGATGTATACGTACATATATATATGCATGCAGTTTGTCAGGTTATATACAGAATTTCCATAAAGGATTTTTAAAATAGACAAGCAATATGAAGTGTTTATCTGATTCGATCAAAATTTTGTACATCACCAAATTTTTAGAAAAATAGTCAAATGCTAAGTGGGCTCCTTGGCTGCTATTACTAACCTTAATTGTGTTTACGCACGCGCGCGCGCACACACACACAGGCACACAATACCTGTTAATGTGGTGCTCATTTGTTATTTTCAAAGATAAGATAATGTGTGACCGTGAAGTAGTTGGTTTCTACCAGCCATTCTCTTTCACTACTGTTTAGTTAAAGCCGGATTTGTTCGTAACATTCATTCATGAGACTCATAAACTATCTTGTACTAGAACGCCCAAATCCCAGACGAAAGGATGAAGAGTGGATTTGCTGACATTCCATACTAATATACATTGTTTAGGCTTTCTTTAAAATAAATAACTAAAAGAAGGTAAAGGAAAATCTCAGAAGTAGTGTGCTGCTAATACATACATATATTGTATAAAAAGTGTATTTTGGTTTTGTTAAAACCCTTTTTGACTTTTCTACGATGAACATTTTTAACTTTATTTAATAAAAACATTAATTTTGGAAGTGGAGTTTTGTAAAAACCTTTTTGGCCAGTCAGTAATGACTATTTATCAATAGTAATAACAATCACCAAAAAAAAAAAACCCCCCAAAACCATACTTACAGATGAACATGCCTTGGATCTGTCATTCTAAAGATTGATTTTTACTATGTGCTTGAATATTTTCTCTGCAATTACATGAGGGTAATTTTTAAGAATAGCTGTTTAGTAAACGATTTTTCAAAGGAGACTTTTGGACCATAAATTTTTTTTTCCAGTTTAAAGCAATATTTTTAGTTTCTTTCAAAGTTTAATACTTTCAGTATGTCAAATCAAACTATTTTGGGGTTTGAGAAGTTTCTTAAAGGCAAACTGTGGTAGAAATTTTCTTGATGAATTGTGTTTTGAAGTATTGTGGATGAGTTAAATATCAATAGTCTTGTGGTTTCTTTAAAGCTTTTTTCATAAGGAAAATACTGACTTTATTTGTTGTTATCTGAGAACTCCTGAGTGTGGAAGTGAATGTTTAAAATTCCCCCTCCTTTTGTTAATGGATTGGGAATAGAGACAGGCTTTACAGATTTACAGTTTAAATTCATGAAAAAAGTCCTTATTTTTAATATTGTCAATAGCTGAGGCATGATAAAGGAGAGAAACTGTATTGATAGTTAAATACCGAAATTTCATTTTACCTTACTTAGTAAAGCTATTTCCTTCAACAAATTATAGTTCATGCTGTTAATTTTATTTCAGATGTGTTGCTTTATTTTTTCAATTAAAAGTGGTTTTCTCCTACTTGCGTGTCTAATTAAAATTTTGTCTAGGGGCAAACATAACATTTAATTCCCATAGCTCACTCCTGAAAGACATGTTGGAGATAACCTCCCCCCCCCCCCTTAAAATAGATAGGTTTATAAAGTTAAATCCAGCATATAGCATCAGCATGTGGTAGATTTCTCCTATTTTATATTTATTTCAAATGTTAATTTATAAAGTATTTTATGAAGGGTTCATGCAGCAAAATTTTTAAGCCCTGTTACTGGCCATGCAGAAAGCTAATTAATAACTGGATTGGTTAACAAACCACTTTTATATGGAAAAATTACCCTTAAGCAAGACATATTAGGGGCATAAGAACATATTGCCTAATGTAATGTTATATACTTTTTTGGCTGCTTTAGTAAGTGTTACGATCTTCAGTGAACTTACAGAAGCTCTTCAGGGCTGCTTTTCAAATAAAGAATGAACCTTTTATGTGGGTGACATCTTAGTATATGTAAAAAAGGTGTGACCCGGAAGACATGTAAATATATGTAGTGTAAAAATTATAGAAATATAAAGTGCTCATTCCACTATAACATTTAATGTGCACTATAATTTTCTAATTATGCAGTAAAATTTTGATTAAAAACAGGGAATGGAGATTAGTTATGTTAAGGGATTAAAAGGAGGCTATAGGAACTTCAGGAAAATGGGTATGATAGCCCACCCTCTACAGCAGCTTTCCAATCCTGGGATCAAGAGAGGATAGTTGGCACACTCTTTTCCACCCTTAATGGGGAAGATAAATGATACATGTGTGTATTCCATTACATGCTTGATTGACAAACTTTGTATTAATCCGTACCATACAATTTCCTATGTAACAGGAATTCTGAAGAATATAGTGGTGAAAGACGCGTTGCAGACTTCTAGATGAGCAGGGTGGGGGACGGGGCAAATGAGGAGACTAATAATCAGGTGAGTTATATGAGACAAGAGGGGGGAGAAATTCCATATCTGCCTAAATGGGCAATAATGGTCCCTAATACTGAAAATGCACAAACTGAACATAACCTGAATAATCAGCTCTTAGATAAGAAAAAAATATTTCTAGAATCCTGTAAGTCCCCTTATTCCTACTTCCAATCAGAATTCCCAATCACCCCTCTCCTTCCTTGAGCACCAGATTGTTTTGCCTGCTTTAATATTTACATAAATGTAGCCATGGTATGTTTTTATTTCTAGCTCCTTTTGCACAATATTTTCAATTTTTGTCTGTTTTTTCTTTTAGTCAGCGGCTCCCTGTGAGAATTTGTGTTTTGTCCACGTCAGAAAAGCTTAGTAGTCCAGAATTGCTTTTTAATATGTTTTTTGAAATTTGTATTAAATGTATTTCAAGTTACTCTTTCACATGTTGGCATCTAGGGATGCCAAATCTAGGCAAAATCTAGGGTAAAAACTGGCTCATCTCCTTGTAATAACCAAAGAAAGCTGGGTAAAGTGTCTAACCAAATGCTCTTGCCTAACCTGTTCCATAAGCTCCGTATGGGATGTTCTTTTCAGGGCATTTTTGTAGGGATGGGATTTTAATAAAGTATATAAGGAGTTTATTTTCTGGGAATAGAGTCAATAACTGCCAGTTGGAACTAAGGGGACGCAAAAGAGGGAGTAAATGGATCTCTACTGGGGGACTTCCAGCAACATTTAAAACTACAGCATAGTTTTTTGAAATGGTGTGATTTCAAAACAATCTGGTTTTGAGATTTTGCAGGTTAACACTTGTGTATATTGAACAAATTAGCCTCTCACCTCAGTGAATAGTTGTGAAGACTAAATGGGTTAATACAGGCTTGGAAAGGAGCCTATTGTCTTTACAATTACTGTATATTCAGTACAGATCTACCAGTTGTATTAATATCTGGCAGGTCTTACTTCAGTCTCTGTAAAATCCTACCAGGAAAGTCTGGAATGTTTCTTTTTCTTTTCTTCCTTTTTTCTAGAATATCTAACATACCTAAAGGGGTATTAGTCTTTATTTGCTAGCTTCAACTATTTTTGTATGAAGATTTAAGACACTGTAAGAAGTACAAATATCCCAAAGAATGAGAAATTCTAAATAAGGAATAATACATTTTCAAGAATAATCTTCATAATGAACTATCAGCTGATGATCACTTTGTAATGAAATGTATGCCCAGGATTTATTATGAGAAATTTACTTAACCCACTTTTATTTTTAACATTCCTGGTTCTTAGCCACCAGTTTACATGGAGAAACCATGGTCTCTGGAAGAAAACTTATTTTGCAATGTTAACATTATTTGGCCTTTTTGCAAATCTCTTTAATATCCAGCTTAATGGAAGACAGTTGGAGTCTTATCTCTGCTTCTTCATTCAATCTGTTGGATATGTTTTGGTTGAAGGATATGAAAAAAATTTAGTCAGATAATGGGAGAAAAGGGAGGAGTAGCTTAATAACCTTCTTTAGATAATTGGATATTTGATACTATACCAAAACTCAATAAATGGTAGTTTCTTAAAAGTTAGTTGCAATCTGAAACTATGTCAATAGACTGTATATACAGTTACAGTAAGATCCATTGGTTTGTCTTGCACTTTGAATCTTTTATGCATGGTTTTGTAACTGTGCATTGGTCAGTTGGAACATATGAGTTATGCAGCTCTTTCAAATGTTAACACATATTTAATATATCATACGATGTTAATATAACATCACCATTGATCTTACCAGTCTTTAAAATTCTGGAAGCTGAGAAGTTCACTGTAACTTTTCAAAAATTCTAATCTTCACTTAAAACCTCAAATTTTATAGTTGGTGACAAATAGTTTTCCCTGAAGTGTGATAGGCTCACTTCATTCATTTTTTTGAGAAAATGTCTGCCAAATACACGAGACTGAATTAACATGGCTTGTCAGTCTTTCTTTAAAGGAAAAAAATGGCTGTGACATGAAAAACAGCAGTTTTGAGCTCACAACTCAAAACACTTGCACAAATACATTTCTTTAGGATAGCCACTACATTATTATGCAGAAGTGCTTTGTGTGTACTTCCCATTTCATCAAACAATATTAAAAAGATACATAAGGGTCAAATTTTAATACAATTAAAGTTTCCTCTGCTTCTTTCATTCAGGGCATTTGTAAGTAAAGTTTCTGTGTTCTTTTACTATACTGAGTGCATAATGGTGAAGAAGATAGTAACTAGGACACTGGGTGCTCTTGTCTTGATTCCTGCTAAGGCACTGGCAGTGCAAATGTCAATATGGTGAGAAAGACAAATAAATGTCTTAGTATTATTTTGAAAATATTTTTGACCTCACAGACCCCCCTGAAGTTTTTCAGAGAACTACAGCTCCCCACCCCAGAGTTCATGGACCACGCTTAGTGAGGAACTGTTGATGTATACCATATTTTATAAGTTAAAATTATCTTAGCACATTCTTTCATTTTCTTAATGGTGTCTTGAAATGCCAAAATTTTAAATTTTGATGAGGTCCAATTGATGAATTGTTTCTTTCATGGACTGTGCATTTAGTGTCATATCTAAGAAATCATTGCCTAACCCAAGATCTTGAAGATTTTTTTTTTTCCCCTAAAAGTTTATAGTTTTTGCTCTTAATATTTAAGTCTATGAGCCATTTGGGTTAATTTTTCTGTAAGGTGTGAGCTAAGAGTCTAAGTTCATCTGTTTTCACGTGGATATCCAGTTATCCCAGTACAATTTGTTTAAAAGGCTATCCTTTCCCCAAAGAATTCACTTGGCACCTTTGTTGAAAATCGTTGACCAAAATTATATGGTTTTATTTCAGTCCTCAGTTCTTTTCCACTGACCTATATGCTTATCCTTATACGAATACCATACTGTCTTGATAACTGTAACCTTGTAAGTTTTAAAATCAAGAAGTAAGTCTTCCAACTTTGTTATTTTTCAAAATTGTTTTGGTTATTATAGGTCTTATGTATTTCCATAAAAATTTCAGGATCTACTTGTTAGTTACTGCAAATAATTGGTACACTTTAAGTTTAAGGTAGAAGCTCCTTTTAAAAAGCAACCTCCTATCATATATTTAATGGGCCTGTAATGAATGTATGTAGTTAAAAAAAAAAATCTACCATGGAATGTGATCCTGAATATAAGAAAACAGCAGTTTTCTAAACATTATGTATTGGGCTATATTGACGAAATTATTCATAGAAAATACTCTCGGGGAGCCAACACAATTACCATTTACAGGATTCTGGTTTCCTCTTGTTCTACCTAGAATCTAAGCAAGACATTGTTATTATTTCCTAGCACAAATGTATTCTTTAAAATTATTAAAAAAAAAAAAAAAATCCTGACTTTTAAAACATCAAACATATAACCCATGAAAGAAAAAGTTGATAAGTTGTACTTCATGGAAATTAAACTTTTGCTCTGTAAAAGATACTTTTAAGAGAATGAAAAGATAAGCCTTTAACTGGGAGAAAATATTTGCAAAGTACATATCTGATAAAGGAATTATATCTAAAAATATACAAAGAACTCTTAAAACTCAATAAGGAAACAACCCAATTAAAAAGTAGGCAAGATCAACATGATGATGTAAGACATCCCCTGGAACACCCTCCCCAGAGATTCAATGAAAACAACAACAACGACAACAAATTTTAGAACTCCGGAGGAAGGCTGAGACAGGAGAAAGATTCCACAAATGCTGAATTGAAGAAAGAAAAATATCAGGTAGGAAACTTCAACCCAGACCAGCCAATCCTCTTTGCTCCCTCTCACGCAATCCCACACAGTTTGGGAGGTGCCCAGAGGCAGTGGCTGGCATCCCTCCCACCAGGGACAGACTATACAAACACAGCAGTGTTAGATCCCCATGCATATCCAGACACACAAGCCCAGTCCACAGAGACCCAGGGCAGAACACAAGCCAGTGAAGAGTGCTAAATACAAAAAGGCCCCAAGGAGGAGCGTCCAGAATCTAGGATTCAAGACGGAATGACAGAACCTACTTCTTCCCCAAATGCAGTGAGTAGCCAGGCAGAAATGGTTTGATTCAACTGTTCGAGGACAGGGGAAGAAAACACTACACCCAGGGAAGTGTGGGATGAAGACAGAAACCATGGTCAGAGACTGTAATTCTGCCTGTGGCTCTTGACACCCATCCCTCACCCTTAAGGAAAGCAATACTGAGCATCCTGGTACCTGCTTGGGGGACAGCCGTGGGCTGGGACTGCTGTGGGATGATGCAGTCCAACACTGAGCCAGATATTGACCTGGCAAAGTGAGAACATAGGATTCTATAGTTTCAGCCCCTCCAAGTCAGATGGTGGGGTACCATGGTTTCAACAGCTCCAGTGGTGAAATAGATAGTCAAATATTACCATCTGCTGGGCAGGCCAGGAAGTTCAAGGAAAAAGGGCTTTGGGGAGTCTTTCCAGACTCTATCCCAGGGCCCACTGGAGCTGGGCTACATCTCCTGAATGGTGCCCAGCCCTGTTTCGGCTTGGAAAAACTGATGATCCAACTGTCAAAGGAGTGCCTAGATATACAGAACCAAGAAAAAAAAAATCCTAGAGAAGAGAAAGAAACCAACATTCAGAATAAATGCATCAAGATAATCAGATGACCAGGTATAAGCAAAATCACAAGAATGAAGAAAGATATGGTTCAAACAAAGGAATTAAGAAGTCAAAGATGACAAAAAATTTGGAACTGATCAAAGATCTTCAAACAAATTTCCTAAACAAATTCAACAAGATGGCTAAAGAGACAAAGGACATTAAAAAGACACTAGGTGAGAAATAGAAGAATTTGAAAGAATACACAGAAAACTATCAGATCTTACAGAAATGAAAGACATTGTAGATGAAATTAAAAATATACTGGAGACACAAAACAGCAGATTTAAAGAGGCAGAAGAAAGGACAAAGAGCTAGAAGACAAATTCAACCAACGAATAAATGGAGAAAACAATGAAAAACTTTGAGCAGGGTCTCAGGGAAATGATGGGCAACTTGAAGTGCAGAAACATACGCATCATAGGTGTTCCACAAAGAGAAGAGAAGGGAAAAGGGCTAGAAGAATATTTGAGGAAATAATGGTGGAAAACTTCCCAATCCCTATAAAAGATATAAATATGCTAAACAAAGAAGGCCAACATACTCAAAACAGAATAAATCTGAATAGGCACACTCCAAGGTACATACATATCAGACTGTAAAATGCCAAAGAGAAGAAAAGAATACTGAAAGCAGCAAGAGAAAAGTGATTCACCACATACAAGGGAAGCCAGGTAAGATAAAGGGCTGATTTCTCATCAGATACCATGGAGGTGGGAAGGCAGTGATATGCTATATTTAAGATAATGAAAGAGAAAAATTGCCAGCAAAGAATTCTTTATCCAGCAAAGCTTTCCTTCAAAAATGAGGATGAATTTAAAATATTCACAGATAAACAGAAGCTGAGAGAGTTCTTTAACAAGAGACCTGCCCTATAGGAAATACTAAAGGGAGTACTTCTGGCTGGAAAAAAAAAAAGACAAGACTTGGAGGAGAGTATAGAAATGAAGATTATCAGTAAGAGTAACTAAAAGGACAAAAAGAAAAAATAGGTCTGGCAAATAAAAGGCAAAGGATAAAATGGTTGAAGTAAAGACTGCTTTTACAAGTAATAACTGTTAATGGATTAAACTCTTCAATCAAAAGACACAGATTGGCATACTGGCTAAAAAAAAAATATGATCCATCTATATATGCTGTTCTCAAGAGATTCATTTTAGACTCAAACAAATAGGTTGAAAGTGAAAGGATGGAAAAATATACTCCACACAAGCAGTAACAACAACAAAAAGCTGCACTACCTAAACTAATATCAGATAAAACAGACTTTAAATGCAATAAGTTATACGATACAAAGGACACTATAAATATATATAAAAATACAATTCACCAAGAAGAAATAATCATAAATATTTATGTACCTAATAAAAGTTCTCCAGAGTACATGAGGCAAACACTGGCAAAATGGAAGGAAGTAATAGATGATAGAGACTTCAACACACCATTCTCTTCAATAGATAGAATATCTAAACAGAGGATAAATAAGGAAACAGAAAACCCAAATAACATGATAAATGAACTAGGCCTAACAAACATATATAGAAATCTGCACTCCAAAACAGCCAGTTATACATTCTTCTCAAGTGTACATGGATCATTCTTCAACATACATCACATGCTGGGGCACAAAACAGGTCTTAATAAATTTAAAAAGATTGAAATTATACAAAGCACTTTCTCTGATCATAATGGATTGAAGCTGGAAATCAATAACAGCTGAAGAACTGAAAAATTCCCAAATATATGGAGGTTAAACAAGATGCTCTTAAATAATCAGTGGGTCAAATTAGAAATTGCAAGAGAAATCAGTAAATACATCAAGATGAATGAAAACGACAACATATCAAAACATACAGGAGAGGCATGACAAGATGGTGGAGTGGGGAGGTGTGGGTTTTAGTTACTCCTCTGGTGCAGTTGGTAGATAGCCAGGAACTGCTGGACACCAGAGCACAGAGGAATCTGAGTTTGGACATACTTCATACAACACTCACAAACACATGGAGCAGCTGAGATCAGCAAAATCTGTAAGTTCTCATGGCCAGGGGGCCGGTGCCCCTCCCTGTCAGGCACAATCCCCAGGGAGAAGGGGCAGTCAGTGCTGAGAACTAGGAGGGAAAACTGCAGTTGCAGCACTGATCAACAAACTCAGACTGCTGAACAAAAACTCCAACCGTAAATAAACTGAGACCAGACACTGGAGAATCTGGGAGCAGTCAGCCCAGTGGAGAGGAGATAGGGCTAGCAAAACAGCAAAAATAAGTAAATAAAAAATAAAAACAGAGGCTTCTGAGTTGGGGGTGAAGATAATACGAAGAAGGGCCAGGCTCACACAGAATCAGGCACATATGCAAATCCAGGGGCCATGGCCCTTCTCTGAAAATCTCGTTTTTTTTGGTTTCTTGATTGTTCCTTAATTGCCTCCAACTCCTTGTCTTTTTGCATTTCAGTAGCCCATCAGAACTGCAAGGACGGAATTAAAGGGCTTTTCTTTAAATAGTCTATACTGGGCCCTTCTTTTTCTTTTTCTTTATGCTTCTCTTTTTTAAATAACTATTTTAAGAAACCCATTACAGAAAGCCTCAAAGACTTGCTATTTGGACCCAGGCAAAAGCAGAGCTGAGAGAGCTCTGGGAGACAAAGCAATAAGTCTAGTGGCAGAGAAAATTCACTAAAGATCATAACTTCCCAAGAAAAGGGGGACATGGCCCAGCTCCAGTGGCAGCCCTCCTTTAGGGAACTCAGACCCCAGGGGCTGAAATTCAGAAAACGGCTCCAGTCAGCCATGCACCTGATAGGGTCAGGGTCACCAGGAGAACTAAAGGCTCCATACCTCCTCACACTGGTGGGGGAGCTGCGGGTTGGCAAGCACCACCTGCTGGATAGCACAAAAAGGCACAGAGTCTAAAGGCCTTACAGGAGGGTCTCATTCTCAAGGAAACTCCATACCCTCCTCCTGAGACCTGGGCCTCTCTGGGTTGGGAAAACCTGACTGGGGTGGACCATATCTGAGGAGACCCCACACAAAAAGGCTACACAGAGACAGGGCAAGAAACAGAAAAACAAGAGATGAAAACCTCTGGTCAACTAAATAGAATCTAAATTAGAGGTCTAGAATGAACAGAACTGAACACCAAAGGCTAGAGAAAAAAGCCAACCAACAAGAAAACTGTGCTGGTTTGAATGTACTATGTTCCCCAGAAAAAGCCATATTCCTTGATGCTGCCTTGTGGGGCAGACGTTTTGGTGCTGATTAGATTTGCATGGAAATGCGCCCCACATAACTGTAGGTGATAACTCTGATGAGATATTTCCATGGAGGCGTGACCCCACCCATTCAGGGTGGGCCTTGATCAGTGGAGCCATATAAATGAGCTGAAGGGCAGAGGGAACTCAGTGCAGCTGTGAGTGAGTGACGTTCTGAAGAGGAGCTACAGCCAAGAGGGACACTTTGAAGAATGCACAGCAACTGAGAGAGGAGCTGCAGATGATGGGACAGTTTGAAGACAGCAGTTGAAAGCAGACTTTTGCTCTGGAGAAGCTGTGAGAGGAAAAACGCCCCAAGAGCAACTAAGAGTGACATTTTTGAGGAACTGCAGCCTAGAGAGGAACGTCCTGGAAGAAAGCCATTTTGAAACCAGAACTTTGGAGCAGATGCCAGCCACGTGACTTGCCAGCTAACAGAGGTTTTCCGGATGCCATTGGCCATCCTCCAGTGAAGGTACCCGGCTGCTGATGTGTTACCTTGGACACTTTATGGCCTTAAGACTGTAACTGTGCAACCAAATAAACCCCTTTTATAAAAGTCAATCCATTTCTGGTGTTTTGCATTCTGGGAGCAGTAGCAACCTAGAACAAAAATCCTAGGCAAAAGAGTGAAAATGAGCTCCAGAATAAACTAATCAAGAAAGTCAGATGCCTAGACAGCTTAAGATAATGAGCCATACTAGGAAACACAAAAATATGGACCAATCAAGGGAACAAACAAATAGTTCAACCAAGATACAGCAGTTGAGGCAACTAATGCTAAATCAATTCAATGAACTGAAGGAAGAACTAATTAAAGATGTTCAAACAAATCTCCTACATCAATTCAAAAATCAAGTCAATGAACCGAGGGAAGATATGGCAAAAGAAATGAAGGATGTAAGGAAGACACTACATGACCATAAAGAAGTTGTCATGAACTTGAGAAAACAAATGACAGAACTTACGGGAATGAAGGGCACAATGGAGGAGATGAAAAAGACAATGGAGGGATACAACAGTAGGTTTGAACAGGCAGAAGAAAGTATCAGTGATTTGGAAGACCAACATTTGAATTCATACACAAAAAAGAACAGATGGTGAAAAGAATGAAAAAATACAAAGCAGGGTCTTAGAGAGCTGAGTGACAATATGAAGCACACAAATATACGTGTTCTGGGTATCCCAGAGGGAGAAGAGAGGGGAAAAGGGTCAGAAAGAATAATAAAAGAAATGATCACTGAAAATTTCCCAACTTTTATGGAAGAGAAAATTACAGATTCAAGAAGTACAGCACACCCCAAACAGAATAGACCCCAATAGACCTACTCCAAGACACTTACTGATCAGATTGTCCAATGTCAAACACAAAGAGAGAATTCTGACAGCAAGAGAAAAGCAATCCATCACATAAAAGGGAAGTTTGATAAGACTATGTACAGATTTCTCCTCAAAAACCATGGAGGTGAGAAGACAGTGGTACAATATACTTAAAGATACTGAAAGAGAAGAACTGCCAGCCAAGAATTCTATATCTGGCAAAACTGTCCTTCAAAAATGAGGGAGGGATTAAAATATTTCCAGACAAATAGACACAGAGAGTTGGTGAATAAGAGACCAGTGCTACAGGAAATAAAAGGGAGTGCTACAGGCTGATAGGAAAAGACAGGAGAGAGAGGTTTGGAGAAGAGTGTAGAAATGAAGTTTATCAGGAAGAGTAAAAGGAGAGAGAGGAAAAAATAAGACATGACATATAAAATCCAAAAGACAAAATGGCAGAAGAAATTACTGCCCTTACAGTAACAACAATAAATGTTAATGGATTAAACTCCCCAATAAAAAGACACAGACTGGAAAAGGATAAAAAAAAACAGGACCCATGTATATGCTATCTACAAGAAACTCACTTTAGACACAAGGACAATAATAGGCTGAAAGTGAAAGGTCAGAAAAAGATATTTCATGCAAACAGCAACCAGAAAAAAGTGGGAGCAGCTATATTAATATCAGACAAATTAGACTTCAAAAGTAAACAATTAAAAGAGACAAGGACACTATATTAATAAAAGGATCAGTTCATCAAGAAAACATAACAATCATAAATATTTATGCATCAAGCCAGGGTGCCCCAAAATTCATGAGGCAAATACTGAGAATATTGAAAGAAGTAGATAACTGTACAGTAATAGTTGGAGATTTCAATACACTGCTCTCATCAATGCATAGAACATCTATACAGAGGATTAATAAGGAAACAGAGATGTTGAATTGTATGATAAATGAACTAGACTTGATAGACATTTATAGAACACTACACCCCACAAAGTCAGATATACATTTTTCTCAAGTGCTCATGGAACATTCTCGAGGATAGATCACACGTTGGGTCACAAAGCAAGTCTCAACTAGTTTTAAAATATTGATATTATAAAAAATACTATCTCACATCATAATGGAAAGAAGTTGGAAATAAATAACAGGCAGAAGATTGTAAAATTCAAATATATGGA
The DNA here is from genome assembly GCF_015220235.1 of Choloepus didactylus. NCBI lineage: Eukaryota > Metazoa > Chordata > Mammalia > Pilosa > Megalonychidae > Choloepus > Choloepus didactylus. The sequence continues at coordinate 48,381,220 of NC_051322.1, read as the reverse complement.
GACTAAACAACACACTCCTAGAAAACCAGTGGGGAAAGGAAGAAATTACAAGAGAAATTAGTAAATATCCTGAGGCAAATGACAATGAAAATGCAACATATTAAAACTTATGGGATGCAGCAAAGGCATGCTGAGAGGGAAATTTATTGCCCTACATGACTATATTAAAAGAGAAGAGAGAGCAAAAATTCAGGAATTAACTGTCCACCTGGAGGAACTAGAGAAAGAAAAGCAAACTAATCCCAAAGTAAACAGAAGAAAAGAAATAACAAAGATTAGAGCAGAAATAAATGAAACTGGGAACATGAAAACAGTAGAGAGAATCAATGAAACCAGAAGCTGGTTCTTAGAGAAAAAAAACAAAAAGAATCAACAAAATTGATGAACCCCTAGGTAGGCTAACAACAACAACAACAAAAAAGAGTGGATGCAAATAAATACAATCAGAAATGGGAAAGGAAACATTACTGACCAAGAAGAAATAGATGACCTCAACAAACCAATCACAATAAAGAGATTGAGTCAGTCATCAAAAAGCTCCCAAAAAAGGAAAAGCTCAGGACCAGATGGCTTCACATGTGAAGTCTACCAAGCATTCAAAACAGAATACCAATCTTGCAAACACTCTTCAAAAAAATTGAAGAGGCGGGAAAGCTACCTATGATGGTTGGGTTCATGTGTCAACTTGGTCAGTTAATGGTACTCAGGTGTCTGGTCAAACAAACACTGGCCTAACCATTACTGCAAGGACATTTGTGGCTGGTTATAAACCAGAAGGCTGGTTTATTAAATCAGTCAATTGGCTGAAGCTGTGACTGATTACATCCACAAAGGGCAAATTTTCCACAATGAGAGACTGTGGTCAGCTGGATTCAATCCAATCAGTTGAAGACTTTTAAGCAAGACAGAGAACCTTCACTTCACTTCTTCAACTGACCAGCAAAGCATTTCCTGAGGAGTTCATCAAAGTTGCCAGTTCATTGCCTGAAGAGTTCAGCGAACATCCTCATTGGAGTTGCCAGTCTTCTGCCTGCCCTATGGAATTTGGACTCGCACATACCCACAGTTGCATGACACACTTTTTTTTCTTTTACTTTTAATTTTGAAATAAATTCAAACTTACAGGACAGTTGCAAAAATAATACAAACTCCATATACAGAACTCCAGCCTACCTCAACCCCCCCTCCACCGATAGCCAGATCTATCAACTTTAATATTTTGTCACTTTATCATTTCTTTCTTTCCCTCCCTCCCTATCATCCATCATCTATTGCTTTGTCTTCTGAACATATGAGAGCAAGTTGCACACAGTGTTGAACAAATAATATAATTCACATATACATTTTCTATGAACAAGAATATTTATTTATGTAATCACATTAAATATAGTTAAGAAATTCAAGAAATTTAATATTGATATAAAGATTACATTCCATATTTCATTTTTTTTTATGTCCCAATTGTGTCCTTTTGAACCTTTTCTCCTCTATTCTTAGATCTCATCCAGGATCATCTATGACATTTATTTGTAATTATCTATTTAGACTGTCTTTTTTTTCAATTGTGGAAACATATATACAGCCTAAATCTTCCCATTCCAACCCCTCCCAAGCATTCCATTTATGGGATTAATCACATTCACAATGTTGCAATGCCATCAACTTCCCACCATCCATTACTAGAAATTTCCCTTCACCCCAAACAGAAACCCTACACTCATTTCTTATTAACTCCCCATTGCCCCTTCCCCCTCTTCTCATAACCCATACTCTACTTTATATCTCTATGATCATATTCTCTGCTACTTTCTTTGCGCTTACCATGGGCTTAAATTTAACATCCTAAATCTATAACAATCTTGTTTTCTTTGATACCAACTTAACTTCAATAGGACACAAACTATGTTCCTATACTCCTCCATTCCGCCACCTTTATGTAGTTCTTGTCAAAAATTACATATTTTACATTGAGTCCAGAACCACTGATTTGTCATTACACTTTATGTATTTTAGATCCTGTAGGAAGAAAATTGTGGAGCTACAAATCAAAAATATAGTAGTATTGGTATTTATATTTACCATGTGATCTTTACTGGAAATATTTATTTCTTTATGTGGTTTCAGTGAATTGTTAAGAGTCCCTTCCTTTCAGCCTGCACAATTCCCTTTAGCATGTCTTATGGGACTGATGTACTGGTGAGGAAGTCCCTCAGCTTTTGATTATCTGGGAATGTTTTCATCTCCCCCTCATTTTTAACCTCCAGGTGTTCGTGAATTTTCTAAGTCTCTGATAGTTATTGACTTCTAATTGTATTCCACTGTGGTCAGAGAATGTGCTTTGAATAATTTCATTTTTTTAAAATTTATTGAGGCTTGTTTTATGTTCCAGCCTATGGTCTATTCTGGAGAAAGTTCTGTGATCACTAGAGAAGAATGTATCCTGGTGACTTGGGATGTGATGTTCTATATATGTCTGTTAAATCAAATTCATTTATCAGATTGTTTAGGTTTTCAATTTCCTTATTGGTCTTCTGTCTGGTTGATCTATCTATAGGAGAGAGTGATGTGTTGAAGTCTCCCACAATTACTGTGGAAACATCCACTGCATCCTTTAGTTTTGCCAGTGTTTGTCTCATGTATTTTGTGGCACCATGATTGGGTGCATAAACGTTTATGATTGTTATTTCTTATTGTTGAATTGTCCCTTTTATTAGTCTGTAGTGGCCTTCTTTGACTCTCATAACATCCTTGCATTTAAAGTCTATTTTATCTGAGATTAATATTGCTACTCTACCTTTCTTTTTGCTGTAGCTTGCAGGAACTATTTTTTCCATCCTTTCACTTTCAATTTCTTTGTGTCCCTATGTCTACAATGAGTCCCTTGCATGCAACATGTGGATGGTTCATATTTTTTGATCCATTCTGCCAATCTATATCTTTTAATTAGGAAGTTAATCCATTTACATTCAACGTTATTACTGTGAGGGCATTTCTTGAATCAGCCATCCTATCCTTCAGTTTATGTTTGTCAGATATATTTTTCCCTCTCTTATTGTCCTTTAATGAACCAATATTGAATCTCTTTAGTACTGAACCTGTCTCCATCTCTCTCTCTCCTTTCTGTTTCTCTGTCAGTAGGACTCCCTTTAGTATCTGAAGTAGGGCAGGTCTTTTATTAGCAAAATCTCTCAGCATTTGTTTGTCTGTGAAAAATTTAAGCTCTCCCTCAAATTTGAAGGAGAGCTTTGCTGGATAAAGTATTCTTGGTTGGAAATTTTTCTCTCTCAGAATTTTAAATATGTCATGCCACTGCCTTCTCGCTTCCATCGTGGCCGCTGAGTAGTAACTACTTAGTCTTATGTTGTTTCCTTTGTATGTGGTGAATTGCTTTTCTCTTGCTGCTTTCAGAACTTGCTCTGTCTCTTCCATATTTGATAGTCTGATCAGAATATGTCTCAGAGTGGGTTTATTTGGTTTTATTCCATCTGGAGTTTGCTGGGCATTTATGCTTTGTGTATTTACATTGTGTAGAAGGTTTGGAAAGTTTTCCCCAACAATTTCTTTGAATACTCTTTCTAGACCTTTACCCTTCTCTTCCCCTTCTGGGACACCAATGAGTCTTATATTTGGATGTTTTATTTTATCTCTCATATCCCTGAGGTCCATTTCAATTTTTTTCCCCATTCTTTCTTCTGTTCTTTCATTTTCCATTCTGTGGTCCTCAAGGTCACTGATTCATTGTTCAGCTTCCTCTAGTCTTGTACTATGAGTATCCAGAATCTTTTTAATTTGGTCAACAGTTTCTTTTATTTCCATAAGATCATCTATTTTTTTAATTTACTCTTGCAATTTCTTCTTTATGCTCTTCTAGGGTCTTCTTCATGTCCTTCATATCTTGTGCCATGCTCTTCTTCATGTCCTTTATATCCTGTGCCATGCTCTCATTGTTTGTCTTTAGTTCTTTGATTAATTGCTCCAAGTACTGTGTCTCTTCTGATCTTTTGATTTGGGTGTTTGGGTTTGGGTTATCCATATCATCTGGTTTTTTCACGTTTTAAAATTTTCTCTTGTTTTTGGGCTCTTGGCATTTGCTTTACTTGATAGGGTTCTTTTAGAATATGTAGAATTATTCAAAGACTAATCTCTAATTTGTGAGATCTACAGCTTGGTGGCGTACACTTTCTCTAACCAGCAGATGGCGTCCGCAAGTCACCTATTCCTCTCAAGTCAGTTCTCACCAACTTTGTCTTTGTGGTGTGTGGGGGTCTGATTCTTGTGGGGTCCAATTGGTGCACCAAGTTTGGGTGTGTTGTTGGTGCTGTCTGCCCTGAATGTGGGGTGAGTGTCTGAGTGGTTAGGGAGGGAAGGCAGCTTTAATAATCAAACCTCCCAGGTGTTCCTGGAGATTTAAGGCTGTTGCAAGAGTCTAAAACTTCATTTCAGTCTCACCACAGATTGTCTCTGTTGCTGACCCACAAGTCCTTGGTATTGGCGTATGGTCCCTGGAAAATCCGAGTGGGTCCCTCTTTCAAGCCGTGCCCTCCTGAGGCCTCTGCTGAGGGAAGGCTGTGCTACATCACAAGTGCGCACCATCCCTCAAGAGAAGTTTTGGGCCGCCAGGCCATGTAGGTGTGTCCCCAGCCTGCTGTAAGGATGGCTGAATGGGGCGTGTTAACATCCCCCTTTTCGCACAGCTCCGCCTTCCCAGCTCTGGGACAATTAGCTGTGGGTGCGCGAAAGGCTATTGTCCACGCCCGATATTATGGCGTGTGTGTGTGTTGCTGGAAACACCTCCCGTCACACTGGGTTTTTTGGTGCAGCTCTGGGCTGTGGCTCCAGCACTGGGCAGGAGCATTCCCAGCCTGTCAGGAAGATGGCTGCAATGGGCGTGGTCTTTTCCCCTTTTGGCTCACCTCTGCCTTCCTTGCTCGGAGACAATTAGCAGCGGGTGCATGAAAGGCTATCTTCCACACCAGATATGGAGGTGTACCCACAGCCTGTTCCTGCTGGGCTTCACTGTGCAGTTCTCGCATCTGTATCTGCAGCCAGTTTTGGATTTTTTAAAAAAGAACTAGTCCGCCTCCAAATGCCAACCCATGGTTTCCCCATACCACAGCATGGCTGCTGGACATTCAGTCGGCTTACTCACTCATTTCAGAACGCAGACTCCTGGTTTCACCAAGTGCATTGTCTCTGTGGATTTAGCAGACCTTGTCTAGCTGGTGCATTGCTGGAACTGGTGCTCTGGGTCACTTTCTGGCTTTTATCTAGTATTTTTCAGAGGTGTTTTTTTGCCCTGTCTCTCCTAGCCGCCATCTTAGGTTCTCTCGACACACTTTTATAAATCTTATATTTATAGATCTCCCTTGTTGATTCTGTTTCCCTAGAGAACCCTAATACGCTACCCAACTGATTCTATGAAGCAAACATCACCCTAATGCCAAAACTGGACAAAGATACTACAAAAAAAGAAAATTATACACCAATCTCTTTAATGAATGTAGATGCAACAATGCTCAAAAAAATAACTCGCAAATCAAATCCAGCAGCACATTAAAAGAATTATACACCATGACCAAGTGGGGTTTATTCCAGGTATGCAAGGCTGGTTCAATACAAGATAATCAATTAATGTAATATATCACATCAATAAATCAAAGTAGAAGAACCACATGATCATCTTGATCAATGCAGAAAAGGCATCTGACAAAATTCAACAACCTTTCTTGATGCAACACTTCGAAGGATAGGAATAGAAGGGAATTTTCTCAATATGATAAAGGCAATATATGAAAAACCCACAGCTAACATTGTACTCATTTGGGAGAGACTGAAAGCTTTCCCTCTAAGACCAAGAACAAGATAGGGATGCCCATTGTCACCATTGTTTTTCAATATTGTGCTGAAAGTTCTAGCTAGAGCAATAAGGCAAGAAAAAGAAATAACATGCATCCAAATTGGAGCAGAAGAAGTAAAACTTTGACTGTTTTCAGATGACATGATTCTACATGTAGAAAACCTTGAAAAATCTACAGCAAAGCTATTAGAACTAATCAATGAATACAGCAAAGTGGCAGGCTACAAGATCAACATGCAGTGTTCTTATGCACAAGTAATGTGCAAAAAGAGGAGGAAATCAAGAAAAAAATTCCATTTACAATAGCAACCAAAAGAATCAAGTATTTAGGAATAAACTTAATGAAGGCCACAAAAGACCTATACAAAGAAACTACAATAAACTACAAGAAACTGCTAAAAGAAATGAAAAGGACCTAAAAAAAAATGGAAGGACATACCGTGTTCATGGATTGGAAGATTAAATGTAATTAAGATGTCAACTGTACCTAAACTGATTTATAGATTCAATGCAATACCAATTAAAATCCCAACAACTTACTTTGCAGAAATAGAAAAACCAATAACCAAATTAATTTGGAAGGGCAAGATGCCCTGAATAGCTAAAAATATCTTGAGAAAGAGGAATGAAGTGGGAGGTCTCACATTACCTGACTTTGAAGTTTTGAGTACAAAGCTACAGTTATCAAAACAGCATGGTACTGGCATAAGGATAGAATATACCAACCAATGGAATCTAATTGAGTGTTCAGAAATAGACCCTCGCATCAACAGGCAATTGATCTTTGATAAGGCAATCAAGCCAAAGCAACTGGGACAGAGTAGCCTGTTCAATAAATGGTATTTGGAGAACTGGCTATCCATTTGCAAAGAATGAAAGAGGACCCCTATCTCACAACTTATACAAAATTAACTCCAAATGGATCAAAGACCTAAACATTAGCACTAAGATCATAAGACTCTTGGAAGAAAATGTAGGGCAATTTCTTATAGATCTTGTGATAGGAGATGGTTTCCTAGACCTTATACCCAAAGTGTGATTAACCAAAGAACAAATAGACAAATGGGATCTCCTCAAAATCAAACACTTTTGTACATCAAAGGACTTTATTAGAAAAGTAAAAAAGGCAGCCTACACAATTGGAGACAATATTTGGAAACCACATATCAGATAAGGGTTTAATATCCCTAATATATAAAGCAATCCTACACCTCAACAACAGAAAGACAAACGACCCAATTAAAAAATGGGCAAAAGACATGGACAGACACTTTTCTGAAGAGCAAATACAAATGGCTCAAAAACATATGAGAAAATGTTCAACTTCACTGGCTATCAGGGAAATGCAAATCAAAAACACAATGAGATACCATCTCACACCTACAAGAATAGCCATTATAGAAAAAAACAGAAAATTACAAATGCTGGAGGGGATGTGGAGAAACAGGCACACTTACTCATTGTTGGCGGGAATGTAGAATGGTGCAACCACTCTGGAAGACAGTGTGGCGGTTCCTCAGGAAGTTAAGTATATATTTGCCATATGACCCAGCTATTCCATTACTAGGTATATACTCAAAGGAACTGAAAGTTAAGACACAAAAGGACACATGTAAACTGATGTTTATTGCAGCATTATTCACAATAGCCAAGAGATGGAAATAGCCCAAATGTCCGTCAACGGAAGAGTGGGTAAACAAACTGTGGAACATACATGCGATGGGATATTATACAGCTGTAAGACAGAACAAAGACACGGAACATGTAATAAAGCGGATGAATCTTGAGGACATTATGTTGAGCAAAGCTAGCCAGAAACAAAAGGACAAATGCTGTATGGTTTCACTAATACGAACTAAGATTAATAAGCAAACTTTGAGAGTTAAAAGCTGATAACACAGGCTGCCAGGAGATAGAAAGAGGGTAGAGATTGGGCATTTGATGCTGAAGGATTACAGAATGTTCAGCAGGATGGATTACAGAGATCCAGAAATAGATAGCATAATAATGTGTGATGGTAGCACAATATTGTAACTACACTGAACAAAGATGTCCATGAGTAAGGCTGAAAGAGGTGGGCTAGGAGCATGTAAGACACCTGAGGTAAAGATAGAAGATAAAGACTGGGACTGTTTAACTTAGAATAAACTGGAGTGGTCAATGATTGTGACTAAATGTACAAACATAAAACTGTTCTTGCATGTAGTGGAACAAATAAATGTCAGCCATGCAGAGTGCTGGGAAGGGGATGTTAGTGGGGAAAAATATAATCAAAGCAAACTGGAGTCTATGGTCAACAGTAACATTGTAATATGCTCCCATTAAATGTGACAAAAGCAACATATCAGAAGCTAAATATGTATGAAAGGGGGATACAACAGAGGGATATGAGATTCTTGGTAGTGGTGGTGTTGTCTGACCCTACTATTACATTGTATTGTATGATATTTTTCTTTTTATTATCTTTTTTACTATTCATTAAAAAAAAACTTTTTATCATAGTAATCAATATGTTCAAGTGCTGACTGTGGTGATAAATGCACAACTGTATGATGATACCGTGAACAACTGATTGTACTCGGTGGATAATTATATGGTATGTGAATACAGCTCTAGAAAATTGTATGGAAAAATATAAACAGGGATAAAAGTGCTGGAGAAAACATGGAGAGATGGATGAACCTATTTACTGTTGATGAGGAGGCAGAATGGTATAGCCTTTCTGGAGGTCACTGTGGTGGTTCCACAAGAGGCTAAGTATGTGGGAGCCACAAGGTCCTGAAACCTCATTATGGGGTATGTACTTGGAAGATCTGAGAGCAGAGACATGAATAGACATTTGGACACTGGTGTTTATGGAGGCAGTATTCATGATTTGCAATGGGTGGAGGTGGCCTAAGGGTACACTAACCAAGGAACAGAAGGGTGAACTGTGGTGCGTGCATACAATGGAATATTGAGCAACTACTAGGAGTGCAGTTGTGAGACATGCAATGAGGTGAATGGATCCTGTAGACAGCATTTTCAGTGAAGTACACCGGAAACAAAGGCAAACACTATAATGCCTCACCAATATGGACTAACTACAATGTGTGAACTCAGAATTCAATCTTAGAGCACAGCCTAACAGGGGAATGATTCCTGCAATGGTCCCTAGATTGCAAGCTCTTACAGCAGTCAAATCTATTCCTGAATTGTAATGGCTATCTCCAAACTCTGAGATGCTGATCCCTTGGTGTATAAACTGATTGGTCTCTGGAACATTGGGTATCTGTGTGATACCTCAAACTCAGAGCTAGAGCTTGGCAGATATGAATGTTAGTATTAGCACATACACCAACTCTTAAAAAATAAAAAAAAAAAAAAAGCTGAAAAAGAGCCCAGACTTCAATTTGAGATATGAATGAAACAGATCTGGTTAAGACTAGGGCAAATCGGGCCAAAGGGTAAAGGTTGAAACTGACTGTGTTAAAACTTCAACTTCCATGTGAAACCAAGGGAAGAGATGTTTATTTGGTGTAGGATCTATATTTTCTAAATAATATAACTTCTACAGTCAGTTTGTTCAAATACCACAATTACATGGAACTCCGAATAGGAAGTGAGATGTGGTAGGTTTATATAGGTTGAAGTGAAATAGTAACACATCCCAAAGTTATTTGGGTGGAGAATAAAAATATATATGCAGGGCCTCCATGAGGAGCTGGGGGAAAATGCAGAAGTGTTCGACTTCCTTACCTGATTGTTTCTGATTTTCTCACAAACATTGAGGACTGACGGCTTGATATCCTGAGCCCTCTGTCTTGGGGCTTGCCCCTACGAAGCTTGTTACAGCAAAGGAGAGGCTAAACTTGCTTATAATTGTGCCTAAGTCTCCCCCTGAGTGACTCTTTGTTGCTCTGATGTGGCCGTCTCGCTCTAACTCAGCCACCTTGGTGAGTGAATTCACTGCCCTCCCCTCTACATGGGATCTGACTCTCAGGGGAGAAAATCTCCCTGGCAATGCAGGATATGACTCCAGGGGATGAATCTGGACCTGACATCGTGGGACTGAGAACATCTTCTTGACCAAAAGGGGGATGCAAAATGAAACGAAATAAAGTTTCAGAGGCTGAGAGATTTCAAATGGAGTCGAGAGGTCACTCTGGTGGACATTCTTATGCATTATATAGATAACACTTTTTAGGTTTTAACGTATTGGAATAGCTAGAAGTAAATACCTGAATCTATCAAACTCCAACCCAGTAGCCTTGACTCTTGAAGATGATTGTATAAGAATGTAGATTACAAGGGGTGACAGTGTGATTGTGAAAACCTGTGGACTGCACTCCCTTTATCCAGTGTATGGATAGATGATTAGAAAAATGTGGACAAAAACTAAATGAAAAATAGGGTAGGATGGGGGGGATGATTTGGGTGTTGTTTTTTACTTTGATTTTTATTCTTATTCTGAATCTGGTGTAAGGAAAATGTTCAAAAATAGATTGGGGGTATGAATGCATAACTATATGATGGTACTCTAAACAGCTGATTGTACACCATGGATGATTGTATGGTATGTGAATATATCTCAATATAACTGAATTAAAAGAAAAGAAACCAAAAATACAAAAAAAAAAAAAAAAAAAAAAAACCACACAAAAAAACTCCCAAGAAAGGAAAGCCCAGGACCAGATGGCTTCACATGTGAATTTTACCAAGCATTCCAAGAAGAATTAATGCCAATTTTGCTCAAACTCTTCTAAAAACTGAAGAAGAGGGAACACTACCTAATAATATGAAGCCAACATTACCCTAAAATCGAAGATTGAGAAACATTAAATAAGAAAACTATAGACCAATGTCTCTAATGAATATAGATGGAAAAATCCTCAATGAAACCCTTGCAAATTGAATCCAACAGAAAATTAAAAGAATTATACAACATGACCAAGTAGGTTTTATCCCAGGTATACAAAGGTGGTTCAACACAAGAAAATCAATTGATGTAATACACCACATTAACAAATTGAAAGGGAAAAACCACATGATCATCTCAATTGATGCAGAAAAGGCATTTGACAAAATCCAGCATCCTTTCTTGATAAAAACATTTAAAAAGGCAGGTATCAAAGGAAACTTCCTCAGCATGATATAGGGCATGTATTAAATCCACAGCAAACATTGTACTCAATGACTAGAGACCTGAAGCTTTCTCTCTAAGATTAGAAACAAAGATGCCCACTGTTCAACATTGTGTGAGACATTCTAGCTAGAGCAATTAGGCAAGAAAAAGAAAGAAAAAGAAGTAAAAAGTGTCCAAATCAGAAAGGAAGAAGTAAAGCTTTCAGGAATTGCAGATGACATGATCCTATATTTAGAAAGCCCCAAAAAAACTTAACAACAAAGTTGCTAGAGCTAATAAATGAGTTCAGCAAAGTGATGGGACAGATTAACATGAAAAATCAGTAGTGTTTTATACACTCAAATGCACTATCTGAGAAGGTAATAAAGAAAAAAATTCATTCACAATAGCAATTAAAAGAATAAAATATATAGGAACAAACTTAACCAAGGATGTCAAGGACCTGTACAGAGAACACTACAAAACATTGCTAGAGGAAATCAAAGAAGACCTAAATAATTGGAAGGACATTCCATGTTCATGTGTTGGAAGGCTAAATGACCTTAAGACGTCAATTCTGCCCAAATTCATTTACAGATTCAACACAACACAAATCAAAATTCCAATAGACTATTTTGCAGAAATGGAAAAGCTAATTATCAGTTTTGTTTGGAAGGAAAATTGGCCTCAAATAGCTAAAAACATCTTGAAAAAGAATGAAGTGGGAGGACTGACACTTCCTGACTTTACAGCATGTTATAAAGCTGCAGTGGTCAAAACAGCATGGTACTGGCATAAAGAGAGACATACTGATCAATGGAACTGAAGTGAGAGTTCAGAAATAGACCCTCACATCTATGACCAATTGACTTGCTGCCAAGTCCACTCAACTGGGATAGAACAGGCTCCTCAATAAATCGTGCTGGGAGAATTGGACATCCATATCCAGGAATGAAAGAGAATCCCTATCTCACGCCTTACACAAAAATTAACTCAAAATGGATTAAAGACCTATAAAGTCAGGACCATAAAACTCCTAGAAGAAAATGTAGGGAAACATCTTCAAGTTCTATTGATAGGTGGTAGTTTCCTACACCTTACACCCAAAGCATAAGCAATGAAAGAAAAAATAGATAAATGAGACCTCCTCAAAACTGAATACATATGTGCTTCCAAAGACTTAGTCAAAAGGGTGAAAAGGCAGCTGACTCAATTGGAGAAAATGTTTGGAAACCACATTATCCAGTAAGGGTTTGATATCCAGAATATATATAAAGAAATCCTACAACTCAACAATAAAAAGACAAAGAACCCAATTTAAAAATGTGCAAAAGACATGAGGAGACATTTTTCCAAAGAGGAAATATAAATGGCTAAAAAGTACATGAAAACCACTAGCTAGCTATTAGGGAAATGCAAATCACAACCACAGTGAGGTATCATTTCACATCTATTCAAATGACTACTATTAAACAAACAGAAAATTTAAGTGTTGAAGATGTAGAGAAATAGGAACACTTATTCACTGCTCATGGGGATGTAAAATGTTACAGTCAAAACATGGGATATGACACCCAGGGTTGAATCTGGACCCACATCATGGGATTGAGAACATCTTCTTCACCAAAAGGGGGATGTGAAATGAAATGAAATAATTTCAGTGGCTGACAGAATACAAATGGAGTCGAGAGGTCACTCTGGGGGGCACTCTTACACTCTAATAGATAACCCTTTTTAGGTTTTAAAGTATTGTTCATTCATCACCCCCAATGTATTTCAGGAACATTTTCCTTGTACCCAAAAAATACTCTATGATCTGAAATACCTGAAACTAACAATCTGCAACTCTTTAGCCTTGACTCTTGAAGATGTATGTATAACAATGTAGCTTACAAGGAAGTGGTGACAATGTGATTGGGAAAACCTTGTGGATCACACTCCCCTTTATCCAGTGTATAGATGGATGAATAGAAAAATGGGGACAAAGAACTAAAGGAAAAATAGGGTGGGGGGGGGACAATGTAGTTGTTCTTTTTTTACTCATTATTATTTTTTAAATTCTTATCTTCACTTTTTCGGGTACAAGGAAAATGTTTCAAAAATAGATTGGGGTGATGAATGAACTATATGATGGTAATGTGAACAACTGATTGTACACTTTGGATGACTGTATGGTATGCGAATATATCTCAATAAAATTTAATATAAAAAATTTTAAAAATGTTACAGCCAATGTGGAGGATGGTTTTAGCAGTTCCTCAGAAAGCTAAGTATAGAGTTGCTTTATGATGGGGCAATCCCATTACTTGGTATTTACCCAGAAGAACTGAAAGCAGGGACAAGAACAGACAGTTGCACAGTGATGTTCACAGTAGGATTATTCACAATTGCCAAAATTTGGAAACAACCTTCGTATCCTTCAACTGATGAACAGATAAACAAAATGTTGTATACACATACAATGGAATATTATTTGGCAGTAAGAAGGAGTGAAGTCCTGAAGCATGTGACAACACAGATGATCCTGACACTATGTTGACTGAAGTAAGACAGACGCAAAAGGACAAATACTGTATGATCTCACTAATATGAATTATTATGTAAACTCATAGACAGAGAATATAGACTATAAGTTACCAGGTGACAGAATGAAGCTAGAGAATAGGGAGCAATTTCTTAATATGTGCAGAATTTTTAAATAGGTTGAATTTAAATGTTTGGAAATGGATAGAGGTGATGGTAGCACATTATTGTGAGTATAATTAACAGTGCTGAATTGTGTGTGAATGTGATTGATAGGAGAAGTTTAGAGTCGTGTGTCACTAGAAAGATAGCCAAAAGTTAAAACACAGTAAATCTTGTAGTGGACGATAACCTGTGATTAACAGTACAATATAAAAAAAATTTCTTCCATGAACTAGAACAGCTGTACAAAACTATTATAAGGAATTAAAAATAGATTGGTATATGGGAAAAAATGTACCTATTGCAAACTATGGAACATAGTTAACAGTAATATCTTAATATTCTTTCATCAACAGTAACAAATATACCATGCCAATGCTGGGGGTCAATAATGGGGATGAGTAAGGGACATGGGATGTTTTGGGTTTTTTTCTTTTTTTTTTTTTTGGAGTAATGAAAACATTCTAAAATTAGGTCATGAATGCAAAACTATGTAATGATACTGTGAGCCACTGATTGTCTACTTTATATGGATTGTATGGTGTGTGAATATATCTCAATAAAATTGCATTTTAAAAAGTAGGCAAAACAAGTAGTACTGGAAATTATAGCCAGAGCAGTTAGGCAAGAAAAACAAATAAAAGTCACCTAAATTGGAAAGGAAAAAGTCAAACTGTCTCTATTCACACATGGCATGATCTGACATCTAGAAAACACTGAAGAATCTGCAATGCCAAAAAACAAACAAAACAAAACAACCCCAAACAAACCCTGTTGGAGCTAGAAAAAAACAAAACTCAACAAAGACGCAGGATACAAAAATCAGTATGCAAAAATCAGTAGTATTTCTCTACACTAGCAATAACAATCCAGTAATGAAATAAATGGAAATAAATCCCATGCACCTGGATTGGAAGATTATATTAAGATGACAACCTTACCCAAAGCAATATACAGATGGAATGCAATCCTGATAATAATCCCAAAGGAATTTTTTTTTCAGAAATGGAAAAATTCATCCCAAAATTCATATGGAATTTGAAAGGATCCAGAATAGTCCAAACAATATTGCAAAAGAACAAAGTTGTAGGACTTACACTTCATGATTTCAAAACTTACTACAAAGCTACAGAAATCAAAACAGCATGGTACTGGCATAAGGATAGACATACAAACCAATGGAATACAATGGAAAGCCCAAAAATAAACCTTCACATCCACAGTCAATTGTTTTTCCCCAAGGGTGCCAAGACAATCCATTGGGAAAGAACATTCCTTCACAAAGGTTCTAGGAATACTGTATATCCACTTGCAAAAAAATGAAAATGGACCTTTACACCATGTACAAAAATCAACTTGAAATGGATCAAAGACCTAAGAGCAAAACCATAAAACTCTTAGAAGAAAACATAAGGGCAAATCTGTATGAACTTGGATTGGGCAACAATTTATTAAATATGACACGAAAGCATGAACAAGAGAAAAAAATAGATGAATGGAACTTTATCAAAATTAAAAAAATTGTTCATTGAAGGACTTCTTCATGAAAATAAAGAGACAACCTACAAAATGGGAGTAAACATTTGGAAACCACACATCCAATAGAGGTTTAACATCCAGAACATATAAAGAATTCTTACAACTCAGTAACAAAAACCCAATTTAAAAATAGGCTGAGGACTGGAATAAACAATTCTCCAAAAGAAGACTAGCAAATGGTCAACAAGCCTGAGAAAAATTGCTCAACATCTTTAGTCAATAGGGAAATGCAAATCAAAACCACAAAGTATCACTTTGCCCATATCAGGATGGTTATGATAATTAAAAAAAAAATGAGAGAGAAAATAAGTGTTGGCAAGGAGAAATAGGAACCCTTATGCATTTCTGGTGGGAATGTAAAATGGTGAAGCTGTGGTAGGAAAGCTTGACAGTTCCTCAGAAACTTAAACAGAATTTCCATATAACCCAGCAATTCCACTCCTGGGTATATATCCCCAAATATTGAAAACAGAAACTAAAACAGATACTTGTACATGAATGTTGACAGCAGCATTATTTGCAACAGCTAAATGTGGTAACAGGCTTCTGGAAAGATGTGCATTAGGAGAGACAGAACAAATTCTTCTTCATGAAAAACACTAAAGGACAGAAAGTGCTCCAGAAGAGCAGTTCCAGGGCTCTACCAGCTGGACAGTGACTTCTACACCCATAGTGAGTATGTACTTTGAGAAGCTGAGAGACTGCATTTAAGATCAGTGAGTGTTAGACCTGAAACACCTCTAGAAAACAAGCAGTTGGTGCTGGCTGATGAGCCTGGAGGGAAGCAGCCTTCCATGCCCCGTGCACCCTCCTCAGCACTTGGCTTGGTGATAACCTTTCATGGAACCATGGACTGGCAAGGACTGGAAGTTGGAGCAGGCAGACAAGCATGGAGGGTGGAAGCTTTCCACACCCTGTGCAGCCATCTTTGCAGTTGGCTGGGAAGATGACCCTTTGCAGCACAACAGCCAGGAGCTTCCTTGAGGGAATTTGGGATTCGGAGTGCTTGTGACAACATCCACTCTTCCTCCATGGAAGCCCAAAGTGTGCACAGCCTAGAGGCAAGGGTGCTGCATGGAAGTACCAGGGGCCCTCCCCCAATCCCAGGGACTCACAGGTGCATGGCAGACAGGGACTGTGGGGCATTTGAACTGGAAGGTGAAATGCATGGTTCTGCAGCTCCAGAGTACTCCATCTGCAGCCCCAGGAATGGCTGGGACCACTGTTTGCACAGAGCACACCCTATACCCACAGGGCTGGCAGTCCCCAGTGCATGCAGAAAACTGGTGCACTGATCAGATTTCTACATGGTTTGGACCCCAACAGAGTACACAGATGAAGTTGGGGGAGAATTGGATTGAGGGTAAGAGGTGGCTCAAGAACACCATCTGCTGGAGGTAAGCCCTGAATAAAAGCTCATGTCTCAAAAAAAAAACACACACACAAAAAACAAAAAACAAAAAAAAAAACAGAAAATTATGAAGCATATGAAGAAACCAGAAGATATGGATAACTCAAACATCCAAATTAAAAGGCCAGAGGAGACAAAGAACTTGGAGCAATTAATCAAAGAAGTACACACAAACATCAATGTCATGGTTGAGTATATAAAGGACATGAAGAAGACCCTAGAAGAACATAAAGAAGAATTTGCAAGGGAAAAAAACAAACAAAAAAACCAAATCTTATGGAAATAAGAGATACTGATGAACAAATAAAAATATTCTTGAGACACATAAAGCAGATTTGAAGAGGCAGAGGAATGAATTAGTGAGCTTGAGAACAGAGTGATAGAATGCAAAAGCACAAAAGAACGAATGGTGAAAAAAATGGAAAAATTTGAAATGGATCTCAGGGAAATGATGGATAACATGAAGTGCACAATGTAAGTATCATTGGTGTTCCAGAAGGTGGAGAGAAGAGTTAAGGGCTAGGAAGAGTATTCAAAGACATTGTTGGGGAAAATTTCCCAACCCTTCTAAATGACTTAAATGTGCAAATCAAATATGCCCAACGAACTCCAAATAGAATAAATCCAAATAAACAGACTCTGAGACATATTCTGATTGTCAAATGCTGAAGAGAAGGAGAAAGTTCTGAAAGCAGCAAGGGAGAAGCAATTCACCACACACAAGGGAAACAACATAAGACTAAGTACTGACTACTCAGCGGCCACCATGGAGATGAGAAGGAAGTGGCATGACACATTAAAATTCTGAAAGAGGAAAAATTGCCAGGCAAGAATTCTTTATCCAGAAAAGCTCTCTTTCAAATTTGAGGGAAAGCATAAAATTTTCAAGAACAAAGAAATGCTGAGAGAATTTGTTAACATAAGACCTGCCCTACTAGAAATACTCAACGGAGCTCTACTGGCTGAGAAAAAAAGAAAGGAGAGAGAGGCCTGGAGAAGGGCACAGAACTGAAAAGTATTAGTAGGGTAACTTGAAGGAAATAAGGAGGGAGAGGGAAATAATAGATCTGACAAATATAAAACAAAGGATATGATGGCTGATTCACAAACTGCTGTCACAGTAGTAACACTGAATGTGAACGGATTAAACTCACCAATTAAAAGATACAGATTGGCAGAATGGATTAAAAAACATGAACCATCAATATGCTGTTTATAAGAGACTCATCTTAGACTCCACAACATAAAGAGATTGAAAGTGAAAGGAAGGAAAAAAATATTCCATGCAAGATACAGCCAAAAGAAAGTAGGGGTAGCAATACTAATTTCAGATAAAATACACTTTAAATGCAAGGAAGTCATAAGAGACAAAGAAGGATACTATATACTAATAAAAGGGACAATTCACCAAGAAGAAATAATAATCATAAATGTTTATGCACCCAATCAAGGTGCTCCCAAGTACGTGAGACAAACATTGGCAATAGATGTTTCCACGGTTATCATGGAAGACTTCAATACATCACTCTCTCCTATATACAGATCAACCAGAGGACCAATAAGGAAATTGAGAACCTAAACAATGTGATAAATGAAGTAGACTTAACAGACATATCTAGAGCATTACTTCCCAAATTATCAGGGTATCATTCTTCTGTAGTGCTCATGGAACTTTCACCAGGATAGATCATATGCTGGGACATAAAACAAGCCTCAATAAATTTAAAAAAATTGAAATTATTCAAAGCACATTCTCTGACCACAATGGAACACAATTAGAAGTCAATAATCATCAGAGACTTAGAAAATTCAAAAATATCTGGAAGTTAAACAACACACTCCTAAACAATCATTGGGTAAAGAAGAAATAGCAAGAGAAATTGCTAAACATATAGAGACAAATGAAAATGATAACACAACATATCAAAACATATGGGATGCAGCAAAAGTGGTACTGAGGGGGGAAATTTATAGCTCTAAATGCATACATTAGACAGGAAGAAAGAGCTAAAATCAAAGATGTAATGGAACAAACTGAAGATCTAGAAAATGATCAGCAAATTAATCCTAAAGCAAGCAGAAGAAAATAGCAAGGATTAAAGCAGAAATAAATGACATGGAGAATAAAAAAATATATGGAGAATAAGTAAAACCAAAAGTTGGTTCTTTAAGACCAACAAGATTGACAAACTCCTAGCTAAACTGAAAAAGTAAAAAAGAGAGAAGACCCAAATAAACAAAGTAATAAAGAGCATGGACATTACTGTGGATCTCGAAGAAATTTAAAAAACCATAAGAGGATACTATGAACAACTGTACACCAACAAGCTAGACAATTTAGAGGAAACAGATAATTTCCTGGAAACACATGAACAATCTAGTCTGACCAGAAAAGAAACAGAAGACCTCAACAAACCAATCACAAGTAAAAAGATCCCATCAGTCATCAAAAAGCTTCCTACAAATACAAGCCCAGGCCCAGATGGCTTCACAGGGGAATTTTAACAAACTTTCCAAACAGAACTGACACCATCATTCCTACTCAAACTCTTTCAAAAAACTGAAGAAAATGGAACACCACCTAACTCATCTTATGAAGCCAACATCACTCTAATACCAAAACCAGATAAAGATGCTACAAGAAAGGAAAACTATAGGCCAATTTCCCTAATGAACATAGATGCAAAAATTCTCAACAAAACACTTGTAAATGGAATCCAAAGACACATTAAAAAAATCATACACCATGACCAAGTGGAGTTCATCCCAGGCATGCAGGGGTGGTTCAACACAACAAAAACCAATGTAATACAACACATTAATAAATCAAAAGCGAAAAATCAAATGATCTCAATAAATGCTGAACAAGTATTTGACAAAATTCAGCATCCTTTTTTGTTAAAAGCACTTCAAAAGTAGGAATTGAATATGATAAAAGGCATATATGAAAAACCCATAGTCAGCATTGTACTCAATGGTGAGAGATTGAAAGCTTTCACTCCAAGATCAGGAACAAGACAAGGATGCCCATTGTCATTACTATTATTCAACACTGTACTAGAAGTTCTAGCCAGAGCAATCTGGAAAGACAAAGACATAAAAGGCATCCAAATTGAAAAGAAAGAAGTAAAACTGTCATTATTTGCAGATGATATGATCTTATATTAGGAAAACTCTGAGAAATCAATGATTCAGCTACTTGAACTAATAAACAAATTCCACAAAGTGGCGGGATACAAGATTAATGCACATAAGTGAGTAATGTTCCTATACACTAGAAATGACCTAACTGAAGAGGCACTCAAGAGAAAGATTCCATTCACAACAGGAACTAAAAAAAAAATCAAGTACCTAGGAATAAACTCAACCAAGGATGTAAAAGACTGCTACACAAAAAATTACATAACTTTACTAAAAGAAATAAAGGAGGACCTAAAGAGATGGAAAGATATTCTGTGTTCATGGATAGGAATGTTAAATGTCATTAAGATGTCAATCTTACCCAAATTAACCTACAGATTCAATGAATTCCAACCAAAATTCCAACAACCTACTTTTCAGACTTGGAAAAGTTATTATCAAGTTTATTTGGAAGGAGCCTCAAATTTCTAAAAACATTCCAAAAAAGAAGAAAAAGTGGGAGGGCTTGTACTTCCTGACACTGAAGCCTACTATAAAGCCACAGTAGTCAAAACAGCATGGTAGAAGAACCTAAGATGGTGGCTAGGAGAGACAGAGCAAAAAAATACCTCTGAGAAAAATACTAGATATAAGCCAGAAAGTGACCCAGAACACCAGTTTCAGCGATGCACCAGCTGGACAAGGTCTGCTAAATCCACGGGGACTGTGCACTTGGTGAAACCCCGGGAGTCTACATTCTGAAATGAGTTAGTAAACTGCTGAATATCCAGCAGCCATGCTGCAGTATGGGGAAAACAAGGGCTGGCGTTTGGAAGTAGACTAGTTCTTTTCTAAAAAAAACCCAAAAGCAGCTACAGATATGGCAGCGAGAACTGCACAGTGAAGTGCGGCAGGAACGTGCTGCACGAACGCCTCAATATCCGGTGTGGAAGATAGCCTTTTGCACACCCGCTGCTAACTGTCTCAGAGCGAGGAAGGCAGAGGTTAACCAAAAGGGGAAAAAAACATGCCCCTTGCAGCCATCTTCCTGGAGGGCTGGGAATGCTCCTGCCCAGCACTGGAGCCACAGCCCAGAGCTGTGCCAAAAAACCCAGGGTGACGGGAAGTGTTTTCAGTAACACACGTACACACCACAATATCAGGCATGGACAATAGACTTTAGTGCACCTGCAGCTAACTGTCCTGGAGCTGGAAAGGCAGAGCGGTGAAAAAAGGGAGAAATTAATACAACCTATTCAGCCATCCTTTCAGCAGGCTGGGAATGCCCCTACATGGCTCAGCAGCCCAGAACTTTCCTTGAGGGATGGCGCACACCTGTGACGTAGCACAACCTTCCCTCAGCAGACAGTAGAAACGCACAGCTTGGAAGAGGGACCCACTCAGAAATCCCAGGGACCATATGCCAATGCAAAAGACTTGTCGGTCAGCAGCTGAGACAATCTGTGGTGAGACTGAAATGAAGATTTAGACTCTTGTAACAGCCTTAAATCTCCAGGAACACCTGGGAATTTTGATTGTTAAAGCTGCCCTCCCTCCCTAACTGCTCAGACACACGCCCCATGTTCAGGGTGGACAGCACCAACAACACACCCAAACTTGGTGCACCAATTGGACCCCACAAGAACCAGACCCCCATACACCACAAAGACAAAGGTGGGGAGAACTGACTTGCGGGGAATGGGTGACTTGCAGACGCCATCTGCTGGTTAGTTAGAGAAAGTGTATGCCACCAAGCTGACAAATTAGAGATTCATCTTTGAATAATCCTACATATCCTAAAAGACCCCTATCAAGTAAAGCAAATGCCAAGAGGCCAAAAACAACAGAAAATTTTAAAGCATATGATAAAACCAGATGATATGGATAACCCAAACCCAAACACCCAAATCAAAAGATCAGAGGAGAAACAGTACTTGGAGCAATTAATCAAAGAACTAAAGACAAACAATGAGAGCATGGCACAGGATATAAAGGACAAGAAGAAGAGCATGGCACAGGATATGAAGGACATGAAGAAGACTAGAAGACCATAAAGAAGAAATCACAAGAGTAAATGAAAAAATAGATGATCTTATGGAAATAAAAGAAACTGTTGACCAAATTAAAAAGATTCTGGATACTCATAGTACAAGACTAGAGGAAGCTGAACAATGAATCAGTGACCTCGAGGTCCACAGAACGGAAAATGAAAGAACAAAAGAAAGAATGGGGAAAGAATTGAAAAAAATCAAAAGGGACCTCAGGGATATGAGAGATAAAATAAAACATCCAAATATAAGACTCATTGGTGTTCCAGAAGGGGAAGAGAAGGGTAAAGGTCTCAAAAGTGTATTCAAAGAAATTGTTGGGGAAAACTTTCCAAACCTTCTACACAATATAAATACACAAAGCATAAATGCCCAGTGAACTCCAAATAGAATAAATCCAAATAAACCCACTCCAAGGCATATTCTGATCAGACTGTCAAATACGGAAGAGAAGAGCAAGTTCTGAAAGCAATAGGAGAAAAGCAATTCACCACATACAAAGGAAACAACATAAGACTAAGTAGTGACTACTCAGAGGCCACCATGGAAGTGAGAAGGCAGTGGCATGATATATTTAAAATTCTGAGAGAGAAAAATTTCTAACCAAGAATACTTCATCCAGCAAAGCTCTCCTTCAAATTTAAGGGAGAGCTTAAATTTTTCACAGACAAACAAATGCTGAGAGATTTTGCTAATAAAAGACCTGACCTACTTCAGATACTACAGGGAGCCCTACTGACAGAGAAACAAAGAAAGGAGAGAGAGAGATGGAGACAGGTTCAGTACTAAAGAGATTCAATATTGGTTCATTAAAGGACAATAGAGAGAGAGGGAAAAATATATCTGACAAACATAAACCAAAGGACAGGATGGCTGATTCAAGAAATGCCTTTACAGTAATAAAATTGAATGTAAATGGATTAAACTCCCTGATTAAAAGATATAGATTGGCAGAATGGATCAAAAAATGTGTACCATCAATATGTTGCATACAGGAGATTCATCTTGGACACAGGGACACAAACAAATTGAAAGGGAAAGGATTAAAAAAATAGTTCATGCAAGCTACAGCCAAAAGAAAGCAGGAGAAGCAATATTGATCTCAGATAAAATAGACTTTAAATGCAAGGATGTTATGAGAGACAAAGAAGGCCACCATATACTAATAAAAGGGGCAACTCAACAAGAAGAAATAACAGTCATAAATGTTTATGCACCCAATCATGGTGCCACAAAATACATGAGACAAACACTCGCAAAACTAAAGGATGCAGTGGATGTTTCCACAATAATTGTGGGAGACTTCAACACATCACTCTCTCCTATAGATAGATCAACCAGACAGAAGACCAATAAGAAAATTGGAAACCTAAATAATCTGATAAATGAATTTGATTTAAGAGACATATATAGAACATCACATCCCAAATCACCAGGATACACATTCTTCTCTAGTGATCACAGAACTTTATCCAGAATAGACCATATGCTGGGACATAAAATAAGCCTCAAAAAATTTAAAAAATTGAAATTATTCAAAGCACATTCTCTGACCACAATGGAACACAATTAGAAGTCAATAACAATCAGAGACTTAAAAAATTCAGAAACACCTGGAGGTTAAACAACACATTACTAAAATAAATGGTTTATAATGTAGAATGTAGAGGAACGAGCGATAGCAATTAATGAAGGGGGAACAATAACCCAATAAGAACAGATTAGCTATCGTGGGTAAATTTAATGTTCTGGGAATGCCCAGGAATGACTATGGTTTGTTAATTTCTGATGGGTATGGTAGGAACAAGTTCACCGAAATGTTGCTGTATTAGGTTATTTTCTTGGGGTAGAGTAGGAACACGTTGGAAGTAAAGTAGTTATTTAGGTTAGTTGTCTTTTTTTTACTCCCTTGTTATGATTTGTTTGAAATTTTTTTTTATTGTATATCTTTTTAAAGAATTTTTTTTTTTATAAAGTTAATTAAAAAAAGATTTAAGAGTTAATGACAATCAATGCAATATATGATACTGGAGTGGATCTAAGAATGGAGGAGAAAAGCTCAAAGGGGGCATAATGAAAAATTGGAATACAGAATTTAAGCTTTATATCCATATTAATTTTCTTGAATTAACTGCAGTTAAGTTAATGACATAAGTGAATATCCTTATTCGTAGGAAATGTACATGGAAATGTTATGAGTTCAAGGAGTATGATATATGCAACCTGCTCTCAAATGTTCAGAAGATGATAAATGGGTAGACAGATAATTGATAGAAAGATAATAGATACAGTTGAAAGAAGGAGGGAGTGAGGGAGTGAGGGAAGGAAGGAAGGAAGGAAGCAAGGAGAAAGAAAGGTACTGCAAAGGCAGCAAAATGTAAAATTGGTAGATAGGGATATCTGGGGGTGGGGGGTGTTGGAGTTCTCTGTATGGGGTTTGTATTGTATTTGCAACTGTCCTATATGTTTGAAATTATTTCAAAATAAAAATTAAAAAAACAGAAACCAGCATTGTATTGGCACAAAGACAGATGTATTGATCAATGGAATCAAATTGAGAATTTGGAAATAGACCCCCAGATACATGGTCAACTGATTTTTGATAAGGCCCCAAAATCCACTGAACTGGGATATAACAGTCTCTTCAACAAATGGGGCTGGGAGAAGTGGATAGCCATAACAAAAAGAATGAAAGAGGACCCTTACCTCACAACCTATACAAAAATTAACTCAAAGTGGATCAAAGACCTCAATATAAGAGACAGTACCATAAAACTCATAGAAGATAATGTAGGAAAACTTCTTCAAGACTTAGTATTAGGAGGTCGCTTATTAGACCTTACACCCAAAGCACAAGCAACAAAAGAAAACATAGATAAATGGGAACTCCTCAAAATAAAACCTTCTGAACTTCAAAGGAATTTGTCAAAAGGTGAAGAGGCAGCCAGTGCAATGGGAGAAAATATTTGGAAACCATGTATCTGATAAGAGACTGATATCCTGCATAAAGAAATCCTACAACTCATTGACAACAGTACAAACAGCCCCATTATAAAATGGGCAAAAGATATGAAAAGACATTTCTCCAAGAGGAAATACAAATGGTTAAAAAAAAGAACACATGAAAAAATGTTCATCTTCCTTCACTAGGTTCTAGGGAGATGCAAATCAAGACCACAATGAGGTATCATCTCATGCCTATAAGAATGGTCCTTTGAAATTTGATCTAAAGCTACTCATTGAATTGTGCTTTGAAAGTTTTCACCTTTCTGTATATACCCTATATTTCATAAAAAGGAAAGAACTGAAACTGTGGAACTGTAACCCATAACATTTTTTGAAATTACCCATAACTGCTTGTTGAGCTGTACATCAAAAGTAACAGCTTTCTGTATTATGTTATATTTTACAATAACAGAAAACAGCTGAAGTTGTGGAACTGTGACTCATGACATTTTCTGAAATTTACTAAGTTCTTGTTAAACCATACTTTTAAAGTTATCACTGTTATGCATATATGTTAAAGTTCACAATTTAAAAATGCATTAAAAAAAGGTGGTAAAAACACAGGTGTCCATCAACAGATGAATGGCTAAACAAAATGTGAGATATATATACAATGAAATATTATTAAGCCATAAAAAGGAATGAAGTTCTGGTACACACTACATCAATGAACCTTGAAAATATGCTAAGTTAAATAAAGCAGATCAAAAGAACAAATATTCTATGTTTCTGTGTATATGAAATATCTAGCATAAGACTTGCAGTTTCTAGGGCCTTGGGAATTATTGCTTAATGTGTACAGAGTTTATGTTTGGGGTGATGAAAATTTTTAGAAATAAATAGTTATGGTTATACAATTTAGGAAATGTAATTAATGCCATTGAATTATACACTTAAAAATGGCAAAAGTGGCTTATTTTATGTTATATATTTATATAATCACAGTAAAAAAGTACACAAAAGATCTTAACAGATACCTCAGTAAAGAAGATGTATAGATGGAAAATAAGCATATGAAAAGATGCTCAACATCTTACATCATTAAGGAAGTGGAAATAAACACAAGATACTACTACACACCGATTAGTATAACTAAAATCCAGAACACTGACAGCAACAAATGCTAGCAAGGATGTAGAGCAACAGGAACCTTCTTTCACTGCTGGTGGGAATGCAAAATAGTATAGCCACTTTGGAAGACAGTTTGGCAGTTTCTTACAAAACTAAGCATAGGCTTATTATATGATCCAGCAATCATAATCCTAAGTATTTACCAAATGTGTTAAAAACTTATGTCTACACAAAAACCTGTGTATGAGTACTTAATTCATAACTGACAAAAATTGGGAGCAACCAAGATGCCCTTCCATAGGTGAACGGTTAGGCAAAGAGATGAATGGATAGATACCCATACAATGGAATATTATTCTGCAATAAAATAAATGAGCTGGAGGAGGGGCAAGAAGGTGCATAGAGAGGAGTGGAATCTAGTTAGTCCCCTGGAGCAACTAATAAACAACCAGGAACAATTAGTAAATAATCTGAAATAACTGCTGGGGGACAACTGTGACTGTCCACACATTGCACACCAATCTGGATTTGGTGGAATGGCTGAGATTGCAGCATAAAATCTGTAAGTAAAAACTGTGGAACCATGCCAGGAGCCTCCTCCCCCCATGGCAGGCTGAGCTAAGACCTCACTGTAGGAAAAAGCAGCAGTCCCAGAGCAAGCGAATATAGCTCAGCCCAGTTCCAACCGGAGTTTTAATTAACAAATGTGGACTGCTGAATACAAGTTACAAACATAGACAAACTATTAACAAGCACAGAGGCTTAAAGAGCCAGAAAATGCCTGTGCCCTGGGAAGGGAACCCAGAAGACCAGGTCCTCTCTCACTGACAGGCGAATCTGGGGGCTGTGGACTGGCTCTGAGAGGGGGCTTTCTTTCTCTTTTTCTCTCTCTCACCCTGAGTGGCTCAGTGGAGAGAGCCTCAGCCATTTTCAGTTCGCAGTGCTCTGACCCAGACAGGGGTGAAGATAACAGTCAGAGAGACAAAGGAGCAATTCAAATGCAGAAGTTAACTCCCTAGGGGGTGTATCTTCCCTAAGAGGAAGGAGGTGAGCCAGCTCTAGTGCTGGTCTTCCCTTCAGAACTCAGATCCCAGAGCCTGGGGGAAAACAATCAA
Organism: Choloepus didactylus; assembly: GCF_015220235.1. NCBI lineage: Eukaryota > Metazoa > Chordata > Mammalia > Pilosa > Megalonychidae > Choloepus > Choloepus didactylus. The sequence goes on along the minus strand of NC_051322.1, from coordinate 48,354,264 downwards.
ACCAGAAATAACCTAAGCTGAGAACTAAAGGGGCCACACCTCCTTACACCAGTAGGGAGTGACAGGCTGACAGGCACCACCTGCTGGGCAGGTTAGGAAAAGCACAGCAGCTAGAGGCCTCAAAGGAAAGTCTGTCAATCTTCTAAGATACAACCTCAGGGAAATTTGAAACCAAATATAACCCTATTCTGAGATCTGACCCATTCTGGTCTGGGAAAATCTGATTGGAGTAACCAAGGAAACAAGATGCCTAGACAACAGAAAACTACAACCTACACAAAGAAAAACAAAGATATGGCCCAGTCAAAGGAACAAACTTACACCAATTAAGATACAGTTGAGATATTGTTTCATTTTAATGCAACAATCAATTATAAATTTTCAAGAAAATATGCTAAATCTAATCAAAAACCAAATCAATGAGTTCAGGGAAGATATGGCAAAAGAGATGAAGGATACAAGGAAAATACTGGGTGAACATAAGGTAGAAACTGAAGAAACAATGGGCAGAATCTATGGAATGAAAGGCACAACACAAGAGATGAAAAACACAATGAAGAGGATGGAAGAAGATGGTGGCATAGAGAGGAGTGGAAGCCAGTTTGTCCCCCTGGAACAACTAATAAACAACCAGAACAACTAGTAAATAAGCTGGAATAACTGCAGGGGGACAAACGTGACTATCCGCTCATCGTACACCAACCTGAATTGGGAGGAATGCCCAAGATTGCAGCATGAAATCTGTAAGTAAAAACTGCAGACCCAAGCTGGGAGACCCCTTCCCCCACAGCCCAAGCTGCAAAACCTTGTGGTGCCAAAGAGAAGCTCTCTCTCAGCAAGCAAATATAGCTAAGCTGAGCACCAACTGGGGTTTTAATGAACAAATGTGGACTCCTCAATACAAGATACGAATCCCCAAAAAGCAGACAGAGGCCTTTGGTGATGACTGACCTTGGAGAGCCGAGGGTGGCCACGGACTGGCCCTGAAGGTGGCTTTAGGTCCCTTTTTTTGGCTCAGTGGGGAAAGCCTAAGCCATTTTCAGTTCCCAGTGCCCTGACCCAGACAAGGATGGAGATAGCACAGGCAGAGAGACTATTCAAATGTGAATGACCTCTCCCTAGGGGGTGTATTTTCCCTAAGAGGAGGAAGGTGGTGCCAAGCTCTACTACCCGTCTTCCATTCAGAACCAGACCCCACAGCCTGGGGAAAAACAGCCATGGGCCACACCTCCTTACACCAGTCTGGAGTTACAGACTGACAGGTGCCACCTGCTGGGTGGAAAAGCACAGTGATTTGAGGCCTCACAAGGTATACCAATCTTCTAAGACACATCTTCAGGGAGATGGGGTACTATTGACTCCTTCTGAGACCTGAGACTGTTCTGGTCTGGGAAAACCTGATTGGCGTAACCAAGGAAATCAAATGCCTAGACAACAGAAAACTACAACCTACACTAAGAAAAACAAAATTATGACCCAGTCAAAGGAACAAATGTACACTTCAACAGAGATACAGGAATTTAAACAACTAATACTAAATCAATTTAAAAAGATTAGGAAAGATATGGCAAAAGAGATAAAGTATATAATGAAAACACTGGGAGTACATAAGACAGAAATTGAAAGTTTGAAAAAAAACAACTGGCAGAATCTATGGAAATGAAAGGCACAACACAAGAAATGAAAGAAACAATGGAAACATACAACAGGAGATCTCACAAGGCAGAAGAAATCACTGAGAACTGGAGAACAAGTCACCTGAAAGCCTACACATGAAAGGACAGAAAAAAGAATGGAAAAATATGAGCAACACTTCCAGGAACTTAAGGACGAAAGAAGATGCAGGAATGTACATGTCATTGGAGTCCCAGAAGGAGAAGAGAAGGGAAAAGGGGCAGAAGCAATAACAGAGGAAATAATCAATGAAAATTTCCCATCTCTTATGAAAGACATAAAATTACGGCTCAAGAAGTACAGTGTACCCCAAACAGAATAGATCTGAATAGGCCTACGCCAAGACACTTAATAATCAGATTATCAAACGTCAAAGATAAAGAGAGAATCCTGAAAGCAGCAAGAGAAAAGCGATCCATCACACACAAAGGAAGCTTGATAAGACTATGTGTGGATTTCTCAATAGAAACCATGGAGGCGAGAAGGAAGTGGGGTGATATATTTAAGATACTGAAAGAGAAAAATCACCAACCAAGAATCCTATATCCAGCAAAACTGTCCTTGAAATATGAGGGAGAGCTTAAAATATTCTCTGACAAACAGACAATGAGAGAGTTTGTGAACAAGATACCTGCTCTACAGGAAACACTAAAGGAAGCACTGCAGACAGAAAGGAAAAGACAGGAGTGAGAGCCTTGAAAAACAACTTTGGGAGATAGTAGCACAGCAATGTAAGTACACTGAACAAAGATGACTGTGAGTTGGGTTGAAAGAGGAAGGTTAGGAGCATGTGAGACACCAGAATGAAAAATGAAAGATAAAGACTGGGACTGTATAACTCAGTGAAACCTAGGGTGCTCCATGATTGTAATAAAAGGTACAAATATGTTTTTACATGAGGTAGGACAAATGAATGTCAACATTGCAAGGTATTAAAGATAGGGTGCGATTGGGGGGAAAATACAATCAATGCAAACTAGAGACTATAATTAACAGAAACATTGTATTAAGCTTCCTTTAATATAACAAAGGCAATATACCAAAGCTCAGTGCATATAGGGGGATATGGTGGGGGGGAATGGACATAGGGGAAGGGTATGGGACTCCTGGCATTGGTGATGTTGTCTGACTCTTGATTCTACTTTAGTTTAATGTTATCTTTCCTTTTGTTGTTTTCTAGCTGCCATGGTTTTGTTTTTTTTTTTCCTCTCTTTTTTCTTTTTCTTTTGTCTCTCTACCTTCTTTGACTCTTCCTCCTTCTTTGTGGAAGGAATGGAGAAGTCCTTATATAGATAGTGGTGATGGTGGTGAATGCATAAATACGTGATTATACAGGGAACCATTGATTGTTCACTTAGGATGGAATGTATGGTGGTGAACAAAACCATCTGAAAAAAAAAACAGGTTGATAAAGAAACCTTGAGAGTACTATATTGAGTGAAATAAGTCAGACACAAAAGGACAAATATTGTATGGTCTCACTGATATGAACTAATTATAATATATAAACTCATAGACATGAAATGTAAGTTACCAGGACATCGAATGAGGCTAAAGAATGGGGAGTGGTTGCTTATTATGAGCAGAATGTTTAACTAGGTTGAACTTAAGCGTTTGGAAATGGACAGAGGTGACTTTAGCACATTATTGTGAGAATAACTAACAGTGCTGAATGGTATGTGAATGTGGTGGAAAGGGGAAGCTTAGAGTCATGTATGTCACCAGAGGGAAAGTTGGGGGTTAAAATATGGGAACGTATAAAACAGTGAATCTTGTGGTAGACAATGTCCTTGATTAACCGTGCAAATATCAGAAATCTCTTTCATGAACTAGAACAAATGTATGACACTATAACTAGAAGTTAATAATAGAGGAGTATATAAGGAAAAAAACATACCTATTGCAAGCTATGTACTACAGTTAGTAGTATTTTAACATTCCTTCATCAACAATAACAAATATACAATACCAATACTATGAGTCAATAATGGAGGGGGGGTGCTTAGGGGTATAGGAGGATTTGAGTTTTCTTTTTTGTTATTATTTCTTTTCTGGAGTAATGAAAATGTTCTAAAAATTGAACAAAAATTAATTTTGGTGATGGATGCACAGCTGTATGATGGTACTGGGGGCAATGGATTGTGCACTTTGGATCTTTGGATGACTGTATGGTATATGAACAATCTCAGTAAAATAAAATTAAAAAAAAAAAAAGAAATGAGCTATAAAGCCAAGAAAAGGCATGGAAGAATCTTAAATGCATATTGCTAAGTGAAAGCCAGTCTGAAAAGGCTACAATGCTGTATGATAGTCACTAACTATATGACATTATGGAAAAGGGAAAATCATAGAGATAGTTAAAAGATCAGTATTGCCAATGGTTCAGAGGGAGAGAAGGAGGGATGAATAGGTGGAACACAAGGGATTTTGGGGGCAGTGAAATCATTCTGTATGAAACTGTAATACTGATACATGACAGTATGCATCTGTCAAAACCCACTGACTTTACAACACGAAGAGTGAACCTGAACATAAACTATTGATTTTAGCTAATAATAACCATAATGTATCAATATTGGTTCAGCAATCGTAACAAATGTACCACAGTAATGCAAGGTGTTTATAAATGGGGAAACTCGGGACTGGGGTTGGGAGAAGGGTTATATAGGAAATTTCTGAATTTGATATTCAATTTTTTGGTAAGCCTGAAACTTCCCTAAAAAAATAATGTCCAATAATTTTTGTTAAAGTACAACCCCCCCCCCAAAAAAACAAAAAACTATCATCTATCTACTTAACCACCCACACATCCATCCATCTATCTGCCCATTCATCTGTCAGTCCAACTATCTATTTGTTGTGAGAAACATAATGAAAATTCAGTTTAAAGGAAACCTTGATCAACTTTTTTTTGTGCTCAATCATTACATCTTCTAATTCTGTTCCCTTTTCAATGACCTTGCCTAGGCCATATAGTCCAATGAGCTTCATGGGGATACACTCTCTAGCTCTGGGGGAATCTACCTTTGGACTGTGAGCTGCACCTCAGAAAATCCCTTCGGGTCTTTCAAATGGGGGAAGCCAGTAAAATGGTGAATGAACTGACCCAGAAACCCAAATCTTCTTTTGACAAAGATTTAATTATGTCTTCCCTATGTCTCCTTGAGAGCAGTCTGGGTGCCTGGGGAGGAATTTAGTCAAACTGGGGAGAAGACATTTGGGGGACTGTTACAACATTGCTCTGTATAGTTCATATTGTTCCTGGTACAAAGACTCAAAGAGAATTCTAGCAACTTGCCCATGATCACAATAACCACTGAACAGCAGAATCAGAAAGCTAATACAGTATTTTACTCCTGATTCTACAACAAATCTACTTTACTCAGTTGCAGAGCCATGGCTTTCCCTTCTAAATCTACCCATTTTCTATGCTCATTTTCTAATTTTTCTATTTTCATCATTCATGTACCTTCTGAACTTCAGCTTTACAAAATTCCAGGCATAGATGGGGTACTGATAATCATAATATTGCCTCTAAATTAAGAGGAAAAAGTAGGGTGTTCTCATTTATAGAGGTTATAACTACACAAAGGAGAAATTTGAAAAACACTGAAAAGCATCTAAAACCAAACCAAAACAAAAAGCACCTATAAACTTATCAACAAATGTAACTATGATTAGATGGGTATGTTTTGCAGCTTTTTTGTTTAGCTGTGTATGAGTCATTTTCCAATGTCAGAAAAGATTCAATGATATTTTTAATAGTTTCATATACTCCAATATATGACTATACTATTATTTAGTCACCTATTATACACCTTTAGGGGCTTTCAATTTCTTAAATTAAAATATATGTCTGTGGTGATTCTATATTTAATCCTATCCTACTTTTCTACCTTACAACCAATCTGGAAAACAAATAAGAAAGCTTGTGAGAATTGTGTCTAAATAAATAATAAATGAGCTCTGAATGATGGGATGTGAGTTTCTTCTGCAAGTAATGTAAGTTCAAGTTCATGGAAATCTTGAAAGGCAGAAAGAGTATAAGGTCTAAGCCATTCAACCGTGGGTTTGAAAACAGGTTCCATCATTTACTATGACCTGGGGGAAGTCATTTAATCTCTATAATACAGTCTGTTTCCTTTTCTATAAAATGAAGATAGTGGAAACTTACCTCCTAGAATCGTTGTGAGGTTTAAGACAATGCCTGATGTGTAGTGAGCACTCAGTAACTGCCCACCATTTTAATCTACTGTTACTTCTATTGTCCTGAAAAGCTGAAAAGGTCAGCCATACTACTTCTTTCAGCTTTGGTAAATACCTTACCTGTTATATATCTTTGTGACATGATTACAAAGGTATCTAAAAATAAAAACAAAATCCAGCTTAAAATGTACACTGTGTACATGGGGAAAATCCACCCCCCTTTTTTTAACAATTCAAACAAAACAAAACAAAGGAATAAGAAAAACAAATAACCTAAAATAACTGTATTGCTTCCAACATGTCCCCACCATACCCCAAGAAAATTAACAAACCCTAACAAAGGAATAAGAAAAACAAATGACCTAAAATAACTACATTGCTTCCAACATGATCTTCCCATACCCAAGAAAGTTTGCAAACCATAATCATTCAAAACCCTTATTTCTAAGTGGTTAAGAACATGTGGATCCTCAGTGTGGGGAAAGACTTAACAAAGAACATTACAGAGACAACTGGTGAAATTCAAATGCTGACTGTGTATATTATATAATAGTATTGTAACATTGTTAACATTCCTGAATTTGATAGCTGTGTGGTGGATCTGTAAGTGTAGTTTTATAAGAAACTGCCAAACTGTTTTCCAGACTGGCCACACCATTTTACATTCTCATCAGCAACATATGAGGGATCCAGTTTTTCTGCATCCTCCAGAATTTGGTATTATGACTATTTAATTTTAGCCATTCAAATCAATGTTTGATGACTCAGTGGTTTTGATTTATTTTTCTCTAATTGCTGGTGATTTTGAATATCTTTTTCTAAATTGTATTTTTGTACTCCCCGTTTATTTTGAAAACAACCTTTTCTGATATAGATACCAATGAATTTGAAATTACAGTTATCTCAAAGTACACAGAAATTACCTATATCCTCCTATAAATGAAACAGTGATAAAAGAACACAACATATTATTTAAGGACTTCAACATAACAGAATTCTCTTTTTCCAGCTTTTTCAACTATTTTTTTTCCCATCTAAGCCAATATGTAACATTTGTTTTATATGCATATATAACCCAAATGTCAGACACATTTGTCAAAGGGAGCATAAGATAAAACAGCATACAGTGTCCTTTCTGGATATAAATTTTCAGAGGCAAGGAGGTCCAAACGGGAGCAAAAAACTGACTTCCTCATGAAATAAACCAGATAAACAAAAATTAAGAATAATGCTAAAGATATTTATTCCATAAATCATTCTCTTTTCTATCCTTGTAACACACAAGTGTGCACTCTGGGTATGTGTGAATCAAAATACTTCCAATCAAGATTGTGAACTCCTATGACTAGGGGTATCTAATTCAATAAAAGGTTCTGGGGTAAAAAAAGAGGTAGTAGAGGTGAATAGAGGACATTTGTCCATCAATTTATACATATCAACTTAATAAAGAAGGAGATTATGTAAAAGTCTCAATGGGCTCAAATATTGACTTGGGCCTGAGAGTGATATTTTAATTACTTATTAAGATGATAATTAAGCATATTAGAATGTTAGCTGTAACTGGATTAGGATCTTAAGGTTAAACTCTGGAAAGAAATGATTGTTACAAAACACACACACAAAGCATTATATTCTGTTCCACTATTTTTATAATTGAGGCAACATAAGCAGTTCAGTATGTTCAAGAACATTTAATGTACCCCATACACTGTCTGAATCAGATTTTTGTTAATTCTTCTGCCAAACACAACATTGGTTTCCATCTACAATTTATTTTTAAGATAAAAAACAATAAGTCAATTGAAGAAAAGTTGTGGCCTTGAACTATGAAACATTACACTTTTAACACATTGAAGAAAGGCAGAGTAAGCTGATGCTGAATACCTTTTCATGTGCTTATTTGTCATCTGTATATCCTCTTTAGTGAATGTCTGTTCATATCCTTTGCTCATTTTCTAAATGGATTATTTACTTTTCTACTGCTGAGTTGTTTTTTTTTTCTGCTGAGTTTTGAGAATGTTTTAAACATTCAAGATACGAGTCCTTTGCCATATATATAGTTTGCAAATGTTGTCTCCTAGTCCATAGTGTTTCTTCTTGAACACTATGAACATAGAACAAAAGTTTTTAATTTTGATGAAGCCCAATTTATTGTTTTTTCTTTTATGGATTGTGCTTTTGGTGTCATGTCTAAGAACTCTTCACCTAATCCTAGTCCTGCATATTCTCTGTGTTTTCTTCTAAAAGTTTTACAATTTTATGGCCATTTAAATCTATGATCCATTTTGACTTTTTTTTATAGAAGTTGTGAGGTTTAATCTAAGGTTCATTTTTTTTTTTTCTTTTTTTCCTATGCATATCCAATTGCTCCAGAATCATTTGATCATTTGTTGAAAAAGGTATCCATCAGCAATGGATTTGCTTTTGCATCTTTGTGAAAAACCAGTTGGATCTATTTATTTGGGTCTATTTTGGGGTTCTCTGTTCTGTTCCACTGATCTATATGTCTATCTGCCAACAATATGTATAGTGGATGTGGAAGAGAATGTCCTTTCCATTCAGTTAACAAGCTGCAGAACTCTAGCAGTCTGTGGGCAAGATGAAGCTGAGCAGACATTTTGCGTAGCACAAAGAAAATAGTCATGAAGTCTGTGTTCTAGAGCCGTGGATTCAAGAGCAGTGAGCTTGTACCGCATGTTTTCAAGTTGTGGCATGACGATGTCCCATCTAAGTGATCTCTATAAAATGACTTCATAATGCCATAGACTCATCTGACCACAAATAAACAACACAAAATCGTGGTCTCTGCTTTTAAATTCAAAAAGGAAAAGAATCTTATAATATCAGCAACATTTTATTTCATTTCAGATGCAACATCCTCAGTTTCTTCAATCATTCCTTATGGCCTGTTTTAGGGTCCTTTATCTTTCTGGTCATCATTGTCTGGTCTCAGTTCTGTTTTGTTAATAGTTTTAATTACTTAATTCAATGACTTAATTATACTCCTTGATCACAATATAGTGCTTTAAATGTGTTCTGATCAATGTAGAATAATTTGGTGCTATTATCTGCATTGTATCAACAACCAGATTTTTATCAAAATTGCTCATGACTGACATGAGAATTGGCAGCTTGCGGTCAATCACACTTAAGATGCTTTTCATTATTTAGAACGTTGCATTTACGGCTATTGAATTTCATCTTTTCTAGTTTTGGCCCGTGGTTTCCAACTATCAAGATGCTTTTGAATTTCAATTGTGGCATCTAACATATTAGCTACCACTCTAAGATTCACTGGTGAGGCCTTGGCTTTACGGGGCAGGACCAAGCCAGCCCAGGAGCAAATCACTGAAGACTTCCTTTGGGCTGGCATCTATCTATTAATCAATAATCCTTGGGTGTGTTTATTAAACCACTTATGAATATGCCTAAATATTCTAGTCTCTTGACCTTGCATATTGTTCAGAAGACCAGCAACTCTTACTGTACCAGTCCATTAAATCTAATATAAAAATGTACTTAGTTTAATTTCACTTAGTGAATATGCACCAGGTCCTTTAATTACCATTTTCTTCTCTAACTGCTTATGAGTTAGTTATTCTGGATTTTGTTGAGAAACATGGTTCTCAATGATAATTTCCAAAGTATGTTTTCTCTTGCTTTGGAAAAATAGGCCTCTTGCGGGGGGCTTAAAGGCGACAACATATAGAATGTTGCATATAGTCTCTACTAGTGATAGGCATGTATTTCAAAAGAGTTGGAATTTTCTGTTTCCTTCATTTTTTATTCAAACCATGAACATTGGGGAGGATATTTCTAGTGCTGAGAAGTTATTTCTTGTACCAAAAACCCAGGATCATTTTGATCCAGACAGAATTTCTTAGGTAGCGAGTGGCTAGAGCTTATCAAGGGCCTATGACCTCAGGAGTACGAGACTCCTCAGTACAAACATGCCTAATTGAAGGAAAACTTCTATTTGTGGGTGTGTTTCTTTTATATTCCTGATAAATATCCTGCTGCTTATTATGTGATGTGGACTAATATGATGATAATATGCAAGCTGATCTGAGATTAAAGTTATAATATAGGAAAAGGCATATTTAGTTTATAAAATTTTTAGCTAGTCCGAGGCATTGCATTATTTAATCCCATGATGAAAAGGTACATATGAGATCAATAATGCCTGTGTCTTGAATGTCATTCTAAACCTGGGGCTTCCTGGTAGAACATCTACTTGTCTCTAGTTGTGTCTTCATTACTGTTCAAGGATTATTAGCAGGTCCTTGAAAACATCACAATTCTAAACATGATATATTATTTTTGTAATCATCATACACTGATACTCAATCCAAACAGTGTGTAACAGGACCGAGACTCTGAGAGGTACGTCTTGGGTTATCTATTTCAGGTGGAAAAAAAAAAAATCCTAAGGTAAAGTCAGAGGTCAGTTAATACATGACCAGTTCAAATGCACTGACCAAAAGGGATGAGATAAACTCTACAGTGGACAGATTGGGAGATGGAGATGCAGGTAAACAGAAATAGGCACAGAGCAGTAAAAGAAGAATAAAGTTTGAAGTTTGTGTATGCTATGGTGTGGCTTTGGTGAAAGCAAATATCAGCAGTAGATCCTTGGGGACAGAGACTGCCTTTTTGTTCCGGATGCATGTTCCTAATGGGTTGGGCATGAAAGTTTATTGTGGGAAGGTCTTGGCAAAAAGTTGTCATTGTCATCATTGTCATGTGATCATCACCCTCATCTTCATCATACCCGGCAATTTATCTGGATCTAGAGAGATGAAGTCCTCTGAAGCAACTATTTGCTTTTATTCATGTATCTCAAGCTTCAATTCCCTATGAACTATGTTCACACCACTCTTTCCAGTTAAATATTATTTCCCTTAGTAAAAAAGATGGAAGTCAGGGTTTGCATCCCTAGAATGTTGGTACTGAAAGGTCCCTTATTTCCCAGATGGGGGTCTCATAGCTAGTTGGTACTTGTTTTATTTTACTGTGCAGAAACACTGTTTTCTCTGGGCACACATGGCACCCCAATCTCCTGATGCTCCTCACACCCTCCCCCACTCCGTTGTTAGCTCACCTTTTTTGACCTGGGATTTGAATGTTAGAGCACTTCAGGGCTCAGCCCTGGTCCCCTTCCTTTCTCACTATATAGTTTATCCCTAGATGGGGTGGGGGTGGGGGTTCATCCCTCACTGCACATCAGTGATCATAGCCAGTCAGGTTTCAGGTTCCATCTTTGTGTTAATAAAACTCAGATGTTCCCCTGCACCTCTCCTCTGAGCACTGACCCTGGATATCCAACTGCTTGCTCAGCATCTCTGATTGTCTCACAGGCATCTCCAATTTGCAACAGTTTTAAGACCAAACTGACCTTTTCCTCACATTTGATTCTCCTTTGTGTTTTAAAACTCAGTCATCACAGAACTTTCCAGCACGTGCAAAGCCAAAAGCCTGGGAGTCTTTAGCGCCTCCCTTTTCTTTACCCTACACATCCAATTCATTAGCAAGTCCTGTTGATTTTACTTCCCAAATGCCTCTTAAATCTCTTTGCTTTTCTTCCTCTCCAGCATCATCTCGCAACCCAAACATATTGCTACTTGTGGACTGCTTGCTCTCAGTCTTCCCGAATCCTTTTCTCTCCCTTGTCTATATCCTCAGGCTAGCCAGAGGAATTTTTTTTAAACAGGCAGATATCATCGTATCATTCTTCCAGTTAAAGCCATCCAGTGACTTCCACTGTTACCAAGAAAACAAGACAAAATAAAACGTCTTAACTTGGCCTACAAACCTCCATGATCTGCTTCTTGCTTAACCATCCAGCCTCAGAAATCACCACTTTCGTTACCAGACACCAGAGCATCTTACCCATAAATCACGTTCCTCCAAAGTTGCCAGACCCATTGCCAGCAGAGGGCCTTGACACAGGCTGTTTCATCAACACAGGACACCCCCACCCGCCCGCCTTCCCCCGTCTAGTGATTATCTACTCACCGGAAAGCTGCAAATCGCGGTTCTCCCCATCCTTGCTCAAGGCCGTCCACACGGGCCAGTCTGTTCCGTCCTGCGCTCTGTTCTTCTGCAGCTCCGTGAGGGCACAGCAGCAACGGCCCATACAGAGCTGCGGACGGGGCCGTGCCTGGCGCACAGCAGGGACGGACGCTGTGCTGCTGCGTAGCCAACTGCCGGCACCCATCGCCGCCTGCCCGGAGGCCTCCCTCAAAGGCCCGGGAGGCCGGAAGTGCTGGGGGATGAAGCCCCCCTGCCCTCGCAGCGGCACTCAGTCGCCGGCTAGTGGAAGTCGGGTATTAACCCCTTCGCTGCCCTGCCCCTTGGGTGGGATAACTCCGAGGTCTGTGTTTCACCATTTCCCAGAGTTTCTTCGAGGGATTCAGTTCTCCTTGCTCCCCGTGAGCTAACTTGATAACACACCCCCCGTTGACTGCCTTCACTTCCCTCTCTCATGGTCCCATTCCCCGACAGGTGTTTTATATACCTCCCAAATAAGCTACGTGCACTTGGGTCCTTTTTCAGGAACCCAGCCAACACATGCACTAAATCAGTAGGTCTCAGATTGTGGTCCCTGACCAGCATCACCTGGGAACTGGTTAGAGAAGCAAATTCTCAAGCCACACCCCACACCTTTGCTGCACAAACGCTGGGGTTGGCACCCAACAGTCCATGTGTTAACAAGGCCTCCGGGTGCACTGGAGAACCACTGGGGTAAATGAGTGACATTAAACCTTCTGCTTCAGACAGAAAACCCATCCCTGTCTTTTTCTTTGTGTTCCAAATATAGCTCTAAAAGAAAAAAAAAAAAAAACCTCTGAGTTCTAGCCATCTGGAAAAAATTCTTAAGAATTTAGATCGTAACTACTATTTGTCCTTGTATATATGTTCCATTTACAACACAGATCTCATTAAAACATTTTTATCTCATTAGACTGTGTAGTTACTTTGACATCATTAATATTTCTCCCTTTCCTTCCTCATTTGGGATCAATTTGTGCTAACGTGGCTAGAATATTCCTTCTAGCATCCTTTTTTCTTTTTAAAGACTCTGGCCTGAGTACCATAGTTAACCTGAACTTGCTGAAATCTGATTTTTTTTTCTTACTGATTTATGAGGCTTCTTCTAAAGAGAAACTTTCCTTTAAAGAATTTTCCCCCAATCTATTAAGGCATTTACTTTAGAATTCTTCTCATTTGTACTTAATAATTTGATCATTCACTTTATCTTTATTTTTAAGAAGATATTTATTGCCAGTAACGTTATATATTTCAACCTCTTTCAATACTGAACCTCTAATTGAATATCTGGTTGTGTCTCGTGCTTCTGTCACAAAAGTCAGGTACCTGCCAGTTTAACTTCTTTGGTCAAACTGTTAGTGGAGTTTCTAACAAAGGTAAGTTAACCTCATCAACTTACTTCCATTATAAAATTGGAAGTGGATGCTCATCTTATACATAGGAATGCAGGTCTATAAAGAGATATGCTTGATAAACTTAGATCTTGAGTGTTATTTTGAAAACTAAAAATTGTGTCCTCTTTTGTTCTTTGTTCTTAACAATTTTTGTACACTTTCCTTAGCCTGGATATCAATGCAGTTTTCCACTAGTCTCTGTCATACAATCTATGATCTAGCTTTAGTCAATAATTGGAAACTCTTTCCACAAACTCTGCACTTAGTTTCATGTCTTTTTTCTTTTTAGTACCTCTGCTTAGAATGCTTGCTGAAATTCTATTTACTCATTCTTAAAGCTATAGCATAACACTATGTTTTGGGTGGCTACTACAGGGTAAAGATGTTCTAGGGTTCGGATATATCAATAAACAGAACAGAAAACAATTCCTTTCCTTGTGGAACTTAAACTCCACCTAAGCCCCAGCAGAATTAATTACTTTAATAACATAACACTGTGTACTCCTCTATCCTAGTGCTACAATTAACCTGTATAAGTCTCTTTTCGGCAGCACCATTGGTTTTCAACACTGCCTGCTCAATAGAATCACCTGGGAAAACTAACCATGCCTCGGTCCCACCTGCAAAGATTTTGATTTATTTGGTCTGGGGTGGGGCCCAGAAAACTCAAATGTGCAGCCAGGCTTAAGAACCACTGCAGTGGACCAGTCTGTGAAACTTTGAACATTGTGATTATGTGGTACTCATTTGTTATTGTTCAACCCTTACATACCACGGGCAATCAATAAATGTTTGTTGAACTGCATGTTTTGGGAGAAAAGGTAATGGCTCTCCAACCACTGACTGGCTAAGACGTTGAGATGGATAATGGTCTGTGGGATTCTAAACTAGATTCATTTTAGATAATTATTAAGATACTAATCAATTAAAATGAACAGACAATATCCAGAGAAACTATAGAAAGTATTTCATTTACCTCCCCAGGAATAGAACCCCAGGACTTTTAGCTTATTGTACTTATTCATTTAATGAATGATTTAATATGTCCCTGCCCACGTGGAGCTTTACAGTAGTGGAAGATAGACACATAATAAATATTTACACTTATACACACATACACACATCTAAAATTGCATCTGTGACATAAGAACAGAATCTGATTAAATTAGGGAGGTCACAGAAAAGATCTCAGTTGAAACCAGATCTGAAGGAGGCATAGGCATCGACTAGACAAAACAGGAGTAAAGAACTAAACCAGTGCTTCCAGCTGTTTCCAGCAGGGCCTCAAACACTTTCTCAGACTCCCCACATGATAAGCAGTTGATTTTTATGGTGGAGGAAATGTATGATAGTATGAATCCAGTAACAACTCTAAATGGATTTATAAATTGTTAATCACTCAGCATTTGTATACATTTGAACCATATGTTTTCTTTTTGTGGGATATTATTTACTGACTTTATATAAAATACTTGCTATCGTTTGTGCCCTCTGAGTACTCTCTGAGGCTCCTAAGGGTTTGCTGCCTATGGGGTGGGCCCCTCTGAACTAATCTGTGGCCCAGACTCCCGGGGGAAGGGAAGCAGCTGCTTTTCTCTCTTCTCCTTCCCCCTCTCCTGCTCTGCTCCATAAATGCCTTTTTCAGTGGCTTCTTGGAGATATCCTTCCCATCCAGTTTCTATTCCACTTTCAAAGGCTGGGCTGTGAAAAGAACTAGCATTGCTTTAGAACAAGTGATTTCAAATGGGAAAACTATTTTAAGGATAGAGACAACACACATTGGGTAAGGCAGTGGTTGGTCAAACGGTATCTTAGGAATCTCCGATGGTTTAAGGGTAAGATTTTGTTTGTAAAAAAGGAGGGTCCGTGTTTCTTCTAAGAATGTTTAAATGGTGTCTATTAAAGCAAGGTCCTGGAGTGTTGTTTGGGCTGAAAAAACTGGAAATAAGGACCCAGAATAGTGTTGTGTGTTTCCTGCAACAAAATAGGCGGTTCTTCCTTCTGCCTGGAATGTCTAACCTCTCCCAACCTTGACTCTTTTACCTTTTCATTGAAGCCTCAGCCTCCTGTGGTTTCATCTTCCCGTGAAGATGTCACTGACCCCTTCAGAGAGGCTCCAGCACTCTTCCCCAGGATCCCAATGTATGAAGATTCACCCACATTATAGCGGGCATGAGCTTCTGGAGGCTGTAGGCAATAGGTGCTCAATAAATGCTTGTTGAGGGAATTTGTTATTGTTGTGGGATACTGGGGTTTTAAAATAAACATTACAAGGTAATTTGGGAGAAAGCTATAATGATGTCTAGACTTCAAGGTAATGTGCAACCCTGCTGTGATTTCAAGCACTTGAGAAACTTGGTATCCTGAAGGATATCAAGTTTTATAATCCATTTTCCTGGTTTTGTGACAGGTGAACTACCAGCTCTGGGAGAAGGAAGCACGTATTTCTACTCTTCATCTGTTACATAAGTACCACATGGTTCCTAAATGCCGGGAAATAGAAATAGAACTGGCATTGAATTACAGGTGTTGCTAGGTGAATGTCACATTCAAAAGGCTGGTTAAAACACATACATGTAATAGCCACATGGTGGCAGCATAGAACTATGACATTGCTGATGACGCTTCAAGGATGGAGCAGCTTAGACTGTAGTCAGAGCGGAGAATGCAGAGCAGGTATATTGGGGCAATTGGAGTGTGGGAGGGAGAAGGAGACTAACTGATTGCACTTGCTGCCTACATCTTTATAATTTTGATTCCCCTAGAAAAATGACAGACACAATACACATATATATACACACACACAGAGCAAAGTCTCATAAAATGTACATTTAATTAGTGTCACTCCATTTAAGAAGTATTAGAGTATAAGTTGCAAGATAAGTCTGCTGTTTCCCCACGTGGGTTTTACTTCCTTCATGCCAAGTATGCTTTTATAAACTATTTAAGGGCTTTCCAAGGGTAATTTTACTTGGATTTTGTTTTGACCTTACATATTTGCTTTTGAATCTAACCCTCTTATAAAATGCTATTCTATCCAGCTTATAAAAACTATATAATATATAACATATATGATAAATCAGGAGATAAAGTGCTTTCTATCATGCCTCACACACAATAGGAGCTTAATATACGTTTGTTGAACTGAACTGAAGGGAAACAGAGATAAAGTGTCTGGAAAAGGTAGGTGGGGGGTTAGCAGCAGAGCAAATTGATCACAGTGTCGAGGGTCGTGGGGCTAGGAAGGGATTGCCCACTCCTCCCCACCATGACTCAGAGCAAACCTGCTGTTTCCAGGGGTTCATGAAACTCAGGGTCCCCTTCCCATTCTGATCCACACGGCCACCAAGTGCACATGTCCTTCCGATGACTTGAACACCATTCCTCTAACATGATTGTTAAACTTCAGGAAAAATAATAGTATCATGAAAGCGACTGCTAGAAGGCAGACTTTTCAAGGGCAAACATGATGTCTAAACTATTGAATCTCCAGTACCTTGCCCAGAGTAGGCACTCAATAAAGTCATCCAACCAATTTTATTATTATAAAATAATTTTATAATAAATCAAATTTTATATAATAAATCCAATTTTATAATAAACCCAAATCCAATTTTATTATTAAAAAATAATAAATCCAACCAATAAGATGTCCAAGAGCTCTGAACCATCCAAATGTAGGGAATTACTGAAGTAATTAAAAGGAAATGTTATTTATAGTAAACCATATATGTATAAGACTTACAACTTAGCTTTGGCTAAGTAGCTAACAAATCAAAATTATATTTTAGTAA
Source organism: Choloepus didactylus (assembly GCF_015220235.1). NCBI lineage: Eukaryota > Metazoa > Chordata > Mammalia > Pilosa > Megalonychidae > Choloepus > Choloepus didactylus. The sequence goes on along the minus strand of NC_051322.1, from coordinate 48,337,145 downwards.
CCGTATTTCATCAGACAGGCACTAGGCTAAAAACTATGGATAATGTAGGACAAAGGATTCTATATCATCTATGTCTTCAAGGAACTTCTAATTGAGTAAAAAAAGATGACAGGTCCATGAAAGCATATTCAACATTTGGCAAAAATAAATGCTGTAAAATCTCAAAGAAGGGAGAGACATTGCTGTGTTGATGTTAATGAAGACTTCACAAAGGAGCCTGACACTGGCTTGGACTTTGAAAGGTGAATCATACCTAGATAATAGTAGGAGGGGAAAGCGTTCTCAGGGAGCAGACACGGGAAGGTGTGTTCAGGAGGGGGCGAGCCGGGCGTAGGGGCCAGAGCAAAGTTCAAGGAGGAAAGCGGCAGCAAATACGACAGAAGCAGATGGGGCAGACAGAACGTGAGGGCTCTCGAGAGCCAAGTCAGAGCCTGTTCTTTACCCAGAGGCAGGGAAGGCCTCTTATGTGGTGGAGGCTGAACTTTTGAAAGATTATGCATGGTATATCGTACTGTGGAATCATTAGAGACTTAGATGGTCTCTTTTATTTTGTTTTTCAAAAATCATCCAAAGACCATCAAATACAACCTGTAGCTACCATGCACGTACCGATGTTTAAGCATATTATAGCCAATAGATTTCTCACACACTTCTAACTGCATGACAACATACATTTGAGAATCACTTTTTTTGTGTGTTATTTTAAATACACTAGATTTTAATTAAGATGTAGCTGGAGTGTGTATGATGGGTGAAGATGGAACAGGATCATGACTTTATGTAGAAGTCACATTCCAAACCCACTAAAGGGCAGCTCTGTGGCTGGCAGGGCAGCAGTTTGCTCTGTGCAGTGAGCGTTCCAGATAAGTTGAATTAAATGCCCTCTCCCTCAGGATCTCCAGCCAACTGCCACACAGATACTCCGTAAAGAAAATGATACCCAGCGCCATTTATGTAATGGGAAAAAAATACCTGCCGTAGTCTGGCACTTCCTCCAAAGTTTAAACATGGACTTACCATACGACTCAGCAATTTTACAACCAAGAATATACCCAAGAGAAATGAAAATATATGTTAACACAAAAACTTGCAAACAAATGTACATAACGACATTATTCATAATAGCCACAGAAACAACTCAAATGTCCATCAACTGATGAATGGATAAATAAAACATGGTATATCCATACAATGGAATATTATTTGGCAATAAAAAGGATTGAAGTGCTGATATGAGATACAACATGGATGAACCTTGAAACCATTGTTACATGAAAGAAGCCAGTCACAAAAGATCACATATTTTATGTTCCCATTTATATGAAATGTCCAGAAAGCAGATTAGTGGTTGCCAGGGACTAGAAGATTGTGTGTAAACAGGGTTTAAGTGCTAAAAGGTACAGAGTTTCATTTGGGGTGATGAAGATATTCTAAAATTGATTGTGGCAATTGTTACACAACTCATTGAAAATAATAACAACCACTGAATGGGTGATTGGTATGGTACCAAACAAACAAACAAAAAACAAAAACAACAACCCTGCTTAAATATTATAGAGCTGGAAAGGACTTCAAGATGTCATGAAATGTAGTTTAATCAGTTAGATGTAGTTCATCTATGTAATGTCATCTGCTAATTTGTGACACACATATCAACAATTTGGATGTGATATAGAAGCGCAGAAGATGAGCACTTAGCTCAAGCTGGAAATCTGGGAGAGTTCCCTTAAGGATGTGGTGCCCAATCTAAGAGGTGGACAATTAGACATTAGCATGGAGGTTTTAAACAGTATGGGGTGTGTGTGGTTTTGGGGAAAGCTGTGCAGGGAAGTCATAATCACTTGGTACTTTAGGCATCTAAAATGCAAGGTTGGGAGGGGTGGGAGATTTAGCTAAGCACGCAAACAGCACGGAAGGCCTCGGGTGCCAGGCTGCAGCGATTGGACCTTATCCTATAGCTTGTTGGGTGCCACTGAAGGGTTTTTAACTCAACGACCAACGTGGTATGTTACATTTGGACAGATCCCTCTGCCTGTGGGGAAGAGCCATTCAAAGGGGCCATATTGGCAGAAGAAGCCAGTTAGGAGTGAGTAGCCAAGAGACTGGGAAGGGAAGAGTGGAAGGGATGAGGGGGGTGAAGAGAGAAGGGTTTCCAGAGAAGGAAAAAGTTGCCAGACCACCATGACTGAGGTGTGAGCGTAGGGAGAGGAGGAGAGCCAGAAAGCTGGAGAGTTGTGGCTGCTGTGCCCGGGTAGAAGGAGGGGACGAGATAAGCTTGCAGGAGACAGAGTTGTCCAGTGGGGAACTGAAGGAATTGAGTTACAGCCTTGCCGATTTTGAGAGATGTCCAGCAGAAATTGGATTTTGAATCTGAAGGTTTGCAGGAGGTTATTGAAACCATGAGAACAGGTGCGATCACCTCAAAATATATGATAATGTTGAATAGTTGTTAACATTTATTATATCTTGCTACATATTTATAGGTATTAGCTTATTTATCTCTCCCAACAAACCTGTCCAGTTGATACTTTTACCCCATTTATGTAGAAAAGAGAAACTAGATACAATAAGAAGGGAACCTCCACAGCTAACCTACCCCATCTTCCTACCACCTCAGGTCCTCGGTCTTCTGACCTTGAGTCCTTGATCTATGGAGTATGGAAGTGACTATTCTCCAAGCCCAATTCCTCCACTCGTGTACTGGATCTCATTCTCTCACATCTACTGAAGGACATTGCTTCAGCAATTGTCCCCTCTCTCTGTTCATCATAAAAACTTCTCTCTCCACTGGATCATTCCTTATCAGACTACCATACTATTACTTCTCTAGCTCATGTCTCATTTTTGTCCTTCTCTCAAAAGAGATGTCTCCAATCACTGTCTCTAACCTCTTTATTTCATTTGCATATTAACTCACTCTGATAAGGCTTTTCTTGCTTATAATCTGCCAAAATTGTTCTTGACAAGGTGGCCAAAGACCTCCATTTTGCTAATTCCAATGATCAGTTCTCACCTTTTTGACCCATTTGCAGCATTTGACTCAACAGATGCCTCCATTCCTCTTCTCTTCGCTTGCTTCTCCTCTTCACCGGTCCTTCTCTCATTTCTCTGGGCAGGCCTTAGTCTCTGTTGCTTATTCCTCCTTGTATTCCTGACTTCATGGTGGGCAGATCCGAGGGTCCCGTCCTTGTACCTCTTCTCTTCTCTGGTTACTCTTAGTCTCCTGGTGATCTCATCCAATATTTACAATAGTCTCTAAATGCTGTGCCTCCCATATTTACACCTTCAACCCATACCTGTTCCTTAAACTGCATGCTCATAGATCCAACAGTCATTTCCAATTTAATACCAAAAAGAAACCTCAGACTTGTCCAAACTGAACTCCTGATCTCCCCTTTCCCCATCTAAGTTTGGTTGTCCTCCAGTTTTTCCAATGTTAGTTAACAACTCTATTGTTATAATTTTTTTTGTTTTAGTCCCCCAAACCTGGACTCACCTTGCCTCCTCTTTTTCTCCCATTCCCCATACTCAGCCTAAGTCTCTTGACTCTGCTTCAAACAATGCCCAGTACTCCACTGCTTTGCATCATCTCCTCTGCTTCTCCCCAGTCCAAGCCATCATCATCTCCCCCATGGATTTTTGCAATAACCTCATTATCTTCCTTTGCTCATGTTTCAGTCTTTTCCCAATAAAGCAGCCAAAATAATCCTAAGATTTGTTTCATCTTGTTATTCCCCTGATCAAAATCATCTGGTGCTTCTTATTTCACAGAGCAGAAGCTGAGGTCTATGCAAGGCCTACCACCCTACCTCACCATGCAACCTTTCCCTCCCCCCCAATCTGGCCCACTTCCTCTCTGACCTGCCCTCTTGCTACTCTCTCCCTCACTTACTGTTCTTTGAACATGTCAGGTGTGCCTCTCCTCAGGGCCTTTCGTTTACTAGCCCATCTGCCTGGAACTCTCTTCCTGTAGAAATCCCTATAGCTGCCTCCCTCACCTCCTTCAGGTTTTCACTCAGATGTCACCTTCTTAGTGAACCCCTCCCTTGCAAACCTATTAGAAATTGCAACTCCCACCTCCCACCCCTTATTCCCTATCCTAACCCCAGTGGATTTGTATTGTGTCAATTTACCTGAGCTGGAACTTTGTTTCCCAGATTCTCTTCCCAGGAGTTTGCATGGGCCACAGAAACATTTTGCACAAGATTTGGAAGGCAACAGTAGAGGGGCAGCCTTGTTTTTACATTTAGAAGTATGGGGTGCAAGGTGTTGGTGTAGCTCATGTCCATTGTTGCCTACCTGATGGCTCAGCTGGTTGGCACGGGGCAGTGGCTTGACCCACAACTCCTCCAGCTCTGGCTGGAGCCCCCCTAGTTTCTCAGACTCCTGGGTCAGGGATATACTTAGCTCCAGACCAGCATCAATGAGGTTGGAAGCTTGGAGATGGTCAGACATCCATGAGAGTTTCCAGCTCAGTTGCATAGATTTTACTTGGCTTCCCTTGCTTCACATCTATTTTCCCTTCCTCACTACCTTCCCTGCTGACTTCAGGCACCAGCACCAGGCACAGAAGCAATAGCCTCACATAGACTGTTTAATCATCCCCCACAATTGCATAAAGCCAAACCCTTATAATAAATCTTCGTGTGTGTGTGTGTGTGTGTGTGTGTGTGTGTGTGTGTATGTGTGTGTGTGTGTGTGTGTGTGGTGTACTGGTAAATGTTTATCAACCAGATCTTTGGTGGGGGGCAGGAGGAGCCCTGATTTGTGGCTTCTGCCAGTTTCCATGGTATAAATATTCCCACCATGGCCAAGTCTGAGCTACTGATGTGAGGTCACTGAATGGGGTTTAGGGAAATGATGCTAACAATGAGCTTTCTCAGGCCAGTACTAGCCAGCCCCAGAGCACTGCTGTGAGTATCTCCCAGAGGTTTTGGTTCTTTGATTGAACCCCGCCTGATAGACCTACTCATTTTTCTCCATTGCTCTTAGCACTTCCTAACATAAGATGCATTTTACTTACATTATCTGCTTTCTGCCTCGGAATGTTGGTCCTCTCAAAGCAGGAATTTTTGCCTGATTTGTTCACTGCTGTATCCTGAGCTCTCAAACAGGTCCTGGCACTTAACAGCTGTTCCATATATGTATTTATTGCATGCATGCATGAATGAGTGAATGAATGAATGAAGGGTAGGGGGTGGAAGGAGGAATGGGATGAGACTAGAGCACTGGAGTTGGTAGAAGAGCTTCAGTAGGAACTGTTCAAACTTTGTCAAGGTCTGGTAGAGTTCAACAAATATTAGTTGAGTCCCTATCATTTACAGATAACTCTGCTAGGTGCTGGGACATATAAAAAGAATAAGGCATTCCTGATTTCCACATTCCTGATGTATGTGTGTATAATCTGTTCTTCAAATTCTCCTTTAATCTGTTTCTTATATCTTACTGGTTCCTTTATTAATTAATTGAATAAATTCTTCAATATGTACATTTTACATTTGCATGGGAGTCATAATTTTACCTTTTTGAAAATTATACTTTGTATAATTTTTTTGCCTTACCAGAACTCTGTGAGGAATATGATTAAAGCAAAATTCCTTTGCCTACAATCTTTAAAGGAATTCACCTATAAATGTAATATAAGATTTTAAAGTAATTCTACTCTACAGAAGCCAGGAGGCTCAGAGATCCTGAACTCTGGAAAGATTACGAAGCCCACCCCCTTCCTTCAACATAAAAAATGATAGTCATGTTCAAGAAAACTTTTCAGATAATTAAGTCATGAACAGACATGGAATTTTATTTTATTACTATCTTGCCCACAAGAGAAAGGATTATAGGAGGCCAATTCAAAGATTTACTTCATTAGGGATATTTTATAGAAAAAGAGAATATTTAGATAAGAACTGTTAGATTAAATACAAAAATTTAAAAAAAGTTTGGTAAAAAGGCAGCTGGCATAGAAATGGGTAGGTGGAGAGCCAGATTCCCAGAACAAAAATTATTCCCATTAAACTTCATCGGAAAATTGCTTATGCATTTTAGCAGGAGTGATGCCTCCGCCCAGGGGGAGGTTCACGCCAAGTCCAGGTTTGGGACAATTGTTTGTTTATTTTAACCTTATAGTTAAGGGTAAGTATAAGAAATAACACTAAAGTTCTGAATTTTCCTTGACTTCTTGGATGCCCTTAAATAAATGTACCAGATTTCAAATACTTTTCAAATGCTTTTTCTTCTCTTTTTGGTACGCAAGCAAACACAGTTCAACTGACTGAAAAGCACTAACAAAAAAGTCTTTTTTCTACTCCCAGTGTTTCAATTCCTTTCTTCACGGGAAATTCTTCTTGACATTTCTTGTGTATTTCTTGTATATGTGCTGGGCATGGAGAGCAGGCTTCTCTGAAATCTTTTTCTGAGCTTTTTCTTTTCAGCCACAGAGACAGCCCCCTCCAACCCAACCAACGCGAATCAAATGGAGGGAAAACGGGCTTGGCGATTTCCCCTCTCAGGGGAGCTTGTCACGACTCAAGCTGAGAAAGGTGGACTTGTCTAGGGGCTTCTCACGAAACCAGACACACAGCATTTCTGATGGTGAGAGAAAAAGCCGAGATGGAGTACACATCTGCCCGGATGCCCACAGGACCAGGGGTCCTCATTAGAGGTGGGGGGATCCAAGCCAAGAAAAGTACAGTTTACATCCCAGCAAAGCCTGAATGGGCTGAGTGTGAAAAACCCCTGGAAAGAAGGTCAAGACTGGAGTCCTTCACAATTCTCAGGGGGAATGAGGCCAGGAGAAAGCGGCAGGTTTAAAGTTGGGCTGAGGGAGCTGGGTGGGAGAACTGGGAAGCCTGCGAGAGAGAAAGGAAAGGGATATCAAGAGCACTGGGAATCTTTCCAAGGCCTGAGCTCCGAGGCTGTGCTCCCTCAGTGAGCCAAGAGGGTGAGTTAGAACTTCCCGTCAGGGCTATTTGGAGGCCTTTGGAGGTCTGGGCCCACCCTCTTATTTTGGAGTCCCATCCCACATCCTTTCAAACATCCTAAAATGTACTAACATTCCACATTAAATATATTTTTTTCATCAAATATTGGCCATATTTTTATAATTTTGCTTTGGAAAATATTTGGCTATGAGTAACTTAATTTTTTATTGCCTTTCTTCACCATCATGCCTACTTGAGATTTCTTGCAAAGGGAGAAAATCTGCTCTGTAGATTTTTTTTCAAATGCAATAATATTTATGAATATTGAATTTAACAACAGATGAGGCTGACATGTATTTGGTAGACCATCTAAGTAAACATTTCTTAATTTCACATCTGTAGCTTTATTTTCAGTTCAGAGCAAATGCATTTTTTTTTCTAGGTCTCAAACATTTTTGTAGACAGCATTGTTTAGCTCACTGGCCCCATGCCCTGTTTCTATGGTGCCTAATGGTTAAAACAGCTTGCTTACAGCACTCTAACTTGATGGTTTGTGCTGCTTCCTGGAACTGTCAAGAACAACTGCCTGTCCCTTCCTGAGAGTCACTGTGATGTCCACCCGGGGAAGATGGGGTATAGTGGAAAGGGGCAGCTCTCACCCAAGGGCAGGGGTTCCAAACTGTTTTGGGGCCATGGACCCCTTTGTCAGTTAGTTGAGGCTCATGGCTCCCTTCTCAGAATAATGTTTTAAAATGTATAAAGTAAAATACATCAGATTACAAAGGAAACCAATTATAACAAATTTGCGGTATAGCAACACATCATTTATTAATATGTGAAATGACATGATTTAGTTGTGGGCCAAATGACCACCATAATGCAATGAATATTTCGAGAGATCGGCACTTACTGTTGTGTGATATGAAAATATTTGTATTTCTATTGGCCACAAAGTATTGATAATACTACATTTTAGTTAGAGGTTAATGAAATTAAGTTGTAATTATTTTCACTATCTAGTTCACAGAACCCCTGAATTTTATCCATGACTGTGAACTTCAAGTTAAGATCAATGTAGTTTGAGAGATGCCCCTACTGTCATGAATTGTAAGTGGAGAGGATTATAGACACAAAGGGGCCTTAAGCCTGAGAGAATCTGAGGGTGAGTCTCCAGTCTCTTAGTCCCTAGCACCACTGCTCTCCAAATTCTCTGATGTTACATCAGGGGGACAGAAAGTTGCCCTTTACAGAAACATAGTATTTGAGATGTTCACAGTGATTTCCAATCTCCAGTTCAGGGCCAGAGTTATCACTCTCAACTGGGCTCTCCATTCTCTGGGCAAACAGCCCCCAGATATCTCTCCTGAGGTATCCCGCCCTTTAAATTTTATCTTAAAGTTTATTTCTCTTTGGTTCCAAAATTCACATTTCATTCCAAACCACCCACTAATCTACCTTCCCATCTGTCCATCCATGCGTCCATGCAAACATTTAGCCATACATAGAAAGAACCGTATCATGTTGTAAAGTTAGGAATGTGCAACTTATCATCCGTTCCAATTTTTCTTCTTGTTTGTAATCTCCTACTGGGAAATATTTGCATTACTGCAAAGGCTTATATATGGTAGTGCCATCCTCAGAAGTTTCTAGCATAATAAAGCCAATAAAGTCATCTCACTATGCAGGATTGGTTTCAGGGCCAATTTGTGAAATATGCAGGTTATTCTTGACTCCTGTTCTTCAAACCCAAAATATCTAATATTGATAGTAAAACTCCCTACCCCTATGTAAAATGACACTTGTTTCCATGACTGCTCATCATATATCTTTTTTTTTCCTCTCTCCTCTCTCAGATGAAGTTGGAACAACAGCCTGTACTTACTATCTGCCTGCTTTGTCAGAAAAAAAAAATGATGACCTAACTTGCTATGTCTATGTGGTGGTGTTCTCTCATGCTCCAGGCCTCAGCATAACCCTTAGAACTCTCACCTGATAGCCAACTCCAAGGAAACACTCAAGAGCAGCTTAAATCTGGGCACTTGAATTGGGAAGCAAATGTTTTTCCTTCCCTTTTATTCTTACCCCAACCTACAGTGAATCACATCTCCCCTGCCCATGCACACATTGCCCTTTTGGCCATAGAGAGCAAAAATCAACAACTGGAGGGCCTGGCACCCACAACAGCACCTGTCAAAGTGGGAGTCATCACACACAGAACAGCTGGGTATTGTCATAGACTGTAAGGTTCCCAGGATGTACGTGTGAGGAACCATCTTCTCCTTCTCACCACCATGGTGGGGAACCGAAAATCCAGTGCTCACATGACACTGTCTCCAGGACTCTCCTCCCCAGCCCAAGGGCACAGTTTGTAGTTCAGAATGGTGGGATGCTCCTTCTTAATCCATCAGGCACTTTGGTGACCCAGTAAACCTTGCCAAAACCAGGCTCTCTGTAGTCTTCTCCACCTGGACAGGCCCAAGGGCTTATCTTCCTTTTCAAATTGGCTTCCTCAACGCAGAGGTGGATTTTGAGCAAATATTTCACTGCCTGCCTTTGGTACCTTGAGCATATGTTTCTTATAACACTGATCAGACAGAGCCATTACGGTTGATTTAAATGGCTGTGCCCTCTGTAAACTAGTTGACAGCAGGGATCATGCTATTTGTTTGCATATTGCCATCATCTAGCACAGTGCCTGGCTGTGGCTCTCCATAAAGCGTTTTGAATAAATGCATGAATACATTAATTGAAGTTTTTCTCTAATAATCTTCTGTGTGCGTGAACTTCCTTACATGCATGTTCCTGGTCCATATTCTAGTGTTAGGTCAATATTTCGAGCACTTACTTTACATATCTTACATTGAATATGCTAACCCTGTCCATTAATTTTATTTTTTTTTCTGTTTTACAGGTGAAAAAATTGATGCTCACAGAGTTTATCTTTCTTATGTTCAGGTTGCTAATAAATTGCTGAACTTAGCTAATGGTTCAAACCCCAGTCTCTGAGTCCATTTCCACCTTTCCCTTCACTATAAGGCAACAGTTGTCAACCACAGAACCCTCAGTGTCAAGAGCCTTTCAGGGGTCCACAGCTCAAAACTATTTTCATAATAATTCTGACCTTTTTGTCTATTTTGCTGTGTTGACAATCACACTTTGGTGCAAAAGCAGTGGCAACAGCAGTCGTCGTAGTTTTCATTGCCATGCACTTGCAATAAAACAAGCCAATCTCAACTTCAATGTCCTGAGGAAGTTATAAAAATTAATTTTATTAAATCTAGACCCTTGAGCTCACATCCTTTTAATATTCTGCGACAACTGGGAAGCACATGAAGCACTTCTGCTGTATTCCAAAGTATGATCCTTGTCTTGGTTTTGGAAAAGCATGTGGGCAATTGAGATGTGAGCTGAACTTACTGCTTTTTTCATGGAACACCATTTTCACTTAATGAACAACTGACAGATTAACTATGGTCATTAGGTATTTGGCAGAAATTTCCTTGAAAATGAACGGAGTAAGCCTGAAAACTTCAAGGAAACCAACTGACAGAATTTATGTGATAAAGGTTGAGTTTTTGAGAGAAAATGAGAATTTTGGAAAACTTGACATGAACTTGACAATTTCCCCAATACTTAAAGGCTTTTTTAAATGAGATTGGCGGTGATATTTATAGTGATTTTTAAATAAGGTATGATGAAATGTCAACATTTGCAAGGTCTGCATAACTTAGTGAGCTGAGATTTTCTAAAACACAACTGAATGATTTACAAAATTACACGAGTGAAGCATCCATTCAAATGCAAGACAGACCAATGAGTTTTATCCTAACAGAATGTGAAAAGTTCATTGATGTAGTTCAAGAAACTACAGCTTCTTGAGTTTGCATGTAGTATTTAAGAACAGCCACAATGATAAAACAACACCACCACCACCACCAAAACAGCTAATAAGATACTCCTCCCTTTTCCAACTACATTTCTGTTTGAGGCTGAATTTTCTTGACATACTTTAATAGAGTCAAAATATTGCTGTGGATTGAATGCAGAAGCAACTGTCTTCTATTAAGACAGACATTAAGAGATTTGCAAAAAGGTAAAATAATGCCACTCCTCTCACTAAATTACTTTTGTTTTTGAATACACACTTATTTTTCATTAAAATATGTTTTTACTCTAACATAAAATGTGTTCATAAATGATAAATATAATTATTAAAAATAAATTAATGAATTAATATTTAACTTTTCCTCAGTTTTAATTGATATTGATTAATATCAATATTGATAGATAACTCAAAATAATAAAATAACAAAAGCTATTTGGGGCCCTCAGTCATTTTTCAGAATGTAAAGGGATCCTTAAGATAAAAAAGGTTGAAGACTGCTGCTATAAGCTGTGGGCAACAGCAAAGGAATATGCATGTGACAGGAAAGAATGGGAGCCAAACACCTTTTGGTGTTTAGGACATCCTTTTTGATTCACAGTGGACAAAGTGAAATGAAATATAAATTCAATTTTTTCTTTCCCCATAACTTTTGTGGGTGAAAGTGGCTTAGGCTGAGTGTTACTGAGAGTTAAATGCTGGAGCCCAGAGAACAGAGGGAAGAAAGAGGACTATCCTGTCAAACTTCCTTTGCTTCTGTCCTGCAATTTTTCTCTTGCTAGAAACATCTGTAATGTTTCAATGACACCACTGACCCTCCTGCACTTTAGCAGCACACTGTAACAGAGTCAAGTTCATCTCTCAAGGCCCCAGCCTACTCTTGTACCAGATTTCTAACCTGTTCACCTTCTGCTTTCTTGGTATTGTTGCACTGTAGGTAGTGTCATTTATACATTCTTTGCAAAGTGTTTGTCACTTTAGCACATGTCTGCATGACAACTCAGTAGACACACACTATAAAACAAAACAAAACAAGCAAAACAAAAAAAATGCAGTGGAAAACAAGATAGATGATGCATAGGATTGGGTATCAGAGGGTGCCACCTGCCAATTGTTAAATCAGATTAAGTCTTGGTGATCATCTAGGAGGGGGCTATCACAGTGTCACATTATTTGACCCACATTTCCACTGATACTCTCAGTTTACATGTTTTTGTTAAAATATTGATGAATGGCTTTTTTTTAATCTTCATTTTATTGAGATATATTCACATACCACGCAGTCATACAAAATAAATCGTACATTCGATTGTTCACAGTACCATTACATAGTTGTACATTCATCACCTAAATCAATCCCTGACACCTGCATTAGCATACACACAAAAATAACAACAATAATAATTAAAGTGAAAAAGAGCAATTGAAGTAAAAAAGAACACTGGGTACCTTTGTCTGTTTGTTTGTTTCCTTCCCCTATTTTTCTACTCATCCATCCATAAACTAGACAAAGTGGAGTGTGGTCCTTATGGCTTTCCCAATCCCATTGTCACCCCTCATAAGCTACATTTTTATACAACTGTCTTCGAGATTCATGGGTTCTGGGTTGTAGTTTGATAGTTTCAGGTATCCACCACCAGCTACCCCAATTCTTTAGAACCTAAAAAGGGCTGTCTAAATTGTGTGTAAGAGTGCCCACCAGAGTGACCTCTCGGCTACTTTTGGAAACTCTCTGCCACTGAAGCTTATTTCATTTCCTTTCACATCCCCCTTTTGGTCAAGAAGATGTTCTCTGTCCCACGATGCCAGGTCTACATTCCTCCCCGGGAGTCATATTCCACGTTGGCAGGGAGATTCACTCCCCTGGGTGTCTGATCCCACGTAGGGGGGAGGGCAGTGATTTCACCTTTCAAGTTGGCTTAGCTAGAGAGAGAGGGCCACATCTGAGCAACAAAGAGGCATTCAGGAGGAGGCTCTTAGGCACAATTATAGGGAGGCCTAAGCTCTCCTTTGCAGCAACCGTCTTCCCAAGGGTAAAACCTATGGTAGAGGGCTCAACCCATCAAACCACCAGTCCCCTATGTCTGTGGTCATGTTAGCAACCATCGAGGTGGGGTAGGCCAACACCCCTGCAGATGAATGGCTTTTTAAACCATGTTAATGTTAGGCACACATAATCCCATCCTTGTTAAACTACTATGGATTTTGCCTGTAAGTCTGGTTTGGCTCAAACAAATCATGAAGCAGTGATAACTATACAGAAAACTCACAATAATCCATCACAACCAAACCTTGCGTTACTACCCGGTGGAAAACACCAGTTCTTCCTGGACAAAGCTGTGTAGTTATAAAAATGTGATTTTATTGACTTTTGGATTTATATACCCAGTGGAGATGAGTCAGGCAATAAAAGCAATTCATAGACAGACACTGATTTTCAAAGTTCATTTCCATTTCCTTTCAACAAATTGGCCAAGCACTTACCAAAGATCAGGTTACCAGGGTTACAAATTTGAGTGAGACTGCTTCCCTAGTTAGTTACTTAGGTGAGGTGAATTTATAAATAAATCATTATAATCCTGCTATCTACTGCCATGCAGAAGTACAAGCAAAGCACAGAAGGGAGAGTGATTAATCCCTGCGTCCAGGTTGTTTGTTGGCAAACAACTGGGCTTGAGTCTGAGGCAGTTAAAACCCTTTAAGAGTCCCGTCAAGTAGACATAAATTGAGGCGCAGCCCTCAGCTATCTCAGAGTTGATGGATGCCCACTCAGACTCATTCTATCTTGGAGCAAATTCCTAATGGCGAGAGGCCCGTTGAGTTAAATTTGGGTTGCCAAACTCTAAGAGCCACCTGGTGATCCTTTTGTAGTAGTGGAAGGAAGCTGTTTATCTCATTATGCTGTGGCCATCCTTTTCCTCACTGTTCCTTCAGGGCTGTCTCCGTGTATAAGAACTCCCTGTATAAAATCAGTCCAGGTAGCTGAAGTGGGATCATCCCGTGTAGGGTAGAATTATCACTCATTGCCTCAGTCACTTGGTTCTTTGAATCTGAAGGGTTGCTCCTGATTCTTTGTAGCTCTAAGTATCCAAGGTGTGACTATATTGTCATTCTTAGTCCTTCGAGCTCCTGGGGAGCTATAATAGATTATGTAGCAGCTTTGCCTTTAGCCAGAGGTGTGGCTGACAGTTAAGCTGCATGTCACTTCTTATGTCACTAGTAGCTATCCCACAATCAAGTGAACATAAAGAGTTTGCCAAATAAAAGAAGAAAAGCAAAAAGGAAACATGCCACAATTTCAAAATGTGGGGTAAGAGATGATAATTTGCAGGGAGGGCTTGGAAGATCTGTGTGAAAAATGTGATTTAGTCTGCCCAACACGCGGGGGTACAGATGTCATGGGCAGTTGTCTCGTGAGTGCCTCTGTCTTTAGTTGGCTGGGCCCCTATTGAAGTTATGTCCTAATGGTTAGTCACCCCACTCCCATTCTATTTCCTTTTCTAGATCTATTTAATTTAATTTAAACTCAAATACGTGTGCTTCCCAATATGGTGTAGAACTGTTTATAAGATTTCACAAGGAGCTAGTATAGGGAAATCAATTAAATAACTTACAAAAAACTTTTTTTTTTGGAGGGGAATCAGGTGAAGGAAATGGGCATTCAGAGAGCCAAGACATAAGTCTTGAATATTTTGTTGAAATCTCTGCAACATTTCCTGTTTGAAAACTTTTTGCATTCATGACCTGCTTCCTTCAGGTCTATAATGTATTCATATTCCATGGGGATTTTGAGAATCACCTTCCTAAGAAAAATATGCTTTCCTGATGCTGTTAGGGGATCTCAATGCAATTCTTAATGACTAAATTCTCAAATCATTGGATTTCCTGTTCATGATATTGCCTGGGGAGAAATGAAGACCAGAAGTGGATCAGCAACCAGAAGCAGAGACAGTTCCCTTGGATCAGACAGACTCCAGATGTCATGATGAAGCTTGTAAAGCCTTCCTAGGGGTGGGATACAATTGATGGAGTGACGGGAACTAGAGGTATGTTAGACCAGCCAAATGTAGCTTCTGCATTACAGAGCTTCATTGACAACCCCAATAAAGAATGAAATGTAAAAGATAGCCACTGGAGAGGAGCTAAGATGGCAGCATAGAGAGGAGTTAGTCCCCTCTGGAACAATTCATAAATGACCAAAAAACTAGTAAATAACCTGGAATAACTGTGGGGAGACAAATGTGACTGTCCACTCATCATCCACCAACCTGAATTGGGAGGAATGCCTGAGATCGCAGCATAAAATATGTAAGTAAAAACTGCGGACCAGCGCTGAGAGCGAGAGCAGAGAGCCCCTCCCTCACGGAAGCCTCGCGGTGCTAGAGAACAGCACTCTCTCAGCCCAGCTCCAACTGAGGTTTTAATGTTAACTGCTCAATACAGACAGCCAATGCCCAACAAGCAGACAGAGGCTTTTGGTGACAACTGATCTGGGAGAGTCAGGGGACATATCTGTCTCAGGATGGGGAACATAGAAGATCAGATGCTATCTCTGGCTGACAGGTGAATCTGGGGGCTTTCTGTCCCTTTCTCTCTGTGGAGAAAACCTCAGCTGTTTTCAGCCCACAGTGCTTTGCAGTAAAGACAGCCTCAGCCGTTTTAAAATCACAGCACTTTGACCAGCAGAGTCAGAGAAAGGAAGAACTTATTGATAAGCAGATGACCTCTCTGGAGGGGGCACAGCTTCCCAAGAGGAAAGGGAGGGGCCCAGCTCTACTGCCTGCCTTACTGGAATCAGACCCCAAAGCCTGGGGGAGGAGAGCCACGGGCCACACCCCTTACACCAGCCGGTGACAGGCTGACAGGTGCACCTGCCGGGCAGAAAAGCACAGGGTGTGTCAATCCTCTAAGAAAAGCCATCAGGGAAACCAGATACTGACTATTTCCTCCTTCTGTGACCTGAGCCTGTTCTCATCTGGGAAAACCTGACTGGGGTGGTCTAGGAGGTCAGATGCCTAGACAACAGAAAACTACAACCTACACTAAGAAAAATGAAGTTATGGCCCAGTCAAAGGAACAAACATACACTTCAACTGAGATACAGGAATTTAAACTAATGCTAAATCAATTCAAAAAGTTTAGAGAATATTTGGCAAAAGAGATAAAGGCTATAAAGAAAACACTGGGCATACATAAGGCAGAAATCGAAAGTTCAAAAAACAACTAGCAGAATCTATGGAAATGAAAGGCACAACACAAGAGATGAAAGATACAGTGGAAATATACAGTGACAGATCTCAAGAGGCAGAAGTCAGGAACTGGAGAACAAAACACCTGAAAGCCTACACGCAAAGGAGCAGATGGAGAAAAGAATAAAAAAATATGAGCAATGTCTCCAGGAACTTAAGGATGAAACAAAGTACAAGAATGTATGTATCATTGGTGTCCCAGAGGAGAAGAGAAGGGAAAAGGGGCAGAAGCAATAACAGAGGAAATAATCAATGAAAATTTCCCATCTCTTATGAAAGACATAAAATTACAGATCCAAGAAGCGCAGCGTACTCCAAACAGAATAGATCTGAATAGGCCTATGCCAAGACACTTAATAATCATATTATCAAACATCAAAGACAAAGAGAGAATCCTGAAAGCAGCAAGGGAAAAGCGATCCATTACATACAAAGGAAGCTTAATAAGACTATGTGCAGATCTCTCAGCAGAAACCATGGAGGCAAGAAGGAAGTGGTGTGATATATTTAAGATACTGAAAGAGAAAACCACCAACCAAGAATCCTATATCCAGCAAAGCTGTCCTTCAAATATGAGGGAGAGCTCAAAATATTTTCCGACAAATAGACAACGAGAGACTTCGTGAACAAGACACCTGCCCTACAGGAAATACTAAAGGGAGCACTACAGAGTGATAGGAGAAGACAGGAGTGAGTGGTTTGGAACATAACTTTGGGAGATGGTAGCACAGCAGTGTAAGTACACTGAACAAAGATAACTATGAACACAGTTGAGAGAGGAAGGTTGGGAGCATGTGAGACACCAGAAGAAAGGAGGAAAGATAAAGACTGGGACTGTGTAACTTGGTGAAATCTAGAGTGTTAAACAATTGTGATAAAATGTACAATTACGTTCTTTCATGAGGGAGAACAAGCAAATGTCAACCTTGCAAGGTGTTAAAAATGGGGAGGCATTGGGGGAGGGATGCAATCAGCGTAAACTAGAGACTGTAACTAATAGAATCATTGTATTATGCTTCCTTTAATGTAACAAAGGTGACATACCAAGCTAAATGCAGATAAGAGTGGGGGATAGGGGAGGCATGTTAGACACTTGACATTGGTGGTGGTGTCTAACTCTTTACTTTACTTTGATTTAAGGTTATCTTTCCTTTTGCTGCTTCCTAGCTGCCATTTTTTTCCCTCTTTCTTTTGCCTCTCTACCTTCTTTGACTCTCCCTCCTGCCTTGTGGAAGAAATGTAGATGCTCTTATATAGATAGTGGTGAGGGTGGTGAACACATAAACATGTGACCATACAGAGAACCATTGATTGTTTACTTAGGATGGAATGTATGGTGTGTGAACAAAACCATCTTAAAAAAAAAAAATGGGTTGATGACGAAACTTCGAGAGCAATATACTGAGTGAAATAAGCCAGACACATAAGGACAAATATTGCAGGGTCTCACTGATAGGAACTAAATATAATATGTAAACTCATAGATATGAAATATATGTAAACTCATAGATATGAAATACAAGGTACCAAGATATAGGATGAGGCTAAAGAATGGGGAGCAGTTGCTTAGTATGAGCAGAATGTTCAACTAGGATGAACTTAAATGTTTGGAAATGAACAGAGGTGTCGGTAGCAAGATATGAGAATAACTAACAGTGCTGAATGGTGTGTGAATGAGGTGGAAAGGGGAAGCTCAGAGTCATATATGTCACCAGAAAGGAAGTTGGAGGTCAAAAGATGGGAAGGTATAAAACTGAATCCTATGGTGGGCAATGTCCATGATTAACTGTACAAATACTAGAAATCTCAACCAGAACAAATGTATGACACTACAACTAGAAGTTAATAATAGAGGGGCATATAGGGAAAAAATATATATCTATTGCAAACTATATACTACAGTTAGTCGCATTTCAATGTTCTTTCATAAGCAGTAACAAATGTACTATACCAACACTACGTGTCAACAATTGAGAGGGTTGGTTAGGGATATGGGAGGATTAGAGTTTCCTTTTCTTTCTTTTTTTGTCCTTTGCTTTATTTCTTGTCTGGAGTAATGAAAAGGTTCCAAAAATTGAACAAAAATTAATTGTGGTGATGGATGCACAGCTGTATGTGTGTACCGGGGGCAACTGATTGTACATTTTGGATCTTTGGATAATTGTATGGTATGTCAACAATCTCAACAAAAATTAAAAAAAAAAAAAGACAGCCTCTAATTGTAGTCAAAACACATTTATGGAGTAGGATTTCAGCCATGACAATAATTTTCCATGTGATTCCTAGTGAGGCTCTGATCATAGGCTATATTTAGGGTTCAAAACAGTCTCCAACAGTCCTAGGAACTGTTACTTCCCACCCTCCCTGCTTCCTCTTTTTCTAATTTTGAATATGTGTTGCCTGTCCCAACACATAGATTGCAGCCAGATGTTTTGGTTACAATTCTCAGCTCACAGAAACAGATGTGCATATTAAGTACCTTTATTTCTCTGTAACTGTAATATTGTTTGGGTCTCTATCCACACGGTTGATGGAAATTTAATTTCAGCCAATTAAATTCAGGATTCCCACCCTTTACCCTCAGGCTTGTGCCTAAGCTTGAGTCTCAAGGCATGGGGAGGGTCCCATCTGGTCTCTGATGTCATCCTTCTATCCTCACAGCATTCTCTGGAATATTTGTCCCTTTGTCTGGTCCTTAATCTCCATTTGGTGCAGACTGGTATAGAGACATCCTTATTCCTACCCACATGGCCCTTGAGATCTGGAGGCATTCCATGATACTTCCAGGCTGTTTTTTGCCTTACAGGAATTATTCTCCTCCTGCCAGGACTTGCTTTCTTCTGTGGAGTATTATTGCTTCCTTGTGGCTCTAGCCAGGCACCAGGCCCTTTGGTTTTGGATCCCACAAACCATCCTTTCTCATTTTCTCCTTTAATTCTTGTCCTTCCCCCAGAGGGTGGGAATGACTTGGCTTGTACTCATTAAGCATCCTCTCAGATCCTTTGTCTGTGTCACAGGTCTTTTCACATCCTTTTGTTTATTTTGCATCGAATGGGACAAAGACCAAGCCACAGTGGGGAAGGAAATACAGTGTGTTCTAGTTTATGAAGCTGCTGAAAGCAGATACCATGAAATGTGTTGGCTTTTACAATGGGAATTTATTAGCTTACAAACTTACACTTCTGAGGCTGTGAAAATGTCTGAATCAAGGCATCATCAAGACGATACCTTATTCCTGAAGATTGGCTGCTGGTGATCCTGGACTCCTTTGCCACATGGCAAGGTACAAGGCAGTGTCTGCTGGTCTCTCCCTTCTCTTCCAGGTTTCACTGCTTCCATCTGCTTGCTTCTGTGGCCTTCTCTCTCTTTGAGTTTCATTCTCTTGTAAAGTACTCCAGTAATTATTAAAAATTGAGTAATTATTAAAGATTAAGACCCAGCCTGAATGAGGTGGGTCACATTGTAACTTAAGATCCTACTCACTGAAAGAGCCTACTTACAATGGGTCCACACCCACAGGAATGGATTAACTTTAAAAACATACTTTTCTGGGTTACATACAGCTTCAAATCATCACACTGCAGAAAATTAATATTTCAGAAATGTCCAGCCATAAGTAAGTTGAAAGTGAAGCAATGAAAATTGAGTTAGAGTGTAGTTTGTCTCTCAAGTTATCCCAAGAAAAAAAGGAAAAAATAAGAAAGAATTGATAAATGGATCGGAAACATCATTTTATTAGCAAGTCTGTGACCAGTCCTGGCTTTTTATTCCACTCCTGCCTAAGTGTGCTTGATGGGAATTTTCCAGAATGAGATATATTGCTATTTTGCTTTTTTTTTTTTTTTTTAAGTTTTTATTTTTGCAATATATATACAACCTAAAATTTCCCCCTTTAACCAAATTCAAATACACAACTCAGTGGTGTCAATCACATTCACACTGCTGTGCCACTCCCACCACTACCATCCACCACCAAAACCCTTCCATCACCCCAACAGAGACTGCATCAATTAAGCACCAACTCCCCATTCTCTTCCCCACTTCAGAACCTGTAACCTATAGTCTAGTTTCTAACTTTATAAATACCCCCAATTCCAAATATTTCATACCAGTGAGATCGTACAACATTTACCTTTTTGTGTCTGGCTTATATCACTCAACATGATGTCTTTGAGGTTCATCCATGTTATTTCATGTATCAGAATTTCATTCCTTTTTGCAGTTGAATAATATTCCATTGTATGTATATACCACATTTTATTCATCGATTCATCTCTTGATGAACACTTGGGTTGCTTCCATCTTTTGACAATTGTGAATAATGCCACTATGAACATCAGTGTACGATTATCTTTATGAGTATCTGCTTTCAATACTTTTGGAAATATCCTTGGAAGTGGGATTGCCATACATATGGAAATTCTATACCTAACTTTCTGAGGAACCACCATATATTTTGCACCGCAGCCACAGCATTTTACATTCCCATCAATAATTAAAGAGCATCCCTATTTTTTCACATCCTCTCCAGCACTTATTTTCCATTTAAAAAATATAGCTTTTCTAGTGGGTGTGGAATGGTATGTCATGGTGGCTTTGATTTGCATTTCCCAAATGGCTAATGATGTTGAGCATCTTCTCATGTGCTTTTTGGCCATTTGTGTATCTTCTTCAGAGTAATGTCTACTCAAGTTTTTTGCCCATATTTTAACTGGGTTTTTGTCTTTTTATTGTTGAGTTGTAGGATTTCCTTATATGTTCTGGATATAATTGTTAGAGTGTTTGGTAAAATTCCCCTGTGAAGTTATCTAGTCCTGGGCTTTTCTTTGTTGGGAGGTTTTTGTTGACTGATTCAATCTCTTTACTTGTTAACTGGTCTGCTGAGATCTTCTTGAGTCAGTGTGGGTAGTTTATACATTTCTAGGAATTTGTCCATTTCACTGAGGTTATCTAATTCATTGGTGTACAGTTGATACTAGTATCCTCTTCTAATTTTCTTTTTGTGGGGTCAGTAGAAATGTTCCCCCTTTCATTACTGATTTTAGTTTTTCGTGTCCTGACTTTTTTTTGTCAGTTGAACTAAAGGTTTGTTAATTTTATTTGATAATTTCAAACAACTAACATTTGTTTTTGTTGTTTCTCTCTCTTATTTTACTCTATATTTTATTTATCTCCCTTCTGATATTTGTTATTTTCTTCCTTCTGCTTGCTTTGGGTTTAGTTTGCTCTTCTTTCCTAGATCCTCCCATTGTGAGCTTAGGTCTCTGATTTGAGATCCTTCTTCTTTTAATGTAAGCACTTAGAATTATAAATTTTCCTCTCAGCATTGCCTTTGCTGCATCCCATATGCTTTGGTGTGTTGTGTTTTCACTTTCATTTCTCTTTCTGTATTTCCTAATTTTCCTGGTGATTACTTCTTTGACCCACTGATTGTTTAAGAGTGCATTAATTAATTTCCACATATTTGTGAATTTTCCAGTTCTTCCTCTGTTATTGATTTCCACCTTCATTCCATTGTGGTTGGGGAAGATACATCACATGAGTTCAATATTTTAAAATTTGCTGACACTTCTTTTGTGACTTAACACATACGGTTTATCCTGGAAATCCATATGCTCTAGACAAGAATGTATATCCTTCCACTTTTGAGTAAAGTGTTCTACATATGTTTTTTAGGTCTAGTTGGTTTAGAGAATCATTCCAATATCATTCATCAATAAGGAAATGGTATTCTATTTCCTTATTGATCTTCTGTCTAGGTGTTCTATTCATTATTAAAAGTAGTGTATTAAAGTCCCCTACTATTAATGCAGAACTGTCTATCTTTCCCTTCAAATCTGTCAATATTTGCTCATTAATTTTGGTGCTTTGCCTTTAGGGCATATATATTTGTAATTATTATGTCTTCTTGTTGAATTGACCCATTCATCAGTATACAGTGACCTTCTTTGTCTCTTGTAACAGTTTTTGACTCAAAGTCTGTTGTATCTGATATTAGTGTAGCTACCCCAGCTCTCTTTTGGTTACTTTTTGCCTGGTATATGGTTTTTCACCCTTTCACTTTTAACTACCGTGTCTTTGAATTTAAGGTGAATTTCCTGTAAACAGCATATAGTTGGGCCATGCTTTTTTATCCATTGTGCCAATCTCTGACTTTTGACTAGAGAGTTTAAAGCATTTACATTTAAAGCAACTACTGAGAATGCAGAACTTTCTTCTGCCATTTGGCTACTTGGTCTCTGTAAGAATTGTACCTTTTTGGTCTCCCAATTCTTCCATTAATGCCTACTTTCATTTTTATCTGATTTTTTGTATTATATCACTTTAAGTCCCTTCTCATTTCTTTATGCATATATTTTTCATATATTTTCTTCCTGGTTACCATGGGCTTAAATTTAACATTGTAAATCTATAACAATCACATTTGATGTAATACCAACATAATTTCAATAGCATACATATACATTGTTCCTATTCTCCTCCATCCCCTGCCTTTTTTTGTACTTGTTACAAATGATATCTTTATACACTGTATGTTCAAAACCATGGATTCATCATGAATTTTTATGTATTTACATTTTGGAATATGTAAGAAGTAAAAAGTGGAGTTACATACCAAAAAATAAAATGCAATATACTGGCATTTATAATTACCCATTTTACCAAATGTCTTTATTTCTTCATGCCACTTGATTCACTGGCTACTGTCCTTTCCTTTCAGTCTGAAGAACTCCCATTAGCATTGTTTATAGGTCAGGTCTAGTGGTGACAAGCTCCTTCAGCTTTTGTTTACCTGGAAATGTCTTAATCTCTCCCTGATTTTTGACAGACAGGCTCACTGGATATAAAATTCTTAGTCGGTAATTGTTTTCTTTCAGCACTTTAAAAATTCTGTCCCCCTGCCTTCTTGCCTCCATAGTTTCTTATGAATACTAGGCACCTAATCTTATTGGGGCTCCCTTGTACATAATGTGTTGCTTTTCTCTTGCAGCTTTCAGAACTCTTTCCTTTCCTTGGCATTCAACGGTGTTACTAGTATGTGTCTGCACATGGCTCTCTTCAAGTTTATTCTGTTTGGGGTTCTTTGGGCTACTTGAAAGTGCACATCCATGTCTTTCATCAAATTTGGGAAGTTTTCTGCTATTATTTCTTTGAACATTCCCTTTGCCCCTTTGTCTCTTTCCTTCTTCTTGTGGGATGCCTGTAAAGTAATATGCTTGATTGGTGTGTCACAGATCTGTTAGGGGCTGTTCATTTTTTTTTTCTTTTCATTCTTTTTTTCTTTCTGCTCCTCGGCCTGAATCACTTCAATTGCCCTGTGTTCAGGTTCACTAATTCTTTCTTCAATCAGCTGTTGAAACCCTCTAGGGAATTTTTCATTTCAGTTATTGTGGTCTTCAACTCCAGCAACACTTTTTGGTTTGTTTTTAAAATTACTATCTCTTTATTGAGATTCTCATATTTTTCATTTTTTTCCTGAAAACCTTTGCTTTGTTCTTTGAATTTTCCTTTATCTCCTTGAGCATATTGAGGAACATTTTAAAAAAGTTTTTGGTATGTGCAAACTCTGGTCTTGTTCATTGATAGTTTCTGAATTGTTACCATGTTCCTTTGGATGGACCAACATTTCCTGTTCTTTCTCTTTTAATTTTTTGTTGCACATTGCACATTTTTTTAAAATTTAGTTTTATTGAGATATATTCACATACCATACAATCATCCATGGTGTACAATCAACTGTTCACAGTACCATCATATAGTTGTGCATTCATCACCCCAATCGATTTTTGAACATTTTCCTTATACCAGAAAGAATCAGAATAAGAATAGAAAGTAAAAATAAAAAAGAACACCAAATCATCCCCCCCAGCCCACCCTATTTTTCATTTAGTTTTTGTCCTCATTTTTCTACTCATCCATCCATACACTGGACAAAGGGAGTGCGATCCACAAGGTTTTCACAATCACACTGTCATCCCTTGTAAGCTACATTGTTACACAATTGTCTTCAAGAGTCAAGGCTACTGGGTTGGAGTCTGGTAGTTTCAGGTATTTACTTCCAGCTATTCCAATACATTAAGACCTAAAAAGTGTTATATATATAGTACGTAAGAATGTCCACCAGAGTGACCTCTTGACTCTATTTGAAATCTCTCAGCCACTGAAGCTTTATTTTGTTTCATTTTGCATCCCCCTTTTGGTCAAGAAGATGTCCTAAATCCCACGATGCCAGGTCCAGATTCATCCCTGGGAGTTATATCCTGTGTTGCCAGGGAGATTTATACCCCTGGGAGTCAGGTGCCACGTAGAGAGGAGGGCAGTGAGATCACCTGCCAAGGTGCACACTGTACATTTTAATATTTTAATGTGTTAACCCTGGGATTTAGCCCCTAAACTCTGTTCCTCATGAGATTCAGCTCTTGAGACAACAGAGATTTCTTTGAAAGCCAGGAGGTAACAAAAAACAAACAAAACATTGCAAAAAATATCTCTCACAATCTGCAAATTGGCTCTGTGTTGGCTGTTACCCTCTTTCAGACTTTAGCCCTCCTGTCAAGAAGACCAGCCCTTGGCAAAAGTGAAAAACATGTCATCTCATTGTTTTCTGAGCCTGGATTTTGTCTTGTGCTTGTGCTTGTACTTGGTTTTAGGAATCCCCCCATTTACAGGAACTTGAACATCTGTAAACTTTTGTACCTGGCCACTTGGACTTCATTGTTTCTTATACTGTTTTAGGTGTTATTAAGCTTATGCCTGCAGGGCAAGTCTGGGAGGGTGAGCCAGAGATGAGTTTCCTGGTTCAGTTTTTTACACTGCCACCTGATAGACTGGCACAGACATACAGGCAATGCAGTGTGTGCACAGGGGTTACTGCGCTCCCTGTGCACCAGGGCTGGGGACCCCATATGGGAGAGCAGGCTGGCTCCACATTGTACCAGGTTGGAGGTGGGGGAGCTGCCAGCAAGGGTTCCATGAGCTTCTTCTACTGTTTTTTAAAGCTGCATTTTCTTGGCCTTCACCCAGTTTTTGCAACCCTTTAACTGTTTTCT
Source organism: Choloepus didactylus (assembly GCF_015220235.1). NCBI lineage: Eukaryota > Metazoa > Chordata > Mammalia > Pilosa > Megalonychidae > Choloepus > Choloepus didactylus. Next base: position 48,312,043 of record NC_051322.1, on the reverse strand, counting down.
GGAATTTTGGGGAAGATGGAGCTGCCAGGTTTTGCTAGTTGTTCAAAAATTCTGGGGGAACAGTACCTTAGAACATCTGATCTTGCTATCTTGGTTGACCTTCACCTTGCATTGATGAACTCTGTGACTTGATAAATAGAAGGCACTCAATAAATTTTTACGAAATAAATGAATGAAAGAAGGAGCAGTGGATATAACAGGATATGATAAAGCAGCACACCATATGAGCAGGAGTAGCTTCATACATGCTTATTAGAAAGTTCTAGACTAAAAATTAATTTGGTATTTTCTTTTGCTCATGTGGTATATAATAGTCTTAGAGAGCCACAGGTATATATTAGACAGTTTATTTCATTAATAGGTAACCACCAGGCACTTGGCTGTTAAATGTTGACACAGGAAACAAAGAAAAAAAGAAAAAAAAAAAATAACACCTCGTCAGAGCTGTGTTATGGGTCCTGGACTTTACCTCCTTGATTGGAGGGATTACTACAGCAATAAGTGACCTGCAAGATGGATCATTAAGAGCAAAGGCTATAGGTTATGATGTTTACCTGTTCAAAAATAAAACCTCCTCTGAGTTTCATAGTTTGCGGCTTTCTACGGGAAGCTCCGGCATGGTTCCACGGTGTCTGCTTTGGTCCCTGTTCTTTGCTTCTGTCCTCCTGGTTTCTGGCATGGTAAGGAAACAGTATATGGAAATCAGCAGAAAAATTTGGGGCAGTTGATACTGATTGTTAAAGGACAAGTTGCATGTGCATTTTTTTAAAAACTGAATTTCAAAGTGTTCGTGAAATGCGTGGGTTTTTAGGGAGTGGGGAAGGCTGGGTATGGGGAGTGAGCAGAAGACCCACCAGAGAAAGAGTTAGAGACATTGACATAAAGTTATTATTATTTTTTTAGTGTCATTATTATGTGACAAGTTTTCTCTTGATAAGATGGAAAATGTGAATCTTGAAAATCATTCAGTTTTTACTGCTAAATGAAATGCTGATTGCTGCTACAGCCTCTTAAGAATAGACTAGAATGAATGGCCTAATGAATGTCCCAGGCTGAGTAAATGTTTATAAGGTTCTGTAGTATGGGATTTCTCTTCTGCTTCATCATCAATCCCGACCAATCTTTCTATAGTGACAGGTAGTTTGTATTACTAACAAATGCAGGGTTTTAAATAAAATTTCAAATGCCTGGGGAAAAACTTTTAGTTGCAATTTTATAATAACAATTATCATATTGAGCTGATAGTCTACGAACAGGAACTATAGCTTGAGAACAAGAGATATCATTTAATACATGTGAAAATGCTAATTATGAACAGATACTTGATACTCTTATTCAGTGGTGAAATGGCCTTCCTCTGAGAGTATGTGCTTGTCTGTGGCTCAAGTATAAGACAACCGAGGCACTGGTTAAAGTCAGAAAAGAAGGTTCATTCCCACAGCTTGTCAAACACTCCAAATGATTCTAGGATTTAGGTATGGAAGCCATATAGTAAAATTGTACCTTACATTTGTGTGACATTTTATTATAGTTTACAACATTCTCTCACATTACATTGTATAACACTCACGACACCCATGTAAAGCAGTTATTGACCATATTTCAAAGATAGTCTGGGTATGACGAAGGTGAACTGACTTGACCTTAATTGGGGGAACCAGCAATATAATCCAGATTTACTGTCAACTAGCCCCGTGAGCACTTTGACTCGACTAAGAGATTTCTCAACTCAACTTAATTTTTTTCCACTGGGCATATACTCTGGGTTTCATTTGATCATTTCTGGAGAATCTATTTTCAAAAGTTTCTTTTTTTTAAAATCATAAAATATACCAATTGATTTTTTTCTTAAACATTTCATGTTGTCTTTGAAGTCAGAGTCTTGTGGGAAACATGAAAGTAAAACATAATAAGATCCCAAAGAAGATTTTTTTAAAAGGATTATTGTAAATTGTTAATGACATTTCAACAGTGGGAATAAATTATTAGGTTTTTTCAAACATTGCTCCATTCATCCTTTAGAAAATCATGTTTAAAGTGGACATGATAATTAGTCACTAATTTGAGGGCTAGATTCTTATGTTCTGCCTTCTTGCTAATCTGTGAAGTTGGTTTCTTGTTTCCTTTGTTTTCAAATTCATATAATAGGCAGTTTCATTTTCTATGAAACGAGAAGATCCCTTGGTCAAAAAAGTCATCTTAGACTCCCAATTCAGCAGTCTGGAATATATGCCAAAAGTAATCCATAATATTGAAGAGAAAAGCAAATGTCTAGATATAAATTGGGAAAAGAAAACAATTTATGTCATGGGCATCATAATAATATCTTTTTTTAAATGTGTGTGTTTTTTTTTTTTTTTTTTTAACCAGCCAACTCCTGAAAACTTTGGTGAGTCTATTTTGAGTTTTGTCCTAAGTTATAGTAAAAGAACAACAGAAGAACTTAGGGTATGTTTAAAGCTAAGCACCATGTCTTAGTTTACTGAGGGTCATTTTATTAACAGATGTTTCAGGGTCCCATATACCAAACAGAAAAAAAAATGATGATATAGAAAAGGCCAAATACAGTGGCCGAGGCATAGAAATCCCATAAATAGTTGCTGTTACTATTTTTATTATTTTGTATAGAGTCAGACGGACCTCATGATATAGCCCACTTCTTTTCAGTTTCACACTTACAGATTTGGCCATACTATCTACCCCTTCGCAACTTAAAAGAGTAAGTCAAACTTAACTTGGGAATTTTGCTTAAGAGTTCTAAGTTATACTAGCAAGGGGTATAAATATATGGGTAAATTGGGCTGCATTGATCAAATTAAACATTTGTTTCCTATTTAATTTAGTCATCTATTCTAGTCTTCCAAATTAAGCTTAATATTATACAAAGTGACAAATTTCTTATTCCTGAAGTTGGCCTTCAAGGGAAGTGATTAGGACAGAGTATATGTGCAAAATTCCCTTAGCTTAACATCTGGCCCATGATGCTGGGAGGTTCTCAATCAATCAATGTGTTTTGAATCGGAACCCAGTAATCATTTATCTGAGGCAAAAAGAAACTTGCTTACTTGTAATTAGATAATTGGTAAAGATTTCTCCTTTCAAAAACAGAATGCTCAGCTTGATTTTTCCTTTGTTATTTCAGTCAGAGATGTAGATGATGGAATTGATCGGGACATATTCGATATCAATAAAGGTTTGTGGATTTTTAAAAAGTCCTCTTTCAAGTGGGGAGGTTGAATCCAATTTGCTAACATGAATTTTTATCTTCCTTCTTAGATTTGGGACTGGATCTTTTTGAGGGAGATATCAGACTTGATGAAGTGAGTTGAGATAATGCAAGCAAGTTTCTTCTATTAGTCACTGCAAGCTAAAATACAGAGTTATCTGAGGATGATTGGACAGCATGGGCTTGTTAAGCCCAACCATCTCTAAGGGCACAGGATTGATGGTGATGCGTTTATTCATCGCTTACGTTGTCCTCGAAGGGACTCACGATAGTGCTTCCATCATCCGTTATTCTGATTTAGTTCTGATTTAGTCTCTGCGTAAAGCCACCATCATTTATACATACGCATATTTGAGCAATATGGCATTTTCATTTTTAAGTAGAACCTCACTGATTCAATCTCAGTTGACGCAAAACTAAGCTGAATTTGTAAAAATCCTCAGTGAATCAGGCTTTTTACCATAAGGAACACATCTTGTTACTTCTTACCTGACTTCAGTTAAAAATAGTGTTGCCAAGTACAGCAATTCCCAAACTTATTCCTAGAGCCATCATGGCACACAGATGAACACAGGGACATTGCATGTAGTTTAACGGAGTTACAAAGTCTGTTATTATCAGTAATTTCAATATCCCCCAAATCCCCACTGTGATCTTCCTCTCAAGATACAGGGCTGCAGTGTCCGAGGGTGGTCCTGGGCTCGCTCTTCTAGCTGTTCTCTCTCCCTCTAGAACCCACCTTGTGCTGGGGGTTATGTAGCATCTCTAGACTTAGGACTCCAAATCTATAGCTCTAGGCATCTCCTACCCCTGAAATCCAGATTGGCTATCCAAGTGCCAATTTGTCAGTTCCATTTGAATGACTAAAAAACATGTCAACCCTAAGGTGTCCTAAACCAAACTTGGATTTTCCCCACCCAGTCTTCCCTCTTAGTAAAGTCGTCACCACTCCCTTTCCCTACTCCATTGAATAAGTAAAATTCTGGGAATCACCTTTGCTTCTTCCTTTGCCCAAACTCCCCCATCCAATCCTTCAGCAAGTTTGATTTCTGTCTCCAACATATATCCCAAAGCAGCCCACTCCCCACCCCGCCCCCCGACACACACACTATTCAAGCTCACCATCATCTGTGGCTGGATTTTTCCAATAGCCTCCTAATTAGTCTTTCTATTTCAAAAACTGCCCCCCTATAATCTTTTTCCACATGCCCATAGCCCCTCCCACTTACACAGCAAAGTGATCTTATATATGGGAAAATGACACCATTTCCCTTCCTGGCTTGAAACTCTTCAGTATCTTCTTCTCACTTTTAGAATAATAATAGCAAAATTCAGCCACAGTCTTCAAGTCTTTGCAGGATTTAACCCCCATCTACCTATCCTCTTTTCTCCTCTCCTCTCCTCTCCTTTTCCCTTCTCTCATCTCATTCCTTTTCTCCCCTAACCTATTATGCTACTGGCCTCAAATAATATTCAAACCATCCCAAGCATAGTCTCAACTCAGCACCATAGAAACTACAGTTTCCTGTATGTGAAATGATATCTCTAGGGCCCATTTCAATTCTGGCTCTTTCTTATCATTCCCAGCTCAGCTTAAACATCTTCCCCTCAAAATGTCCTATCCTGACCGCTTCCTTTACTCTTGTCCACATCTCCCTTTCTCATTTCCCCCATTAGTGTTAAATTTATCCTGGTTAATTATTTGTTTTCTTATATCCTGTTGTCTCCAATTACATTTAAAGGCCTTGAAAGCAGAGACCTTTGTAGTTGTTACCACTGGATCCCTTGTCTCTAGAACAGAGTTCCCTTCATTGACTGGATAAATATATAATGAAATATTATTAGTTTTATATTATACACAATTTAAATCCTTGAAATTTTTTTTAAAATTTTGGCCCAGTTCATATGTGACATTTTCTGATATTGTGAGGTTCAGATTATTGAAATTTTGCTGTCACTTCCTTCTTTATATTTTTAATTTCTGGTGTAGGAACCTAATTTACCAACCTACCAATATTTATTATTTGGTTTCCTAAAGATCATTCTTTATCTAGTTTTACATGTTATTCAACTTGATCAACAAAATTATGATAAAAATGATTTCCTCCTAGAAATGTCATTATATTATTATATTAAAAGTAGGGGTTACACACACACACAATTTGTTTAGGCTGGCTGGGAGAGCTTTAAACTTCATTTATTTATAGATTATTGATTGCTTACTAAGTTTTTATCTAATTCATTTAATGAATCCTTTTCACATTTATTTATTCTTGACAGACACAAAATAGAAATTCCATCATTGGAGAAAAATATAGATGGTCTCATACCATTCCATACGTACTGGAAGACAGCCTGGGTTAGTATACACCTCGGATTATCAATAACTAATGTCTGTCACTAACTGAATATGATTACAATATTTCCAAGGTTAGGTCTCTTTAGGGCTTTTGTTTGTTTATGACTTTGTACATTTACTTTAAAAAATTAGGCAAAATGAACAATGAAAAGTAAGAACCTAAATGATTCTGTCTGAAATACTTGCTGAGTTTTGATCAATGTAGGGATTAATTCAACCAACATTTATGGAATGCCTATTCTGTGCTGAGTACCATGCTAGTCTTATCTTAAGGCAGTGGTTTCCCATATATTCAGATTTTATGTAGGAGTTAAAATCACAAAACAACTAACCAAATGAAACTTTGGGGACTCACATTGTTTAACCAATATTTTATTTTGCCATGTCAGGAATTTAAAACAACAACAAAAAACTTGCTCTTTTATACCCATTTTTTTCGTAAAGGACCTAATCTTTAATATTAAAAAGCCAGTAGAATCTATTCCAGGATTAAGGAAAGATTCATACAGAAGAAATATAATAATGGTAATGGAAAACTCAAAACATGGGCCCCATTTTTACCAAGGACTGGTGAACACAATGTCCCAGAGCAGCGTCAGTTTAGAAACTGCTGTTTGGGACATATTTCTTTAAAGATGTTCCATTTCAGTGAAGATTCAGATAAGTCAAAAGCTAACAATAATAGAATGTAATAAACATTATGATTAGTGATATGTTGAAAGAGCTGTGGGAGCACATTGGAGGGGCATTTAACTCAACCTAGATGTAAAGGCATATATTTTAGGGAGCAGGTGATGCTGGGCAGCAGGGCTGCCATTAAGGTTGTGCAAGTTGTACAGCACACAGAGGTGCCCGAGAGTTGGGAGATAGTGGGCTGAAATCTATTTTGCCTTCTGCTCACCAAGGAACATTAGTTGTTTGTTTTCTGCTATTCATCCACTCGCCAAGTCAACACTAGCAGTGTCCCACCCAGACTCTTTCTAATTTGCACAAAAGTGCCACATGGGCTAATGGGGTCTCTGATACTGGAGGAAGGTGCTCTAGGCAGATAGGTCACCATGTGCAAAGGCACAGAGAGGAGAGAAAGCCCTTAGCTGGAATTTAGATTGGGATTGGGAGAAAATGAGGTTTGACAGGCAGGCAGGATCCAGATTGGGAAGGATTTTCATCTTTTCCATGTTAAAGACCTTGGTATATATATATCAATGGTAATTTGGAACTACCAGAAGTTTTATTGTGGAAGTAAAATTGTTATAATTGCATTTTATAATAATCACTCTGGTTGCAGTATAGAAAATGTATTAACAGTGGGGTAAAGAGAAAGTAGGAAGACTAGTTAGGAGACTATTGAAAAAATTCAGGAAAGACATGAGGAGGTTCTGAACCAAGACTTTCTCAGTGGGGACAGACAAGAGTGATAAATCTAAAGGCAATTGTTAAATTTAGCAAGTGGCTATAAGAGGTCAAGAAGAAGAGTAGGGTCTAGAAAAAGGGATGGCAGTGGCCAGGTTTTGGCCTTGGGTAACTGGGTGGATGGTAGTGTCTTTAGCCAGATTGAGAAATATGTCCTGAGGAGAGTGGGGTAGAGAAGTGTGGTGGAATCTAATTTTTTTGTGCAGAATTTAAAATGCATCAGGGTCACTGATAATCAAGTAAAGTGTTTATAGGATGGTCATTCAAGACAGAAATATTTGGGAGATTTTAGGATGTAGGTGATCATCGAAGCCTTGGATATGAATGACGATCTCAAACAGTACGTTGTGCATAAAAGATACTCCATAGATAATTGGATCTTACTGAATGAGAGTTACCTGAGGGGACTGTATTGAATGAGAAGATTGAGCAAGAGTGGGACACAGGGTGGGAGAACAACTTTCTGGAATTGGTACAGAAGGAGTAGCTGATAGTAGTGATTGAGAAGGAGGAGTGGCGAGAAATATAGTTGAAAAATCAAAAGTAGGATAGAGAAAGCCAATGGTCAGAAGCTATACAGAACTCATTTAATATGATGAGAAAAATGTTCATTTTTTTTTTGCAATCAGGGGACATCTAAAAGATTTTAAATATTTTTTTTCTGTTTTAAACTTTTAATTAAGAAACTTAAAAACTGCTTTTAATATCTAATTGTTTATACATTTCTTAAGCATTTTTTTTCTCCTAAGTATGTTCCATGGAAGGCAAGTGAGTTTAATTGGACTCTATCGCTTAAGCTATTTATGCCTAGTATTTTAACCAAAGCAACCCACCCTCACCTTACCCTATGAGCTTTATTTATTTGTCTTTAAACAAAATCATAAAATTAGATAGTGAACTCCTTAAGGACAAGAACTATTTTTCATCTTGAAAATTTGAGGCTTAGTACATAATAGGCAGTTAATAAATATTTTAATAAACTGATAACTACATATATGAATGAAACACATTAGGTAAAAAATTCAGCCCAGATCCTACCATCCAAACTGTGTGCATCTTTACATAGTTATAGAGTGTTTCGAAGTTTTTGATCTGCTTTTTTCACTTAATATTGTTGCATTTTTTCATGTACATAATTTTTATAATATCATTAAACTTAAAATTTTTGTAGGCCATTTTTTTTCAGTTCTGTGATTTTTTTTCTTATTAAAAAATACTTTACCACTGTGTAATAATGCAGAATTGAACTCAAACTCTCTGTTCAAAGCAAGGAAGTTATATTATCTTGAAATAACTCAGACCAAGGGAATGGCTAGGCAAGGCCACTCTTACATGTAGACAAAGTAAATATCTTTGAAGGGTTTCCTGGAAGTGATTTTTCGAAGATCCTATTCCTCAAATTCTGGTCAGTCAACATATGAAATTCTACTAGTGGGTTTTGAGTCTTTTAGTTTAAACTTCAGGTGTTATCTGGCTGTTAGATGCAACAACCCTGAAAGCGATGAAACTTGAAGCAGTGGTTTATAACTTCCAGTGAACAAATTACAATACCTTGCCTGAGGGCCAAATTAAAGGGGGTGAGGTAGGGGCTGGAGAATGAGGGTAACCGAGGTGGGGATGAGAAATGAAGATCAAGGTAGGAACCTGCAGGGTCTAAAGGGGTTAATAATCCTGAACAGGGTCCAAGGGGTTAATAATCCTGAACAGCTGCTTGCTTAACTCCTAGACTTGTCAGAGACTTGCTTCATCCTTTGGAGCCTAGGGGCTTAGTTAACATGATTGATCCCAGGTGGGGCTTTTCTGCATCTATGACGCAAAGCTAATTAAGGCCCTTTTTTAACTAAGGCATGTGGTAAATAAAGGTCTTATCTAGATAGAGGGCTAGGCGTATCCAAAGCTTACACAGATGCTCCCTATTTGATTCACAAAAAAATTCAATGGCAGGGTTTCCAACTGCACACTGTCTAGTGGTTCATCGCAAAATTGAAATGCTTGATGGGCTCCCGAGGGCCATCTATATTCCTCAAAATTCCTGTTACATTCATGTGGACAAAAAAATAGACGATTCCTTTTTAGCTGCAGTGATGGGCATTGCATTCGTGTTCAGTAACATCTGTGGCCAGTTAGAGAGTGGGGTTTATGCCTCATGGAGTTGAGTTCAGGAAGACCTCAACTGCATGAAGGACCTCTACAGCCTGAGTGCAGGCTGGAAGTACTTGATCAGTCTTTGTGGTATGGATGATACTATTAAAACCAACCTGGAAATTGTCAGAAAGCTCAAGTTGTTAATGGGTGAAAACAACCTAGAAACTGAGATGTCATCCAATAAAGAGGATCGGTGGAAAAAGGATTATGAAGTCATTAACGGGAAGCTAACCAACATGGGGACTGACAAAGCACATCCTCCTCTTGAAACACCCATTTTTTCAGGCAGTGCCTATTTTGTCATTGGTAGGAAGTATCTGGGGTATGTGCTATAGAATGTGAACATCCAAAAGTTTAGAGAAAGGGTAAAAGACACATACAGTCTGGATGAATATCTGGGCCACTATTCAAAGGATCCCACAAGTCCCCGATGCGCTCCCCTTGAGCCCAAAGTACGACATGTCTGACATGCATGCGGTGGCTGGGTTTGTCAAGCAGCACTGCTTTGAAGGCGAAGGCGAGTGTCCAAGGGCGCCCCCTACACCCCCCCGCCCCCCCCCCGCTGTGTTTTCCAGATGTGTGACTTGAACTGGATGTGTGACTTGAACTGGATGTGTGACTTGAACTGGATGCTGCACAAGCACCACTTCTCTGCCAATAAGTTTGACACAGACATCAACCCCTTTCCATCCAATGTTTAGATGAGCATCTGAGGCATAAAGCTCTGGAGCCATCAGACGTGGACTGTTGCAGGCAATTTTAGAAATAAGAAGAAGGATGCCCAAATATACCCCATCTGACTCCTCTTCCTTGCTAATAAGCATCAGAAAAACTGTATGGGGAGCTCTTGGGGTCAGGGACATAGCTAGCTCTTTATGTCAGAGAAGTTATATGTTTTCTACAGAGCACAGCCTGTTAGAAAGGTTATAGCAGTATATGTCCACCTAGAGTTAAAGTGAGAGGGAAAGCAAGTTAGAGTGGCAGAGGAGTGAGAGGAGGTAGCAAGGTATTGTGGAGAAAGTTGGCTGAGGTGGCTGTGGGAGAGGTACAATGCAAAACTGTCAAAAAAGCTCACGGACTTAACAAAAGGAGAAGATATGACCTGTGCCAAAATTATTTGAGAGCTTTAAATCTGGTAATTTTCCTGATTTGAGTAAACTTAGAGCAACAACCAATCATAAGAATATACTTTATCGTGTATGTGATAGCTGAAATAGAAATCTGATGGTACTCTAAATGATCCTTGTGAATTATTTACTTTATGCTGAGATATTGTGCTGCTTAGTATATCTTTGTATATAATCTCAGGGACTTTAAAAAAGGTACTTGATTTAATATTATCATTTTTGATTAATTTTTGCTTATAATTGCACATAAGTTTTAAAAAAATTGACAATTTTTAGTTGATTCTGTAAATCATCTTAGGTTATTAGAAACATTTGGTCACCTTGTTATCATTTCTACAAAGAGTAAAACTCAATTTTTCCAACTATTTGTCTTTCTACACTTCCTCCATTCTCTCCAGACCCTGCTGCCAACGTGTATATAAACTTACACAGTACGTTATATCTACCACTGACTTCTAAACCAGTTTTTTCTTTTAATGCACTTCATATTTCTCCTATGCTGTCTTTTAGCAGGAAAGTTTTAACTACAATATAGGGCATCTTAAAAAAAAACTCTAAAATCAGTGAACTTCAGTGGCATACTATGTGTGTATGTCTTTTTTCTTTTTTTAAGCTTCATTCATGGTGTTGTTTTTTTTTTAATAGAACCTTTTTCCTTTTTTTCTTTGAACATTTTCATATCTGCAGGAAAGTTAAATGATAGTGCAGTGAACACCCATACACCCTTCACCTGGAGTCACCAATTGTTAACACCTTGCCCCATTTGCTTTAAGTTTCATTTTCACATGTTTTTGGATTTAGAGGAATTGAGTATTAGTTTAAAAAATATCCAACATTAGCATTCATTATGACACTTGCCTTATAGTAGTGCGACTGCATCTGATTTACATTTAAATGGACAGCTTTTGAGGGATTCTTTTTCTTCACCATAGGTATAAAAATAGGAAGGCACGTTGATTCCCCAGCCCCACACTACAGCTGTGAATCCACCATCTTTTCTGCAGCTCTGATACCTCATCTTTCTAGTCTGGCATTTATGAAAATGTATCTCAGCACTGCCCTACTGGTAAAACCTTTTACAGGGATTACATGGGGACTAGTTCATTGGAACTAAAAGTATCTTATTTTTAAACTTTTCAGCATAACTTACACCAAATGAAATTCATACCACTGGGACAAGCAATTTGAGGACTCAAAAAGCTGGTTTCAAAAGGAAGATGATGACAAATTCAGAAGGACCCAAATGCAGGCTCTTTGGGAAAGATATAGACATTATTTAAATTCCTTTGTAAATGTCAGTTATTAAAAAATTCTTTTCACTATAAAAGGTCTTTTATAGGAGATTATTAGAAATCCTATTCATAAATAAAATTAGAATAAACGGCAATTTTATGATGTAAGGATTTTAGCTGGTAAAGTGCTGCATCAAGGTTAACATATTACTTTAGGACAAGAGTTAACAAAAATGGTTCTGTATTTTACAGGCAATTACCTCGACTCTTCCCAGACCACACTAAACAGTTGCCTGGCCATGAAAATGTGGGGCATTACTGTCTCTATCATGTGTTTGTGTCATTCATTCATGTAGCTATTTTGGGAGGAGGGAGCCATGTTTTGGTTCATTTCATCTGTAAATTCATGGAACTGGACTTTTTCAGTTGCTTGGTGTGCCGGTTTGAATGTATTGTGTCCCCCAAATGCCATTATCTTTGTAGTTTTGTGGGGCAGAAGTTTTGTGCTGGTTGGATTTGCTTGGAATTTGCCCCACCCAGCTGTGGGTAATGATTCTGATGAGATGTTCCCATGGAGGTGTGGCCTCGCCCATTCAGGGTGGGCCTTGATCGGTGGAGCTATATAAATGAGCTGATTCACGGGGAGGTAACGGAGTGCAGCTGGGAGTGATGTTTTGAAGAGGAGCAAGCTTGCTAGAGAGGAACGTCCTGGGAGAAAGCCATTTTGAGGCTAGAGCTTTGGAGCAGACGCCAGCTGCCTTCCTAGCTAGCAGAGATTTTCTGGACGCCACTGGCCATCCTCCGGTGAAGGTACCCAATTGCTGAGGTGTTACCTTGGATGCTTTGTGGCCTTAAGACTGTAACTGTGTAGCGAAACAAACCCCCGTTCTATAAAAGCCTATCCATCTCTGGTGTTTTGCATTATGCAGCATTAGCAAACTAAGACACTTGGGAAAAATAAAAATCATTTCTCATTATGCTAAATATAAAATAAACTCAACATTAATTTTACAGCAAAAGTGGTTACTATAAGTTTTACTTTAATGAATGTGGGTATGACTGAATGCAGTTGGAACCAATCAGATTACCATTAAAATCGGCTATTCAGAAACAGATAAAAAAAAGTAAGTGGTTAGGATAGAAGAGATCTTAGGTGTGTCTGGCTTCAAAGACTAAGTGCTTTCCACCCGACCATGTCACCTCCCCACTCCTGGCTGCCCATTGTTCCCTTCACCAAGCCTGACCCCATTTGTGATGGTCTTTCCACGTACATCCCAGATAGCCCCCTTCTCTAGGCTGTCCTCAAAGCTTCTTTCCCTGCTTGTCTTTGTTGCTTCCATGCCTCTACCTTCTTTGGCATATCTACCCTCCCTGTTCACACCACTCTCTTCTTCAATGCAGTGGTTCTTAACCCTATTTTTGTACCTGTACTCACTTGAGAATCTTATAAGCCCTCCCCAGAAATGCACTTTGCATATATGGATACACACACATCTGTCTGCCTGTCTGTCTGTGTGTCTGTCTATCTATCTATCTATCTATCTATCTATCTATCTATCTATCTATCCATCCATCCATCCATCCAACTAACTTTCATCATCTGTCAATCTACTTTTTTATACGATTTCTGGGCATCCATGAGATCCTCCAATTTCAAGCTCCTCAGATTAAAAGTCCTGCTGTGAGGTTTTAAATACATACCACAGCTTCTCAGATGAAGCATATGACAGCAATTTTTCATTTTGGTTGCCCATGACCTAATATTTATGTTTTCTTAGGTGAAGAAATGCTCTTTTTACTCTTCAGTAATGCACCTCTAATGGATCCAGAGAAATAAATACTTGGGAAAGGCAAAATAAAGGATCTGAGGAAAAATCAAATACTTGCATATGATACTTATTTAGTTGGTACTCAATACAAAATGTTGTGAAACATGGCACATTCATGAAGGGACTAAGATAAGCAATATATTACACGGCCTATTTCCATAGTGAATTGTTTTTGGTGAATATTTTAATTTGTATATTTCTGCTTGTTTTCTTCCTTCAGAAATGAATGCTAAGGGAGTTATCCTTAATGCATTTGAACGCTATCGCCTAAAAACATGCATTGACTTCAAGCCTTGGGCTGGAGAAGCTAACTATATATCAGTGATTAAAGGCAGTGGGTAAGATGAAGAGTTGGTTTCCTAAGGGTTCTAATGAAAACAGTTGTGTCTGGCTCCTTACATCACAGCAATTACCATGGGCCCTGACCTAAGGGTGGAGGTTGGGGGCTTCCCTTGCTGGTTGCTGGAGAGTAAAAGATGAGCTGGGTCAAGTTTCTCCAGCCATAAAAATAACATTTTCCTACATGCAACCAGCCTACCAATGTCATTAAGATAAGGTGGGTGAGATTGCATGCCATCTACCCCACAACCTTGTGAAATTTGTCCCATTTGCAACTTATATGCTCTTTATTTCCCCCTTCAAGTAAAGCATGGCACACACATACACACACATTTATTATTTTTAACCTACCAACTCATAATTTGAATTAAGAGGGTGACAGAATTATTTATGTCAAGCCCAGCAATTCTGAGTCCCCATAAAACCCTCATTAATGGGCATCAGTGTAAAAAGGAGTCTTTAAAATTCCCAGGAAAAATCAGGACTGGTCTCACTGGGGGATGACTTGCTCCCAGATAATATTTGGTGCCAGGACAGGTTCTTCATAGATCATCTTGTCAGAGGGTTTTTCATATCTCACCTGGGTTATGAGAGACTCACAGAGTCCTGATGTAAGAGCCAAGGACTATGTCTTGGGAGTTCCACTCTGGGAATTCTAACTTGCATCACTGTAACACGCGCTCCCCCTTCTCTTGTAAATTGTCCCATAAGCTGTTGGTCATCAGTGGGGAACAGGCACGTTGGAAGACAAGAACTTTCCATTGGGACAAACTGTGATAGAATAGCAACCGTTCAACATGAGTTTCTCCACGCGCTGGGATTCTGGCATGAGCAGTCACGCTCTGATCGGGATGACTACGTCAGCATAATTTGGGACAGAATTCTGTCAGGTACATTTCTCCCGTTTCCTTGCATTTTTGGCTAAAGACAGTTTCTAAGCACATGCTCTCTTCTACCATCTGTGCCAACTGTTAATAATTGAAAAACTCTGATGTTTCGATGTCTTACTTCTTTTAGCTCTAATCCACCATGAGCTGAAGTGCTTTAAAGCTTTTGGGACACTAGTATTCCAGAACCTTAGTACTCGTGAGTTGGATATGATCTTTAGAAACTCCTTGATTGTTACTGAAAGCATGTTCTACTGAGTCCCGTACCACAGTATGTTCAGGTATCGTGTAGAAATAGATCTGTGGTCAAATTAGTTTGGAAAATCCTTGGTTAAAAGAAATTAAGCTTGTATTTATTTATACTGCTGTACTATGTTGGGCTAACGTGAATCATAAATTTCTAAGAAGAGGAGCATTTCCCAAAGTGATCTGACCATCGTCCCTCTACCCCCATTTTTTTTAGTATCTTGTGTGTCTATTTTTCAATGGAACCCATATAGGGAAATACTGCAGTAGCTGAACAGCCTGAACTTTGTGATTTTATATTCAGTCCTAATGGTCTTAAGGGACTTGCATGGCTAGAGCTCATGTTTTCCATAGTTTTCCCACAGGGACACTTAGCTTCCCCATCTGTCCTGCATGGGTTGGGCATAGCAGAGGGAATGGTGTTGCTATGAAGTGTCAGGCACTGTGATGACTTCCTGTGCTGACGATGTCCCCTGACTTCACAATCTTGAAATCACAGCTCTTGCTCCTTACCTTCTCAGTCCCTGGGGATTTCAACTGGGATAAGGCATGGCGGCAAACTAAAACATTTCTAGAGCAAGAGAAGTGTTTAGCTTCAATCCATGGCCTCCCACTCCTTAGAATTCCCAAAGTCTTATTTTTAGTAGACATTTCTACCTACATTTGATAGAGCATTTTTATGCTTTGGAGATCATCTTCCCTTTTTATGTTCACATCTGATTTCAAGTTGTGATCAGTTGCCCACTAGTATGATGCCAGGCCACCTGAAATTTTCTTGAAGTGCATTTTATTTTAAACACGTCCTCACGTGTTCTAGTAACCATGAAATCCCTGACCGTGTCAATCCTTTCTGTTGCTTCCTGTCCACATCACTATTCCCAGCTCCCATCCCACCCCACCTCCCAAAGCCCTCTTACTTTCATCTCTGCCTGCTGTGGATGCTCCATCCTTCCATCATCACCTACCAATAAGCCTCACTATTTCAACTCCACCATTTAGAACTCTCTTTTCCAATAGTAGTTCTTAGAACCTTAGGCCCAATGCTAATGCCCCAACTTTGGGCTACAAAGAAATTTTAGACATGTTCAGCCTGACAGCTAATATCAAAATTCTGAACCTGAATATTATATTCTAAAATAGGAATAAAACGCTCTTGAAATACAGTAGGTTAGTGGTAGCAGATGTTTTTCTGTTTATTACAGTCACCATTTCTGAGTTAGCAATATTTGGGGTAAGATAAACTGAATTTTGTGAACATCAGGTAATTAAAGATTTTTCACTTGTCTTTTAGGCAGAGAAAACAATTTTAACACCTATAACGACCAAGTCTCAGACTCCCTGAATGTCCCCTATGATTACACTTCAGTAATGCACTACAGCAAAACTGCATTCCAAAATGGAACAGAGCCAACGATCGTGACAAGAATCCCAGACTTCATGGATGTGATCGGCCAACGGATGGATTTCAGTGACTATGATCTCTTGAAGTTGAATCGACTGTATAACTGTTGTATGTGACAGGTTCTTGGAAACGGTTTCTATTTTCCTCGGTTATGTAGGAAAAACAATTATGCTCTATGCCATTTTTGCTGAGCATTTCTGGGTTTTCTGAAATTATAGAAGTTTGATATTCTGAGAAAAAAACAGAGTATCTAGCTCCCGATTTACAACTTGGAAGCAACAGTGCTCTGGTCTTCAGATCTAAAAGCAAATTGTCTCCTGTAGGAATATTCCCCAGGCAGGTTTTGGAAGCTGTTACTAACTTAAATGTGGATCAACTTCATACCCAAAATTCTTTTCAGCCAAAATGAGGTGTAGCATTGTACTATAAATAATCTGGGTTATGGTTTAAAAATCTGAATAACTAGGGTTTCCACCAAATAGATAACTAAAATAAAGGACTTGGGCAGGCAGCTTATTCGGATCGATGGAGTTAATCAATCTCTTAGCAGGGGTTCTGTAGGTAATGGGAAATTGCTAGATGTAGGTAATGGCAAACTGCTAAATAGCCAGAGTGCCATTCTGGCTTTCCTGGTACTTGTGTGACAAGCTCAGTTTTTATTACTTAGATTATCAGGTTCTCTGAGTATCCATAGGTTTTTTTTTTGCTTTTACAGCCTCTTCCTTGAGCTTTATGGACTCGTGCAATTTTGAGCTGGAGAACGTGTGTGGCATGATCCAAGGTTCAGGCGGTCAAGCTGACTGGCGGCGGGTTTCGCAGGTTCCCTGGGGGCCCGAGAATGATCACTCCAACATGGGCCAGTGCACAGGTAACGGGCCCGACTCCAGCCTCTTCCTTCGCCATGAGAGACTGGGATTTTAATCTCTCATTTCTCTCAGAATTATTATTATCGATATGAAGGCATGGGTTCTGTGCCGTATAAGAACATGGTTGGTTTCTTTGTTTTTACTCTCTGAGTTGGTTTTCCTTTCTGGGCTGTCTGCTGCCCCTACCAGTACATGCCCATAGCAGAAGCGCCTTCTGGAAGACTCTTCACCCAGGTGTGGTGGGGTTGTTTTCTAGCAGCTTGCAGAATACTAGCAACCTTTTCCAATGAACAGCACTGGGCTATGAATTATTCAACCTCAGAAGTTCAGCTGATTGTGATTACTTTCCCCTGTTACAAAAATACTTAAAATAAGGTAGAAAATACAGTTAATTTAATTTTATTCAGGTGAGTGTCCTTTTCCATTGTAATTTTGTTTTGAATTAAATAGGCATTTATTTGGCTAAAAATACCAAATTTTTATGTATTTGGTCATTTCTGGCAGCAAATATGTAAAACTAGGTTTCAGAGCTTAGGGTCATTGCCTGATAGCTCAGAAGAACTACCTAAGGGTGGATGTCTCTAATAGCGAAGAGGTATTTTTCCTTTTATTTGTATATGGAAATCTAGACAGTGGCCCTGCATAGGCAAGAGAGAGAGAGAGAGAGATACAAACGGACCAGATCAGGTACTGCACTTTTCCCTGTTTTTGAGAGTGAATTGAATTGTCTGTAGTAAGAGAAAGGTTGACTAATATCCCCTTCACAAACTGCCTGTTCCTAGAACCATACTTAAATGCCAAATACAATAGCCTGCTCTGCATATAATGGGAACTAAGCAAATATATGAAATAAGAGAAAGGAAATGAGTATACACACAAACCAGAATTACTAGCTGTGTGCCGTTAGAGATGATTTAGAAGGTTGAGTATTGCAAATAATTGAAGCAAAGAACTGAAATTATGTAGTCCAGTTATTCCCAACCTTTCCATTTGAATAGCCCATTTTAAACATTAAAATGTGGACCCCCACCTCATGGCTGCTGTGGCCAGTCAAAATCAAAGAATTTAGGAAGTACCAAAAAATGGTCAGGAAGCAAAGGCCCTGGTTTCCCAGGCAGGGCTCTTTCTCCTGCCCTCGCTACAGAATTCATTTACTCCCCTGGATCACTTAAGAAATTCACCTTGAAATAGTGTTGGGAGTCCCTGATGCTAGAACTTTCTGCCTACCTTTTTTCCTTTTCACGCTCTCAGAAGGGGGACAATGTGCTGTGACATCTTACCAAGGCTAACTACTCCCACCTGGAGATGGACCAGGGTTGGGGAGACTTGAAAGGTGTTCTTGGTAGAATTTGCCTTTTGGTCCTGCTGTTTAGGCATTGCCCGAAGTCTATTATCTGTGACACACTGGGTGTTTTTTTGTTGTTATCATTTGATACTTAAACTTTATAGCTCATAGGAAATGAAAGTAAGCAAAGATCAATGCCCACCTGAAAAACTCCTACTCTTGTATGTTAAGCGTTTTATAAATAAAAGAGGGTTGAGTTTTATTCTCTTGATCTGCTAGCTTTTCTAAGTGCCAGATATGTAGCTTATATTCCTGAAATTTCCATTTTATGTACTGAAGCTAGCTAGGCCACATGGAGGAATGTCTCACCACTGGTAGCACACACATTCCTTTACCTGGTATGTATGTTTTCTCAATTCTGTTTTTGTCCTTTTAACAGGTTCTGGTTTCTTCATGCATTTTGACAGTAGCTCTGTAAATGTGGGGGCCACAGCAATGCTGGAAAGTAGAATACTGTATCCTAAAAGAGGATTTCAGTGCTTGCAATTTTATTTATATAACAGTGGAAGTGAAAATGACCAACTGAACATCTACATCAGGGAGTACTCTGCAGGCGCGGTGAACGGTACTTTAACCCTTGTGGAAGAAATAAAAGGTACGATATCAACATTCTTATTAGTGGCTTAGGTTCAGAGTGAGGCAATCTTAATGCTTTTCTTTACTAAAGGGAACAACTGACAACAGGGTAAGGGCTATTAACTTATTACTTTTCAATCCCGAGCTCGTTTTAGGCCACGGTAGGGAAGCTAAAACGAGGATGCTTTCTGTGCTATATTGTGTGATAGTCACTTAAGAAATTGTAGATCTGCCTCTGGCACTGTGGAGATCAATTCTTGGCAAGTAATAAAAATACACTGTGAACTGGTTTAGGCAAAATAGGCAAAGTTACTGGCTCAGGGAAACTCAATTGCAGATCAGACACGGGAGGCCCAGGCCTTAGGGAGGGCTGGGGCTGCCCCTGAGCTTTTTCCGAGACCTCCTGATCTCAGAATGGCTTTGTCCACAAGACTGGTGCTTTGGCTTTTTCACTTCCCGGTTTCAATCTTGTTGGATCTGCCACCAGAGTAGAACAGCTAAAAAAATAAGTTCCAGGAAAGGACTCTGATTGCCACGGCTTGGGTTAAATGCCAACTTCTGCAGGAATTCCTGAATGGGGAGAGGGAAGCACTATGACTGGGAATTCAGTCTTCACACCCACCATGTGTCAGAGACAGGGGTCGTGTTGACCCCCTTTTAAAGCAGATGCTTAGAGGAAGGGAGGAGCTGTGGGCTGCAAATATACTACTGTCCGTTCCACACATTGACCTCTTAGTTTGAATGAATAGAGTAAAATCTATTATAAAATGAATCCATGTTTTGCTATGTGTCATGCCACTTCCCCCGTTTAACAGTGAGAAACAATCTTAAATATAAGTGATATTTTTCTTCATGAAGATTTATGTATAGTGAAGTTCTTAATCTCTCCTGTGTACATTTGTGTGTGTGTATCACTGTTCAGGTTTGGAAGGAAGGTCCTTTCCATTAGCAAATTGTGGGTGTTAAAATTGATAGACAACAACACAAAAGGGCCTTAAGAAACTTCTGTAGGAGTCCAGAATTTAAGCTGATAGTACTAATAATAATGAACTGGAAGCTCTCATGGAAGGTCTTTGTTAATCTAGAGTCCATCTATAGAAAATGGCATTTTCTATAATTTAGATATTTCTTACTTATCGTCAAGCAATTGCCTTTCTCATATGTTTCTATGTATTTAGGTTGTAAGTCACTCTGTTAACTACTAGTTTGACATGAATTCCTCAGCTGTTGTCTTCCTTGGGGATTCTGAATCTCTTGCTCTTCTCTCTCTTTTTTTTTCATGTACCACTTCTCCTTTGGGTATCTGATAGAAGTAAAGAGATGAAATGGTTTACTCTGCACTGTTAGCTAGCAGTAGTGGATGACAGTTGAGGGGGTTTTCCAGGTTGGGGAGAAAGGTGGTGGTACGGAATATCAAATAAACATGATGTTGAGTCACTGGGAAGTGATTTTAAAGAGTTAATTGTAGGAGGTGGGCTTTCTAGGGTTTGGTGGTTTCCTGTGTAATATTGCCAAAACGTTGACTGACATATTTGCATGTGAAGGAATTTATTCTGAACAAACTATAAATATTTTAAAGAGGACTTTGGCTTAGTGTCACAGGAATCATGGGTGCAAGTGTTAGAATACTGGGTTTGCCTAAAGCAGGTCACTCCTAAGCAGGACATGGAGTACTCACAAGTTAGATGCTGCTGCTTGCTCCCCCACCTCTGGGAAAGGGCGACCCATCTGAGAAACAACTAGATATGCATCCCAATACTCCAGAGAGCAGTCTCATCCCACAGAAATGCCTTGAAGTAAATGGCCCTGGGTTAAAGGAGAAAACCACAACTCAAACCTGAGTCAGTAGCTCTTGGATGTTCATTTGTCCATGAAGGTGAGAATGCTAATGTTGATTTGCATATGGTTCATAGTCCTTTGTCTGGTTTCAAATAATGATGACTCTTTTGCAGAAATACCCACTGGGAGCTGGCAACTTTACCATGTAACATTGAAAGTGACCAATAAATTTAGAGTGGTGTTTGGAGGAATCAGAGGCTCTGGTGCATCATTGGGTGGTCTGTCCATTGATGACATCAATCTTTCAGAAACACAGTGCCCTCATCATACCTGGAATGTAAGGAATGTCACACAGTTCACTGGCAGCCCAAATGGAACTCTATTTAGTCCTCCATTTTATTCGTCTAAAGGGTATGCCTTTCAGATTCAGTTGACTCTAAACCAATTGGATAATGTAGGGATATATTTCCATTTGCTCTCTGGAGCCAATGATGACCAATTACAGTGGCCATGTCCTTGGCAACAAGCCACGATGACACTCTTGGATCAAAATCCTGACATTCGACAGCGTATGTCCAACCAGCGGAGTATAACTACAGACCCATTTATGACCACCGGTTCGTGACTCATTTTCTTTATTGTTGGTACATGCTTATTGTTCTGGGAGGGGCAGATGATGTGGGGATGGGAGACTGCTCAGTCAGGTGCCTAGGGGACTCTGTACTTAATATGAACTCAAAATCTTAGGAACAGAAGACACTTAGGGCGAGGGCTTTAGCAGTTGTAGACAGAGACTCCCAGGCAGGAGAGTGTCAGGAATGTTATCAAAGTCTCGAAGAAGGGATTGACTGTGTTTCTGGGAATTGAGGACTACAACTGAATTCCTAATGTTGTGTGAGGAGTACTAGCTTTGGAGTCTGATGGACATGGGTTCAAAATCCAGGTTTGTGCCTTACTAGTTACGTGACCTTGAGCAAATACTCAGAGCCCCAGTGTTCTCAGCTGTAAAACTGAGGCAGTAATAATATCCTCACAGATGTGTTGTGAGAGTTAGTACAGATCAAGTACAGAGGCATGTAGAAGGGCTTGGTAAGCAGAGGCCCTCGGATTTCTCTCAACTGGTGCTGCCTGGTCATACCACTGGGATTGTCTGAAACGGTTCAGCTCTTGGAACAGGGCATTGCCTTTTGCTGAGAAGGAAGATTTTGGACAAGTGCACTGGAGCATTGGGAAGAGTGTGGGAATGGATTATAACCTCATATATAAAAGCGCTCTGGAGGACTTGCCAGTGATGACATCATTCCCATTCTTCCCATACTCAAAAAAGGAGCAGTGCCCAGAAAGTAATCATGACACTTCTAATTTTAATAATCCTTTGTCCTCTGGGAACCTAATAAAGAAAAAAAAATGGAAAGATGGCAAATTGAAAATTATTGCCAAATCTGAAACCTATATTTGTAAAGAGTGGACCCAAGTGACAGAGGGGAAAACAAACTTAATCTGATGGAAAAAAAATAATATTCACAAAGGGAACTCCAGGGACTTCACATTCAGAGTTTCTTCACTTTTTCCAAAACATTTCACTCTGAATGACACTGAGAATGCGTTGGGATTGGGTGGGCCACGGACTTTTTTCCAGAATCAGTGCTTCTTGTTATCTGCTACTCTGGAGACACTTTGCTTAGATAGGTTAATAATGCAGTAATGAACAAGCCCCAGTGATTTGATAGGGAATACATCCCAGGTGAATAGTATCATTTAATTATTTGAGCTCCACCTTAATTGTGTTTCACATTGCCGGCCCTTTCCTAGCACCAAAAGCTATGATGATGCTAAACACAATTATTACTATAAATTGCTTTTTTAGATAATGGAACCTATTTTTGGGACAAGCCTTCCAAAGTGGGAAACGTGGCTTTTTTCCCTAATGGAACTCAGTTTAGAAGAGGTACGGGCTATGGAACCAGTGCCTTTATAACCCTTGAGAGGCTGAAAAGCAGAGATTTTATAAAAGGAAATGATGCTTATATCCTATTGACAGTGGAAGGTATGTCAACAAAAATAGTTTTATATATGCTGTTTTTTTTTGTGGCCACTGACTACTTATTGTGTTCTTCTGGTTTTATTTTTAGGTATATTAGATAGAGATGTGGGAGGAAGTGGGCATGAGTGGGATATTTTTTGGGCTTGAATCATTAACCATATGAAAATAATTTAAATTGAAACAATGAGGATTCCAGGAAAAGAATTTAATTATCACCATATGGGGCAACAGATAAAAACCTTTAGGCTGGAAACTTGAGAGAAAAGTTAAAATATAGCTAATATAGTCTAGGATTATGTTCTAGGAGTTTAGAAATGAAACTATGACACAAGTACATTAAATTAAGCTGGAAATGGACTAATTTTATGGTCTATTAAAAATACATAATAGATGTAATATATATATAAGTTATATAATAATGTGTATTATATGTATTACATATATTGGCAGTAATTACATTCTGATCAATTTTCTTTTAAAATTACATACCCATGGAAGCCGATAAACACATTTTTCAGCAATACTGGTGGCTTCCTTGTTATGTGGTAGGATTTAAGTAGGTTACTATTAAGGATCCACCTACAACTCAATAAATCAGTCTTATCTGTGATGGCAGTTGGCACAATGAAGTTGCATGAAATTTTGACCTTTGAGGTCAATTACAGTAAATCTAGAGCATACCTCTTGGAACAAATTATTCAGGAATAACTTTTGTGAATGGAGAAAACATTTTTTTTATAGCAGAGAAAAAGCCACAGGTTCATCAGTTCTCTTTGGTCCTATTTTGACTAGAAGCAACACAGAACACTAGAACACAGAACATCAGACTGGCTGTCAGGGGATCTGGTGTCTTGCTCCAAATCTCCACCAACTTGCTTCCCCAAGAAAGAGTCCTGTGACCTGGGGCAAACCCCTCAACTGCTTTGGTTTCCTTACCACCTTAAGGGTTGGTCTGAAGCGCTTGGACCCCTTTGAGCTCCAACCACCCAGCCAAGCCTGTGGTTAAGCTGTAGCCTGGCAGCCTGGCCCCACTTTCCTTTGCATCTAAGTGTCGACCATTCTGTTATGTCACTGCCTATAAATGCTGCTGGATTATGCTTCAAGATTACCTGAATTTCTCACAAACGTGAAAACTGAACATTTTTCTATTTTGAAACTTAAAGATCAAATGATTGTTGAAGCAGAAGCTGACTTCCATCTCTGCTCCCCCTGTCCCCTAGACATATCCCACCTTAATTCTACACAAACTCCGCCAAATCCCACTTCTGGCACTGATGACCACTGCAGAAATGTCATATGTGAGAATGATGGCGTCTGCACTGTCCAGAATGGCAAAGCTGAGTGCAGGTAAGGGGTCACTCGAAGGAGCTCTCCCCATTCTTTTGTTAGAAATTTTTTCACTCACACAATGTAGGAATGAAATCAGTTGACTCTCATTTCCAAACCACTCATAGAATATATATTTAATTTTGCTCTCCATTTGGAACTTTGGATGGCCGCAAGAAAATGAAATTATTTATGAAAAATTACTCATTACCTTCTAACTGCCTGGAAAAAAAAAAAGCCTCACGTGGTACATATCTTATTAAATCCTCACAACAGTCTGTTGTGGTAAGTGTAGGTGTCCCCATTTTCTAGATGAAGATACAGAAGGTCTGAAAAAGGCTTGGCCCAGGACTGTCACTAGGAGGTCGAGGGGCTGAGAGGCTGCCTTGGCTTCCTGGGGCTGTTGTAACAAATACCACAAACTGGGTAGCTTAAAGCAGCAGAGGTTTTCTGTTTCATGGTTCTGGAGGCTGGAAATCTGAAATCAAAGTGTCAGCAGGGCCATGATTCCTTGGAAACTTATAGGGGAGAATCCTTCCTTGCCTGTCCCACCTGTGGTGTTTGCCAGCCATCCTTGGTATTGCTTGGATGGTAGATACATCACTCCAATCCCTGCCTCTGTCTTCACAAGGCCTGCTTCTCCCTGTGCCTCCTCCCCTCTTCCTATACAGACATCAGTCATCCTGGTTCAGGGCCCTCCTTAATGCAGTATGAGCTCATCTTAACTTGCACCCATCTATATTGACCCTATTCCCAAATATTCACATTCACAGGTAGTGGGGCTTAGGACTTCCACATATGGGACCACAATTCAACCCATAACAGCTGCTGAGAACTAAGCTTTCTCTCTTGCCTACACTACCTCCCCCTTCCTCCCTAGGGGCTGCTTTTTTTTTTTTTTTTCTTTTTTTTGGAGAAAGGTCTTTAGGTGACTTATGGGCATGTGTTTATAAATGATTTTTAGATCATATTTTTTTCCTATCTGCTTTTGTAACTCTACCTTCTTTTAGTTCTCCTCCTACCATTTCCCTCCATCTTTACTTTTTATCATTAAAAAAACTTAGAAAATATAAAAAAGTTAAAAGAATATAAGAACACTAATATACCTACCACCTATATTCAAAAATTAACATTATGCCATATTTGCTTTATTGCTGTCTATATGTATATGTATGCATATATACATATTTATTAATATATACTTCTATTGAGATTATTCACATACCATACAACTATCCAAAGATCCAAAGTGTACAATCAATTGCCCATGGTACCATCATACAGCTGTGCATCCATCACCACAATTAATTTTTTTTTCAATTTTTAGAACATTTTCATTACACTAGAAAAGAAACAAAGACAAAAAAAGGAAACTCAAATCCTCCCATACACCTAACCCTCCCACTCCCCTTTCATTATTGATTCATGGTTTTGGTATAGTACATTTGCTACTGTTGATGAAAGAATGTTAAAATACTACTAACTGTAGTATATAGTTTGCAATAGGTATATATTTTTTTCCTATATGCCTCTCTATAATTAACTTCTAGTTATAGCATCATACATTTGTTCTAGTTCGTGAGAGAGATTTCTAATATTTGTATAGTTAATCATGGACACTGTCCACCACAAGATTCAATGGTTTATACATTCCCATCTTTTAACCTCCAACTTTCCTTCTGGTGACATGCGTGACTCTGAGCTTACCCTTCCCACCACCTTCCCTCACCTTTCAGCACTGTTAGTTATTCTCACAACATGCTACCATCACCCCTATCCATTTCCAAACGTTTACGTTCACCCTAGTTGAACATTCTGCTCATAATAAGCAACCTTTCCCCGTTCTTTAGCCTCATTCTATATCCTGGTAACTTATATTTCATGTCTGTGAGTTCACATATAATTAGTTCATACAGTGAGACCCTGAAATATATGCCTTTATGTGTCTGTCTTATCTCACTCAATATAGTGCTAGGGGCTGCTTTTTTAAGCACCAGATTAGGAGCACTTCCATCTTTCCTCTCCATTGCCACTGGTCCTGCCTGGCCTTCCAGGGCTCAGCTATCAGTCTCCTTCAAGTACAGAGGGGGTAAAATAGTTCTATAGGTCAATGACCTGCATGTCTACCAACACCTTTAATGGTAAAGACCTCCAGATTCAAATTTCACCTCCTAACTCTGAGTCATGCTTTTAACGCATAGATGCGTATCCGGGACAGACTGGTGGTACATAGGAGAAAGGTGCGAAAAGAAAGGCTCCACTAGAGACACCATCATCATTGCCACCTCTTCCACTGTCGCGGTGTTTGCCGTGATGCTCATAGTCACCCTCGTCAGTGTCTATTGTACCAAGAGGAGATATCGTAAAAGGACAGGTTCAAATACAGCAAATGTGGTCACGGAGAATGTAAGTTGAGCTTGATATTTGATTATTCAAAACCCATTGATGAAATCTTATGGAGATTAAGGAGGACATTTTTGCTACACATTTTTTTTTTAACCTTTTCTTCATTGCTTCTGTTGGGGACAACTGATTTGAGACTGAGTTCCTGCTACCTTCATTATAAATCAATGGTTCTTAAATTGGGATCCATGGAGGCTTCTTGTGGGAGTTGCTTATCCTCTTACAATTGCATCAAAAATGGTGTTTGGGTGTACTGTTTTTTTATGGGAATGAGGGTCTGTGATTCTCCTGAAAGGCACAACTGATTTTGCCTGCAGTTTCCAACCTCCCTGGTAAAGAGGAGAGGTGACCTGTAAGTGTTTTTGTTCAAAAGGTGTCTTAATGGTGGCTGACTTTAAGCTTGTGGAAAGAGTATGGAGGCTTTTCCATTAAAGAAGGCTCCAACTAATTCAGACTTCATGTGGAGTAACTAACTCTGAGGCAAGATATTAAGTATAGGACTTAAAGATTTGCCTCAGAAAATCTCTAAAATGGGAATAGACTGAAGTGATCCTGTCCCAGGTCAGGTTCTCCTTGGAAGCAGACTTAGAGATGGATGATTGCATGCAGAAGGTTTATTGGGGAGTGCTCTTGGGAACAACATTAGTAATGGAGTTTGAGAAGCTGGACTGGGCAGGGGGAGAGGTCGAATGTGAGGCCAGGGCAGCAGAGGTCTCAGGCCATCCTAAAGGGACTTCAAGCTCTGGTGGCCCTTCAGATGTGTCTGGAGAGGTGAGGTCAGGCCTTTGTATTCTCCTACTTCAACAGCCATTGGACGGGGCTGTCCTCAAGGAAGGGGTGGAAAATTGGGCAGGGCAGTATCCTTGGGGAGAAGGTATTCCTGCATGAGAGTGCACAGCAAAATCCCCTACAAACCCCAACAGTAGAGAGCAGAGTTCCAGATACAGGTTCATATTCTCACACACAAAAGAGCGCAAAGAAAATGGCATAAGATCTAATGCTCCTTAAGAGTGAAGTTTTAAATTTTTTCCAATTTTATTTCATCCAAAATAGTCTCTGCAAATTTTAGTGAAACTAAAGAAAAAGATAACCATTTAGAAGATCTCTGAAAATAAAAATGCTACAATTAGCTAAAGAGAGGGATTGTTTTTAAGAAAAAATATTATTCAAAACATATTGTATTTTAAGATTATGATATTTAAAATGGACAACCTGGCACTGAGATATTAAATTGTTTGAAAAGTCATTCAAAAGGTGGACAATGATATTGAACAAAAAAGCAGATAGTTTTATCCTCAGACATTTCTGTTGTATTTACTCAACATCAGGGAGAACTTTTAAGCTAATCATGAGAAAATAGGTCAAATACTTCACATACTTATTAGAAAAGTACTTCAAATGTAAGCAGGCTGGTTTGTTATTTTAAAACAGCTATTTCCAGCTTATTTTATGACTCAAAATAAAAGGGACAGATCAGCTGATGGTGGACCCGTAGGCCAGCCTGGTAGAAGCTGTGCCTGCCGGCATGGTCCCTGAGCCAGGGAAGCAGGAAGGGGCTGGGGCAGGAAAGGTGGGCGTGGTCAGGGGGGAGAGGACCTACTAGTTGGACTGATGGGACTTGGCAGGATAGTCCCCGGGAAACTGGAAAATGTAAGAGATTATGACTTAGCAAGTAAAAACTGGAAGAAAATGAAGAAAATGGTAAAACAGACAGAAAGGAGAAAGAAGGAAGCTCAGTTAATAAAGGGAGGGAAATGTCAAGCACATGGTAGGGGTAGTAAGTACGCACACGTGCACACACATATGCAACCATCATAATACTACAACAACACTGTTTTGCCTGATGAGACCTCTGGGTTATTGAAACACATTCCCAAGGGGGGAAGGAATCAACTTATCATTTTCCTTGGTCTAGGTATTTCTGCAGTTAATTCACAGACAATAGATTCACCAGAATCTAGTTTAGATCTTTAATCAGAATGGCCTCCTTTTGGAGACTGAAGCGTGTGCTCATTCTAAAGTTTCAGCCTCTGAACAACGTGAGCCAGACAGCCCAGTGTCTGCCTGCAGGAGGGGCTGCCCGCCAGCTGGGAGGGCCGCCAGGAGCCCGCTGATGGGGACTCCATTAAAAAATTAGACCATTTCATTGTGATTCATTTAAACGGCAGCGTTTAAATTTGGAAATTAAGTCATCAATTGTTCTTTCCCCTTTTAGCAACATGCTTTTTGAAGATTAACTCAACAATACGGCCCGCAAATGAAATGAGAAAGGACTCTGTCATGGATTTCACCTAAAATATATTACAACCAAGAGAAACGCAGTTTTAAATATTTGCCATTGCCTCATTCTTCTAAAAATAGATCTTCCCTGTGAATAACTGGATTTACTATAAATCATTATTTTGGTAAAAGTTAAATTGGTGAAATGTTGATTTTTTTCTTTCTTTTTTGTTTTTTAACGAGGGGAAAGTATTCAGGTTCCTCCTGAGTTAAGTGTTGTTTATAAAAGGGAGAGCAGCAATTAGAGAGGGCTTTCCAGATTATTGGACCTTTCCCTGTTTGGGGGCCAGGTGTAGTGGCTTCACAAGTGACGCCCAGAAGCCATGGGGACCCCAGTGGGAAACACGCTCAGCGGGAAGGCTGTGTGTGCTGGTCCTGTCTCGGGGCAGTGAGGGGCCACGGGACAGCTCCCTTCTCCTCGGTGCACACACGCACCTTTCTCTAAAATAGGCTACGTCCCGTTGTCTTACATAATTCCTTTGGTACATAAGTTGATTTAGAATGTGTTTGAGCATACAGCTACAATCAACAAGAACATTTTGAACTCCTCAAGCAGCGATTCTCAAAGTTATTTCTCAAAGAAATGTAAAAGAGCATTCTTTTCACCAAATTTTCTACTGTTTTGGAAAATGTTATTTTTCATTAAATTATTCTTTATATTAACATGTAACAGGCTTATTACTTTTAATGAATCAATAATACTTTATCCAAGATTACAAATAACATTAGTTAATGTCACCACTGATCTCGTCAAAAAGTCTTTAAGTCTTGGGAAGTTGTAACACTCCCGGCGGCAGAGACAAATTTTACAGAACTTGAATTTTTGCTTGAAAGCTTAAATTTTGTCATTGGCAATGAATGCTGTTCTCCTTATAGTGACAGGCTCACTTCATTCAATTCTTTTTAATTCAACATTTTATATAGAGATCATTGTAGAGTCACATGAAGTTATAAGAAATAATACAGAGAGAGCCCATTTACCCTTCACCCAGTTTCCCCCAATAGAAACATCTTGTAAACCTACAGTACAATGTTACATCCAGAATATGACAAGACACAGAACATTTCCATCACAAGAATCCTTCAGGTTGCCTTTTACAGCCACATCCACTTCCCTCTTGTTCCTACCCCCTTCTTAACCCCTCACAGCCACTAATCTGTTCTCTATTTCTGTAATTTTGTTATTTAAAAAGTTATATAAATGTTACATAAACTATACCATATGAAACCTCCTGGAATTGGCTTTTTTTTCCATTCAGAATAATCCTCTGGAGATTCATCCAGGTTGTTGCATGCATCAATACTTCATTCCTTTTTATTGGTGAGTAGTACTCCATGGTATAGATGTACCACAGTTTATTTAACCATTTACCTGTTGAATGACCTTTAGGTTGTTACCTATTTGGGCAATTAGGAATAAAGGAGCTACAAACATTACTGTACAGGTTTGATATGAACTTAAGTCTTCACTTCTCTGGGATACATGACCAGGTGTGCAATTGCTAGTTCTAATAGTAGTTGCGTGTTTAGTTTTTTAAGAAACTGCCAAAGTGTTTTCCAGTGTGGCCAAACCATTTTACATTCCCACCAGGTATGTATGAGGGACCCAGTTTCTCTGCATTTTCACCAGCTTTTGGTGTTATCAGTATTTTTAATTTTAGCCATTCTGATAGGTGTGTAGTGGTATCTTGTGAGGCTTTACTTTGAAGTTCCCTAACGGCTAAAGATGTTGAACATCTTTTCATGTGTTTATTTGCCATCTGTCTTCTTTGGTGAATGTCTCTTCAAGTCTTTTGCCCATGTACTAGTTGGACTGTTTGCTCTGTGACTACTGAGTTTTGAGAGAGTTCTTCCCATATTCTAGATACCATCCCTCTTCAGAAATGTGGTTTGCAAATATATTTTCCCACTCTGTAGCCTGTCTTTTCATCCCCTTAACAGAGTCTTTTGCAGAGTAATGGTTTTTAATTTTGAGGAAATCCAGTTCATCAATTTTTCTTTTATGGATCATGCTTTTGGTATTAAGTCTAAAAACTATTCACATAGCCCTAGATCCTGAAGATTTCTATTTTTTCCTAAACTATTTAATAATTTTATGTTTTACATTTAATTTATGATCACTTTTCAGTTAATTTTTGCATGTGGTGTGAAGCTCATTCTTTCCTCACCCCCATAGATGCCCAATTGCCCCAGCACCATTTACTGAAAAGGCTCTCTTTCCACTTTTGCACTCTTGTCAAAAATCAGCAGAACGTTTTTGTGTGAGTCTATTTCTATATTTTTTTCCATTGATCTATGCATCTATCCTTCTATCTATACCACACAGTCTTTATTACTGTAGCTATATAGTAAGTCTTGAAATTGGGTAGACTTGTTCCTCTCATGTTACTTTAGTTATACTAGTTCCTTTGCCTTTCCATATACATTTTAGAATAATCTCATCTGTATTTACAAACAATCTTGCTGGAATTTTGATAAGAACTACATTAAACCTGTATATCTGTGGGATTACTGACATCTTTATTATATTGAGTCTTCCAACGCATTGACGTGGTGTGTCTCTCCATTTACTAGGATCTTCTTTGATTAATTTCATCAGCATTATGCAGTTTTTGGCATACAAATCTTGTTTTGTTAGATTTACAGCTAAGTTCTTCATTTGGGGGGGACCTTCTTTATATGGTATTTTTAATTTTGGTGTCCATGTGTTTATTGCTAGCATAAAGAAATACAACTGATGTTTCTATGTTGATCTTGTGTCTTGCAACCTTGCAGAACTCACTTATTAGTTCTAGGAGTTTTTGTTGTTCTTTTCTTTTGTAGATTCCTTGGGATTTTCTACTTAGGCAATCATGTCATCTGCAAATAAGAAAAGTTTCATTTCTTCTTTTTTGATCTGTAATGTCTTCTTTTCTTGCCTTAGTGGAATGACTAGAATTTCCAGTTCTATGTTTAATAGAGTGGTGAGAGTGGACTTCCTTGACTAGTTCCTGAACTTAGGTAGAAAGCATTCAGTCTTTCACCATGAGTATAATGTTAGATGTAGTTTTTTATAGATTCTCTGTATCAATTTGAGGAAGTTCCACTTTATTACCATTTTTTTTCCTGAGAGATTTTTTTTTTTATCATGAATGGATGTTGAATTTTGTCAAAAGCTTTTTTCTGCATTGATATATATGATCATACAATTTTTCTTTTTTAGCCAGTTAAAATGGCATATTACACTGATTTAATTTGGAATATTTAATCAGCCTTGCATCCCTGGAATAAACTCCACTTTGTTATGGTCTATGATTCTTTTGATATATTGCTGAGTTTTATTTGCTAATATTTTGTTAGGGAATTTCGTATTTATATTCAAGAGGGATACTGGTCTTTAGTTCTTGTTTTGGTACTGAGTTTGTCTAGTTTTGGTATCTGGGCAAATAGTAGCTTCATAAAATGAATTGGGAAGTGTTCCATCCTCTTCTATTTTCTTGAAGAGATTATGTAGAATTTGTGTTAATTCTTTAAATGTTCAATAAGATTCTCCAGCATAACCATCTGGACATGGAGATTTCTTTTGTGGGGAGTTTTAAAATTATGAATTCAGTTTTCTTAATAGTTACAGGACTAGTCAAATTCTCTATTTCCTATTGGATGCTTTGTGGTAGTTTGTATTTTTTGAGGAATTGGTCAATTTTGTCTAAGTTGTCAAATTTATATGTGTAGGGTTGTTCATAGTATTTCCTTGTTATCCTTTGATGTCTGTAGGGACTCTAGTGATACCTGCTGTTTCATTCTCATTACTTATCAGTCTTGCTAGAGGTATTCCAATTTTATTGATCTTTGCAAGGACCATTTCTTTGTTTCATTGATTTTTTCTGTTGTTTTTCTGTCTTTTGTTTCATTGATTTCTGCTCATATCTTTATTATATTTTTCCTTCTACTTGCTTTGGGTTTAGTTTGCTCTCCTTTTGCTAGTTTCTTGAGGTGGGAACTTAGATTATTGATCTGAGACTTTCCTCTTTCCTAATGCATGCATTTAGTATTATACGTTTCCCTCTAAGCACTGCTTTAGTTGCATCCCATATTTTTTTTTTATGTTCTATTTTCATTCATTGAGTTTAATGTATTTTTATTTCTCTTGATATTTCCCCTTTTACAAATGGACTATTTAGAAGTACACTGTTCAGTTTCTAAGGTTTTCCATTATCTTTATGTTATCAATTTCTAGTTTGATCCTATTGGGGTTAAAGAATACATCCTGTATAATGACAATCTTTTAAGGCATTAAACATAAAACATTTTGAGATTTGTTTTATGGTCCAGGTTATGGTCTACCTTGGTACAAGCCCATGGGCACTTGAAAAGAATGTTTATTCTACTGTTCTAGGGTGAAGTGTTCTATAAATGTTGATTAGATCCTGGTGGTTGATGCTGATATTGAGTTCTTCCATATCCTTGCTGATTTTCTGTATAGTTGGTCTATAGTTGTTGAGTGAGGGGTTGAAGCCTCCAACTATAATTGTGGGTTTGTCTAGTTTTTCTTTCAGTTTTATCAGGTTTTGCTTCACATATTTTGCATGTCTGTTGTTTGGTACTTATCTGTTCAGAATTGCTGTATCTTCCTGGTGGATTGATCTTTTTATCATTATATAATGTCCTTGGTAATTGTCTTCATTCCAAAATCGATTTTATCTGATATTTATATAGCCACGACTGCTTTCCATTAATTAATGTTTGCATATTGGCTTATATCTTCATAAATGAAGTGAACTTCTTGTAGATAGCATATAGTTGGGTCATGTTTTTTAATCCACTCTGCCAATCTCTATCTTTTAATTGGTATATGTGGATCATTTACATTTAATGTAATTATTGATAGGTTAGGCCTTATGTCTGCCATTTTATTTTTTTATTTTCTGTTTGTTTTTCTTTAACTGGCTATCTGCCTTATTTTTCTTGCCTTCCTATGTGTTACTTGAACAATTTTTAGAATTCCATTTTGATTAAAGTGCTTTTGAGTGTATCTCTCTGAATAGCTTTTTTAGTGGTTACTCTAGGTATTACTTTCTATATACATATACATAATTTATCACTGTCTTCAGTCAACTTTGTGAACATATCTGCCAAATGACCATCTGAATAACTATAATTTGTCCTTTAGTTGTTCTTTAAAGTAAAAGTGGTACCTCATGAAAAAACAGGCAGTTCAGCTTACAACTCAAAAATTTCTCAAGTATTTTTATTTGAGACATGATTGTATGCTTGGTAAACACTTCCCATTTTATCAAGCAGAATATTAAAAAGATGTATAACTTGAGGATGGATACTTAATAAAATTAACAATGTTTTTATTCAAGGACATTCATCAAGGACATTCTTAAGTAAAATGGGCTCAAACATTATTTTATTCTATTTTTTACTGCATGTGTGTGACAGTGAAGAATATGCAATGACTATTTGTGTCATGTGTATTACTGCCTTGCGATGTGCCAAGGGAACAGCAATTTTATCCACCATTACTTTTGCACTATCAGTTCAATTTGTCAACAGAGTGAAAGAGATTAATAACATATTAGTATTAATATGAAATATTTTTCATCTCAAGGACCCAGTGAAAGGGTCGTGGAGGTTCCCAGGTTTCTGTGGACCAAACTTTGAGAAGAGCTGTCCTAGTTGAACTCTACATAGGCAATAGTGGAAGACTTTGATATTTCAGATTATTTTTCTTGGCTGCTAGCCTTTCAGGATGGACAAAGGTGGATTAGTAGTTAAGGCCATGAGTGTTTGCATTAGATAAAGCTGGGTTTGAATCCTGGCTCAGTAATTACTAGTTATGTAGTTTTGGGCAAGTTTCCTAACATCTCTGAGCCTCTATTTCCTCATATGTAATATGAGGACAATAATTACCATACTACAAAATTCTTATGTGGATTATTCACATAATAAATATAATTTGTTTGGAATACAGCAGGCACTCAACAAATGGTGGCTATGAAAAATAGGTAATATTAAAAGTGCGATATAATTTATTATTGGAACACATTCAATTTTGAGGGTGGAAAAGGGTGCTGTCCATAATGCCTCTTTACAACAGGCTTTCTTTCTACTGAGGGAAACCAGGAATCATGGACACCCTAACTAAAAAGAATTTGTAGGAAGTCACCTTAGCAATGGAAGAAAAATTGTTACCCACATTCTGGTGGCTAAGAGCACAGACTCTGGGGTCAGAAAGCCAGAGTACAAATCTGAGCCACACCACTTACTAGTTCTGCAGCCTTAGAAGAGTTACTTAATTTCCCCATGCTGTAATTCCCTCATCTCTAATGCGTCATATAGTACTAATTTCATAATGTTGTTGCGAGAATTGAATTACGTAATATATGTAAAGTGCTTAGAACCGTGCCTGGCACACCACAAGCACTAGGTAAGTAAGAGCTGCTTTTATTAGAAGGATAATAAAAGGGGATGATTTAAAAAGGGAGGGTAAGAAAGCAGGAGGAAGGATTAGATGGCAATCGCTTATTCTCAGTGAACTGGGGTGGGGGGCAGTTAAAAGTATGATTGGCAAAGCAGTCACCAATGGGCCTTTCCTCACAATACATGTTCGTCGTAGTTTACAATAAAAATCCTGGTGAAGCAGATTCAGTCCTTTGTGGGATGATCTCACTGTTGTTTTCTATGCAGAATCATGACCATTTGTACTGTAAGCCCTGCTGGTCTCCCGTGTGTGGTTCTTAGATGAGTACACTACTAAATTATGAGCAAACTGTTACTGTTACATAATCATGAATTCCCAAAGATTGAGATAAACTTTTCAGAGTTTTATATTTTTGATTCTAGGGCCAAGACAGGGAAAACTTTCCAGTTTCTTAGAGATGACTATAACCATAATCCTTATGTGTGGCATATGATTTTATCATAAGGACAAGAGGATGAGCAGGGATATATACACCTTAGTAATAGGCCATTCATTAATGCATGGGTCCAAATTTTAATCAGCTACTAGTTTTAGACTTTAAGAATTTAAATAATGTATGGATTTTGTTTTGTAGTTGTTTCCAAAGGTCATGACTGAAGCATAAAGCAGTTTACTGAGCAATATGTGATTGGTAGCAAAAGTTTCCTCTTTTTTAGTTATAAAGAACTCCTACCCCACACCCAATTATCTTTTAAGTGAGAGGAGAAATGGAGCCATCTCTGCCTGTCATGACCTGGTATCTGCTCTGATACCAGCACCAGGCACTTCCGTCTGATTACTTTTTTCATTGCTCCCTGTTCCCTGTGATTATTTAAGATACGTGTCCTAAGGTAATAATTAACTAACTCCTTCCCTAGAGAGAGGAGTTCAAGAATTTTCAGCATTGTTTGGAGGCGAAGAATAGGTCTCTTCAAAGGAATGTTTTATCCCCTTTAAAATGAGGGGATTGGACTCAAGAATCGAAAGACTTTTCTCTATGCTATCTTCGAGGACTCCATGCCAGCCAGGCCAGCATGGTTCCCAAGTTTTAATTGTGAGGCTTATGCTTGTGGGTTTGTAATGCAACTTGTTTCTACCAGTTTTGACTGATGAGAGACAATGAGTATTTCTGGAAACAGCTAAAGTGGCACTCACTGCCTTGTGGGTACAGCACAATCATAGTTTTCAATTCAGGTGGACCACTGGCTTAAAATAAAGGTATTTTTGAGGAATTTTAAATTTGGGATGTAGCACATTATTTAAAATTTTGCACAAAGAGAGACTTTATGAATACATTTAATACTGTGCTATTTCAAAAAATTGCAAATTTCACATTTTGCATAGAATTTAACCACACCTTAGTTTATATACAAAACCATACCCTAGTAGTTAAATACTCACAGAAGCACATTCACTCTTCAATTCACAATTTTGCACCTATTGGTACCTGGGGGTATTGATGAATGAATCTGCTTCCTTAAATACCAGAAAGAGAGAAATTGAACTTTATTTAATCTTAGGGCTCAAAATGACCTTAAAGTTCCCGCATTTTTATTGATCCCACTTCTTAGGCTCTGGAAAGAAGAGGGCTGTGTTCAGGTTATCTTCAATATCACTAAGTATATTTAAATAAAAGAATGGACTGAAGAAAGCATAAACAATTGCCTTTGGAATCTAGAATTTTAACATAAAACCAAATTTCATGACTGAAACCGAATCTGACTCTGCCAAAGCCACTAGACTAGAAGCATTCTATAACTTCAGTGCTAAAATTTATTTTACATTAGAAAGGAGATGCTTGCAGCCATTAGAGACATTGATCATAGCAAATTTCCTTTGGAACTCTGAGATGGCTGGGAAAAGCTATTTTGGAACAGAATAATTATTCATTGGCAACTTAAACAACCATGAGATTTTATTTCAAACCAACACAGGAGGTGGAAACAAACCACTAGCAATGGACAGGAAATAAGTTTTAGGATCCTGGAGATCATCATACCTTGGTCAGAAGAAGGGAACCAACATTATTTGAGCCTGTACTCAATTTTAGGTGCTATTGTGGGTGTTTTATATATGTTCTTATTTAATCTTCAAAAAAAGTCTTCTATGATAGGCGATATTACCCTTAATTGGCAAAGGAGAAGTATTAGCCTCAGACTGAGGTCCATTTGACCCTAAACTCACGCTTATTGCACACTGTCCCACACGTGTGTGCCACAGGCAGGGCTGCCCCATCACTGAGAAGTCGACCCTACCCCAGGAGTGGGAGATGCACATCTTGTCCATCCTTTAAGCACAACTCATTCAGAACCTACGTGGAGATCTCTGAGGTGGTAAAGTATCAAGGGGAGCCAAGCCAAATCAAAACTCTTCCCACAGAACAAAAGGGAAGGAAACTATCCTGGTAAGTACGGAAAGGTGAGGTAAAAAATCTGAGACTACAAAGGAGGCTTGTCCTCAGCCTGGACAGTTGGCTTTACAAAGGAACATCTCTGACGTGCCAACCCTTTTAACTGCTCTTGGCATCCTTATGACTTAAGACCGCTTAGGTTCTAAAATTCAGGAAAGCCCTTCTGCCCCACAGCTGATGGCCATAGCAGTTTCCAAAAGGTACCTTGAGATTCTCTCTCTCCTCCCTCTCCACCCACACATGCTCACACATAAACAGGTCTCCCAGGGACTTAGGAAAGGCATACGTGAGTGGGAGAATGAAAAAAAGTGAGACGGTAGAACATTTTTCTTTTGAATTTTAGCAATGATGATTTAAAATCATTTAAGATAAAATCATTAAAATCTAATCAGATTTTACTGTTTACATGTTTTCTACCCACTATAATTAGGTCATCTAAAACTGTGAAAGGAACTTTTTAAAAGCGATATTATTTATACATCTTTCATATAACTACCTCAAGCATGTATCGCTTAGATTAATGTATGGGGGTAGGTATCTGGGTTGTTTTGCTTTTCCAAGTATTTCATGCTCTTTTTTTATTTACTCATGTTTTTACTCTAAGGATAACAAAATGATTTAATTTTTTGTCATCATTTCTTGATAATCAAAACACACAAAACAAAAAATCAACAAACAAAAAGCATCCCACAGGTTCTCAAGAACTCACCTGTTTCTTTCTGGGAAATGACTAAATTGTCATATAACTTAATAACAGTGAGTTAGTATGCCCCAAAGAAGCTGGTTGTGAAACATTTCATTTTTAGATGGTGCTCTGGAACACCATAAATGCGATGGGATTGTCAGGATATGCTGACAATGCACGGACTGATAAAGCAGTCTCACACTGTCAGCAAAGTACAACAGACTCTGCTTATCTGTAAACCTTGCCCAGGGGTGAACCAGATTCAGTTGGCAGTGTTTCGTGAACTAATGACCTTACTCTCCTCTGAAAGCTTCTAAGCCAATATTAAGGTAAATATAGAAAAGGTAGTTAATATAAAAAAATAACAATGCATTTCTCTCCTTGGAAGCTCTTACAGTCCCAAAAAAGGTATCCATGTTCTATTTTTAATCTCTTTCCAATTTGCTCCTTCTCTTGGATGACTCTGCCTCTATGTTATTCTTCCTCTTGCTTCTAACACCCTGGGTCATTTCTAATAACCACTTAAGAAGGAACAGGGAAGGAAGAAAATGCTAAAGAACGACAGCCCCAAGAGTCAGAATGGGAATGTTTTCTTGAGATAATTCTCTGCAGTACCATCGACAAGTGACATTCACAAGCTGTGCTATATGCCAACCTCCAAGCAGCCCAAGAAAATAAGGAATACCAGTTAAGTAGGGTCCATCTAAATAGACCACTTTTTCCAGGTGTCATCCCTGGGCCTTTATCTTCCATCTAGTAAATGCTGGAGCTGGGATTTGACCCCGGTCTTTATCTCACATCTAGCAAGTGCTGGAGCTGGGATTTGACCCAGGCCTTCTGACTCAAGACCCCATGCCTTTAACCTTTTGCTACCAGAGACAACCTATAAGAAATGAGAGAGACATTGTTAGCTGTCTCTAAAGACAGTACAGTCACTGCTAGTTAGTCATGGGTACCCCATCGGAATTTCAGAGGAGTGAGAAACACTCCAGAAACAGTTGAGCTAAAACTTGCCACTTGGCTGTATAATTCAGGACTCTGGGTTATAGGTGAAGAACTTGAGACCCAGCTGAAGTGAATAAGGACTTAACTGCCTCACCTCGGGAAGACTGGGCCCAGGTTGGCCCCGGGAAGGACAAGATTCTGAAATGTGTGTGCCAATGGACTTCTCCTTGGCCTCCATCTCCGTCTGCCTCTGTGTGTTGACTTTGTTCTCTCAGTGCCAGGGGATGTGGCTCTAGCGGTGCCCGACTCAGATCCTACAGCTCTGCCACAGAGAGGTGGCCCTGCTGCCTCCACCTCCACTTTGAAGCACTGTGGGGAAGGACTTTGGCCTAGCTTAGGCTTTGTGCCACTTTCTAATTGGTTGATCATGGGTCTATTTTCAAAAAAACCACCGGCACTGGAGGGAGGTGGGAAGGTGACTTCCTGCCACATGTACCTGTGTTGGACACAATTAGACCTGGTTATCGGAATCTCTCCTCCCACCACCACATTCTGTCTCCCCCCGCCATATACTCTGCCTCCCCACTCATAGGCTGCACTATGTCCAAAGACTTCAGGAGTTATGCTCCATATTAGCTATTCTTTAGAGGTGTTTTTCTAATTCTTCATTAAAAGAAATTAAAGGCTTCTATCCTATTTAGCATTTGAATTTTATACTTACTCTCATACGGTTTTCTCCATTTGATCTTAAAGAGAGCATATATTAAGATCTGTAGAAAGGGAAAAAATGCTTAATTTAGTATTAGAGACAGTTTTATTAGACAGGAAAGAAAAGCCCTAGCTACCACTCAAAAGTTCAGATGATAGTTGACAAGGAAAAATTTATATAATTAAAGGAAATAAGAACTAAACATACTGCTTTTTTGTAGATTTTATGGCTCTATCACTGGAAAATTCAAAGGAATATATAAAAAATTACCAGAAATAATAAGATCTCCTTAATTCCATATATGAAATACACAAAGTTTGTTGTTTTGATAAATATGAATGCCATAATGCTAAGAAAACACAATGATAACTAAAGATTTCATTTTCTGGTTGTGCCAATATTAAATTATTGAGAATTAACTCAGGACACACATACCATTTAAGAAAATCAGCAAACCCTATCAGGAAAAATAAAGGGGGACAAGAATAATGGATGAATACTATTCCCAGTTGAGAATTTTAAATAAAGATGACAATAATTCCTAACTAAATATAATACATTTGCTTATGCATCATTGATGCATTATCAATTGAAGTCATAAAAGAACAGAAAACAGAACTTGACAATTTGATAGTCACCTGGAGGACTAAAGACTGAATATGAATTTATAAATATGTACATATGTATATAAATTTGCTCCGTAATATTTGAAGCATTTTAGAAAGTAATAAGATACAAAACATTATAGTATTGAGTTAAAACAAGATAAATTGCCCAAGGGATTCTATTCCATTGTTCATATATTCTAAACTAAATGTAAGACAAGACAAAAGCAATACAACTGCCTTAGCCTTCTAGGCTTTCATAACAAAGTACCACAAACTGAATGGCTTAAAACAACAGATATCATTCTCTTCCTGTTCTGGAGACCAGAAGTGTGGGGTCAAGGTATCAGCAGGGTCATGCCCCTCTGAAGTTTCCTGAGTAGAATTCTCCTTGCCTCTTCCCAGCTTCTGGTGGCCCCAGATGTTCCTTGGCGTCATTCCACTCTCTGCGTCTGTCTTCCCCTGGCCCTCCGCGCCCTGTGTGTCTCCCTCTTCACGTGGTGTTCTCCCTGTGCCTGTGAATCTTCTCCTTTTGTAAGGACACCAGTCATATTGCATTAGGACCCACCCTTAATGTGATCACATCTCAAAGACCCTATTTCCAAATACCATCGCATTCACAGGTACTGGGGTGGGACTCCAACATATATGTTTTTGGGGGACAAAAGTCAACCCATAAAAACTCCTGAGGAAAGGAGTTGTAAGAAGTCAGTAACTCTACTCTCAGCTTGCTCCCATCTCCAGGTCTGAGCCTGGGTAGATGAGAGGACTCCGGCTTCCAGGTCTCTGTTCCCTACTTGCACGGCCAAACTTGCAGACATTGTGTCTCTGTGTCTTGCATGTGGTTAGAGTCACATTATCTCAGGATTTCAGGGCAGGCTTTGGTTGGGAGGCCCAAATGGCAGCCTCCCACCCAGCTTCATTGCAGGGCTGCCCTGGGGTTATTGGACACAAACTCAGTTCTATCAAAGTGGTACTTTCTTATTTGTTATTTCCTGTAGCAAATTCCTTGGGAACCTCAGGTAGAGGGGATGGCTTGGATGGATATGGTTGGCAGAGTCAGATTTGGGAGTTCTTGCTTCCCTGACCATAACACAATAAAAATTCACTACAAATTCTTACCAAATCATGGCTGAATTAAGATTATTGGGGTAACTGATACCAGCGCAGAGAAAAATTAATTTACTTATTTTATGTACTGCAGTGGATTTGAAACTGTTCAAGGGCTAAAGATTTTTATAATATATGAAAAAACGGAAGAAAACAGAATAGCATATGGAATATGTTTCCCAGGACTGGGCAATAAAATTGAGGCCTCATCATTAAGCGTAATAAACAGTATTTTTCTGTCTTTTGTCTCCATCTGCTTCTGAGAGATCTTCCAACACTGACAAACTCTCCACAGTAGTGTTAATGAATTTCCAGAGGTCTTTCTCACATGGCTGCAAAAACATGTTCTCTTGGAGACACATGGCTTCCAGCACTCCCCCTCTACCACTTCAGCTCCCTCCAAGTTTCTCCTGCCAAGTCCTTTCTGGAATGCAAGGACCATGAAGGCAGATGCCACATGTGTCTTGCTTGTCATCATATTGTCAGTATTTAACCTGGAGTCTGGCACATGGAGCTCTGTTGGACTTTGTTTGACTGCTGACCTTTTACGCTCCATAAGCACCCCTTCACTGCCACTGCTGACGGTGCCCACACATCCTGGTACTGCCACTGTGTCATGGTGGCTAAGTTGTGCCAAGCTGGGGACACAGGGTGTCCTTCAGTGGAGGGTTGCTACTGCTGCTGCCTGCTGTCAGTGGCAAGGGGCTACTTCCTCCCACACTTGTGGGTGCCGGGTGCTGCTGATCTGCCAGAGCTGTCCTTGTGCTCTCTGAAAACTCGCTGGATTTAGCGACAATTTGAAGAGAACTCCTTTCTCCAAAAGCAATTTACCAGGGTTGTGCAGGGATCTTATATGAGAATACTTCTTTTGGCTTTCCGTTTGTATATCACTGTTTCCCAAGAACTTATTTATGTGTCCATGAGAGATGCCCAGAGGAAAAAAATCAGAGTCACTAATGATGTGCAGAACTTAAAATTCCCCTTCACCTCCAAGAAACCTGGTGCTGTTTTTTGGACCAATTATGAGGTCTGGTCGCTTACCTTTTAGGGCAATGCTCTTTTGGCAGTTTCCTCAGTGGCCATTATGGTCTGCCTTTGGCCCACCCAACCAACCCTCTTGGCTGCTCATATGCCCAACTTCCCAGGTGAGGTCTGTCTAAGTGAAGCCGTGATCGCAACTCTCATTTTAGGTCCTCCGCCAAGCATCACTGTGTGATGGTACTGCACTGTAGTTAATGTTTACAGTTTCATCAAGAAATCATTTTCAATGTCTATTGCTGCATGCCATTGCACAATTCATTTTCTTTCATTCACTCATTCATTCAACAAATAGTTTCAAATGGAGAAGTTGTGGTTCTTAAAATAGCAAAGTTCATCACCCAGGTAACTCATTTCCAAATGGTATGCAAATGAATAATTCTTTTGTATCTCAATATAATAGAAGCAGGTTACATTAATTGATTGACTAATTTCATTGGCCCATATTTGGGTTTAGAGTCTTATAACATGCATATGTAAGTAACTCAACATAAGAAGCAACACAGTGCTCTCCAAGATTTATGGAAAACATCCATCTTTCTTACCCTGCGATTCTTTTCTGTATCATTTCACTAGCAGCTATCCTCTCTGCCCTCTGCCTGCTTCATTGGCTTCTTTTTTGACAAGCAAAGAGAAAGCAAACAACAAAAATATCTCAGAAAGAAAGGGTTATTTCTATGTTTGTAGAAAATTCAATCTAAAAATTCTGTTTTTCTCCTGTTCAAATCCCATTGTCCATCTGCTTTGCACTCCCTTTCTTTCCTATGGTTCGCTTTGCACCTTTTCCTGGGTTTATTAACACTTGTCATTCAGTCATCTGTCCCCTCAAAACATCAGTAGCCGCAGTGTAATTTGACAATTAAATGACTGGCTGTTCTTCTGGCTTTTAATGCAGGCTAATTTGAACAGCCTGCAATCCTTTGTTCATTTTATTTTAATTTTCAGCCCCCTGTGGATGTCATCTCTAGAGCAGCAAAGGATGTTTTTGTTTTTGAGTCCAGTAGAGCAGATGCTTTGCTAATTTTCCCAAAGAGCAGGTAACTATGAAAACTGGAACCCCAGCAATTTTAGGGGGCTGGGTGAGTGTGCACCAGGAGGGCGTGATCCTGTGACAGCCGTGCTGCATTCTCTGACCTCGTTTCGGTTTTGGTTATCGAAAGCACAAAGTGAAAAGGGGCCTGCTCTTTTTAAATATGGGATGTTTATATTAAAATATCCTAGAACTCATGGCAAGATACTAGATTTTAGCATTCTTGCGGGGTTTAATCATCTCTACATCCCTGAACATCCCCCTCCCCAGCCCTACAAACACCTGGGAGTACTCAGTAAATACCTATGGAATTGAATTAAAAAGATTAGCTCAGTCAAAGGCATGGTAAAAAATGGCACATTTCAAGGAATTATTTTTGAGAAAGAAGCTTTAAAACAGAGACAATATCTCATTTGGATTATTATTATTATTAGTTAGATAGGTCTCAGTAATATTTAGGAGACATTTTCACTTGCCTATCAAATGTAATTGTGCCATTTTCCCTTTTCTCAGATGTTTGACATAGAATGCAAGGAAATAAACAAAACATATAACCCAAAGTCCAAAGCCTCATGAAATCTGAACTGGCCATAAAC
This sequence comes from Choloepus didactylus, assembly GCF_015220235.1. Lineage (NCBI taxonomy): Eukaryota > Metazoa > Chordata > Mammalia > Pilosa > Megalonychidae > Choloepus > Choloepus didactylus. The sequence continues at coordinate 48,267,646 of NC_051322.1, read as the reverse complement.
TTATGAGAAAAAGTCCATATTTCTCTATAATCCAGAATATATTTTCTTACATAATTTATATTATTTCTTGTTTTATAATTATTTTATTATAATTTGATATTTGCATAGATTTAGCTTGGGTTTTGCAATTGTCACAAGCCTTGGCTTTGACCATGACTCAGTCGAGGGCCTTTGGGCACAGTGAGAGGGTCTTTGTGAGGGTGTGATGAACATTCTCAGCTAAAACATCTTTCCCTGTGAAACAGTCTTGGACATTGATTCAGGGCTGATGAGGGGTGAGGAACCGTGGCAGGAATGAATGGATTCGGGAAAGGGAATGTGGCCTGGCCCCAAGGCAGATTTGAGGAAATCCTGTATGTTGGGGATTGAACCCTGTCCCCCACAAGTTCAAGTCCTAACCCTGATCCTGTGGATGTGAACTCATTCATGAATAGGATCTCTGAGGATCCTATTAGCTAAGATGAGCCCAAACTGGATCAGGGTGGGCCTTCATCCAATGTGACTGGAGTCTTTATAAGCAGAGGAAATGTGGACACAGAGTTGGGAGGAGACAGTCAGGGAGACAAACAGCCATGTGATGGAGGCAGATTGAGTCATGGTAGCCTGCAAGCTGCCACCAGAACGCTTCAGACCTCAGAGACACTATGGCCCTGCTGACATCTTGATTTTGGACTTCCAGCTTCTCAAACTGTGAGACAACAAATTGTTGTTGAAGCCAACCAGTCTATGGCACTTTGTTACAGCAGGCTCAGAACACCAAGACACTATGAATTTACCATTCATCCATTCAAAGCCATTACTGAGCACCTTCTATGTCCCAAGCACTATCTGGGCACTGGGGAGACAACAGTGAGCAAAACAAACTCCCAGCTTTCTTTGAGTTTATAGGCAATAAACAAAACCACTAAGAAAAATAGCAAATATTAACAAGTGTTAGGTGAAGTATTACAAACAAGGTTATATAAAAGAGAGTTATTGGGTGGCTATTTTGGGAAATCTGGTCAAGCCTCTTGAAGAAGTTGACATTCAGTGGAAGCTGGAATAAAATTATAGCACTGAATTTGGGAGATACTGAGGATTACCTTGGAAGCAGGTATTCTCTAGGAATATTTTCCAATGAGTTCTTGAAATGACCATTCAAGGAAAGTGTTGAAAGCTGTAATCCTGCTCTTGGAAACTTCTCCACCATCTCTGCCTGCATGATATCTTCCTCCTCTAAATGCCTATCTCTTCTCTGATCCTTTCGGTTGATGCTCTGTCAACATTCTGCTTTACTTCTACCATAGAGCCTATAGCGCTTTGATGCACTCATTTCTTTACATGTCTGTCCCCTTGATCTCCACTGTAAGCACCTTGAGGACAAGCATTGGGTCTTTCATATTGTTTTGTTAGTATCTGGCAGTGCTTGGCAAGGAGCAAGTACTTAATAAATGCATGTTCAAAGAATATATTTGTCTCATCTTCACAACCAGACCGTTCTTTGAGCACAGATACTGTGTCACATATATATGTATATCCTCCCGAGTGCCCTGCATGGAGAGGGATAGGGTAAGTGGTGGGTGAAGATTTACTGAATCTTACATACAAGAAAGTGCTCTGAGGTCTTTGCTCTAGCTCCTCCTAGCCTTTGAGCCTTCCCTGGGCAAAAGGGAAAGATGGGGAATATAGGTTAGAGGGAGGTTGCGACAATAAGAAGATTTAGATTTTTTTAGGGTGAATGATTGTAGGATTTTGAGCAGATTAAATTTAGGACTTGGTGCCAGATAAGACGGTGAGAATAAAGAGATACGTGGGGAATTTTGGGTGTGTGGAAGGGGGGTGATGTATTGCACATGATATACTTGTGAAAAAGGTCAAATGATTTTCTCAAGGATAAAAAATGTTTCCAATAAAGGCAAGCACATTTTTATACAAGAAAATGATGACACAGTAATTGTGCTGGTTTGCTTTTTTGTTTTCTTGCTAATATTACATCACCGAATTACACAAGCGTGGTGAGGAGGGGACAATAAAAATAAGTTATCAATGCATTATTAACTCAGCGTGCTCTTACCTATTAATAAGACATTGATGTCTTCTCTTATGCATGTCCCATCAAGAAGCACTTTCTCATTACCTCCAAGTGGCATACTCAAAATGGCTTTTTTAATATACTCATGCCTGTGGATGCTTGGTGCTAAAGACTTGTTTAAATGGTCAAAGATATCCTATTTAAGAAACAGGAAACACTTACATTGCACATTATCAACATTAGAATAGAATCTCATTATCCATTAGCTGGTATTTGGGCAATTTATAACTCACTTTAGATTGAGTTTTGCAGAATTTCATGATCTTTGCCACATCATCAGCTGAAAACGTAGGTGCTGTGTCTTTGCTCATCAGTTTGATATTATTAGCTAGGATTATGGCCTTGTGTTTTCTAGGCTGCAGAAATCTTTTAAGAGATGCTGCTAATTAACTATTAAATAAATGCTTGGATGAAGTTATCTTTATAACAGATAAGCTACTTTGAAATTGCTTTCAGTAAAATGGAATGAGTTAAATTTCTTTTTTTTCCCTTTAATTTTTGTTAACCTTTGCCTGTCTCCTCTAAATCTCAGACAGAACAACTAACTATGTTGTATATTTTTTTAGACTTGTGCTCTCATGAAACTTTTGGAAGAAGGAATTAGTAAAGAGATCCTCTCTATGAAATGGCCTGTGAGAATTAAAGATTTTTCAAATGTCTACCAATGTTCTCTCTGCTTTGAGGCAAATCTGGCAGAATGCATCTAGTTGTTCATGTAGGAAGAGAATGAATTCCTGAGAGAGGCAAATGTCATAACCATAGGAACGAAATTGCATAACATTTAGAAAGAATTACACAATTTCAGTATACAGTTGAAAACTTTTTCAATATGTAAGAATAAAAAAGAAAAACTAACAAAATTAGGAAAATTGGGGTCCCTGTATTTTTTTTTAACGCTCCAACAGATTATTTCATCGGACAGCAAACTAAATGTTGGCTTCAATTTTAAGTGCAAAAATGATTCTTAAATAGACAAATACAAGCATTGTAAGACACAACACTTTTGGCAAACAATTATCTTCCTTTTAAAAAACACTATTTAAGGGAGTTTATTTTCAAAAAGTGAATTTAAACATTCAAATTGTTTAAACTGACCAAACCAAGTGGCCTAAACATCTATTGAACGTAGCTGGCAGGGACAGTGCTGAGGGGTGGGGGAGGGATAGGGGAACAGCACTAAGATAAATATAGGAGCTCACCATCAATTGACAAAATGAGAAGCTCAGACCCAAGGGGTTGGCTTTATGGAACCAATATGAGGACACACCTGCTGGTTTAAATGATGTTGAGGACAGTGCAGGGCAAGGCATCGTGGGACGGAGACGAGGAGAACAAGAACAAGGCTGATAGAAGGTGGGAGAAGAAAAGTGAGGCATTTGCTGAATTTAAATCCATTAACCAACCCATGTGTTCACCCACCCACTATCCCAAAACAACAAATATTACTGAGCACCCACTACGACCAAATCCCTGTGTTGGGTGCTGTGAGATAGAAAGAAGAATGAGACCCAGTTCATGACTTCAAAAAGGAGTCCAAAGGCCAACTCTTTCCAACCAGTGAAAAGGCCAACTCTTGCTGGCTCATTATGTTGCCATTTTATATGACAAATACCGAAAAAGAATCTCCCTTGTTTCTGCCAATATACAAGCCTTGTTGCTTTTTTATTGTTTTCCTTTTGGACTTAAATTTCTCCTTTCAAAGAAATGAAAGCCTGGCTCTTGCTTCCTAAAGGCAATTTTATTTCTTCCATACAGCTCCCAAGACTCTGTTTACATTTTTCAAAGTCAAAGAAAGTTAGACATGAGTTATCCTAGGCTGAGAGGTATACAGATTCATAACTATCCTTTGCGGGAGGCACCATTTATTTTTTTCCCTATTGCTTTCAGGATGCTGTCCAGGTTCCCTGAGCTGCTTTACAATGACCTTCAGAAGTCTTTGGCTTCACTTCTCACCAGTCTTCTTTTTACTCACTCCAGCCCTACAGAGCAATTTCTGCAAATGATACTATGGCTCTTGGATCTCCAGGACTTTGGAAATGCTGGTTTCTCCCCGTGATATCCTCTACCTTCTCCCTCCTCCCCTTGCTATTCCCATTCTTCCTTATCCTCCAGGTTCCTGTTTAGATGTTACTTCCTTCAGGGGGCTTTCTCCAAGCTCCAAGACACAGTGAAGCCCCCCACGAGCACCCAGAGCATCCTGTACATATTCCTCCAGTCACAAAGACATGGGCTTAAATCCAGGAGAGCCCACCTACTTGCTATGTGATCTCGGATCAGTTACCCTTTTTAGACCCAGTTTCTTCTTCTCTAAAAAATGAGAATAACAGAAGTAACTACTTTTTATTGCTGCTGGGTAGATTAAATGAGCTAATGCCTGTGATTTACTATGTTCCAGCAAATAGAGCACCTTAAATACTCAGTAAATGTTATTTATTAGTATGTTAATGGTCAGTTTTAGTGTGTCTTATTCATTAGTACAGCTTCAGCACTTAGCTGTGCTGAAAACTTAATATGTGCTCAATAAATATTTGCCTAATGAATGGACAGATAGAGGGAATATGTAATTTATTCCCCTCTATCCCCTGTTTCTAAAGAGGTTTAAAATTCTATTTCAGAAGAGAATGAAGTCTTTCATTGAACTAAGTTGTGTGCTAGGAGCTTTATACATATCAACTCATTTAATTTTCTTAACTACCCTGAAAGGCAGGTTATTATTCCCATTTTATAGATAAGAAAATGAGGCCCCTTGTCACATTGATAATAAGGAGCAGAGCTCGTATGTGAATTTAGGACTGGCTGACTCCAAAGATGCTAAATTATTGTCACTAGATAAATGAACCCTCCCTCAAGGCATATCCTGACGATGGGTGGCTTTTCAAAGCTTCAGCTGGGCATCTGCATAGCTAAGGGTGCAGTTACAAAGACGTCTGTGGTTTACTATTGGGCCCATTTCCTAGTCCTCCTGATGGGGTTAGACTGTGAGGCTTGGAGAGACATTTGTCCTTGGCGTACATGTGGGTTTATGTGTGTAGACCGCCGGCTACCTGGGATTATAAGCAGGCACACGTGTGACTCACGGTGACGGAGCAGCGGCATGAAGGACCTTGTGTAGTGGTCCTTGGGAGAGGACAGGATGGGGCAGTAGAGGAGACACACACAGTGGTGCCTGTTTGGAGGAGCAGGTGTTTAACTGGGGGCTGTGTCCAGGGGATCCAAGTGGCGGTGATTAGCAGGAAACGAGCCCACAGCCATGACAGGGCTGAGCGCCGCTGCCAGAGCTGAGAGTTAAAGAGTAATTGTGTGACAGTCAACCGAGGAGCACAAGAGACACACTTTCCCGTAAGCATACTGGGAATGTTCTTAGAGGCATGCTAAAGGCAGGGTCGGCTACTAAATATTTCGTTGACACTAGAAGTAATTTCTAACCTGTCTTTAGCATTCAGTCATCTAGTATTTATTGAAAAGGTATATTTTTATTGTTCAGGAGGCACTTCCTCCAAATTACTTCAATCAATGACTCCATCCAACCACTTACTAGCTGTCCTAGCTTCTCCCATCTCCCTATGTGATCAATAAGGGTTCTCCAGTTGTTTGCCTGGTGGATCACTTTGGCTGTGAATAAGGACACATTTATAAAATCAGGTTCAGAGAATGTTTTAATGAATTATAATGAGCCATTAGAGAGAGAATGAGAGAACAAAAAATAATTCAGGGAGGCGTGAAATTTGGACTAAGTCTGGGCAAAAGAGGTTTGAGAAGAGACTAGAATGGGGAAGGCAGAGTAGATGGGGTCTTTTATTTCAGAGAATAATAAGATGTGCAGTGGTCAGTTAGGAATGCAGTTAAGCAAGGTTAGGAGAGAAATGTAAGAGTGTGGTAAGGAGATAATCAAGGAAATGGGTGCCAGTATCACCAGAGTGCTTACTGTGTATCAAACCCCTGGATTTACCAACAACTGCTGGCTTCTTCTTTAATACTCCTCCTAAAGCCAAATCACACCCTGATGCCAGGTAATAGTCAGGAGAAGACGAAGCCAATGGATGGACAATGAATGCTCTGAAAATGGGCAATATTGGCAAAAGTAAATAATACATCTCTCAAAGAATCTGACAAGGGTGAAATCTCAGCATTTTTTCCTTGAGTATCAATTCTGGTGCCATATCACTAATAGTTAACTGAGTAAGGAGAACATGTACTTTGATATCTTATACAACACTTCAAGCTGTTCTTTTACAGCTAGTTCTCTGTGAAAGATAACCTAGTTACTCTGCTTTTCAAGTAAACTATCAATGATTAACTGATTCATGGATCCCAATACTTTATAAGTTACTAAAATAGTAGTATCTCTACAGGTTGCATTTTCCTTCTGCCAGAAAAAAATACCTTCTGTATCTTTCTATCATCCAGGGTGAGTCATACAGGGAGATTGTACTTCTCTAAAATGTGTCCAAGGTAACTGACATACACAGTAACTGAACCCTTGTGACAAGAACTCAAGCATCATTCTCATCTAATTGGAAAACTAGAAAGAAAATTAACAGTCTGTGGGCCTGGGAGAGAACATGACAGAAAATGACCTGATTCACAATTTCTTCATCTATTTGGAGGAATAAGTGAACATTTTTTTAAAAATTGAGATATAATTCGCACACAATTAGGTGAACTACTGAATTTGCAAAACGCAGTACAGAAGGAAGATCTGAGGTCTGTTCAATGTAGGAACAGAACAATCTACTCCAGGGATCTTTAAATACAGGAATACAACATTGTGGTTTGAGAGGGTTTTTAAAGTCCTGTCCAGGACTCAGGTTTTGAGGCTAAGTGGGTTCACGAGTGAGCCCACTTCAAGGACAGGAGATCAACCAGATGACCTCTCATGATTGCATTTGCTTCAATGGTCATGTAATTTACAATGCTCAACTTTTTCAACTTTAGAGGGGTAAATAGGATGTATATGAAGAATTGGCATAATTCTCCAATCTTTATGTAGACAAGAAGCCAAAAGTGAGGGCCTTACTGTGTAGCACAGGGCAACACAAAAAGAAACACTAAACCAGTGGACATTTTACAATGCAAAGAATGGTGGTTTTGGTGAACTGTGGTCCATTTCCAGGACCATCACATTTTGCCATGACCTTGTTCTGGAACCACTGAAGTATGACCAAAACAGGGAAGTATAAGAACATGGAAACTTTAACGAGATTATAATGTTTCAAGATGGCAGCCTAAATTATGAAAACTGAAATTATTGGTAGTTTACTGGGTTTTATAAATGTCAGTCATTTCCTTACAAGCTGAATTGAAAAAGGGATTTCTTTCACTTTGTCAACAATTGTCCTGAGTGTAGGAAACAGCATACAGGAAGGGAAATGAAGCACAAACACATTTATGCACAAAGTGAAGTTGGACAACAATTCTTTTTTTCTTAGTTAGGATTTATCTTTTGTCTTCCCTTCTAGGATCAGTTAGGTAGGTTCATGGCTTGGTTTTTCAGGAGGAGCATGGGGGGTAGATATGCTTTCTCAGTTGTAACTTGAAAGCCACCTTTAGTGTAATGTTGCTTGAGATATTTCATTTCGGGTTGAGAGTTTTGTTGTTCAGTACCAACCAATGGAACAATAATAATAAAAAAGTACAACTTCTTTTACTCAAGAGCTTCTGATTTGCACTATTTACTTTCAAAATTCCACAGACAACTCAGAACCAAGAAGTGGAATGGCCTCTGACAGGCCAATTTTGCACTTTGAAAATCCATCACCGAGCCCCTGTGCCCTCATCTTCCTCCCGAGTGGACACCTGTATTGAAAAAACTACACTGCACTCCACTTTCAAATCTGATTTCCTTGATTCACTTCTGTCTGTTTTCCATAACTTCAGGATTCTAATATCTTTGGCTAAATGAGGAAAATGGAAAAGTGACTGATGGGAAGAGAGAGACCTTCATTATAACCAGGCTTAAAATTTTACTCTGTGCTAAATCTTTGACTCACCATTGTACTCTGAGTTCACTGACTAATTCTTGGGTAGTCATCAGCTGGTTGGAAAAGCCTGACACCTTGTGGCTATATTCAGTACTTCAGCTGGTTCTCTACAGGTAAACTGTATTCTTCCTAGCAGCTACAATTTGGTGACAGAAAGGTGTCTGTGCTAGGTGTGAGTCTTTTACATCTCTTCCATTTACAACTGTCTCATTTAGTATTTCCATTGAGTCATCACCCTCTTGATCATAAGCAGAAGTCGTGTTCAGATTCTCCATTTAATAAGCAGGAGGGGTGTCTGTTGATTCTACATAGGATTGACTGGGGTGTATTTGTTCAGGATCATCTCCTATTTTTTAGCCTGAGAAGAAATATAGGCTGAAGGACCAGAGTAGGGCATTTTTTTTTTTTTTGCACTAAAAAAAACCATTAAAAGTTATTTGTAAAAGTTAAAAGTCAAGAGAAATTGGGAAATAGTGTTGCGCTGGAATGGGGGACCAGGAGACTTTCTTATCTAGCCTTGGTTCTAGCCGTATGTGGTCATGGGTGGGGGTGCAATCTTTTACCCTCCATGGGATTCATTCCTCTAAAACGAAGAAGTTGGACCAGGTCATCGTACGTGTCCTTTCTGGCTCTAAACTTCTGTGATCCTCCTTGCACAATGTCTCCTGGCTAGCTGTGTTTCTGAGCAGATAATTCCCCTTTTTTGTCTCTACCCATCATTGTCTCCGGCCCTGAGATCACTCTTAACCCACGTCATCCAACCATAATGTCTACTTTTCAAATGCCTTATTTTTAGTGCTGATATTTGAATTAATCCAAGGCAGCGCGTTGATCTTTTTAGCTTTCATTTTGCAGCCATTAGAAAAGTGGAACCATTGGCTGAATTGAAACTGTCAAAAGAAAGATTAACTGGCAAGTGATCAACCCATTCTAGGATCTCTAAACAAATTCATATCTTGGTCTCGCTTAAAAGTTTACTGAGGCATTTTATGATGAGTAAAAGTTTCACTGACATCATTTGTTTGATATTACTTCCCTTACTGTGTGTCTGCAGTGTCTTATGGAAGCAAAAGGTTGATCTTGATGACATAAAGAATGGCAGCCATTGGAATGGGATGGCATTCATTCTGTCATTCAGAAGAACCTCAAGTAGCATCTACTTTTGAAGCTATAATGATGATATAATCTCTGACAAGTTGACAAGGTGACAGATATGCACGGGAGCTATGGTGGCAGAGTGAAATCTAATTAGACTTGGGGATGATGCTTGGTAAATCCCCAGGAACGTGTATGAGTTAGTTAAGAGGGGCTGACATGGGTGGCGGGATCTTGAGGGAAAATTCAATCCAGCTTGAATAAGCATTTATTTTGCACTTACTCATTGTTTTCAGTGATTTGGCTTTTTCTAGCCTCAAGTATGTAGGAACTATTAGATATTTGATACTTACCTATTTTATTTCTAAACTTAAATTTGCTTTGCAATATCCAGTTTGGGGAGTTAAATGTTCCAGTGTGTACCTGGTGTAAGTACTCCTATGACACTGGAGTAGATCCTTGGAAGTTTTAGCCAAACCATGTCAATCCTACAGGTTCTTCCAGTGCAAATCCCTTCAACCCAGGGAAGTGGCCACAAATCAATTTAGTCACAGGTTTTATCTCTGCAAAATAGAGGAGAGGATTAAAGGCTAAAGTGTAAGATGGAATGAAAGATTTGGAGTTGCTTTTAGTCAAGTAAAATAAGATAGAAAAGATTTAGTGCATCAAATGTTGGGAAGCTCTTTTGAGTATAATAAAAGCTCTCTTCTCCAACCTCAACTCGCCGTTCTCCAACTTCTCTGCAAAACTTCCTAGTTGATGCCTCAGCAAGCTGAATGCTTGTAACTTTTCTTGAGTAACCTCAAGCATTTCTGTGCTCACTGTTTATGCCAGTTGTAATTATATAAGTTAAATTGCACTTAAGCCAGGGTGATAAGAATTTGCACTGTCTTTTCCCCAAACATGTACATCTTTTTTTTCCCCCTTTAAAGCTCATCAGTTCATCTACATTTGTCTTCTCTAACTTCTGACCATACTGGTAACTGGATTCTCTTTGAATCTCATCAGGTAACCTGGTTACTGGCTTCTTCTGATTATGGACCATACCCATCCATAGTCTTCAGTCTCTTACTAATACAGAACGGGCCTGCAGTATGAAGAAATTCTGCAGACTAGTTTCATATTTCTCAAGGATGAGACAGCATTTTTTAAAGATGTCAAAGGCAGATGGGGACAACATCTCCTAAAAACCACACACTGAGGAACAAACTGCAAGAAGAGCAGCTTTTAAAATTTGTTTATTTATAGACATTTCTGAACCATTTAAATCAATAGACAATTTTTTTTTTAGACATAACATACCGTGTTTATTTTGAGGTACACATTGGGCCCATTAGATAACACTCTGCAAAGTAATGCAACTATTAACTGGTAGTTAACCACCTAAGTTTTCTAAGGAAAGAAACTGTAGAGATGGTTACAAGATTCTTTGAAAAGAATACACCATTTCCATTGAAGTCGAGGAAAAATTCCCGTTTTTAATTAATCAAGTTCAACTTTTAGGCTATTTGCTTAAAAAATATTTTAAATGAAACCTAATACAAAAATGACAGAAAAGGCTCACAGCTAAGAAATGATGTGAGCCCTACTATACATCATGAGATTGTAAATGAAAGAAATCCACAATCTGATAAGCTCTATTACAAAATCCAAAATCCACAGCCTAAAAATTAGAGAGCAGCAAAATTACAGATATTTGTATAACTGAAATCATGTTTACCACTTGTTTCTGGCTTTCACAATGAGACAAAATTTAAAATATTAGAGTTTCGAAGAATAAACGATGTGATTTAATAAGACATGGCCACAAGAATCCCACAATCTTACAGACCCGCAGTATTAAGCCCTGCTTTTCACCACTTGCACTCTGGGCCTTTTATTCCACGTGTCCCAGCAGCCTGGTGCCTCAACATTACTAGGCAAACAGTGGGAACTGGTATAACGAACATGAAATTTTTGAAAGCCGTATGTGCCAGACTGTAGATCTACCTTTTCTGACAGACTGAAACTGAAATTTCCTTTGACCTATTCACTAAGTTCTTTGGAGAACTGTTGTGTTTTTGTTTGTTATCCAAAATGTTAATCTCATGCTGAGTAGTGACTTGTTCCACCATGTACTTGCAAGATGGACCCTTGATCCATCCACACCTACCCCCGGAACTTCTGAGGAGCAGTGGGGATGATGTGGGTCTGAACTGTGAGCAGAGGGGTGTTTAAGCTTGTGTCTGCAGTCTGAAAGGAATGTTCTAATAGTTCCCCAAAGATTGCTGTCTTATTTCTACAAGAGACAAGTATAAACTTTATAATTCAGCTGAAAGGGCAGTTGCTGAAACTTCACAAATTTGAATGGCACACATGGGGTGAAAGAGTGTAAGCGGAGATTTCACAGTTCATTAAGCTGAGCAACTCAACTTGAAGAACTTGCAGGCATTTACAAGGTTCTGAGAGGGAACCGATCTGGGAGTGTTTGAGTTCTCCTTCACAACATGAGTCATGTCCACATTTTAGTTTTTAGCTGCTTGGCTCGGTTTATTGCTGAATGTTCTTTCCTGATGAGGGCCATGGTGACTTTAGTCATGAGCTTAAGGATCCCAAGAAGGTCCTGTGTGACACTTTCCCCCAAGCACTGCATCAACTGCAGGGGTCCTGCCAGAAGGAGATGTGCTCATTCTTGACCTGGCTGGTTAGAAATGGTTCTGTTTGTAAGGATCCCTGCATGTCGCTTTATGTTGCAAACCTGCAGCTCTCAGAAGGGAAGGGCTGTTTCCTTCTTATCCCTGTTATGCATTGCTTGCCATGATTCTCTTGGGGCTATGAATGCCTTGTGTAGTCCCGGTGACAAGGTCCTCTACAAACAGGTGTTCAGCTCAGAAATGGTCTATTGCAATTATACTTATTTGCAGCTTTCGAGATGACAGAAGATATTACAATTTTTTAAATATTATAAGTCAATTAAAAAAACACACACACAATGACCAGTGGGAGGCAAGTTTTAATGGTCTGTGGTGTTTGTTTTATACTGTAATAAGGGCTGCTGTTTCTCCCGTTTGTGGATTCTTTAAAGACGGGACACACCCAAGGGATTTCGTCTCTTAAAATCAAATGCAGTATTAGGAAATATGATTTCAAATATAAGTAAAACGAGCTCCAAGAGGGCAGGAGCTGTGTCTTTTTCCGGCACTGGCGGAGCGCCTGGCCCATGAAAGGTACTTGATAAATGTTTAATGAATAAATGAATGAATGTATGAATGAAAGACCACAGTCCCTGCCCTCAAGGAGTGTCCATATTGCCAATCAACATAAACTTGAGGCAAATAATCCAAGACAAAAAAAAACCTATTTTGTGTGAAACAACAAAAAGAAAACAAAAAAAAAAAAAAAAAAAGAAAAAAGATAAAAGGAGTCAGTTTTTATGTGGGGCAACCTTTACAGTAAACCAAAACCAACCTTGTTCCTCCTCTTGAATTTGAGCATTGGGTCCAAGTGCCAAGGGTTTTAAAACTGATTCAGCGAGGGTTTGCCAAGGAAAATCTCCAGCTTTTCAGTGGCATCTTGTCTGTTTTCATTTTAAAGCAAAGTTCTGAGAGGGTAACTTCACTAAGGAATTCCCACTCACACAAAAGAACTCTTTCTAAACTTTAAAGTAATGGAAGGATCTCATGTCATGTGACTGCAGTACCAGAAACTTCATCATAGATTTGTCAGTTAGTTTTTAAGATGTGTTGCAGTTTGTCAGATTTTACAGGGCATGCTTTTTATGTAGGATATGGTATTTACTTTATCTACTTTTTCAGAGATGTGTTAGGAAAAAAATGCTGCCTTTTTTCTTTTAAAAAGAAGACCAAAGATGGGAAAACGAACTGATCATCAATAGAACTCAACACTAATCAGGAGATGAATTATAATTATCTTTTTAATGCCAAGACACAAGCACAGGACAAAAATAAGGTCAGCAAAACTAGACTGGTATAAAGACAGGTGTTCCAGAGGGCACAGTGTCTCGTCTTTAAGTTCATTTTCTTTTCTTTTCTTTTTTTTTTTGGTGAGCAGGAAGAGCAAGCAGATAATAAAATATAATCCAAGCTTGTCAGTTGCACTGACCCCTTGCTGGCTGACCTACCCATCCCAGAGGCCCCTGAGGGCATCTCTAGCACAAGCTGTCTGCACATCCAGAATCCGGGGCAGACTCTGGGGAGTACGGCTGTCTGGAGGATGCCTTGCTCAGAGAACTAAAACTTTTCTAAGATTTACATCCCTTCAAGAAGTCAAGAATGACGACGATGCCGTTGTATTTTGGAATATTTCATCACATTTAGCGAAACTTGTCAGACTCGTGTCCTGGAATTCTTAGAATAAAAATAGGGTAATAAGTACCTTCTTTGGAAGAGAGGAAAGAAGAGGTTTGTGACATAAGTTCTCTTACTGACATTTTAAAAATTATTCAACAGACATAGCACATATACTAATAAAAGTAGGTTTGTCTGATTTCTGGGCTATCCTAAAGCCTAAAGCATGTTGAGAACACCTAACCACGCTAAAAAAGGCGCTTTAGACGTCTCACTATCAGAGATGAACCAGAGAAGGATTATCAGACATCATCATGGGAACAGTGTAAGTAAAAACCAACCCTATAATGGGCTAACATCAAATTTAATCCTTCAATATAGACTCTCCAATAATTTGTTTCAAGTTTTCCATTATGAAGCCTAATAAGATTCAGCTTCAAGCGACAGGGTTCTGCAATCTGTGGAATCCTTCTGCCTGCTATTCCTAAGAGTCAACTTTGTTAACAGCCCTAAAACCTCAATGGAGATTTGAAAGTGAACAAATGTTATCTAAAATATCTGACTCATAATGATGTTTTAAAATATATGTGTGTATTGTGCATACATAAACATATACATATATGTATATATTGTTCTTTTCTCTGCTCAATAAAATTAGCAGCAGTTACAGATAAAATTATTGTGGTCACAATTTGTATTATTTCTAAACACATCACATATCCTCTGTTAACACATGACTTTTGGAAAATGCCTTTTGATAAAAAGATCCCCACCAAGCACGTAACATTAAAGTGTCATTTCATATCACTAACATGTTCAGGCACAAGAGTAAAACAATTAGCATTAAGCAATCCAGACAAGAGAGCACAGAACACAGTTAATTGCCTAAAGTCCATCCCCCACCCACCACCACCAAAGAAGGGAAATTATTGTTCAGAAGTGTTTTTTAAAGATTCTTATGTCTTTTGGCTTTGGCTATTTTGTAATAAATATCATACCTTCTCACATAAACCTATTTGGGTAAGAATGATTTTTCTGGACATGCCTTTGTTTCTTTTAGCAGCTGTGGAGTGTTGAGTGATGTACAAGGCACACCTCTAGGGGTTCTGTACAGCATTTTTATTGGTGTACAAAATAGCCTGTTCACCATTCAAAAACGTAATCTGCATAGTAAGAGTTTCTCTTATCCCTATGTACAGAGAAGGTTTTTAGTGCAAAACACATGAAATTATGTCCCAGCCCTCCCCTTCTAGCACACAAATGGATCAGTTTTGTTCAATGCTAGCTGGGGTTATTTGGCTATATTTTGGGCCTCCAGCCATTAATGAATTGCATTATTTTCTTCACCTGCAGTTTGCTCAATTTGAAATCCTCTGAGAGGATTTCTTCTGTTAGCTGAACAAGCAAATTGCCATCAATCTTTTCGGTAACAAAAAATGATATGACATCTTCGGACAAGCCAATGAACCGTAATGACTTGGACACTTCTTCTATGGAGAGTCCCGAGAGGTTGGCAGGAGGCTGCCAGGGCGATCCATCGCCACAAGACCTGGGGGCCAGCTGGAGGTGGAGTGGAGAGAAGAAAGGATAGGAGATGGAGAAGATGTCCTGCGTACCCTTTTTAACCAAATACTGGTCCTCAGAGAGGTCTGGAGACCCGGACTTGGGGTCTTCCTCAGCACCATCGATTTTCAGAGGCAAAGGAGATGCTTCAGGGGCAGCTTTCTCTTCCACTGGTTTTGGGGCTCTTGGGGGCAAGGCGGGGCAGGAAATACTCTGCTTTGTAGTGCCAGCTGCAAGAGTTTTCTCATCTGTGCTCTCTAGAGAGTAGCTTGCTGACTTGGGACAACCCGAGATGATGCTACTGAATTCTGCAGTGACAGAGCTGGGGGGGCTGGCTAGGAGCTCACAGCCATCAAAGTCAAAAGGTGCTGGGCAGTTTCTCTTTGGTGTGCCTGGTGTCTTTTGTCTAGGATAGCTGTAACTCCTACTTGGATCCAGTAGGAAATCACTCCTGGTCTGGCTTTCAGCTGTTCCCGAGTAATGATTGGGCCATGAGAGCCTGGAGGGCAGCGCTTCAGCAGAAGGACTTCCAAAGGGGGATTTGAGGTCCACGGAATCAGCTTTTACTCGGCTACATGGATAGCAGGAAACAGGAGCACTTTCAGAAGGACTTGTGTCGCTTTTAGTAATGCTGCTTAAAAGCAAACACAGAAAGGGAGATTAGTAAGAATAAAAGCTAAAACCCCTTTCATTATCCACAGATATAATTTTTGAATAGAACAAGGTAGTTAGGAAAAAATTTATTTCTTATCATGAATTCAATCAAGTACCCATTAACCTCACTGGTTTTTTTTTTTAAATAAAATCTTTAAATTAAGATACATTGATAATTGTGGATATGTACATAATGATTTAAAATGCTACAGTGGAGAGAGCAAATGCATAAGTATATATTTTTTTAAACTAACAAGAAAACTTTGATCATTGGTATGGATGCCTGGATCTTTGTGATAAGAAAAATCCTTGAGCCATATTCGGGCTCAGCACCACTAGGTGCCATGAGTGATGAGTGGTGCCTGCAGTGGGCAGGTGTGGAGGGAAAGGGTTCCTAACTTAAGACTTGCCATCCTCTTGCTGCAGTGACATGGCTGCACTGCCACTACCCATTACTCTATTTCCATCAACATGTCTGAGGTAGGTGGAAAAGTTTCAAATAAAATGCTTACTATGCTTGCCTTAGTTTATCTACAATTGAGTAACATCAGCACAAGGATTTAAAGGTCCAGAGGACAAAAATCTGCAAGGAGAGTTGCTTTAGACTGCAAGCATCACATCTGGAACAGCGCATTTGGCTCTGGATGTGATATTTTAAGAGCAACAGTGGAATGAGAGGGTGCTCAAAGATGGATAACCAGGCTAATGAGGGACCAGGCAGCAATGCCAGGGGGAGCAGTGGATGGAACTGAGGCTATTTCTTTTGGCAAAGACAAGACTTAACATCATAGCTGACTTCAAGTTTTCATGGGTGGACAAAGAGAAGGAGGGTGGACTTATTTCTGTTTTTCTAGATATAAGACAGTTGAAAATTAGGTGGAGATAGATTTCAACACAATATTATGAAAGATTTTGAAAAAATTATTAGCATTTGCCAACAATGGCATGCGCAGCCTTGCTGAAGAATGAGCTCACAGTATTAGAAGAATCCAGACAGAAGCGAATGACAATCCGACAGTGATGGTCAAGAAGGGACTGGGTGGAAATTCACAGGAAAGAGCCAGTAAGGACCCTCTCCATTCTAGGTCCCGTTTGAAGGTGCTATCTGCCTGCTTGTGTCAAAGTCAAAGCAGGAAGAGGAGATGTCGGTTTATGAGAACTGATGGCCATCCATGGCTTGCTTCCGAGGGCTGGCCTTTATCATTGAATTTCTCACAGATTCTTGAGGTATCTTTTCTTCCTAAGACACTGGTGCTTCCATCCTTGCTCAAAACCAACAGGGTCCCCATCAAGCTCTTGCAGTAAAATTCTTTTGGAAAATAAAGAACAGTTCCTCCCCCACCGCCCTGCCTAGATTTTGGCTCCCTTGAAAATGTTCTCGAGAACCCGTGAACTGGCTGCTGAGAAGCGTCTTATTGAAGGGGGACCTGGTGTGAAGACTTACATGTTGTGCAGCCCTGAAGAATAGTAGGACAAGGTGGGGCTGGGAGAACGTGTCTGAGGCCGCGCTGGCTTGACTGTGCGAGGAGGGATGGAAGGACTGGAGGACAAAGGCTTTGCGCTTCGGGGTGGAACAGGTGGGGCGTTCAGGAGCCGGCATTCTTCCCTGACCTGGCGCAGAAAAGAACACTCCGGGTTAGCAACAGCCTGAAATGCCACCGGCGGCCAGCTCGATTTCCTAGGGTCAAGTCGCTACTCGTAAACAATAATAGAAAGGGAGCAAGGCAGGGAGTGAGGAGACTGGAGCAAACAAGAATGATGGCAAGCGCCAGAGGCTGCCACAGAGATAAAATCTGACGCCTGATTTTGAAAGAAACTGCTTGGCAATCGCCAGATACTGCTGAAACGGAGCAAGTAATGTGTGTGTTTGAAGTGTTTTTGGTTAAAGAGCCAGTGAAATGTGATGACTTAATCAAATGTACTGAGAAAAAAAGAACAAAAGGCAATGATCTTTTGTAGGATTAGACGAAATGCTCCTACTGAGTAATGTTTATTTGCTGTTCAAATTCAGTTCAGTTTGATCCACACCTTAGGACTCAGGAAATGGTCAACAGTCTCTGGTATTAAAGCTTTTCTGAAGTTATATTCAGAATGTCTCAAACGTAAATATGCATGTGAATTGCCTGGGGATCTTATTAAAGAGCAGATTCTGATTCAGCAGCTCTCAGGTGGGGCCTGAATTCTTCATTTCTAATAAACTCCCAGGTAACAGGGATACTGCTGGTCCACAGGCCATACTTTGAGAAGAAAGGCAACAGATAAAATAATGACATAGCTCTTTGAATCCAAAAATAGTCCCTTTGATAAGCGCTGCATCCCGCTCTGTCACCCTCCCCTTATATTCCCGCTGGAGAGGACCGAAGTGGGTGACCTCTGCCAGCCTCTGCTTCCTCGCCTCTGCCTGTCATTTCCAGTTTGCTTCCCATTCGCCACAGCCTTCAGACCAAAATTCTTTTTAATGAAGTGCACATTTCATGTGTACTTCCCTGTGTCAGGCAGCAGGGGGCAGGTTATACCTGGTTCTGCTAGTCTACCCTAAACTACATGGGTAAAAACAGAGTGAATACTCCTTGTCAAAAATGCTGGGCTTTGAAAATCCTCGCCTGCATTTAGGACATCAATCTTTGCACCCTGGCCTTCAACACCTTTCTGTCCAAGCAGCTCTGGGACAATAAAGACATGAAACAGCAAGCTCCCTTTATCTTTGGTAGTAGTCTGTGTAAGATAAAATAAAAAGGGTTCACATTACATTGCATCTTTTACTGCCGACACTACACGCTGGGCTTCTAACTGGCTCCCCAGGCCTGATTCCCTTTCTAAAGCAAACCAGACGTTAAGAGAAGTCACGTAACCACAGGATGGTAAGTGTGTATGTGTGTGTGTGTCTGTGCGTGCGCGCGTGTTGCGCACCAGACCTCAATTCTATGTGAAAAGAAAGCAATTTAAAAAGTCTCACCTGTTGCATTTCTTCCCGGTTACTGGGCCTCACTGGATTAGTAGAAGGACTTTTTTCATCTGGAGAAGTCCTCTAAGCTAAAACAAAGTACTTGGAGCAGCCGGATTTCTTCCCCAACAGCTGCAGGCTTCCCCTTTTGAAATTTTCTGGCTAATACAATTTTTACATCACCAATGGGAGAACCGAAAGGAAATCTTTGAACTTTAAACAGTTGGTGATGGTGGAGGTAGGTGACTGCGGGGAGAAAACCCATTTGGAAAAGAGGTTTGGATAAGGGAGAAAGAGCATCCTTAGCCGGGCCCAGGGAGAGACCCGTGCACTACTCTCGGGCCCCTTTTATATAGCAGATGAGAACCAACCAGGATGCTGAGGCTCAGGCCAGGTCACCCCACTCCCTGGCTTTTGGGGGTACATACTGGTTACAAGGCAGTCATCTCCTTTCTGTGCTTTTAGTGAATTGTGCATTAGCCAATTGCGTTTCTTTTTTTCCTCAGGGAATGGCTACAACAAGCTAGGATTAATGGGTGTCACTTTATTATAGATATGCTTTGCTCCATTTATTCTATCATAATAGGAATCAAGGAAAACCTGAGAAGATAAGAAGTCTGTCAGTTAATTTTTAATTTTTAAAATGAACACCTAGTCACTTCTCACGTCTTGGGGTAGGTAGGGCATGAGGAAAACATGGTCAAGGCTGCATTTCACTTAGAATTTTCTAAATTTTGGAATTAGTCATTAAATATGACATTTCATTAGGGACAGCTTATACCTGAAATGTCAATTACAACACATATTTTAATTTAAAATGATTGGCTGACCAAGGTCTTGGAACTCGGAAAAGAAGTCATTTGCAGTTGAATTTGACCTAAGAGAAAGTCCTCTCTTCCTATCTTTACTTCCAAGCACAGACACTCAAGGTCACTTAGAGCTGGTTTCTGCCACCTCCTTCTGTAACTGGACAATTCTGAAGGGCTTTCCAATAGGCTTTCCCCATGGGAGGCGGTGGGGAGGAGGGTGGGGTGGGGTGACATACAGGCATCTGTGGGTCACGGGGCCTGCAGAGGAGTGAGCTCTGGTGACCTGAAAGTGTTTACAGCTAAACTTCAAAACAGCATCTGAGATCCAGAAAGCTCTGGGGAGGCCACATGACTCCTGGATGGAGGGGTGTGGGTGTGTAGGGGGTAATTCTTACTCTTCACGAGAAGGGATGTCGGCAGTAAAGAGATGTGACTTTGAGGCCAGAGAAAGATTTTCTTTGACTGTGGTAACAGGGCAGTGTGAGTATGATCATTTGAGTTGAAAACAGAAGAATAAGACTTATTTGAAAGCCATTTTGGAAAAAAAGGTAGTTAACAACAACAACAACAACAACAACAACAACAACAAAAAACCTCTTCTAAAGGGATCCTAAAGTCCATGACAAGGAAGCAACTGTAATTTTGTGGATGCAGCAAGCCAGTGGCTGCTGCTGCACCAGGCGGGTGTGTGAGGGGAGGTCCAGCGGGGAGCAGAGCTGACAACCTGCAGGCCACCTCCATGTGGCGTTCTTAATTTCAACTTGTTGCTTTTGATGCAGTCGCTCATGTGAAATTGGATTTCACTGCATGTTATGTGAAAAATCACATTTTGGTGAAATGTGTAAATTTTGGGATTCAGACGTTACACACAGGGAGGGTTTATTGTGCCATCTTATCTTTCTATTCTTTTACACCCTTCTAATGGTCATCATTCTACTTTTCTTCCCTTTTTATTTGATTCAACATGGGCCATTTATGTCCAAGAGGAATGCAGTTGTGCTTTAAATGAATCTTACCTGAAAATAAAAGGCAATTTCCAACACTGGACGGCCAGTCACCCTACTTGCAGTTTGTCTTCATACTCAGCTTCACTTTTAAGTGTTATGTTTCCAGCACATTCTGGCTCTCATTGTGTCATTTCCCATCTCCAGTGGCCCCCTTGGGTTACAGAACAAAAGGCCAGCTTTGCCTGCCTTTCACTCAGGCCCTCTGCAATCTGTCTCCAACCCATCTTTCCAGCCATTTCTTGCCCTACTCCTCTACATGGACACACAGGTTTCTCTGAAGTGGAGGACTCAACATCTCCTAAACCTACTCGTGCTATCCTGCCCCTCCCTCTGCTTTAGTTTCTATCTCTATCTCCACCTAAATGAAACTCCTAAGGCCAGTCCCAAACTTCACAAGTTCTGAGACCCCTCAAGCAGCCAACAGACATGATCACTTGTTTCTCTATCTCTGCTAACCACACTGCTTATATTTGCTTACTTTTCATGCATATTTATTAGCCTGAAAGCTAAAATGGTAGGTAGAAGTTGTCATCATCATTGTGGTTCTCATTGTCCTATAATAGTAGATTTTGGGGATTTATTAGCTCTGGCACAAATATGTCACACAGAATACCAGGGTAGAAGTTAGTGGATGACACAAAAAATACAACAAAAAAGCACTTTTATTTTTAAGCATATTAGAATACCCTTTATGTTTTCATGTGGAACCTGTTATTGACAGGTCATTTGGGTTGGGATATTAACTTTTTTTAAGTGTTCCCATATTAATATCAATCTTGGGGGAAACAGGAGTCAAAGAGTCAGCAGACCTTACTGGCACATATAACCACATCAAGTCCACCACCACCACCACCACCATAATTTGACATAGTATTACAATAAAAATGACAATTCTACTATCCTAGACTGGTATATGTCTGTGGCTTTCATTTTCATTTTCTCCTAGAGTAATTACAATTCTAAAATGAGAATATAATAAAATACATCATGCCTGGTGAATTAGAGCCCTCTTCTTCATATCTAATGCAACATTTAAGACTGAAGTTCATCTGGCAACACAGGATAATAACTCCTGTATTATCAGGAATAAGCCTGTAGCTCTGGTGCTGAGCAGGGGAGCTGGCATTCTGTTTTGAGGTGGATATTATTATCCACTCCAGATCCTATCTGTAGATAATTTCTGGTTATGAGTAGCTTGGGCGTTCACAGAGAAGCTCCTGGCACCAAAGTCATACTGTTTATGACAGGTCAATGAGCACAACACTGACTCAGATGGTACCAGGGAGAGTTAACTCTGATTTGTAGCCAGAGACTTGCTTCATGAGCAATTCTCTGGTCTAGGCTTTTCTTTCTAGCCGTCACACTGCCAGCATACAACTATCCTTGGTACACATGCAGAAGACTGCTAACCCAGGACTAAATATAAAGCTAATTTATCAAAAGGTGGAAATGGTGAGTTCTGCCCTTTCTACAAGTGCCACTTCTCTGTGGTCTAAGAGGCATATTCACATATCAAGTGACTGCCGTATAGTGCACTGAAATAATCTAATAGTGGGGGGTTGAGGTCTGTTCCAGGAGCTAACACCCGGGATAAGAGGCACATCCACATCCCTAACAGTCTGAAGAACATGGCTATCACTTTCTGGGCCCCTGCTCCTGCCTATCATATGCTCATTGAGCTAGTGTTGACATGCAAAAATGAGTAACTCATGGAATGAATTGTGAGGAAGGGAGATGAATACATAACTAAGACATAAATTGGTAAATGTAATAACAGAAATATGTACATGGGTTCATGGGGACACCAGGAATTTACCCAAAGTGGCAGGAGAAGAACATATTCACAGGAAATCCTACTGAGAAAATATTGGGGGAGGAGGATTTCTGAGTGAGAGTAAGTGGCATGTACAGAAGGCACGGAGGCAAGAAAGAACACCCAGGATGATGCTCTGGACTAGGGGTTTAGAAGGCAAGACAACTACTGGAGTCATTTATCAGACAGCAACTTAGAAGGAAGAACAAGGTTTGGGAGAAACCAAGTTCAGTTTTGAAAATAACGAGTTTGACCTGAATGTCCTACTGTCAGACAGAATCTGAAGTCACTGAGAATCCCACATGAGACGTGAAGAAAGGCGGAATGCATTTCTAAGACACGGGCAGAGAGGAAAGCAAAGGAGACAAACCAGTTATTGCATCTTACTGCTGAGCAAGAGACCGTGAATGAATGGTGCCAAGGAAGCCAAGGGCAGGGAGGGCTGAAGGAGAGCAAAAGCCTCAAAGATATCAGGAGTCTAGAGGGTCTGGAAGATGTTTACCAAATTTGACAATCAGCAGGTCACTGGCAATCTTAGAGGAGGGGCTTCAGTCCAGTGAGGGAAGCAGAGCCAGATCTCAGTTGAGTCAAAGACAGAACAGGAGGGGAGAGTGCAGTTAGTGAGGGCACAACACTCTTTTCAAGAATACTGCCTGCAAAGGAGGGAGTGAGACAGCTGGAAACGGATACTGAATTGAGGGAGGAATACCCCTCCCCCCACCTTTTCTTTAAAACTTTGAAGAAACTTGAAAAATGTGCCTGGGAATATATACGCATTCTTGTAACCTGGAGATTAAGTACACACTGACTGCTGGAACCTGTGCTCTCCTTTCAATTTAAAGCGAAGGAGGGGAGAACACATTTTTTGCACTGCTCTCTGCCTTAGCCCTGCCGTCACTGGCCACATAGAGCTGGAAAACTAATTAGTGTAGCTTATCATCTAACAGCTAAAAAGCAAAGATGACACATACCTAATGGAACAAATGATGCTGGAAAGCTTCATGTTACCAAGTAAGGTGGCCAACAAAGTAAAAACAAATCTCCAATCTCTAATCAAAATCAAATGCCATCACAGAATGGGACTACTTTATTTTCCGAATACCATTCAGAAAGTTTAACTGGAGTGGGCATTTAACCTTCCTTTCCTTTCCCCCCTACTGTCTTCACTCTGGTAAGTTACGAGGGAATTAAACATAAGGTGAAGTACCGATAATTTGTGAAAATTGGAGGATAAGGTCTTCTATTTAGTCACATTAAAAAAATAACATGAGGATTTTTTAACAGTAATAAAGCTCAATAGTTACTGCATGATTGGAAAACAGAGTTACAAATAGTTGTTTAGCAGACAAATATTTAAATAGTACATACATCTGGAGAATTTTATACATATTACCTATGAACTAATTTCTAACTTTGTCCTGTTATATATATCTTTCTCTGATGCTTTCTAGGGATTAAAAGAATAAAAGAAACAAAAGATCCACCAAGTGTTTATGAAACAACATCACGTGGGAAAGAGGGCTTTTGGGGAAGAGAACATATAGAGTCTTGGTTTCTTGTACTCCTTACTTCTCTTCTATGGAAGAAATAACACTTTCACATTCCCCTTCACTAATGGCACCAAAAAAAAAAAACAATTTAAAAAGGTAAACAAAACACTTACTATAACATATTCTTTGCTAACTGTCTTTAGATATTCTTTTGGAAAAAGAAATCAATTTCATAGTAGTGCTTGTTCAACTCTTAAACACAAGACAATCTGGAGGCCACACTTCCTTAGCTTCCAGTTTAAAAACTCCCATCTCAGAGATTACGTTGCTTGGAATCTTGGCCAATCACTAAAGAGATTTTGATATATTTAGGCGGGATAAGGATCATTTTGTTTCCACACTGACAATCATTCAGAAAACGTATATACTACAGATGAGCTTGAACTAAAAATTGGATTCACCTTTACTGTTAGCTTTCTTATCCGAAGAGTTCATTTAGGAAAATGTAGCAATCCAAAGTAAAGGGTTTTGCAACCATGCTTCCTGAACTTGGTCACTTTGCCTCCCCGGCATGATCTCTGCTCCGTATTTTATATTTCTTCCCACACTCCCTCTCCCAGAGAACAAAATCATGACAGCCTTAAGAAATCTTATTTATAAAGAGGCTTTTATACAAAGAGTTCATAACCCTGCCACGTAGTCATCAGTGGGTATTTTCAGCCAAATAGAAATTAAAAGTTTTATCAGGACATAATGGTAATACAATGAACCACATTTTGATTAATTATGGAAGGGCAGATGTGATTCACAGTCAAAATCCTGCATCTCAGATGCATGGTTTTCTTTCTTCTAGTTTTATATATTAACGAGAAGGACTCAAAACAGACCTGTTTCTGAAATGCCTCCAGTACCAAGCCTCAGGCGAGGGAGGCCGGGGGTGGGAGCAGCGGCCCCCACGAGGAGGAGGCGTGAGGGCCACTGGTTCTGAAAAGAAGTATTTGTTTCGATGCGAGGGTGCTTCCTTGGAGGAAAGAATGCGCCATTGGGACACGGAATAAAAACCTCTTCTGAGCAAGGAGTATAATCAAAGATAGATACATTTAAATAGTTTATAACCTTTCTATAAATATCATTTTGTATAAATGGCACCTAAGAGTGCAGATCTGAAACAAAATCTGTCTCACAGAATATTATAATTACCTTTATTAACATTCTAATCATTGAGAATTTCAACAGACACAAAGAGGAAAAAAAAATTCTTGGCCTAGAAGATTTCATTTAAAAATGAATAACCTTCATGAAAATAAAGGTAAGAGTAGCTTCAAAATTACCCAAACACAATAATAATTTAGCCCTTATTTCAATTAATAAATAGGAACGTAGGTAGCCTTGCTTATGGAGTACTCCTCAAAATTGTAATTAAAATTAATTAAATGTCAAATGCCCTAGGAGGCTTCATTAATTAGTGGAGTCCTCAGTGAGTTTTTTTCTAGAGGAATTATTTTGAAAAGTAAATAATCATTTCCAGATTAATCTTCGTAGTACCTAAACTGAGTATTAAAACATCGGGTCTCTTTAAGAAAATGTCCTTTAATGCTTTTTCTATTATAAATATTTGATTGAAGGAAAAATTCCAAAGAAGAAAGGAAATAAATTCAGAGAACAATCAACTCTCATAACCATATCCCTCAGTTAATATACAAACATATTTTTATAGTGCTTTCTTAACTGTGGTAGTCATAAAAGCCTTCTTTTTTCTGTAGGGGGACACATTCAGGGCTGTGAAATCTGGTAATACCACGGCCCAGCCTGGCCATGCCTAAGGAATGGAATTACTCAAGGCAACTTCTCAGTTTTGATACTTTATGTAGTTTGTCTGGGAATATTTCTTTTCTGATACTTGCTGCAGCTTTAGAGCCAGAAAGAGTTCCCAGGACTTTTTCACAGGCACGCTATAGTTCTTCATATAATCCTCCATTAAAGGACTATAAATTACAAGGATCCACAGAATGCTGAGCTTGCCCATAACTCGTTTGGTTTATGATGATTATAGATTTGGCTCCACAGCTAGGTAACTATAACAAAACACCCATCTTCTTAAGCAGACATTTTCCTAGTCAGAATGAAAGGCTATTATGCTATTTTTAAACCCAACTGGGCTTTTGTAATATCTTAGAGATCTGGCAAAATGAAGCTATCACACACCTGTTTTGCAATGCAAGGCCAATGACCCCTTCCTGGGTGCCAGGGCTGACTGCTGACCCGGCTGCCCAGGTGTATGCATGCCCACCCCCATCAGCTGACCTGCCTGCCCAGTTGTATGCATGCCCACCCCCATCAGCTGACCTGGCTGCCCAGGTGTGTACATGTCCACCCTATCAGCCATCCTGTCTCTTGGGAAGGGCCTTACGCACCAGGACCTTCCCTTCCCATTCCTTAACCAAGGAAGGACAGAGGGAAAACCTCCCCAAATCACTTCCCATCTGACCCTAAATCAGAATGCATCCTATATTAAGTTACTGCTACTATTTATTGCATGCTTCCCAAGGGCCAGGGTAAAGTGCCAAGTACTCTGTACAACACAACAATGCAATGAAGACGTTGTTATTAGTCCCACAGGAATTGACTCCGGAAGGGTCAACACTTTGCTCAAGGTGCTAAGCTAGTAAGTGGTGAGGATTCAAACCCAAGTTTGGCTCTTACCGGCGATGTCATACTGCCTCTATTTATTCACATAGTGTGGCAGACCACTTCACTCCAATTCATACCACTTGAGAAAAGAACTAAGGCTCCTACGATGCTTGGCATTTCCTCCTATATTCTCAGTTGTTCAGCCTATCTGAGGTACGTTCAGACACTCCAACTCACTTCTCCACAGATAAATCACTTTTGTCAAGCTCATACTGGACTTAGGCCCATTCAATCTGGCATTAAATTCCCCCTTAAAGTTTTATTTTTCACAAACACCAACAAGGTGGTGTACTGTGTTAATGGAACTTTATTTATGCTGGACTTCCAGTCTCAGAACAATGAATATATGCTGTAAATCCATCTTATAACTGAATCCCTATACCCCATTTCTTACAAGCCATGGGAGATCCCAGTGTTTCACAAAGGTTAACAAATTCTTTATCACTTAACTTTGAATACAGCACACAGAACTTGGTTTAAACCAATGGTTCACAACCTAGACCTTCTTTTATTATTTTCCTTCCATGAATCTCAGGAACTGCTGTGATGTCAACAACCAATTAAGAATGGGTGCATTTTTTTTGTTTCTATTACTGAAGACAGATGGAGGATATTGATTTCTGGGTTCTGGGGTCCCCAAATAGGATACAGATGCATGAATGGTCTCAAAAGAGTTGTGGTTCTGTAGTTTTGATAATGATTTATAACTCACTGCACAGGCCAGAGTGACCTGGAAGCCAAAATATTCTATTTATAGAATTTCATACAATAAAAATTCTTCCCATCATTGCTCTCTAAAATGGAATCTTTTATAGAGAAAGAGAAAAAAGACAGCTCTTGAAGATTATCACTTGTAGAGTGTATCTGGGTAAATATTTTAGACGTATCAGCCAATACTTAGAAAATTATAATTATGGATAGAGGCCCAAAAAGTTAT
The DNA here is from genome assembly GCF_015220235.1 of Choloepus didactylus. Classification (NCBI taxonomy): domain Eukaryota; kingdom Metazoa; phylum Chordata; class Mammalia; order Pilosa; family Megalonychidae; genus Choloepus; species Choloepus didactylus. The sequence goes on along the minus strand of NC_051322.1, from coordinate 48,240,305 downwards.
GAAATAGAGGACGTGTTTAAAAATAAGTGCATGACCCAATAAGGATAATTCACTTAAGAGGGACTGGCAGGTCATTCTGATCTGGGGGCACCAAGTACAATTTTAAAAAGTGAAAACATCACCACTGAGTCGGCTAGACATGTTCCTTCAGCTTGGGCTCATGTGTAACAATTCTAGGGTAACCAGGAATAGTTTGCTTTTCCCTGGGTCATTCCCATTAGGAAGGGAATAGCTTCTCACAAGAGGTAAAAAGCAAACTTTTGTTTAAAAAAATTACTGTACCTGATAATCTTTAAAGAGACACAAAATGACTTGAGCATAATTCTAAATAGCCACATCAAGTACGAAATACACGAAAGTACCAAACCTATGATCCCCACCCTGAGGATTTTCTGTTTGCCCCCACCACCTAACTTTCCATTTAGGATATGGGTAGGAGGCAGTGACAAGCACAAACCCAGATGATGTCAGAACTGCAGCACAACGTGGGAAACACAGGAAGCATCACCACTGAGTGGGAAAGACGTGTTCTCACTTTTTTACAGAGAAACAAAGACGATCAAACTTTGCTAGTAAGAAAGCGCAAACATATGCCACAACTTAGGACATCGAAGCAGGAAGTGAAGAACAGAAGAATTAGAAGGAAAAGACCAGGCTGAGATGCAGCCACTGTATCTCTAGATCTTACAGTGACTGGCCCTGCACTGTGGCATGACAGAGTTAATTTGCCAGTTGCCAGTTTTGCTTTCCTTATATGAAAGACAGGCTTTCTCTGACTCTTTTCCATTGCTCCAGCACCATCTACTCCTGGTGGGAGCTGTCACCTTCCCAGATAATGTCCAACCAGCTTCACTTGAAAGCTCACCACCATCTTTCATTATCTGGTGGGAGAGCTGGTAGACACATGGAGTCCCTCTCCCACAACTCACTCCACTGTAACTATCCAAAGAAGCAATTTTATTTAATTCCGTGGGAGCACTTGAATTTATGCCCCATTAAAGTTCCCCTTTGAAAATTACAAGCTGAAGCCACATCTAACAATTATGACGTCCTCTGGATCCCACGCACATTCTAAAAATGGAAAATTCATTTCATCGTCATGAAACCAATAGAAAATATGACTTCACATGAAGTGCCTACTTTTTCTTTAAGTAAATTAAATGTTTTCAGGTGTTTATAAAAAATATTTATGTTTATAGTATTCCATAAACACTGGACACACTCTGAAAAGATTCCTTTACTTCATAATGAATTACGGCTTAGAATGGAGGCCAAAATCTTTTCTTCTCCTGTGAGATTTGCTTTTGGTTTCAAATTTAATTATAGCTTCTTTTATTTTTTAGTACCAGGGTCAAGATTGGGTCTCTTAATACTTATGTTCTTACTCATTTTTCATTAGCCACCGAAAAAACAAGCAATGTTAAGTTTCCCACCTCTAGACTTGGTTACACAAATGAGCCCTGGGTGTGACCATCGTGGATGAGTTAAACAATCAGTCAACAAACCTAAGACCCTACTATGTGCCAGGTATGACCAAAATTCTACAGGAAAAGCTGATCTTGTCATGTTCCTGTTGGAGATCAGGGCCCTACCTTTCATGTAAAGTCAAATGCTTGACTGAATTGAGAACTCCTTAAAGTTGCCTAGAGTATTTGCCAGGAGAAGAGACCCCTCACTTTCTACCTGGCTTTTCAGGGAATCCTAAGAGCACCCTCTGTCATGAATACAGGGACCAAGAGCTCCGACTTCACTAAGACCTCCTCCAAATATTCACAGCACCTCCTGGCTATGGTGATCTCTGGTTTGTCCCTGGAAAATCCTGAAAGGAACAGGGGAAAGTCCATGATCTACAGTGGTCTGGAGTTCCTACATCCTGGAACAAACAGCCAGAGGTGGGTCTTCTCTAGTGGAAGCTTTGCAGCAATGAGGGCTCTTTACCGACAGTTTAGCGTGAAGCCTGGCGCAAACTCTGCAGGCCTGGTGTTCAGGGCCACCCATGATCTGGCCCCAGTCTTTAGCTGCCATTACCCTGAACACACCCTATTCAATTGACCAATAGAACTCCCTGCTTGCCTCAGCTGTGCGTTAAGCTGTCCCAGGCTTCCAGACTCTTGCCCACGCCATTGTCTCTGTGTGGAATGCCCTTCTTTCTCCTCTGCTCTTCCAACTCTCATTCATCTCTAAGCTCATTTAAAATCTTACAATCTCCATGAATGAAGACTTCTCTTACTCAACCCCCAACTAGAAGGATCTCTTTTTTCTCTGAATTCCTACAAACATTATCCATCTGCATCATCTTAAATTATTTATCACCTTTTAACTTGTACAACAGTCATCTCTTTTCACTTGTTAGCTTCTCTGCAAATCAGAGGCACTAGAGTTCAGATTTACTGGACCTTTTTAATGAAGGTCACATTTCCAGCCTCTACCCCAGTAATTCCATAGTTTGGAAACTGCATACTGCACAGACTACCTAGTGGGGGCAGAGTGGGCAATCTCCAATTCATGTTTCAGTCAGATTAGTTTTCTCTTCTATATATTGGAACTCACCTATGGTTTTTTGTTGTTGTTTTTGTTTAAAAGGCTGTCTGATGATGGAAGTCCAAAAGGAAACTTATTATTATATTGTCAGAAAAACAAACAGAATTACACTCAATGCCTCTAGCAGTTTCTCCCTTCAGATATAAGGAAATCTAACGATGAAAAATGAGTAGCCAAGGCTCAGAGTGGCTGTTAATCAAAAGAACATGGTCAAAACAGAGGGCCCTTTTTCCTGTCCTGTACTGAGCTTCTTACATTAAAATTTTACAGACACCCCTTCAGCTCTGAGTGAGTTATGTTTAAGGTGTTATATGGAATCACCCTAGTGCCTGGCCCCGCTGTGCGTGTGTACATGAGCATGCCCACTATGTTCTGATCTCAGAACAACTTCAGGGATGCACGAGAGAGTTAAAGTGTGCTGGTGCCTCTTCATCCTTCTTCTCCTTCCCCCCAATAAATCTACTCCTCCTTTAGCCTTCCCCATCACTGTAAATGGAACATCTACCCAGTTGCTGAGGCTAAAAATCTAGGAGTTATCCTTGATTTCTCTCTTTCCTTTACTCCTCACATCCACTTCACCAGTAAATGCTGTTGGGTCTACCTCTGAAACATACTCTGAAGCAGCCCGTCCCTCCCTGCCACGCACTGCTAGCGGTCGCTGTGGTCACACCTGCTTTACTGCCACAGCTTCCTCTTTGGCATTGGGGCTTCCACCTTCCTCCCTATAATCGCTTCTCTCGGCAGCAGCACAAGTGTTTAAACTCACCTGTTTAAAAATTCCCAAACAATTTCTCATGAAGCACAGAATAAAATTCTAACTCCTAACTGGTAAAACAAATGTAGCTAAGCATTTATATTTCATTCCAAATTAAACAAAATTGCTTATTCTAATAATCTTCAGTCAGCAAGTTTTCCTTTCTTTAAGAAAGAAAATAAATTAGAGGATGACCGAGCATACCGACAAAAAAAACCTGTCTTCAAACACTGAGAAATAGAAATTACTTACGGCTTCAGATTTGGGAGGCACTGGAGGTGGAGGTAGGGCAATATCTGAAGACTTCATTGCTGCTTCCAGAGTCCCAGGGACAGGAAGAGGAGAAGTTCCACATTTGGACCGGACAGAACTTCTAAAATTATCACTTCGGCTCTTCTCACTCAAGGAGCGGGTGAGGGGCGGGTGGCCGGGCCTGGCTTCGTCCAGCCACAGCTCTTCGTAAGGAAGTTCTGACTTGCCCGGGAGGCCTGCTGATTCTTCCCCAGCTTCTGGGAAAAGGTAGTCGCTCCCGCTATCCCCCGAGTCCTGACAGGGCAAGATGTCATGCGGAAAGGGGGCCCACTCTCCCCCCAGGTCCCTGCAGCCGTGGAGGTTCACCTCGCTGTTGCCATGGAGATTGTTGCCATACACGCAGACCGAGAGCCGGTGGAAGGACTGCGTGAGCTCCTCCCGGGCGTAGCTGAGGGAATTGGGCACGTGGTTGTGGCCAGAGCACCGGCCCTTCTTGGGGCTCTTGCAGTCCTCACTCCAGTCGGTTTTCACATCACGGACAGCCCGTGAATACTCGTCGATGTCAAACTGTTCTTGGCAGATTCCCAGCCAGTGGTGGACCAGGGTCTCGGGCCACACCTCCCCCTTGACCAGGTGTTCGGGGAGGCTAAACTTGGGGACAGTCAAGTGCAAAGGAAAGTGCATGGGGAGGATCTTGTTGTTCCGCAGCACGCAGCAAACCACCACCGTCTTGGTCTGGATGTTCACAAACTTGTAGCGGTGCCCTTCGCGGATGAAGTGGAGGTCGTACGGGTTCCTCGGTGGAGGGCTTGGCACAGTCACATTCACAGGAAGCCGGGTTTTCTCTACAATGTTGCGGATGGTGTGTTCGCCCTCCTGCATCTGAAGTTCCAGGGGGCTCCGGGTGCTAAATCTGCCCTTGCACTGGAATGGAAGGCTAATGCTTTCATTGGTCCGGTGGTTCATGCAAATGAGGCAGGGCATTTTCCCTTTACCAAGCTTGCTGATGGAATTGAGCTTCCCGATCTTTTTGAAGATTGTGTTGAATCGTGACTTTTCCTTGAAAGTCTTTGCATAAAGGATTTCTGCCTGCCCCATTAGAGTGAGTTCATCCCCGGTACAGAGGGTGATGTTGTAAACTTCCGTGTCTTCATTGCATTCACCTGAAGCAACCTACAATATGATAAATCATATTTTAGGTTAATCTCCTTGAGTAGATTCACACGAAGAAGAGCTTACTATTAAGACACACATGCAAACAAAGAAAATAGGGGGCTGGGTTTTGGTAGTAAATTTAGACACCCCGTTTCTTTTATAAAATTTAAGTGGCTCACAATAACAAATTTTTGTCTATTAATTTGGACTGTTAAAAACTTTTTTTTTTCCACAAAGACAAAAGTAATCTATGCTCATTAATAAAAATCTGGGAAATGTAGAGATAAAACACATAAGGAAAATAAAACCCAAGAGCCTTGTGATGCAATAGCCGCAGTTAATGGTTTTATAAATATCCTTCCAATTTTTCCCTATATATATGTAGGGTAGTTTATCATATGGACAATTATTTTTGAACATTATTACCATTATTTTTTTTTCAGTTATAAATAATGCTTTTGTGAATTTCACCAGAGAAAATTCCTTTTTTAATATTTTATAAATTTTTAAAAATTATAATTGGGACAAAGGACTAAACATTTTTTTAAAAATTAGAGATGTTGTAGGTTTACAGAAAAATCATGTGTTCCCATATATAACCCCCACCCCCACCCCAGCCACTATTAATACTTGGATTAGTGTGGTACCTTTGTTATAATTGATGAAAGAATATTATAATTCTATTATTAATTATACTGCATTGTTTACATTAGGGTTTATCCCCCCCCCACATACCACCTTATTATTAACACCTTGCATTAGTACGGTACATTTGTTATATTTCATGAAAGAACATTTTTATAATTGTGCGTTTAACTATAGTCCATTATTTACAATAGGGTTCACTGTTTTTGTACAGTCCTATTTTTATCTTTTAATTTTTATTCTAGTAGCATATGTATGGCCTAAGATTTCCCCTTTTAACCATATTCATGTATTTAATTCAATGCCGTTAATTCCACTCACAATGTTGTGTTACCATCCCCACCATCCATATAGTTCCAATCAATCAAAATAGAAATTCTTTATAAATTAAGCACTAACTCAGAGAAGAGCTTGCTAGTAAGACATACACACACACAGAGGAAAACACTGTGCTGGGTTTTAGTAGTAAATTTAGGTACTCCATTTCTTTTATAATATTTAAGTGGCTTAAAAATAACATTTTTGTCTGAGATATTAGTTTAGACAAACATTTTTTTAAAAAAGTTTACTTCCTTTTTATTTTACTGTAAAAATAATTCACGTTCACTGGAATATTAGAAAATACAAATATAAAAATGAAAAAATTCTATACAATCTTACCACTAAAGATAATCTCTGTTAACAGTTTTGGATCAATAGAAAGAAAAAAAAAAAAGGAATGGGATCTATCAGTCTATCTCAGAAAAGACATAAATACACACACTCAATTTTGTTACTTGAGTTTCTAGACAAAACTTATCCATCTTCCACTGTGTATATACTTCATCATCATTGGTTCTGATGATGACCTAATGCATTCCATCACATATGAATGTGCCATAATTTATTTGACGAGTTCTTTATTGTTAGACACATATTGTTTCCCTATGTTTAGCAATTACAAATAGTACTGCTATGAACATTTTTTACAGTTCAATTATTTCCTTAGGATAAAGTTCCAGAAGTAGTATTGCATGGATAAAAGTTACATATATACTTGAAAGGTCTAATATGTATTGCCATTGTGCTTTATTAATGTCATACATATTTACACTTCTACTAGCATTTTTTGAAATCCTATCTCCCCATACCTAACTGTATAAGTTATATCATGACTGTCCATATAAAAGGTAAAGCATGCATCTTGAATTTATTTATTCATGTTTTATCTAGAATATCTTTGACTATTAGTGTTATTGGATTATTTTTTTTTTGGTGTTTATTTATCTGATGATTTAGAGCTCTTCTTTTGTGAATTATTTAGGTTCTTTGCCCATTTTTCTATTGGATGGTCATTTTATTAATATCTTTTATGTAATGGGAAGGTCATTAATGCTATATATATATTTTTAAATTTGTTGCTTGGATTTCAGTGTTATAGCTTTAAGTACTAAAGCTTTTTTCTTTCTATATAGTCAACATTTAAAAAATTTTTCTTTTTACTTCACTCTTGGTTCTTAACGCTTCTAGTTTTCACATAGTTCAGTGGTTCTGAACCAGGAGCAATTTTGCCCTCCAATGTCCTGGGGACATTTGACAATGTCTGGAGGCATTTTTGACTGTTACAACTGGGGGATGCTACTTGCATCTAGGGCTAAAGCCAGGGATGTTGCTAAACATCTTACAATTCATAGGAGGGCTCCCTGTAACAAAAAATTTTCTAGTCCAAAAATCTAACAGTGCTGAGGTTGAGAAATCCTGCTGCAATTGTCAGTATTTTCTTCCAGTCTTCTGATAGCTTTGTTTGTTAAATATTTAACTTATTTAACTGAAATTTCTTTGGTGTATTATCTAATGTAGGGGTCTAACTTTAGTTGTTTTAAACAGTTAACTGCAAGTTTGGTATATTTCCTAAAGAACCATTCCTTTCATCATAGATTTTAAATGTCACTTTTATCATATACAAAAATTTATACATACATTCAAAACATACACAGGTATTTGTATCTATTTTGGGGTCATTTCTCCTAGTGACCTTTCTGTCTACTTTTCCATTGCAACTATACTGATTTCAATTACTATATCTATCTTATATTTTCAGATCTGACAACAAAACCCCCAAATTGTGGATATTCTTACTCAAAAAGGATTTGGATGGTTGAAACAACAAATTCAAAGAATGAGAAAATCTTACAGAAAAATAGGCAAAAGACACAAAAACCCAATTCACTATTAAAAAAAACAACAAAGCATAATGTCTTTCAAACCTATCAAAGGATGTTTAACTTCACTTATGAAAAGAGAAATGAAAATCAAAACTACACTGAGATAACATTTCTCACCTTAGCAGGCTGGTAAAAATTCAAAAGCTTGATGTCATATGCTTCTGTTGAGAATGTGGAAAAATACATAACCGACAGAAAAGCAAAATGACACAACCCTTGTGGAGAGGAATTTGGCAATATCTAACAAAACTACATATGCATTTATTCCTCCATCCACACAATCCTATTTCTAGGAACCCAGAAGACATTATTCGAACAATATGAAACTACACAGGTACAGAGTTATTCACTGAAGCATTATTTGTATTTGTAAAATATTGTGACTTAAATGTCCAAACACAGGAGAGCGATTGAATAAACTTTGGTACATACACATAATGAGGATGATTCCAATGAATTGATATGGAGTGACTTATAGGGTATGCAGTTAAGTGGAAAGAAAAAAAAAAAGGCAGAATGCAAAGAAGTTTACATAGTATACTATCTTTTTGTGTAAGAAAAAAGGAAAAATTAGTATATACTTTTTCTGCTCACTTTTGTAAAATAAAAAAAAAGGAGAGGACAAGGAAGGAGTGATACCTTTCTATAGAATTTTGACTTTTTGGAAGCATGCTAATGTTCTACATATTCCAACAATAAAATTAAGTCAAAAATTAAAAAAAAATTAAAACTGATTATAAATGGGAACAAATGAATACAACTGTATTTTAAATGAATAAAATAAGCTCTCTGGGGGCAGAGACAGACAAATAATCCAAGTAACTGAGGAACATTGTACTTTATATTGTCAGTCTATGCAGGGAAGAAAACTAACAACAAATATTGTGTTCTTTTTAGTACATTTGTTTTTCCTAAGGGTACAGGTTATGATTCTGAACACCTTCACAGGACTGAGCAAATGAGAAATTTTTTTTTTTTTTTTTGTATTTTGGGATCCTGGGTTCTCACTTTGAAAGGAGACAGAAATATGGAATGGAGGAAGGCAAGATAGAACCCCATGAGGTTAGATTGGAATTGGAGGTATGAATATCAACTCATAATTTAAAGAAAAGAAAAGACAAAAAAAAAAAAGGAATGCATGCATGCACGTGCACACACACACAAACCCTTCTAGGCTTTTCAGGGGACTAGAAGCAAAATTCCTAGTATCAACAAACATACCTAGTGCCCAAGCTTGGTTTTTAAATACCATTTCCCACTGAAAAGAGTCAAGAGATCCTTGGAAGAATGTTCCAAGGCTGGGCCAGCAATGGCACAAAATGAGCCTGGAACACCATGTTCCAGAAAGTAAGTGCTCAAAAGATGTTAGGGATGTGTCAGAAAGACACAGAACAAGTCTGAATGGGCTCCCACTGGCGAAATCTGGGAAATGTGAGCATTACAATAAAGACAATAATGGATTATAATTAAATGAATAAAATAGGAATCTATGAGTCCATACAGATAACAACCACTACCAAACAAGAATGAAAAAAAGAATGGAGGAGAAGCCAATTAATAATGTGGAAGAATAGTAGGAATGGAATAAATACTTTGCAACCATTATAATCAAAATTGGTTTCTATAAGAATTATCAGTGGATGCTATATTTATAGGGGAAAGTTTAAGCAGGTTATCTATATGGCTTAAAGGATCCTTCCCCAGAATGCATATTAATTGCAAGAAAGAAAAAGTAACTATATAGTGGAGAAACTGGAAAATACCAGGTGATCATTTAATATCACCCAAGTGGGGCAAACCAACATTGTTTTCCTCCCATGTGAGTCCCTGAGAAGTTTACAACCTCACTTATGTAACAGCTCAAACGGCATTACCAGAATATAATCACGAGGGAACTTCAGACAAACCCAAATTGAGAAATGGTCTATAAAATACCTGGCTTGTATCCAAAAATGTCAATGTCACACAAGACAAAGAAAGGCTGAAGAACTGTCCAGAATAAAGGGAAATAAAGAAAAATGAAAACTAACTGCAATAAGATATCCTGGAATGGATTCTGTACTAGAGGGAAAAAATGCTATAAAGGACACTATTCGGACAACTGACAAATATGGAATAAGGACTGTATTGCATCACTTAAATTTCCTGAATGTATGTAGTTAACATAAGAAAATACTTGTTTTTAGGAAATACACACTGGTGTAGTTAAGGGGTAAGGACACATGCAACCCACTCTCAAATGAATGAGAAAATTATATTATCTATGTATACATATACATATACATATACGGGATAGAGGATAATAAAACAAATGTGACAAAATGTAAAGAACTGGTAAATGTAAAGAACTGGTAAAAGTGTAGGGCATTCTTACATTATTCTTGCAACACTTTTTTAAGTTTGAAATTATTTCAACATAAAAAGTTAAAAAAATAAAAACACGTTAATAGAAAAGTTTTTGGATATTTTTGCCTACTTGTTTTTCCAGATGAACTTTAGAATTGCTTTGTCCATGGTTTGCTTTGATAATTTAATTGTAAATGCATTAAATCTACATAGAGTTTTGGGAAGAAGTGACATCATTATAATAGTATTTCTAAATAGGCACATGATATCTCTCTCCATTTAGTCAGATCTATTATTTTCTTTACTAACATTTAACATTGTTTATCTATTCCTACCCATTTGCTGCTGATTCTTAGGTGTTGACTATGATTTGTTGCTATTCTGTATGTCCAGTAATCTTACTGGATCTTACTGTAATAGTTTTTCCAGTTGATTCTCTTGAGATAACCATATCTCATGCAAATGATGAAAATGTTATAATCTTGAGTTTTCATCCTATCTCCCTACAACAGAGTAGTGGTGGTAAGAGGGAACATTTTTGTGTTATTCTGAATTTTAATGTAAATATCATTAGTATTTGATAGTATTAGTCATTAGCGGTTTCATATAAACTATGAGAATTTTGTTGGTTTATTGGTTTGAGAGATATTCTTCATAACATTAGTAATATTTTTTTCCAATTCTTGTTTTTCAAATGTTTCTATCAAGAATTTTTAAAATCATTTTTATCAAATGCTGTTTGTGTCCAACAAGATGATAATATATTTGTTTCTAACTTAGGTATACTGATTTTATAATAGTAGATTCCCCAATATTAAAACCCTACACACTTGAAATAATTTTCTACACAATTAAGGAACACTTAAAAATATATTGCATAATTTTCTTTGATGGCATTTCATCTATGATTTATGTATCTTATTTATAGGTGAGATTGGTTTGCAGTTCTATTGTGCTATCTTTATCAGTTTTAGTGTCAGGCTTGTGTTAAGCCTGAGATTGATTTTTTTTCTTTTGCTAATAAAAGAGTCTGGGTAAAGTGACTGACAATGTCATGCAGTTCATCTCACTTATTGAGTGGTAATCTTCGGTATGTGTTTAGAAAACTGGTAGAAACAATCTTTGTAAATTATTTCCTACGCACTGTTCTAGGTCATCTCTGTATAATTTTAATCTTTAGAATAAGCAATTTGCAAATAAATATTACAGCTATTAGTTCTGTTGTCTCTTATAGTGAAGTGAATTTCTTTGTAGGAGACATTTTCAGTCCATAAATTGCAGCACAGTATTATTTTAATGGCGATTCAGGTTGCTATAGTTTAAAGTTCATTTCAGGTGACTTGCATAAGTTATTATTAATTTTTTAACAAGACATTAAAGTTAACTGCTTACTTTCAGACTGAATATTCTCATTCCCCTAGCATGGATCCCTGGATTCTACACTGTAATATTGTAAAAGAGAATTAAATTAAATTAATTCATCGTAACTTTTATTTTTTTATTATGGAATAATTACAGCTTTACAAAATGGTTGTAAAGGTAGTACAGAAAGTTTCTGTATACTCTCATTTCCATTTGCTAAAGCTGCCGAAATGCAAAATACCAGAAATGGATTGATTTTTACAATGGGGGGTTGTTAGTTCACAAATATAAAGCTCTAAGGCCATGAAAATGTCCCAATGCCTTAATTAACAAGAGGATACCTTCACTGAAGAAAGGCTGATGGCATCTGGGGTTCCTCTGTCAGGAAGGAAGGCACACGGCCGGAGTCTGCTGGGCCTCTCCTGGGGTTAACTTCTGGTTTCTGTTGCTTTCTCAAAAATGTCTCTGGGCTTCTGTCTTAGCTTCTCTCTCTCAGCAACTGCGTCCTTGCATGTTTCTCCCAGGGCATTTCTCTCTAAGCTTCTGGGGGTCCTCTCTTAGCTGCTTCCAAGGACAAACTCTGGATTACATATCTTAGCTTCTCTCCAAAATGCCTGTCTCAGCTTCTGGATCTGTGTCGGCTCTCTTAAGGATGCCAGTAAACTAATTAAAACCCATCTTGAATTGGTGGGGTCACATCTCCATGGAAATAATCTAATCAAAAGTTCCCACCCTCAATTGAGTGGGTCACATCTCCATGGAAACAACCTAATCAAAAGACCCCACCCACAGTAGGTCTGCCTTCACAAGACTGCATTAAAGACCATGGCTTTTTATAGGGTACATAACATTCAAATGAGTACAACTCTTCACCCAGCTTCCTTGCTAATATCCATGGTACATTTATCAAAACTAAGAAATTAACATTGGTATACTACTACTAACTAAATGACAACTTTTATTTGGATTTCACCACTAACGCCCCTTTTCTGTTCCAGGATCAAACCAACATACCATGTTGCATTCATTCCTTCAATCTGTTCTCTGTCTTTCCTTGTTTTCTCATTACCTTAACAGTTTTGAAGAATATGGCTTAGGATTTTGTTTTTTAAAGCTAGTAAAATCATTTATAAACAACAGTACTCAGCACATGTGACGACTGCCTTCTTTTTCTATAGGATCTGTATCTTCAGTTCAGCTCCCTTATTATAATCTTATTTAATTCTCTAGACTTTGGTCACAAAGAGTCATTATAAAGATTCATTTGCTGTTAATTCTAACTTTTGGTTTATCCCTAAGGTTTTTACTTGTGCTGCAACAGTGTAGATCAGGGGTCAGCAGACTATGGCCCATAGTCCACATCTGGTCTGCATCTGTTTTTATAAGTCACCACCCATTCACTTAAGGATAGTGTATCGTTGCTTTCTCCCTACCATGATAGGGTGAGTAGCTGTGACAGAAAGCATATAGTCCCAAAGCCTAAAATATTTAGTGGCTGGCTCTTTACGGAGAAAAGTTTGCTGAACCTTGATGCAGATGAATGGAAAGAGCCATGGCCTTTGGAAATTGATAAATCTGAGTTTGACTCCTACCTTTATTGTTAGGTGACTTGGTAAACTGTTTTTACTTTTTTGAGCCTCAGTTTCCTTATCTGTAAAATGTCAACACTGCTACCTACTTCACAGGCTAAGTTAATGTATGTAAATAACCTCACTTAGTGCCTGGCATATGGTAGGCTTTCAACCAATGGAATTATTACTACTCTTACTAACAATAAAAATATTTTACTTCATATAATTCTGTTTCATCTCCATATTTTCATACTGATTTCTAAGTTTCCACTAAGTACTGTTTTTAGGTCCAAACCACTAATTCTAAGCATTATCCTTCCTTTTGTACTGAAGAATTGCTCAAGATTTTATTAAAGATGTTATCCCAGAATAGAACTCAATGCCAGGATAGAGTCTAAAAAAATCATTAGTGTTATATCCCAAAGGAAGTAAACATATTGCAATGATTCAGAATATACTGTTGTAAGACAGACAAGTCTCCAAAATGCTCAGCTGTATTTGCTATGCTTCCATTTTATTGGAACTTGGTAAAAAAAAAAACTTGGCTTTTTACCCATTTGGGTCAGGATGGAGACAGGGATGGTTAAGAAAGGGTTCTCATGAGATCTGAGAAACACATTCACAAACACATTCACTCATAAACAAAGTATTCCCAGTTAATACACAGGGAGCCAACAGTACTTCTCAAGCATGAAGGGAAAACAAAATATGTTTCTATCTCTTAAACCTTTACTTACCACATTTTCCCTAATTTACCTTTATAAACAGATACCTTCCAGAATGAAGAAAATATTTGTCTAGTGAAGTAATGCACAACACATGAAATGAAAGAGAATGTGCATCTAGCTTCTGAGAATTTTTATAGTTTCAGAAGGTAGAAACGAATCAGACAGTATGCGTACAGTAAATAAATCAAAATTATCCGTACTAATGTCTATCTGGGTAAATTCATTGTCTGTGTACTTCTAAAATAAGTTACCCCTACTCCCATACACAAAAAGTATAATATATATGATTACAATCTATAATTCCATGCTTCCAACTCTGATGACATCATTAATGCTAGCAATTAGCCCTGCATAAATTATGAGGCTAACGTACTGAACAATTTTGCGGTCACCGTCAGTGACAGATGAAGAGTCTCATAAATAAAAGCTCTTCCTTTGGCAGTGGAGCCAGTCTCCTCAGGTTTCTACAGATGTGATTTACTTGCATAACTTATTTCCTTTATTTTTTTAATAGCAAAAAAACACAATGGGTCTAAGTGCTTTGGTATGTGTGCCTGGTTAACGCTTTCAGTTTCAATGTTTCCTGAGGAAGTATTTCAAAGTGTGTTATCTAAACAACTCTTAATAGGTCTAATCCAGGAAACTATCAGGGTTTTACTGTTCATAGTACCATTTGGAATTAACACCCCATGGCCAAGCTGCAATTTAAGACACTGAAGCAAAATTTTTACACACACATACACACACACACACACACAAATTGATGGCGTTGGCAATTGGCAATCTGTTCTCTAAGAGTATTTGTTCTAAGGACCAAACATGTAACAGAGGTAAATACTCTAACTCTTGGAATAGAGTCAGGAATGATCTGATTCATACATAAATTACATAAAGACAACATTTGATTAATATTACATCATTTTCCCCAAACTTCAATTTTTATAACTCTTTTCTTTGGCAAAATGACAGAAAATGAGAATGAAAGGACATTAAGAATTAAGATAAATTTCAATTCTAAGTATGTTTAAAAAAAAAACAGGAAATAGGGCAAGGATGATAAGTACAGTGGCAATGATTTAATCTGTGACGACAAGCAGAGGGTTTGGCAACTGGCAGCTTTTCAGAGGAGGTCTCAAAACCTCAGATGACAAAAAACACTGAAATAATTAACCTTTCCAATTGTATCCAATTTATCATTCTGAATGAATCTCGTAAATAAATGATATCTGACTCATTGTAAGAGAAGCATGCCATTAAAAAAAAAACCTGGAAAACAAAAAGCTTGGCTACATATAAATTCTAGGCTCATTCAATCTTCATTTTTAAAATTCCTTCTTAAATCTGACAAAATTCAGGTTATATAGTAATCTACAGTTTCTGATCTCTCCGGAATATAGCCAAGAAGAAGGCAATGAGCCAAAAGGCCTCTGAACAGCGGAAAAGATGTGTTGTTGATGTTAGGGCTTATAGGAAAATCTGAAGGGTCTTAACTTGGCATATTTACTCATGTCTGAACAAACTGTATTAAACTCGGTTACCAGTTTCCAGCCCACAGCAGAATAGAAGTGGAGTTACAACTGGAAATAGGGACTATTAAGGTAGGTCTTCTACAGTCACAAGAGGCAACAAATGAAAAAAAAAATTAATGTGACCTTAAAAAATTAATGTGACCAAATTGTCAGTGTTGTAGAGTCTCTCCATATACAGGGAAAAATCATGCACATCTCAAGAGGTGTACTGAGAACCTCAATGAATTAAAGAATAGGAGGTAAGGGTAAAATTAAATTTTATACTCTCTCTGCGATGGCAGAAAGTGCAAAACATTTTATAAACTTTAAAGAAAGTTAGTCATATGGGACAATTTTTTGTTGAAATTCAGAGCTGGCCCAAAATGCTATCAGAATTACTTATGCTCTAAAGGTTCCAGAGCTGAGGGATGGAACAGCAGAGCAAATGACCCTTAACTATTCCTAAAAATCACAGGGAAAGACTGCTTCCTTGATATTATCATAAACTTACAACATGAGGAGAGTCCTTTACTGAATGTCAGGACAGAAATGAGGAATAGTAGTTTAAAGTAGGAATGGTAGTTAGACTTCACTATACTGTCCGAAAAAGCAAAGAATGCTAACACTTCAGCATCAGTATTTTGTACTACTTTATAGAACGGCTATGAGATGAGCAACGTATGCAAAACAAATATAATCAGAAAGATCAAAGAGAATAAAATAGTGATGATGTGCAGAATCACCAGCAGCCCTAAACCTCTCCCCATTGATGTACTTTCAAGGCCTTGTTTGCAGTTTGTTCTGTTAAAATAAGGAAAGAAAGTATCATGATGCATATTTATTTTGTTAACTACTTACCTTATCTATGGCAATAAGATACAGTCTAACTGGTTGGCAAAAGAAGAAGATCTTTATTTCTTAACTACTTTTACAGACGGCAATTTTAGCAAGGGTAACTAATATGTTAAGATAAAAGGCACATGGACTGCCTCAAATCTCTGGGTGGGTAAAAAAGCATAATACTGACTTTTAATAATTTAGAAGCCCTGGAAAAAATTCAAAGTTTGGTGTCAAACTGCACGAATCATATTAAACTTAAGAGCTCTTTTTGATTTATTCAGCAATGCATTTTGGCCAATTCAGTGTACCTTACCAAAGGGCTTCAAGAAACAATTCAAGAACCCAACTCTGAACTCAACTGACTCAATGGGAGAAAATATTTGGAAACCACATATCTGATAAAGGGGTGATATCCAGAATACATATAAAGAAATCCTACAACTCAACAATAAAAAGACAAACAATCCAATTAAAAAATGGGCAAAAGACATGAATAGACATATTTCAAAGAGATGGCTACAAAGCATATGATGGACACAAAGCACATGAAAAGATGCTCAGCTTCACTAGCTATTAGGGAAATGCAAATCAAAACCACAATGAGATATCATCTCACACATACTAGAATAGTCATCATTAAACAAACAGGAAACTACAAGTGTTGGAGAGGATGTGGAGAAATAGGAACACTTATTCATTGCTGGTGGGAATGTAAAATGGTACAGCCACTGCGGAGGATGGTTTGGCAGTTCCTCAGAAAGCTAAGTATAGAGTTGCCTTATGACCTGACAATCCTGCTACTCAGTATATACACAGAAGCTATGAAAGCAGGGACAAGAACAGACATTTGCACACCAAAGTTCACAGCAGCATTATTCACAATTGTCAAAAGATGAAAGCAACCTCAAGTGTCCATCAACCAATGAATGGATAAACAGAATGTGGTATATACATATGATGGACTATTATTCAGCAGTAAGAAGGAATGAAGTCCTGAAGCATACAACAACATGGATGAACCCTGAGGACATTACGTTAGGAGAAATAAGTCAGACACAAAAGGACAAATATTGTATGATCTCACTGATATGAACTAATTATAATATATAAACTCATTGACATAAAATATAGAATGTAGGTTACCAGGATATAGAATGAAGGTGAAGAATGGGGAGTAGTCGTTTAATATGTGCAGAATGTTTAGGTCAAAATTAAACGCTTGGAAATGGATTGAGGTGACGGTTGCACATTATTGTGAGAATAAGTAACAGTACTGAATTGTGTCTGAATGTGGTGGAAAGGGGAGGTTTAGAGTCATGTATGTCACCAGAAGGAAAGTTGGAGGTTAAAACATGGGAGGTTAAAACACAGTGAATCTTGTGGTGGACAATGACTGTGATTAACAGTTCAAATATAAAGGAAGTTCTTTCATGAACAAGAACTATGTATGACACTATTATAAGGAGTTAACAATAGAGGGGTATATGGGAAAAATGTACCTATTGCAAACTATGGACTATAATTAACAGCAATATCTTTAATATTCTTTTATGAACAGTAACAACATACCACACCAATACTGTAGGTCAATAATGGGTGTGTGTGTGTGATTAGAGCATATGGGAGGATTTGCATTTTCTTTTTTATTTTTATTTCTTTTCTGGAGTAATAAAAATGTTCTAAAACTGATCATAGTGATGTATGGACAATTATGTGATGATACCTTCAAATGGTTTGTATGGATGTGTGACTACATCTCAATAAAACTGCAAAAACAAAAACCCCAAAAATTCAGCTCTAGTCTTGCTTCTCCATTTTGGGTTAATACTTTACAAAGATTTAAGGGTTCATTTTGGCACATGATATCTAATTAGAAATTATACTTGATGCTGAGAGAGAGAGGAAACATCAAGTTAACTTGTAGGATTTTGTTCTTTAAATTCTTGGCATTGCACTCTGCTATGAAATAAGATCTTAACATTCATCAAAGCTGCCAAATCCTGTGTGTCAGACTTTAAGTGTTTCAGAAATATAAAAGACAGAAGGATTTGGTTAGGTATTACATACCATGCAATAATTACTGAACATACTTATTTAGATTTTTTAAAAAAGAGATGAATCAACTGTACAAATTATTGTGTCAATGTTAAAGAATATTCTGATCACAATTTTGAGCCTTATCTTGAACCCACAAATACAATATGATGGAGCAGAAAGATGACTGATTGAGTTAGAAGACCTGGGCTCCACACCAGGGTGGGCTGCTGAGTAGGTTTGTGGCTTCCTGTGACTCAATTAAGTCAGCTAACACATTTGTATCTTAGTTTTTGTATTTATTAACAAAAGTAGTAGTACTAGCTTACATCTAAGGACCTTTACATATATAAAATTTGATGATTATAAAAACTCAATGTCAGTGAACTTCCTAGTTCCACTGGATTGTTTATAGCCTTTTATGATTTTACTCATTTCTCAGTGTTGAGATGCTCAGCTACCGCTTAAGTTCTCTGAATCTTATATGATTTTTCTTCCCTATTTAAAAAGAAATCCTTGTCCGTCCACCACAGCAGCTCTGTTGAGGGGCACTGACATCCCTGTCAAAAGCAGGTGCCAAATGGAGGCATCCGGAGCTGATAAACAAGCGCGAGGGCTGACAGCTCAGCTCGCACCCTGGCCGTGCGGTGTGGAAATGGTCCCTGAGAGGCCTGTGAGGCAGAGGCACTGGCTATACTCCACGTGTGACAGAAAGCTCACCACTCCTGAGGGGGTTGCTTTCCCTCATTGAGACAAAGCCAACTAGCTATTTTGCGTGTGGGGAAATCTACACTGGGACAGCTGAAGGCATGGACCTCACTAGCTGGAACTAAAAGAGCAGCATTATAACATCCAGATTAAGGTACTTGGGCTGCCTCCCACTGGAGAGCAGTGATGTTAATGTAGAGAGCTTGTGGGCTACAGTAGTAAAAGCAGGACAGCTCTTACCCGCTCAGAGAGCTACAAGTTATCCAAGGCCCAAGCTAAGGCTGCCCTTTGTCCCTTCTCTCTCCACGACAATCTAGGAAAGACAGAGCTTAAACAGTTACTTCGTTGAGTCATTATTTTTATGGCAGAAAATATATATGTGGGAAAATGTCTCATCATTACTGGGCTGGGTTTGAAATGCTGGAAGACATTTAAAATAATTCACTAGTACTAAGTATTCAAAAAAGTATTTGAGGTGAAGGTGTATTTTGGAGGGAAAAAAACAAAACCTCCAAAATCGGTTATTATGGTACCAAGGTATCAATATTAGGGCACTGGATGAAAAGTATTAAATAAAGAGTAAGTGAAATAATCTGTGGAGGGGAATTTTCAAAATATTTGTAACTTTAATTCAGTATGATTGTATGTGCTGGATCAGGGGTTGGCAAACTTGTGTAAAAGGCCAGAGAATGAGTATTTTAGGCTTCATGGGCCATATTGTCTCTGTTGCAACTACTCAGCTCATCATTTTACGTCATGAAAGCAGCCATAGACAATACATAAATGTATGCTGGTAGACATGTTCCAATAAAACTTTATTTATCAAGACAGGCAGTTGGCCCACAGGCCACCATTTGTCAATTCCTGTACTAGACACTGCAAATAATTTTAATGCATTATTTAATTCTCACAACAAATCTATAAAGTCAGTAATTACCCCTATTTTTCAGGTGAAAACACCATGGGCTTAAGGGGTCACATGAATTGCCCAAGGTCACATTCAGTGAGTAGAGCTGGGGTCTGAACTCAGCTCCGAGTCCAGAACCAAAGCCACTTCATGGGAGTATAAGCTACTATGCACTCTTTAGAGCAGGGCAGCTTGTTTAAAGAAAGATGTATGGCCTGAAAACTGTTGTTGTCATTATTACAAAAAAGTAGAGGAAAAGAGCCTTCAGTTGGGATGGCCAACTCAGAAGTAGGATATTTGACTTTGGAAGCAAACATAAGAATAGAGTTGATGAACAAACTGAGAGAGATAATTAAGAAAGAAAATGCTTATTACAGTTAAAAACAAATAGGCAGGAAAGCAAAAAAAACCAAACAAAAACAAAATTTTCACCAAGTGGACAACATATGAACAGATAAAGGAAAAAAAAAGGTAGGTGACTACTCTTCTGGCGCTGAATGCCATTAACTTTGCTGAGATCGGAGGAAATGAACACAATTGATCAGCAAGACATTCCTTGCCCAAGTATCCTTTCAACATCTTGGCTTTTCATTTTCTTGACCTTCTCGTTTCTCAGGATGGATTTCTACCATCTCAGCTGCCCACTCAAACAGACACACTTAGACCTGAAAAAATAGCTACTCCTGTCCTTTCCTATATTACTGCCTGAAGTTCAATTCCAAGCATTTCATACTCTACCACTACCTTGATTTTGCACCTCATGTTCTCAAACATGTTCACTCCAAAAGTTCCTTGACCTCTACAAGTTACCCCACTGGGGTTAACCTTGTAGTCACACTCAAGGGAGATTCCATGGCTCATAGCTACTTGCAACTCCAGTGTTCCTCTCAGTTACACTCACCTGACAGAACCCAACTATGATTAAACCCAGCTTTCTGTCTGCTCTATAGCTGCATCCAGGTGGCCAAATATGGCTAGAAATTAAAATAAAAATAAAAAAATAAAAAATAAAATTAAAAAAAAAAAAAAAAAAGAGCTGGTGAAGAGTAATCTCACTTAAAATTTGTCTTGGCAAAACTCTAGGACCACCCTACTGCACTTCTCTGGTTAGCCTGCTTTCCCGGGCTCTGAGCTGATCATTCCTTCCTGTCAAGGCCACCAAGGACCTCCATGTTGCTAAATGGAATGGTTAGTTTCCAGTCCTCGTCTAATTTAAGCACGTGAAGCAGCTGAAACACTTTTGTCGGTTGCTTCAGGGACACTGCATTCTGCTGGCTGACCTTTCTGCCTCACTGCTGCTCCTTTCAATGTCCTCTTCAGACCTCTAACCGCTAGAGTGCCACAAGCCTCTTCTCTTCTTTATGTAGCCTCTAGGTTAAGACTTCTCAACCTCAGCACTAATCACATCTTGGGTCAGAGAATTCTTTCCTGTGGGGGGCTGTGCTGTGCATTGTAGGATGTCTGGTAGCAGCCCTGGTCTCTACCTACTAGATGACACTAGCATTCCCCACCCCACAGTTGTGAAAATCAAAACTGTGTCCAGACATTGCCAAATGTCCCTAGGAGACAAAAGAGTACCCCTGCTTGAGAACCACAATAGCTTCAAATGCTACCTAGAAGCTGATGAGCCCAAATGTATATCCCAAGTCCAGACCTTTCCCCAAGCCTCTCACCTGTTTATCCAACTGTCTTCTCAATATCTCTCCTTGGGGGATTAATATTTATATTTTTTTACTGTCTATCTCACTAGACTGCAATCTTTATGCAGGCAGGATTCTGTGTATTCATTATTTATCTTCAGTGCCCAAAAGGGCACTATGCATATAAGTACTCAAAATATATTTGCTCGTAAAAGGATCAAACACTTAGACATTTTAATTAATTTCATGCAATGAATCAATGATGGGACAATCAGACACTATTCTTAAACACATCGAGCCATCTTTTAAAGACTATTTAATTTCAAACTAACAGGAACACCTTATTTTAAATTAAATTTGCAAACATGATAATACTATCCATCAGATTTGGTTAAAATTTGCAAGTCTTGAAAAAACCAGAACTAGAGTTCACATTCCTTCAATACTTTTGCTCTATTCCTATTATTATTATGATGCATTTGTACTTGTAAATATATTATACACACACACACTTTTTTATTTCAAATAATAATTGTGTCTTTTGATTATCATGATGCCTGTTAATTATCAATTCTTAACTGCAAGTTGTTTCTTCAATGATTTATCCTGTTGGTATAGTTTATGCGGCTTTTGAAGTAGAGAGTAAAGGGTAAAATTTTCTAAGGAGGTTTGAAATTTGCTATCTTCTAAAAAATTGCTCCCTGAATAATAGCTATATTTCTAAGTGGTACTTTTTTATTGTTTTTCTTCTTCTTCAGGGGAAGTAATAATCAAGCATCCCATTTCTACTTCCTAACCCTCACTTAGTTCTCATACTATAATCAATTCTACTTTTAATTAAAGAAGATCATGGCTTGCAACATTTTGGGGGTGGAGCAGGTAGTATTGAGACATCTTTGCCACATATCCCCTCAGTTTATATACTTGGGTGCTTATTCACTAAGCATACAAACTCTTGTTTAAACATTTCTTGATACAAAATTCCTGAGGTTCTTATTTTCTTATATCATTCTTTGAATAGAATTGAATAATGTCTTAATGATTAGTGTAAGTGGATGTGAAGGCATTGTAAAACAGAGATATTAAATATTTATATATGCATAGCACAGGAACTCAACACAAATCCAATAAGCACTATGGATGCTATAAGCTTGCATTTCATATACTTATCTGTGCCTCCTAAATCTTAAATGACATTTTCTAATTATACACATTTTAATGAATACACTCAATCATGGTATTCTATAAATGAAAAGATCCCTATCAAAATGTATGGGTTTTGACATTATTCTTTCAATCATTGCTGATTTAATAAAAATTCACAAAAAAATGGCTAAAAGAGGCATCTTTTGAAAATATTATTCATGAAAAACATGACAAAATACTGAATGCTAAACTGTTAATTCTCAAGAAAATCTTAAAATATTTCTATGATTTATTTCTAATCATTTATCAGCAAATAAAAAGCTTTTGGAAAAAGAGTTCAAAAGTATTAACTTTCCTTTTTAAACAACTTTTTTTTCTCACGTAGGTAATTCCAAACGTAAGTTTTAAGGGGATATTCAAATCATATCAAGAACCTAATGGAAGAAGATTTCATTAACTTTGGGCCAGTGGGTCTTGATAAGTTTAAAAATGAACACATTCTCACAAATTTTCACTGCAAATGAATACAAGTTGTCTTGATGACTCATATACAGGGCTACCGAAGGAGTGAAAAATTATAAATATTTATTTAGTAAAGCATAATTTATTTAGTAAAGATTTTACAAAACATAAAACCTCACCCATCTTGATAAAACTAAAGGAAGTTGACTATAGCAGCTGTATTTTAGTGCTGGAAGAAAGAATGGCTTGGCTTGGCTAATAAAACGGGCAGAACCACTTCTCCAAAAATGAGGCTGTCTTGCGCAGCCCTTCCTGAGGAGTGTGGGTGGAGTGACTGACCCACAAAGACACTGTTGCATTCTTGGGCTAAGACACCATGCACTCTGTTTTACCCATAGTGTAGAGTTCTAAGAAATGGGAATGTTGCCTCCTAAATCAAACCCTGGTTTCTTAAAATGTTCAGAGAATATGACTTGGACATCCTGCTGAAAAGAAGTTTAACAGAAAACCCTTTCAAGGTGAACTTTCTACAATGTTTTATTGTAATTGTGATGTTGTTGAAGAAAATAGAGTGGATTTGTAGTCAATAAAGTTGGAACTAGTTGGTGACACTGATTCTTTGGTTAGTCCCCCTTCAACAGCAAGTTTAGTCAATGGAGCTCACTCAGCACATAGGAGGGGACTAAACTGTCCCTTTAGGAAAACAAAAACAATGCAGCACAGAGGACACCATTTAGCTTTTCTTTGATGAATGAGACCCTATAAATACCTATTGGGCAACATTCTGTACATCAATTTTCACCAAGTATATTGATACAGATGGTCCCCAAGGAAGACTAAAATGGATATATGCTGATTTTAAGGCATATTTTGGAAGTTCTTTCTCTCTTTTTTTTTTTTTTTAAAAAGTGTTTTTTATTAGTTTCATCACACATCTTCTGCTCCTAAAATTGGACACATTCAGCCTTGCAGAAGATCTGGCTAAACAACTTAAATATTAGGGAATAAAGTACAAATTAAAAAAAAAATGACTTGCCTTAACACATATATTTTTGAACCTAGATTTATTTTTTACTAGATAAATTCTAGTAAAAGATAATGCTAATCAAATGTAGTAATCTGTCGGGGAGTCCAGTCAGCTACAGTATATGCAGACTAACTTTGGCCACTGACGCTAACACACCAGAAGAAGGAACTCTCCTATGAGGCACAAATGTGCACTTACTGTGTATATTAAAACTTGAAAGCTAAATTATTTTAGTGAGGATAAATATTTGGTTCTTCAAGAGCTACCTTCACGTTGAATGTTATTTCCTCCATGACGTACACACGCTCAGGAAATGCTTTAGCCACCTCCTCCACACTGTTAAAATATTGCACTGGCTCCTTTATATCTCGGTCTTGTTCCAGCAGCTTGAATTGCCCTAAAACACATGATAAACGGAAGAGATGTGAGATGTTTATGCTGGACAGCTGTCACCATGGTGACAGCATCACCCTTCATTACTCCTACCATGTTTTGCCAAACACTTCTGATCACCAGCATTTTAAAAAAGTTACCACAGCAGAAGGTTTCCTTAAACCAGAATATGTATTTAAAAATTCAACTTAAAAATGAAAAAAGACACATAGTCTTCCTGTTTTCTTTGCATTCGGAGATTATTACCAGAGGTCCAAAATCAAACTGAATAGATGCTTACTTGTAATTTTATCTCAAAAGTGACGACATACTCGGTTATAAATGGTTGCTTTTTTATTTTAACAGGAAGTTACCTTACCAGTTAGCGCTAATAATGCCTAAAAATATTTACACTCTATAACCAAGGAGTAGTGGTCTGGGAGAAGTTTCTTAAATAAACATTAAAAAATTTTTGCAAATGTAATACAATAGTATAGTGGCCCCGTGGCTTTCACAGAACCGATACTCTTGGTCTCAGCAACATGTGGGTGATACTGAGGGCGACAGACAGCTAGGATCTGTGAGGCTGCTGAGGTGCCTGTGCACAGTGTGGACCACAGAGGCTGGGATGAGGCAGCGTCTCCTAGTGCCCGAGCCTGGCCAGGCATCTGGAGCCCTTGTGGCTTCACTCTGTCCTTATGCCTGTGGACGAAATTTATGACCAAAGTATATACTGCCATGGTACCCATACCTGGGGGAATTTTTAAAAGACTTTGAACATATTCCTAAAAATGTCAAGGATCTATTACAATGTTTTAATACTGTTGTGCATTACCAATACCTCTGATACTATTGCTATATTTTACAGGAATGTTTGTCTTCAGTTTAGGAAGAAAAGGCCCTATGCTTTCAAGTCAAGGGCTTAGTGTTTCTTAATAGTTATTTTCTCAAGCCCATTTATGAATTATCACTTGAGAATCTTAAAAAGGAATCAAAAGCTATTATGAGGCAGACCTTGCAGCAAATGTCTATGGGGCATCAGGTGGAAATAGCAATCTTTCCTTCACACTCAACACGGTTTTAGTATGTACTAGGTGGAGAGGCACTGCTCTAATTCCTGGAGGTACATCAACACATAGAAGACACAAAAATCTCTGTCCTCCTGAAGCTTACATTCTGTCAGGAGACAGACATTAAGTACAATGAATGAATAGTATGCAACATGTTAGCAGGTGAGAAGTGCTATTAAAAACATGGCATGGTAAGGGGGATAGAGGGTGTAGGGTGGCCCGAGTAGGTGACCCTGGAGGCAGGCATGGGAGTGATGAGCACTGCTGGGTAGCTGGGTGGAGTTCTGGGTCTTCTAAGCACAGGTCCTCAGGCAGGTGGGTGCCTGTCTGGCACGCTGGTGGAGGCAAGTGGCTGGAGTGGAGAGAGCAATGGGGAAGACTTGGAAGAGAAAGCCAGAGAGGTAACAGTGATCAGATCATATCTGTATTTGGTATGAACTACAGCTTTTCATCTGAGTGGCATGGGAGCCACTGGAGAGTCTGAGCAGAGAAGAGGTGACCTTCCCAACACTACAGAAGGATCACGGAAGGATCACTCTGGCTGCCATGTTGAGAAAAGACTGTAAAGGGACAGAGCATAGAGGCAGTGATACCAGTTAGGAGGCTGCTGAAATGCTCCAGGTACGAGATGTCAGTGACTTGGAGGTGGTGCAACAGCATTAGAAATCTGGACATAGTTTTGTTTTGAGCAGGGAAGGAATGGAGATAGGGCAGGTTTGGAGGGGTGAGGGTAGGATGGAAATTCATTTTGGATGAGTTAACTCTGATATGCCTATTAGACATACAAATGGAGATTATCCAGAAAGTTCTCAAAAGGATATATGAGTATGGAGTTCAGGAGAGAGGTCTGGGTAAAATAATAAAACTAGGTGTCAGGTGAGGATAGAGAGAGAAGTTGTCTAAATTTTAAGTCCTGGGAGACTAAGAAGGACTGGCGAGGGGAGTGAGGAAAACCAAGAGGGATGCATCCCAGAAGACAGGGAAATCGAGAGCTTTAAGGAGGAGTGCTAATGGTGCCAAATGCTGCAGACAAGACCGCAAGATAAGCATTGAGAATTGGTGGGTTTAGCAACTTGCATTTAACTGGTGACTTTGATAAAAGCAGTGGAATAGTTGGGTCAAAGGTCTGATTGAACTGGATACAGAAGAAGGACTGAGAAGGGAGAAACTGGGAACAAGAATGGACAGTTTGGGGGAGTTATGCTACAAAGTGGAGAAGAGATTTGGAGGTACAGCTAAAGGGAGGAAGTGGAAGTGGGATCTAGGGAGTAATAACCCTCTCTCCCCACCCCTTAATATAATGGAGAAGTAACAGCACATTTGGATAGTGAAGGGAATGACAAACAGAGGGAGTCTGATGATGGAGGAATTACCGGAACCATATCCGTGAGTAGGCAGAGGGGATGGCAGCTGATAGGAAGACGGAGGGTGGCCTTCAGGCAAGAGCACATCATCAGCTACAAGAGAGGCAGCAGTGGGAGCTGGTGGAATCTTCCTTTTGATTACTTCAATTTTGCAGGGAAGGTCGGAAGGAAGACATCAGTTGAGAATAAAGTTGAGAGAGATATTGGAGGGGTGAGGAGAGAGAAGATTGTGAAAGTCCAAGGAGAATGAATAACATAAGCTTGGTAGCATAGGTTCATGGTTATGGATTCAATGTGAAACCAGACAGTACAGCTGTGTGTGCACAAGGTAGGTGCTAAGTAGATAGAGATTTGAATTCAGCCAGGATTGTGACATTGCTAAGTGAGCATGAAAAGTGAAAGAAAGGAGTCAGGGTGTGTGCAAGGGAGTGATTATGACTGTCTGTGGGATTTAAAAAGGGATCCAGGATCTTGGGTGGCAAAGGGGAAAGAAAGTAAAAAAGTAGTAGGCTCAATGGGTTGCAGGCCCAGATGGAGTCAAAGGCTCACTGGAGCCTGGAAGGAGTGAGCTCAAAGGTCAGGAGGAGGAGAGCGGTCAAAGAATAGCATGTATGCAACTGAGATACTGGAAGTGTGCAGTTATTAGGGATGATGCAGTCTAGGGGATGACCATGGGAGTGAGGGATTGAGGTGGGTGGAGGACAAAATCTATAGAGGAAATAAATGAAAGGAACTGAGAAGCCAGGAGTATGAAAAGGATCATATATATATGAGCACTGAAACCCTGAGGATTAGGGCAGGAGAAATGCTGAAGAGAATGACAGTGAGCAAGGAGCCAGAATGATAGGAACATGAAGGAGGAAGCCCACGCTGGGTAGATGACTGAGACAGTGGTGGAGTAGTGGGTGATACAGTGATGACAAGAGATTTAAAGCTCAGAGATTTTAAGGAAGAGAAAAGCGGAATGGTCAAAGTAGCATGAAAAGCAAAGAGATTACTCACCCCTCTCAACAGTGGGGCAAAAAAATAGAGCTGACGCCTGAGAGGGCTTCAGGGGAAGGAGCATTCTCAGGGCATATCCGAGTTTTGGGTTTATCAAGATGAAAGTAATTTCAGAGACGAGGTTAAGGTTATAGGGGTTGTGCTGTTGATGGACCACAAGGGAGGAATATACAGGAGTTAAGGGGTCAGCAATGAAGACAAAGCAGATGATGCACCAACACATAATACAACAACTCATGTATCTTTTGGAAATAGGGAGGAGTATGAAGAAAACATTTATAAATACAGCTGAAAAATGTTAAATTACATACTTTACACAAAATGCAACAGAAGTTCTTAAAACCTGGGAAGTTTATAACAACTTCAATATTACATAAGTCCTGTCACTGCAACGAATTAACTTTTCATATCTCTATTCTTACATAGTCCATGAACAGATTCTTATAATTATAGTGTATCTATATTCTATACTGTGCACTTGAGTACTTATTATCTAAGCCATTTCTTCACACTACTACACTTATGATGTTTGCATAGCATTTTGTAACTGATTTAACTATTCTATTCTTAGATGCTTTGTCTGAGGTAGGTAGATGCCTGTTTTAAATGTAAACTCATCCATTTAAAAGTTATGTGATAATTGGAAAATTACTGATCTGCCTGAGCCTTGTTTCTTCACCTGTAAAATGGGGACACTTTAAAGAGTCGCTGTAAAGAGTAAATTACATGATGCATGTAAAGTACTTAGTGCAAATAAACATTGCAAATAAACATTCAGCAATTCTTTCCTTTTCTCAAGATGGAGAGAAATTTTATTTTCTCTTTTTGGCTCATTTTCTTGGGATAAATTTTCCAAAGTGGGATCACTAGATCAAAAGGCATCACACAATTCTTTACATTAAACAGGCATGGCTATATTGCTTTCCACAATATTTGAACCAATTTATATTTCCACCAGTAATAGCCTATGGCATCCTAGTTGAATCACAATCTTGTCAACACTTAGTATTTTTTTAATAAGATAATATAAGGAGCATTAAATAGCATCTCTGTCCTATATTAATCTGCATTTGAAAGTCAGTGAGGATAAATATTTGAATTTTTCCTGTGAAAATGATTGTATACATATATACTTAATATATTTGTTACAGTCTAAATTTTTCTTTTCAGCTTCTAGAGGCAAATATTTAAGAATCTACTGGATACTTCTACTGGTCTTACTAGCACCAAGTGCAACATGTCTCAACTCTGACATGGAGCACTATGCTGTGCATCCAATAGGTACTTATTAAATGTTTACTGAATAAAAGACAGAAAACCATTTTAGTCCTGGGATTGGCAAACATTGGAACAACACACTGGTAACTGCAGGTTTTCAAAGTTATTATAAAAGATGAACTGCTTGACTGTTTCTCAACTTTAGATGAATGCCTTCACTCATCAGAGAAAGAAAACAATGATGTATTCTTGGCCTCCTTAAAGAATCATTATCTGAATTCTGCACAAAACCTGAAAAAAATATTTTTCAGGGACAAATCCAACTGAAGACTAGATAGGTACTTGAAATTACCTTCCAAGATTAAACAGACAATCTTTCAGCATTGGGGTATGATTGTATATAATTCAGGGATATACAAGAGGGCAAAAAGCAGTTCAAAGAGACTTAAAAATTAAAGGTCTGTTAGAATCATCTGACAGAGAGCAGATATAAGCCAAGATTTCTGATTGTTATTGTGATTTATATTTTTTAATTTGTGAGAAGTAAAAAATAAGAAGAAATTGTAGAGTTGGAACCTGAATACAATTTGAGCCACCCATCATTAAACCAGGGACAGTCTCATGAAAGTTGGCAAACAACAGTCTTTCTGAGGGTATGAAATCATTAGTTTAATTTATCTTAAAATTGTGATGAATATTTTAGAAAAAACTGCCCTAATATGAGGGGGACAGGGTCCTATATATATGACAAACACTCATTAAGGGTCAGCAGATGCCCAATTGCTGAGTTAAGAGATTACCTGAAAGCTACATGCCTATAACACATTCCATTCCCTCCCTACAGAGATGCATTCCTAGGCCAAGGATGTATCACTGCACCCCAATACTTCTATGTCAAATGAGACACTACTCAATAGAACAGCACTGTCTAATTGAAATATAGTGTGCCCTACATAGGCAATTTTATATTTTCTAGTGGCCACATTAAAAGAAGTAAAAACAAGTGAAATTCACCTTAAATAATATATTTCATTTAAACTAATATATGTAAAATCCAGATAAAAATTCTTAATGAGGTATTTTATATTCTTTTTTCTTATTAAGTCTTCAAAATCTGGTGTGTTTTACATTTATGGCACATCCCAGTTCATACTAGGAACATTTCAAGTGCTCAAAAGCTGCAAGTGGCTAGTGGCTGCCGATTGGCCAGTGCACTTCTACAACATCTCCGCAATCCCTTAAAACTGTGACTGCAGGCACTGTTCAAGTCCTTAAATAAAGACCATGTGACAGCCCTCTTAGAGCCACACAGGAAAGAAACCTCATCTCCTGACAAAGTAGAAAGTTTCCTCCCATGAAATAAAAGCTTTAGAACTCTTATATGTTCTCTTTTGCTCTATTTGTGTGATTGAGGATAATTCAGTTCAAATAACAGAGCCCTGGATTGTTGATATAGCTGCCTCTGTCTCCTTAACACCATTTTCTTCTCTCACAACTTGAGTTCTTGTTCTGTGAGCATTCTTTATTTTTCTGTTGTGTCTGTGATCTTTTACTTTTGGCAGCCTCAAATATGTTTTGGCATATGGACCAAACGAATAATCCCATTTGGTATTCTGTGGTGTTGCTATTAAGCTGCATGACTTCTAAACTTATGGAGTTTCACCTGTGTTTGTCATCTTTTTGGACAAGAAGACTTCAAATCACATACACATGAAAGCACTCCCAAAAACCTTTACTGAGAATGATTAACATAAATAACACTCGATGAAATAAGAATAGATAAACAGTTAAATATTACCAGATGTTACAACTTTTAACATTTGAACACATGGCAGCACATCCAAAAAAAATTGATTCCATTCATCTATTTTTAAGTGTTTATTGATACCTAATATAGGTCTGTTCATCCCTCTCTCCTCTTTTCCATACAGTTACTTCAGACTGCCCTTGATTATTTTAGCTTATATATTGATTTGTGTACATATATTATTTTAAATATTTTCCTGTGGTATGTCTAATTATCTAAAACCAAATAACTATTTTATATTTACTAAGTCCCCGAAATGCCTTTAAAATAGAAATAGCTACACCTATCAAATGCCTTAATGTAATGTAAATACTGGGTCACGGTGCATACATGACCTCTATTGCAGGGGATGGCAAACTTTTTCTCTTAATATTTTAGGCTTTGTGGGCTCTACAATTTTTTTCACAACTCAATCTGGATGTAGTAAAAAAGCAGCTGCAGATGATAAGAAAATGAATGCGTGTGGCTGTGTTCCAATAAAACTTTATTTACAAACCCAGGCAGCAGGTCAGATGTGGCCCTTGGGCTGTAGATGGCTGACCCCTGCCCAGGTGGAAGAAGGGGAAATACAAGTACATTAGGGTAGCAGCAAGAAGATAAGACATGAGAAGTGCAAATGAACCTGGTGCTTTTATCCTATGCTATTAAAGTCATACCAGGGTCTCTTATAGGGAGCCTGAAACCATATCTGAAACTAACCTACCTTTATCTTAGAATAGCAATGTTTCCTTTTGATAGGAATCCAAAGTCAACAAGTTCAAGACTTAGAGGTGGATTTGTATCAGGAGAATAATACAAATAGCCAGCAAACATGAATGCCCACCTTCTCTCATTCCTTTCTGTAGAACCAAATAGCTAAGAATTTTTGATTAGCTTCTATTCTTTTATTAAAAAAGAACATGACATTGTCAGATTCATCAACTTTTGGTATTCTGAGAAAGATGCTGAGTATTCTGAGAAAGATGCTGAGTATTACTACCTCCTCTTGTGACTGCTGTAGCCTGGAAAACCAAACTTGTCCGGGTCAAGCCTCAGAGACAAGCTAAAGAGTTAAGAGCAAGTTCCCTGCCAAATGCGAAATCAATTTACATAACACATTCCCACAACCCCCTCATGGAGGAACTAATTTTTTTAACAGACCATTTCATGAATAACAGAGTCTTTGTGCCACCAAATAAAAACATTTGAGATTGTCGAAACATCTGTTCTGAGATGTTACTGTCAAACTCTGTTCTCAGAGGCAGGAAGCTGCATTGTCTTTCAACAACTTTGATGATTTCTCAAAACGTCCCCTTGTGGGAGCTGTTCCATCAGGGGGACCCTGAAACTCCCAGGAACTAACCCAACACCACGACATGCTCACGGACTACAGTTTAAAATTAATTTAAAGTAGTATTTAAAAAGCAAAGGTTGATGTGTATATTTCATTGCTTTCACGATGTGGTTCTAAAACTGTATTGTACAATTTAGAATGTTGACAAGCAATAACTGTCAGCTAGAAAATATCAGTTTGTTGTGCCCCTCAAGAGCATCACAGTGATTTACCTCAACGTGGATGACGCACCGAGCACAGCTAAGAGGTCTGGCGACTTACTTTAGACATCTAGTTTCAAGCACTGGTACTATGCTGAAGGGGCTGTATTACAACACACTGTCCTTTATTTAAAGGATAAAGGTCACTTCTCAGAAATGAAAAATGGGAACAATTTTTTGCTATTTAAGAAAAGAGAGCAACAAAGCTGAGAAGTGTAGCTGTACCAGGGAGAGTTTGAAGTTGTCAAGTTCGGGTCTGCCAATTTTGCTGTCGGCTGGAAAGTTATGGTCAAATGGTCAGTGGGAAATAAGTTCTGTGCTGCTGACAAAGATGGGGCTTCTGGTGATTTGTGCTTCCCTGGTCCCCGTCACTGCTGGTAATGAGCAGTGCCTGTGGTAAATCCTCTTTTATTGCTATGGTTTTACTGTTCACCATCCCTTTGGCACAGCGGTTTACTTTATGTGTGAAAATAAAATGAAACAGAATGAGAGCCGAGGCCTCCAGTGTCCATCTGTGGGCCCATAATTCAAGTGCACAACAACATTCTACTGATGTTTCCCTCATTGCCAGGAGCAAAAAGCGTGTTGCATAAACGAACACAAAATAATAAAATAGAAAAGCAAGCAACAACAACAAAAATGGCACCAGAACACCAAAGCAAACCAAGAATGGCTAAAATGAGTCAAAAGGTCAAGAAAAGGGAACCCTGGAATGCTGAAAATTCCATGAGGGGAAGGACTGTACCTACAGTATTCATTGTGGTACCCTCAGCTTTGGGCCACGCATGGCACAAAGTAGCTGCTTAATAAACAGTTATCAAATGAGTGGATTAATTCTTCTCACTTTCTTCCCCCTTATCTCTTTCAGAGACTGAACAGACATTGTTAGATAGTTTCTAGTTAGTCATGCTGAGGAAATGCATTCTAAATGACTCGAAAAACTGGATCATAAAACCACTGAGCCATTTTTGAATGTGAAGAAATGAACACTTTTCAAGTGACAGAAACAAGGAGTTGCTAATTTTAACCAAGTAAATAAACTGGGAATGAATTTGGACTTCTAATCAAGTTATTTATTTCACATTCTGTGAATTTTCTGTTCATTTTCTTAATATCAATCTTTGAAATTCCTGCTAATCTGAAGCATGTTTTTAAAATAAAAACACAAAGCTTGAAATACTACACACAGCATTCCCTATTCTGAAATCTGATTCCCTATATCACTTCTAGACAGTTCCTGAAATTAAGGTATTTGGGCAGTGCTGGTGGAAGTAGAAGTGGTGCAGCAGGAAAAGCAAGATAAAGAACATATCTCAATAAAGAACAAAGTCTAAAACACATAATCCCAGAGAATAGGAAATGAAGCCAAGGAACAGAAAGCAAACTGCCCACCAAAAAGCAATGAACTTTATCATAAATCATTTACGAGTATTACTATTTATTTCTCCATTTGAGATTGTACAAAACTAGTTGTCAGAACATTACTTCCAATTCTGAAACCCCATTCTTAAAAGTAACTAGACCTACCTAGACTTAAAACTGAATCATTCTGGGATACATGTTCTTACCAGCCTAAACTACACTACTTCACAGCACACAAATGATTTCTGTTTTTTTGAAAAGGTGAAAATTGTACTTTTCTTTGCAATTTATTGGTCAGTTGCACCTTCAGAATTATCAGAAATACTCTGGGGTGAATCTACCACAAACACAACAGAACCTGAAAGTCTTAGATTTGAGTATGTCTGATAACATGTTATGCTGGCAATATCTGAGTGACCAACCTTCTTCTCCTTTACTAATTTTTTCACCCTAAGACTTGCCTAGAAATCCCTGAAACCCTTTGCCTTCAGCCCCCACTGCTACTATTCTAGATTTGATCCTCACTGTGATCACTTCACAATGGTTAATATTGCTTCAGATTCTAAGCCCATCTCCATTTCCACCCTTCCATCACCACATTATGCACCTTAAAATACAACCTAAGAACAAATCCATCTTACTCAAGAACTTAAGTGTTCAACAATCACTTGTGGAATGAATGAATGAATAAATAAACATGCAACACCTCTTCAATCTCTAACAACAAAGCATGGGCTCCTCCGCCTTGGCTTTCAAGTCCCTCCAGGATCTGGCTCCACTCAATTCAAGCAAATGTTTTCTCCACCATATGCGCAATACTTACTCTCTCCCCTTTGCCCTTGCTCATGTTTTTTTCTCAGTCTGTGCAAAACAACAATTCTTTAGTGACATTCTAAATTCTGCTCATGACCATCTTCTCTCTTATTCCACTTCTGTTCCTACTTTCTCAGTCCTCTTGGAAGACCCCCTTTATCATAATCTTGGCTTCAAGGAACATCTACACACTGACAAGTCCCCAGCCTTCCCCTCCAGCCAGATCTCTCCTGAATACCCCATCGGTGTGCCCAAAACCTGGTGCACAACTCCAATAGCTCTCACACAAAGATCTCAACATAGATGTGCACAACTGGACTCATCTTTCTCCTTCTTAAATCATCCAGTCACTCAGATCAGAAACCTGGTGACGGTCCTTGACTCCTCTCTTTCCAAAACCTTTCACATCCAACTGCACCAATTCAACTCCATTATATATCTTGTATAGATCTATTCTTTTCCATCCCCACTGCTACTGCATATTTCCACCACATTATCTCTCACTTAGGCCAGTTTCCCTAGTTGTTTGCCTTGTCTCTAGATTTCCACCCAAGGAAGTCATCCTTTACACCATTGATCAAAATTAAAATCTAATCATATTTCAAATTAGGATAACTTGCAGAGGATTTATTTACAATTTATAATGGTGTGGGGAGGGTGAAGAGGAAGCACAGTGGTAAGCTGGGGCTAATCTCAGAGAAGGAGGAGATGTGGCCACCAAAGGCCTGAAGGAACAAGGGGTGGGACTAGTTACCAGAAGGAGAAAAACTTTAAAATATCCTCACCATGAGAAAGGGGAGATGCAGCAGGCCTCAAGTGATCTTTCAAGGGAGAGAACTGGAAGAGAATAAAGACCTTGTTTTCACTCCTTCCCCAGCTATCTTCTGCTGGGGCTTCCCATTGGCTGAAACCAACCAGAAATCAGAAGGCATGAGAATCTGCTGACTTACGCATACAGGTTTGCCTCTGGGGTAGAACAAGGAAGAGGTGGTGGAGAATGAATAGGGCGGGGAGGACATGGGAGATATTCCCCTCTTTCCGTTTATTAGAAGATTTGGTGGTTTTTCATTTCCTACAAAGTTTGAACTTCTTGGCAAATACACAGGCCCTCCAAGGTCTGGCCCTTACTCTGCCCGCATCATGTGCCAGTCCACCCCAAGGCATCTACAGAGAACCTCTCCTCTTACTGAACTTGCTATCTGTAATGCCTCTCTACTACCCCCAGGTTTGGCAGATCTATCTTCCAAAATCAACTCAATCATCACCAATTCCATAAAAATATTTCCTTATCACATAGACGTAATTGACTACATCCTCCTTTATGATCTTATCATCTTACCTACATATCTCTAATCCAGGGATGTATAGTATTTTACTGTCCTTATTTGCTTATATGTCTATCTTCATAAACTAAACAGGAACCTCTCTGTTAAAAGAGAACCTCTCTGTTAAAAAGGGGGATTTGTTAATCATCTTTTTATTCTCAATGGCCAGTATTTGCAAGTGACACAGTAGGTACTCAATAAATGATCACTGAATGAGGAAGTAAATTTAAACTCCAGCTTAAGCTGAACTTCATTCCTGAAGCTTTCTTTGATAACTTCAGTCCATACAGATCTTCATGATCTTCATTCATATTTATTTCCAGAGTTTAATACTGAATTTATTTCCTACTTATATTTCACCTGTTTTTGTTAGTCCACAAGTGCCTTGAAAACAGGAACCATGCTTTTGTTTTTCTGAGCCTATCCTAGAAACTTACTAAATGCTTGCTTTGAAGAGGAGTTTAGAGCAAGAGAAATACATAGTTTAGAAGTCACAAGCCCAAATACTTATGGGGCCAGGAAAGTCTTGTAAATTAGTAAAATAAGCTGGGTGGAGATGGCTCCCTTATAGTCCAGCACCTGCTGATTCCAGAGGCAGGAAATCTGGATTTTTACACAAATCTTCAAATTTTTAATGATTTTTATGATTGACTCATCCAGCCCAAGTATTACGATGCATTTCTGAGAGAAAGGTGGGGGCAGAAGTGCAATCTGATCAAGAGCTGATAACATCACTGTTCTACCTGATGCTATATGTGAGTGGGTGAATATTGTCAAGCAATATTCAAGAACTATGGGTTGCTCCAGGAGTGGTTCTTCTCTCTTAACCTGAAACCATAAACCTTGAGTAGAAGGCCTTTGTTTATAGCTGTTGGCATAAGTGTTACAAGCAAGGTCATTCAAACCCTACACTATTGATGGTGCTTGGCCTGATATGTATCTAGAGTCCCTTCAACCTAAAAAATGGTAATAAGGGATGTTAGATCCTGCCTGACTTTGAATGCCAGAATGCGTTAAGGATCAGCACTGATAACAAGTTAGAAGAAGGAATCACATGTCAAATAACCTGTTTCTTAAGAAAGAGACCAGACCAGACTTGGAGAACAAAATAGTTTGGAAAAGAAAGAAGAGCCTGACCCTCTGGACTAGAGAGGCATCTCAGAATGATTCCTTATAATTACAGTGTGCTTTCCAGCCTTGAAAGGCTTTCACGTACGCATTACCTCAAGTTCAACTCTTGGAGCTAGATGAGGGTTAGTAGAAATTAACCATGAGGAAACTGAAGCTCACACCTCCTTAGGAGAACAACAGGATGAAGCTGGCTGTGCTTCATCTGATACTAAAAACATATTCAAAGAGCTCTTAGGAAGAAGAGTAAGTTACCATTTATAAATGCAATGAATTTTTCTTCAAGGAGTTTGAAGGGTTATTCAGATTGTTTCATTTAATCTCCCAAATGACCCTGGGAATTAAATTATTAAACTTATATCTTCAATTAAGTGCTACTTAGGATGACAGAAGCATGGAAGGTATGTAACTTCACTGATAATTCACTCTATTTGGTGGAACCAGAAACCAGCCACCTTTTCATAATGTTTGGCATTGTAGCTAATAGCCAGGAAGAAGCACCTGCTTCTATTAAGGTTTAAAAACTTGTATTAAAAATTCATGGCTTCATGTGGTGAGGAACTGATGCAAGCCTCCAGCCAAAAGTTGGTGAGGAATTGAGGCCTCCTGTAAACAGCGAAGAAAGTGAACTTGGAAGTGGATCTTATAGCTCAGTCAAGCTTTCAGATCACCATATCCTCAGCCTCAGAGAGACCTGGAGCCAGAACCACCCAGCTAAGCTTCCTGAATTCCTGACCTGCATGAACTAGGAGATATTAAATCCATGTTGTTTAATCACAAACAAATAAGGCACTAAGTTCGGGGTGATCTGTTATACAGCAAGAGATAAATTAATACAAGGGTTCATATCTGTGAAGATGGTGTGACTTTCCATTTTACTAATCATCTTTAATGATATTCTATAAAGCTTTGTAATTATTTCCATAAAAAATCAAGGTCCCAATACATAAAAGGCAATTTTATGGAGGTAGGATCCTTTTAGAGAAACATAAAATGATCTATTTACTCCAAAAAATTAAGAATAGCAAAAACAAAACTTTCTTTTCATTTGCTGAATCTAAAAATTATGTATTATGAGAAGTTAAGGGAGAAACAAAGGTGAAGGAAAAAAAAAAGGAGCAAGGAAGAAAAAATGGGGAGAAAGGGAGATACGGAAGTAGACATAAAAAAGAATATGGAAAGGACTCAGAAATCCACACAAGAGAAAAGCACTACATATAGAGAAACATGATTTTGATCTAGACCAAGGGAAGGAGGATCACACTAATACAGCCTGACAAAATGTGGGGTGTACACAATACAGACAGACTTCAAAGCTATGTTGTAATTTTACAACTACAGGCAAAAAACAAGGTATACTGGACAGAATCAAATGAAACTGAGGTTTAGGAGTTTTCAATACCATAGGTCTTAAGATACACACTTCTCTTCGATGCCTTATGGAAATAGTTAAAAAGGAAAAAAGAAAGAAAAAACTGCATGTCCAAAATGTGGGGTCGGTGAGGAGAACACTCAAGGATTTTTAACATTCTGCTATTATTTCTCTATTGAAACATGACCCATTCTTGGCTTCTTATTTGCTCCCTTTTCCATAAATCAACAGTAAACTCCCACACACCAGTGGGACCACAGAGGAGAGAAAAGAATACAAGCAGCTGCTCAAGCTGTGGTTTTCATTAGGGGGAAAATGCCTTGATTATAAGACATTTGGTTTTTAACCTTTGTGCCAAGACTGAAGTGATTAAAACTCCAAGTACAGAAACATGAATGGCTTTTTTTTTTAAGTATGATGTAGAGTATACTCAGCATTAGGAGTCCAAATTTTAACATCCATCCTGGCTCAGTGCATTGATGGGGATATGGGAAAGCTAGCAAAGACACAAAATAAAAACACATTGTACAGTTCCTAAATTACATTTCTGAAAAGATTAAGGATACATTTTCACCAAATTCTTTGGCTACAAAAAGCAAGGCAACTCCTTAAGGGTTTGCATTCGATACAAGAACAGAGCTAAGTTATGGCACATCCAGGGGCTGAAACTTTGGTCCCCTGACTCCCCACCTTCTCATGGCTCACCACAGCAACTGTTACTCCTGATTCTAAATGCACTAGCTGATTATCATTTTGTTTCTACATCTTTGCACAGCAGTTAAATGCACAAACTTTGGGAGTTCAAATCCTGGCGTTTCTTCCTACGGTGTACCTTTGGTTAAGTCATAACCTTCCATACCAGTTTGCTTTCTACAGTTTTATTATACAAGGGCAATAATACCACATCATACAGTTATTGGGAGGGTTAGACAGATATAAAGGGTTTCACTCAGTATGTGGCACATGATAAAGACTCAATGAACATTTATATCAAAGAGAGTCAAAGTCATTGTAAAGGAGTATGAGTATGGTGTTATTCTTATTTTCTTACCGGATAAAGAAAGCTGCTAGCTCCCTCTTATAGTAATCCTAGAAAAACTCCTACAGAAGATGTGACATCAAAAAGTATTTAAATTTGACATAAAAAAGTGGCACAGTTAGTAGTTGGGAAGAGGAGAGGAGCGAGAAATACAGAAGGCAGGTGTTTATGCTGAGATTAGGGTGGCACACTGCCACCTGGTTGGAGACTCCAGTTTTGGGAGAGATAGCAAGTGGGAGAAAACAAGTGCCATCTTTTCTATCACAAGTTGCCTACTGAACCCTCCACTCAACTGAAAAGGAATTCCAATTAAAATGTTTTAGACTTAAAATATATTGATTCTAATATATTTGCAACCACGTGGACAGTGGGCAAGAATCCTATACTTACTAGCAATCAGTCAAAGCGGCAGTAAAAACCAAAACTCCAGAAAAATGAAAAGGCCCCCAAATACAGAAAGCTCCTCATTCTTGCCAAATCTTTTTCTTTTACTTAAAAAATGGAGAAACAAATAGGCATGTTGTTGCTGTCCTCTTGCAGCTCCATTTTTGTTAAAGTGTTTAATTACTGAACATGATTTCATATTGTAAATATATAACTGCCCTACTCCAGAACTAGTTAATGGTCTTCCCTTCCACCCTTCACAAAGGAACTTTCTCTTCCTTTGTTTTCTTTTGTCTTTGCTGACAAAACACCCCTGCTTCTGCTCCTTTCTCCCAATACTTCATTTTCATCCAAATGCCTCCAGTTTTATTCA
This sequence comes from Choloepus didactylus, assembly GCF_015220235.1. Lineage (NCBI taxonomy): Eukaryota > Metazoa > Chordata > Mammalia > Pilosa > Megalonychidae > Choloepus > Choloepus didactylus. Next base: position 48,200,313 of record NC_051322.1, on the reverse strand, counting down.
CTGTGGATCGTGCTTATTGAGCATTCTCTAGTGCCTTTCAGGTTTTGACCCTATTCCATGTTAAACAGGCTGCGGTGCAAGCGTAGGACTATGCTCAGTTAAAACATTCCGTTCAACAAGGGCAGTTATGTAAACAGGGCTGCTTCTGGCACAAACGTCTGATGGGATAAACAAGGCTGGAGAAAAAGTACTTTTAGAGAGTAGTGACTTTGTCAGAGAACAGAGATACACTTCAGATAAAAATACTTGTGTTTCTAATGCAAGACCAGACTTTTTATAAACCTAAATCACTGGGAGGAATTTAAAAAGAACAATAATGACTGAACCAGCAACCATAGTTTCTGGTACTGTAGTAAGGAACAAAAATCAACAATTTCATTTTCTGGTTTTGAATTTTTATTTCCTTCAAAATAAAAACCAAAAGCATTTTAAGTGCTGGGGATATCTGAAAGCTAATTTAAGAATTTATTATATTTAATAACCCTCACAGATGCTGAATGGAAATAATGCCATTAAATAAAATACACAGAAAATCAGTAGATTGTATTCATGTCAATGTTGATACGGTGGTTTATCACTGTCTTCATTAATATTTGGTACACAGAGTGGTGAAAATGCAGCATTTAGCCTTGCAAACAAGAGAGGTAATATGAAAATAAGCTAATTTTAGAAAATTCACTATAGTGATAACAGCTCATAATGAAGAAAACAGGTATTAATTAAATCAAATAGGAATTACAAATACTGAATTCCTAGACTGCAGTACTGAAACTGGAGACCAGCTAATACATGTGACCAGGAAAGAATGACTGGGAAAAGTTAATGAGTTAGGGTTTTGTCTACAATTTTACTGTAAAACATAGCGTGTGACTGGGTGACTTAAATTTAATTCACCCTAATAGGAGGCAGTGTGAGTAGAGCCTAGCTTTGGGGCAGGTAGACCTGGGTTTGCATTTCAACCCTTAGTAATTCTGTGACCTCAGGTAAATGACATATCTCTGGGCTTCAGTTTCCTCATCTATAACATGGGAATGATGACGCCTCTTTCATGGGATTCTTGCAAAGATTAAATGAGCTTGTGTATGTACAGTGTGCACCAAAGGGCTGGCCCCAATAATTATGCACCTGAGTCATAATGGTATGATTAGCATTACCTTTTTTTTTTTATCTTCATTTTATTGAGATATATTCACATACCACGCAGTCATACAAAACAAATCGTACTTTCGATTGTTCACAGTACCATTACATAGTTGTACATTCATCACCTAAATCAATCCCTGACACCTTCATTAGCACACACACAGAAATAACAAGAATAATAATTAGAGTGAAAAAGAGCAATTGAAGTAAAAAAGAACACTGGGTACCTTTGTCTGTTTGTTTCCTTCCCCTATTTTTCTACTCATCCACCCATAAACTAGACAAAGTGGAGTGTGGTCCTTATGGCTTTCCCAATCCCATTGTCAACCCTCATAAGCTACATTTTTATACAACTATCTTCGAGATTCATGGGTTCTGGGTTGTAGTTTGATAGTTTCAGGTATCCACCACCAGCTACCCCAATTCTTTAGAACCTAAAAAGGGTTGTCTAAAGTGTGCATAAGAGTGCCCACCAGAGTGACCTCTCGGCTCCTTTTGGAATCTCTCTGCTACTGAAGCTTATTTCATTTCCTTTCACATCCCCCTTTTGGTAAAGAAGATGTTCTCCGTCCCACGATGCCAGGTCTACATTCCTCCCTAGGAGTCATATTCCATGTTGCCAGGGAGATTCACTCCCCTGGGTGTCTGATCCCACGTAGGGGGGAGGGCAGTGATTTCACCTTTCAAGTTGGCTTAGCCAGAGAGAGAGGGCCACATCTGAGCAACAAAGAGGCATTCGGGAGGAGGCTCTTAGGCACAACCATAGGGAGACCTAGCCTCTTCTTTCCAGCAACCGTCTTCCCAAGGGTAAAACCTATGGTAGAGGGCTCAACCCATCAAACCACCAGTCCCCTATGTCTGTGGTCATGTTAGCAACCATCGAGGTGGGGTAGGCGAATACCCCTGCATTCTCAACAGGCTCCTCAAGGGGGCACTACATCTTTTTTTCCTTGTTTTTTTTTTTTTTTTTTTTTTTTTAAAGTACTAGATCACTTTTATTTTATTTTTTTTTAATCATCATTTTATTGAGATATATTCACATACCACGCAGTCATACAAAACAAATTGTACTTTCGATTGTTTACAGTACCATTACATAGTTGTACATTCATCACCTAAATCAATCCCTGACACCTTCATTAGCACACACACAAAAATAACAAGAATAATAATTAGAGTGAAAAAGAGCAATTGAAGTAAAAAAGAACACTGGGTACCTTTGTCTGTTTGTTTCCTTCCCCTACTTTTCTACACATCCATCCATAAACTAGACAAAGTGGAGTTTGGTCCTTATGGCATTCCCAAACCCACTGTCACCCCTCATAAGCTACATTTTTATACAACTGTCTTCGAGATTCATGGGTTCTGGGTTGTAGTTTAATAGTTTCAGGTATCCACCACCAGCTACCCCAATTCTTTAGAACCTAAAAAAGGTTGTCTAAAGTGTGCGTAAGAGTGCCCACCAGAGTGATCTCTCGGCTCGTTTTGGAATCTCTCTGCCACTGAAGCTTATTTCATTTCCTTTCACATCCCCCTTTTGGTCAAGAAGATGTTCTCCATCCCACGATGCCGGGTCTACATTCCTCCCCGGGAGTCATATTCCACGTTGCCAGGGAGATTCACTTCCCTGGGTGTCTGATCCCACGTAGGGGGGAGGGCAGTGATTTCACCTTTCAAGTTGGCTTAGCCAGAGAGAGAGGGCCACATCTGAGCAACAAAGAGGCATTCAGGAGGAGACTCTTAGGCACAAATACAGGGAGGCCTAGCCTCTCCTTTGCAGCAACCGTCTTCCCAAGGGTAAAACTTATGGTAGAGGGCTCAACCCATCAAACCACCAGTCCCCTATGTCTGTGGTCATGTTAGCAACCATGGAGGTGGGGTAGGCAAATACCCCTGCATTCTCCACAGGCTCCTCAAGGGGGCACTACATCTTTTTTTTTTTTTTTCCCTTGTTTGTCTTTTTTCTTTTTTTTTTTTTTTTAACTTTCCCTTCTTTTTTAAATCAACTGTATGAAAAAAAAGTTAAAAAGAAAACAAACATACAATAAAAGAACATTTCAAAGAGACCATAACAAGGGAGTAAGAAAAAGACAACTAACCTAAGATAACTGCTTAACTTCCAACATGTTCCTACTTTACCCCAAGAAAGTTACATAATATAGCAACATTTCAGTGAACTTGTTCCTACTACATCCATCAGAAATTAACAGACCATAGTCATTCCTGGGCATCCCCAGAATGTTAAATAGCTTATCTGTTCTTCTTGGATTATTATTCCCCCTTCCTTAGTTGCTCTTTATTGCTAGTTCCCCTACATTCTACATTATAAATCATTTGTTTTACATTTTTCAAAGTTCACATTAGTGGTAGCATATAATATTTCTCTTTTTGTGCCTGGCTTATTTCGCTCAGCATTATGTCTTCAAGGTTCATCCATGTTGTCATATGTTTCACGAGATTGTTCCTTCTTACTGCCACGTAGTATTCCATCGTGTGTATATACCACATTTTATTTATCCACTCATCTGTTGAAGGACATTTGGGTTGTTTCCATCTCTTGGCAATTGTGAATAATGCTGCTATGAACATTGGCGTGCAGATATCTGTTTGTGTCACTGCTTTCCGATCTTCCGGGTATATACCGAGAAGTGCAATCACTGGATCGAATGGTAACTCTATATTTAGTTTTCTAAGGAACTGCCAGACTGACTTCCAGAGTGGCTGAACCATTATACAGTCCCACCAACAATGAACAAGAGTTCCAATTTCTCCACATCCCCTCCAGCATTTGTAGTTTCCTGTTTGTTTAATGGCAGCCATTCTAATCGGTGTTAGATGGTATCTCATTGTGGTCTTAATTTGCATCTCTCTAATAGCTAGTGAAGCTGAACATTTTTTCATGTGTTTCAGAGAACTGTCTTTTCATATCTTTTGCCCATTTTATAATTGGGCTGTCTGTACTATTGTCATTGAGTTGTAGGATTTCTTTACATATGCAAGATATCAGTCTTTTGTCAAATACATGGTTTCCAAAAATTTTTTCTCATTCAGTTGGCTGCCTCTTTACCTTTTTGAGAAATTCCTTTGAGGTGCAGAAACTTCTAAGCTTGAGGAGTTCCCATTTATCTATTTTCTCTTTTGTTGCTTGTGCTTTGGGTGTAAAGTCTAGGAAGTGGCCGCCTAATACAAGGTCTTGAAGATGTTTTCCTACATTATCTTCTAGGAGTTTTATGGTACTTTCTTTTATATTGAGATCTTTCATCCATTTTGAGTTAATTTTTGTGTAGGGGGTGAGATAGGAGTCCTCTTTCATTCTTTTGGATATGGATATCCAACTCTCCCAGCCCCATTTGTTGAAAAGACCATTATGAATCAGTTCAGTGACTTTGGGGGCCTTATCAAAGATCAGTCGGCCATAGATCTGAGGGTCTGTCTCTGAATTCTCAATTCGATTCCATTGATCTATATGTCTATCTTTGTGCCAGTACCATGCTGTTTTGGCAACTATGGCTTTATAATAAGCTTCAAAGTCAGGGAGTGTAAGTCCTCCCACTTCGTTTTTCTTTTTTAGAGTGTCTTTAGCAATTCGAGGCATCTTCCCTTTCCAGATAAATTTGATAACTAGCTTTTCCAAGTCTGCAAAGTAGGTTGTTGGAATTTTGATTGGGATTGCACTGAATCTGTAGATGAGTTTGGGTAGAATTGACATCTTAATGACATTTAGCCTTCCTATCCATGAACATGGAATATTTTTCCATCTTTTAAGGTCCCCTTCTATTTCTTTTAGTAGAGTTATGTAGTTTTCTTTGTATAGGTCTTTTACATCTTTGGTTAAGTTTATTCCTAGGTACTTGATTTTTTTAGTTGCTATTGAAAATGGTATCTTTTTCTTGAGTGTCTCTTCAGTTTGTTCATTTCTAGCATATACAAACATTACTGACTTATGTGCATTAATCTTGTATTCCGCTACTTTGCTAAATTTGTTTATTAGCTCTAGTAGCTGTATCGTCGATTTCTCAGGGTTTTCTAGATATAAGATCATATCATCTGCAAACAATGACAGTTTTACTTCTTCTTTTCCAATCTGGATGCCTTTTATTTCTTTGTCTTGCCGGATTGCCCTGGCTAGCACTTCCAGCACAATGTTGAATAACAGTGGTGACAGCGGGCATCCTTGTCTTGTTCCTGATCTTAGAGGGAAGGCTTTCAGTCTCTCACCATTGAGTACTATGCTGGCTGTGGGTTTTTCATATATGCTCTTTATCATGTTGAGGAAGTTTCCTTCAATTCCTACCTTTTGAAGTGTTTTTATTAAAAAGGGATGTTGGATTTTGTCAAATGCTTTTTCAGCATCTATTGAGATGATCAATTGATTTTTCCCTTTTGACTTGTTAATGTGTTGTAATACATTGATTGATTTTCTTATGTTGAACCATCCTTGCATGCCTCGAATAAACCCCACTTGGTCATGGTGTATGATTTTTTTAATGTGTCTTTGGATTCAATTTGCAAGTATTTTGTTGAGGATTTTTGCATCTATATTCATTAGGGAGATTGGCCGGTAGTTTTCCTTTTTTGTAGCATCTTTGCCTGCTTTGGGTATTAGATTGATGTTAGCTTCATAAAATGAGTTAGGTAGTGTTCCATTTTCTTCAATGTTATGAAAGAGTTTGAGTAAGATTGGTGTCAGTTCTTTCTGGAAAGTTTGGTAGAATTCCCCTGTGAAGCCATCTGGCCCTGGGCATTTATTTGTGGGAAGATTTTTGATGACTGATTGGATCTCTTTGCTTGTGATGGGTTGGTTGAGGTCTTCTATTTCCTCTCTGGTCAGTCTAGGTTGTTCATATGTTTCCAGGAAATTGTCCATTTCTTCTACATTATCCAGTTTGTTGCCATACAGTTGTTCATAATCTCCTCTTATAATTTTTTTAATTTCTTCAGGATCTGCAGTTATGTCACCTTTTTCATTCATTATTTTGTTTATATGGGTCTTCTCTCTTTTTGATTTTGTCAGTCTAGCTAGGGGCTTGTCAATCTTGTTGATCTTCTCAAAGAACCAACTTTTGGTGATATTTATCCTCTCTATTGTTTTTTTGTTCTCTATGTCATTTATTTCTGCTTTAATCCTTGTTATTTCTTTTCTTCTACTTGGTTTAGGATTGGTTTGCTGTTCATTTTCTAGCTTCTTCAGTTGATCCATTAGTTCTTTGATTTTGGCTCTTTCTTCCTTTTTAATATATGTGTTTAGTGCTATAAATTTCCCCCTTAGCACTGCTTTTGCTGCATCCCATAGGTTTTGGTATGTTGTGTTCTCATTTTCATTCGTCTCTAGTATTTAGCAATTTCTCTTGCTATTTCTTCATTAACCCACTGATTGTTTAGGAGTGTGTTGTTTAACCTCCAGGTATTTGTGAATTTTCTAAGTCTCTGATGGTTATTGTCTTCTAATTGTATTCCATTGTGGTCAGAGAATGTGCTTTGAATAATTTCAATCTTTTTAAATTTATTGAGGCTTGTTTTATGTCCCAGCATATGATCTATTCTGGAGAAAGTTCCGTGAGCACTAGAAAAGTATGTGTATCCTGGTGATTTGGGATGTAATGTCCTGTATATGTCTGTTAAATCTAATTCTTTTATCAGATTGTTTAGGTTTTCAATTTCCTTATTGGTCTTCTGTCTGGTTGATCTATCTATAGGAGAGAGTGATGTGTTGAAGTCTCCCACAATTATTGTGGAAACATCAATTGCTTCCCTTAGTTTTGCCAGTGTTTCTCTCATGTATTTTGTGGCACCTTGATTGGGTGCATAGACATTTACGATTGTTATTTCTTCTTGCTGAATTGCCCCTTTTATTAGTATGTAGTGGCCTTCTTTGTCTCTCAAAACATCCCTGCATTTGAAGTCTATTTTATCTGAGATTAATATTGCTACACTTGCTTTCTTTTGGCTGTAGCTTGCATGAAATATTTTTTTCCATCCTTTCACTTTCAGTTTCTTTGTGTCCCTGTGTCTAAGATGAGTCTCTTGTATGCAACATATTGATGGTTCATTTTTTTTGATCCATTCTGCGAATCTATATCTTTTAATTGGGGAGTTTAATCCATTTACATTCAATGTTATAACCGTGAAGGCATTTCTTGAATCAGCCATCTTATCCTTTGGTTTATGGTTGTCATATTTTTCCCCTCTGTCTATTAATATCCTTTATTGTACCCATACCGAATCTCTTTAGTACTGAACCTTTCTCCAAGTCTCTCTGTCCGTTCTTTGTTTCTCTGTCTGTAGGGCTCCCTTGAGTATCTCCAGTAGGGCATGTCTCTTGTTAGCAAATTCTCTCAGCATTTGTTTGTCTTTGAAAAATTTAAGCTCTCCCTCAAATTTGAAGGAGAGCTTTGCTGGATAAAGTATTCTTGGCTGGAAATTTTTCTCACTCAGAATTTTAAATATATCGTGCCACTGCCTTCTTGCCTCCATGGTGGCTGCTGAGTAGTCACTACTTAGTCTTATGCTGTTTCCTTTGCATGTTGTGAATTGCTTTCCTCTTGCTGCTTTCAGAACTTGCTCCTTGTCTTCTGTGTTTGACAGTGTGATCAGAATATGTCTCGGAGTGGGTTTATTTGGATTTATTCTATTTGGAGTTCTCTGAGCATTTATGATTTGTGTATTTATGTTGTTTAGAAGATTTGGGAAGTTTTCCCCAACAATTTCTTTGAATACTCTTCCTAGACCTTTACCCTTTTCTTCCCCTTCTGGAACACCAATGAGTCTTACATTCGGACGTTTCATATTATCTATCATATCCCTGAGGTCCATTTCGATTTTTTCAATTTTTTTCCCCATTCTTTCTTTTATGCTTCATTTTCCATTCTGTCATCTTCCAGGTCACTGATTCGTTGTTCAACTTCCTCTAGTCTTGTACTATGAATGTCCAGAATCTTTTTAATTTGGTCAACAGTTTCTTTAATTTCCATAATATCATCCATTTTTTTATTTAGTCTTGCAATGTCTTCTTTATGCTCCTATAGGGTCTTCTTGATCTCCTTTCTATCCCGTACTATGGTCTCATTGTTCATCTTTAGTTCTTTGAGTAGCTGCTCTAGGTGCTGTGTCTCTTCTGATCTTTTGATTTGAGTGCTTGGGCTTGGGTTATCCATATCGTCTGGTTTTTTCATATGCTTTATAATTTTCTGTTGTTTTTGGCCTCTTGGCATTTGCTGAACTTGATATGGTTCTTTTAGGATTTGTAGACCAATTGAAGTCCTTATCTCTAATTTATCAGATCTACAGCTTCGTGGAGTACACTTTCTCTAACTAACCAGCAGGTGGCATCCACGAGCCACCTGTTCTCCACAAGCCAGTTCTCCCCTGCTTAGCCTTTTTGGTGAGTGGGGGAGTGAGTCTTGTGGGGTCCAATTGGTGTACCAAGGTTGCGTGTGTAGTTGGTGTTGCCCGCCCTGTATATGGGGTGTGTTTCTGGGCAGTCAGGGAGGGGGGGTGGCTCTAACAATCAAATCTCCCTGGTGATCCTAGAGTTTTAAAGCTGCTGCAATAGTCTAATCCTTCAGTTCAGTCCTGCCACAGTTTGTCTCTGCCACTGACCCACAAGTCCTTGGTATTGGCGTATGGCTCCTGAGACTTGCAAGTGGGCCCCTCTTCCAGGCTGTGCACCCCGGGTCCTCTGTTGAGGGATGACTGTACTATGTCACAGGTGAGTGCCGTCCCCCTAGGGCAGTTCTGGGCTGCTGGGCTGTGTAGGGAGGCTCGCAGTCTGCTGAGATGATGACTGAATGGGGCTTTGTTAATTTACAGTGCTCCGCCTTCCCAACTCTGGGACAATCAGCTGAGGTTGCAGGGAAGGCTAATGTCCACGCCCAGTTTTGTGGTGTGTGCCTGTTATTTGAAACACTTCCGTCACACTGGGTTGTCTGGGGCAGCTCTGGGCTATGGGGCTGGCGATGGGCAGGAGTGTTTCCTGTCCACCAGGATGATGGCTGTGAGCGGACACCCCCCTTTTCTTGGGAAGTTGTGGTGTTTAGTGAATTTTCTCAGCCACTGGATTATTGCCTTTTGTCTCAGAGCTCTCTTAGTTCTGCTCTTGTCTTGACCTGCCGAAATTTCAAGTCTTTGAAGCTTTCTGTATTGGGCTTCTTAGAGTAATTGTTTTAGAAAAAGAAAAAAGGATAAAAAAAAAAAAAAAAAGGGCCCTCCTCAGAGATCTAATGGGCTATTGAAATGCTAAGAGACAAAGCAATTAGGGCCATTAAGGAAAGGTCCACAGGGCAGACAGATCAGCTTTTCTTCGGGATTTGCATATGAGCCTCAGGGCCTGAGCTCTGCCGTTCCCCTTTCTATGTTCACCAGAACTCCAAAAATCCTCCGCTTTTATTTTGGAGTTTTTCGTGTTGTTTTGTCTATGCCTGTCTCCTCTCTGCTGGGCTGGCTGGTCTCAGAATCTCTGGTGTCTGGTCTCAGTCTATCTATGGCTGGAGTTTGGATCAGTAGAATGAGTTTCCAATAAGGGCTGCCACTGCAGTTCTCCCTTCTCCTTCCAGGAGCTGACAGCCCCTCCTCCCACGGAACTGAGCCTGGCAGGGAGGAACGCGGGTCCCCTGGCCGCAAAAACTTACAGATTTCGCTGATCTCAGCAGTTCCACGTTTTCATGAGTGTTGTATGAAGTATGCCCAAAGTCAGATTGCTCTGTGGTGTCCAGTACACGCAGTTCCTGGCTTTCTACCTACTTTCCTGGAGGAGTAACTAAAACATACAGCTCACCAGTCCGCCATCTTGCCCCGCATCCCAGCATTACTTTTTATAATTAATATTCAATAAGAAAATAAAAAATAAGGACTGATTTTTTCTTCCCATTGTAACTATCAGGCAAAATAATATAAAGATTCAAAGAATATTTATTTATTTATTCCTCCGCTCAAGGCAGCGTGCAAAGTGCTAAGGCGATTGATTTTAAGGTACTCGGAAATTACAAGGCAGAAAAGTATTTAGCAGCTTCTGTGCTTCTTTCCGTTTCACTTACATACAAGTTTGATTCTTCCCAATGTCCATCCACTTTCTAAGAGAGGATGATTTAGAGCGGCATGTTTATTTTGCATACCCTACAAATAATTCATAAATCTAAAATGTTTAGATAGCTGATAAACCAAATCCCAAAAGGTAGGATGACAACTAAATTTGTGCTAGTAGATGTGGCCCATGCTCTGAAGGTAGAATAACAATGTCAACCAGTAAAAGATTCTCTGAGCAATTATTCTGCATTTCCATCTGGAGTCCAGCTGAAACTTTTCTGGGACCAGGTTAAGGACATGTTGACATTGTTTTCGAAAGTGTTATTCTTACTTGTCATCTAGGGGCAGCATATTCTTCCAGCCTTCTGGGTCATTTCAACTTGTACAAGCATTTTCAGGGAATCAATGAAGTTAGGGAGGGTTAGGAAAATGGAAAAACTCTTTATATTATATGATAAAGATAACCTTACAAACCAACTGCATAAAGATTTACTGTTTAGTCTTTGGTGATGGGTAAAGTGCTCACTATACGGAGAAACACTAAGAATGAGTCCCCACCTAACTCCACCTAAGGGCAGGGAAGGACTTCTTAGATACAACTTCAGAAACAAAAACAATAAGGCCAAATAATGATTACACTAAAATTAAGGATTTCTGTTCAATGTAGGATACCAAGGGAAAAGCTGACAGGTATCAGAACAGAAAATGTTTTTGCAAAGCCTAAAATGAAAGAAATGGTCAATAAATCCTGCAAATCACCACAAAAAGACATGAACAAAACACCACACTGGGCAAAGAACACAAAGAGGCAATTTACTAGGGAGGCTATCCTAAAGAGTGGCAGGCATGTGACAAGAAGCTGAAGTAAGGAAGTAATGCAAATTAAGAGCTATTATTTTGTAAGTATTAGTCTGCAAAAGTAGAGGTTCCTGGTGTGGGTGAGGAATCCTGTGGGCCTGTGGTGAGGATGAGGCTGGGTAGCCTTTCTGAAGAGCTCTCTAGCACCATCTCATCAAATTAACTCGAAATACCCTCTAAGACCCAGCACAAATATATCCCAAATCAATGTTCACATAGGCCCACCAGGGCATAAGGATGTTCCCTGCAGGATGATGTCTGATGCCCAGCCTTGAAAGACCATACATACACAGTGACAAGAATGAATTTTAAAAACATGGTAGGTCTTTAAAACATAGTGCTGAATGAAAAAAAAAAATATGTATATATATATACAGCATTTAAAACATAATATACAATTTATGTAAATTAAAATATTTGCACATGAAACATTGCACTTTTGCAAAAATGCACCCAAAGATAATATGCACAACAAACATATTTTAAATGTTTGCATAGGGGAGGCTGAGTGGGGGTTGTAATATTAGGATGAAAGGGAATAAAATAAAATCTTCCCCCACACTTACTCTAGAGACTAAACTCTATGACTAATATATTTTTTCCTTTTTTTAATGCAGTTTTATTGAAATATATTCACATACCATACAATCATCCAAACTGTACAACATTCACAGTATCGTCATACAGTTTTGCATCCAACACAATTTTTGAACATTCATTACTCCAAAAAATAAAAATAAAAATAAAATAAAAGTAAAAAAGAACACCCAAAATAGCCCAAATGTCTCCTCACCCCTTTTGACTCATTTGTTCACATGCTGGGTAAAGAGAGCGTGAGCCATGTTTTCACAATCATATGGTCACACCGTATGAGGTATATAGTTAAACGATCATCTTCAAGAATCAAGGATACTGGACTGCAGTTCAAGAGTTTCAGAAATTTCCCTCTAGCTATTCTAATAAAGTAAAAACTAAAAAGGAATGTTTATATAATGCATAAATAACCTCCAGAATGATCTCTTAACTCCATTTAAAATCTCTCAGCCGCTGAAACTTTATTTTGTTTCATTTTTCTTCCTCCTTTTGGTCTGCGAGGCTTTCTCAATCCTATGATGCTGGGTCCAGGCTCATCCCCGGGAGGCACATCCCACATTGCTAGGGAGATTTATCCCCTGGGAGTCATGTCCCATGTAGTGAGGGTAGTGAGTCCACCTGCCAAGTTGGCTTAGAGAGACAGGCCACATTTGAGGAACGAAGAGTTTCTCTGGGGGGTGACACTTAGACAGAATTCTAAGTAGGCTTAGCCTCTCCTTTGCAATAACAAGCTTCATAAGGGCAAACCCCAAGATTGAGGGCTCAGCCTACTAAACTGGTAATCCCAAAAGCTTAGGAGAATATCAGGAATTTCCCGGCTGGTGAAGTTTACTATTTCCACATTTTCTCCCAGTCCCTCAGGGGGGCTTTGCAAATACTCTTTATTCTCTGCCCAAATTACTTTGGGATATATCAGGGCTTCATGCTAAGCTGTACAAACCAACCAGATCTCACCCCCTATTTCAGGTTCCATGTAATTATGGTGCTTGACTTAACTGACCATACAAGTTAAAATATATAGCGTGCTATAGAAAAATATAGATTTTGCACCAAATAAACATCTATTCCTTTGGTCCCAAACAGAAGTCAAAATTTTAAAACACAGTTAATATCATCCTCTACCCTTTAGTCTGATCTGCACCCATCTTAACCGAGTCCATTTTGCTCATATCTCCAATCAAAGTCTGATCTCTTCAGCCTCTTTAACAGTTTAACTAAGAGCTGCCAAACTCTGGCTCTGAGTTCCAGGTGCCACGTAGACCCCCTAAGCTCCAGGGACCAACCAGGTCACACAAAAACAGTGCAGCATCTCAGAATTTAGAAATAACTGTTACAACTCATGAACAGATGTGACTGCTGTAAGAATTTACAATCTAAGAACCTTTATATAAGCCTTCTCCTGATAACCCATACTCTCAGATTCAATTCTCAGAGTCTGTACATTATTGTTAGTCCATATAAGTGAGATATTATGTTTATCTTTTCATTTCTGGCTTATTTCACTCTGCCTACTGTCCTCAAGGTCCATTCACCTAGTTGCATACCTCACAACCTCATTCTTTCTTGCCGGGGCTCAATACTCCATTGTATGTATACACCATAGTTCACCATTCCATTTATCAGTCAATGTACCCTTAGGCCACCTCCATCTGTTGTAAATCATGAATACTGCTGCCACAAACACCAGTGTGCAAATGTCCATTCCTGCTCCCGCTCTCACTTCCTCTAAGTATAAAACCAGTAACAGGGTGGCAGGACCATATGGCAACCCCATACTTATCTTCCTGTGGAACCACCACACTGCCCTCCAGATGGGCTGTGCCATTCTACTTCCCCACCAACAGTGAATAGGTACATCTCTTTCTCCACCTTTTCTCCAGCACTTGTATCCCAATGTTTATTTTTTAAACAGTTTTATTCACATATCATACTAACAAAATCTAAGTAAAAATCAATGATTCCCAGTATAATCACATAGTTTTGCATTTACCACTACAATCCATATGAGGACATTTCCATTTCTTCCACCATGAAAGAGGAAGAAGAGGAAAAAAATGAAGAAAAAAGCAAAGAAGAAAAAATAAAATAAAATACAATGAAAAGGTCATACAACACCACCACCACCAAGAATCCGATACCACTCCCTTATATCCCCCTCTTACAGGCATTCAGCTTTGGTATATTGTCTTTGTTATAATTAATGGTAGCATATTACAATGCTGCTAACTATAGACTCTAGTTTGCATGATTGTACTTTTCCCCTATACCATCCAGTTTTCAACACCTTATAATGTTGACATTCATTTGTTCTCCCGCCTGTAAAAACATTCTTGTATTAGTACACTTAATCACCATTATTGACCACTCTAGGATTCACTAAGTTATACAGTACCAGTCTTTATCCTCTTTCTTTCTGGTATCATACATGCCCCTAGCCTTACTCTTTCACCCATACTCACACTCATCTTTGTTCAGTGTACTTACTACATACTGCTACCATCACACAGTATTGTGTTATCCATCTCTGGATCTATACAATCAATCCTGTTGAACATTCTGTACTCCTTCAGCATCAAAGGCCCGATGTCTAACTTCTTTCTATCTCCTGATAACCTGTGTTCTCAACTTTAACTTTCAAGGTTTGCTCCTTAATGTTAGTTCGTATTAGTGAAACCACACAGTATTTGTCCTTTTGTTTCTGGCTAATTTCACACTATGTAATGTCTATTGTCTACCATTTTGTCTTTTGGGTTTTATAAGTTATATCTTACTTTATTTTTCTGTCTCTCTCTTTTTACCCTTATTGATAGTCTTCATTTCTACACTGTTCTCTGAACCTCTCTCCTGTCTTTTCCTATATGCCTGTAGTGTGTTCTTTAGTATTTCTTGTAGATCAGGTATCTTGTTCACAAATTCTCTCAGTATCTGTTTATCTGAAAATATTTTAACCTCTCCCTCATTTTTGAAGGACAGTTTTGCCAGATACAGAATTCTTGGTTGGCGGCTTTTCTCTTTCAGTATCTGAAATATATTATGCCACTGCCTTCTTGCCTCCATGGTTTCTACTGAGAAAACTGCACATAGTCTTATCGAGTTTCCCTTGTATGTGATGGATCGCTTCGCTCTTGCTGCTTTCAGAATTTTCTCGTTGTCTTGGATATTTGATAAGCTGATTATTAAGTGTCTTGGAGTAGGTCTAAATGGATCTATTCTGTTTTGGGTATGCTGTGCTTCTTGGATCTGTAATTTTATGTCTTTTATAAGAGATGGGAAATTTTCAGTGATTATTTCCTCCATTATTCTTTCTGCCCCTTTCCCCTTCTCTTCTCCTTCTGGGACAGCCATGACACGTATATTCATGCGCTTCATGTTGTCATTTAATTCCCTGAGACCCTGCTCATATTTTTCCATTCTTTTCCCCATCTGTTCTTTTGCATGTAGGATTCCAGATGTCCTGTCCTCCAGTTCATGAATCCTTTCTTCTGTCTCTTCAAATCTGCAATGTTATATGTCTTCATTGGGTTTTTCATATCTTCTACTGTGTATTTCATTCCCATAAGTTCTGCCATTTGTTTTTTTAAGCTTACAAATTCTTCTTTATGGTCACCCAGTGTCTTTACACCCTTCATCTCTTTTGCCACATTTTCCTTCAGCACACTGGTTTCAGAAGATGTGTTTGAACATTTTTAATTAGTTTTCTCAACTCCTGTATCTCATTTGAAGTGTAAGTTTGTTCCTTTGAATGGGCCATACTTTTGTTTTTCCTAGTGTGATTCATAAAATTTTATTGTCTAGCCATCTGGTTTCTTTGATTGCCCCAATCAGATCTTCCCAGACCAGAGGGACCCAGGTCTCAGGAGAGTGTAATCAGTATCTGGTTTCCCTGAGGGTGAGACACAGCAGGTTGTCAAACCTTCCTGTGAGGCCTCTAGACTCTGTTCTTTTCCTATCCTGCCCAGCAGGTGGTGCTTGCCAGCTTGCAGCTCCCCACTGGTATAAAGAGGTGCAGGCCCTTTAATTCCCAGGGGACCCTGTCCTGTACAGGGCCAAGGGTTTCAGAAACCAAGCTTAAGTTGTTTCTGTTCCCCCCACCCCCACCCAAGCCCTGGGATCTGAATTCTCTGAGGAAGGGCAGCCACTTGAGCTGGGCCCCACCCCCCTTTTCTTAGGGAAGAGACACCCTTTAGAGGGTTACCTCTTACACTTAAATTTCTCCTTTGAATCTCCGACTCTCTTAACTCCACCCCTGCCTGGGTCAGGGCTGAAAATTAAAAATGCCTGAGGTGTTCTCTAATGAGCCACTTAGACTGGGAGAAAAAAAAGAAAAAAGAAAGAAATCCTCTTTTCACAGCCAGTCCCCAGCCCCCAGTTTCACCAGTCAACCGGAGCTGGTACCTGGTTCTATGTGACCCTTTTCTTGAGAACACAGCCGTTTTCCAGTATTCTGAGCTCAGCCATCTTGAAAAGCCTGTTATTTATTTGTTTGTTTGTTTATTTATTTTCCCATCACTCCCACCTCCTCTCTGGTGGGAGAGACCTCAGGGTTCCTTTCCTGCTTGCTCCGGGTTTATCTGTGCTTATAGCAAATTTGTTAATTAAAGCTGCAATCAGGGCTTGGGTGAGCTACCTTCCCTTGCTCTTGTAGAGACTGCTTCTTTTTCCCACAGGAAAGTGTTTCAGCTCAGCCTGCCTGCCCAATGTGGGAGGGCTGCCAGCTCCACAGTGTGGGGAGCTTTACTTACAGTTCTATGCTGCAATCTCAGCTGTTCCACCCATTCCAGACCAGTGTACAATGTGTATCAGGTCACTGATGTCCCCCAACAACTGTTCCAGACTATTTACTAGTTGTTCCTGGCTACTTATTGGTTGCTCTAGAGGACTAACTAAATTCCACACCTCCCTATGCCACCATCTTGCCCCTATGACTAATATTTTTAAACACATATTTAATATATCAAGAAGGAAAGGAAATAGGAAAAAGAGGAAAGGAGGAAAAAGGAAAGAGGACAGACGGGAACAACATAATGAGTGTTTTATAGCCAAGTACTGGGGTGGCCAACAAATTATTCTTCCCTGAAACAACTGCTAACTTACAAAACTCTCTTCAAATTTCCAGATAGGTCCTCACAGAGATAAACTCCGCTATAACCACACCCTAACCTTTGAATTTAATGGGAAATACCTCACAACCTAACCAAGCTCTTTAACTCATGGAAAAATCTGTTCCTATTTCCTTTATTTTATCATTTCTACCAAATTGATATCACAAAGAGTTTTGTTTTTTCCTCTTCAATTATTTTATCATTCATTTTGGGGGCAGCAAAGATCTAATATCTCAAGAATATTAAAACAAAACAAAACCCAGAAAGTATGGTGTGGGAGTTATAACTCTTCCTGTGTACTCTAAACTCCACAGCAATAAGAACTTTCTGAGTCATTTCAGAAGTTGTGCAGAATTTAACATTTCCCTACTTATATTACGGACTTTAATTAGAACAAGTGAAATTACTAGCTACATGGAAGCAGGTGAAAATTGGAACAGCTTTCCGCAATTTAACCAAATGTATGTCAAACTATCAAATGTAACACCGTGTCAAAACATGAATGTGGGTAAATCAGTGGACTTCCAATCTCACTAGGGAGGCAAAATATTAATTTATGAATCAAGAAATGGAAAAATAAAGTTAAATTCGAAGGGAGGCGCATGAACTAGCGGTTCTCAAACTTGAGCATGTAGCAAAACCATCTGGAGGGCTTGTTAAAACACAGATCACCAGGCGGGGTTGGGGTGGGTGGGTTGAAACTGCGTATTTAACAAGTTCCTAAATGAAGCTGATGCTGCTGGTCTGAGGACCACACTTTGAGAACTCCTGGTCTACACAATTATAGGAGAGACGGCTCTCAATGGTACTGTTGAGACAAAAAAGAAATTGGGACATCAGAAAGACCCAAAGATGGGTCTTTGGATAATTAGAGAAGGTAGTGGTGGAAGAAAGAGGAGAAAAAAATGGCAGCAGTGAGAATACCCAAGCACAGGTAGAGCTGTGGCTGGGCAAGGCAAGCAGCAAGGGCAGCCTGATGGGTTGTTGAGGGGTAGGAAGACTGAGGAGTTTGGAACTCAATTCTCAAGTGGGAGAGATCTATTAAAATTCTGTGAGCAGAGGACAGACATGAACTAATTGCTGCTGTGGACAGCCCTCCTGTCCACTGGATCTGCACCCTGTCCAGCTCCACCTGTGCTTAAGATCCATTAGAGAAAAAGCCTAGGAGACAGGAGAGCTAAATGCCCCATACCAACCAGAGCTTCTGCTTACCAAACTTATTAGCTTTCATAGCACCAGGCCTTCTTTTTAAAGCAATTATCACAATTTCAGTGAAATAGTAATTGTAAAATTAGTTTTATAAAGCCTCCCAGTCATATATGCAAGCTTCGTGAGAGCTAGGCTATGCTCTATCACTAGTGTGTTACTCAGTGTGCCCCTGTGCAATAAACATTTATTGAATGAATGAGTGCCAGAATGCAGGACTTCAGACCCAAGCTGGTCAGAGCACAATGAACTCCTCCTGCCTCCCACCATCCTTCTCTTTTAAAACCTAGTGCCAAAGCCGACCTAAGCCACACAGTTCTCACTTCTCCCCTGAGCAGAGCCAAATGTGAATGCCAAAGGGAATGCACACCAAAACCAAATCTTACCACTCCAAAAAAGGAAGGAGAGAAGAGGAAGGGAAGGCACTCAAGTCCTCTTTTTAACCACAAAATCCCCAAGGGAGTTGCCTCGACAAGACAACTTGAATTTATAATCCATTTGCCCTTCCTATAATAACGTACAAAGTCAAGTGTAACGTCTAGAAAGGAGGAGGTTTAAAAGCTATGCCCGTTCTTATCCTGTTTGTGGGTAGAACATGGTTGCACCTATTTATCATCTGACAGGATGCTGTGAGGACTGAATGGAACAAGCCTAAAAAAGAATTTAGCACAGCACTTGGCCCTTTCTCAGTGCTTCATAAATGGAATCTACTGTTTAAAAGCTTTTAACGCTGGTCTCCCAAATGTGCCCTGGAAGCCAGCTTCGGCCCTTCCCCAAGAACACTGGCATGAAGGAGAAATATATGCATGACCAACATGGGGTCTAGGACAAGGCTCGAAATAACAGTGCCCCTGAGAAAACAGGCACATCTCGAGTAGGATCCAGCTGAGGGAAGAAAAGATTGATTGATTTTCTTCAGAGAAGTTGAGGCTGAGATATTAAAACAAGAGAGTGGAAATGTAGTTGTGGTAGTCTGAAGCTGTGTATACCCCAGAAAAACATGTTCTTAAATTTAATCCATTCCTGTGGGTGTAAACCCATTGCAAGCAGAACCTTTTGATGAGGTTACTCCAGTTAAGAAGGTGTAGTGCACCTCTATCAGGACAGGTCTTAATACTATCACCGGAGCCCTTTTTAAGTGGATTGAAATTTAGACAGAGAGAGAGAGAACCACAAGAAGCAAGAAGCTGAAATAGAACCTAAAGAGAAGGAAGAGACCAGGAGAGGCCGCCATGTACCTTGCCATGTGACAGAGGAACCAAGGATTGCTGGCAGCCAGTCTTTAGGGAGAAAGCATTGCCTTGATGAGGCCTTGATTTGGACATTTTCCCAGTGTCAAAACCATGAGCGAACAAATTTCCATTGTTTGACCTGACCTGTTTCATGGATTTGCTTAAGTGGCCCAGGAAATGAAAACATTAATCATTAAGCAACTGAATTTCGGAATGGGAGAAGTCAGGATTAAAGAGTCAAATCCCTAGGAGGTAACCATACCACCACAAAAGGCATCTTCTTCATCTGTGTTCCTGTAGGTATGAACCCGTTTATAAATAGGAACTTCTGAAAGATGTTATTTTTAGTTAAGATACGGCCCAACTGAATCAGGGAGAGTCTTAATCTGTATGAATGGAGTCCTTGACAAGCAGATAAACAGAATAAATTTGGACACAGTCAGACAAAGAAGGCCAGAGAGGGGCCAGAAGCCAAAGTCAGGGGAAATGGGAAGAGCAGAGACAAGGAGAGAGATCGCCATGTGACAGTGGGCAGAGACGCAGACCAGGGAACCCCAAGTATTTCGGCAGGTCAGCAACAGAACCCTACAGACTTCGGAGTGAGAGCATGGCCTTGATTTAGGACTTCTATCCTCCAAAGCTGTGAGCTAATAAATGCTTGCTGTTTAAGCCATCCCATTGTGTGGTATTTGTCATAGCAGCCTGGCAAACTAAGACAAAGAATTAGGTTTTCTAGGGAGGTGGAGTGAGAGAGGGGAAGAGAGGGAAAAAAGAAGAAAAGGAGAAAGGGGGAGAGAGAGAATAGACGTTAAGTCTTATGGTCAGATGAACCAAAGAAGACAAAGAAGGAATAAAAATGGAGGGAAGCCAGGAGAGTAGACTGTCAAGGAGAGCAGGAAGAAGCATTTCAAGGACAGTTCTCATTATTGTCCAGTGTTGCAGGAAGTCAAGGAGCAGACATGGAAAAGAGCATGGGTCTCATGATTAGAAGTCATTATGACATTATGCACCAGAAGCCAGGTTTTAAAGTCGGAGAGCCACGTGAGGAGATCAAGGTCCCTACTGGCATTGTTGTGATCAGAATGCCAAGACAGAATTTCATGAGTTCTTGATTAAGTTATGCCACTTCTCAAGCTAGGTACATAAACTTTAATAAAATGCACACCTCACCCACTCTTTTTAATTCAAAAAGAGCCTCCAATATTCCAAGTCTATAGGGTTTCCTGTAAAGAGGTGGCCCATGGCAGTAGATCTCATCCTCTGCATCATTAGCTGCTCCAAATGCTCTTCTTGGGCTGACAATGGTGATTAACCTGTTGTTGTTGATTTTATTATTTTAATTTTGGAAATTATTGCTAGGTGCTCATCATTAGTGCATGTAACGGGAGCAGCAGCAGCTGTGACTAGTTTGGAGCGAAGACTCAGGTCTCTGCACAAGCTGGTATGAGATCTGCAGAGAGACAAGCAAAATCTACTTCTGTTCTAAAAGCATGAAAGCCTAGCCCTGGAGTGCCTGGGCTTGGGAGAATGATTCAGGGTGGGATTCATCACAGATGTGAAGGACCATACTGTGCTTTGAACAGTTAAGAACATTGGGAAATTACAGGCAGAAAGAGGCAAGTGACTGGGGAGAGGTAGAAAGAACAAAAATCCCACATAAACTGTAACTGAGCCAAATACTTCAATTTCCAACCTAATTTTTCCATCAGAAAAATCTCTAAGAGAAGAGAGGGATTTATAGAAGGCTTAGTCAATCAAACCTCTAGGGGTGCAAATTTCTGTGGTGGTTTCTAACATGCAATGAGAAACCTGGTGATATATTTAGACTCCGCTGGGAACAGCTTTGAAACAGGTAACACCCTGAGATGTCAAAATTGTTATTTTTGTGGAAATGAAATCTGCTGTGAAGTCTTTATTTACCAAAACTTCTCACCTTAAAGGAAAAATAAATAGAAAAGTGCAAATACTCTCCAACAGTCATATTTTGGGGGAAGGAGAGTGGAAAAGTGAAAGCAAGATGGTCTTGATATTTTTCTAGCATAATGAAGTGAAAACTCATCGGGCAGGAGACAGTCTTCCCTGAACAGGGTTCCGCCTGGGTGAGAAGGGAGGTAGGGGTGGTAAAAGACGGGGCAGTTCAGAGGGGCATGGGCTGTTCTGACACGGCATAACCTAATATCCATGTTTCTGCTGGTTTTTGGTCTCTTATTGATTTGAACTTGGACAAAAATTAGGAATATACTAATCTTGTTGTCTTCTCTCTTGGGCTGAGGAGGGGAATATGACCCCAATTGACCTATCACTTCTTTGTTCTTTCTCAGTGAAAATTCTGTGATTCTTTCTATTTCCCTCCTTTTGGTAGAAGTGGTTTGAGCAGGAAATGTGTGGGTTCTATCAAGGGAGTTGACAAAAATATCAGAGTCACCTGCAACAGAAGGGTGGCTGATATCACTGTTTTACCAGCTAATGCCTACTTGGACTGGTGAGCTTTTAAGAGCCCTCTTTCCACCCACTCCTTCCTTCCTTCTCAAATATAGCCACCTCCCCTCCCACTGCCAATTTTCAAATCAGCACAATGATTAATGACCCAGGCAAGAACTTAATTTCCTGTCCTGTAGTACAAGGCTGATTTCCAATAAAAGAACTCAAGACAACTATTTCCTCTCCACAGCTTCTAATCTTTTATTCAGTTGTGGGCATTCTTTCCTCTCAGTGTGAAAGCAGAATAAATTTTTGAACCTCCATTTGGTGAATATTCCAAAGAATCACAGAATACTAAAGCTGGAAGGGACCTTAAGTGTAATGTAATTCAACCTCCTCTTTTCTTGCAATTCAAGCAGGAGTTCAGTAGAAGGCTTTAACTCAGACATTTATGTGTGCACATGGTCAAGCTGCAAGCTAAGAGGGTATTACTATTGTTAAAGGACACAGCTTGAGTCCTCACTGGTCTCATTATAGCTGTTACCTTTAATGAAACAGTCTATTAAACCGGGAACTAATCACCATGGGAGAATATTTCTACAATTATGGGCTCAGGCAAAACACAAACAAAACAAGTGTCAGTGAGTGAAATCCCTCAGATTCAACAGCACAATTACCATGTTCAATTACCTCAGGACTCTTTAAATACCCATTGCAGATGTAATGAGTTGTCCTGATTTGAACTACATGTATCCATCTCTTGTATTTGTTTCTCAGAAATGCTTGATAGATAACTCCATTGCTTTCTGTGAAATTAATTCTGACAAGCAGAGGTTTCTAAACAAGATGCTAATGACTGCATAATATAATACCTTCTTTAGATGCATGATTTCCCATAGACAATTCCAATTACAATTCAGGAAATACTATCTGGGTTGATGCCTAAATTATGTGAAATTCACAGAGGATATGCAAATGTAATGAATGAGCTGGGCAGGTGAGTGGGTTAAGGGACAGCACAATGACCACACTAGCCCACTGTAAGCAGTGAGCATGATCACTGGCAGAAAGAGTATTGGACACGAAGTTAAAAGACCCCACTTCCTATCCAGCTCTACTTGTTAGCTGTGTGTCCTTCCACAAGTAATTTAATTCTTCCTAAGCCTTAGTTTCCTTATTTGTAAACACACAATAATTAAGCCCTCCAGGGATGTCATAAAAATCATATTAAATACTACATAAGAAAGCACCAATCACAGTGCCTAAATGATACTGGTACTCTATAACTATGTGTTGATTCTAAATACATTAATTTCCTCATTTTATAGTTTCTTCCTAGTCAAAACAGCTTGACTACCATGAAAAATGTAAATGCCAGGATTTACAGCATGTCATATTAAACTTAACACACAGTGAAAATGGGATCCAAAAAATCAAATGTGCATTGGCCCTGACCTAGTTCCCATTCAAATACTCTGATGGATAAAAATCAAATATAGTTGATAAAAATAATGGCTGTACCACTTAATCATATCAATCTGAACAGTGTAATGAGATGCAGCTTGAAGACTAGAAAAAGCATGGGTTTCAAACCAGATGAGCTCCATGCATGCACCAGATTCCTCAAACTCACCTTCCTCATCTATAAAATAAGAACCCTATCAACATCTTTATAAGTTGTTATGAAGATTAAAAAATACTGGCAGATGTATCTAAAACAGCTAGCAATAATACCTGACTCAAAGTAGGTGACCGGTAAACGGCAATTACTAAAAATATACAGTTCATAGTAACGACATCAATTTTTGTACCTACCACACAGATTTATTAGGAAAATCCAATGAGACAATCTAGGGGGAAGCCCTTTCAAAATCTGTAACACATTAGACCATCAGTGTCTCTATATTCAGGGCAAAACTATGTTGTATTTTGGTAATGTCTGTGAAGTTAATCCCTGGAAAGCATATGTTTTATTTTTAATGGTGTGATTTTAGCTCCAAAAAGTTCAAAAAGGTGACCGAATTGGGACTAACAAAGCCATATGCAATTGCCTTGTGGAGGACCAAAGGGACCTTTGGTCAAAAACTTAAAACTTCATCCATATAAACCAAGGCAGATGAGACTATCTGACACACATAGGAAAAAAGTTTTTGACTAGTTACAATATATACACAAATATGGTCACTCAAGGCACATTTTGGAACATAACAATTCAGTATCTGGGGTGCAAGCTTGAATGAGAAAACAGAGGCATAGTCTGCAGCCCAGTGTGCTATTATGAGCTTATCCACTTAAGAGTGAGATTGCTGATTGAGGCTTATTGCATCCTATCTACATTAGTCACAGGAAAAAAGGACCAGCTACATTTTCATGACCCTTGTGAACTACATAATCTAAGGTACAACATTAAAATATTAAAACTAAAATCTTCGAAACACTTAATATAATAATGAATAGGAATCTGAATCTTCAAAATGGCCAAGAGTTAGAGGGCCAGAAGATAATTCCAAGGACTACAGAATGTCTTAGAAAGACATTATTTTCTATTGAAAACTCAATTTGTGCTCCAAGACTTCCCAGCCTAAAATTAGTGGGTGGTTTGCTCAATCATCACCCAGAAAACCCAACCAGTCTGCCACTCGTAACTTGGAAGGCATTTTTGCCCAAGCTGGCTCTCAAAGAGACCGTATTTTGAACTTTCTTGGTTGAATGCAAAGCACATTAGCTAACTAACCAAACAAACTGGAAGGAGGCATACCACAATACCCAAACCTGGCAAGCACCATGACTGTAAAAACACTCAACTGCTGTGGGACACTGGGTGAGCCAGAGACAGTGAAGAAGGTGGTTTCTTTAAAGCTTCAATACTTATTCATCCACAAATATAGTCACCAAAAATGCAGAACTAGAAAGGAAGGGACTCAAAACCTAAACGCCTTTTAATTCCAAGTAGCCTGAAATACTCACAACCCCAAAGGGATCAAGTAAGGCATTATAATGTGGTAATTTTTTTTTTTTTTTTCCTATCCTGAATTCAGGTAGACCTACTATAAATATTTTCTCTCTCCCATGTGCATGCCCATTAACTCTCTCTGCTCATTTTTCCTTTAGAAATAAGGTATTAGGGGTAGGGAGGGCGTGGTGAGAGAAGGCCTCAATTTAAAGTAAGATCCAGGTTCAATTCCCAGCTACTTACTGGCCAATAGTTTGATATGGAACCTAATGTTGCCTAGCCTTAGTTTCCTCATCCGTAAAATGGAAAAGAATCATAAAATGCCAATTTTTGAGTATAAATACCTGTGCTTTGCTTTTGAATGGTAATGCAAATTGCAAAACAACAAAGAAACCATGATGCTTCAATACCTCTAAAGCAACAGCAAAAGCCCCTGGTTCTTCAAGGCTCCCCAAATATTGGACATTTGGGGGACCTGACATTTAAGCACCAGATGGTCAGACTAAAATCTGAGCCTTACCCAGAGGCCATCTTATAGACCTGCAGCCTTCCAAAGCTTTCCCGGACCAGGCTAGAAACATAGGCAAAGTCAGTTTACTGGGTTTCACACCTTTATTTTCTTTAAACATTAAACCATGAAAATTTATTTCATATTGTTATTTGCTTCCAATGGAATTGCTGACATGCATGGTAGTTCTACAGCCCGCTGACAAATGACTGAAGGAACATTTCTTGCATATGCATGAGTAAAACATTGTTGTAGCCCTGTAGGAAGATCTCTGAGGACAGAAACGACATTTTTGTATACATTATTACCTTTCCTGCAGGCCTCTAAGGAATCTTTTGGGGCAAATAAAACTAACATAGGTATAAAATACGTATAGCCAAAATCAGTATTTTCTAAGGTATGCAACTGTATAGCTTAGACAAAACTTGCAGAAGCATTACAATCACTCTGGACTGAATTTTCTTTATAGAATAAGATGTGCTCAAGCTGGGCCTAGGGAAGGATTCCTGCCTGGACCACCTCATCTGCACCTGCAGCACCCGACATCTTAAACCTATTTGAATCTCTCAAAGCTCTCTCTCTAGCGCAGACCTCCTTAAGCCCCCACTAGGCAATTCCTCTCAGGTGCCTCAGAAGCATCCAACAAAATCAAATCACACATCATAATGTCTCCCTAAATCTGATCTTTAGCCCCTGTTTCTTAACTCCCCAACCGAAAGTCCAGGCAATAATGCCAACTAGAAGCCCGGAAGTCATCTTCATTATCACTGCAGCACTCCCCATCTACTCAGTCATTTCCATCCAATTATTTCTCCAATCTGTTCCTTATGCTCTATCCCTGCTATCTATCTGCTGCTTAAATTCTGGCCCTTGACAATTTTCTTCTCTAAACTGGACCACAGCCTGGCCCTATACTCCACCTGCCCACCACACTGGTGTTGGAGTGACAGCTCTGAAATGAAACCTAATCCTGTAATCATGCCCCTGGCTACGATCCTTCAACAGCTCTCCAAAGATGTCTGGATATATTTCAAATCCTTGGCAGACATTATTCTTCTAAATGCAGCCACCACCTTCCTCTCCCAGGGCCACTTCTTCCATGTCCTCAGAGAGCCCAAGTTCTCTCTTCTCTGCCTTTGCTCTCAGTTCTGGTGGAACACCCCTTCCTTTCTCAGTTTGGCAAACTGCTGTGTTAGGCACTGTGTCTGTGTGTGAATCGATGCAGTCTTGGCCTCTTAGAGGCTCTAGTCAAGAGCTGGGAGGTGCTGGGTATCAGCTAGTAGAGTCATCCAAGGAAATATGTAATGTGACTCAAGGAAATATGTAATTACAACTGGGATACATGCTCTAAGGGGCCCAGGGAAGGATCCACTGAGGAAGTAACTTTGACCTGAGACCTGAAAGATGAGCAGAGGTCAGGCAAAACTGCTGCAGGAAACTGAGAGAAGGCTGGCGTGGTGGGGGTGCGTGAGAGGGAAGGAAGGAAAGCAGCACTAGCTGAAGGTGCTTATAGGCAGGGGCCCATCACACACAGAGCCTTGCAGGCAGTGACGAGAACTCCCCCAGATAGCCCTGGACCTCTCTGTTCCTTTTTCTATAAAATTTTATGTTAAACTTTACAAAACACTGTAAAAGTAAAGCTTGCTTATTATAGTGAATCAACAACAAAGAAGAAAACAACAATAGCAGCAAAGGTTTCCTGTGCATTAAGTACTTTCTAAGTGCTTTCCTGCTATTGCTATCCATCCTCTGTGGTTAGGAAAGTGAGGTGCAAAGTTTCTGTTTAAGTAATCTGTCCATGGCCAGAGAGATACCATGTGGCCAAGCAGATATGGACCCAAGTGATCTGATCCTGGAGTCTGTTCCTAGCCACTGCGCTGAGCCCTCCATCACGGCTTCCAACCCCATCTCTTTAAGACTATGTAAAGTGCTTTACACACCCTTGAATAGGTTTCTCTGTGCTCAAATATGTAAAAACTGAGCAAGACAACCAATATATATTTGAACTTTTTTTCCTCCGTAAGAGAAATGTTGATATTTATCTTTAGAGCAATGGGAAGCTACTTGAGTTTTATTGTTTTTTAACATGGCAGTAATGTGTTCAGATTTGTTTTAAAAAAGATTTTCTCCCTCTAGCTACAGGTGGACAATAGGGTGGGGGTGAAGGACAGGGGGACGGGGAGTAGAGATGAGGAGATGCCTGGTGAACTGTGAGGAGCCTGATTAATCAGTTCTCTATGTTAGAGAAGACGGAAGTGCAGGCTGAGAGAGCTGGAGTGGTGTGGGGAGGAGTGAATGGTTCCAGAACTCTGCAGAGGATCACATCACTAAGAAATGGTAATAAAATACATGTACTGGGGAGAGGGGGCAAGACGGCAGCATAGAGAGGACTGGAATTTAGCTAGTCCCCTGGAACAACTAATAAACAATCTGGAACAACTAATAAACAATCAGGAACAACTAGCAAAAATCTGGAATAACTGCTGGGGGACAAACATGACTGTCCACACATTGTACACCAACCTGGATTGGGAGGAATGCCTGAGATCTCAGTATAAAATCTGTAAGTAAAAACTGCAGAACTGTGCCAGGAGCTCCCTCCCCCCATGGCAGGCGGAGCTGCAAAACCTTGCTGTGGTAGAAAGCAGCACTCTCCGAGCAAGCAAATATAGCTCAACCAAGCTCCAACTGGGGTTTCAGTTGACAAATGCAGACTGCTGAATACATGCTACATACAAACCCCCAACAAGCAGACAGAGGCTTTTAGTGACAACTGACTTTAAAGAACCAGAAGACTCAACTGTCCCAGAAGACCAGGTGTTACTTCTGGCTGACAAGTGAAACGGGGGTGGTGGTGGGGTGGTCATGGACTGGCTCTAAAAGGAGTCTTTCTGTCCCTTTTTCTCTCTTTCAACCCGAGGGGCTCAGCAGAGAGAGCCTCAGCCATTTTCAGTTCACAGCGCTCTGACCCAGACAGGGGTAGAGATAACAGAGTCAGAGAGACAACAATTCAAATGCAGATGATAACTCCTTACGGGGTGTATCTTCCCTAAGAGTAAGGAGGTGGGGCCCAGCTTTCCCTTCAGAACCAGATCCCAGAGCCTGGGGGAAAACAGCCAAAACAGAAACTAAAGAGGCCACACCTCTCTACACCAGTAACAGGCTGACAGGCACCACCTGCTGGACAAGTTAGGAAAAGCACAGCAGCTAGAGACCTCACAGGAAAGTCTGTAAATCTCTAAGACACACCCACAGGGAGACTTGAAACTGAATATAACCCCACTCTGAGATCTGAACCCATTCTGGTCTGGGAAAATCTGATTGGGGTAACCAAAGAAACCAGATGCCCAGACAATAGAAATCTACAATCTACTCTAGAAAAAACAAAGATATGGCCCAGTCAAAGGAACAAACTTACAACTCAATGAAGATACAACTGAGATATGGTTTCACTTTCATGTTGCTAAATCAAAACAAAAACCAAATCAGTGAGTTCAGGGAAGATATGGCAAAAGAGATGAAGGTGATAAAGAAAACACTGGGCAAACATAAGATAGAAATTGAAAGTTTGAAAAAACAACTGGCAGAATCTATGGAAATGAAAGGCACAACACAAGAAATGAAGAACACAATGGAGACATACAATAGCAGATCTCAAGAAGCAGAAGAAAACACTCAGAAACTGGAGAACAAGACACCTGAAATCCTACACACAAAAGAACAGATAGGGAAAAGAATGGAAAAATATGAGCAATGTCTCAGGGAAGTGAATGACAACATGAAACGCATGAATACACGTGACATGGGGGTTCCCAGAAGAAGAAGAGAAGGGAAAGGAGGCAGAAGCAATAATAAAGGAAATGACCAATGAAAATTTCCCATCTCTTATGAAAGACATAAAATTACAGACACAAGAAGCGCAGCATACCCCAAACAGAATAGATCTGAATAGACCTACGCCAAGACACTTAATAACCAGATTATCAAACGTCAAAGACAAAGAGAGAATCCTGAAAGCAGCAAGAGAAAAGCAATCCATTACAAACAAAGGAAGCCTGATAAGACGATGTGTGGATTTCTCAATAGAAACCCTGGAGGCATAAAAGAAAGTGGGATGATATATTTAAGACACTGAAGGAGAAAAACCGCCAACCAAGAATCCTATACCCAGCAAAACTGTCCTTCAAATATGAAGAAGAGTTTAAAATATTCTCAGACAGATAATGAGAGAGTTTGTAAACAAGATACCTGTGCTATAGGAAATACTAAAGGGAGCACTACAGACAGGAAAAGACAGGAGTGAGAGGTTTGGAACACAATTTTGGGTGATGGTAGCACAGCAATGTAAGTACACTGAACAAAGATGACTGTTAGTATGGTTGAAAGAGGGCAGTTAGGAGCATACAGGACAGCAGAAGAGGAAAGATAAAGACTGGGACTGTATAACTCAGTGAAACCTAGAGTGCTTAACAATTGTGATAAAATGTACAAATATGTTTTTACATGAGGGAGAACAAATGAATGTCAACCTTGCAAGATGTGAAAAATAGGGTGGTACTGGGGAAAAATTACAGTCAATGCAAACTGGAGACTATAGTTAACAAAAACATTGTATTATGCTTCCTTTAATGTAACAAAGGCAACATACCAAAGCTAGATGCCTATAAGAGGGGGACATAAGGGAGGGGTATGGGACTCTTGGCATTGGTGATGTTGTCTCTTTTATTCTACTTTAGGTTAATTCTTTTTTTCTTTCTTTTTCTTTTTCTTTTGTCTCTCTACCTTCTTTGACTCTTCCTCCTTCTTTGTGGAAGAAGTGGAAATGTCCTTATATAGATAGTGGTGATGGTGGTGAATACATAAATATATGACTATACAGGGAACCATCTGTTGTTTACTTAGGATGGAAAGTATGGTGGGTGAACAAAACCATCTTAAAAAACACCGGGTTGATGAAGAAATTTTGAGGGCACTACACTGAGTGAAATAAGTCAGACATATAAGGACAAATATTGCATGGTTTCACTGATATGAACTAATTTTAATATGTAAACTCATAGACATGAAATATAAGTTAACAGGATATAGAACAAGGCTAAAGAATGGGGAGCGGCTGCTTATTATGAGCAGAATGTTCAACTAGGTTGAACTGAAATGTTTGGGAATGGACAGAGGTGATGGTAACATGTTACTGTGAGAATAACTAACAGTGCTGAATGGTGTGTGAATGTGGTAGAAAGGGGAAGCTTAGAGTCATGTGCGTCACCAGAAGGAAAGTTGGAGGTTAAAAGATGGGAATATATAAAACAGTGAATTTTCTGGTGGACAATGTCCATGATTAATTGTACAAATATTAGAATTCTCTTTCATGAACTAGAACAAATGGATGACACTATAACTAGAAGTTAGTAATAGAAGGATATATAGGGAAACAATATATCTATTGCAAACTATGTACTACAGTTAGTAGTATTTTAACATTCTTTCATCAACAGTAAGAAATGTACTATACCAATACTATGAGTCAACGATGGAGGAGGGGGTGTGGTTAGGGGTATGGGAGGATTTGAGTTCTCTTTTTTTTATTTCTTTTCTAGAGTAATGAAAATGTTCTAAAAATTAATAAATAAATAACTGTTGATGGATGCACAGCTATATGATGGTACCATGGGCAACTGATCGTGCACTTTGGACCTTCGTATAACTGTATGGTATGTGAACAATCTCAATAAAATTAAATTTAAAAAATACATATACTGGGAGGGAGAGTGTCCTGTTAAGGATGATGCTATCAGCTGGGTGGATGACAGCAGCGAGATGAGGAACACCGATTTTGGGAGGCAGCAGAGATATAGTCTGCTTCAGCTAATTAGGGTTGGAATGGCCTTTGAGACCTGGAATTATAATTATTACCAGTTACTGAGAGCTACTATGCCCCAGGCATTGCATAAGCACAGGTCTCTAACCACCCCAAAGGCCTTTTTGAGGCCGACCCTATCATTATCTCCATTTTACAGATGAGGAAAATGAGGCTCAGAGGTTTAGCAACTTTCCTGAGCTCTCACTGCTAAAGGGTCCCAGGGCTTCTTATCAGCTTCTTCCACCTTTCATCCTTTCTTTCTCCTGGGTTATTTCACTAGCCTCCAAAATGGTCATCTGCACTCTGTGGGTGGATGTTCTTTCTAGGAAGCTCCCCTGGTCATGTCACTCCTGACCCTGACCCTTCAAAGGCTCCGCCTGCCCCCATTTTGGCATGGCACTCAGAACCTTTTGTGTCCTGGGCTCTGCTGACCTCTCCTGGTTTCACAGCAATGCTGAAAAACATGTACCTCCCAGAACAAGTGGTCTCTCTCCTGAGCCTGTGACACCCTCCCGCCACTTGTCCACTTACTAAACACTGAAGCTCATAGCAGACCCTACACCCCTAAGAACAGAGGGCTGTCTCTCAAGCATCTGAAAATATGCCCCACCCTATTTCACTGTAGCAATTACTCCATCAGAATTTTTGTCTGATTGCCTCTCCAAGAGACTGCAAGTTCCTTGAGGGCAATACATATTAAATATTAATTGAAAGGAAGAATAAATAATTGAATAATATGCACTTGAGAATGTCTGTTGAATAAATGAAGGGGGGACATGCTGCATGAGCAAACGCTCAGCAGACTCTGTAGCAAATAAAGTAGATTTCCACCTTTTATTTGACAATACCTGCCAAGTCTCTCCATCTGCATTTTCCTTTACTCCAACTAAATATTTTTTCATGCTTCCTTCTTATTTCTGGAACACTTTTTCCCTAAATTCACCCAGAAAGAAATACTTTTCCCCCTTATTCAAATTTTCACCAAAGGCTGACTTCTTTAAGTGACTAAATCTGCAATTCTGTGTAATTTGGGTTCATGTTGTCAACCGTAAGATTCGAAGATGACCAGGAGGTATCAATTGCATTCCCACCTCTCTGCCCATCCTTGCTCTCCCTTCAACAATTTGGAGCCTGTGCTCTTAGAATATAAGCACACTCCTCAAGGACTGTGATAAAATGCCTTGAAAAATCCTGTATTCAATGGACAGGCACAAGGAATACTTGCTGATGAGCACAGGCCTTGCTATTTCCAAAAATTAACTCACCTGCAAACAGGTAGGAGGTGTGGTTATTATGACACAGATTGCAGTAATAGTGGGAACAAAACTGTATACGGAGAATAACTGAAAGATAGAGTATATGGAAGATATGGAAGTATCTGGAACGTAACTGAATTTCTGCCCGACACACAAAAAACAGATGGCATAAGACAAAAGTGGGTAGTTGTCACAGATGTGGGCATAGACACTTAAGTCTGACAGATAATATTTAGTAACACTGAACTCATGTATTGAATTTTCACTACAACAGAGATGAAACAAAGTATTCAAGCAACTTTGCTTTAAACAGAAAAAACAACCCAGTAATTCCACTCCTAGGTATATGCCCCAAAGCACTGAAAATGGGTGTTCAAACAAAAACTTGTACATGAATGTTCATAACAGCACCATTCACAATAGCCAAAAGGTGGAAACAACCCAAATGTCTATCAACTGATGAATGGATAAACAAAATGTATAACCATACAGCGTAATATTATTCAGCCATAAAAATGAATGAAGTTCTGACACATGCTACAGCCTAGATGAACCTCAAAAATACTATGCTAATTGAAATAAGCCAGGCACATACTGTATGATTCTATTTATATAAAATATCCAGATAGATAAATTCACAGATAGAAAGTAGATTAGTGTTTGCCAGGGGCTCAGGAAGTGGGCAATGAGGATTGTCTCCTAAGTGGGTATAGGGTTTCCTTTTGGGGTGATGAAAATGGTTTAGAACCTGATGGAGGTGATGGTTGCACATCACTGTGATTGTACTAACTGCCACTGAACTGTATAATTTAAAATGGCTAGTTTTAGCTCAATAAAAAAGAAATATTGCATATGGTGATATCACAAGTTGTAACTAGATCCCAAAAGGGACCTAGAATCTGCTCATAATGGTATTAATGTAAATCCTACCATTTGAGGAGTAGGTGAGAAAAAGGAAGAAAACTAATATTGCTGAGTGCCTACAATGTGCCCGGTGCTCTAATTTCTCTTCATCACAAACCACTTGGTAGATACTATTATCCCCAATCTGTAGATGAGGTAGTTTGAGCTCAAACCAGGATAACTTTTTGCTCCAAGCCTCATAGCTGGAAAGAACTGGCCCAGATGACTGACCCAGTCATGTCTCTGGGAGACATTCCACTTAGTAAAAACAGATTTTCTCAATCGCAATATCCCCAAATGTCTCAAACCAAAACTGGAAAGTCATTGCTGAATTTTCTGCTACCCAACCCCTACCTTTCAGAAGGTACATGATCTAGAAAAAGTGAGAAGCTGGCAAAAAATGAAACGAACGGGAGGGTGGATAGGTGGATAAGGAGCCCCATTACAAGAGTCACCAGGTGATTTCAGAAAAGCCACCAGGGCACTTTTAAACCAAACTAGTTAAAAGACAACAAAACAAAACCTTTCCTTCACATACTCAAGCTCATATATAGCAAATTAGTATATACTTTAGAATAACTTATTACTATCTACTCAACATACATCTGCATCAATGTCAGGGAGTTATGGGGGGCATCTTTCGTACTGTCTAGCTCTACCCGAGAGTTAGAATGCGAGTCACTCCCCGGAAGCCCGCTGGGGGCAGCAGCCCAGGATCCTCACAGGAAGCGTCCCCTCCCAATGCCCGAACACTGAGAAGCTGCTGCCTGGTTCCCCTCCATCCCAAACACTGGGGCAGATTTTCTCCAATCCCAGCCTGGTCACACTTCACACCGTCCCCCGCTTTATTTCTGCCTTGGCCCAGATCTCCGGGGGCCTGTCTGCTCCCTGCTCTAGTCTCCCATTCTACCCCAATGAAGTCTTGGAAATGCCCACTTTAACTGGTATTAATATCCACCTCCACATTATATTCAGACTGTGCTACCTCCCCCTTCCTACCCCCAATGCCCACCTGTCAGTCCTGTTTCTTTTGGACTTGATCTCTGTTTGGACACTGATACGCACTGGACATGGAGGAACTGGCTGCATTCTTCTTTAAGCTTGGTTCTGCACTGCTGGCCTCTTCCCCAAATTTAGCAGCTTTGAAAGTTTCTTGCATTTGGGGCTACCACTGACCAGCAGGTTCATCCCCTCTAAGTCTTGGCAGTGCATACCCAAATACTGGTGTGGATAAATGGGGCATGTGAAAGAAACTCAAGATAACGCACTGATGTTCAGATTTTTAAGGTTTAAAACAGATTACAAACATGGAAATTATCAACAACTGTGTCTAATCATGCTAAATGGGGAAAAAGTAACTGCTCACTATACTGAGGAAACTGCAATTTATCATTTCTAGAAATACCTAATTATTTGGATAATTTTTTGGAAATTAAATTATACTGGCAAAAATTGAGCTTAAAGATTTCCAATACATTGTGCCTAAGAGTCTCCTCCTGAATGCCTCTTTGTTGCTCAGATGTGGCCCTCTCTCTCTGGCTAAGCCAACTTGAAAGGTGAAATCACTGCCCTCCCCCCTACGTGGGATCAGACACCCAGGGAAGTGAATCTCCCTGGCAACGTGGAATATGACTCCCGGGGAGGAATGTAGACCCGGCATCGTGGGATGGAGAACATCTTCTTGACCAAAAGGGGGATGTGAAAGGAAATGAAATAAGCTTCAGTGGCAGAGAGATTCCAAAACCAGCCGACAGATCACTCTGGTGGGCACTCTTACGCACACTTTAGACAACCTTTTTTAGGTTCTAAAGAATTGGGGTAGCTGGTGGTGGATACCTGGAACTATCAAACTACAACCCAGAACCCATGAATCTCGAAGACAGTTGTATAAAAATGTAGCTTATGAGGGGTGACAGTGGGATTGGGAATGCCATAAGGACCAAACTCCACTTTGTCTAGTTTATGGATGGATGTGTAGAAAAGTAGGGGAAGGAAACAAACAGACAAAGGTACCCAGTGTTCTTTTTTACTTCAATTGCTCTTTTTCACTCTAATTATTATTCTTGTTATTTTTGTGTGTGTGCTAATGAAGGTGTCAGGGATTGATTTAGGTGATGAATGTACAACTATGTAATGGTACTGTAAACAATCGAAAATACAATTTGTTTTGTATGACTGCGTGGTATGTGAATATATCTCAATAAAATGATGATAAAAAAAAAAAAAAAAAGATTTCCAATACAAAATCCTAACCACTTTCAAAATAAAACACTAACAAGTGATAAAATATAGGCATATATTTCTATGAAAATTTGTCATAAAAAAGTGACAGGACAGAAAGTGATGAACAGTATATAATAAAATAGTCTATAAACAAACTAGAGAAGTAAAATATAATAGCATTTCAAATATAAGAGTACAGTTAACTCATGACTACCCAGGGGACAGATTAACCTGAAAGCCATGACATTAGTGAAAAGCTTAAAATGACCAAAAGTTGTGAAAATGTCTATGTAGTAGAAGACATTTTTTGGGAACCAGTATTACCACCACAGCACAGGAAATCTCTCCTTCATCAATCATCTTTCACCTAATTAAACTGTTGGAATCTAAGCCCAAACTAAAATTTGGCAAAAATTTTAATTGTTAATTAGAAATACCATTCAATAATAAAACTAGCAGAATAAAGAATTTATGATATAAACAAGATAATGGACAAATTAATTCCATTTAAATCTTCACTGGGTTCTTCAAGTGGATAAAAAAATAGGAAAACCTTTTAAGAAGTCCTGTCACTATAACCTGGATTAGGCAATGCTGATTTAGTTAAACTAGCAATGAGCATAAGAAATGCCACTACCTGCTTCCATGTGCCATTACTGCCTGGATTTCAAGGTCAAGATGCCCTCTAATGGAGGTTCCATCAACTTGGTGGTATGAATCCCAGTCAGAAATTTATCACTTTTCATCCTGACAGTCAAATTAGTGCTAGCTTGGGCACATTTAACCAGAAACTGGCATTTCTTGATCTGCCAAAAGCAGATCACTTATAGATGTACTTTCCTCTAAGATTACATTGTCTATTTTATACTATACTCTAGGCTGGTTTTATTTTAACTCTAACTTGAGTTAAAGTATGAGAGTCCCCAAATAAATTGCCATGTTTATCAAGAGTTGACAACAATAACAAAATCAACAAATTACTTAATTACAATTGAAACTGAAAAAGGAGTCAAATACACACAGTTTTAATTAACTCGTTTTTTTAAAATCAACTATATAAAAAATTAAAAAAAATCAGATAAACATACAATAAAAAAACATTTCAAACAGACCATAACAAGGGAGTAAGAAAAAGACAACTAACCTAAAATAACTTCTTTACTTCCGACATCTTCCTACCCTACCCCAAGAAAGTAACTTAATATAGCAACATTTCTGTGAACTTGTTTCTACTATACCCATTAGAAATTAACAGACCATAGTCATTCCTGGGCATTCCCAGAATGTTAAATTTACCCACAATAGCTTATCTGTTCTTATTGGATTCTCGTTCCCCCTTCCTTAATTGTTCTCTATCACTAGTTCTCCTACATTCTACATTATAAACCATTTGTTTTACATTTTTCAAAGTTCACATTAGTGGTAGCATATAATATTTCTCTTTTTGTGCCTGGCTTATTTCGCTCAGCATTACGTCTTCAACGTTCATCCATGTTGTCATATGTTTCACGACATCGTTCCTTCTTACTGCCGTGTAGTATTCCATCGTGTGTATATACCACATTTTATTTATCCACTCATCTGTTGAAGGACATTTGGGTTGTTTCCATCTCTTGGCAATTGTGAATAATGCTGCTATGAACATTGGCGTGCAGATATCTGTTCATGTCACTGCTTTCAGATCTTCCGGGTATACACCGAGCAGCGCAATCACTGGGAAGGGTAACTCTATATCTAGTTTTCTAAGGAACTGCCAGACTGACTTCCAGAGTGACTGAACCATTATCAGTCCTACCAACAATGAAGAAGAGTTCCGATTTCTCCACATCCCCTCCAGCATTTCTAGTTTCCTGTTTGTTTAATGGCAGCCATTCTAATCGGTGTGAGATGGTATCTCATTGTGGTCTTAATTTGCATCTCTCTAATAGCTAGTGAAGCTGAACATTTTTTCATGTGTTTCTTGCCCATTTGTATTTCCTCTTCACAGAACTGTCTTTCCATATCTTTTGCCCATTTTATAATTGGGCTGTCTGTACTACTGTCATCGAGGTGTAGGATTTCTTTATATATGCAAGATATCATTCTTCTGTCAGATACATGGTTTCCAAAAATTTTTTCCCATTCAGTTGGCTGCCTCTTTACCTTTTTGACAAATTCCTTTGAGGTACAGAAACTTCTAAGCTTGAGAAGTTCCCATTTATCTATTTTTTCTTTTGTTGCATGTGCTTTGGGTATAAAGTCTAGGAAGTGGCCTCCTAATACAAGGTCTTGAAGATGTTTCCCTACATTATCTTCTAAGAGTTTTATGGTACTGTCTTTTATATTAAGATCTTTGATCCACTTTGAGTTAATTTTTGTGTAGGGTGTGAGGTAGGGGTCCTCTTTCATTCTTTTCGATATGAATAGCCAACTCTCCCAGCTCCATTTGTTGAAAAGACTGTTATGTCCCAGTTCAGTGACTTTGGGGGCCTTATCAAAGATCAGTCGGCCATAGATCTGGAGGTCTATCTCTGAATTCTCAATTCGATTCTATTGATCAATATGTCTATCTTTGTGCCAGTACCATGCTGTTTTGGCAACTGTGGCTTTATAATAAGCTTCAAAGTCAGGGAGTGTAAGTCCTCCCACTTCGTTTTTCTTTTTTTAGAGTGTCTTTAGCAATTCAAGGCATCTTCCCTTTCCAAATAAATTTGATTACTAGCTTTTCCAAGTCTGCAAAGTAGGTTGTTGGAATTTTGATTGGGATTGCATTGAATCTGTAGATGAGTTTGGGTAGAATTGACATCTTAATGACATTTAGCCTTCCTATCCATGAACATGCAATATTTTTCCATCTTTTAAGGTCCCCTTCTATTTCTTTTAGTAGAGTTATGTAGTTTTCTTTGTACGGGTCTTTTACATCTTTGGTTAAGTTTATTCCTAGGTACTTGATTTTTTTAGTTGCTATTGAAAATGGTATCTTTTTCTTGAGTGTCTCTTCAGTTTGTTCATTTCTAGCATATAGAAACATTACTGACTTATGTGCATTAATCTTGTATCCTGCTACTTTGCTAAATTTATTAGCTCTAGTAGCTGTATCTTCGATTTCTCAGGGTTTTCCAGACATAAGATCATATCATCTGCAAATAATGACAGTTTTACTTCTTCCTTTCCAATTTGGATGCCTTTTATTTCTTTGTCTTGCCGGATTGCCCTGGCTAGCACTTCCAGCACAATGTTGAATAACAGTGGTGACAGCGGGCATCCTTGTCTTGCTTCTGATCTTAGAGGGAAGGCTTTCAGTCCCTCACCCTCGAGCACTGTGCTGGCTGTGGGTTTTTCATATGTGCTCTTTATCACATTGAGGAAGTTTCCTTCAATTCCTACCTTTTGAAGTATTTTTATCAAAAAGGAATGTTGGATTTTGTCGAATGCTTTTTCAGCATCTATTGAGATGATCATTTGATTTTTCTCTTTTGATTTGTTAATGTGTTGTAATACATTGATTGATTTTCTTATGTTGAACCATCCTTGCGTGCCTGGAATGAACCCCACTTGGTCATGGTGTATGATTTTTTTAAATGTGTCTTTGGATTCAATTTGCAAGTATTTTGTTGAGATTTTTTGCATCTATATTCATTAGGGAGATAGACCTGTAGTTTTCCTTTTTTGTAGCATCTTTGTGTGGTTTTGGTATTAGATTGATGTTAGCTTCATAAAATGAGTTAGGTAGTGTTCCATTTTCTTCGATGTTTTGTAAGATGTTTAAGTAAGATTGGTGTCATTTCTTTTTGGAAAGTTTCATAGAATTCCCCTGTGAAGCCATCTGGCCCTGGGCATTTATCTGTGGGAAGATTTTTGAAGACTGATTGGATCTCTTTGTTTGTGACTGGTTGGTTGAGGTCTTCTGTTTCTTCTCTGGTCAGTCTAGGTTGTTCATATGATTCCAGGAAAATGTCCATTTCCTCTATATTATCCAGTTTGTTGGCATACAGTTGTCATAGTATCCTCTTATAATTTTTTAAATTTCTTCGGGATCTGCAGTAATGTCACCTTTCTCATTCATTATTTTGTTTATATGGGTCTTCTCTCTTTTTGATTTTATCAGTCTAGCTAGGGGCTCGTCAATCTTGTTGATCTTCTCAAAGAACCAACTTTTGGTGTTATTTATACTCTCTATTGTTTTTTTGTTCTCTATGTCACTTATTTCTGCTTTAATCCTTGTTATTTCTTTTCTTTTACTTGGTTTAGGATTGGTTTGCTGTTCATTTTGTAGCTTCTTCAGTTGATCCATTAGTTCTTTGATTTTGGCTCTTTCTTCCCGTTTAATGTATGTGTTTAAATGCTATAGATTTTCCCCTCAGTACCACTTTTGCTACATCCCATAGGTTTTGCCATGTTGTGTTCTCATTTTCATTCATCTCCATATATTTAGCAATTTCTCTTGCTATTTCTTCTTTAACCCACTGATCGTTTAGGAGTGTGTTGTTTAACCTCCAGGTATTTGTGAATTTTCTAAGTCTCTGATGGTTATTGACTTCTAATTGTGTTCCATTGTGGTCAGAGAATGTGCTTTGAATAATTTCAATTTTTTTAAATTTATTGAGGCTTGTTTTATGTCCCAGCATATGATCTATTCTGGAGAAAGTTCCGTGAGCACTAGAGAAGAATGTGTACCCTGGTGATTTGGGATGCAATGTTCTATATATGTCTGTTAAATCCAATTCATTTATCAGATTGTTTAGGTTTTCAGTTCCCTTTTTGGTCTTCTGTCTGGTTGATCTATCTATAGGAGAGAGTAATGTGTTGAAGTCTCCCACAATTACTGTGGAAACATCAATTGCTTCCTTTAGTTTTGCCAGTGTTTCTCTCATGTATTTTATGGCACCTTGATTGGGTGCATAAACATTTATGATTGTTATTTCTTGTTGAACTGCCCCTTTTATTAGTATGTAGTGGCCTTCTTTGTCTCTCATAACATCCTTGCATTTAAAGTCTATTTTATCTGAGATGAATATTGCTATTCCTGCTTTCTTTTGGCTGTAGCTTGCATGAAATTTTTTTTCCATCCTTTCACTTTCAATTTCTTTGTGTCCCTGTGTCTAAGATGAGTCTCTTGTATGCAACATATTGATGGTTCATTTTTGTTGTTTTGATCCATTCTGCAAATCTTTATCTTTTAATTGGGGAGTTCAATCCATTTACATTCAACTTTTTTACCGTGAAGGTATTTCTTGAATCAGCCATCTTATCCTTTGGTTTATGTTTGTCATATATATTTTTTCCCTCTATTAATGTCCTTTAACGTACCCATACTGAATCTCTTAGTACTGAACCTTTCTCCATCTCTCTCTCTCCTTTCTTTGTTTCTCTGTCTGTAGGGCTCCTTTTAGTATCTCAAGTAGGGCAGGTCTCTTGTTAGCAAACCCTCTCAGCATTTGTTTGTCTGTGAAAAATTTAAGCTCTCCCTCAAACTTGAAGGAGAGCTTTGCTGCATAAAGAATTCCTGGTTGGCAATTTTTCTCGCTCAGAATTTTAAATATGTCATGCCACTGCCTTCTCGCCTCCATGGTGGTTGCTGAATAGTCACTACTTAGTCTTACGTTGTTTCCTTTGTATGTGATGAATTGCTTTTCTCTTGCTGCTTTCAGAACTTGCCCCTTCTCTTCTGTATTTGACAGTCTGATCAGAATATGTCTCGGAGTGGGTTTATTTGGATTTATTCTGTTTGGAGTTCGCTAGGCATTTATGATTTGTGTATTTATGGTGTTAAGAAGATTTGGGAAGTTTTCCCAACAATTTCTTTGAATACTCTTCTTAGACCTTTACCCTTCTCTTCCCCTTTTGGAACACCGAGTCTTATATTTGGATGTTTTATATTATCTATCATATCCCTGAGGTCCATTTCGATTTTTTCGATTTTTTTCCCCATTCCTTCTTTTGTTCTTTCACTTTCTGTTCTGTCAACTTCCAGGTCACTGATTCATTGTTCAACTTCCTCTAGTCTTGTACTATGAGTATCCAGAATCTTTTTAATTTGGTCAACAGGTTCTTTAATTTCCATAAGATCATCTTTTTTTTTTATATACTCTTGCAATTTCTTCTTTATGCTCTTCTAGGGTCTTCTTGATGTCCTTTATATCTTGTGCCATGCTCGTCTTCATGCCCTTAAATTCTTTGCCATGGTCTCGCTGTTCATCTTTAGTTCTTTGATTAATTGCTCCAAGTACTGCGTCTCCTCTGATCTTTTGATTTGGGTGCTTAAGCTTGGGTTATCCATATCGTCTGGTTTTTTCATATGCTTTATAATTTTCTCTTGTTTTTGGCCTCTTGGCATTTGCTTAACTTGATAGGGCTCTTTTAGGATTTGCAGACCGATTAAAACCCTTATCTCTAATTTGTCAGATCTACAGCTTCGTGGCGTACACTTTCTCTAACTAACCAGTAGGTGACGTCCGTGAGCCACCTGTTCCCTTCAAGCCAGTTCTCCCCTGCTTTGTCTTTGTGGTGAGTGGAGGTATGAGTCTTGTGGGGTCCAATTGGTGTACCAAGCTTGCGTGTGTAGTTGGTGTTGCCTGCCCTGTATATGGGGCGTGTGTCTGGGCAGTCAAGGGGGTGGGGCTCTAACAATCAAATGTCCCTGGTGTTCCTGGAGATTTAAAGCTGCTGCAATAGTCTAATCCTTCAGTTCAGTCCTGCCACAGTTTGTCTCTGCCACTGACCCACAAGTCCTTGATATTGGCGTATGGCCCCTGAGACTTGCAAGTGGACCCCTCTTCCAGGCCGTGCACCCCGGGTCCTCTGTTGAGGGATGACTGTGCTATGTCACAGGTGAGTGCCGTCCCCCCAGGGCAGTTCTGGGCTGCAGGGCTGTGTAGGGACACTCCCAGTCTGCTGAAATGATGGCTGAATGGGGCGTGTTAATTCACACTGCTCTGTCTTCCCAACTCTGGGACAACCAGCTGAGGGTACAGGGAAGGCTAATGTCCACGCCTGATTTTGTGGTGTGTGTGTGTGTTGTTGGAAACACTTCCCATCACACTGGGTTGTCTGGGGCAGCTCTGGGCTATGGGGCTGCCGACGGGCAGGAGTGTTCCCTGTCCACTAGGATGATGGCTGTGAGTGGACACCCCCCTTTTCTGGGGAAGTTGTGGTGTTTAGTGAATTTTCTCAGCCACTGGACTTATTGCCTTGTGTCTCAGAGCTCTCTTAGTTCTGCTCTTGTCTTGACTTGCCCAAATTGCAAGTCTGAGAGGCTTTCTCTATTGGGCTTCTTAGAGTAATTGTTTTAGAAAAAGAGAAAAAGATTAAAAAAAAGGGGTGGGGGGAGGCCCTCCTTGCAGATCTAATGGGTTATTGAAATGTTAAGAGACAAGGCAATTAGGGCCATTAAGGAACAATCCAGGGAGCAGAGAAATGGGTTTTTCAGACAAAGAAACTCATCTTCTGGATTTTCCTATGAGCCTGACTCTGCCTGAGCTCTGCACTTCCCCTTTCTATGTTTACCAGAACTCCAAAAAGCCTCTGCTTTTATTTTTGTTTTTTTCTTGCTGTTTTTGCTATCCCTATCTCCTCTCCGCCGGGCTGGCTGCTCCTGGATTCTCTGGTGTCTGGTCTCAGTCTGTCTATGATTTGGAGTTTGGATCAGTAGAATGAGTTTCCGATAAGAGCTGCAACTGCAGTTCTCCCTCCTTGTTCCCAGTGCTGATGGCCCCTCCTCCCATGGGACTGAGCCTGGCAGGGAGGGGTGCGGGTCTCCTGGCCACGAGAACTTACAGATTTCGCTGATCTCAGCTGTTCCACGTGTTCATGAGTGTTGCATGAAGTATGCCCAAAGTCAAATTGCTCTGCAGTGTCTGGTCCACGTAGTTCCTGGCTTTCTACCTACTGCCCTGGAGAAGTAACTAAAACATACACCTCACCACTCCACCATCTTGCCTAAATACAGTTTGAAATGCAAGAATTAGACACAAACATTTAGGCATACTCCTGCTTGAAATAAAATTATTGAACTTAATTGATTTAGATCTACCAAGACAAACTACGAATACAATTGGACCATCTTTTTTATGGGAATTTCTTTAAGTATTTTGCAAATGTTTCATCAATATAAAGTGAATCTTCTTATGATAGCTATTATTAGAAGTGAACTGCTATACACAAAAAAAAGTGTCCAAGCCCTGGTTGACGGTGCTTTTATTTCAGGTCATATATAAAAATACATTTCCAATATAATCAAAGGATTTGGGCTCTCCTATGATGGTGGGAGAACATATGGTTTATTGTTCTGGTTCAGTTTTTTAGTGAAATAGTTATGAAAATCAGAAAAATGACTGACTCATTATTCTTGGTTGTGTTTCACACATTGAAAAGTGAGGGGAGGCAGAATCATTGGATTTTGGAGAACTTAACAGCATCTGATTCAAGTACATTTAATAAAGTTTCAAAACCACAGACTTAACATTAAAAGTGATTATAAAGCAGAGTTGAACTGCAGGGGATAAACAGCCTTGCAGACGGCTTCAGATCTGAAAAGAACTTTCTACAAAAGGGAAGGAGGTTTGTCACTAGGGCTAAAGAGAAGAGAGGAGACCCTATGTTGGCTCCATCTCAGTTCAATCTTCCTATTGTTTTGTTCATACTACATTTCTGTTTGGAAACAGATTTTGGAGAAGTCTGAATATAAACCTGCTCTGAAGAGTCAGGCCTAAGGTCTTTTAGCTTATGGAAAAATGCATACTTTGTGTCTGCAAATGCTGTGTGCCTACAACAATAA
Organism: Choloepus didactylus; assembly: GCF_015220235.1. Lineage (NCBI taxonomy): Eukaryota > Metazoa > Chordata > Mammalia > Pilosa > Megalonychidae > Choloepus > Choloepus didactylus. Next base: position 48,156,278 of record NC_051322.1, on the reverse strand, counting down.
AAAATAATTGATTCTAAGACAATTAAGGATAAAAAGAAATGGTTGTGGGAACAGAAGATTAAGGTCTTAGTATCAACCACATTAAAAAAAACCCAACTCTTGTCTATGGAAAGCAATTACTCTGCTAGAAAGGAAATTAACCTCATGTTCTTGCTGAGTGAGAACCCTCACAGTACTTTACTTGGCTGCTTATGAAGAAAAGGAGTAAAATATATGAATCTGTACCCTAATGGAGTTCAAATTGGGAATAAGGAGACAAGGGAAACATTTAAAAATATATAAACAAATAGAATTTAGAAAGATATAAATAAATAGAATATATACATATATTATAAATATATTTTATTATGTATATATTCTATTATATATAAATAAATAGAAATATTTAGAAAGAGTTCAAAAAACAATCTTTACAAAGATGAACTGTGGGAAGTAGACTGATTGGATAATGAAGAATGAGTTGAATCAATTAGGGGAGAATTCTTTGGGGGAAAAAAGGAATCTTTCTTCTTTAGGAAATGCCATAGGTGTACAAAATAAACACATAACAATTTTAACTCAAAATCACAGAAAGACCAAATCAGTATTAATTAACAAAACATTTATGTATTTTATGCAATGCTTAAAAATGTGGTGGTGGGGGACTACAACAGGGTTTCTAAGACAGTTCCTGTCCATAGAGAGACCACAGTAATATCTAAAACAGTACAACAAAAATGTGTGGCTTAGTAGGCACTTGTCTTGGCTATCCTTTCATGTCAGCTAACTACCTCATGTGTTTAAGGAACTCTATGGTATCCCATCATACAATATACCACAGTCAGTTCATCAGTTCTGACCTGCCACTGTCATGAATTAATTTCAGGGAAGGTGGGGTCTACCTGACACTGTTGGACTTCAGGTCCCTTTCCAGCTCTGCAAACTCACTCTTAAAATTCCACAGAACATGATGAGGAGTTCTAAGATGGGAATGAAACATTGGTTGAGGCCTCCTTGCTAATTTGAAAACCACTTTTGGAATCTGCAATTATTTCTTAAAATAGAGATTTGAAAATCTCTGTATTCAAACAAGATTTTAATTTGCCTAGTTTAAAACTATTTTGAAACTTTTGTAAAATGCCACAAGGGAAAACTTTAAAAATTACCAAAAGGACATGTGCCATAGAGCAATGCAAGTAGGATAAAAAATTAACCTCACAATGATTGGCTTTATGAATTGGCATCTTGTCAGAAGTCATTATGTCACTCAATAAGAACAAACTGGACAGGGTCAGGGGTTTGCCTATGATAAACAATACTTCTCTTAGTGTTTTGGCTAGTATCTGTGTCAAGAAGTTCCATTATTTTGAATGAATCAAAACTTGGTAATTAGAAGAAAATATACCTCACATTACCATAAGAAAAATGAAAAGAAGGCAATATTCAACACCAACCAAAGCCCAATTAAAAAAATACTATTCAAACTTTCCATCCTTGTTAATATGTAATTTGCCAACTCCAATGAGAGCGGATATTGAAAAGTCAAACATATTTACAATATAAATAACTATTTACTAGTATTTTCCTTCTTAGTTTAATTAGATCATCAATGAATATTAACTATAACAAATCCATTTATACACACTCATATATATCAGTGTTTGTAATTTGCAAAGAATTCTGAGGACAAATTTATTTCACAGAATTTAACACATTTAATCCAATTTTCCTAACATATAGTTAAACTGCACAGAATCACTCACCTATCTAGGCCTCACCTGTAAAAGAGTGGTTGGACAGACTATCTGTTCTTCAAGGATCATTTCAGAACTAAAATTCTTTACATTTCATTGAATTACTTTGGATTACTACAAGATCAAATACAGCAGATACAAAGTAGAACAGGCTTTATTTTAAGCCTTTGTTCTCTGAAAACCCATAAAATTGAGCTTACACACATTTTAGATATCAGAAGGAATGAACTCTTCACGTTCTCCTAAATTGTCCACAAATGAGAAGTCTGATAAGTTTACCAGGACAGGTACCTACAAAGTTAAACTATTCCCAGGAATTGTAGCCACTTCTCTAAATAATCTCTGAAAACTACCCGTTTTTCTAATGTTGATGGCTTAAAGATCAAAATCCTTGTTAAATAATTAGAAATAATTATCTGTATCACAGTGGGTTCCAGTCAGCTGGGTAAGGAAACACTGCAAGATAGCTGGGAATTCTTTATGCCGAATAATATCTCCTGCATATAGGAATTACTTTCCAAAAATAGGTAGATGCAATTGCTATTTATAAAATGGACAATTTTTAAAAATCATTAAAAAGAATATATAAAAAATATAATCTGCCCCTCCCTCACAGAAGCCGTGCCGTGCACTTTCTCAGCCCAGCTCCAAGTGAGGTTTTAATAATAACTGCTCAATACAGGCAGCAAATCCTCAACAAGCAGACAGAGGCTTTTGGTGACAACTGACCTTGGGAGAACTGGGGGAAATATTCTGTCTCTCGCTGTCTCTCTGTGGAGAAAAACTCAGCTGCTCTCAGACCACAAGGCATTGCAGTAAAGACAGCCTCACACATTCTGTAATCTGAAACAAGCTGAGAGCCCCGTGGCACAGCCAAGCAGCCCAGGGCTTCCCTGGAGGGATGGCGCACACTGATGACATAGCACGGCATACCCCTTGGCTGAGGGAGGATCGCGGCTGGGAGGGGGGATCTGCTCAGAGAACCCAGGGGTGCTATGCCAAGTCTGGTGGTTTAGGGGACACGGAGAGAGAGCTGCCCTTCCTCCCTGGCCACCCGTGTGCACGCCCCGCATTCAGGGCGGGCGACTCCAGCGGCGCTCCCAGGCTGACCTCTCCAACTGAACACACAAGAATCATTTCCGCTCACTACGTGAGAACTGACTGGAGGAATATGGGTGGCTCGCGGACACCATCTGCTGGTTACTTAGAGAAAGTGTACGTCACCAGACTGTCTCTGAAAAATTAGATCGGTATCCCTTTTTTTTTTGATACAACTTGAAAGAACCCTGTCAAGCAAAACAAATGCCAAGAGGCCAAAAACAACAGAAAATCTTAATGCATATGATAAAACCAGATGATACGGAGAATCCAGCTCCAAACACACAAATCAAGATTTCGGAAGAAACGTTATACCTCGCAAATTCGGTAGAAACGTTATACCTCGCAAATTTAATTAAAGAACTACAATCAAAGAACGAAAACATGGCAAAGGATATAAAGGACATCAAGAGGACCATGGCCCAGGATATAAGTGCCATAAAAAAGACACTAGAAGAGCGTAAAGAAGACATTGCAAGAGTAAATAAAAAAATAGAAGATCTCATGGAAATGGAAGAAACTGTTGGCCAAATTAAGACGACTCTGGATATTCACAGTACAGGACTGGAGGAGGCTGAACAACATCTCAGTGTCCTAGAAATCCACAGAACAGAAAATGAAAGAACAAAAGAAAGAATGGTGAAAAAAATTGAAAAAATTGCAATGGATCTCAGGGATACGATAGATAAAATAAAACGTCCAAACTTGGGACTCATTGGTGTCCCAGAAGGGGAAGAGAAGGGTAAAGGTCTAGAAAGAGTATTCAAAGAAATTGTTGGGGAAAACTTCCCAAACCTTCTACACAATATAAACACACAAAGCATAAATGCCCAGTGAACTCCAAATAGAATAAATCCAAATGGACCCACCCCAAGACATATTCTGATCAGACTCTCAAATACTGAAGAGAAGGAGCAGGTGCTGAGAGCAGCAAGAGAGGGGCCGTTCACCACATACAAAGGAAACAATATAGGACTGAGTGGTGACTGCTCAGTGGCCACTATGGAGGCGAGAAGGCAGTGGCATGACATGTTTGGAATTCTGAGAGAGAAAAATTTCCAACTAAGAATGCTTTGTCCAGCAAGGCTCTCCTTCGGGTTTGAGGGAGTGCTTGGATTTTTCACAGACAAACAAATGCTGGGAGACTTTGCCGATGAAAGACCTGCCCTGCTTCGGATTCTGAAGGAAGCCCTACCAACAGAGAGACAAAGAAAGGAGAAAGAGATATAGAGAATTTTAACAGACATATATAGTACCTTACTTCCCAAATCACCAGGACACTCATTTTTCTCTAGTGATCGCAGATCTTTCTCCAGAAGGGACCATAAGCTGGGACATAAAACAAGCCTCAAAATATTAAAAAAAAAAAAATTGAATATACTCAAAGAACATTCTTCAAACACAATGGAATACAAATAGAAGTCAATAATTTTTGAACTATAACTCCACTGTTTGCTTCCTACATGATAAAAAATACACGGACTCTAAGGACGGATCGGTGGTTTTGAGCTCGGTGTAAAATGTGTAATTTTGGACAGCTATATAAAGGTGGGGGAATGGAGGAGTGTAGCGGCATGGTTTATGTGTCCTATTGGGGTGGAGGTGGTGTCAAAGAAAAACAAGATTGATAGGGATTTGAGAGGTTGATTTTAAGCCCCACGGTAAACACACAGAAATTGTCGGAGAGTGTAGCCATAGAGATGAAATTGGAGTTTGGGTTAAGAGAGATGGGGGAAGGGGCAATGGGAGGTTGGGAAAGGAGTGTAGGGTTGCTGTTTGGGGTGAAGGGAGATTTCTAGCAATGGATGGTGGGAAAGAGCATGGCATCATTCTGAATGTGATTGATCCCACTGGTGGAGGGCTGGGGAGGGGGTGGAATGGGAGGATTTGGGCTGTATATATGTTTCCACAGTTGGGGAAGGGAAAGAAAAAAAACAGTCTAACTGGACGACGGTTGAATGCTAAGGATGAACTTGGATGGGATTGGAGGCTGGAGGACGGGTGGCTCGGGGGGACACAGTTGAGACATAAGGAAAAGGAATTATAGAATGTAAGCATTGTATCATTGTTGAATCTCTTATACTTGGCTGTGCTTAATGGAATTACATAAAACAATGTTCTTGTTCATGGGAAAAAAGAAAAAAAAATATAATCTATTATAGATATAAAAGTAAATATAATCTGAAGGAGTGACATGAACAGATATCTGCACGCCAATGTTCATAGCAGCATTATTCACAATTGCCAAAAGATGGAAACAACCCAAATGTCCTTCAACAGATGAGTGGCTAAACAAAATGTGGTATATACACACGATGGAATACTACACGGCAGTAAGAAGGAACGATGCCGTGAAACATATGACAACATGGATGAAAACTGAAGACATAATGCTGAGTGAAATAAGCTAGGCACAAAAAGAGAAATATTGTATGTTACCACTAATGTGACCACTGAATAATGTAAAATACATGGTTTATATTGTAGAATGTAGGGGACCTAGCAATGGACAGCAAATAGTGAAGGGGGAATGATAATCTAGTAAGAACAGATAAGTTATTGTGGGTAAACTTAATGTTCTGGGAATGCTCAGGAATGACTATGGTTTGTTAATTTCTGAGGGGTATGGTAGGAACAAGTTCACAGAAATGTAATTACTTTAGGTTATTTGTTTTTCTTATTCCTTTGCTGGGTTATAGTCTGTTGATTTTCTTGGGGTAGAGCAGGAACATGTTAGAAGTAATGTAGTTATTTCAGGTTATTTGTTTTTTCTTATTCCTTTGTTTTGGTTTTGTTTGAAATGTTGTTTTTTAATTGTCTTTTTTTATTTTTTATTTTTTGATAAAGTTAATTTTTAAAAAAAATGAAAAAAAAAAAATATGCAGAGCCTCCCGGAGGAGCTGGGGGAAAATGCAGAAGTGTTGGGCTCCCCCACCTGGATGGTTGCTGATGTGCTCACAAACATTGAGGACTAGTGGTTTGATGTGCCGAGCCCTTTATCACAGGACTTGCCCTTACAAAGTTTGTTACTGCAAAGGAGAGGCTAAACCTGCTTATAATTGTGCCTGAGTACCTCTTTGTTGCTCAGATGTGTCCCTCTCTCTCTAGCTAAGCCACCCCCCTACGTGGGACCTGACTCACAGGGGTGTAAATCTCCCTGGCAACACAGGGTATGATTCCTGGGGGTGAATCTGGACCCGACATCGTGGGATTGAGAACATCTTGACCAAAAGGGGGATGCAAAATGAAACAAAACAAAGTTTCAGTGGCTGAGAGATTCCAAATGGAGTCGAGAGGTCACTCTAGTGGGCATTCTTACGCACTATATAGGTAACACTTTTTAGGTTTTAATGTAGTGGAATAGCTAGAAGTAAATACCTGAAACTATCAAACTGAAACCCAGTACCCTTGACTCTTGAAAACGATTGTGTAGCAATGTAGCTTTCAAGGGGTGACAATGTGATTGTGAAAGCCTTATGGATTACACTCTCCTTTATCCAGTGTGTGGATGGATGAGTAGGAAAATGGGGACAAAAAAAACTGAAGGAAAAATAGGGTCAGTGAGGGGGACGATGGACACGATTTGGGTGTTGTTTTTTTACTCTTTTTTTTTTTTATTCTTGTTTTTACTTTTTCTGGTACAAGGAAAATGTTCAAAAAATAGATCGGGGTTATGAATGAAAAACTATATGATGGTAATGTGAATAATTGATTGTACACTTTGGATGACTATGGTATGTGACTATATCTCAATAAAATTGAATTAAAAAAGTAAATATAAATATTTACTAAATGGGAGAACACTAGATTAATAAAATTTCAATTGATTAAGACTAGCACATCTGACTGGTTTCACCATCTGATAAACTTTTGGTCATTCTGTATATTCTTAATAGATACAAAATGCACATGTGAGTTCATGAACTGCCATGCTGTTAAAATTGAAACCCTGGTTTTGAAAAGGTAGCATCTGAAGGGCAAGTACTGAAAGCAGGGCATGCTTTTCCTTAATCCAACCCTAAAACTTCAATGAGTTCTCAAAGGACATTTGCTTGAGTCCAGGGAATGTGGGACTCAGCGTGAGAAATGTGAACATTCTTGGTAAACTGACATCATCATGACAACTCTGGCAGGCCTCCAAGTGTCTGAAGCAGAACCGTGTCTTGTTTATGAAGTGGGAAAAAGAAGCTTGGGCTTTCTGCTTTACACCTTGGCAACAAGTGGAGACAGTTAAAAGAAAAAGAACACTTTTTATGTACAGTAATTGGCAAGTTTCAGCGAAGAAAGGGGATGGAAAAAAAAGAAAGCTTCAGGAAACTTAAAAACTACAAAACTCTTCGCCCCCACTTTTTTTTTTTTTTTTTACTCAGAATGAGTCATTCAGAGTCCCTCTCCTCTCTAAATAGATACACACATGGAGACATAAAAAAAAGTCTATTTACAAAAGTAATATAATCACTTCACAATTCAGAAAATAAAAAATAAGATTATCCATAAAAACTCAACCTTACAAGAACTACAATAATAATACACTGATTAGGATATTTTGGCTAATTCTAGTATAGTATTTTAAAAATAAAAGCAAGAATATGCTTTTAGATTAAAAAAAAAAAAAAAAAAGCAAGAGATAAAAAAATAAAAATAAAAAAAAAACCAAAAAATAAAAATAAAGCAAGGCTTTTAAAATATTAAATAGATACCCGAAGATATTTAAGTTAGGTATAAGACAGGATAAACATTTCTATTCAAATTCATGGATGTCAATATTTCTGATTATACAGGTGATCTATCTGATAATGCTTCAAACTAAAGACAAGAGAGAGCCCTTCTCTCTAAGAAATTTGCAAAAAGCATTTAAATGTAGTTTTTAAAATAGCTTTACAGGCTCATTCAACTCTTGTAGGTTATTAATCATTTTAAAGTTCTTGATTGCTTGTCCTTCATTAGTCAGCAAACTAGAAGCTGAAGAGTTTTCATTTCTACTATATGCAATAAAAAGATAATGTGACTTATAAAAACATCAAAGTTCATAACTGCATAAACAACCAAGTGATGGCCTTCTGGTTTCAAAATATGTTATCAAACCTAACTGGTCAATATTTTTACATTCCTGTTCCATATTAAGTTTTATGGCAGATCAGGAATGTAAAGCATGATGTTTTAATAAAATTTCAACTTACTATATAAGTTCCTACCTTTTGATGAATATAATATGTTTCTGAATGATAATTTTAACTGGGAAGAGGGCAAACAATAGCAAAATAGAGTGTGAGAAAGTTGACTCAAAAATATACCTAGGGAACCTGTATCTTAAGTTAATTTCTTAACCCTTTGGTTAAACTTCTGGTCCTCCTGTCTCCTCAACATTTAATTTTTATGCTGCACTGTTTCATCTCCTTACCTCACTGAAAAGTTTAAAGTAATCAATGATGCTATTTTAATGAATCTATGAAGTAATTTTCATTCAATTGCCTTAAACTAGAAAGGAACACTGATGTACCATGTGAAATGCATCTGAGTGCCTTAGTCATATACCTTTTAAACACAGTATATATTCACTTTCTTGGCTCTCCAATGGCTTTATAAGGTTATCTTCAGATTTATTACTCATTAATCTGATGCAATTTTATCAGTGGAGAAGACACAGAAAACTACTGACGCGAGCAGGAAAACAACAATTACAGTTGTTGGCCATAACTTAACTCAGTTTTAAATAACACACACATTAACAGAGGCTCAGACATTTTCTATGGAATGCTTTAGCCATTGATAAAGTGACTGCATGATATGGATTTCACAGAATTCAACCAAATTCCTGAGCAATACTTCATTTAATCAAGTTTAACAAAGAGAAGTGTGTAGATAATTAGTTGAAGGATAGTAGTCAAGTTTCAATGTCCTCATAACCTGGTTAATAAATATTCAGAGTGCTATCTTGAAAGAGGAAAAGAGAACTATTTCTTCCCTTTTTTTTTCAGGCCTCTTCCTTGAATAGAAAGCATCATTTTTTAAAAAAAGAACCAAATTTTGCTCAGAATGACCTGATTTACCCATCTGACCAGATACCCTGCATTAAAATTCTCAGTACATTCTTTGAAAAGATGTACTAAAATGTTAGTTTCCATGCCACAAAGAAATGCCTGTGAAAAGGAATCTTCTCTTTAACATAGGTACACAGATGTTAATATGTAGATTAATGGAAACATATGTATTTAAAATCACTTTTTTATACAAATACATTGTATCTAAAATGCTCAAACTTAAATGGAAGAATAATGTAAGTTCAAATGGTTACACAGTGCTTTTAATGCTAAAAATTCTAGATGTCATAACAAACTAACAACCTTCCCCTGCCCCTGCTGCCCCCCAACAGAGCTCTTTTGAGCAGCTGTAGGATACGCCATTATCAGAAAACAGGCCGTCACCAGTTTACAAACCTGTGGTATTCCAAAAGTTCACTTACAAGTCAGTTATTCAAAACTTCTAACATTTTTTTTCCAGGAAAACAATATTACAATTCGAAATTAAATTACCAGGTCAGCACACAAAACCTCATTTAAAACAAAATAACACCAAAACAGGGCCAAGAGTTCTCAGAACACTGGAAAACGCATCCTAGGTGGCACCGCCACACTGGATTGCAGGTTCCCATCTCCCCGTGCTGCCACTCTGGCTTGCAAGTGAGGAATCCTCTCCCTTCAATGGAGCCCAGAATCCCTTTACTGCCCAACACTGGTAGAGGGTTCTGGACTCTCTTCTGCTTAAGACAAAGCTGCGGACGTGAACTCTAAGAAGGCTACGGTTTCAGGAGGTGGGGAGCAGGACTAGGAGTTTTGGGATGACAAGTTGAATGGGAACTTGGGGGTGGTGGAAAGAAGTAAGGAATGGAAAGTGGAATAGAAAAAGGAGAGGAAACGGGGTTTGGGGGTAGGCTCGTGAAAAGTGGTAATGAGCTCAAGTTGACCTCTTTCCTTTTTCTGCATCTTCCTTCTCCTTCCCCACAATCAGATGAAAGAGACCAGACTTGGGAATAGCTGTGATTACGAGAGAGGGCAAGAATCTCCATTTTAGAAGGGTTTGGAAGAATGGGGTGGAGGAGAGAGAATTCCAGGCCAGTTTGGAGTCTGAAGAAAAGGAAAATCCCTAGTTATGGCCACGGATAGAGGAGCTCCCGATGACCTTCCTTCTGGAGCTGCTGCTTATGTATGTGGTATAAATTGAGAACATGAAGGCTAAGAACAGGAAAAATAACAAAATGAAGGAGTTCAATCAACTTGTTTTATTAATAAGAGAAAAATTTACACTAACTCCTTCAAATATAAATTTCCATACTCCAACTTTATCATCTGTTCCTTCTGACAGAGGACTGAGTTTCTGAAGAGCAAGATGTTAATATGGAAATAAAAGTTATGCTGATATTCTATTTACAATGAGAACCTGCACACATATTTTTCACTTTTACTCCATTTATGTTAAAATTCATATTTTTTAATGTTCCCACAAAAAGAAATGTACAAAAAGTTCTAATTAGATACAAATGACATCGGAAGCAGTTTTTTTCCCCAATAAATACTTTATGACAGCCTATCTGTGACAGATATTTTCTTGGTGTAGCAGATACACTGGAGAACAAAACAGATGAAACAGCTTACTTTCAAGCTTCCTGTACCGGTATCACATCAGAAAAGTACTTAGAGACAATACCTTCACAAAAAAACATTATCTTTTTAACTTCTAGCTAGCCTTTGAGCACCACTATTTATTTACATCACAGCTATTTCATTAGGGTATGGCCAATTTTTTTGACCTTGGCCCAACTACAATGGTTAAAAGAATTTGTCACACTTGGAGAAGACCTGAAGTGACTGGTAACTGGCATAAAGCATTACATTTCTTACTTTACTTTAGGGCCTTCTTTAACTACAGACTTTAACTTCTGAGTTCTAATAGGCAAAAGTACATTAAAAATAACAAAGTTTGCAAATAGAGAGTAAGCATAAACAAGCAAAGATGAGTCACTGAAGGAAAAAAATGACTATTTACCCCTCATTAGTGTGACGATATTTAAACTACCTTTGGCAAGTGGTTTCTAAGCTGTCTTCTGATCATGGAACAATTCTATGCTGTTCCATGAGTGTTTGGAATCTGGACCTTTATGTTTGGAATTTTTAGAAGGCTGGGGAGAACTTAACACAGGGAAGAAGGGGCAAGTAGTGAAACTTAGGAATGGGAGAAGTATTGATGAGAGGGAAAGAGGACCTCAAACTCTCAAAAGTCAAGAAAAAAACCTTGTCCTTAGAAAGATTTTAAATCTTTTATTAATAAGTTATTTTGTTAGAAATGAATGGCTACAAAGAAAAGATATCCTTTGTTGGTCTAAGAAATGAATTGGTGAATATTAGCAAAGCCAAAGGAACCACAGATAACATACATGAGGTTAAAGTCATTTTGATAATCTAAACTGACAAATTCATTAGCATTACAAGGCTGCAGTAAAAATTATAGAATAATTTCGTACCAGAGGTTGCACCTTTTCTGCTACATATTTATGTTTCTTATCTCCCATATTGAAGTTCTACTTAGTGGTGAAGACATAATTTAATAATATAAAGAAAACAAAATTAGGGAAGGATTATCAAGAAGTGTTTTATAAATTTCATGTATACTTTTAAACATTAACTTAGTTTGAAACCATGAAAAAAATTATCAGAATACACATAGTTGCAAGTTTAAGACAACTGTACTGTATAATGCATTCTGCTTCACAGCTTAAGAGAGTGCATGGCACATGGCTAAATATTTGTTACAAGACTGAATGAACCTTAAGACAAAAGAGAAAAGACTATGGCTGAAACTGCAATTTTCATCTAGGAGATTCTAAAATTAACTCCAATTGCCGCCAGCACTACCTTCCAAATGAACACTTGTTTCTGTTCTCCCCACAATGCAAATTTAAAACTTTAATAACACATTTTAGTTAGGAGAGAAACTATCTATAATCCTCTCTAAACCTTCTTCACAAAAGCAGGATCGACATTTTGATCATCTCAGAATGAGTGAGAGAAGACCTCAGAGTGCTGCTCCCTCAGCTGACCAATTAAATTTGGCCTAGGGCAGTTTAATTATTTGCCTGAGGTCACGCTGCAGAGAAGAATTAGATTTCTAGTCCTCTGACCTCCCTCCAGTGTTTTACTCTTTTTTTATTGTGTTTGAATGAATGTTCTGTGAGAAACGAGAAGTCACAGGCAAGATAAGTGAAGAGGGAGCAACAGAAGGAGCTACTGTATTTGCCTGATGATAAATTTACGGCAGAGATTGTTGTGTCAATGGATTCTGTTCCAGAAAATTCCACAAACAAAACTGTCTTTACAGGCCATTAAAATGATGAAAATTGGGGGAGAGAGATGGAGGAAAAGAAAATTTTACAAAACAATAGTCTCATGATCATTACTGGTAATTTAACAGCTGAAATGCTCTGGTCTTATTAAGGTAGCGTACATTTTTTCCAAAAAGTGGTTATGCCATTTTACAAATCTATAAATTCCTTTTTAAAAATCTCTTGAAACTAGATGTCTATGATGAATAACAAAGTAACGCTGCCTAAAATCTTTGGATAAATAAATAAAATTTTTCTTTGTGACAAGGTTTTACATCTTTGTAACTGGTAAATTTTTTAATATGACTTTTATCTGAATTTTTATTTTTGATAATCATTCATAAATTTTACTTTAAAAATTAAGAATAGAGAAGAAAGTGGTCAAAAACTTGCTTTATAGTCAAGTTTTAGAGCTTTACATACATGTTGCAGTCACTAAAAATATGATAAAAGATTCAACAACCATACATTCAAAATCTTATTTCATTTTTATCTTTTCAAATAATGTGTTATTAATTCTGTCCTGCTATTTATAGATATGGGCAAACTAAATACTTTCTTCCTAGTACCTTGAAACCTTAAAGTTTGATTCAAATTAGCAGAACGAACAAAGAACAGTATGTTACCTGGCAAAAAAATATTCTATAAAAGAAATTGAAGATTTTTAAGGAAGAAGTAATCAAAAGGTTATAAGCCTACTAAACTGAATATGATTTAGGTCAACACAATCACTGAAAAAAGAACATTCAGTACAGTGAAAAGGAAAATTCCATACTCGGCAAGGCTTATTTTAGAAAATTAATGTATCTACAACTGCCCTTTGCGGCTATGAGAAAATTCTTACAACCACATCCTATTGCCTGGATCAGGTCATGATTACCTTCTCAACAGACCTCGTCATTCCTGAGAAGCATTTTCTTTTAGGCAGGATTTCTAAGGAAACAGCTTTCTCTTAGGCAACCAGACATCTAACTTGGTTTGTTTTAAGAAGCAAAATAGGAAAAGAATGAATCACCACGAAGCAGGTCAGGTTAATAATTTTTTCCCATTTTTCAAAAAAAAAGTTATAGTCTACAAAAACCTTTTCCTTGAAAAACTGAGTAATTCAAAATGCACTGATAATTATATATCAGGGATTTTCAAATAGGTCTAATGACTGGTCACACTAAATCTTCCATGTTTGCTTTCTAAACTCTTATATTCAGCTGTTTAACTTTATAATTCCGCACAGTAAAAATGCCCAGTAGGAGGAAAAGGAGTGAGGGAAAGGAGTGAAATTATCCAAATTTTAATGCTAGACTTTTTGAGTTTCCCTACCAAAAAGAAAATTAAGTAAATGCAAAATTTTTGGCTCTTTTCTTTGATTCTGTGAACAAATTCTTTATTTATCCCTTTTTTAATGACCAGATAGTTGTTATGTATTATTCTGCTCCTCTTACACCTCTGAAATTCCCCAAATACATAATAATAATGACTACTACTATTCCCAGTACCATCATAGATTGAGAACTTATATATGCCTTACATATGTCTTTCAGCCCCCTCTAAGATACATGGTATTATCATGCCAATTTTATAAGTGGGAAAGCTGACACTGACTAGAATGAAGCCATTTGCCCAGGCCACATAGCTAGCAATGAGCAGAACAAGGATTGGAACTCAGTTTTATCTGACTTCTAAGTCAAAAACCTCCAGTAAGATGTGAAAATTACCCACCCCTCTCCAAAGAACCATCATTACATATGAGGATATTTGAAGACCCAAGACATCTAGTTATGCTGTTAAATTTTTCCCTTGTGTACATGTAATTTTAGAATGCAAATCCTTAATAGCACTTTTGGTACTGGCTTGTCTGGCCCCTCCCGTACCACTAACTCCATCCTTTGTGAGTTCCAGGCACACGGACCCTCTCTGAATTCCTTGCAGGCACAGAGCTTGACCTTACTTCAAGTCCTTTGCACACTCTGTTCCCTGTGCTTGGAGTACTCTTTCTCTTCACTCTTACTCATCATTTGGGTTTCAGCTAAATGCATCTCCTCCTTTTCAACTTTCACAAAACCCTGATGTGATCTTCTCATTTACAGCATTTATCTCAATGTGCAAACTGTGTATTTATTGGTATAACTGTTTAATGTCTCTCCCTCCCTGGACCATGAGCTCCTGATGTTAACATTGTTCAACCTTGGGATGGAACCCAAAAGGATGTCAAGAAGAGTCATTACAGGCTGACGAGGTTCTAGGAGCTGAGGGAGAAAAAGGAAATCTCTGATTGTTTCATCAGCTTTATCTAGCACTCAGAGGGCATGCCTGAATTAATGTTACCTGCACTGGAGTTTTCATTCATTACAAACTGTTTTATCCAAAATGTTTAAAGAAAAAAAGCCACAAGTCATATTTATTTCCTTATACTAAACACAGCTATCTCTAGAATGCTGCAATTTTAAATAATTTGAATGAATGAATAAGAAATAAGTATAAATAACATGACTTCTTTTTAAGAAATACAGAACTCACACATCCAAATTAGTTGTGGCCTTCAAATACATCTTTCTGGGGGTGCCACCACGGCCATGTGACAATGTTACTGCTCCAGACATTTCTAAGGCTCTTCCTTGGCAACTGCCTGTAAAATCCATTTACTCACCAAACAAGAAAACATGTTTCCTTGCTTTATGGCAACAAGTCATCATCCCTTAGCCTGCTCTGCTCTGTCCCCTCCCTCCAGGTGACTCACTCAGCTTAGTCCCCAGGACTGAGCTTGAACTGACACCCAACTCCCACGCAGAGGCCTTTTGCAGAGGCCTTTGCCGGTATGGCTGATGCAAGGAGTTGCAGCAGAAAGGCCACGTGGTCGCCCTGACCACGGACAGCACCCCAGACTTTTTTGTGCTTCCCACAACTGGGCTGCACACAGACCACCCAGGGGTGACCAGCCAGGAAACGAGGACGCCTGAGGAGGGCATTGCTCATTACAGGGAAGTCACATGAAGTCTTCAAGTTGTCTGTGAGAGCCCAGGTTTTAGGCTCCCTTGTGTCCTCATTGCTTAGCAGGGTCCCTTAATAACACAGGGTCACCCTATACATCCCAATTAATTCAATGATCTAAGCTTCTTCCATCCCGAAAGTGGTACTGCAAGCTTAGCTTTCTAACCTGTTCTGGATGGAACACTTGATTCTTTCCTATGAAAACCATTATACTTAGTACGGAGATAGACATTAAAAGTAACGTTTTCCCACCCCCAATCTCTTCTTTAAAAGGAAGGACACTGAATCAAGCAATAAAAGATGCTTGACCAATTTTCCAGGATTTCATGTAATACATAGCTTTCAAACTCCCTTGTGAAGAATTTCATTTTATTCTAACTCTTGTGGCCATGCCGATATCTCCGTGGCGAAACATACAGGCCACTAGAAGGTCAGGGTCAAAGGAAATAGTAGAATCCTCAGGCCAGAATCTAAACAATGTATCTGTTAGTAGCAGGTCTGGCTAAATAATTTGCAGGGCCCACAAATTGAAAATGTGAGGCCTCTGTTCTTAAAGTATCAAGATTTTCAAAACAGTGACAGCAGAGCGTTAAATGAGCACAGGATGCATAAACACCCGCAAAGCCCAACTCAATTAGAAAAACAGCGCAGCCATCCTCCAAGTGCCCAGCTGCGTGTGCAGCTCACATCCCTTATATTATGATGGGTATGCGTTTCTAAAACTGTATGCCGTAGGCTTTATAAAAATTTTGCCTCCTCTTAAATTTTTAAATTAAAGTGAAACATTCCCATAGTTTTAACAGTCAGAGGGTACTACAAGGCTTATAATGAAAAAAAAGAAACCAGAAACACAGCAGTCCCTTCCCCACACTTCCCAACCTCTGATTCCTGCTCCCCAGAGGTGTATATTTTTAACTCTTTGAGCAATTTCTTCTGACATTTGTCTCTAGATTTCTAAACATGTGTGAACTGTGGGCATCATCTTTGGTTTCCTTTTATGTAGGAGGCTTATTGCAACACATACACTCACATTCCAAGTTCTCCCTCCCCGATCCTCCCACCTTGGTTCTATGACAGTTTTGGAATTATAATCAATATTCAGTGTTTACAATACACAATGCCCAGTGAAGCCAAATGAATTACACAATCTTTTCTTGCTCAACATTTAATTTTTTTCCCCTGGGAAATGTAACTGCCTTACTTTTACAGTTGCTTTGTGTTTTGAAGTTGCTATCATTAATTCCTGTTAATCCAAAGCATAAAAACCCTCCCCAAATGGCCAGATCTATAGGGTCTCTCTCATTTTTAAGAAATATTTTGATATTTTAAAAATATCTCTCCATTCCTTTTCTCACATATCTGTGGCTAAAATGTTGGACCTCATGGAGACATTTTCTAATTTTTTTCTTTCCTATCTTTCACTCTTCTTTTAGAAGTTTACTTTCTGGGAAAGTTCCGCGTCTTTATTGATCCACTCATGCCACTGCATTTCTTTATTTTTAATTTTTAATTCCTGAAAGAAGATTTTGTTCACTCGTTCTGTTCCTTTAAAAATCAAAACAAAACAAAACCATTTTTATTTAATAAATATCCTCTTTTCTCTTCTCTCTTTCAGGAAATTAAAGATCTGATTCTTGGACAGTATTTCTTCTGAGATTCCTTTTTCTGGGGTCTGGTTTGCTCTTGGCTTGTGCAGACACTCCTGACAAGTATGACGCTCCTTGGTCTTTAGTTCTTATTTTAGAAGGAAGCACTAAAACTCAGATGGGAAGTTTTGTAGGGCATGAAAGGGGCTCCTTGTCATTAATTTCACTGTAGGGTGATCAGCTGAGAAGCCAGCTATTCCATTAGGGGACCCCCAAATGTCAGTTTCCATAGGCCCTTTTCCTTGGGTTATTTTTCCAGCTCGCACTCTGGAGCCAAGTGGGGGAAGGATCCTGGGGATTATACTATTTACTTTAAGACTTCCACAGAATTCCTGATTTTCGTGCTGGCACCTGTCGCCACGTCTCCACTCTGCTGAAAATTTGAATTACCAATGAAATTTCCATATTTTAACTCCAGAAATTTGTTCATACCTTTCATTCTCTCATTTCCTCTTTCCTTCTGTTAGTTCTTATGGGTCTATACCCTATTCATTCCTTCACTTCGTTTTCCTGGGTTTTGGGAGAAAGAAAATTCTAAAGCTCAATTTGGAAGGTTACTCTGAGTTCTCCCTTTGGCTTCAGACTTTAAAATAGAAATACTGTTATTATGGCAGATTTCCAATTAGGTAAAGATATCCTATTTACTATTCTTCTAAAAATACTGAAGTTCTCACAGATGACAGACTCTTGGTTTTTATCTAATCCTTAGATCCTGCCACGCAACCAATATGAAAACAAAGAAGCACAGTTCTGTCATGTCCCTCTTAGCAACATGAGTTTTTCTTTCCTCTGTGTTACCACTATTACCATCTTCGTTACCTCATGCAGGTACACCCTCATATACAGATAATTTGCTTTGCAGATTACCTGTGTAAGAACCTTAAATCTCAGACTACCTCCTCACTGTCCCAGCCCCACCAAGACCCACATAAACCTGGTCTGCTTCCTCATTCACTTTTTGTTGGCATGAGCTTAAGGACTCTGAACTAATTTTAATGTTTGAACCAGTCAACCACGGTGAGGAAGGTAAATCTGTTGCAAAAACAAATCAAAGATGTAACACTGTGCCTCAAAATTAAATAAAAGTATTTTTGGATGGTTCATTCTTTGTGCTCCCTCAACAAAATCTGACAAGGAACAATCAACTAAAATATCACTTCTGAACAGTTGGATCTTATTAACTTCAACAGTATGATTAACTACCAACTCATGTGGGTAAATAGGTAAAACTGCTTCACATTTTTACTTATGAGAGAAAATTATTTTCAAATAACAGTAGTTAGAAAATTGACATTTCCTCCCTTTTATAAAGCTAATAGGAAATGAAATTAAGACATTTCATGAAAGGTTTTACATTGGTGTTTTGTAATTTCCCAATATCCTGTTTGAGCCACTTATTTTAGAAAAAAATGTAAACTGTTTGTTTTTTATTCCTTAGAAGAGTTTATAAAATGTACTGTGTTTACCTGATATATAATCAACACCAAGAAGTTAAATCTATCATCCAGAAACCGGAATGGGATTCCTTTCTTTTAAACGCATCCATTCATTTTCTGAAGACTTACGTGCCAGGTTAATAATTAAAATGTTGTTGAATACAATGTTTGCTTTTATATCAATGTATATCTCCATTTTATGTGTAATCATCAATGTGTTTTGCTAAAAATCAATAATATCAAACAATGACATGAAAATAGAAGTTTATACACCATTTCTGTCATCTTCCATAGCTACTATGGTCTGGGAGGAAGGAAGGAAGAAAACAGAAGTAAAATGATCAGACATGCAAATCTTCAATATTTGGACTACATAGCTTATGATCTTAAGTATCTCCCATACCCGATGTTACAGGCCCAAGAATTATTATTACAAGATACAGATTCCTGTGTTCACTCATCTTTCCCATCAGTCTTCACTATTTATACTTCTTTCTATTATTACATATTTACTGTTAGGATATCCAAATAATGTATCTCTTTGGACTTTGGTAAAGACATTTAAAATTTTTCGGTGGCTTAAATGGTCTAACATACTTTATACTTAAGTTAAATGTATTTTAAATTACAAATAATATTTGAAGTTATAATATGTTCCTATAGTTGATAAATACATGTAGCTAATCAATGGTAGACAGTTGGAATGTGTGATTATCTGTTTTCTTTATACCACTTGTAAAGAAAGGCAATTTACCAAAAGAGAAAAATTCTTGGGGAGTATGAAAACCTCAATTATAAAATGACTGAATGAGATCATTTGATTTAGTTTAACCAAATAACAATTAAGCTAGTGTTTACTGGGATAAAAACCTTAATGTTGTTCTAGACACATCAGAGATAACCTAACCATCTGTTTGTACTTCAGTCTGATCTTCCAGTTTCAATTTCAAAAGAAGAAAATTCAAGATATTTAAATGTCAAAAAAAAAAGTAGAAACTAATGAGGAATGAGATGTTTATCAGCATATTTTGCATTTTTGAAACAGTAACATCCCATTAATTAATTATTCATTTGCGTTACTCCTTGTGAATCTGTAAATTTGTATATATATTATGCATCTTATACTGATTAGCTAAGATTGCTCTTCCAAGGAATCCTATAGCAAATCATGCCAAATATATATTCCTTTAATTTATCTTTCTTTATATTTGTATTCACATATCAATCTTGCTTAAAGTGGGATAAACTGGAATTGTAGCTTGTAAGCATTTAGCTTTGTCAATAAATTTATGGAGGATAAGATGGTTTTGAGTCCAAACTGATAGGCTTGTTTTAACAAAACCAGAAATATTCCTGAAAAACTGGTTATACCCCAATTTCTCTGGTGAATGTTGTAAAATTGTATCGATGTTTCTTAAGGTAAAAATGTTTCTGTCTTAAGGCCAAAAAAACACTAAAACAGTAAACTTTTACAACATCAATTATTTTAAAAAAGAACTGACTAACCATTTAAGTTTAATCCATGGCTCCATTTCTTTGCACAGGTAAATGTTACCTTTTGGATATTACCTTGACGCTCCTTCTGTTTAAAATGAAAACGGAACCATAATTGTATAGTTAACTTTCCTGGTTAGAATTATTGATAATCACCTATATATTATTCATAGTAGGTAAGACTGAAATAAATAAAATTTCTTTAGCATTTTCCTGGTTCAATAAGATTTTCAGCTCTTGGTGTGGGGAGCCTTTTCTAACCCAGGCATTGAAGGCGCAGTTCTCACTCTTGGTCCTTAACAAATCAGGTTTCTATAAAGGATCTGAAAATTTTGCAAAGAAATGCACATTTTACAGAAGACCTAAAAAGTTACCTCAATTCCCTCTCAACTTTGGGAAAATGGAACAGTTTGAACTTGTGAAAGAGACAAACTTTAGAGGGACTAAAACAATTAGTGGATTTTCAATCATCAACATGTAGGAGGAAGGAGAACATGTGGGGCATTCTAGAAGGGTTCAAGGTGATCTACCTGGAACTTTTAAACACCACTGGAGAGGCTCCTGCCAAACTTGACATTATCTGGTAAAGGTTATCTTTCTGGTAGCATTAAAAGAATAATTTCAATATCTCACTTTCCTAAATATGTACCCCACTGCCACCCCCATTACGTACAATACAGAAACAGTAAAAGTAGCAGAAATGTAAAATACAAAAGCAGGAATAATATTTCTTGATTTTATAAAAGGCTGGTGTGTTAATATTAACAGAACATTTTATGTCTCACTAATACTTTAATATTAGTAAAATACATTCATAAATTTTTCTAATCTAGTTCATAGCACTGATATAAGGAAAAGTACTTATAAACATGAGGCAAATGTGAACAGCAGTAGAAAAACATGTGAAAAAGTATACCACGACATGACGATACTCAGATCAAAAGTTTTAAAAGATGAGAATGTACTGTATGCTAGGCACAATAAGAATTCAACAAAACATCAAACCTTTTACATATATTATCTCTTAAGACTTTTCAACATACTATTTTTTAGAACAAACTGACAAAGAAACGATGTCCAGAGTGTTAACTTAAAGAAGTCACAGAGTAGTGAGTGGCAAAGTAAAACAAAACAACAATAACAAAAAACACCTCAAACCCAGGACTGCTTAAAACCTGTGCCCTTAATCCTCTGTATGAAGTTAAAGAATGGGCAAGGGGCAGAGGATGCTACACTGTAAGAGTGAATACACTCCTTTTAGGCAGGGCTTATGGTTTCCTTGTGTTCTAGGAAATACAGGTACAATACAGTACCTGGCATAGAGAAGTCCTCAAATAGTTATGGAATGAATGTATTTATAAATAAAGTTGCAGGTGGTAAGCACAAGGACCACTCCAGGAAAAGGCAAGAAAGAGAAGAGTCTTTAAGGCTTACTATATTTATACACCTTTATTGGAAAGAAGCCTGTATATAGCAGAGAAATGTTCTAGTTTACCAACGCCTATCAGTTCAACAACCTAAAGGGAAGGTAAACAAGAAAGCTGAGACAATGGAGTTTGTAACCATCTTCCTCATCCATCTTTACAAGAAAGTCTAACCACCACATAAGAACATGAGACAAACTTTGGTTAAAGTAATTAACTAAAACTAAGTACCAGAGTCAACTGACAGTTACACAATGAAGAGTGCTTCAAATAAATTTGCTTCCAACAAGCTGGGAGGTCTACATACCAAAGTTGGGCTGGCAGCTCTTAGTGGTTGAGAAAGTCTAAAAATATTCTGGAAAAACCAGAAAGTAGAATTTAGGGACTCGGTAATACAGATTTTATTGTCAGCAGGTGAAATGTTAAGGTTGAGAAACCAAGTATATTTGGCTCATCATATTAGGGTCTTGCTTTTCACACTGAACATCCTGCATATCAAAAAAACCTGGTCTCTGAATACTAACAGTGTTTTCATTTAAATTTAAAACAATTGGGAAGTGGTTACTGATGCCAGGCTACATGGACAACGGCAAGTTTGGAATCTACTTACACAACGTTCAACTTTGTAACACTCCCCTGGACATGTAACAATGCTCATGTCCTTAACTTAGAATCTTTTATCAGATTTTCAAACTGATTTGTGTAAAACAAAAACAATAGCCAAAAAGGAAAAAAAATCCACAAAACTAAAAATAGGATTACTTTACTCCCCCCCGCCCCCCTCTCAAATTGAACCTCAGCCATGGGAGCAAAGACAAAATGGTCTATTTTTCAAATGTAAGGCAACACATTTTTAAAAATCTATGTAAATGCCTTTATTTTCTGCAAAGCCCAAGAAAACAGTCTCTAAGCAAAACTTATCAATTATTGTTTTCAAACACATACATTAACAAATGATACCATTTAACTCATAGCAATAATGTTTAGGGTTTGCATCAGATATTGATTTCCTATTGGTAGAAGAACATTGTTTAGTGGGTTCATGAATACATAAGTTATACAGGGTAAAAGCTTGGTTTTCCTCACTAAAAATTCAGAGGCAATAAACTTATTATCTAGAACTCAAATCAAGCCTTTTTCTTCTCTTAGGATATTTATTTTGATAACATCTAGGGATGAGTCAAATTCCACTGATTTACAGAAGACAGACGACTTTGAGCAATTTCTTATACCTCATCTAGTTTTGAGATTATCTTCCTGACCAAACAAACACAAGAGCAAAAATCTCTCGATAGTTCCTTACGGCGAAAGCCCAAATTTTATTTAGTTTTACTTTATTTCATATATTGGGCATTTTCAAGGTGACACTTGCCTAGGTTTTAGTCGTACCAGGATGACAAAAAGGGTCCAGACCCAATCCTGAGCAAGTGAGGAAGAAACACACTAAACATAATTACCACACAAAATGAAAGTCTCCATGGAAGTAAGAACAGCTCACGTGTCCAGTCCAAGGAAGGGAAGGACTGACTGACTGCGTAGGGAAGCCAGGTAAGGTTTTGCATTTAATCTGGGGCTTGAGGGAAGGATAAGAGAAGAGCATTCCTGGTAGACAGACTGCCAGGAAGGCACATTGTCGTGGAGACAATGACGTTTGAGATGCTCACTCCTAAACTAGTATCCTATTTCAGGCAAACTGAGCTACTTACTTTTCTCTAAAAACATCGTGCACCTTTCTATCCTCCTACCTACCCCCTCCATTTTACAGACTTACATCCCAAGCATTTTCCAGGCCAAGGTCAAGCCAGGGCCTTGCCTTTGTAGCTATTGCTCCCACTCCTGTTCAAAACCAACTCCTACAGTTCTTGTTGGTATCCCTGAATAGATCCTGGGAATTTTCTGACTTGTTCTGGAACTTGTGTTTAAGCTTAGGTGCTATCTCCTTGAGGGCAGGGGTAACCATCTGTTATTCTCTTCCTCAAATCACCACAGCCTATTAATAACTGATTAATAAATGTCTGCTACCAATGAGGAGCTATCGATCAAAAATTTCATCAAACTCCTGTACACCCCTGGATCTTCACATGAGTTAGCAATGTGTCACAGTTGGCGGAAGTCCAGTAATTTTCATCAAACAGCAAGTAAAAAGCTGCAAAGAGGTGAAGCAGAGATCTCAGTATTTCTCACGCTGATAAAAACACCATTCTCTTTTTCTTCTCTGAATAATTGTTCCCATTGCTTTATTTATAACCTCTAGACAGCAGAACTCTGTCTTTTATATATTAAGGTCATAAAGTCTCTACAGACCCTGAGGATGCTAAGTACTAAGTGGTTAAATTATTAATTTTAATGAGTGGAAATGGATCTGTAAGGACCCCGCACAACCTAGTCCTAGTGACTTTTCTAGCTCATTCCTGGCCATTCTTTCTCATTCCTTTACATGCTCTTTCTTCCTCATTCCTTTATCTATTCTTCCTCTAATTCTCTCTCGTTTTCTCTATCTGTCACACAGTATAAATGTGGATTTTCAAAAATGGGCTCTGCATTTTGATCAAGAATCTGAGAAATCTAGTTCTCTGGTGACAATAGGTAACAGCGAAACTAAACAAACAAAAGGCACTGCCCAACGCTTTAGTTTAAATATAGTTAACCAAGAAAAGCCTGCTTTGGGAATTCAACATACAATGTAATGTCTGTCCTTTCAGAAGGTGAACAATTAGTCTGCACTGATCTGAATGCTTGAATGCTTCATCTACACCATTGTTCCTAGCGAAGAAGATCAGAATTCGGCATTCGAATGGTACTTGTATTACACTACCTTTCCCACAAATGAGCTCTGGCACAACTGCATGTTATCAGACACATTCTGAGAGTGAGTTAGTAAAAGGCAAGGCTAATTCTGAATGCATATTCACATTTCAGGGCCCATATGCTTCTTTAAAAATTGTGGAATAACTTTCACATCAGAAATTTGCACAGCGATCCAAATTACTTGAAATCTGCATATGCTTTTTTTTTTAGGTTTTAGATCAGACAGTTAGAAATCAGCCTCCCAGAGAGGTTTTCTTTAAACCCATAAGTTTACAAATCTGAAATCCGTACCTACTTTCAGCCCTAATAAAGAGAGAACATAGGTGGAGGTGTTGACTGTCTGTAGGTTATATATATATTTATTTTAAGACTCCATAGATTCTTTTAAGATGAAAGAATGATAATTATTACATAAACCATGTCACAGAGCATCTTGTAAATAAAGAAACCACCTATAATCTCAGTGAATTCTTCTGACATCACTCAGACACAATTGTTATCATTTTGGTGATTTTCCCTCTGATAAAGATTGCCCATATTGTGAGGTGAATAATGAGCAGAAGACGACCATGCAAACAGAGGCCTCGCTGCTAGTCCAGACCTGACACTCACTGCTTATGTGTCTGTCCCTCATTTTTTTCAACTGCAAAATTCTGGGACTGAACAACATGACCCATGCTTTTCAGCTGTAAGCTGCTATAAGCATCATCAGAAAGTATTTAGACCAGGTTCTATTTACACAGGTTCTAGGCAAAGAAAATTACAAAAAGTTTCCAATGGCAATTTTAAAGTTAACATGGCCACATAATTTATATCGACATGCTTATGAAAACTTAAGATTAATCTTTCCCTTAGACATCTAACTCCCAACATTTAAAATATCTTGTGGAATTATTTAAGCCAATGTTCCTGAATTTATATGCCATACTCCTTTGATTCCAAAATTTCTCATATTTCCTTGTGAAATCTGAAAGTTTGAAATATAATATATATTATATAGTGCATAAAACAAGTGAATTTTAAGTAGAGGGTGCCTTTGCCAGCTGTTCAAGCTCAGTTCTCACACTTGCCACAGAGACTGACTGTCACTGACAGAAGCCAAGGTAATATTAACTATAAGATTATGTTCCAACTCTTGCTGTTTACAATTTTAAATATACTAATCCTTATCAACAATTCAAAAGTAACTAAACACAACATTAATCCAAAGATTTCTGGAGTGTCCATTATATGCCAGGGCCTTCAGTATGCACTAGAGATATAAAGAAAAATAGGCACTTGTCCTTGAAGACCTCATGGTCTACTGGGAAAAAAGACAATTATAAACATGGACATAAAACGTGAGACATAGTGTTATAGGAGGATCCCTAGAAGATGGGAAGATTGAATCAAATCATTCCAGGCAGAGATGACAGCATGACCAAAGGAAGGATGCTGGAGATGACACACATAGGAACTACATCAAGCGTTGCAGGAAGGCCAAGAGTGAGGCAGACACTGTCGAGAGATGGGCTGGAGAACCAGACAGGACCATCAGGGAACGCTTAGTTCTGTCCTACTGAGGAGCTTAGATTTTATCTTGTTGGCCTGAGGATCATGAAAGGATTTAAAGTGAAAGAGTGAAGTGGGTAGATTTTAAATACCGTGGACCACTCTGGCTAATGTGCAGTGGCAAATTTGAGGGGAACAAAACCGGAGGCAGTTAAAAGGCTGTTGTAGGTGGTCCAAATGAAAAATGAAGACAGTGTGAATTAGGGCAGCAGAAGCATGTTTAAAAAAAGACACATTTGGTATGCGTACAAGATAGAATCAGTAGGGCTCTTAATCACAGGATGTGGGGGATGAAGTCTTGGGACAACTCCCGGGTTTCTGGCTTGGGTGGTGCTGCTACCAAACAGGATTTAGGAAGAAGAGCAGGTTTAAGGGTGGGTAGTGAGTTTAGAGTGAGCAACGATGAGTTGACTGGGACACTCTTGAAGACAAATCTGACTAATAATTCAGATATACATATCAGAAGTATAAGGAAACAACATGGGCTAGAAATCTAAAGTTGAGAGCCAGCAGCTTACAATCGGGCTGCAGTTGAAATCAAGACAGTTTCTCTCACCCAGGGAGAAAAAGTGGAAGGAGATGAGTGGGCCAAGGATGGACCTCTGGGCAACACCGAATACTCAGGGTGGATGGACACTGAGTGTGTGAGAGCTCTGAGAGCAGTGAGGAGGATGTCCAGAAGCCTCAGAGTCCAGCATTTTAAGGAGAGGAACAAAAACAACAGTGTCAAATGCAGTAGAAAGGTCCAGCATGGTAAGGACTGGAAAATGTCCATTACATATAGAAAGCAGTATGCACTAAGGACTTTAGTAAAAGCTATTTCAGTAAAGATAATAGCACACAGGTAAGATCACAATGGGTGGAGACAGTGAGCTAGACAAAGTGTTTGGTTGATGTTTAGTTAAATGCAGAAATAGGGTTAAAGAAGGGTTTTGGGTTTGTTTTTCAAATCAGTTGAAATCTCACTACCTAGAGATAACCAACATTTACAGTGTGGTCACCATCCTTTCGTACCTTCTTCTGTGCATAAATATATATAATGTATATATATAATGTACATGCACACAACACATTTATTATTGACAAAATTATAAGTACTAATAAGGTGAATTATATCTTTACACCTAGACTCAGAATCACAAACATTATACATAGGGAAGGATAGCTCCTCTTCTAAATCTAAACCTAATACCTTTCTGTGATTTACACCACCCCTTGCCAAAAGAGTCTGTTTCTTCAGAGACACACAGTGTAGACTAGTCAGCTTAGGAAACAGACACACCCAATCCTATTGATTTTTAGAAGGTAGACAGCAATTACCCACTTGGAATGTTTCCAGAGGTGTAAACCTGCAATCATACGAACAGAGCCCTAAGAGCTTACCTTTGAGGGCAAACACTCTTAGCAAGGGGGTACTGATGATATATGCCCAAAGAGTGCCACCCAGTGAGTCATCACAGAGACAAGCCCCACCCTGTGGGGCTTCTACACCTGCCTTCTGTTTTACCACCACGTAAAGAGCAACACACGGCTCTCTAGTGTGGTGTTGCAACAAAGCTGGGAATACTGGTTAAACTGGCAGAGTCAGCTGAAATGGTTACCGGACTTGGCTTGGACTTGCTCTACCAGGAAATGGGGTAAGAGGTCAGGATTGTTACATAGAAAAAGTAGCCCACAAAGGCTTCCAGAGAACAGAGCAGGGCAAGGGTCATTACTGTAGGAAACTGGGTGTTGTGCAGATTTTTTTTTTAGCAAAGCATCTCCTAAGCACAATTACAATTCACACTTCTCTCACCCTTGTCCTACTCCCATTGTTCTTATGCCAATTTTCCTCCACAGAAGATCTTATCCCAAAATCTATGGGAATGTATTTAATAATGCTTGTCTGTATTAGTCATCCTCCCTAGTCTATAAGCAGTAGAAAGGCTGAAAAACAATAATGTTGTGTTTCAATATAAAGCAGACAAATATCTGAAATTTTACTTTTAACTAGAGAAGAAAAAACTAAATAGTTAAATAGCCAAGCTAGAGGGGGCTACAAAAAATTACTGTATCAACTTGGAAGATGATTCTGCTTCTTATTTATATCACCAAACTCAACTCTTTCTGGACATGTTTTAATACAAGGAAATATTATCTACTTAGTAAAAACTATGTTCCATTTGGAGGGAAGAGATTTCTTTCTACCATCAGGGAACGAACAGGGGTATAGAGTCAACAGAACCCTGGGATACAGCAGAAAATAAGGCATCGGGAAGAAGATGCCAAAACTGGATCAGCTCTCACAATATGCTCTAGCTACCCACATATGTCTTTGAGTAAATCACCAAGGTCGGCTACTAGGTGCCATCCTAATTTTTTTTCAATGCCAGGTATATACGAACCTGGTAATTTTCCATCATTTGCGTTAAAGTAGACCAGATTCACTGTCAATGGTATCCATTTATGGGAAGGTCTTTTATAATTACATTTGCAAATCAGTCTTCAAGGCCTTAGAGCCCTAGAGCTAAGCATTCCTAGCAAAATGAACACACTGGTATGCACCCTAAATAAACTATGGGAACACAGTGTTCACTATTGATGAACAATGAACTTACATATCTCATTGTGTTAATACACTGATCGGTGGCTTTGAATGCTTAAAAGCAGGTGTGTGATTTCAGCGGCTTTAATAAACAACAGTGGTATGATCAGGTTAAGTTCTCAGATGTTAAATCTTTTGCTTCCATGGAAGAATATGAACCCAGCAATCACACCCCATGTTCCCTATCAGATGTTTCACGCATGATCTTCAAAGACGTGAGGAACATTCAAGTAAATGTGAGAAAGGTGACACTGCTGGAGGTAAAGTGAGGTCAAAGGGGCATAAATTCATTTTCTGGGCAGTTAACCAACTTCTTACATTGCGTTCACACATCACACACCCCTCCACTTCTTGCTCTGTACAGTAATTAGAGTGCTTCCTTTAATTTGAGGTTGGTTTTCTAGACACAAGTTTATGTGTTCTTGGATCAAGGACTTAACTCCCTGTTCACGCTGAGTGATATTTCCTTGTTGGCATCTGTCAATATGATATTGTCCTATCTCTAGCTTAGGCCAAAGTTGATGATAATCTATTATTCACCTTTCACTAGTGCAAAGACCCTTTCTTAGATTCAAGCAAAACAATAAAACTAACAAAACCAACTACATTGTGCATTAGCTTTTTATTTCAGCAGCTCCTTTGAGAAATACATACATCGTATGTCAAAATGATATGGGAAGACAGAAAAGCAGAGGATGAGAAGTAAAAGGAAAATGCCTGGATGATTATTAAAAAAACAACTGTTCTACATAATAGGTACCTTTGAAAATAACCCAAAATGGTAAATAAAACATAATAATTTCAAACATTTAGGTATCAAATATGTTCTGTCACACTGCAAGGTACTGTGAAGAATGTAAAGATAAATATTATATTTGAGAGCTTACAATAAAGTCGCAGATACACGTAAAAGGCATTTTATGTACTGAAGGGCCAGACTAGGTTCCAGTGAAGTCCTACAAGACTTGCAGGAAGAATGATCCCTTCCAATAGGGGAATTCAAGGTGAGGGCATTTAGGATGGCTTGCAGATCAGATACCGTTTATTCTAAGCACACTAGAGATCCACTTGTTCTTGAATAAGACGCCAAGTATATGAAGGACCACGAAAATTGAGACCTACTAAAAGTAATGCTTTGTAAAAAGATAATTCTTTATGGTTTCCAAATATTCAATATATTTAATACAATCACCTGAGAACATGAGTATTAGGATCACTGTATTAAAATTTTGGGGACCAAGGTTTAGAAAGCATAAAGGCACAGAGGGCACACAGTTGGTATTGCAAACTGCAGAGGTTAGCACTAGAATCTGTGACTTCTGACTCCAACACCCCTTCCAACCCACCATTTTGGAGTCCGCAAGCCCCAAAGAATAATTCTAAATACCGATGGGACTGCAAGTTCCAGGCTATGTGGGTCTTTTCCAGGATTGTCTGAGTTCAGGGGACCTCCATTTGTCACTAACGCAATGCTAGTCAAACCCTATTGGCTGTAATGGGATTGACAAATCAAGCACCACCTGAGAAACCCAAACCATTCAAAAGCTGCCAACTGGAGTGATCTTCTCCCTGAAATAGTTCTCATGTGGATGTAGCATTGTCATGCTAGATATCCTGCCCAACCAACATACAACCCAAACAGAATCATCTGATTAAAGGCAGTGGTTGAAAG
Organism: Choloepus didactylus; assembly: GCF_015220235.1. NCBI lineage: Eukaryota > Metazoa > Chordata > Mammalia > Pilosa > Megalonychidae > Choloepus > Choloepus didactylus. The sequence goes on along the minus strand of NC_051322.1, from coordinate 48,126,471 downwards.
TTACATATAGTGATTGGGAACTGAATCCAATGTTAAACAGAATATCAAAGAGAATGGTACATGCTCAATCCAATCTAGATCTAGTTTGTATGGAAAGTGATCAAATAGATTCAATACTGAGTTTATACAACCATTCCAGGCCAAGAACTTGAATGGAGCAGGGGCCTTCATGAAAGGTTTGAGTGTTAATTATCCCTTCTCAAATCTCTACTATCACAATTATTGCCATGCAGACACACATGGATTGTCAGGCACTTTACTTCTAACAGGGAAATCTGCATTTATTTAGGAGTATTTGAAAAAAAAAATCTGGATAACAATATTATGAAAACTGTCTCATCTCTCACCATGTTCAGGCAAATGGCTGGACTAAAAGTAGGTACAGACTAATACTATTTAAGGATAGCTCAAAATAGGCTTTTGGAGGAAATTTGTTAATAAGATCCTCCACTTAATGGTAGGGAGAACACTTGTAAATATTTGAAATATTTAAACAAATCTCCACATAACATCTAACCATCTAACATGTTTTCACATGTCAACAAAGAATCACTTGTCTCAATGAAAAATTACGAGTGTGTTGACAGCTCAAGACTTTACTGTCTCCATAGAGGGAGCAAAGAACTTGATAAGGTAAACAAGAATGTCTGCAGAATGGATGCTGTTCTGACTCCACTTCTTTTTAAAAATTACATTTTTCACTTGGTTATTTCTAGTACACTAGAAACATCATTGATTTTTGTATCCTAATCTTAAATCTGGCCACTAAACCCTGATACTAATTATAATCTTTTTTTCAGTTGATTCACTTGGATTTTCTCACGAGATAACCATACAATCTGCAAAAGATATTTTCTTTTCCTTTCCAATGTATAAAACTTTCATTTCTTTTTTTTTTTTTTTTGTCTTAGTGGATCAGCTACAAAATAGTATCAGTGACAGCGGTAGAGAACACTTAACATGGTGCTTAGCATATGCCAGACACTCTTCTAAACACATTAAACATAAAATTGTTTAGTCCTCACAAGTGTATGAGATAGGTATTATCATCCTCATTTTACAGAAGGTGAAATTGAGGCACAAGAAAGATTAGGTAACTTACATTGGTTCGCATAGCCGCTAAGGGGTTGAGCCAGGCCCAGTGAACCTCCTCTCTACATCATCATTTTTGTATTGTACTTACTTCAGTTGGAAATAAAAATTCAAGTTATTAGGCCATAGAAGACTAGAGGTGAAAGTGGGAACCTTTATCTTGTTCCTGACTCTACTGGCATCATGCTATTTTATTGTTGTTGTTCGTTTTTTTCTATAAGGAAGAGGAAGATGAACTTCAGCCTTTGCCAGGAACACAGAGCTGACCCTATGGTTTTCCTGCCACTGTGGTTCCTTGGAACTTCCGTCATTCAAAGTCTATAGTTACTGAGGGCCAGTGTGGGTGGCACTGCTGGGCTGGTCAAGTGTGCAGAGGCCAAACAGCAGCACTAGTGGACAACACCCTTCTAAGCAGCAACATGCCCGATGGTTCAGCTCTACCATGTGGGAACCCATCAGAACCACACTATAAAAGAGAAAGTAATTTTTTAATAGCTCCTGCAACAAGTAAAAGGTATCATCTGACCTGCCTTTTACCACCTCATAAAGAGATTGCTCCCTTGTTACATAACAATGTGTGTACGTGTGTGTCTATTTAGGAGGGGAGCAGGTTTGAGGTGAAGTGAAGTTCCATTATGTCAGGTATTCTGTAGTTCAGTTTAAATGCCTTTATTCTTTGTTTCTATAGTTGCCTGCTGTCGTGGCTGACTTGGGATTTTTAGTACAGACATGGTTTTTTTTGCTCAAATAAAACATCTGCTTGTTTCCAAGCCTGTTTACACCTTAGGAACACGTAAAAGCCTTTGCACTAGTGAGGTTTTCCTGCTAGAAGAGGTCTCATTAAGAACACGACATATATATTGGCTAAAAAGAAGGACAGAGGTAAAGGACAGGTAGGAAAAAAGAAAGCACAATTGCAGCCTCAATCAAAACTCCTTCTCACATAAGATTATTTGCTTCTATTCATGATTCATATAGCCTGCCTGTGAGAGACTCTGGAGCACTTTAAGGAACAATGGAATGAATTATTTGCTACTTCCATCCAATTTAGCTGTTTCCTAGTCACCAAAGGTCTCCTTGCCTTCTGCCAAATCGTTATCTATAAAGCACTAATATAACGTCACGGGAGTGAATTCACTTCTTACGGGATAAAATCCGAACCCACAAAGTTTATAAGAACTTTGTGATCTGGCCACCACTGACTGCTCAGGCTTTATCGCTGGACAGCTCTGGGTTTGAATCTCAACCTCACCACCCATTGACTATAGGACCCTGGCTAAGATCTCAAAGCCTCAGTTTCTGCATTTAGAAAAACAGTTTCTATAATTAAATGAGATAATGGCTATGTGTGAAGCACCCAGCCCAGCCACTACTATTTTGGGTCTTAACTGACCACTACTCCCACATCTCCAACTGACCCCTGCCTTCTCACCTACCACCCAGAATCCAGTAGATATTCAATTAAATATCTGATTATATCCACAGGCCTGCAGCAACATCCCTTCAATGTATTATCTTGCTCCTAAATGTGGACTCCACGCAGTTGCCTGAACTTAATAAAAAAAAAAAAAAAAAAAAAAAAAAAAGTTGCTACTGTTAAAATATTGTGAAGGGAGAAGAATTAAAAAAAGAAACATGGTGATACACTTCTATTTTCGGGGTGAGAAAGAGTATAGATCCTGACTTCATACAGCCATAAAATGGTAAAATGCTTAATTTCACAGCGGTTTAAGAACCATATGTTAAGTAGATGTATATTGCATTCTGACTCAGACTGGGTTTGCAATGTTGTTTAAATTCTTTTCAAATCTGTTTATTCTAGGCATTTACAGATATACTTTGTTTTTTCATATAAATGGAGGAGAAAAGAGCTAGGACAGTTCTGGGGAACACAAAAAACTTTACAATCAAACGGACTGCTTCTTTGCTGCCGCTGAATTTTTCTGCTCTGATACAAACAGTTACTGTCAGTCTTATGTAAGGTGTGTGAAAGTGATGTTGACACACAACCTGTTTAACATTTTTTTCAATCCAGGCAATGGCTAGTTATGTTTTAGAAATCAACTCTGATGCTGATTTCCTTGGAAATGGCTGTCTGGCAGCCTCTGTTCAAACAGTGAAATTTTCTGATAATGTAGCAGTTAATAAAACTGAATACTGGATTGCTAATGAACCATGATGGCAGAGTTAGATGCTCTAGTGTGCTATTCTTCCACAGAACCTTTGAACAGTAGCAAAAACTGTCAGTGCCATCTTCCTTGCAACTCAAGGGAATGGTTAAAGGGTTGTAATAAATGGGTCAAAGCCTTATCAAGAACACACACTCTTAAAACTGTAGAAGCTCCAGGTGCTCTTGCTGACCCTTCCCCCTCACTGACTGGTGCAATGTAGAGCCAGTCTGCATTCCCATTATGGGTCACTAGCCCTGTTGCCCATGGAGCAAAGTAACTCCTATGTGTATATGGCAGTGCCTGTATGTTGGTTCCAATCTAGCCAGTGGCAGCCTGAAAGACTGAACCAGGAAACAATTTTCTGGTTGGCCCTCCTAGAACTTGTCCTGTAGGCAGAAGAGCTTCCAGACAGCTAAAGCAGTATAAAACACAATTAAGTCAAAGGGGCTTGGGACAAAGGATTACTTGCTTTAAGTCATACAGTAAAGCACCCAGAAGGGAGACAAAGTCCATTTCACAGGAACCAGAGTCGGCACTGGCATTCCTGTAAACCGGAAGAATTCCTAAGGCTACAAGCAAGCACAAGTCCAGGACAAGGCACAGGCTCAGAAAAGATAGAGAGGACACTGGACTTTACATTCATCTTGGGCTGATCTTCTTAAGAGGAAGGCTAAATTCTGAAAGACAGCACCGGCCAACAGAGAGCCAATTTTGCAGATTGTGAAAGGTGTTTTTCTGCACTGGTCTGTTTGGTTTTGTTAGCTCCTGGCATTCAAGGAAATCTCTGTCATATCACTAACTGGATGCAATCCTAAGGTACAGACAGCTCAAGGACTAATCCCAACAAAAAATTACATGACAAAGAAATGATGGCCCATCCAAAGGAACAAGATAAAACACACCAAAGTTATTAAAACTAATAAATTATATCAGCAACATGGTGTGGTACAAGATCAAAAGCAAAAATCAGTGGTGTTTATATACACTAGTAATGAACAACCTGAGAAGGAAATCAAGAAAAAAAATTCCACTTACAACAATAACTAAAAGAATTAAACTAAATTTAACCATGGATGTAAAGTTCTTATACATACAAAATTACAAAACATTGCTAAAAGAAATCAAAGAAGACCTAAATAAATGGAATGACATTCCATGCTCATGAATTGCACTATTAAATATCATGATGCTAATTTTACCCAAAGCGATTTACAAATTCAACACAATCCCAATCAAAATTCCAACAGTCTTCTTTGCAGAAATGGAAAAGTCAATCATCAAATTTATATGGAGGGATAAAAGGCCCTGAATAGCCAAAATCAACTTAAAAAGGAAGAATGAAGTTGGAGGATTCACACTTCCCAATTTGATTACTGTAGCTTATTATTACAAGCCACAGTAATCAAAACAGCATGGTACTGGCACAAGTTCAGACAAAGAACAATGGAATCAAATTGAGAGTTCAGAAATAAACTCTCACATCTATGGCTAACTGACTTTTGACAAGGGGGCAAAGAACACTCAATTGGGAAATTGGGAGATTAAAAAGAAAACAATTTTTTTTTTTTTTTTGTAAAAAATGGACCAAAGAGAGTAAAAACAAAAACAAAACAACTCTTAGAATTACCTGTCACTCCCTTTTCCTTGCTCACCATATCAAGAGATCAACTTTAACTCATCGAGGTCTCCTCTGGCCTAGTTCAGGTCTTCATTCACTTTCATCAGGTCTACTTCAACAGCTTCCTAACTGGTCTTCCTACCTCCAGTTTCTCCCATCCATTTCTCTCTCTCCACTACCCTGAAGAGTTTAATACACCAGTGAGCCCCAAATATAATCTTAAATCACAGGTTATGAGCGGGACTCCCTGGGACAAAGAGGTTCCCACTGTTAGAGTTCCCACTATTTGGCCTAGAATCCAAAGCCGTTCACCATTTGGCCTAAATCAGGCTTGCAGCCCTATCTCCTAAATAGTCCCTCCTTTCTACCCCACACACCATCTACATTATCTTGGCTGTTGCCTGCAATGTCTACTTTGTAAGCAAAACTGAGAAGGCTCTTGCCTCCCCTGTTCACTTGAAAGCCTGGTGCAAATCTCACCTCCTCTCCCAGGCAGAATTAATAGCTGCATATTCAAAGTCCCAGGGCATTGTGCTTGTGCCTCTGATTAGAGCACTCACAAGTGGCTCTCTTACTACTAATGTAGGGGCTTAGAGCTTCAAGAGATTAAGAGGCCAGACTTGTCCTCCAGGGAGTTCTCAGGCATCTTTGTAAACCTATTAAAAAAAATGTTTGTAATTTGAATTACACCTCCTTTAAAGATGAATCCATTTCAGTTTAGTCAAAAATATTTATTGAGCCCTTAAACAATTCAAGCCAGTGCTAAATGCTATGAGAGAAGAGAACAGCTCTCAAGGGGTCTTTAACAGTGGGAAGAATAAGGGCAATACACAAACACTCCAGGCCACAAGTCGTTACAGGGATTTGGAAGAGGAAGGACCACAGCCTTACTGAGTGGAAGATTAGGAACAGCCTCTGAGAGAGGTTGGGTGAGGCAGGATTTCACCATTAGGTGATGACTGTGATGGTGAGCTCTGCAAGCATAAGAAACACAGGCGAAGGCAGGGAAGACTGGGGCCACCCTGAGGACAGGTGGGGAAGCTGCTGTAGGCTGCAGGATCTGTGGGATCTGCGGGAGAGCAACACTTTAAGTGCAGGAGCCCGGATTGAACGCCAGGTCTCAGAAGGACCCCAGCATTGGACAAGAGAGTCCACACCCACATGGGGAACACCCTTGACAAGTTTTGGCCAGTGGTAAAATAAAAGAGCTATACTGAGGAAAAACAATCCAACAACAGCATAGAAGACTGATCAGGGGAGCAATGGAGGCAGACTGGAAGGAAGAGCAGCTCAGCTAGGGACAGTGATGCAGAATCAACAATCAGACGCAGAATCAACCATCAACTCACACACACTTAACTACTTTGGGAAGAAAGGAGGAAAGGGTCGCCAGAGGACACCTACACAAGATGACTGGTTTCATTAATGGAACACAATGGAATGGTGAGAAGGGGGATGAAGAAAAGTTTAATTGTCACTGAGTATTAAACTTATGGAATATAAAATATATGAAGGGAGAAATGGAATATATTTCAAATGTGCAAGTGCCCACTGCATTCAATTGAGCTATGATAATTTTTAATGTCTGGAAAATAAAAGCTCTTTGTTTATATTACTTGTCTCACCCTCACTCATCGGCTTTACCTACTATAGAGACAAACCCCACAATTTTCTGTAAACCAATTCTAATAAGTCGGAGCTACTGTGTAATGTATATCTTACTAAAAACCAGCATGGACGTATCCGAATCATTGATCCTCTTGTTCCTGATGTCATAAAAGTTCACAGGCCACATATGGTTTGTCATTTTCTCTGTGTATGAGTACACAGGGCAACTACCCAGACAGGTGAGCCAGTGTAACAGAAAGCCAGCACACAATTTCACTGGATAGTGAGTCATAAAGCAAGCGATTCCAGCCCTAAGAAACAGAGTGGAGTGACTTCAGGAAGTTTTACTAGCATGACAATCAGTTTTGGAACTCATTATTAAGTCTGTTTTCTGCAAACAGAAAAAGCTCAAAGCAATTTCTAAAAGCTAAGAAGAAACCTTTTAAGATGTCACAATACTTCTTAGAGGTAAAAATCCAATAAGGAAATCAAATATGAAGTAAGACAAGCACCTTCCCAGCCATGCTATAAACACTCCTTTAACAGTGTGGTCACAGGCTTCTTGTTCAAACTTTTCATCTGATGTTAATCGCATTATCTCATGGGTTAAATTATACTTGCAATGAAGCTATCCCGTTCAAGTGCCAACTTTCCATTGAGTATCTAAATACAAGTAGAAAAGAAATAGAAAACAGAAATCTACGAGTTTTGAACCCCAAATGCTATTCCTGTTTGTTTTGTGCCAGCTTGTTTTTGTTTGCTGTTTTATCCTAAATTTTCTGTTTGTAGATTCAGTATATAATTTGCAAGAAACCTGAGCATAAATAGGCTGAAATGTGAAAACAGCAATCAAGAAAAGTGACATAGTAACAAATAACTTTCCACTGTATATGTTCCTATTTCCCCTTCTCATATCTTCCATAAAACTCTTATTTTAAGAAGAAAATAATGAAAAAAAATTCCTTTTTTCCCAATTCTTACACACATAAACACATACAACTTTCCTCCTTTTATACTTAAATCACTACCACCAACTGGATCAGCACCTGGAAACTTGCCACAGCTGTGAGCAAACAAGTTTCCGTAGGAATTCACGAACTGGGGTGGTTCCACAAAGAGAATCATTTCTTTCTTAGTTCACTTTCACAGGGCTGTTTCCACAAATGCTTAATACTGGAACAAAATGACCCAGTGAAAGGTGAGCTTCCACCCCTATGGAAATTACTTGAGAATGTAAATAGGATTCAAGGATGGAAGCAGAGTGGTCTGGTACGAATGCCACTCAAATGTTCTGCAATAAAACTAACTTTGCCATTGACTGCTACGTCATAGACCCATTTTTTTTTTTTCCTTTTTTAATACAAAAATTTTCAAACACATAGGAAAGCAGAGAAGGATATAATGAACATAGACCCTTCCTCTAGATTTAACAACTTCAACATTTTGCCATATATTTATGTATTTTTATCTGCTTGTTTATGCTGAAGTATTTCATAGTAAACTATAATCACATTTCACCTCTAAATAAATCAGTTTGCACCTCTAAAAAATAAGGGTATTTTCCTTCATGACTGTAACATACCATTATCACATCTAACAAAATAAAAATAATTCCCTAATAACTGTCTAATATCCAGTTCATATTCAGATTTCTTTGGGTTAATATTCTTAAGCAATTGGAACTGAGAACAGAAAGCTACACCAAGGATTGGTCACCATACTCAATTCATTTTTCTATCAAAGATGCTTATACAATTTCCATATTCTTTTGTGGAGTAAGCATATCAGAAAAAATATCCATGTGTAAAAGACACATTCACCTTAAATATAGCCACAAACACTGTTATAGCACCACAAAAATTAAATCATTAAGTAAAGAAGGAGAGAAGGGAAAAGGCATCTCAAGGAAATTTGGGAGATATGATTTCCCAGACACCAGGCTATTATATTAATCAATTAGCTTCTCTCTCTTTTCTCTCCTGAATCATTCCTCAGCCTAGAAAGATGCCTCAGACTCCATTATTCTTAAAAATGAAATATTAAAAAACCTTTCACTCCTGTCATCTCTGTAGCCTCCCTTTAATACAGAAGGTTTTGACAACAGTGATTGATCCTTGCTTGCTATTTAACCTTCCACTCATTTTTAACCCACTTTTGCAATCTAGTTTTCCTCCCTTTCATTCACTGAGACCGCTTTTTTTGAAGATCACCAACTTCCTCTTACCCACCACTTAAAGCACCCTTTTCCCAGATCTCCCTTCACCCCAAAGGTACCCAAGCATTACCCTCTTCCACTGCCTACGGCTCTCCTTGGAAGACCATCCTGCTGACTTGACTTTCTTCCTGGTAATTTACTCAGAGATGGGGATGTCACCTCTATGCAGATGATTTGTAAATATGGAAAGGTCAAGACATACTAATCTACTTTACTTCTCCCTAGGGCCAGAATACAAGCAGGGAGATGCATTTGAAAGGAGAGAAAAGTGAAAGCTTTACTCAACCTACTGGCTAATTCTAACACATCTCTCTTCTCTAGAAGAGTTAGTGTAAGTCTTCCATGAGCACTTTCCAGGGGATACAGGCAAGGCAGGCAGGCTCTGGAGTCATATTCTGGACTCAAATCATTTTTTAGCTGTGCAATATCATGAGATAATTAACATCATTGAACCTCAGTTTCTGTCCTTATGGAATGCATCATAATGTAACCCACCATATACGTTGGTTGTGAAAGTTAAGTGAAGAAATAAACATAAAATGCTTATTTAACACAGTGATTTGGAAATTGTAAGCACAAAGTAAACTTTAGTTATTTGTTAACTGTGACCTAAAAAAATTAACTATGAAAAAATGGTTATTTGTTAGATGTCTATTATTTATTAGTGGCAAAACCAGCTGACATAATGTTCATTGGCATGATATATTAATTTGTAGGACTTTTTAAAAGAAAGTTTGATTATTATTTTCCATTTTATCACATACATTTTATCCCATGCAATGCAGAAAGTACTCAAAAGTTTTGTTCAACACTAGTAGTTACTTTTGTAAATGAATGATGATTCATGCTAATAAAACCTGCAACCCAGGAGAATAAAATTAGCTTGTTTGAACACTTTCTTTTGTTCAGTAATTACAATTCAAGGTTATGTTAGATGCCACATTACTATAATTTTGCCTAGGAGACAGACATTGCACATCCCACATTTTTAAAAACAGGCACTGCAGATATAAATCCAGGTGTTTGCTGAATAAGGGCTTTGCAGACTTTATAAAAAAATTTTTACCAACACTGTGCTCAATTGTCACTTATTTCTGTACATATTACACATAGATGGGAAAGTACTGAGTTCATTTTAGCTTGTTATAGATTCTCACCAGATTTGCAGGAGGTTGACAATTTAAAAACAGAAGCCAAACGTGGCTGGGGTTTATCTCAGATGCTTATGTTCAAAGTAGCAATTTGTTCATTCATGATGATAGCAAGCATTCATAAACCCGGTCAGAATTCCATTATTTCCCAAATTGGTAGAATCACAGACACACAGACACCCCACATTCTGATCAAAGCTTTGTTTCTATAGAGGGTCTGTTGGTTGGTGTTTTTTAATGTGATTTTTCATGATATAGGTGATAATGGGGAGCTAACATTTATTTAGTGCCCATCATGGGTCAAGCATGGTGCTGAGTCATTTAAACAAGTTGGAACTCAGAATCTTCACAACATTTTCTAAGGTAAATCTCCATTTTATAGATCAGAAACGTGGAGCTCAGGCAGTTAATGATATTCCAGTGGCAAGGGCAAATCCATGTTTTGGAGGGAACTGGAGTTTATACTACTTTTAAAGAAAAAAAATCAAATTATGAATACAAAATTAAGTTAAGGCCCTGACGGGGGCCAGTATGAGAGAGGGACCCTGAAGCATGAGCTTATGGGGGACCAACATGGGTGTGTCTGACTAACCCACCTGAGCTGTACAGACAAAGGAATTTAATGGATATGTGAATTGTAAAATGAAAATCATTCATCCATGGAAATTTGCACTAGGTTTGCTTCCTTTAATTTTTAAAATAAATTTTTTTTGTTTAATAAGTTAAGAGTAAAAGAGGGGGTTGAGAGTGAAGGATGAGTTAGCAATGTCTGAAAAAGTGCCAGACAGTAGCTTGGATGTTCTGAATAGGCAGAATGCAAAATAAAAAAAAAAAAAAAAATTCTGAGTTCTTTACTGTATGTTTCTTGGAAATTGCTGCCCTTATGATAGCAGTAAGTTTGAAAATTGAGATAAAATTTATTTGTAATACATTTTTTTTTTTGATTTTTTTTTTTATGTTTGTTTTTTTTTTTTTTTTTTTTTTTTAAATTCAGTTTTATTGAAATACAGTCACACACCATACAATCATCCATGGTATACAATCAACTGTCCACAGTATGATCACATAGTTATACGTTCATCACTACAATCTATCTCTGAACATTTTCCTTACATCAGAAAGAACCAGAACAAGAATAAAAAATAAAAGTGAAAAAAGAACACCCAAACCATCCCCCCCATCCCACCCCATTTGTCCTTTAGTTTTTTTTGTTTTTTTTTTTTTAATCATCATTTTATTGAGATATATTCACATACCACGCAGTCATACAAAACAAATTGTACTTTCGATTGTTTACAGTACCATTACATAGTTGTACATTCATCACCTAAATCAATCCCTGACACCTTCATTAGCACACACACAAAAATAACAAGAATAATAATTAGAGTGAAAAAGAGCAATTGAAGTAAAAAAGAACACTGGGTACCTTTGTCTGTCTGTTTCCTTCCCCTACTTTTCTACACATCCATCCATAAACTAGACAAAGTGGAGTTTGGTCCTTATGGCATTCCCAATCCCACTGTCACCCCTCATAAGCTACATTTTTATACAACTGTCTTCGAGATTCATGGGTTCTGGGTTGTAGTTTAATAGTTTCAGGTATCCACCACCAGCTACCCCAATTCTTTAGAACCTAAAAAAGGTTGTCTAAAGTGTGCGTAAGAGTACCCACCAGAGTGATCTCTCGGCTCGTTTTGGAATCTCTCTGCCACTGAAGCTTATTTCATTTCCTTTCACATCCCCCTTTTGGTCAAGAAGATGTTCTCCATCACACGATGCCGGGTCTACATTCCTCCCCGGGAGTCATATTCCACGTTGCCAGGGAGATTCACTTCCCTGGGTGTCTGATCCCACGTAGGGGGGAGGGCAGTGATTTCACCTTTCAAGTTGGCTTAGCCAGAGAGAGAGGGCCACATCTGAGCAACAAAGAGGCATTCAGGAGGAGACTCTTAGGCACAAATACAGGGAGGCCTAGCCTCTCCTTTGCAGCAACCGTCTTCCCAAGGGTAAAACTTATGGTAGAGGGCTCAACCCATCAAACCACCAGTCCCCTATGTCTGTGGTCATGTTAGCAACCATGGAGGTGGGGTAGGCGAATACCCCTGCATTCTCCACAGGCTCCTCAAGGGGGCACTACATCTTTTTTTTTTTTTTCCTTGTTTGTCTTTTTTCTTTTCTTTTTTTTTTTTTAACTTTCCCTTCTTTTTTAAATCAACTGTATGAAAAAAAAAGTTAAAAAGAAAACAAACATACTATAAAAGAACATTTCAAAGAGACCATAACAAGGGAGTAAGAAAAAGACAACTAACCTAAGATAACTGCTTAACTTCCAACATGTTCCTACTTTACCCCAAGAAAGTTACATAATATAGCAACATTTCAGTGAACTTGTTCCTACTACATCCATCAGAAATTAACAGACCATAGTCATTTCTGGGCATCCCCAGAACGTTAAATAGCTTATCTGTTCTTCTTGGATTATTGTTCCCCCTTCCTTAATTGCTCTCTACTGCTAGTTCCCCTACATTCTACATTATAAACCATTTGTTTTACATTTTTCAAAGTTCACATTAGTGGTAGCATATAATATTTCTCTTTTTGTGCCTGGCTTATTTCGCTCAGCATTATGTCTTCAAGGTTCATCCATGTTGTCATATGTTTCACCAGATCGTTCCTTCTTACTGCCGCGTAGTATTCCATCGTGTGTATATACCACATTTTATTTATCCACTCATCTGTTGAAGGACATTTGGGTTGTTTCCATCTCTTGGCAATTGTGAATAATGCTGCTATGAACATTGGCGTGCAGATATCTGTTCGTGTCACTGCTTTCCGATCTTCCGGGTATATACCGAGAAGTGCAATTGCTGGATCGAATGGTAGCTCTATATCTAGTTTTCTAAGGAACTGCCAGACTGACTTCCAGAGTGGCTGAACCATTATACAGTCCCACCAACAATGAATAAGAGTTCCAATTTCTCCACATCCCCTCCAACATTTGTAGTTTCCTGTTTGTTTAATGGCAGCCATTCTAACCGGTGTTAGATGGTATCTCATTGTGGTCTTCATTTGCATCTCTCTAATAGCTAGTGAAGCTGAACATTTTTTCATGTGTTTCTTGGCCATTTGTATTTCCTCTTCAGAGAACTGTCTTTTCATATCTTTTGCCCATTTTATAATTGGGCTGTCTGTACTATTGTCATTGAGTTGTAGGATTCCTTTGTATATGCAAGATATCAGTCTTTTGTCAGATACATGGTTTCCAAAAATTTTTTCCCATTGAGTTGGCTGCCTCTTTACCTTTTTGAGAAATTCCTTTGAGGTGCAGAAACTTCTAAGCTTGAGGAGTTCCCATTTATCTATTTTCTCTTTTGTTGCTTGTGCTTTGGGTGTAAAGTCTAGGAAGTGGCCTCCTAATACAAGGTCTTGAAGATGTTTTCCTACATTATCTTCTAGGAGTTTAATGGTACTTTCTTTTATATTGAGATCTTTGGTCCATTTTGAGTTAATTTTTGTGTAGGGGGTGAGGTAGGGGTCCTCTTTCATTCTTTTGGATATGGATATCCAACTCTCCCAGCCCCATTTGTTGAAAAGACCATTATGGCTCAGTTCGGTGACTTTGGGGGCCTTATCAAAGATCAGTCGGCCATAGATCTGAGGGTCTATCTCTGAATTCTCAATTCGATTCCATTGATCTATATGTCTATCTTTGTGCCAGTACCATGCTGTTTTGGCAACTGTGGCTTTATAATAAGCTTCAAAGTCAGGGAGTGTAAGTCCTCCCACTTCGTTTTTCTTTTTTAGAGTGTCTTTAGCAATTCGAGGCATCTTCCCTTTCCAAATAAATTTGATAACTAGCTTTTCCAAGTCTGCAAAGTAGGTTGTTGGAATTTTGATTGGGATTGCATTGAATCTGTAGATGAGTTTGGGTAGAATTGACATCTTAATGACATTTAGCCTTCCTATCCATGAACATGGAATATTTTTCCATCTTTTAAGGTTCCATTCTATTTCTTTTAGTAGAGTTATGTAGTTTTCTTTGTATAGGTCTTTTATATCTTTGGTTAAGTTTATTCCTAGGTACTTGATTTTTTTAGCTGCTATTGAAAATGGTATCTTTTTCTTGAGTGTCTCTTCAGTTTGTTCATTTCTAGCATATAGAAACATTACTGACTTATGTGCATTAACCTTGTATCCCGCTACTTTGCTAAATTTGTTTATTAGCTCTAGTAGGTGTATCGTTGATTTCTCAGGGTTTTCTAGATATAAGATCATATCATCTGCAAACAATGACAGTTTTACTTCTTCTTTTCCAATTTGGATGCCTTTTATTTCTTTGTCTTGCCGGATTGCCCTGGCTAGCACTTCCAGCACAATGTTGAATAACAGTGGTGACAGCGGGCATCCTTGTCTTGTTCCTGATCTTAGAGGGAAGGCTTTCAGTCTCTCACCATTGAGTACTATGCTGGCTGTGGGTTTTTCATATATGCTCTTTATCATGTTCAGGAAGTTTCCTTCAACTCCTACCTTTTGAAGTGTTTTTATCAAAAAGGGATGTTGGATTTTGTCAAATGCTTTTTCAGCATCTATTGAGATGATCAATTGATTTTTCCCTTTCGAGTTTTTAATGTGTTGTAATACATTGATTGTTTTTCTTATGTTGAACCATCCTTGCATGCCTGGAATGAACCCCACTTGGTCATGGTGTATGATTTTTTTAATGTGTCTTTGGATTCGATTTGCAAGTATTTTGTTGAGGATTTTTGCATCTATATTCATTAGGGAGATTGGCCGGTAGTTTTCCTTTTTTGTAGCATCTTTGCCTGGTTTTGGTATTAGATTGATGTTAGCTTCATAAAATGAGTTAGGTAGTGTTCCATTTTTTTCAATGTTTTGAAAGAGTTTGAGTAAGATTGGTGTCAGTTCTTTCTGGAAAGTTTGGTAGAATTCCCCTGTGAAGCCATCTGGCCCTGGGCATTTATTTGTGGGAAGATTTTTGATGACTGATTGGATCTCTTTGCTTGTGATGGGTTGGTTGAGGTCTTCTATTTCTTCTCTGGTCAGTCTAGGTTGCTCATATGTTTCCAGGAAATTGTCCATTTCTTCTACATTATCCAGTTTGTTGCCATACAGTTGTTCATAATATCCTCTTATAATTTTTTTAATTTCTTCAGGATCTGCAGTTATGTCACCTTTTTCATTCATTATTTTGTTTATATGGGTCTTCTCTCTTTTTGATTTTGTCAGTCTAGCTAGGGGCTTGTCAATCTTGTTGATCTTCTCAAAGAACCAACTTTTGGTGATATTTATCCTCTCTATTGTTTTTTTGTTCTCTATGTCATTTATTTCTGCTTTAATCCTTGTTATTTCTTTTCTTCTACTTGGTTTAGGATTGGTTTGCTGTTCATTTTCTAGCTTCTTCAGTTGATCCATTAGTTCTTTGATTTTGGCTCTTTCTTCCTTTTTAATATATGCGTTTAGTGCTATAAATTTCCCCCTTAGCACTGCTTTTGCTGCATCCCATAGGTTTTGGTATGTTGTGTTCTCATTTTCATTCGTCTCTATATATTTAGCAATTTCTCTTGCTATTTCTTCTTTAACCCACTGATTGTTTAGGAGTGTGTTGTTTAACCTCCAGGTATTTGTGAATTTTCTAAGTCTCTGATGGTTATTGACTTCTAATTGTATTCCATTGTGGTCAGAGAATGTGCTTTGAATAATTTCAATCTTTTTAAATTTATTGAGGCTTGTTTTATGTCCCAGCATATGATCTATTCTGGAGAAAGTTCCGTGAGCACTAGAAAAGTATGTGTATCCTGGTGATTTGGGATGTAATGTCCTGTAGATGTCTGTTAAATCTAATTCATTTCTCAGATTGTTTAGGTTTTCAATTTCCTTATTGGTCTTCTGTCTGGTTGATCTATCTATAGGAGAGAGTGATGTGTTGAAGTCTCCCACAATTATTGTGGAAACATCAATTGCTTCCTTTAGTTTTGCCAGTGTTTCTCTCATGTATTTTGTGGCACCTTGATTGGGTGCATAGACATTTACGATTGTTATTTCTTCTTGCTGAATTGCCCCTTTTATTAGTATGTAGTGGCCTTCTTTGTCTCTCAAAACACCCCTGCATTTGAAGTCTATTTTATCTGAGATTAATATTGCTACACCTGCTTTCTTTTGGCTGTAGCTTGCATGAAATATTTTTTTCCATCCTTTCACTTTCAGTTTCTTTGTGTCCCTGTGTCTAAGATGAGTCTCTTGTATGCAACATATTGATGGTTCATTTTTTTTGATCCATTCTGCGAATCTATATCTTTTAATTGGGGAGTTTAATCCATTTACATTCAACATTAAAACCGTGAAGGCATTTCTTGAATCGGCCATCTTATCCTATGGATTATGTTTGCCATATTTTTCCCTCTCTCTATTAATATCCTTTATTGTACCCATACCGAATCTCTTTAGTACTGAACCTTTCTCCAAGTCTCTCTGTCCTGTCTTTGTTTCTCTGTCTGTAGAGCTCCCTTTAGTATCTCCAGTAGGGCAGGTCTCTTGTTAGCAAATTCTCTCAGCATTTCTTTGTCTGTGAAAAATTTAAGCTCTCCCTCAAATTTGAAGGAGAGCTTTGCTGGATAAAGTATTCTTGGCTGGAAATTCCTCTCACTCAGAATTTTAAATATATCGTGCCACTGCCTTCTTGCCTCCATGGTGGCTGCTGAGTAGTCACTACTTAGTCTTATGCTGTTTCCTTTGTATGTGGTGAATTGCTTTTCTCTTGCTGCTTTCAGAACTTGCTCCTTCTCTTCTATGTTTGACAGTGTGATCAGCATATGTCTCGGAGTGGGTTTATTTGGATTTATTCTATTTGGAGTTCGCTGAGCATTTATGATTTGTGTATTTATGTTGTTTAGAAGATTTGGGAAGTTTTCCCCAACAATTTCTTTGAATACTCTTCCTAGATCTTTACCCTTTTCTTCCCCTTCTGGGACACCAATGAGTCTTATATTCGGACGTTTCATATTATCTATCATATCCCTGAGGTCCATTTCGAGTTTTTCAATTTTTTTCCCCATTCTTTCTTTTATGCTTTCATTTTCCATTCTGTCATCTTCCAGGTCACTGATTCGTTGTTCAACTTCCTCTAGTCTTGTACTATGAGTGTCCAGAATCTTTTTAATTTGGTCAACAGTTTCTTTAATTTCCATAAGATCATCCATTTTTTTATTTAGTCTTGCAATGTCTTCTTTATGCTCTTCTAGGGTCTTCTTGATTTCCTTCATATCCCGTACTATGGTCTCATTGTTCATCTTTAGTTCTTTGAGTAGCTGCTCTAGGTGCTGTGTCTCTTCTGGTCTTTTGATTTGGGTGCTTGGGCTTGGGTTATCCATATTGTCTGGTTTTTTCATATGCTTTATAATTTTCTGTTGTTTTTGGCCTCGTGGCATTTGCTGAACTTGATAGGGTTCTTTTAGGGTTTGTAGACCTATTGAAGTCCTTATCTCTAATTTATCAGATCTACAGCTTCGTGGAGTACACTTTCTCTAACTAACCAGCAGGTGGCATCCACGAGCCACCTGTTCTCCACAAGCCAGATCTCCCCTGCTTAGCCTTTTGGTGAGTGGGGGAGTGAGTCTTGTGGGGCCCAACTGGTGTACCAAGCTTGCGTGTGTAGTTGGTGTTGCCTGCCCTGTATGTGGGGCGTGTTTCTGGGCAGTTGGGGAGGGGTGGTGGCCCTAACAATCAAATCTCCCTGATGATCCTAGAGTTTTAAAGCTGCTGCAATAGTCTAATCCTTCAGTTCAGTCCTGCCACAGTTTGTCTCTGCCACTGACCCACAAGTCTTTGGTATTGGCGTATGGCTCCTGAGACTTGCAAGTGGGCCCCTCTTCCAGGCTGTGCACCCCTGGTCCTCTGTTGAGGGATGACTGTGCTATGTCACAGGTGAGTGCCGTCCCCCCAGGGCAGTTCTGGGCTGCTGGGCTGTGTAGGGAGGCTCCCAGTCTGCTCAAATGATGGCTGAATGGGGCTTTGTTAATTCACACTGCTCCACCTTCCCAGCTCTGGGACATTCAGCTGAGGATGCAGGGAAGGCTAATGTCCACGCCCAGTTTTGTGGTGTGTGCCTGTTATTTGAAGCACTTCTGTCACACTGGGTTGTCTGGGGCAGCTCTGGGCTATGGGGCTGGCGATGGGCAGGAGTGTTTCCTGTCCACCAGGATGGTGGCTGTGAGCGGACACCCCCCTTTTCTTGGGAAGTTGTGTTGTTTAGTGAATTTTCTCAGCCACTGGATTATTGCCTTTTGTCTCAGAGCTCTCTTAGTTCTGCTCTTGACTTGACGTGCCCAAATTGCAATTCTTTGAAGCTTTCTGTATTGAGCTTCTTAGAGTAATTGTTTTAGAAAAAGCAAAAAGGATTTAAAAAAAAAAAGAAAAAAAAAACGGCCCTCCTCAGAGATCTAATGGGTTATTGAAATGCTAATAGACAAAGCAACCAGGGCCATTAAGGAAAGGTCCACAGGGCAGAGAGATCAGCTTTGCTTCGGGATTTGCATATGCGCCTCAAGGCCTGAGCTCCGCCCTTCCCCTTTCTGTGTTCACCAGAACTCCAAAAATCCTCTGCTTTTATTTTGGAGTTTTTCGTGTTGTTTTTTTTCTATGCCTGTCTCCTCTCTGCTGGGCTGGCTGCTCTCAGAGTCTCTGGTGTCTGGTCTCAGTCTATCTATGGTTGGAGTTTGAATCAGTAGAATGAGTTTTCGATAAGAGCAGCCACTGCAGTTCTCCCTGCTCCTTCCCGGAGCTGACAGCCCCTCCTCCCCCGGGACTGAGCCTGGCAGGGAGGGGCGCGGGTCCCCTGGCCGCAAAAACCCACAGACTTCGCTGATCTCAGCAGTTCCACGTTTTCATGAGTGTTGTATGAAGTATGCCCAAAGACAGATTGCTCTGTGGTGTCCAGTCCACGCAGTTCCTGGCTTTTTACCTACTTTCCTGGAGGAGTAACTAAAACTTACAGCTCACCAGTCTGCCATCTTGCCCCGCCTCTGTAATACATTTTGAATAAAGCTTATGGGAAGGCAGTAATCACTTTTCTAAACATTATGCCAATTTTTTCAAGTAGTTTCTGCACTGTTAGCGAAATAGGTGATGCTGACTGAACACATTCTTTCTCTTGGAATCAATTATTTGTTATACCGAGAAAACTTCTTTTATCTAAAATTGAACGCTTACTCTTCCAGAATAAGGAAAGATTTTTTTCCCCAGAGCACAACTAATCATGTTAGAATTCAGAATAAGGAGATTCTTATTACCCCCATTTCAGAGTGCAGTTCTGATAAGAACTTAAGTCACATTTGTTTTCCAGTTTTATGAAATTCTTTCTTTTCACATGAGGAATTTCATTAATATCTCTGATACAAAATATGGAGGAGACACTCTGAATTGTGATTTCTTTAAAAAGCTGAGTTTTACTAACTTCCAGAGTATGTGCACGTAGAGCTGCGTATAGCTGCCTAGGTTGTGCACTGCACAACTCCAAGGCACACCACTTGCAGAGACCACAAAGTGAGGGGCATTATCTGGAGCAGGACAGTACAGCACTTGCTGACCAGAAACAATCTACTGACTGAAAAGAATGGCCACCTGTGCCAGAAAATAAGGGCATGCTTGAAAAAAATAAAGGGGACATGTTACAGACATCTATGCCAGCTTGGACCTAAATATGGGACAATTTGAGCATCAAAATTTAAAAAGACAGTAAAATAATCCTTGCATAAAATCAGAATTCATAAATCTTCACTGCTAGTAATAGGTAAGTAAATAAATAAATGGGAAAGAAGGAGAAGATCTTCCTTACAATAAGATGGCAACACTTCTAAGAAGGAATCGGTGGAGGTAAGTTAGCAAAGCACCATTTTCCTAGCAAAAACTGAATCAGACAGAAATCATAAATGGCTACTCAATTTGGGCAGATTGGCCAGGAAGCGTTAGAGAAGAAACAGATGACTTATAGAGTCTCAAAGCATCTCTTCTCAATTTCCTATTAGTCACAAAAGAAAATGTTGATTATACGGCAGGGAAAAGAAGCATCGCCTTAACCAAGTTATCAAAATTAACACCACCAACATGGGGCAAACAGAATTCCAATGCCTCCACTGGTGGGCTTATCACTATGTTAAACTTATTTATATTATTAATTGTTTATTAATTTCCCTCAAAGACCAAGAGATAAATTTCAACCCAGATAAGATTCTGATAAATTAGCAAAATATGCATGATAAAGAGTTTCCTCTATTAATTAAAGTTAAATCACAAACAACCTAGAGAGACATAAATGGCACTTTTGGTCTCCACAATATACTTTATGCTCTTTCTTCCAAGGGCTAACAAATATATCCTTAGAAACAAAATATATCCCACTAAAACTTCTGAAATGATCTTATCAGGAATCACGAGTCTGAATTTTACACTGTAATAAAAATGCATTGCCTTCTTGTTTACCTGTTAATCTACAGGATTATTTTTTGAAACTAGTAAGTCACTAAATTGGTCTTTATTTGTAAAGCAAGTTTCTTGGTGTTATCTTAAAATGTGAAGCCCAAAACAAAATGATCAACTTATATCTATTTGTACCTCAAAACTCCTACCTTTCCTGCTGAAGCAATTTAGGAAGACTGCTTAGTACATTCAGACTGACACTCACGAACATTCATTCTATTTTGCCTAACAGCAACTGATCTCATAAAGTGTTTGGTCCTGTTTCACGGTTTTCTCCCTTTAACATATTTTCTCTCATTTTTTGTAAAGTTGTGTAATCTTAGTGCCAAGTTTCCTTCTAGCCTTAGAAGCTCAATTTCACTTTTTTTAAAAAAAAATATGTATCACTTGCAACATGATGTCTGGTTTCCCAGTTAAGTGTACCATCATCTTCCTTGCAGACATAAACTGCTGAGCATACTTTCTTCCCAGTGAAAGCTGAATGACTTTTAATTAAAATATGTTCAAAACACTAAGACATTTACAAGTACTTGTAGGTGTTTGGTTGAAATATTACACACCTTCTAACCATCTGACACTGTGGATGTCCACACTAGAAAGATGTGTTCCCAACTTTGACCACATATTGAAACCACTGGGGGAGCTTTTAAAATTCTGATGCCCAGCCCCCATTCCAGACCAATTAATCTAGGACTTCTGGGTGTGGATCCCAGGCAACAGTTATTTTTAAAGCTCCAGAAGTGATTCTGATGGGTTGCCAAGTTTGACAACCACCGCCTAGAGTGAGTATGCACAGCTGCAAAGAATTTTATTTTTTATGTACAAAGCTGAAGGATTCACAGAGATGGTTTAGAATTGGCCTTTCCTACTAAGGAGTGGATAGTCCAACTGGAGAGTGAAGAGATGTGGATACAAAGGAAAAGGCAGCTGAGCAAAGACTGAGGATGTGTGCCAGGGGACCAGGCTGGGCCAGCAGGGGTGGCCTGCTCCCTCTTGAGGTAATGGCAGGATCTGAGAAGCACCTGGTGAGAATCACTCAACAGTGAGATGGCATAAATGAAAAAGTGCCCGGTGTGTGCAGGAAACAGTGAGACGACTAGCTAGAGTGGAAGGTTCACTCTTGAGAGTAGAGAAGGTATGTTTGGAAAAATAGGCTAGAATTGGCATTAGTCGAAAGACTGTTGAAATGAATGGAGTTCAAAGTGAACTGAGAAGGCAAGTATGATCCTTATTTAACGAAAGAAGGAAACCAGAGGCAGCAAAGTCATCTCAGCTGCCTACGCTAGAAAGGCCTAGTTGAAAAGAGGGATACAGCCAGGTATCCAAACTTTCAATTCAATATGTTTAAAACTAATCCACAATGCCCATTCAGAGAGTCTTTTATGAGCAAAATCCTTCACAAAAACAAGCTGTACACAGCCATTTGAAGTGGCTACATGTACTGATTTGTAATATTAAGATTACAGAGACATTCATTACGTCTGTGGAATTTTCATCTTAAAAATATTAAAAATATACAAATGTAATTATAAAATATTTATAAATATTATAAATACATAATAATTTGAGTTTAACCACAAGCATTAATTAGAATTACCTATGATTAACTAATCTAGGCTTTTGCTAGTCAATAAAATAACCACACTCAAAGTGTCTTGATTCTTCTTTTTCTAATTTATTCTATGCTTGAGACAATTTCTATTTTGTCATCGTGGAGGGAAAAAAATAGCACACTTCTCTCTGCCTTTTCTTGCACCTTAAGAAGAGTCTTACCTGCATAATGTACTGGAATCTCTATCTTTGGCCCAATGACATAGTGCCCCTCTTCCAAGCTGTGGGCAGTGATCGTTGTCCACTGGCGGCATGAATGAATCAGAAGATAGTCATTTTCTCGCAGCCCTTCTATGCATTCTCCTGGAAAACAGAATTTTACATAAAACTTAGAATTAGTACCTACTTACTCCATACCCTACAACAAAATTCCATTAGTTAAAAGTTCACTAATGCAGAAGTTGATAGTTCATCCCAAAATGAAATAAAATTTACCTTTGAATTAGCAATAAAATATGTATTCATACCAAGTTGACAATCTACACAGGATCCCATAAAATGTATTCCACTTATCTGGAAGCAGATTTTCAAGTACCTCATTATAGCTAGATGATCATACTTCAATGATAATAATACAGCCATTTATTGAGTATAACAATGGATTAAGCATGTATTAGATGCTTTTCATTTATTTTTTCATGTAATGAGAAAACTTTAGTGGGTAGGAATTTTTCCTTCTTTGCAGGTAAGATAGATCAAGGTTTAGAGTGTTAAGTAACTTGTCTAAGCTTACAGACTTAACAAGCAGAAAAGTGGGGATTCAAACCTAGGTCTGACTGATTCCAGAGCTTATGCTTTTAATCAACACACTATAACTGCCAAAGATAAATACTAATTTCATCTCTCTGTTAAAAAGTATTTGAAATTAAGCCTTACAGTTTCTTTTACATACTTGTATGTTTTGTCAGTTCTGTTTGGCCTCCTACCAAACCTCCCAATCAATTAAAAATAATAAAGCTTTGAAGCATACAAATGAAATTATTTTTCATTTTCTTATGTTCTGAAGTACCTTTTTAGCATTTGAACTGGTAAGTTATTTCAAAAGAGAAATCCATTCCACTAATCCCAGTTTAGTAATTTTAAATGCTCAAAGAAGATATCTGAAAAGGCTTAATTTCTTTATCGAAAACAATCAGTCTTCCCTTTTTTGATGTTTATTATATTATGATAAGTTATTAGTGATTTGACTGTATTTTGAAGTGGCATTTACAGATCCCTCAAAAATTCTTGAAAGTTTCAGTACTTTTTCAATAAACAAACTAAGAGGCTGAAATGATCAATTTGGTTATCACAACCATAAACCATCTAATTTGTTTCCAAACCAATAACACAAGTATCTTTAAAACAGTCAATGCAGTTGGATGCCTTATCTTTGTTGCAGGAAAGCAAAAGATTTATTTTGTAGGGGGCTGGGAGGAAAAAAAGAAAAAAAAGCAGACCTTGATGCATCCCTAGCAGTGGGAGGGGGAAGAGGCAAGGTGAAAAGGGGGTGAAGAGCTTTTTCAAACTAAACTCCCCTGCCCTTCCCTATCTTTTCATGGACCCCTCCCAGGGGTCACAGTACTCTAGAGTCCTTTGCATCCTTCAAATACGTTAGGGCAGGAAAAAGGATCTAGAACTGCTGCTCCAAAGGGGAAATCATACAGCCCCCAGTCAGGTGGGGCAGGAGGGTGGAAAGGGCAGGTCCACAGTGCAACCGAGGGGCTACAAGCAGGGGCTTTGGAGTCCAGCAGACCTGGTCTCAGCCAACTCTTGGCCACCCACCACTGTGTGGTCTTGAGCAAGAACCACCCTCTCCTTTCTGCAAGTGGAGGTAACAGAGTGGCTATGAAGACAAACTGACAGCGATAGGCACCAAGTTTAGCATATTAGGAGAGATCAGGAAACATTAGCTTTCAGTTTTATGGGATGTTTTATACATTCTAAAATTTAAACCTTATACACACATTGTATTTAGGTGGTATTACCTTTGTACAGCTGAGGAAATGAACCTCAGAGCAGTCAAGAAACTTGCTGAAAGCCACAAAGCTAGTAGTGCCAGGAACTGACTGGACCCCAGATCTTTCTATATCTCTCTCATCTTCTAACATCTCACCCTCCTGTACCTTGAAAACCACTTACAGTAATCCAAGAAACAGGGAGAGGCTGGCCTTTCGCTTCCCATTTCATTCATTCATTCAACCAACACAGCTAGCACTGACTGTTCTGAACACTTAGGATACATCAGAGAATAAAGCAAAGATGTGTGCTCTATAGAACTTACTATGTAACAGGGAGGAGACAGACAAGTGAAAAATTAAAGTAAGAATTAAGTAGAAGGTAAAAGTAGTATGGGAATAAGAAAAATAAAGGGTAAGAAGATTAGGAATATCTGTGAGAGGGAGGCAGTTTATGAGTTCATAATTTTTAAATATTCCTCATTCATTTATCTAACGAGCATTTATTGGAGTTGAAACACTATCTTTTATATGCAAGGCAGTGGGGGTGGGCAAAAATATAACTAAGACTTGGCTACTGCATTCAAGAAGTCGATGTTCTTGGTGAGATGTATTCATACATAATTTTATAGAAGGTAGGATATGAACAGTGCTGTCTATAGAAGACGAATAGAGAGTCTAGAGTGGGAATGCACAGCAGAGAAGAAAACTGTTAAAGGGAATATATAGCATTTGAGCTGGTCCTTCCTCTCCATCTAAGCTGGGTTTAGATGAGAAAAGGCAATGAGGAGACACTGAAGGATTCTGGATAAGAAAATGCTCAAAGCTCTGCTTTAGGAAAATTAATGTGGAAATACTATATAAAAGATGGATTGGAGGGGGTAGAAACTGGAGCCATGGGGTATATGTGGGGAACTCAGAGGTAAAACACACGGTCATTTAGGGAAAAAAGAAAAATGTAGTTTTCTGCAACTAAATGGTTATATGATAAAAACTGTTTTAATTTTATTCCATCGTGGGCTCTGAAGCAGCAGCCAAGAAATAATTGCAGTCAAGTTAATCAAAATGAAAATTTAATGTTAACTCCTACTGCTAGCTGATGTAGTAAACACTAGCAAGAGGATTCTGAACGATTTTCAAAGCCTACATAAAGTAGTAAGAAACCAATGCCTATTTTCAACTTACACTTTTTTTTTTTAGTAACCGTGTGCCTGCTTTAGGTAAAATAAGAGTTTCACAGAAACTATCAAGAAATAAAACTCAACATAATCATTTAAAATATCCTGGGGTAGGTCTTTAGTAGAGATACTATGTTAAATGAATCCATAAACACTTTTTGTGATATAATAATGTGTAGCTTACTAAAATGTACAAATTTAGCTCAGTGATGTTACAAGAAGTCTTAAAAGAACTGTGTGTTAAATTCCAAAATACATTTATGCCATCCTGAAATTTCCCCACATCTAGCATGCTTCAGGGATGTACTTTACTTGCCTGGTTCAACCTTGACCCCTCAATATTAAGGGCTGCATCCTTTGGAAAATCAGTTTTAACACTAGTGTAACCACAACCCATGAAACCATCAAAGAAAATCTGCTTAAAAAATCAATTTCAAAATTTAAAATACATATTTATAATCTGGACATGTACAAATAACTCTCCTTTCTGCAGCCTTGGTTTCTGGGCCAATGCGTTCTCCTGATTCACCTTGCTGATCTCCCCTAGTTACCTTGTTTTGCTCTCTTCACAGTAGATGTTACTGCAGGAGTTAAGTTTCCTCACTTCGCCTGTTGCCCCTTCCTCTCTCCTTTATAATCTTATACACTTTTCAAGCATTCAATTAGTTACAGACAACTCCAAAACCCATACTACAAGTTGCTAACTTCCATTCCAAGCTCCTATTCTGGACTTCTAACTGCTTTCTGTGTATTTCTACCTGGATGCCTCCCTGCCATTCACTCAGGCATCCTACTATCATTCAACAAACACTTATTGAGGACCAACTATGTCCTAGGATTTGTTGAAATAGCAGTGGACCAAGTACCTGCCCTTGTGGAGCTGACCTCTTAGGTAGGTTTTTGGTCTCCAGTTTTTTATTCTTCTAATTGATTTATATATTGCTACCAAATAAATCTTTTAAAAAACACAGCACTGCTCATCTTATTCCTTTGCTCAAATGCCTTCAATGCTTCATATAAATGAGGCCTTAAATCCCTGGCCTGATATTCAAGACCCCCATGATCTAGCTCCAGAGGGAACTTTATCTCCCCTGCACCCTATACGAGAGCTCAAAGGAACCAATCCCACTTCCGCATGTATGTTGCACTGGTGTGCATCTGGGCCCTTTCAATATCTCCCTATCCCTATTTACTCAGATCCTAATCTCTCATTCTTGAAAGTCTAGCTGAAATACTACTTCATGGAAGATTGCCCTGATCCCTAATTCTAATTCATTTAAATACACTGACTTTGTAGCTTTGTTTATATTCTACATTTAATTTATAAATTTGTTTTAGAGCTATGTGCACAAGGATCTTTGGTCGATTGTTTATATTTATACATATTTAAATGACATTATAACAAAAACAATTAAACACTGTGGGAGTTACAAGCATTCATCCTTTTTAAAACTTGTCCATACAGTGATCACGTTTGAGACACATGGCTTTGGGGGTTAAGGAACCAAGACATTCAGGGTAATAAATGCTGTTGGATGAGATCCTCTCTAAACCATTTTAGCCAGTGTCCGCAGCAATGGAGCAGCCCAGATTTCCAGCCTGAGGGTTGTTTTGTTTTTTAATATTCTAATACAATACATTTATCTTTATTTAGAAGATTTTCCCCCAAGACATTGAATCTTATGTTTTTAATACTGCTTGTAACTATTTTAGCCTTGTCTGAACTCTCATTAATTCATTACAATTAGCATTAGAATTGAATGTATGAGTTATTGCATAACTGTAGTGCTTTTGTGTATGAATTACTTAGGATGGGTCTGAATCAATTTTAGTTATGGAGCATTTCTTATAGAATTCAAGAGTCTATGAACTGATTATTTCCCTCTAAAAACATGAAAGTGAAGTACAAGTGTACTCAGGTGGAGACTTATAATTATGATTTATAGTGTTTTGATTTATCTGTTAGCTTACTGCTAATTTTGCTATTAAGTTTGGGATGAATCCAGAAAACAAAACAGACACACACCCATGTTTGTTTTGCTTTTCCCATATCACAAACCCAAGTTAAAAAACAAAGAAAAAGATTACGTGTGGTTTTTACATAATTTTCTTTATGATGTGATTTAGCAGGCAGTAAATTAAAATGCCTCTGATTTTTATTATTTGTGCCTCTATAGAAGACACGTGTTTTTAAGCCTTTCAGATCCAGAATGCATGACTTTCCACTGTGCACAGCAAATATATATGATCTTAAATCGCTGACTTATTCTTTCTTTTTAAAATATGCTTTTATCCCTGATAACCTTGGTTTTCGCAGAACCTGAGCAGAGCCCTGTCTAGGGTAGATACTCAAGTATTTGTGGGCTGACAGATAAAGCTCTATTGAAATAATTTGATTTGTTAATACATGTATAATGAGAATGAGATGAAATGAACTTGTTACTGTTTTTTTCAGCTATGGACATAATCAACAACGAGTAAATTAATAAATTATGATTTCTGTGTTTCCACTTATTACAAATCAAATTTAACAACTGTGTATTGTTTTATTTTACCAATGTAAAAAGCAAAGCTGGTCAAATGATGACATTAGAGTTACACTTCCCCCTTGGTAATAAATGGTATTGCTTAATTTTAGTTACGTACTAATTATGTGCTTAATTGACCTTACAATCCTTTTCATGTGGAAAGAAAACCTATAACTCAACTAAAACTCAAATCACTGCTTTTCTCTTACAACTTCTTAAATGCAGGGCCCAAGTCTCATTTATATTTTTGCCCACTCCCACACTGCTTTGTGTATAAAAGATATAATTTAAATTTTAATAAATGTTTGTTAGAAATATGAATGAAGAATATTTTATAATGAAAATTTGTTCTTGCCTTTTTTTTTTTAATTTTTTTTATTAAATTCAGTTTTATTGAAATATATTCACACACCATACAATCATCCATGGTATACAATTCACTGTCCACAGCATGATAACATAGTTATACGTTCATCACCACAATCTATCTCTGAACATTTTCCTTACATCAGAAAGAACCAGAACAAGAATAAAAAATAAAAGTGAAAAAAGAACACCCAAATCATCCCTCCTATCCCACCCCATTTGTCTTTAGTTCTTATCCCCATTTTTCTACTCATCCATACACTAGATAAAGGGGCTGTGATCCACAAGGTCTTCACAATCACACTGTCACCCCTTGTAATCTACATTATTATATAATTGTCTTCAGGAGTCCAGACTGCTGGGTTGGAGTTTGGTAGTTTCAGGCATTTACTTCTAGCTATTCCAATACATTAAAACCTAAGAGGTGTTATCTATATAGTGAGTAAGAATGTCCACCAGAGTGACCTCTCAACTCCACTTGAAATCTCTCAGCCACTGAAACTATTTCGTCTCATTTTGCATTCCCCTTTTGGTCAAGAAGATACTCTCAGTCCCACGATGCCGGGTCCATATTCATCCCCGGGAGTCATATTCTGCATTGCCAGGGAGATTTACAACCCTGGGAGTCGGGTCCCACGTAGGGGGGAGGGCAGCAAGTTCACCTGTCATGATGTCTTGCCTGTCTTTTAAATTATTGACATCCTAGTTGAGTGTGAAGTGGTATCTCATTGTTTTGATTTGCATTCCCCTGATGACTACTGATGATGAGCATCTTTTCATGTACTTATTGGTCATCTGTATATCTTCTTTGGAGATACATTCATTCAAATCCTTTGCCCCTCTTTAAATTGGATTGTCTTTTTATAGTTGAGTTGTAATAGCTCTTTATATATTTGGTATACAAGTCCCTTATCAGATATACAAATTATAAATATTTTCTCCATTCTATGGATTATCTTTTCAGTTTCTTGAAGATGTCATTTGAAGCACAAAAGTTTTTAATTTTTATGAAATCCTGGTTTATTTTTTCTTTTGTTGTTTGCACTTCTGGTTTTATAACTAAGAAACCATTGCCTATCCCAAGGTCATGAAGATTTATGCCTGTGTTTTCTAGTTTTGTAGAGTTTCATAATTTAGCTCTTACATATAAATTTGAGTCCCTTTTTAATTTTTGTGGATGGTATGAAGTAGAGGTCCAAATCCATTCTTTTGCGTGTGGATATCCAGCTGTTTCAGTATGAACTACTGAAAAGACTATTGCTCCACTGTGCTGGTTTGGGGATATTATGCCCCCCAGAAAAAGCCATGTTCTTTAATGCAACCTTGTGGGGGCAGATGTATTAGTGTTGATTAGGTTGGAACCTTTTGATTGAGTGTTTCTATGGAGATGTGACTCACCCAACTGTAGGTGATAACTGATTGAATTATTTCCATGCAGGTGTGGCCCTGCCCATTCAGTGGGTCCTGATTAGTTTAAAAAGAGCCACACAGGCCCAGATGCTTGCTGATGCTGTCACTTGGAGATATAGACAGAAGGACGTTTGTTAAGAGATGAAGCCCCGAGTTTGCCCTGGGATATGCTATGACATGACCCCCAGGCACTTACAGAGGAAGAACCAAGAATGCACCAGAGCTGAGAGAGGAGTGGCACACAACCCGGGATCAACAGACACCAGCCACATGCCTTCTCAGCTAACTGAGGTTTTCTGGACGCCATCAGCCTTTCTCCAGTTAATGTACCCTCTTGTGAATGCTTTAGTTTGGATACTTTTATGGCCTTAGCACTGTAATTTTCCAACCAAATAAACCCCTTTTAAAAAAGCCAACCCATTTCTGGTATTTTGCATAGCAGCAGCATTAGCAAACCAGAACACCCAGCCTTGAATTGTCTTGGCACCCTTGTTGAAAATCAACTAACTAAAAATATCAGCATTTATTTCTGGTCTTTCAATAGTATTCCACTGATCTATATCTCTATCCTTATGGGAGTACCACATTGTTTTGATTACTGGAGCTTTGTAGTAAGTTTTGAAACTGGGAAATGTGAGTCCTCCAACATTGTTCTTTTTCAAGATTGTTTTGGCTATTTTGGGACTTTTACATTTCCATATGAATTTTAGGTTCAGCTTGCCAGTTTCTGCAGAATGCAAACTGGTAGTTTGACAGTGACTGTGATGAATCTGTAGATCACTTTGGGGAGTACTGCCATATTAACAATATTAAATCATCCAATCCATGAATACAAGATGTCTTTCCATTTATTTGGGTATTCTTTAATTTCTTTATTTAATTTATTTAATTTAATTCTTTATTTAATTTATTTAATTAATTTCTTTCAATAATAGTTTGTAGTTTTCAGGGTATGAGTCCTGCATTTCTTTTGTAAATGGAAATTCTATAAATGAGATTGTTTTCTTAATTTCATTTTCAGCATGTTCATTGCTAGTGTATAGAAATACAATTGATCTTTGTATATTGACCTTGTATCCTGCAACCTTGCTGAACTTGTTTATAAGTACTAATAGTTTTTTTGTGTGAGCTTCTTAGGATTTTGTATATACAAGATCATTCCATCTCCTACCTAAACTTTGTCTTTGGGTCTCTGTGACTTGCAGCCAAACATAAGCCTAAATTGACATACAGGGGCACTGAAATATGAAGAACCGAGATGCCTGCGTTATTCAGTCAAAATATATGAACTAACTGCAAAACAGAAAACTACAGGTTTTGTTTGTTTTTTTTTTTACCAGTTTTATTAAAAGTGCCTTGCTAAGAAAGTACACTTTAAACCTGGCTCCTAGTTGCAAAATGTGAACAGTGTCAGTATCTAATGTTTTTTACTTCAAAATAACTCCACAGGGTTTACAGGAAATAGCATTCATCAACATTATGCTTATGATATATTCTTTCAAGCTTTCTAACTAGTTTGTGATAGCAGAGGATGCATTACGTTTACCAGCTTGTTTACTTCATAAAAACATGACTATTTCCCTAAAATCACCAAAAATATTCTCACATTTAATAACTATTTAATTGAATCTAATAATGGATAAGAGTTGTTAATTCAGAATTTGAAAAAATTCATACATATTATAAGCTCTGGCTCTAGGTTATTTCTGAAACTATGTCAGGGGCATGGCTCTAAATTGAGTGATATCAAGTATCCCTAATACTGTAACCTAGAAGCTAGGATTTAACAAATGATTATGATTACTGAATCATTATATAGATATTTCTTTTTACTTTCTCATGTATTAGAGTGGCCAGAGGGAAATATCTGAAATTTCTGAACTGTCATCCAGCTGTGCTGATCTCTAATAATGACTGTATAAATATATAGCCTTTATCTAGTAAATATAAAAACCTTGTGGCTGACTCTCACTTGTACTCCTTTATCCTGTTTTCAGCTTTAGTCTTATGATCACTAAAGACAGCCCCTAATGTTTATTAATGAAAGGTCTTGAGTCAGCCCAGAACTAACCCACCACAATTCCAAAACTATCTTGCTCGACAAAGCTGGATCTAACCAAAATTGGCCTACCTGACATGCACTGGAGCTGCCTTTTTATTACTAAGCATAAAAAATCAATCTGTGCATGCTCAATAAGTAGATCATCTCTAACCTCATCATCTGGAGCCATTGTGCTCATTATCCTAAAACCTGCCCATATTTTGGTACTACAAAACCATCAGAGTTACTACAGTTGGGAAGCAGACTTTTAGGCTGATAGGCTGTCTTATCTCCTGCTTTGCATCTAGCCATAAACTCTTTCTCTCTTTGAAACGCCAGTGTCTCAGGAATTGGTCATTTGAGTGTACTGGGCAGAGAATCCCCTCACTTTTGATCACTATCAATACAGAGGCAAAAACTATATGCGTTTTTAAATTAATGAGCAAAAAATGAGGAATATCAATGAAATGAGTTTCCTGGCTAGAATTTACTATCAACCGGAGAATTTAATGTCAGAATTAAGTGATATCACACAGTGAGTACCACAGAAAAGTCACTCCAGAGACTACAGTGGGCTAATGCCATTTGACCATTTCTAAGACTAAAGATACAGTAACCAGCTCTCAACTCCTCTCAACTCAATTTGGCCATGAACCTGCAGCACAGAGATTCTGGTGCAGCCCACTATCAGGAGATCCCTGTTTTCTGAATATCTGCAAGAATTTAGAGGAAAGCAACTTTATTAGTTGGAGTAGAATCTATAATAATAAAGCCAATGAAGTCAGGGAGATTTTTTCACTTGTGGCTGCCAGGATAGCTTTATGCTTGAAAAATATTCTGATTAAATTAAACTAAATATCCGCTGTTAGCATGTTCTCTAATCTAAGAGTGATTTCCAGTTCCTTTATGGATTAAAAGTATCAAAAGTTTAGAAAGAAAAGATAAAGTAAATGCTAAGGAAATATCTAGGATATCTAGACCCAACCCCCCAACCCCCCCGCATGGCACCTTGGCACCTATCGTTACTTTCAATTGCATACACAGGGCACAACCAGAAGCCCTCTCATCCCCCCGACTAGGTCATCAGCTCGTAGGCCAGTGTCTCTTTTTCTGCAGTTTGCATTCCATCAGACTCCTGCGCATAGAGTAGGTATGTGGTAAATGCATTCCTAAAGAGTAATTTTGGTTAGAAATTAATCAGCATTCACCAAATAAGTGTAGATACATAAATTAAGCATTCAAGTCTTAGTCAACATTTAAGCCCCTCAAGGAAAGCCAAGTATTTAGAAAAGTCTATTTTATTTAGAAAACTCTATTTTTTCAAGAATCTTCTACTGAACTCTTCTTATCCTAAATAAACATTAAAAACTCTACATTGTCTTAAGACCTCCTTTTTGGATGAAAACTTTATTCAGAGGCGCAAATATTTTATTAAAAGCCAAAAATCTTGGGTTCTAAGCAAGTGAAAAGAGCTGTTTTGTTTTTAGGTGTACATAATGGTTTACTGTGAAAGACCAATAAGAAAAGAAGGAAACAGAGATTAATTGAAACAAAGCATTAAATGGTAAAGGAGCCAAAGAACTTCATGTTGAAATCTAAGCCAAAAGGAATGTTTAAAAGAAAAGAGAAAGATGTTAAAAAAAAAAAAGAGGACCAGAAATATACTATTACCTCTTTTCAAATGACCCCTGGACAAAAGACTCTTTTTTCAACAGATTTACCAGGGATTTTATGTAATAGATTCCTGCTGTATGATACAGAAGTACATCTACTTAAGAATGTTATGCTCTGAAATACTGAACTATAGCTAGCATTTAAAAGATAAGAATTCTATGCCAAATGGTTTGTTTTTTTTTTTAGAAAAACAGGTGAGTAACTGCAGTACTAGTATTTTTACATCATTCAAAATAATAATATATCTCCCAGCACAGTGCCTGGCACATCCCATGAAATCACATTTCATGCAGGTGAATGAGGAAGCTCAGGTTCACACAGGGAAATTACACTTTGAACATCCACTGATCTACAGTATATAGACACTCTTATCACAATACGTCTGACACATCCAGTTTTTCCTTCAGTGTTAGACAGTGAATGTAAGAGGATGTATTTGGTTTGCACGATGTGTGTACTTATCACGTTGTGTGAGGAGAACTTCACACCACAAAAGGCATACAAGGGAATGACAGCAATGGAGAGAATCACATAAGCAGACAATCATCTCAGGCTCCTCCAGGCACAAGCTCCTTGAGAAGGGAGAGCAGGAAAAGGCCAAATCACCAGGCGAGTCTGCAAAATTTTCCCTACCCCTACTCTCCCACTGTGGCCCACCCCACCCTTAGCTTCCAATAAGTAAATGAATATATGATGATTACACATAGTGGGTAGAAGGCAGTGTGGGATCTCAGAAATAACACAGGATTTGGAGCCAGATTTAGTTCTGAATTGCCATTCTATTATTTATTAACTATATGACCATGGGCAAATTAACTTCCCTGAGCCTCAGTATTCTCACAATTTAAAATGATAGTAGAAATATTTAGGGAAGTTGAGATTATTGAATAAGAATAAATATAAAGGACTTAGTACAGTATCACGTAGATAGTAAGCTCTTAAAAAATATGACTTTGTGTTTTCTTCCTCAATTAGTTCCCTTTCCCCCAACAGCCTGGTTTAGGCACACAATATAGTTTCCTAGTCCAGAGAAAATGCTCTAGTAGTGTGCACTGATGTACTTTGCCTAATAGCTCAACTTACAATATAGATCATTTTCATCTGTTAAACACAATTTTGTTTCAAGAGGATAAACTGAGCCACAGGTCAAACTTAATTGATTCTCACTGTCATTTGTTTCAAATTGGGTTTAGCTTCCCTTGAACTTTATTATGTGACAAAACAAACATAAAATATTAAATAATAAAATTTTAAAACATTATTCACTGCTGTAGATGTTATATCCAGAAATCTACTTAAGAAAAAAATTGAATAATATATTTGACAGTTTTAAGAATTCACATTAAGCAGATTTCCAAAACTCCTGTATAACCTTAAACAAAATAAAACAAAAGAAACAAAACAAAAAAAACACTTAAGACTCAGGCATATGCCATTGTTGGAAATCTAATGATGCTTCCAGCATCCACACACAAAACCAGTGAATTTTACTACTCTCTGTACACACAACAGAGGGTTAAATAAGAAAAATGCAGATGCTAAATAACACCTGAAATATTTTACTCTTCCAGGTGGGTTGCATGAAGGCAGCTGCCAGACAAAGGCTTATCTTTATGATTTCAAAAAGGTACAATTAAAAAGTTCAACATGAAAGGACTACATATTAAAATACTGGAAATAAACATTTAAAAACTTTAAAGGAAATCAGAATACCAAATTTTTATAGACAGGTCTAAAAAGATGTAGTATCTAACAGAAGTATAAAATGTCTCTGATAAGCATGGTGCAACTTCTTAAATAAAAAGCCATCCTTTCTTTCTAAACTCTTTTTTTAAAAAAGCAGTTTATGGATATTGACTGAAAGACGTCATCAATTAAATTGGTACTGTGGTTAGTTACAGCTCTAGTATGCAGATAAATTATTAGTACAATTTTCTGAGGCAAAAAGTGACAAGAAAGAAAGTCACTTCACTCAGTCTTACACACAAAGGCCCATTTCCTAAATAAGGAATCTGAGACATGGAATAACTATCAAAGGGAAGCAAGACACGGTTGAAATTTATTTTATATATGTGCATAAAACAAAAATAAAACTAAAACCAAAAAATGTTTTTAATTAAAAATGTATTTTAGTGGACAAAATTATATTAGAAATTATAGATAAAAGATCACTATTTGCCAAACTTAAATCATGTTAAATTTGAATACGTTTTTTCAAGTTTTCACAGAAATTGATAAAATAAGGGATAAGACAGCCTGGCTCAATAAATGTGGGGGTTTCACCTGCCAGAATCCATCAGCGAGAAACTATGAACTTGACCAAATGACTCAGATCATTCTAAACCTAGGTAGAAAGACAGAAAGATACAGATAGATAAGGGATGGATGGATAGATGTTGATTGGATGGATGGAAGGAATGAATGAATGAATGAATGAATGAATGAATATGGCTAAATATATGCAAATATATTAGATTTTTTGGGGACAAGAGCAACCTAATTAAAGAAGCTTACCTGAACAATGTGGATACATTCAAAATGAATATGGAAAACTTTCTATCCCATCTAACTCCCTCTTTCAGGTCTAATAACAGAGAAACCAATCTACAAATTACCCAATGGACCAATGTCTGCAATATTTTTCCATTAATTCAATAAAAAGAGAGAGAATATTTTCTTCCATTTCAATATTTATTTATCTTTCTAGATGCAAGAAAAATAGCAGATAGAAGGTCTGGAATAAAACCAAGGAGACTAAAATAGAACAATCACACACATACAATAAACTAGCAGCCTGTAATCTTTTCACCCAAGTGAGAAAGTCAGAAGTGAATACTGTCTTCTTGGCATGCTTACAGATTTCACTGGTGGGACTCAGATGTCCACGAGGTCCATGAAAGGTCAACTGCTCCTGTTGCTGTGTACTATAAACACCCTTCAGCCCCTTCCCACACATCTCTCTCTGTTCTATGTCCCCATCCCACCTCTGCTATGGAATAGCCAGGTACCACTCTCCTGCTTGTTTTCTACATGTGAAATGGGAATAACAGACCCACTGCAAAGGATAATGTGAGAAACATCTACTATGAGTGATATAATGTTGCTAAGAACTAAGTTCATAAAATAAAAAAGAACAGACAACTACATCCTCAAATCACTTTAAGCATGATGACACTTCTGCTGGTTTGGATCTGTTATGTATCTCAGAAAAGCCTATGTTCTTTTAATCCAATTTTGTGGGGGCAGAACTTCTGATTAGGTTGTTTCCATGGAGGTGTGACCCAGTCCATTCAAGGTGCGTCTTAATCCCCTTGCTGGAGCCCTCTATGACAGGATAAAAGGCAGAGACATTTTGGAGAGAGCTCAGAGACACTTACAGAGAAACCATCCAGAGACACTTTGGAGAGACAGCCATTTTGAAATCAAAAGCTGGGAGAGAAGGGCCAGCAGACATCACCATGTGACACAGGAACCCTGGATGCCATCGGCCTTTCCTCAGAGAAGATATCTACCTCTTGATGCCTTAATTTGGACACTTTCATGGCTTTAGAACTGTATATCTGCAACCTAATAAGTCCCCATTGAAAAAGCCAGTCCATTTCTGGTATACTGCATTCCAGCAGCTTTAACAAACCAAAACAACACTTTAACAATATAAACATAGAGAGGTTAAGGCCTTGCCTGCCTACAGCCTCCAGAGGTTGTACCCTATACTAAGCATCATATGAAAGAACCAACAAGGTTGGGCTCAGGGTTTTAAAAGAGAAAAGTAATGGGATTCTCTTTAAATCAGTGCAACAGCAGTTATTAAGGCTAATAGATCAAAACACACTGTAATCCTGAGAGATGCTAACACTGCAACTCTGAAGATGACTAATCAAGATTAGTAGACAGAATTGGAGAGATGGACAGTATATTAGTTTTCTATTGCTGCATAACAAATTACCACAACTTTAATGGCTTAAACAGCACCCATTTATTATTTCATAGTTCCGTAGGTCAGAAGCCCAGCTTGGCAAGGATGGGGTCTCTGCTCAGCCTGAAATCAAGGTGTCAGCTGGATGCTTTCCATGTGGAGCTCAGGGTCCTCTTCCAAGTCCCTTGCTGTTGGTAGCAATCAGTTCCCCTTCAGTTGTAAGACTGAATTCTCCATTTTCTCATTGGCCATTGACTGGGGACCACTCTCAACTCTTAAGAGTCTCTCTAACGTCCTAGCCATGGCCCCCTCCTTCTCAGCAACAGAAAACCTTCCTTGAGTCAAATCCCTTTCATACTTCGAATCTCTCTGACTTCCTCTTCTAACTAGAGAAAACTCTCTGCTTTTAAAGGGCTTACCCGATTTGGTTAAGTCCACCAAGGACTTAAAGTCAAATGATTAGGGACCCTAACAATATCCCTTCTGCCATACAATGTAACGTAATCAGGCATAGCGCCAGGAGAATGAGATCATGGCAGCCATCTTAGGATTCTACCTACAAGAGGTGGGAATACAGGAAGGAAGCCAGTTACTCCAGTGAAGAGCAGATGCAGAATATAAGACAGTATTATGGGTAAACTTAGTGTTTAAATATTAACTTTTAAAGAGACTTCATGAATAAAAGCAGTTGAACTTATTTTACATTTTGAGATACTATGATATCAAAAAAGTCATTACCTTGCCCAAGGTGAATGGAATAGCCAGCTAAGAGTACAACTCTACTTTATTTTTAACCTGGTGACTAGACCAAATAGATGCAGTCCTCTTAAGACTATGACTTCAAGAATCTTAAAATCAGAAAATTTAACTAAGAAATGAATGCAGCCAAAACCTATTATTCTATATTTAAGAATGAAGTTTTAAATAATTTTCAACAATTTCACTTTGCTTTTTAAAGTTAATTGAGCATAATTATCAGAGCTTTAAATAGTTCTAAAATTATTACCCTAGACATCATGTTTAGAACACAAAAGAATTTTTGCTATGATCCCGTGACTGTGCTTTTCAACCCCAGGTTGGAGGCAGAAAGAAGATCTCTATCAAGGTCCAAAGAATATTAAGAAACCTGAAAAGAAAGTGTTGGCCACTGTTGTGGGGGGGAAATGTGTACTATCATTTAAACTCCTCAGCATCTCTACCTCCTGGAATCTGTCTAGGAGTCTAATCTCCGCTGGGCACTGACTCCCCACCTCTGGATTCTACACTTCTGAATCTGGACTGCAACCCTGGCTGGAATTAAGCCACCAACTTGGTTGCAGGGGAGGCTCAGAGTTGCCCTTGGTCACTCACCAGGATCACCAGGAAACTAGCACACCTTTTGGGAGGTGTGTAAAGAACATTTCCATTTAAATTGTAAAGAATGGAAACCAAAGCTGAATCCAAGAGAGCGACATAATACTTAATATGTAAGTAATTAACATGTAAGTACTTAATATGAAAAAGGTTTCTAAAAATGAACTTTTTCTGCTGTGGCATAGTTTTCATTACCAAGAATCCAGCAACCTTAGGGTTCCCAGACTGTTCCCACTTATGCTGGAGCTGGATGCCCTCCCCAGTATATCTGGTGCATGTACCTATTTAGAGAAACATACTTATGGGAAAATACAGAAAGGGCATAAAGTAAAATTCCACTTGGAGACCCTCAGTGAAAGGGCAATTATGAAAAGTTCACCAAAATTATATTCCGTTTCACCAATTCCTTAGTTTCTCCTCCTAGCTGTTGTATTTAGAGTTATACATAATAATTATGCACAAATCCCCCTGAATTCCAGGTCTATATATCCAATTGCTTTCTGGACACCACTACTGAACATACAAGCTTAAAAACTTGGGATATCCCAAACAGACTTAGTATCTTTCCTCTAAAAGTCCACCCTCCTTCTAGCTCAGTGAATGATCTCACCACCCACCCTGTCAGTCAAGTCAGGAAACAGTCTTCTTCACCTGCTTTTCTCCCCTCATTGCTTACATAGACTCCTATTGATTCAGAGGCAACAGAACATAGTAATTAAGAGGGTGAACTCTGGAAACAGATGGCTTTAGTTCTCACTCCAAAACTGCCATTTACTCGCTATATAACTCCAGCAAGTTACTTACTAAACATCCCCATGACTCAGTTTCCTCATCTGTAAAATGCAGATAATAATAATAGCAGCTCCTTCACAGGACTATCGTTGAAGATTAAATGAGTTAGTAAATGTAAAGCACTTAGGCCAGGTACCTGGTATACAGTAAGCACTCAATAACTGCTGTGGTTATTATTATTATTCTAACTCAGTATCTCTGAACTCTGTCTCTTTCTCTACATTCTCTCTCCTCTTGGCTCAACATAGGCTCCCAACAGCTCTTGGCAGGAATATTGTGATGGTATCCCTGTCTCGATGCGGACAACCCTCTCATCTAGCTTCCACTTCGTCACTATTAGAGTTCTCCAAATGCAAATCTATCCGCATTATCCTGTGTGAAAATCTTCAACAACTCTTCACTGCTCAGAGGAAAACGTCTAAACTCCATGAGGGGTTGTATGAAACCCTTCCTGACCTGGCCAGAGCCATCACCCTGTCAAAGTATAGGAAGGCATGGCCCAAGGTGGGTCTACAGCTGAAGACCAGCACAGCCCCATGAGCTACATCAGGTTTCCTTGTTTTTTTCTCACATTTATCCTGTTGTCTAAAATACCCTTCCTCCTTCAGTTGCTTAAGCTAGGATTTTCAGAGTCTTTAACACTGCCTCCTCTGTCATCTTCGCAAGAGATCTGTTCTCCCTTACCATCTTAAAAAATCTCCTTAATGTTTCGTGTAATGTCAGTTCTATACAAGACCTTCCCAAGCTAGAAGCAAGTTACCTTTCCAGCATGACATCCTTCAGCACGTGACATAAACTACCTGAGAGCTATGTGGGATTCTCTGAAGCAGGCCCTCTGGGTCTCTCTTCCGCTGTACATGCTTCCTTCTGCCTAGGATGTTCTACTATCCTTCCTCCATCTGGTGAGTCATTGCTAGTACTACTCTTCTATCTTCCATTCCTTAAATGGAATTTCCTCTGTTCAACTCTCTTGGAATTCTGCACACATCTTTTCCAGGCTCCTTATAACTGTATTGACATTTCACGTCTGCGTGTCTGCCTTCCACACTAGGCTGGGAACTCAAAATCTCGGCAGCCCAAGTACTTAATAATGATGCTCAACTTAATGTTTGCTGAAGGAACTCCTGTGTAACTTGGATTTTGTTGTCATTTTCCTTTCCTTAAATTCAGGATGAGAGTTTCACCAACTATTTCTTTCAACATAGAATCTGGTGTAAGAAAGATTTTCTCAGGGTCACCACAAAGGGTTTTGTTACTACACTACCCAAAACTCAGGCTATCACTCTCTTGGCAACAGACCATTAGAATAGTTAATGAACATACTTATATAAAAATTTAAGCTCATGATGAGGTAGATGCTTTTTTAAAGCAACGATCTTGAATGGAACAGTAACAATTAAATTTGGAATCACATAATTTGAGAACGAAACAAACCTAAAGGTCAGCTGCCTTTATTTTGTAGTTGAGGAAATGTGCACAAGGTCCCAAATCACTTATTGCCAACAGCAAGACCAGAACCCAGTTTAATGCTTTTTAGTCTTATCCCACTCCATCACATTATACCACCTGAGAAGAGAAACCAAACAGCCAATTCTATAAAATAAAATATACACTCACATATCATACAAGCACATATAAAATGCACCTAAATCATATATTTCACTGTAGCATCAAAGGTTCCTTACTGAGTCTTATTCTCAAATATGCCACCTAAGAGAAAAAACGAAATTGCCTATTCTGCAAAATATACACTCAGATTTCATACAAGCACATAAGTTCACCTAGGCAAGATGGTGGTGTAGGGGTGTGTGGAATTTAGTTAGTCCCCTAGAGCAACTAGTAAATAGCCAGGAACAACCAGTAAACAGTCTGGAACAACTGTCTGAGGAACATCCATGACTGATACACATCGTATACCAGTCTGGAATGGGTGAAAGGGTCTAGACCAGAGTGTAGAACTCTAAGTAAGGCCCCCCAAACTGCAGAGGCTGGTGCCCCTCCCGCCCTCATACAGCAGGCTGAGCTGGAACACTTCCCTGTGGGAAAAAGGACAGGTCTCTACTAGCAGCAAGGGAAGGTGGCTCAACCAAGCTCCAATGTGGTTTTAATTCACAAAATTGGACTACTGAAAACAAGCTATGACGATAGCTAAACCTGGAGCAAGCCAGAAAGGAATCCTGAGGTCTCTCCCAGCAGTGAGGAGGCAGGGCTGACAGAAAAAATAAATAAATAAAATAAAATAAAATAAAATAAAATAAAATATATATATTTGAACAGAGACTTTTAGAGTCGGCTGAGCTCAGAACATTGGCGAAGGGCTGTGCCCCAAGGAAAGGGACACACAGAACCAGGTACCCCTTCTGGCCTTTGACTGGTGAAACTGGGAATGGGGGACTGGCTCTGAAAAGAGGATATCTGTCTTTTTTCTTTTTTTTTTTTCCTCATTCTAAGTAGCTCATAAGAGAAAGCCTCAGGCACTGTTAATTGTCAGTGCTGATACAAACAAGGGTGGAGTCAAAGGTGGAGTCAGAAAGACAAAGGAAGAAGTCAAGTGAAGGAGATATTTCCTTAAAGGGCTTATGCTCCCTAAGAAAAGGGGTGTGGTTAAGTGGCAACCCTCCCTCAGAGAATTCAGGCCCCAGGGCCTGGGGTGGGGGAGTAGAAACAGCTTATGCTTGGCTTCCAACTCACACTTGGTCCCTGGCAGGGACAGGGTCTGTTGAGAATTAAAGGCACTGCACCTCTTTATGCTGGTGGGGAATAGCAGGCTGACAAGCTCCACCTGCTGGGAAGAATCAGAAAAGCACAGAGTCTAGAGGCCTCACAGTAAAGTCTAACAATCTGCTGGGGCTCATCCTCAGGGAAACTTGATACTGATTACACTCTCCTCCTGAGACCTGGGCTCAGCTAGTCTGGGAAAATGTGATTGGGGTAATCAAGGAAACCAGATGCCTAGACAACAAAAAATTACCAGTCACAGTAGGAAAAATGAAGATATGGCCCAGTCAAACGAACAAACTTACACTTAAATAAGGTAAAGGAGTTGAAACAACTACTTAAAGATGTTCAAACAAATATGCTAAATCAATTCAAAAATCAAATCAATGCGTTGAGGGAAGATATGGCAAAAGAGATGAAGGAGATAAAGAAGACACTGGCAAACATAAGGAAGAACTCAAAAGTTTGAAAAAACAATTGGCAGAACTTACGGGAATGAAAGGCATAATATAAGAGATGAAAACACAATCGAGACATACAACAGCAGATTTACAGAGGTGGAAGAAAAGATTCATGAACTGAAGGAAACCCATCTAAAATCGTATACATAAAAGAATAGATAGGAAAAGAATGGAAAAATATGAGCACCTTCTCAGGGAAACGAATGACAACATGAAGTGCATGAATATACATGTTATGGGTGCCCCAGAAGGAGAAAAGGGGCAGAAAGAATAATGGAGGAAATAATCATTGAAAGTTTCCCAACTCTTATGAAAGACATAAAAATACAGATCCGAGAAGCGAAGCATAGCCCAAACAGAAAAGATCCAAACAGACCTACTCCAAGACACTTAATCAGATTACCAAATGTCAAATGCAGAGAGAGTACTGAAAGCAGCAAGAGAAAAGCAATCCATCACATACAAGGGAAACTCATAAGATTATGTGCGGATTTCTCAGTAGAAAACACGGAGGCAAAAAGGCAGTGGTATGATATATTTAAGAAACTGAAAGAGAAAAACTACCAACCAAGAATTCTGTATCTGGAAAAACTGTCCTTCAAAAATGAGGGGAATTGACCAAAAGGGGGATGCAAAATGAAACGAAATAAAGCTTCAGTGGCTGAGAGATTTCAAATGGAATTGAGAGGTCACTTGGTGGACATTCTTACGCACTGTCGAGATAACAATTTTTAGGTTTCAATAAACTGGAATAGCTAAAAGTAAATACCTGAAACTACCAAACTCCAACCCAGTAGCCTTGACTCTTGAAGATGACTGTATAACAATGTAGCTTACAAGGGGTTTCAGTGTGATTGTGAAAACCCTGTGGATTGCACTTCCTTTATCAAGTGTATGGATGGATGAGTGGAAAAATGGGGACAAAACCTAAATGAAAAATAGGGTGGGATAGGGGGGATGATTTGGGTGTTCTTTTTTTTATTTTTTATTCTGATTCTGATTCTTTTGGTGTAAGGAAAATGTTCAAAAATAGATTGGGGTGATGAATGCACAACTATAAGATGGTACTGTGAACAGCTGATTGTACACCATGGATGATTGTATGCTATGTGAATATATCTAAATAAAACTGAATTAAAAAAAAATGACGGAGAGTTTAACATATTTTCAGACAGATACACACTAAAGGGAGCACTACAGGCAGGT
Organism: Choloepus didactylus; assembly: GCF_015220235.1. Classification (NCBI taxonomy): domain Eukaryota; kingdom Metazoa; phylum Chordata; class Mammalia; order Pilosa; family Megalonychidae; genus Choloepus; species Choloepus didactylus. The sequence goes on along the minus strand of NC_051322.1, from coordinate 48,082,931 downwards.
AGGAAAAGACAGGAGAGACAGGTTTGTAGAAGAGTATAGAAATGAAGACTCCCAGTATGGGTAAAAAAGAGAGAGAGAGAGAAAATCAAAATAAGATACGACACATAAAATCCAAAACATAAAACGGTAGATAGTAGACATTACATTGAGTGAAATTAGCCAGAAACAAAAGGACAAATACTGTATGGTCTCACTAATAAGAACTAACATTAATGAGTGAACTCTGAGAGTTAAAGTTGAGAACACAGGTTTTTAGGAGACAGAGAGACGGTAGAGATTGGGTATTTGATGCTAAAGGAGTACAGAAAGTTCAAAAGGAATGACTGCATGATCCAAAAATGGATAGCACAATACTGTGTGATGGTAGCATAATATTGTAAGTACTCTGAACAAAGATGAGAGTGAGTACGGGTGAAAGGTGGCCAGGGACATGGATGACACCAGAAGGAAAGATAAAATATAAAGACTGGGACTGTATATCTTAGCAAAACCTAAGGTGGTCAATGATGGTGATTAAATGTATAAATATAAGAATGTTTTTACATGAAGAGGAACAAATGAATGTCCACATTGCAAGGTGTTGAAAATTGGATGGCATAGGGGGAAATATACAATCAATGCAAACTAGAGTCCATAGTTAACACCACAATGTAATATGCTTCCATTAATTATAACAAAGACAATACACCAAAGCTAAATGTCAAAAAGAGGGGGATATAAGGGAGTGGTATGGGATTCTTGGTGTTGTGGTTGTTGTCTGACCTTTCATTGTATTTTATTTTTATTTTAATTTTTATTGTTTATTTTTTTATTTCTCATTTTTTCCTACTCTTCCTCTTTGCAGAAGAAATGGAAATGTCCTCATATAGATTGTGGTGGTGAATGCATACCTATGTGATTATACTGGGAATCACTGACTGTTTACTTAGGATGGATTGTATGGCATGTGAATAAAACTGTTTAAAAATAAACAGAAAGATACAAGTGCTGGAGAAAATGTGGAGAAAGCGATTGTGCCAGTTTGAATGTATTATGTCCCCCCAAATGCCATTATCTTTGATGTAATCTTCTGTGGGCAGACCTATCAGTGTTAATTAGATTGTAATTCTTTGAGTGTTTCCATGGAGATGCGCCCCACCCAACTGTGGGTGATGACTCTGATCGGATAATTTCCATGGAGGTGTTGGCCCGTCCATTCAAGGTGGGCCTGAATTAAATTACCGGAGTACTGCATAAGATCAGACAGAAGGAGCAAGCTGCTACAGCCAAGAGGGACACTTGGAAGAAAGCACAGGAGCTGCAGATGAGACACATTTTGAAGATGGCCATTGAAAGCAGACTCTTGTTCTGGAGAAGCTAAGAGAAGACAAATACCCCAAGTGCAACCAAGAATAACATTTTTGAGGAACTGCAGCCTAGAGAGGAACATCCTGGGAGAAAGCCATTTTGAAACCAGAACTTTGGAGCAGATGCCAGCCATGTGCCTTCCCAGCTAACACAGGTTTTCTGGACACCATTGGCCATCCTCCAGTGAAGGCACCCGATTGCTTGGACAATTTAAGGCCTTAAGACTGTAACTGTGTAAACAAATAAAGCCCCTTTTATAAAAGCCAATCCATCTCTGGTGTTTCGCATTCCGGCAGCATTAGCAAACTAGAACAGGGATGTCCCTATTCACTGTTGGTGGGGAAGTGGAATGGTGCAGCCCATCAGGAAGGCAGTGCGGTAGTTCCACAGGAAGCTAAGTATGGGGTTGCCATATGGTCCTGCAACCCTGTTGTTGGGTATATACTTGGAAGAACTGCAAGCAGGGACAAGAATGAACACTGGCACAGTGGCATTTAAGGTGGCAGTATTCATGACTTGCAAAGGACGGAGGTGGCCTAAGGGTACACTGACTGATAAACAGAATGGCGAACCATGGTGTATACATACAATGGAATACTGAATGGCAGCAAGAAGGAATGAAGTTGTGAGGTATGCAACTAGGTGAATGGACTTGAAGACAGTAGGTGGAGTGAAACAACCCAGAAATGAAAAAACAAACATTATAACACCTCATTAATATGGACAAACTATAAGGTGCAAACTCTGAGAACTGAATCTGAGAGCATAAGTTATCAGGGGAAGGCTTATTATAAAGGTTCCTAGATTGTAAGCTCTTACAGCAGTCACATCTATTCATGAGTTGCAACAGCTATTTCTAAATTCTGAGATGCTGAGCTGTTTGTGTATAATCTGGTTGGTCCCTGGAACTTTGGGTATCTGTGTGACACCTGAGACGCAGAGCCAGAGTTTGGCAGATACGAATGTCAGCATTATCCCATAAAGCAACTGTTAAAGAAGCTGAAAAGGAGATAACACTTCAATTAGAATATGAACAAAATGGACTTGGTTAGGACTAAGGTAAATCAGACCAAAGAGGGAAGGACAATATTGGCGGTGTTTTAAAACTTCAACGTCTATGTGAGACCAAAGGAAGAGATGTTTATTTGGTGCAAAATCTTTATTTTCTGTAGCATGCTATATAATTTAACTTGTATGGTCAGTTTATTCAAACAACACAATTACATGGAACCCTGAATAGGGAGTGAGATCTGGTTGTTTTGTACAGGTTAGTGTGAAGCCCCAATATATCCCAGAGTAATTTGAGCAGGGAATAAACAGTATTTGCAAAGCCTCCTTGAGGGACTGGGGAAAAATGTGGAAATATTATACTTCCCTAACTGGTGAATTCCTGATATTCTTGCAAGCATTGGGGCCTGCCAGTTTTGTAGGCCAAGTCCTCCCTCGATCATGGGTTTTGCCCTTTTGAAGCTTGTTACTGCAAAGGAGAGGCTAAGCCTACTTACAATTGAGCCTAAGAGTCACCCTCAGAAAACTTCTTCTGTTGCTCAAATGTAGCCTCTTTAAGCCAACTCGGCAGATGGACTTGCTGCCTTCCCTCCTACATGGGACATGACTCCTAGGAGTGTAATCTCCCTGGCACCAAGGGACATGACTCCCAGGGATTAGCCTGGCCCTGGCATCATAGGACTGAGAAAGCCTTCTGGATCAAAAGGGGGAAGAGAAATGAAACAAAGTAAAGTTTCAGTGGCTGGGAGATTTCAGTTGAGAGGTCATTCTGGAAGTTATTATTATGCATTATATAGATATCCTTCTTAGTTTTTAGTGTATTGGAATAGATAGAAGGAAGTACCTGAATCTGCTGAACTGTAATCCAGTATCCTTGATTCTGGAAGATGATCATATAACTATATAGCTTATAAGGTTTAACCATGTGATTGTGAAAACCTTGTGGGTCATACTCCCCTTATCCAGGGTATGGACAGATGAGTAGAGAAATGGAGCTAAAAAGTAAATGAATAATGGGGGAGGGGGGGGTAATGGGATATTTTAGGTTTTTTTTTTTTCTTTTTACTTTTATTTTTATTCTGATTTTTAGTTTTTGGAGTAATGAAAGTGTTCAAAAATTGATTATGGTGATGAATGTACAACTATATGATGATATTGTGAAAAACTGTACACTTTGTATGATTGTATGTATGTGAATATATATCAATAAAATTTCATTACAAAAAAGTTCACCTAAATTATATATCTCAATGTACCATCAGAGCAAAGCCAGCACAAGTGAATACTGTGAAGCAATAGAAGACAGCTGGCTTGAAGTCTGAGTGCAGAGTTTGACACTAGCTTGTGATCCTAGTTAAGTCATAGTATCTTGGAGGTAGTCTTCTAATCTGAAATGTGAGAATAGTTCCTCTTCCATAAATTGTTGTAAGAATTAAATGAGAATGTTGGTGAGTGCACTGTGTACATCATAATTGCCCCAAAGGTACCAGCTATTCATAAAATAAAACATAAGGTATGTATAATTTTACACTATTTTGTTAGCAGTGAAAAACGAGTCACTAGCTGACTGTTCTGTTTATCCTTACAAACTTCTCTTTTTTTTTGGACACTGGCCCTTGCACTGCTCATTAGAATCACACCAGCTCCTAATTAAGAAAAAGAAGGGAAAGGAAGTTATCATTTGAATGTGCAATAATTCAGGCTTTCACTGACAATATATAAATACTGATTTAAAATTAGGTCACAGGTTTATTATCACTTTATGCAGTATATGCACCCTATGTAGTGTAACAGATTGCTACTTATATATTCAGACTACATGTCTTTCACACAAGCTTGATGTCAGTGAAACACAAAATCTCCAAGTTGCAAGGGGCATTAGGGATTGCCTAACGTTTTCACATTTAAGTGAGAATTGTAACTAGAAAAAAAAACACAAATTATATTACTTTGTACTACAAGAGTTAATTATTTCATAGGTAGCACCTTACTATAGATTATACATCTATTAATAAATAGAACTATGTTTGAATGTCTGACAGAAGGCTAAAATCTATGATGAACCAAATTCAAACACTTAGTTTGTGACACTGATATACAAACAGAAGTAAAATAAAATTTTTGACTGTTACTTCTCCCTTTGGAGATTAAACCTCACTGGTCTTTATTATACTAAAATATAGAAACACAATATAATTCCCACTTGGAATACCATTTCTAGGAAGTAAACCATAGTAACATATGATTCCAAACCGAGACAAGATACTAGGATAAAATAAAAGTCAAAAGTAAGAAAAAAGAAAGTAATTTTGGATAAGTTGCTACAAATCAGTATTGTATGAGTTTGGTCAACAAAAATTAATCTGCCAGAGCCTGATACATTTCAAATCAACAAAGCCAAAAATTTGACTGAAATAGCACCAACTATATTGAGATATGGTGTATATTTGGAATCAGATGAAATCATCTTCTCACAGCATAAATATTCGTATGTATTGAATGAAACTTTAAAAATAAAGCTTTAAGCATGGCTTTACATGCTATCAACTTACATATAAATAGAACTTGTAAACATCAGATGTTTTATCCACTTTCCTTTGTGAAACATCCTTATAACATTCTCATAATTCAGCATATTGTCAAATAGTACTTATTAAGCACTATTCTCAGTAAATAAAACAAAGCAGTCCCTTGTTCTGCGCTGTAATTTGGCACAGACAACATCCACAGAGACCAGCCTTCCGAAGGGTATATCAGAATGGTTCTAAAGAAAGATCACAACAGTAAGGCCCCCAAAAAAGGGCACTTAAAATTCTGTACCAGTCCCGATTTAGTGTTTGTGATTGTGTAAAGTGTCAACCCAATGATCACTCAGCTCCTCCCCTCCACTATTTTTATCCCAATGGTTTGGCATGCATTAATTCATTATCACTCACTTAAATACTGTACTAGAAACATGCTTAGCATTTTCTATATATTCAGTCTATGCAGGTAGCTTTTAAACTCTAGTATCTAAGCAACTCCTACTTTTTCAAAATACTTTTCTCATATTTAGTGATATAAAACACATTTACTTAACCAATTTATTAAACTATTATGGCACAAAATTTTATTTGGAGACTTTTCCACTAACAACTATGAACATTTCCCTAGGAAAGCTGTTTCTATTTTTAAATATAATTTATTATCATTTTGAAGTAAATAGTAATTTCAAGTATACTGACAAACACTGTTGGGGGAATATCTGCCTCAGTAACATGCTGACTGATCAGGCCTAGAAAAGTATCTTCTAGAGGCTACAAGAGCCCGTTTTGCGTGCCGAAAGGGGGGGAGTTGGAGAAGCACAAGAATCTAATGGAGACCGGTTGGTATGCATGAAGGAACCAAGACTCACAAACAGTATAAAATAAAGGGCTAATCTGATGGTTTTGCGCGGAAGTCAACAGAATTTCCATGAAGGCTGTGGCCCATCACATGAGAACATCCAAACCCGGGCTTCCAGTCTGATGTCTAGAGAACTGTGTCTGGCTACTTATTCCATCCTTCTCTCTCTTTGGGAAGCAGTACTTCTTTTTATCTAACCTAAGTCCCTCCTGAACCAGCTTCCCTTTCTTCAGTTCCTAGTGAGAAAGGAAACAACTGCTCAGCATCCTTTTCTGACAACCCTTCAGATTCTTGAAGACAGTTATTAAGTGGCCTCTTGAGACTCTTCAAGCTAAAGTTTCACAACTCCCATACCTTTTCCTCATGTACCCTATTTTTTAAATAATCTTTGATGATTTTTATTACTCTTCTATGGATCCTTTCCAGTATTCTTTCTTTAATTTTAGAATCCAAAAGAGGAAATTAAATGTTCCACTGATGGCCTGGCCAACAATGGTCAAATCAGGATTATTTTACTGTTCTTAAAGATCACATGCTTTTATTTACATTAAAATATGAACCCCAGAACCCAAGGTAAAATACACACACACACACACACACACACACACACACAACAGTAATTCTGGTTTCAACCTATGATTCACTTTACTATATATGGGTTTGTTCTTTCAGTTTCCATCTTCTACCTCACGTACTTGAATTTGAGTCACCAAATGTATCACTACCATTTTCTCTGTTCTATCCAAACCCTCTTTTAAACTCTACTTCAAGCTTTCATAATTTAAACCACTCAATTAATTTAATATTACCTAAATAGGTAATGAGTGAGCTTGCCATTTATTGTATCAATTCACTCCAAAGTTTGTATTACTCTCATTGCCCCAACTTCCCATGATAGCTTTTGGGAGATCCAACTTTTGAAGAGCCAGAAATGATTGCCCTGCAAAGCAACAAAGTAGTTATACAATGGACTACAATGGGAGCTTTTCACTGGCAAAGTTACCTTATAAAAGAAACACATTATTGACTAAAAATTAATGGTAGCTATCATTTCCTGAGAGGCAATTATTTTCCAGGAATTGTGGTAAGTATTGTTTTAAAGGTCAAGATCTCTATGAGCTCTTTTCCCCAATTTTACACATTAAAAAAAAAAAAAAATACACACACACACAAATCTAAGGCTCAAAAAAAGTGAAATAACTAGAAGAAAGTCAGTCTGTTAATAAATGATAGAGCTGGGAAGAGAACCAGGAGTGCCTGCCTCCCTTAGTTTGATGTGGAGATCATGAGTGCAATTCTGAAATGGTGATGGTGGTGATGTGTAAGTAGACAGGCTGGGGGTGAGACAGCTCTACCAACAAAGAATGAACAGAAAAGGCAAGAGACAACGTGCTTACCACCCACAAGTGTACATGAAAACTTGTACTCCAAGGGGACTGTCATGTCACACACACACCAGACAAATGAAGACAAATGACATTTTGTGCTTAAATTTAGAATCATTTAACCTTGGAGAGAAAAACTGGCATTAAAATTTCGACAACAAAAATGACTCACAAATATTTCCGATTTTCCTTCCAACCATAAAAAATGTGACCTTTCAAACATGCCACATCATTTACTGATACATTAAAGATATATTTTCTAAATTTGAAAGTTAAATCTCATAGATCTCAAAAAAGTTCCAACACACAACAACATGAATAAAGGGAAGGAGAGAAACCAGTGCCATTTAGTAAAACTGTGTGAAAGAATATGACTATATATAAAGGAAAAGTATATTATATAGAGAGTTCTAAAAATGGTGATGGATTATGTAAGTGGGATGGGATATCTTTTAAAAAAATATAATAACATTAGAAATGCAGTGATATTTGAGATATGGAGCAGTTACCGGGAGGAAAATTGTTAGAGCAGCTTGATAGCTCCCAAGTGAAAATGGTCGAAAAACTTATATTCACAAGTTTATTAAATTTTGAAACCTCCCTGAAGGCCACATACTATTACAGGCTTTAATTATAACAGGCTGGCTAATCTAAACATGGTATTATAATAGATAACTTTTGGGGGGTTCAGTTTAGTTTAAAAAACAAACCCATAACCATTAAATGCCAGTCCTCCCCTACAGAGATGGAACCCTACAGAGAACAGGTATACTACGTGTACATGCCCCACCTTCCCCAACACAGTCAATGGCCCAAGGTGAGCCAATGAGAATTTTCCTTCACCAGAATTTAACTAGATCATTGTTGAGCAATGGACTCCTGACCATCTTCCATCTTTTCAGTTCCTTGTTTCAGTCCTTTGTTGCATTCTTGCCCTCGGACTCTGCAATTCTCTTGTATGCTTCTTTTCTGATTAAGCAGTTTTTATCAACTGCAAAACCCTAACAAAAGTGTACATTTTTGAAAGCATCTTACAAGAAATCTTATATTTCTTGTATACTATGCCCTCCCCTCAAAAAACAACCCTCCACAAATGAAAACTGCAACAATAGTTTCCTTCTATTAGAGGGGAGAACAGACAAGGTAAATCTGGAGATCTCTAATCCATCATCCATATTACCTTTCACTTTCTCCATCAAATAGAGACATGCACCATCTCAAATTTGTGTTCACTCCTAGGCTTCTTTTATATCAATAATAATCAACTTAATTAAAACTGTGTATTATATACTACATGTTAAAAATTATTCTTCCTAAGTCTCCCCAGTGATAATTCTAAATCGTTTTAGTGACTCTGGAGCCAATTGATCCGTCCAGTAGGATTATTTCCATCATGAGAACCAAATATAAATAATTGATAAAATAGCTGTAACATTCCGAATACTAATATCCACCTCCCAGAATCACTGCCAGCTCCTGGCCTAGCAGTGGACCTCAATAACCAAGACTAAACCATTTTTCCCCTCTAACAAAACAACTCTTTTCTTCAAAGGCAGCCACAGACACACCTCGAAGAAGAGGTTGGATGTGTGCATTCCGAGTGCTGCTGCCACCATGACTTTTGAACCCACAAGTTGGTACTGTCAAATTCTAAAAGTGAATTCAAGCTGTGAAGATATGAGTTGAGGGAATCCAGAAAGTGCCTCAGTCCATTGGCTGTGTTTCCTGCTCAGGTTCTTGATAATGTTTTAATCTATGCTGATAAGGGACACTTTACTTGTTTAATGAAAAGCACTGACCCAACCAGAGGTGAACTTTAATTCTAAATGAATGGCCTTTCCAGCTCACCCCTTCCTGATACAAGGGAGGGAATGACATACTTTCATTTTAATTGTTGCTGGACTAGAGTATGCATTTCAAATAGCAGAAACAGATAAATGCTTGACTACCTTCTGCATTACACACACACACACACACACACACACCAGGACTGAACAAATGAAAGCCAAAGGGGCCACGGCCTTTCCAAGATTCTCCTGAGGTTCCCGACAAGACAGAGTAAGTACAGTCCATTCTGAATCAATTATAATGGAACAGCATTCTGAGCACTCTGAAAAGCTGTAGCAGGCAGACTGAGGAAGAAGACAAGAATTTGAAGGAGCACCACACCAGAACCTCCAAGCAGCAGTGGCAGTGGTGGCAGCAGTGGGCAGGTGCTTAAAACTCTGCAGGAGGGGAATTCTTCTCCAGGACCTCATGAGCTGTGATCCCAAGGGTGTGACGTATGGTTACATGGGACCTGGAATAGGGAATGAGATCTTGTTGTTCTGTACAGGCTAATGTGGTGCCCTGATGCATTCCAGAATATTTGGGGCAGAAAATGGAAAGGTATTTGCAGGGACCCATGAAGGATAAGGGAGGAATATTGAAATATTAGACTTACTCTCCTGAGGAATTCCTGATGTTCTTGCAAGCATTGGGGACTCCCAATTTGATGGGTCAACCCCTTGGATCTTGGGGCTTGCCCTTGTGAAACTTATTCCTGCCTGAGCACTCCCCCCTCCCAGAGAACCTCTTTTGTTGCTCAGATGTGGTCTTTTTCTCTCAGTCAACCTGAAAATAAACTCACTACCCTCCCCACTACATGGGACATGACTCCCAGGGATGTAAACCTCTCTGGCAACAAGGAATATGACTCCCAGGGATGAACTTGGTCCTCGCATCATGGGATTGAGAATACCTTCTTGACCAAAAGGGAGTAAAGAAATGAAACAAAATAAAGTTTCAGTGGCTAAGAGATTTCAAACAGAGTCAAGAGGTCATTCTAGAAGTTATTCTTATGCATTATATAGATATCTCCCTTTGTAGTTTCTAGTGTATTAGAATAGCTAGAAGGAAATACCTGAATCTGTCGAACTTCAATCCAACAGACATAATCCTTGATGATGACTGTATGTACATAAATACAGCATTTATTGCATGACTGTGTGATTGTGAAAACCTTATGTCTGACACTCCCTTTATCCAGTGTATAGGCAGATGAGTAACAAAATAAAGACAAAAAAAGTATATAAGTAATTGGGTGGGGATAAGGGGAAGGGGTGTGGGATGCTTTGGGTGTTCTTTATTTTTATTTTCTTTATTTTGGAGTAATGAAAATGTTCTAAGATTGATTGTGCTGATGAATGCACAACTATATGATGATACTGTGAGCCACTGATTGTATATCTCAATAAAATTGCATTAAAAAAGAGAATGTGAGGTAAGTTGTTTTATTTCCTCTCTCTGTCCTCTGACTACTTGGCCCTGGACACAGGTGGAGTGTGCCAAAGAGAGGGAAAACTAAAACTTTGATTTTTTTTTTACCAGAAGATAGGGAAGGGATCCCCAGGGAACCAGTAAATACCAGGGAGAGCAGAGAGAGGACAGAGCTCAAGAGAGCAATCCCATAAAGTTGTGCATGAACTCCTATGCTCACCTCCAAGCTGCATATGAAAGGATCTGTCCTTAAACAACCTAGCAAATGCTTTGAGAATTGAACTATAGTGTAGATCACTTCTCAGGACCCAAACTGGTCAGTGGGTGGTGCACATGGGAATCAGATCTGATTAGAATGGCAAAAAACTCTGAAAACTGAACTGAATGGAGCCATAAACTGCAAAAGTCTGGATGAAACTTAGTGTCTGAATCTAACCTGCTCAATCGCATGCTAATACAAAACACCACAAACAAATTAAAATTCCACTTAGAATTTAAACAAGTTTCAGAGACTCAAAACAACATATTCAAAATGTCAAGTTTAAAATCCAAAATTACTTGGTATATGAACAATGAGGAAAATCTCAGCCTGCAAGGATAAGACAATGAATAAACTCCTACCCAAAGATGACACAGACACTGTGATTATGAAACAAAGACTTTAAAGCACCTATTATAACCATGGTTCCAGGTAACAAAAGAACCCTCATGAAATATATAGGAAGAAAGACAGTCTCTGAAAAAGAAAGATAGAAAATATAAAGAAGGACCAAATGGAAATTTTAGAACTCAAAAATACAACAACTGAAATAAAATATTAATTGATAGATTATCTAGCAAAATGGGAATAATAGAGGGAAAAGTCAGTAAATTTGAAGATACAGCAATGGAAGTTATCCATTATGAACAACAGGAAAAAAAATTACAAAATAAAATGAACAGGGCCTCAGGATCCTGTGGAACAATTCCAAAAGATCTAATATTCATGTCATCCAAGTCTTGGAAGAAGAGGATAAAGAGTGTGATGCTAAAAAAAAATCTGAAGAAACAATAGCTGAAAACTTTCGAAATCTGGTGAAAGATACAAACTGATAGATTCAAGAAGCTTAGCAAACACAAACAGGATAATTTCAAAGAAATCCATACTCTGGCACATAGCAATCAAATTACTGAACAGTAAAGACAAAGGAAAAAATTCCTGAAAGCAGTCCAATTAAAACAATGCCCTACCTACAGGGAAACAGTGATTCAAATGGATGCCAAACTTTTTATCAGAAATCATATAGACCAGAAAAAAGTGAACAATATTTTTCCAGTCCTGAAAGAAAAGAATTGTCAACCTGCAAGCCTATTTCCAGTGATGCTATCCTTGATGTAACATGAAGAACAACTCTACATATATAAATTCAACAATTTAGAAGAAATGGAGCAATTTCTCAAAAATCACAAAATACCAAAACTCACCAAAGAAGAAATAAATAATCTGAACAGTCCTTTATTAAAGAATTTAAACTTGTAGTTGAAAAACCTTCTAAGGCCCTAGCTAGACTGACAAAATCAAAAAGAGAGAAGACCCATAGAAACAAAATAATGAATAAGGTGACATTACTGCAGATCCCAAAGAAATTTAAAAAATTATAAGAGGATACTATGAACAACTGTATGCCAACAAACTGGATAATATAGAGGAAATGGAAAATTTCCTGGAAACATATGAACAACCTAGACTGACCAGAGAAGAAATAGAAGACCTCAACCAACCAATCACAAGCAAAGAGATCCAATCAGTCATCAAAAAGCTTCCCACAAATAAATGCCCAGGGCCAGATGGCTTCACAGGGGAATTCTACCAAACTTTCCAAAAAGAACTGACACCAATGTTACTTAAACTCTTTCAAAACATCAAAGAAAATGGAACACTACCTAACTCATTTTATGAAACTAACATCAATCTAATACCAAAACCATGCAAAAATGCTACAAAAAAGGAAAACTACCAGCCAATCTCCCTAATGAATATAGATGCAAAAATCCTCAACAAAATACTTGCAAATCGAATCCAAAGACATATTAAAGAAATCATACACCATGACCAAGTGGGGTTCATTCCAGGCATGCAAGGATGGTTCCACATAAGAAAATCAATCAATGTATTATAACAAATCAAAAGGGAAAAATCAAATGATCATCTCAATGGATGCTGAAAAAGCATTTGACAAAATCCAACATCCCTTTTTGATAAAAACACTTCAAAAGGTAGGAATTGAAGGAAACTTCCTCAATATGATAAAGAGCATATATGAAAAACCCACAGCCAGCACAGTACTCAATGGTGAGAGACTGAAAGCCTTCCCTCTAAGATCAGGAACAAGACAAGGATGCCCGCTATCACCACTGTTATTCAGTATTGTGCTGAATAATCCGGCAAGACAAAGAAATAAAAGGCATCCAAATTGGAAAGGAAGAAGTAAAACTGTCCTTGCTTGCAGATGATATGATCTTATATCTGGAAAACCCTGAGAAATTGATGATACAGCTACTAGAGCTAATAAACAAATTTAGCAAAATAGCGGGATACAAGATTAATGCACATAAGTCAGTAACATTTCTATATGCTAGAAATGAACAAACTGAAGAGACACTCAAGAAAAAGATACCATTTTCAATAGCAACTAAAAAAATCAAGTACCTAGGAATAAACTTAACCAAAGTAAAAGACCTATACAAAGAAAACTACATAACTTTACTAAAAGAAATAGAAGGGACCTTCAAAGATGGAAAAATATTCCCTGTTCATGGATAGGAAGGCTAAATGTCATTAAGATGTCAATTCTACCCAAACTCATCTACAGATTCAATGCAATCCCAATCAAAATTCCAAAAACCTACTTTGCAGACCTGGAAAAGCTAGTAATCAAATTTATTTGGAAAGGGAAGATGCCTCGAATTGCTAAAGACACTCTAAAAAAGAAAAACAAAGTGAGAGGACTTACACTCCCTGACTTTGAAGCTTATTATAAAGCCACAGTTGCCAAAACAGCATGGTACTGGCACAAAGATAGACATATTGATCAATGGAATTGAATTGAGAGTTTGGAGATAGACCCCCAGATCTATGGCCAACTGATCTTTGATAAGGCCCCCAAAGTCACTGAACTGGGTCATAATGGTCTTTTCAACAAATGCGGCTGGGAGAGTTGGATATCCATATCCAAAAGAATGAAAGAGGACCCCTACCTCACATCCTACACAAAAATTAACTCAAAATGGATCAAAGAGCTCAATATAAAAGAAAGCACCATAAAACTCCTAGAAGATAATGTAGGGAAACATCTTCAAGACCTTGTATTAGGTGGCCACTTCCTAGACTTTACACCCAAAGCACAAGCAACAAAAGAAAAAACAGATAAATGGGAACTCCTCAAGCTTAGAAGTTTCTGCACCTCAAAGGAATTTCTCAAAAAGGTAAAGAGGCAGCCAACTCAATGGGAAAAAATGTTTGGAAACCATGTATCTGAAAAAAGACCAATATCTTGCATATATAAAGAAATCCTACACCTGAATGACAATAGTACAGACAGCCCAATTATAAAATGGGCAAAAGATATGAAAAGACAGTTCTCTGAAGAGGAAATACAAATGGCCAAGAAACACATGAAAAAATGTTCAGCTTCACTAGCTATTAGAGAGATGCAAATTAAGACCACAATGAGATACCATCTCATACCAATTAGAATGGCTGCCATTAAACAAACAGGAAACTACAAATGCTGGAGGGGATGTGGAGAAACTGGAACTCTTATTCATTGTTAGTGGGACTGTATAATGAATGGTTCAGCCACTCTGGAAGTCAGTCTGGCAATTCCTTAGAAAACTAGATATAGAGTCACCCTTTGATCCAGCAATTGCACTTCTCGGTATATAACCGGAAGATCTGAAAGCAGTGACATGAACAGATATCTGCACGCCAATGTTCACAGCAGCATTATTCACAATTGCCAAGAGATGGAAACAACCCAAATGTCCTTCAACAGATGAGTGGATAAATAAAATGTGGTATATACACATGATGGAATACTATGCAGCAGTAAGAAGGAATGATGTTGTGAAACATATGACAACATGGATGAACCTTGAAGACATGATGCTGAGTGAAATAAGCCAGGCACAAAAAGAGAAATATTATATGCTACCACTAATGTGAACTTTGAAAAATATAAAACAAATGGTTTGTAATATAGAATGTAGGGGAACTAGCAATAGAGAGCAATTAAGGAAGGGGGAAAGATAACCCAATTAGAACAGATAAGCTATCATGGGTAAATTTAACATTCTGGAACGCCCAGGAATGACTATGGTCTGTTAATTTCTTATGGATGTAGGAGGAACAAGTTCACAGAAATGTTGCTATATTAGGCTACTTTCTTGGGGGTACAGTAGGAACATGTTAGTAGTAAAGCAGTTATCTCAGGTTAGTTGTCTTTTTCTTACTCTCTTGTTATGGTCTGTTTGAAATGTTCTTTTATTGTATGTTTTTTTTAATTTTTAAAATTTTTTTTATTTTTTATACAGTTGATTAAAAAAAAAGTTAACTAAAAAAAAAAAAAGAAGGAAAAAAATATGCAGAGCCTCCTTGAGGAGCTGGTGGAGAATGCAGGGGTATTGGGCTGCCCCACCTCGATGGTTGCTAATGTGCTCACAGAAATCGGGGACTGGTGGTTTGATGGGTTGAGCCCTCTACCACAGGACTTGCCCTTGGGAAGACTGTTGTTGCAAAGGAGAGGCTAGGCCTCCCTATAATTGTACCTAAGAGCCTCCTCCTGAATGCTTCTTTGTTGCTCAGATGTGGCCCTCTCTCTCTAGCTAAGCTAACTTGGCAGGTGAAATCACTGCCCTCCTGCTACGTGGGATCAGACACCCAGGGGACTGAATCTCCCTGGCAACATGGAATATGACTCCCGGGGAGGAATGTAGACCCGGCATCGTGGGACGGAGAACATCTTCTTGACCAAAAGGGGGAAATGAAAGGAAATGAAATAAGCTTCAGTGGCAGAGAGATTCCAAAAGGAGCCGAGAGGTCACTCTGGTGGGCACTCTTACGCACAATATAGACAACCCTTTTTAGGTTCTAATGAATTGGGGTAGCCGGCAGTAGATACCTGAAACTATCAAACTACAACCCAGAACCTATGAATCTTGAAGACGATTGTATAAAAATGTAGCTTATGAGGGGTGACAATGGGATTGGGAAAGCCATAAAGACCACACTCCCCTTTGTCTAGTTTATGGATGGATGAGTAGAAAAATGGGGGAAGGAAACAAACAAACAAAGGCACCCAGTGTTCTTTTTTACTTTAATTGCTCTTTTTCACTTCAATTATTATTCTTGTTATTTGTGTGTGTGTGGTAATGAAGGTGTCAGGGATTGATTTTGGTGATGAATGCACAACAATGTAATGGTACTGTGAACAATCAAATGTACGATTTGTTTTGTATTACTGCATGGTATGTGAATATACCTCAATAAAATGAATTTAAAAAAAAAAAAAAAAGATATTTCCATGTCCAGATGGTTTCACTGGCAAATTCTACCAAACACTTAAAGAAGAAATAACCCCA
This sequence comes from Choloepus didactylus, assembly GCF_015220235.1. Taxonomy (NCBI): domain Eukaryota; kingdom Metazoa; phylum Chordata; class Mammalia; order Pilosa; family Megalonychidae; genus Choloepus; species Choloepus didactylus. The sequence goes on along the minus strand of NC_051322.1, from coordinate 48,066,930 downwards.
CAGGGTTAAAAATAATACCATTTATAATAGTTCAAAAAATGAAATACATAGAGAGCTAAAAAAAAAAAATGCTCAAGATCTATATGCTGAAAACTACAAAACTGATGAAAGAAATCAAACCAAAACATAAATAAATGGAGAGGTATACCATGTTAATGGATTGGAAGACTCATTATTATTAAGGGATCAGTTCTCCCCAAAATGGTCCCTAGATTTAATAAAATCCCAAACAAAATTCCAGCAGGACTTTTAGGAGATATAGACAAGCTGATTCTAGAATATTTATAAGGAAAGGCAAAAGAACTAGAATTTTCAAACAACTGTGAATAAGAAAAATAAAGGCGGAGAATTCACATTACCCAATTGTACTACTTACTATAAAGTTATAGTAATCAAGACTGAGAGATATTGGTAAATGGACAGACTCAAAGATCAATGGAACAGAACAATGAATCCAGAAATAGAGCCACATAGGGTCAACTGGTTTTTGATAATGTAAGCCAGTTTCTCATTGTTAGAAAAAGAAGTTACAAATAAGCAAAGGAAGAAAACTAAAATGAACCTTGTGATGCTAGATATGAATAGGAGGAAATAAAATAAGAACTTCTGAGTTCATATGCAGACGAATGGAAACAGAAATATATGGCAATGTGTGTGTACGTGTTTGTTAGTATACCTACATATAGTTTCTAATTCTGTCTGCTGAGAGGCCTAGAAGCAGTGACACTTCAGTAGCAATGAGTTAACCTAGCACCCAGATCTTAGTTTCTAAACATCAATTCTCCAATAAAAGGATTCAGCGCACTCTGGAGAAGCAGTTGATTCCAGGGCTGGGTCAGGGAAAAGAGAAGATAAACCTGGATTACCTTGTGATATCAGAAAGTAACAAAGTGGTAAAAAATGAATAAAATAATACAAAGTATAAAATAAATACCTATGAGTCCATAATGATATAAATCACCTTACAAAACAATTCCAATTACTATAAGTAGAAAGAATAAGGAAAATAGAAAATCACCATGTAAATTCCACAGTAAAAGTGTGGCAGGCAAGATCCATGAATGAATGCTAAAATGAGTGGGTAAAAGTTTAAGGAGAAAGAGGATATCTGCATAATCTTAAAGGATCTCCCTTCCAAATATTTATTAATTACAAAGGGAACAATAGTAACTTTACAGTTAAAGTAAACCTGGAGAAACCTGGCAGAGACCACCTTTACCAAGTGATCAAGACTAATAGTACCCCCAAAAGTAGTGGCAATGGATGATGGTGACGGAGGCACAACTTTGTGAATGTAATCGACACCACTAAATTGTATATTTGAAAGTGGATAAAATGGTAAGTTGTAGTTTGTATATGTTACCAGAAAAAAAAAAAAAAAACAACTGTTCAACACAGAGAGTGAACCCTAATGTAAAAGAAAGTCTACAGTTAATAGCATAATTAAAATAATATGTCATCAATTCCAACCAAGGTACCACACCAATGCAAAATGTTAATAATAGTAAAAACTATGTGAGTCAGATGGGGTATATGCAAACTCTGTACTTTCTGATTTTTCTGTAAACATACAACTATTCTAATAAAATAATTATTTAAAAAAAAAGATTAAAATCACCAGTAATAAGGCATACTGACATCACATATCCTAGATAAAATTCACAGAACACATCATCCTTGCAGTGTCCTGCCCAATAATGTAAAACCTCAATCTAATCAAGAGAAAACATCAGACAAACCGAAAGCAAGAGACATTCTACAAAGTACTCTTCAAAAGTGTCAAGATCATCAGAGACAAGAGAAGACTGAGAAAGTGTCTCAAATTGGAGAAGACTAAGAAGACAGAACAACTAAATGCAATTTAGAATCCCGGACTGAATCCTGGAATAGAAAAAAGAATATTAATGAAAACACTGGTGAAATCCAAATAGTCTATATTTAATTAACAGTACTGTACTAATGTTGATTTCTTAGTTTTGACAATTGTACTACAGTTATGAAAGAGATTAACATTAGGGGAAGACAGATGAAGGTTAAATGGGAACTCTACTATTTCTGCAACTCCTGAAAGGTCTAAATTTATTTCAAAATGAAAAATCAAAACAAAACAAAAGCTGTCTTTCTAACATTTATCTTTAAATTGATTGTCTGAATACTGGATCACATTTGGCTGTAGGAACACTAAACATGGTATTTAGACTTTCAGGATATCCCAGAAAAGTCTATTTTAATGGTAGTAGTTAAACAAAATCAATGAAAACATGGAATTAGAAAGGATTTTTTTTGTTTTATTATGTGAGGAAAATTAATGCATTAAAGGAGAAAGATGATTTGTAACATAAAATTTCACGAAATCTCTGAAGAGCTATTATGGCTAATTTCACACATACTCACATTACCTGTAAGGAGTGTGAAGGGCAAGGATGAGCAGTACTCATGTTTGCATTCCTAGAATGTGTCAGGCATAGTTTCACGTGTTTTTCACACATGATCTTACCTAATATTTCTCATTATTGCATGAGGAAGGTATTTCCAGCTATCTTACAAGTGAGAAAATTGCATATGAGGTCTCATGGCTAGTTAAGTGGTAGAACCAAGTTTCAAACTCAGGTCTGATCTATTTCAATGTCTATTTCTCCTCTATATTTACTGCATTTGATGAAAAGGTGAGAGTGATTTCCTGTAAGAGATGTAGCATCACACCCGCCTCAATAAGAGAGTAGTTCTATGGAGATCCTCTGAAGGTCAAGTAAGTTAAGTAGAACAACATACAGCCATTCCAACTTTACACTCTTGCAATTCCTGGAGCTCTGCTTGACTAGTGATTTAAAAATACATATATATTCAAAAGGAACTTGTAACATTTTAAATATAGTGATCCACGGGTAAGAAAAATGTTACATTAAAATGAGGACATAAATTAAATTACACTTATCTAACCCAAAATAAAAATTTCAAATTAACAGTTGGAACAAAAATTCTGAGTAAAAGAACACAAAATTAAAAACAAGGCCTAATTTTGTAGCCAAATATCAATGTTATTTCTTACCCAATTAACTAACTTGATAAAGCAGCTAAGGTCAGATGTCATTTCTGTAGCTTTAAACAGTTTCATTATGTTTAAATGCTCTGCCCTCTTCATTCCAAGTTTCCCTTGAGTTTTATTTTTAAATTAGAGTAAAGCAGGGTAAAAGGTTAATTAAAACACATGTTTCTGACTAGACACTTTCAGATTTAAAACCAATAAAATCTCGTGTGAGAGGTTTATTTATTTTGAATATGGAACTGTGAGGTACTGAAAAGGGTAGAGATTTTGAAGATGAAAACAGTTTCAAAATCTAGCTCCCCTTCCCTATTAGCTGTGGGACCTTAAACAAGTCTTATCTTTTGAGTCAACGGAAATGAAAACCTACCTTAAAGGTTATCATGGAATTAAATGAAAATACATTAGTTTATTATTTAATATATTAAGTGAAAATTAAATTGAACTCATAAAATGAGAAATACAACCCAGCATCTGCACATAGTGGGGCCTTTATTGTATGTGTAGAAGGAAAGTAACCATAGCACATAGTTCTTCATTTGCCACATGGTTTGCAAGTCATTCTAACGACTTATAATTATCAAAATGATGAAAGTGACAGCTGGGTAATAAACAAGTTTAACCATCCAGAGCAGCCTGTTATAGTGAAAACAGCACCAGGCAGAGCCGGGAGACATGGGCTTGAGCTATATTCCTACTGTTAGTCAGCCAAAGACCTCGAGAGGATCCTGCAACCTCTTGCACTTGCTTCCTCCTGCTATCTCTTCCATCAAATGAAGGGGACAGGGTGGGATCATTTCGGAGCTTCCTTCCAGCTCCAAAGCTCTGACCGCACAGCATGCAATACTGTACTAGCTAGCTACTCAAGAAAGAGTTGAATGAGAAAAGTTGTAAAGGGATAAAAACAGTGATTGAAGTTGTTCTATATAGAAAAGAAAAAGGAGAAGGCCATTTGCCTGCATGCAAACATTTGACAGGTTACCCTAATCTTAGTGTTCAGAACCCAAAATTAGAGATTCCAATAGAAAGTACTTTCTAGAGCAGCTAGACATAAGGAAGCAAGTGAGCTCCAGAGATGATGAAAGTCAAGGACAATATTTAAACCCCAGAACAGGTGCCAAGCTGCATGTCCCTGAGAAAGTCAATGCAGTCCCATCTCTGGATGTGGGCTTTGAAACACAAGAAAATGGGAGAAAGGATCATACTTTAGTCACTGAATCTACTACCTTCTTAAAAATCCAAAGTAAATAATTCAAGCAGATGTTTTAAAGAATGTTTCCATTTTAAATTACTTAAAAATGTGCTTTTATTCCGTTCTTGTGCTCTTCACTTTCTTAAACTAGGCACCTTTATGCAGTTTATTACCTTCATGGTGTTTCTTCTAAAAACAGCTGGACTTGTCTCTTTAAAATGGTAAACTAATATCCAGTAGCTCAAAATAACCAAAATCCAGCACTACTAAAACCTAGGATGAAACAATTTATTGAACAAACTACTGCTTCCACCAATCCCCCATTTCCATATTTTTCTTTCTTACTGAGAGAAAGAAAATTAAGGATGAGAGAAGGCCTAAAATATACAATAAATAAAAGACAAAAATAAACACACCTTATCTGGCAGAGAACATCTGTTTGCTCTGATCTAAACCTAGGCTGACAGGCAAGCTATAAGTCTTGGGATCACCCCAGCCATGTGAATTTATTGCTTCAATCCCCTGAACTTCCTACCAGGAGGTCTTGCTAAGCCCTCACACTTTCCTCACCTTGGCAGCTTGCCTGGCTCCCATGATGACAGCTAGTCTCCTCCAAATGGCCCCTTCTGCCCTTGAGGCAGCTGTGCCCCAGTTATCAAACTGACTCTTCCCCTTGGGGAGCTGTGAACCATAGGAACTGCTGCTGTAGTTCTAACTGGGGTTAAAGACCCAAGGGTCCTTCCTTTCTTTCCTGACCCTCTAACAAAAGGGTGTCAAGAACAAAAGGGTGCCAAATCCTCATCCTGATAAACTATGCTTAAAGAGGAAAACAAGAAAGTGACTTGGGCTGATTTTTAAGTTTATAGTGGAACCTATCTTTTACTTTTACCCCTGGGCAATTACCCAACTGCTGAATCTCAGTTTTCTTATCTGCAAAATGAAAACTACAATAATACAACCTTCCAAGATTGCTTGCAAGAGTAATATGCCTGTCAGTGATTGCAACTGTCACTGAAATGTTTGCCTTCTCAAGATGACCAATTTAGAGGCATGATGGCAGGGTCTTCCCCAAGCAAGAGCTTCAGGGCTGGAGAAAGACAGGAAGGGATATATAGAGACAGCACAGCTTTTTTTCTGTCCCCATCACATACTCCCATGAGCAGTAGTGGCTCATTTCAGTAATGAATCCTGGTGGTGAGGGAGGAGTGTATGTGTTTGAGAAAGGTTCCCAAATAATCCCCAGGCCCACTCTCACCCCCACTGCTTTACTCAAAGGTGGGATATTTTATTGTGACCAGGAGATACTGTCTTTATTGAGCTGGCACTATTATGTGCAAGAGCTTAAACTACAAGACTGCAGGGAGCTCTGGAGAAGATACTAGCATATCTATTTGAAAGACCACAAAAGGGAGGCTCTGAAGGCCTGTCAGGCACTGGAAGGCAGGTCCACAGAATCCTAAAGTCCACTTACTTCGCCCAGCAGTTACAGCTTTTGTATTTGAGGCAAGAAGCTATATAGGAGTAAAAGGAGAGTTGTTCTTCCCCAGAAGAACACTGAAGAAAAAAGTAGAACTGTGAGAATAAGAGCATGGGTTCTGCCAGATAAGCAGGGAATTGGCTGATAGATTGAGAACCCATGCAGGAAAACCATTTGTATGAGAAGAAACTTCCAGCGATTGCTCAGGCAAATTTACTTCTGACACAGTGATGCTTCTGATAAGGTGATTAACAAGGCTTCGCCAGTCCTGTAAGAACTCACCTTAGGAGGGCCCAGCGGCAGATTTACAGGAGGCCCCGATGGTTGGGGTTATCCTGAGCTATTTCTGGCTCACTCTCTGCCCTCCACCACCCCCCTAACCTCTTACCCCCACCTCCATGGGATTCCCATTATTAGCCTCCACTAGTAAGGAAGGAGGCAGCTCCAGAAACTCATGCTATTTCTGCACATCTGCTCCATTTTCCTCGCTCCCTCCACTGGCTGGCCTCCTCCGCTTACGCCTTGTTCCCTTTCCTGATGGAGTCAGTCATTTATTTGTTCGGTAATTTGTTTAACACAAATAGCACTTACCAGTGTATCAGGCAATGTTTTTAAGACTCTACATATATTAACTCATTAAATAAAACAACCCCAAGGTAGAAACTATCATTATCCTTTTTTTTTTTTTTTTTTTTTTTAATGACTTGCTTAAGATCACAGTTTCTACATTGGTTATTATGGCTTACAGTACCTCTCTATACCATCACATTCTAACTTCAGATCCCAGGACCACTGACATTTCCTAATTCAAATTATTAAAGAGAGAATTAACCAGTCAGCCCTGCTTAATACTATAAATAGCACATTGCCTGTACTTTGATATTACTAATAATTGGTACAAGCATATTCAAGTGATATAACGACGAGCCCCATGTAAGGGTGATGAAGTTAGGGTTCTGTTTCTTCCTCTATTATTAGAACACTATATTTTGATTCGAAGATGCATCTCTGAAATTGGGATGCATCTTACAATCTCTGCTGGCCAGGGGCAGTTGTGATATATCTTCATTGCCTGTGTAAGCCCATTAGAACTTGTAGAACGAGTGCTGGCAGCATGGAAGAAAACCCTGGAGACAGCAGTGGAGCATTTCTGAGAAAAGTCTGTATCGACAAGGCTCTTGATGGCACAGAGGACTGTACTGTGTGGAAAAACATGGGTATCTAGGGATGAGTGGAAGAGTAATGCAGAAGAAGTCAACTCTGAATGTAAAGAAGACTTAGGATTACTTTAATTTATTTCACATACGTTTTCTTGCCCAAGACTGAAAATTTACTTCTAAATAAATCTCAAAGAGCTTATTACTAAGTATAAAAATTTAGGTGATAAAAAGCACTGTTTTACTTAGCATATTTTTTTTCTTTCTAAGCTACATATAAAATAATAGTGTATCTTACAACTTATGCTATCTTAGAGTTCATAAAATACAGAACTTAGAAGGAGCAAAAGCCACCTTGGAGACTTAAGGGACATCAGAACTCCAGTTCCTATATTTTAAAAAGATTCTCTGAGGAAGTCTAGAGGTACAGAAGCAAGTTCTCAGATAATATGCATTTAAAATTATGGAAAACTTAGTATATATTTTAACTAACAATAAGCTCATTTTTCCCCAACACTCAAGTAAGAATTTGGACTCTGTGAGAACTGGCAGTCTTACACCATCAGCAACCATTAGCGTTTTTCTCCCTAAAAGGAGGATAACAACAGTACTTAAATAATCCCTGTACAGAAAGCACACTGCTTTGTATAGAGTAAACACTCAATAAATATTAGCTGTTAGCAGTAACCACCAATCAAGAAAACACAGTTTTTGAAAAAAAATTAAAGACATACAGAATAAAGCTGCTACCTGTTGTTCTCACACACATTACTCAGATTTTTCCCAGGATCACGGTCCCTATTTAATGACTGCTCAGACACAAGCATTTTTTTAAACACACAGAAGGCTTCCCTTATATTCAGAAACAAAAGCAGTCCCTACTGCACTTTTATTTTCCCGTTTCTGTAATCAGACCCGAATCTGAAAGGGCTCCTTCTTTGGAACACAAACCAACCCACACGGTAAATCGCTCCATACACAGCCCACCCTCCCAACCCTGCACAGAGAAAAGTGCTCTTAAAGTCATCTGGAGAAACAATGTGCCAATATTTTTGCTTGCATTCCAAAATACAGCAAACTTCCTGTCCCTGGGAGAGCCCCCTCGGTTCCTCAGAAAGGTCATGCACAGCACTTGAAGCGATTCACAGCTAGCCCAGAAAGCAACCCTGCACTGCTAAAGACTTTCTGTGCATATCACTTCAAGGCAGGTGCAAATTATAATTTCTTTTTGCAGAAGAAATACCTCTGAACTGGCTAAAAACAGCTCTGGCAAATCCTTAACTAAATTCCTGAGCCACTATGTGAAAATCACTATTCGTCTATCATTTAAAAATAAAAATCACTATTTGAAAATCTGTTGTTTCCCACTGCTAAATAAACTTATTTTATGGGCCTCAAACAATGCTCATTACCCTTTATATCACAACTATGACAGTATTAATTATTTTTTATGTTACCATGAAATGTGAAACTAAGCTATTTATAACAAAATAATTTTTAAAAACCTGAAAAGCTAGGTATACCATACACTAAAGAATAGAAACCAATTTATGTGAAATTCAACACATAAATTTCATTTCAATTTTTTACTCAATGTGTGATATTTTACAGTAGCTAAAACATTTTGAAATACAAAGCACACTTTAAGAGATACTGACACCTTTAAATTTAAAACGTGCTATTTTCAAAAAGAGCAACATCACTGAATGCCGAAATAAGCATATTAAAGAACCAGAACAACATCCTGTTTTAATTAATCATAATAATAGATGACTTATTAATAAAAAATTACAGCATACTGTTCAAGGAGTAGAATAGACTGCTACATTTCCCAAGCTCAACTTTGTTATTGAAGTTAATTTTCAGCCCCTGATAGAGCAGATGGGATGTGGCAGTTTCTAAGTCACCTGCATGTCTTAAGCTTTTGCCCTCTACTCAGTAGCTTTGTTCATTGTGCAGATAAGAGGCTGATGGGAAGAGAGATGCTTTCAATGAAAGATCCCAAACAAATGTTCTCAGAAAATGAAGATATTGTTCTAGAACAGAGACCAACTGTTCAGGTTAACAGAGCAAGAGCCTTCAGTACCACACTGACTCGCATTTGCTACTGTGAAAGGGAACATGTATATTCTTCAACTCACAATTGTATTAAGTTAAAAAGAAAAAATTAAAATTAATAATTATGTCCGTAAGTAGAGCCCCCAAGTGATCAAGCATAGCAAACTGAAGAGTGAAAATGGAGTTTTTCTTAAAACTTTTGATGTAATTTCATGTGGACTGAACACAAGAAATATTTTAAAGATAGAACAGTGGAAAAACACAAATAAGCCCTCATTAAAAAGCAATGTATAAAAAAATTAACTCAAAATGAATCAACTACCAAAATGTAAGAGTTAAGCTATAAAACTCTTAGAAGAAAACTAAGACTGAATTTTTGTGACCTGGTGTTAGGCAATGGTTTCTTAGATATGACACCAAAAACACAAGGGACAAAAGAAAAAAAACAGATAAAAACAAACTTTTGTGCTTCAAAGAACACTATTTTTAAAAAAGTGAAAAGACAACCCACAGAATGAGAGAAAAGATTTGCAAATCATATATCTGATAAGGGCCTTGTGTCCAGAATATATAAAGAACTCTTACAACTCAACAATTTTAAAAAATCCAATTTAAAAATGGGCAAAGGATTTGAATAGACATTTCTCCAAAAAAGATACACAAAAGGCCAACAGGCATATGAAAGCATATTCAACATCATTAGTCATTAAGGAAACACAAAACAAATCCATAATGAGGTACCACTTCACAGTCACTATGTCATGTCTTGAATTTCGTACCCCAAATTTAAACATGTTCTTAGTCTAGATCAGAATTCATGTGGGTGTGAACCCATTGTAAATAGATTTTCCTGAAGAAGCTATTTTATTAAAGAGTGACCCAACTGAATGAGGTTGAATTTTAATCCAGATCACTATAGTACTTTATGAATGGAAGAAATTCAGAAATAGTGGTAGAAAAGCCACTGGGAAGAGCTGGAAGCTGGAAATCAATGGAACCCAACAGAGAAAGGAGAGGACATCATCATGAGATGGGAAAGCCAAGGAACCCAATGACTACTGGCCAGTCAGAACACTACCAACCCTGGGAGGAAGCAAGCCTTCTAGCCTCTGAACCATGAGCCAATAAATTTCTGCTCAACCCACCATGTGGCATTTGTTTTAGCAGCCTAGGAAATAATGACACATTAGAATGGCTATTGTAAAACAGACAGACAATAAAAAGTATTGACAAAAATACGGAGAAATTGGAACTCTCATACATTGCTACTGTAAACGTAAATATAAAATGGTACAGATGCTTCTGGAAAACAGTTTGGCAATTCCTCAAAAAGTTAAATATTATATAACCATATGACCCAGGAATTCCACTCCTGAGTATATTCCTAAGAGAAATTAAAACATGTCCATACAAAAACCTGTAAACAAATGTTCATAGTAATATTATATAATAGTCCCAAAGTGAAAATCACCCAAGTGTTCACCACTGAATGGATAAACAAAATGTGGTACACCTATACCAATGGAATATTATTAAATTATGAACAGGAATAAAGTAGAGATTTATGCTACAACATGGATGAACCTTGAAAACATGATATGAAGAAAGTCAGACATAAAAGGCCACACATTGTACGATTCCATTTATACAAAATGCCCCAAAAAGGGCAAATCCACATGGAAAGAAAGTAAACTGTTGGTTGCCAGGAGCTGAAGGAATGGGGAAATGTACTGCTAATGTGGTTTCTTTTTGGGGTGATAAAAATGTTCTGGAATTATATAGTGGTGATGGTTGCATAGCTCTGTGAGTAAACTAAAAAACACTGAATTGCACAGCAGTTACCTCAATAAAGCTATTGGGGGAAAAAAAGGTAATCTACTATGTGCAAAGACATTGGGGCTCACAATTAGGGGCTCTGCTTATGCTTATTAAATACCAGGCTGTCTGGGCTCTAGCTCCTGCCTCTGTGAATGATTAGATTGCACTCTTGGATAGAAGGCCTTGTCTGGCTCCAAGGATCATGTGAGGAGATCTAAAAACACAGTGACATTTCCATTGTGTATTTGGCAGGCCCAACAAACTTCACATTCTATTCAGGTTTGGATACACAGAGGGACAATTGTCACAAGAGTGAACAGAGCTCTAAAAGAAAGGGAATCCCAGTAAAACCACCCCAACAGTGTCAGGTCAGGTCCACCTGCGTTCTTTGCAACCTGCCCTAACAAACTAACATAATGTTAGCAAGCATCTCCTATGAGCCAAGGAAAAATCTCTCTCTGTCTCTTTTCCTAGATGGGCTGGTTCAGAGAATTCTATATGGAAGGCATATGTTCTTATGGTGCAGACATTTAAAGGGGTGTGCCTTTAAAAGATGAACAGAAGGCCACATATGGGCCTGAGAGATGTTTGACAGAGGAAACCACAGCAGACCCTCCTCAGCTAGCTAATTCCTACCGTCCTTCAAGAAGGTCAGTGCAAATTTAATAAGTCAAGCCCTCCACCGTGGGGCTTGTCCTTATGAAATTTATTCCTGCAAAAGAGCTAAGCCTGCTTACAATTATCCTAAGAGTCATCCCCAGAGAACCTCTTTTGTTGCTCAGATGTGGCCTCTCTCTCAGCCAACTCTGCAGTAAACTCACTGCCCTCCTCCCTACGTGGGACATGACCCACAGGAGTGTAAGTCTCCCAGCCAATGTGGGACATGACTCCCAGGGATGAGCTGGGCCCTGGCATAATAGGATTTAGAAAGCCTTCTTGACCAAAAGGGGGAAGAAAAATGAAATAAAATAAAGTTTCAGTGGCTAAGAGATTTCAAATAGAGTCGAGAGGTCATTCTCAAGGTTATTCTTATGCATTATATATTCTTTTTTAGTTTCTAGTATATTAGAATAGACAGAAGGTAATACCTAAATCTGCTGAACTTCAATTCAGTAGACTTGATTCTTGATGATGACTGTATAACTACATCACTTTTATTGTGTGACATGTGATTATGAATGCCTTGTGACTGACACTCCCTTTATCCAGTGTATGGGCAGATGAGTAACAAAATAAAGACAATACATATACATATATATAACGGGGCAGGGGCGGATAATGGGTATGGGATGTTTTTGGTGTTCTTTTTATTTTTATTTTTTTCTTTATTTTCGAGTGATGAAAATGTTCTAAAATTGATTGTGGCAGTGAATGCAAACTAAATGATGATACTGTGAGTCACTGATTGTATACTTTGGATGCATTAAACAGTGTGTGAACATATCTCAATAAAATTGCATTAAAAAAAAAAAAGTCGGTGCAGGCAATGCTTCTTCCCAGAAGCCTCTCCGACCTCCTTTCCCAACCATCAGTCTGGCTTTGTCACCTCTATAAGATTCCAGAACACCTGTGCCATGGACATGCACAGATGGCCATGGGAGAAAAAAAGAAAACTGCCTGCAGGACATCTCCACCTGGATGTCTCACTGACAACTAAAGCTCATTACGTCTAAACCCTGACCTCATCATCTTGTCTTTTCACTACCCACCCCCAAATCTGCTTTTTGGTTCCTCATTTTGAGAAGGGGATTGTCATCTATATAGCTTAGTGGATGCAGGTGGAAAAACCTATATTAGTAGATCACCATTAGTAAAAAGGGTGAATTATAGAATTTCTGAAAAAGATATAGAGCATTCATTTAAAATCACTAAAAAGGATCAAAGAACTACTACAGTTCTTTCTAAGATTTCTTTCAGGAATAGAAAAAAATTATTTGTAATTAGCATACCTATTATCTACATGTAAGAGAGTTCATCAGAACTGCTTAACAGTCATCTACTCCTCAAACAGGGGTACATTTTTTTCCCAGAATATCACTGACATTGTTATTTGGGAAAAAAAGAAGGAAAATGAACGGTATAAATAAAAAGTCTTGTCAAAAATTATTGCATATGCTAATATTTAGTATTCATGAATATTGTTTCTTGCCCTTGAATATAAACCAGAAATCTTCAGATGAATGTTGACTAAGTCAAGCTGAATGGCTGAAGCTAAAGACTCCTAATTAAGTAGGATTCTAATGTTCAGTCATCTTACTATAGCATAACAAAATATTTTCATCTCCTAAGAATAGTTTGGGATCCCTAAGTAAATCTTGGAAATTTATTAGCATATATAATAAACCCAGAATCAAAACACATAGTATGAAAGTAAATTCATTTTTCTAACAAAAATATAAATTAAGACAATAGCAGCATGAAGTTACTCTCACAAATTATTATTTTAGTAGCAGAACCATGTTATTCCAGGAAATGTAATGTTAAATTAAAATGCATGTTGCTCATCAGTAGAATGGTTCTAAATTTTAAATGAGAACAAGGGTACCACAGCCTTCCAATTAATTCAAATAACATACGGGGACATTGAGACAATGAATACACAGAGCCATGCAGTAGAAATCTCTAATGACATTAATACAGTAGTAATTATTCCTTTCAAAATACAGGAATGTTGATTACCAATACACAGTAAATGGTTACCAAAATAGTTTCTCCATTTCTGAGACAGCGATTTCCCCATATTATAAATAGTAACAATAAAACTGATGACCATTATTACCGAATTCAAGGTTATCTACTGTAACAAAATTTTCATATTTGTAAACCGAAAGAACTGTGCTGTTCATTCACATAATCTCATTTAATCATGACAAGCCCAGGAGGAGGTATCCTTTACTTCACCTACAAATAGGAGTCCATATAACATATTGTCCAAAGCAGGATACCTGTGAGTGAAAGAGGGCACTATTAATAATTATGCTGGGACAAGAGGGGCAGACTGAGATTATCCTGGGCAAAAAGTAATGTTGGAATCATCTACCTAAGATAAATTCAGAAAAGTTCTTTAACTTCCCAAGTTCACATACAGGGTCAGGAGGGAATTGGGACTGGAATCCATGTCTGACTATACAAGTTCTGGGGTTAGAACACCTCCCAGAACAGAAAACAGAAGGAAGTCGAGGGATGGAGTACCAACTTCTCTAGTTAACATTCTGCTATAATTGTACCTCATCAATATAACCTTTACAAGCCTCCTGAGCTGATTATTGTCGCTTTCAACACTTTCTTGCAATTCCTATAATTATGTTAGGCAAATAAATGTGGGAGTTAAATTTTCAGGACACTGATGGCGAAACTATCTATGAGTGCAGAGGGAGAACAGAAAAGTCCATCCCTGGTTGAGGATAATCAGGCACAACCTCCAAACAGTAATGGTGGCAGTATCTTATTAAGGGAGGTTTACTGCATATATCATCCCAGCAGGTTCAACTGCCACAAGCCATCAATGGCCCTGATTGTACTGTATACATAGAGAACACTTATTTACATGCAATTTTGCTGTAAATTTTTAAAACTATATATGCACACATGCAGGAACAGCAACTACAATTGTTTTACAGGGCAGCAGTCACCATTTAATTTACATTCAGTAGGAAGCTGTGAGTGGATTTCTGATAACTCATTTACATTTTCCATACAAATTATCTCTCAATGTTTTAAGGTAAGGAATCTCTCAATAAAATATTTATTATCAAATTTAAGACACTAATTTTTTTTCTTGTTGGAATTTAATATATGAACCTCTGATAAATTATCAAAATATTCAACTAAATCTCTTATTTTCAAATTTTATGCCTGCATATTAAACAAAACTATTCATCAAATAAAATTCTAAGCCATAGTTCTACTGTTGATAAGATTATACATCTCATTTGCCCAAATTATAAACAAATTTCCTTGGCTTTATAGAAAAATAAACTTTCTAAAAGAGGAAATATGGATATATTGATGCAACTTTTTTTTTCCTTTATACCATGTCACTGTAATGGTAAAGTCTAGGAAACTGTAATATATTTACTTTATGGGAAAGCAATAAATGATAAAGTACCACTCAGGATTCCTACAGATTCAGCTCTCCTTCTGAATTCTTCCAAAATCTACTCTAACAATTGTAAAAAAATGATATAACTCTAGTACTAAAAGATAAAGAACTAAACTGTAAATTTCTTGAGGGCAGGGGCATTATTTTATTCTTTGTTCCTCCCACTTGACATACACTTCACAGGCATGTTCAAAAAACTGTTATTTTTATTTCTATAGACAGTTTAGTCATATTAATGAAAGTAGGTAATATGGATAATCCAAGAAACTATATAATTGAATAGTTATGTTGAAATTCATGATACATTATTACAGAAGCGGTTCTCCTTTCCTGATTATAGCATATGTAGTTTTATATTAAAAACAAATTTAGTTTGTATTGGCTGAGTATACTGTGCGAGGGCACTGGAAAATCTAGCCTAGCATGAAAATTATGCCATTTCACAAAGTAGGTAATACGGATACAGATAATAAAGGATCACCTATACTGTGTATTTATTTCTAAAGAAGCTTATTTTGGGATCACTCATCCCATTCTCAAAGAGACACCCACAAATTATTAAACCATTATTAAATAAGTGCACATGAGACTGACCTACATCCACATTGGTTTTGCAGAATCTCAAGAGATCTCTCCTTTCATCTACGCAAATGAACGTAACACTGGTCTCAAAGAAAACTGGGTAAGAATTGACAGCTTAGGGCAGGCGTCAGCAAACTTTTTTTCATTGAGGTGCCAGATGGTAAATATTTTAGGCTTTGTCATACTACTCAACGCTGCCACTACAGACAATATGTAAACAAATGGGCATGGCTGTGTTCCAATAAAATTTTGTTTTAAAAAAAGGGCAGTAAAACAGCAGCAGGCCAGATTTAAACCATGGGACACAGTTTGCCAACCCCTGGATTCAGGTAAACTCACTGTTATTTGATGAGGAGCATGGGACTCAGGCAAAGCTAAATCAGATTTGTGTTGAGTATACCACATATTTCCATATTTGAGAAGCCTGCTCCCACTCCCACTGTGCCAGTTTGAGGCTTATGGACCCCTGAAGAGCCATGATCTTTTAATACAATCATGTGGGGTGGGACCTTTTGATTGAATGTTTCCATGGAGATGTGACCCACCCAACTGTACCTCATCAATCTTGTGGGGTGGGACCTTTTGATTAATTTATTTTCATGGAGGTATGAACCCACCCATTCAGGGTGGGTCTTGATTAGTTTACTGGAGGCCTATAAGAGAGCTCACAGAGAGAAGGAGCTCAGAGAAGCTGAGAGAGACATTTTGGAGAGAAGCTAAGATATGTAATCCAGAATTTGCCCCTGGGGAAGCTAAGAGCCGACACAGACCCAGACGCTTGGAGATGAAGACAGGAAGATGTTTGGAGATGCTAACCTAAGAAATGAAGCCCAGAGTTTGCCCCAGAGAGGCTAAGAGAGGACCCCCAGACACTTAGAGAGAAATTTCTGGGAGAACAAGCAAGGATACACAGGAGCTAAGAGAGACATTTTGAAACCAGAACCCGGGAGCAAAGGACCAGCAGATGCCAGCCACGTGCCTTCTCAGCTGACAGAGGTGTTCCAGACACCATCGGCCTTTCTTCAGTGAAGGTATCCTCTTGTTGATGCCTTAGTTTTGACACTTTCATGGCCTTAGAATGGTAAATTTTGACCTAATAAATCCCCTTTATAAAAGCCAATCCATTTCTAGTATTTTACATAACAGCAGCTTTAGCAAACTGGAACACCCACATACAGAAAATCATCATCCATTGAATGTTATCTAGTAAACTGATTTTGTATCTATATATATAATACTACGATGGGGTATGGACTTCGATTCTTAATGACACCAGTGACTGGACTTTACTGCAAGGCTATTTATCCCACAATGAGGTAGAGTCCAAATGCTATTAATACAGTGCCAGAGCACACATACTCAGGGTTCTGAGTCCTTGGCTTGAGATAAGGGGTGGCGGCAGTCCATGAAGTTTGAAATTATGTGAAAAACTTACACATATGCCCATTTGCAGTTTTCATCAGATCCCCAAAAAGTTACATAAGAATCACTACCAAAGTTTTTCTAATCAATATACAAAATACCACCCTGTACAGGTGTGTATCAGGGGTGGGGGGTGGGGTGGGTTAGGTTTGCATCGGAGCCTAAGCATAACTACACCTGACTGTATTTCTTGCATTTTTATTGTCACTTTTGATTGCACCATCCTATCTGTTTCTGTCTGTTTTCCACAGCTTTTGCTACTTTACTTTGTAAATCATTAAATACACTACTCATCAGTTGAAGGAAAGGATCTGACTACAAGTTTGGGCTTTGTGACCGACATACATTAGAAGTTGAGGCTCTCTGGAAAGAGTCTCTCCAAGTCCCACACCAAAGTAAGTGAAGGATATTGTTATACATGTGCTTATGTACAGTCATTTCAAAAACATGTATTTATGTATCCTCTAAGACAATTTGTCAACATGCATTTCAAATCCCAAGAAGGAAAGCTAAAGACAGTCTTCCCTGTCTTTCTTTCTTATGAAGGAGGATGGTCCAGGAAGACAACAAATAATTAAAACCTACCTCAGCTAGTAATCCCTGTTGTTAATCTGATTCCCATCCTCTAACAGTTCTATAGGGCCCTGCAGGTTCTTCATTCCAATTAGTAGGCCCACGCCCATTCTTGGCACCTTGCCTATTAGGATTTTTTAATAAAGATGATCAACAAAATATTCTCCATTTTGTAATGCACAATGTGAATGGGGAAAAAGTCCCTGTTGGTCCAAGCTGCCTCCTCACCCACCTTCTCCACTCTTCAGCTGCATGACCTTGAGCAAATGGTTCCCTTTCTCAAAGCCTCTGTCCTTGTATGTAGAGTCACGTTAAAGAGTATTGTGAGACTATTAAGTGTCGTAAAATAGCCAGCACCACAGTAAATCCTCATTAAATGTTAACCATATATTGGCCTGCCCTACCTCGACAGTTGCTAACATGCCCACAGACATAGGGGACTGGTGGTTTGATGGACTGAGCCCTCTGCCATGGGATTTGCCCTTGGGAAGACTGTTGCTGCAAAGGAGAGGCTAGGCCTCCCTATAATTGTGCCTAAGAGCCTCCTCCTGAATGCCTCTTTGTTGCTCAGATGTGGCCTCTCTCTCTAGCTAAGCCAACTTGGCAGGTGAAATCACTGCCCTCCCCCCTACATGGGATCAGACACCCAGGGGAGTGAATCTCCCTGGCAACGTGGAATATGACTCCCGGGGAGGAATGTAGACCCTGCATCGTGGGACGGAGAACATCTTCTTGACCAAAAGGGGGATGTGAAAGGAAATGAAATAAGCTTCAGTGGCAGAGACACTCCAAAAGGAGCCGAGAGGTCACTCTGGTGGGCACTCTTATGCACACTTCAGACAACCCTTTTTAGGTTCTAATGAATTGGGGTAGCTGGTGGTAGATACCTGAAACTATCAAACTACAACCCAGAACCCATGAATCTTGAAGACAATTGTATAAAAATGTAGCTTATGAGGGGGGACAGTGGGATTGGGGGGGCCATGGGGATCACACTCCCCTTTGTCTAGTTTGTGGATGGATGAGTAGAAAGGCGGGGGAAGGAAACAAACAAACAAACAGACAAGGGCGCCCAGTGTTCTTTTTTACTTTAGTTGCTCTTTTTCACTTTAATTATTATTCTGGTTATTTTTGTGTGTGTGGTAATGAGGGTATCGGGGATTGATTTTGGTGATGAATGTACAGCTATGTAATGGTACTGTGAACAACTGAAAGTACGATTTGTTTTGTATGACTGCATGGTATGTGAATATATCTCAATAAAATGAATATTTTTTTTAAAAAATGTTAACCATAGTGATCATCCAGAAGTAAACAACAGTGGCTTGCTTGTTTGGGGAATAGGGAACAGTTACTCTTAACAGTTTTATGTGTCTGAGTCAAGAAGTTAAAAGCTATAGCTTTCCTTCTCAGTTTTTTAAAAATCATTCACTGGATAGTGCTATCAAAAAGTAGATACTTGCTTATTTGGACTGTGAAAACCAGAATTATGATTTTTAACATTATTATTGTAATTCTTCAAAATTCCCTTCAAAGAGATAATTGCAATGTGCATTAAACCAGTTTTTTGTTGTTGTTTTTTCATTTTCCTGACAAATGCATAAGCTTGAAGGGGAGAGAATTTATTTTGGTTAATCACTTATTTGTACATTAAAGTTTAAAACATTATTTAAATAATGGGAGTTATTTAGGTGTAGATCTCTATAGGCGTTTGGTAGGAAAACGCGTAAGAATCTTTTAAGAGAATGAAGAATAGAAAAAAGCACGTCTCCTTCTTGTGTGCATACACTATTTAATGAAGAAAAAGTACCTCTAACTACCTCCCCATGCCAGTAATTGGAGCTATAAAAAGAATATCATTATATCAAGGTTAAGCCAGTACCTTGCAGTCTCCAGCAACAACCAGTCAGAAGAAATTCCAAAGGTATTCTAATTTTCTGAGTACTCAGCAATCTCAGTAGCAATCAACTTATAACTGATCTTCAAACTACAATGGCTATCTTTTACAATACTTTTTCTTCCCTGCTGGGTCAGAAAATTGGCTGAAGTCCTACTGCAGAATCTAAAAGCATCGTTTAAGTTAATAACTGCAGGTCAGCAACTTTGGAGTCTAGAAAAACTAAATTCCGTTTAAGTGATTAATTCAAACTCTATGCCAACAGCTACTTAAGATTATTTAAAAGTTCTAACAAGCTCCTAAAAAATATGACTTATGGGCTGCAACACTTGTAACCACAAACTTAATAACCTTGATCTTTTACCATCATTAGCACTGGCTCTATTTCCTCCTGATCAGGGATATTCATTCTCAGGGCTTGAGTTTTCACCATTATATTAAAATCTCCCAATACTATTTCTCTAACACTGAACTCTCCCAAATTTCCAACTTCAACTGAATTGAATGTCCATTAAATACCTCAAGCTCAACACACCCACAAACTACTATGCCACCTTCTCATACCTCCCACTAAAATAGTCATTCAGGTCATACTTCCAGCATATGGAAAGACTGTACGTTCTTACCCTCTTGAAAATAGGTGTGGAGATGTGACTTGCCATTAACAATGAAGAGGGAGAGGGAAATAAGGTACATCGCTTCTGAGCAGCAACTTTAAGAGCCACTGCACAATTTCCCATATTCTTTCTTTCCTGCCTCTATAACTGTGAAATATAGGATGGAACCTGTCAGCCTGGGTCCCACAGTGGGGCTGATGTTGGGCAGAACTCCTAGCCAACTCAAGATAAACTTGTAGCATGAACAAGATACAGACCTTTGCTGTTTGAAACCACAGACATTTAAAAGTAGTTGTTACCACAGCCTAACCTAGCCTATCCTAATACATCCATCTGCAATCTGTTTCTCCATCTGTGTTCTTATCTCTGATAAGATACAAGCATCCAAGCCAGTGACCTCAGGACTACTTACTGCTCTCCTTCTCCTCATATACCATATCTAATCATTAAGTCCTGGAAATTTTACCTTCAAAATATTTCCAACTCACCCCTCATCTAAATCCCCTCTTAGCTAGTTTTGGCGAGAGGACATCTTTCTCCTTGATAACTCCATAGTTTCCAAATACTGTCTTTCTAATCCAAGCTTTTCCTGCTCTAAATCGTCTTTCACAATGACACCAGAACAATTCTTCCAAAACCTAAATCTGTTTGGGCCTCCCACTGTTCATATAAACAGACACACGTGGGGCACTTTTGTAAAAGGCACTGTGCTTGGCATGACAAGATGAATCATTTGCCTACACGCTGATTTTAACTGTGATGCAGTGACTTCGCTAACTGTAGAATGTGTTGCTCATGCTCAGTACTAAGAGTAAACTACAAAAGCTTGTGAAACAATTTATTCTTAAAATATATATTGGTCCCCCTACATGGGACATGACTCCCAGGGGTGTAAGTCTCCCTGGCAACGTGGGACATGACTTCCAGGGATAAGCCTGGCCCTGGGATCATGGGATTGAGAAAGCCTTCTTGACCAAAAGGGGGAAAAGAAATGAAACAAGATAAAATTTCAGTGGCTGAGAGATTTCAAATAGAGTCGAGAGGTCATTCTGGAGGATATTCTTATGCATTATATAGACACTCCATTTTAGTTTCAAATGTATTAGGATAGCTAGAAGGAAATACCTGAAACTGCTGAACTCTAATCCAGTAGCCTTGATCTTTGATGATGACTGTATAACTATATAGCCTTTATGGGATGACTCTGACTGTGAAAACCTTGTGACTGACACTTCCTTTATCTGGTGTATGGGCAGATGAGTAATAAAACAGAGACAAAATAAATAAATAAATAAATAATGGGGGGGATAATGGGTGTGGGGTGTTTTGGGTGTTCTTTTTTATTTTTTTGACTAATGAAAATGTTCTATAATTAATTGTGGTGATGAATGCACAACTATATGATGATATTATGAGCTACTGATTGTATTCTTCAGATGGATTATATGGTATGTGAATATACCTCAATAAAATGGTATTAAAAATAATAAATAAAATATGATAGAAAAATCTCCCAAGTAAAAACATATTTATATATTGTGCAGGTTTGAATCTATTATGTCCCTCACAAAAGCCATGTTCTTTAATGCAATCTTGTGGGGACAAACTTACTAGTCTTTTGATTAGGGTGGGCCATTTCACGGAGTCAGAAATGAGTTTAACAGGACTTACAGGAGTTATGGTTCCGCAGTAGGCCAGGAAAGACGGAAGTTAGCATTCCACAAAAGCAGGGGGTGCCGGGGGTGGTTTATAAGAGTTAGGAAAAGGGGGGTGTGAGAACAGAGTTTCAGCAGGGTCTTGTGACACAAGGGTGTGGAGCTGTTATCAACAGTGATCAGGGGAGGGGAGTTTCAATGCTTTGTTAACGATACATTTTTTCCTCCCCTGGGGAGGTCTGATGACTTTTAAAGTTTGTCCCAGTCAAATAGACAGCTACATGAAATCACTATGAACAGGAGGAGGCCCGGGTCCTGGGCCCCCAAAATTAGAGTGGGCCCGTCTGATTAGGTTGTTTCCATGGAGATGTGACTCACCCAACTGTAGGTGAGACCTTTTGATTAGATCATTTCCATGGAGATGTGACCCCACCCATATCAGGTGGGTCTGAATTAGATGACTGGAGTCCTTTAAGAGAGCTTGGGGAGAGAATGAGCTCAGAGAAGCTAAGAGAGACATTTTAGAAAGACATTTTGGAGAGACGCTAAAATATGTAATCCAGAGTTTGCCCCCAGGAGAAGCTAAGAGCCTACACAGAACCAGATACTTGGAAGATGCTGGGAGATGCAGACAGAAGGGAGAAGCTAAGCTAAGAGATGAAGCCCTGAGTTTGCCCTGGAAAAGCTAAGAGAGGACTCCCAGACGCTCAGAGAAAAACGTCCTGGGAGAACAAAGCAGAGAGCTGAGAGAAGCTAAGAGAGACAGAAGCCCAGAGACATTTTGGAGAAAGCCATTTTAAAGCACAATCTGGGGGCAAAGGACCAGCAGACACCAGCTACGTGCCTTCCAAGCTGACAGATGTGTTCCAGACGTCACAGGCCTTTCTTCAGTGAAGGTATCCTCTTGTTGATGCCTTAGTTTGAACACTTTTACGGCTTTAGAACTGTAAATTTGTAACCTAATAAATCCCCTTTATAAAAGCCAATCCATTTCTGGTATTTTGCATAACTGCAGCGTTAGCAAAATTTATATATATATATATAATTGGAGTGGACTCAAGTTTCTCTATGATCATGTAACTTTTGCTCATATTCTAACATGCTTTCTTGAGAAGGAGAGAAAGGGATGGAAGCTCATCATCAGCTAGGCAAGGAAGAGCCCACAGCCCAATAATCAATGCAGAGCTTCTCCTGAGACTCTGCTCCTGACATAATGTGAGTAGCTTACACATATTATTAGAACACATATCACTGCAGGTCATTGTTCACTAATTTTGATATAGTGTTTCATAAAAATTTGGGACTTTAGTGGATTTTGTTGAAGTCTATTCTTTTATACCACCAGCTATTGTTTGTGTCCAGGAAAAGGAAGGAAAAGGTTAAGAGCCACCAATTTAGCCATCGGATAAAGTTCAAACTTCAAGATGTTGTGGGTCTTCAAAATCTGCTTCCAACTTGCCTTTCAGACCTCATCTCCTAACACGCTCCTCACATTCCTCTATGCGGGACATTCCTAAACTCCTTCAGGAATACCATTCTTCCTCTTCTAAACCCAGCAAAACCCCACTCACCCTTAAAGACTAGCCTAGCAGTCAACTAATGTTTGCTGTAAAGCCTGTCCAAGACCTCTTAGCAATATTAACTGGCCTCTGGGATGATGCATTTCTGTGTTTATCACACCGGAATAGTTAATTATCTAAGACTACCTACTTAGTGGGCCAAAGAACTCCTTGAGAATCAGGGCTACATTTTATTCACCTTTGTGTTCCAACCACTTGGAACTATGCTTGTAAGATAACAAGCATGTGATCCCATACTGCTTAAAGGAACAGAATTGTGAAAACAACATACCATACTCTCACTTATCCATCAGCCTAATGATGGATGTCAGGATAAACGCTATTATTTTAAAAATCCAGAGAAGGTTATATATTTACAACTTCTAATTTTTAAAGAATTAGACAATGATAATTAACTGCAATAGATGACCCTGGACTAGATCAAATAATGAAGGAGAAAAGGCCCAAGAGGACATCATTGGGAGATATGAAAAATATTGGAAAATAGACTATAAGCTTTATATCAATGTTAAAAGTTCTTGAACTTGATAATCATACTTAAGGTGTTTACACAAGTGAATATCTTTGTTCTTCTGAAATGTGCTTGGAAGTTTTTTGTGTTCAAGGAGCAACACATATATGTTTTTACGTGTGTGTGTGTGTGTATGTGTGTGTGTGTATTAATTCGCTGTAGCTGCCATAACAAATTACCACAAACTAGGTGGCTTAAAGCAAAAGAAATGTATTATCTCACAGTTCTGGAGGCCAGAAGATTGAAATCAAAGAGCCAGCAGGCTGCACTTCTCCGAAGGCTCTAGGGGAGATTCTGTGCGTTGCCTCTTCTAGCTTCTGGTGTCTCTAGGGAAACCTTGGTTTGGGGCTGCATTGCTCCAATCTCAGCCGCCTCCTCCTCTCTCTCAAATCTCTGCCTTTCTCTCATCAGGACACTTGTCACTGGATTTAGGGCTCACTCTGGTAATGCAGGACGATCCCATCTTAAGATCCTTAACTAAATCTGCAAAGACCCTTTTTTCCAAAGGTCACATTGACAGGCCAGGGATTTGGATGTGGACATTTTTTGCAGGACCACCATTCAACCCACTATAACGTATGTGTGTGTCTGTGTGCGAGCACGTATTTTGCTAAAGAGGCCCTTACCTGTTGATAAATGAGTAACCCTGACAATTTATCAGGGATGGGAGGTTCAGAAAACACCACTTGTTTTCTCAGTATCAATTATCTCCCACCCCACGTTGGGATATTTACTGTAAGTCCTTGTTTCGCATGCTTACATTGAACTATTGGACTAAAAGATACTTCATGTCTCTACCACAATGCATCTAATTTACATTGCCATTGATTTATAAGATAAATATTTTTTGGTAGTATTTTCTTTGGTAATCAAGAAAGAATAAACACTGCCAATTCTGACACACCATTAATTATAGGACACATCCTGATTTCAATATTAAAATGTGCATCCTAGCATCAAAGAAATATGTTAATTTCCATTTTGAAATATATTCTCACAACCCATCAGAATAAATTTAACACCTTTTGGTTAAATATCATTACATATTACTTAGTAAATATAATTCAATAAGCCTAAAGTAAGATACACACTCATACACCGTGTCCTCTAGGCTTGAGATAGTTTGAGAAGCCAGAGCCTGAGAAAGAATTCTCAAATCCTTGAGCTAAAGCAGGAAAGAACGGATGCTGAAATCATCAATTCTTTCCCCACCCAAAACCTGCTAAAAAAGAAAAAGGTCAGGAGGTGAAGAATAGAGTGTGTGCACTTGCATGTGTATTGGGGCAGAGCTGAGGGGGCTGGTGTTTTAACCGATTTACTAGTGAAGAAATTTATTATCAATTTTAAAAATGTGATCCAAGGGCTCAAACCTTCTGCAGGAAGAAGATAACAATGACTGGTTGACTTATTAGAGGACAGTACATATCTTGCTTTCCTCTCTGTTGGTACAGAGTTTTAAAATGATTCATCTTTGTGATAGACTGTGCAGAACCTGCATGCAGGAGGCAGTACATGGAAGAAACTACACTTGGGTTGGTGTCCAGAGAGAAGCCCTGGCTCCTGCTTTGCTGTCAACTTCGCCAAGTCCAGTGTCACTGTCTATAAAATCAGAAATGTACCACCCCTACTCGACAAGAGGGAGTAAGTTTCAATTAAGATAATGGCTAAGAAGACAGTGTATAAACTATGAGGACTGATGCAGGTCACCATAATATGTTTCAAGAATTCATACCTTTAATTTCAATAACACACTTTAGTTGGGTGCACCAGGCATAACCATCACAGTTCATGCCACACGATTATAAACCCATAAGGCTTTATAGCCTACACAACGGATGTGAGAAAATTTTATTTTGGTGTTTCACCACATCCTTGCAGATACTTTAGGGATAAGCTGGAGTATTCTGACAACCCACAGTAGAGTCATGGACCAGATTTCTGGTCCATCTGGTAAAGCATCACAGTAGACCCTGTAGAATGTACAATGGAAAGAGAAGACAGGATTCCTGCACTGAGACAGCTTAGGAAGACATATCTAAAAAGAGAAGTGATAATACTTTTAAATATACATGACCCCAAGCTAATAAAGTTCCTCGTGGAATCCAAGGCTGAAGCTCATGTAGTAAAGTTGCAGAGGGCCATCTATGTTATGAGTTCTCTTTGCACACATATTTCTCCTTTATTTATGCAGAAAATATGCATTTTGATTTTGGGATATAAGGTCCACAATGCCTTACATTTTTTCTAAAAAGATTTAATTTTGGTTCTTGCATGCGAGATTAAGAGGAATCAGGAAGACAATGCCATCAAAGTTTTTTTGGGGGAGGGAGTGAAATAAAGAAAAATGAATCATAAGTCTTTTTAAATGGACAGATATGGAGCATTATGGGATTTTTAAGAAACTGACATACATACACATTGAGAACAGTGTGTGATAGTGTTTCCCTGTACAAAAGATAATGGAGTAAATAAACTTCCAATTAATTGTCTAAAGTTGAGTGCAACTTTGCAAATGCTTCTTAAATGCTAAAACAGTCTCTCCCTCTCTCCTCCCCTCTCCCCCCTCCCCCTCTCTTTCCCTCTCTCCCTCCCCCTCTCTCCCCCTCCACACCTCCCTCTCTCTCCCTCTCTCCCTCTACCCCGCCTCCTCTCTCTCTCTCTCTCTCTCTCTCTCTCACACACACACACACACACACACACATACAAACACACACACCCCAATAGCAGCTTAGTAAAGTAACTTTTTAAAACAAATTCTTCCCGGGAGAAAACTTAATGCCAAAACATCCAGACGATGCTTCCCCAGAAGGCATTTAACAAGTTACTATCGTTTCCCTGACTCACCAGGGTAGCACTGACTTTAAAATGAATTAAATTTTCTTTAGGAAAAAAAAAAAAACCTCAGGCCACCCACAGACATTGGAAAAGGAGAGTAAATAAAGATTAGGGAAAGCTCTAGCTACATCTTTTCTTCTTTGAGGAATTAAAGAATTGTTTTCAGATTTCATTAACCTATATGCTCTTGGATCATAGCCCAAGGCATTCTCTGAAAGGTGTGGCTGAAGTGTGTTTTCTCACTGTTAAAGAGCAAAAGAAATATAACACAGATAGTTCAATTCAGCAGTAAACAGACTTTTTTTTTGTAAAATGGACTGGTACAACAGCAGTCCAGAAGAAAATTTAAAACTTACACTATATGCAAAAATTAGTTCCACATGGATTAGAGACTTAAAAAAAAAAATTTAAATCTTCCTAGAAAATCTAAGAGACTACATGTACAATCTAGGGGTCAAGGAGACCTTTCTTAGCCAAAACAGAAAACAAGGGAAAAAAGAGACTTGTTTGACCTTGTAAAAATAAAAAACTCTTAAATGGATAAATATAATGTAAACAAAGCCAACAGACAAAATAAATAAGGAAAAATATTTCTATAATGTACAAACAACATCTAGGAATTGGCAAGAATAAGTCAACAACAGGCAAACAGCAGAAGGTATGTTTTCAATTTACAGAAGAGCAAGTCCAAACAATAAACAGACATACAGAAAGTAGCATAAAATCACTAATACTCAGGGAAATGCAAATTAATATAGCAATAAGATATCACTTTATATTTTAGGCTAGCAAATGTTTCTGTAAGCCTTGTAATACCTAATGTTGAGTGGATCTGGAGAAATGGTATTTTCATACACTGATAGAAATAAGAATTGTTATGAACTTTTTGGATAGCATTTTGGCAACAACAATTAAATCAACTCCACTTTTGTGAATTGGGTCATAATACTGGGCTATAGCACCCACTTATTCCCACATTCTTTCTAAAAAGACTTAATTGTGATCCTAACACATGAAAGTAAAAGGAATCTGGAAGACAATGCTATCAAAAAAAACTTTTTGGGAGGAAAGTGAAAGATGAGAAATAGAAACCAAAAAATTCTATAGAAACAATGTATAAATTAATGACATATGTAAATGGAGGTTTACTGCAGCATAATTCATGAGACCAGTAACTGGAAACAAACTGAACCATAATCAATAGAAGAATGATTGAGCTATAGTATTCCCACACCATGGAGTATTACACAATTGTTAAAAAAAAAAAAAGAATTTGTGCTATACCAAATGATTTAGAAAGATTTCCACAAGCGATATAAGCAAAAGGCCAAAAAATATGTATAAAACAATGACAGAATTCTGTCTCTGTCTATGTATATGTATATGCAATACTGACACAAGATAACACGTATAAAGAAAATGAAGATATGCACTGGATTATTAACATGGATTATATGGGTAGACAGGGTTGGAGGAGTGAGAGATGATATGAAGGGAAGAAAAGAGGAGAAACCAAAAAGAACACAAAAATATAAAACAGAGATAGATTTAAGTAAACTTGTAAATGTGTGTATTTGTGAATAGAAGATGCATGAAAGGACAATCACCAAAATGTTGATGGAGGTTATTTCATGGTGGTGGGATTTCAGGCAATCTTTATATTTTTCTTTACATTGTTATGTATTGTTCAAATTCTTTATGATGAACATATTATGTTTATAATCAGGGGAAATGAAGTTTTGCTTCTTTGTGACAATTAAAAAAATGAGACTACAAATGGTATTTATACCTAGTTCATAAATTTTCTCCTTGCCTCCCCTCTCATCTCCACTTAGCGTGAAACTTTCCTCTAATGCCACATAGTATGTATATAAATTCACTCAGATTCATATTTTCCCAATTGAATCAGGAAAAAAGAAGATTGGGGAAGGGGTAAGCACAATTCACAAGCTACCCAAGCGACTTTAAAGTTAATTTGAGGCTTTTTCTTTAGCATTAAAAGATTCTCTTAAAGTTACATGGTTATTTCACTTTTATCAACTATTATCTCAACTCTTTAATAAATACAACTATTTATAGAGTCCTCAGTGCTAAAAGGCAGATTGACTCATATTTCATTCTCCATCAAGCATTGGTTACATGTACAGAGACTTAAGTTAGGCTTTTCCTTCTTATGTTTTCCCTTCCTTAGTCATTACCATGAAGTTGGAACTTTGCACAAAGGAAATGAAATGATAAGCAACCACATTTGCTTCTCTTAGTGTCTTGAAGTTACGAATTTCTATAATTTATTTTCTAGTGTCATTATTCAGATTCTAAGCTTCAAGGGAGTCTCAAGTCACTGCAGTCCCTCTCTTGTAAAAGGCAGAATAGGAGCTACAGTGGAAAACTCTCTAACTGCCCAAAAAGCATGTTATTAATTACATACAAAAAGAATTAACTATTTTAAAGGACTTGTCAATTTAATTCTTAGTCTTTAAACCACTAATGATGAACCTAGTTTGTTAATTTCATGCAACGCATAGGAATTTATCAATAATGAAGTGGGAAACTCTTCATGACTTAAAAGTCAAATGTAATTATAGTTGTGAATACACAACATGGTATTACCAAGATTTGCACATGATTGTTTAGAAAGCCAGCCGTAATGCAATAGTGAACAAAGCACATTTAAATCCAATATCCAGGCTGATAAAGAAAACTAAATCACAATTATTACATTTGAGAAACAGAGGTAATGCTTACATATGAACATTAACTTAGGAAAAATTTAAAGGAAGTTAAAAAAATGACTAACCCACATGAAACTTGGAGATTATAAATAAACATCCTGTAGAAAACAAGAATAAAAGTATACTGATTTTTTTTAATACTATGATTTTTTTTTAAATCACAGCAGCTTTGAGAAAACTCCCCCAAAAATGAACACAGGACTCAGAACAACCACAAAAGACTTATAATAAAATTATTGAAGTTATCTGTTGGTTTGTTTTTATCTGAATTAACAGACTAAAACTCACCTATAATATTCAATGATGCATAAAGAGATGGGCTCATTCATTCACTGCTGACGGTACAAATGCTCATGAATGCATTTAGTAATTCAGAATAACAATCTAAAATTAATAAACTTTGAAACACTTCCATTTTCAGGAACCTCAAATAGACATGGTATAAAACTGAAAAACATGACACTCAAAAACAACTAAATGTCTAACAACTAGAAAATGGTCAAGTAAATAATGGTGCACTGGTAATAATAGAATCCCATTCTATCATGAAATTTTTATTTTCAAATATGAATAATGAAGGAAAATGCTCATGAGCTAATGTAAACTTAAAAAGGCATAATTTTATATAGTTTGGTCCCAATTTTACACATATTTTCCATTTACATCTCATATCTGCATAATAGCAAAATGTTAGTAATGGTTATATAAGAAGTTATATAAACTGTGGTATTAAAAATCATATTCATTTTTGTCTTTTTTCCATCTATATTTTCCAAATTCTCTATAATAATAGCTCAGAAAAAAACAGTGAATACTTTTACTATTTTTACTAATAATAAATACTTTTAAGAACCTAACCACCAAGCCTCCAAGGAATAGAATAGGAAAAAAGTACCTTTAAAAATTTAGACAACAATCCCCACTGTGTGTATCAGATCAGAATGAAAATCGGAAAGTATGCAAGCCAAAAAAAGAATGCAAGGAGTGCCTTATAACAACAATTCCTTACAAGTGCACAGCTCTTCATGGTTCATAAAGCACTTTCACCCCCAATAATGAACTTCTTAAATAGAACAGTCCTAAGGTTTTAGGTCATGCTCAAGGATGAAGAGAGAACAGGAAGCTGGGGCAAGAAGTTCACACTACCTTGGCCGAGGAAGAACCTATACCAAGGAGACTTCGAGGAGCCAGGGGCCCAACGCATGGCTATTTTGATAAGATTTTGAATAGGATAAAAAAGTGAAGAAAAGGCATTAAAGCAAAAATTTGGGTGGCAGAGGATGCCAGGCAGCTCCCAATATCCAATCCACCTGCTCCTCCAGGAGGAACTCGTGGGCACTGGTTGGAAGACTTCTGTTCCCTGCAGCCACACAAGGCTGACAATGAGAGGTACGTGAACTGCTGCACAGGACACCCTGGGGGTAAAATCTACAAGCTGTGTACTAGGATCACAGAGCAGAAAGACAGAAGGAGCCTGGGCCTTCACTCTGTGGACGTGCCACCTCAGTCCTCTGTGTGCTTTCAGACTTCTTTTATGTGAAAAAGAAAGAAATTTCCATCTTGTATGTATGTATGTACAAATGTTTTCTTGTCTCCCTTATGCAAATTGAAATTAGCCATAACTGATGCACCTGGTCATGATGAGTTTGTAAAGATTTTTTCTGATCCTGTCTACTTCCATTGCCTCCTAATTGCTCAAAAGATGGGACCAAAATAACCAGAAAAATAATGGTACAGTATCTTAATAAAGTTTTATGTTACTAATTGTTTATTTTTAAGTAGGTAATTTGAACCTTCTAGGACTCTCTCTCTAGACACAACTAATTAAATTGCTTTTAACTCAGGTCTGTCTTGACTTATTTTGTGGGTCAGTGGTCCAAGGTAAAAATGGATCCTTAATCTTATTTTAAATTATAACAACCTGAAACAGACTAAAAGTAAAGAACTCTGAGCATATGCTACTGAGGACCAAAAATGACAATGAAGTTCAGATTAACTCTTAATTCCTTCCATCCCTTACTTGCCCATTACTGCTAAAAGATGACAGTGACAATCCAAAATGAATAAGAATCATGGAATAATAGCATCCTGCACCACTAAATATCCTGGAATTATTCACGTGGACTTCCTCTGCATTCCACTGACCTTTTTAAAAATAGACTACATAATCTTCTATAAGCAGTGCTTACTAATTACCTACAAGGTAACAGATATGTTTAAAAAAATAAAATAAACATTTACTTTTTCTGATACTTTTAGGTATTTGAATCTAGTTCTCTGCAGTAAGATACTGTCAATGTGAACTAACTATCAAGGCAAATTTTCATTTCTAACATCCTCAAGTCTTGTATTGAGAAAACTGCCAACATTAAAAAAAAAAAAAAAAAAGCACCTGCCCAAAGAAATTGTTCCCTGAGTGGAGAATAAAAAAAGAATGAAATTTATTTTAAATCTTCACAAGGATACATACATAAGCACTGCTCCCAGACATTTACATTCCTCTCAAAGCTATAACCAAGCCTAATCATAATAATTTACTATACATGTTAAATATTAACCTGAATAACAAATATCTTTATAACTAAAAAGACTTTATATTGCATTTTAAATTCAATAACTTGGTATTTATTAAACAACAATTAAGCCATCAAAGTCCAAGTGGTATTTAAATACTTCAAAGTAGGTTAACAATTAGCAGAATCCATTTAAATGATATACCCTATAATTGTAAAGTAATTCATCTAGAGACCTGGAAGAGAGCCCTGGGAACACTGTTTTTTCCCCTCTTCTTTTACCACTATGTAATACTCCTGCAGTGGCATAAAAAGAAACTCATTGTCTGGAATTAAGACTCCATGGTTTCAAGTCAATCTTGGGGCTATTCTAGGGAGATGACAACTGTACTAAATTAGCTGTTGTAGTTTTGTAACACTATTTGAACCAAGTGGTTTGCTTTGCCTAGAAGTAAATTGCTGGTGTCCAGAGATGAGACAATGGGTAAAGGGTTAGTTGACTATCCAAGCAGCCCTTTTCTTTAATGTAGTAAGAGTTGACCAGCTTCTAAGATTTATGACATTCTAGTTCACGTCCTGTGAAGTTTGATGATAACAAAGATTAAAAATTCAATGACTTAACATGTACTATGTAAAAAAAGCATCTTAATTTCAGAATGAAAGAACTAGTAAGTTCTAAAAATTGAAAAATGACTTGTAATTTCTAGAAATAATTTATTTAAAATACTGGTAACTACTGACCCTAAGAACCATTATTTTATGAATTATGAAGGTCAACTAGTATCTACTTTTCCTGCTGCTAATATTAGGATCTACCATCTTAGTTCTGATTTATATATTTACTAATATAAAGCCTAAATCAATTGAAACAAAAGTGAAATTCTATTTCAGGTTTGCAGAGTTCATAGATACCTTTGATAAATACACATATCTGGACATTATAAATTTTTAACAGTAAGATTTGCTTATTTATTTATTAACTGTTTATTAAGTGCCTCCTACTCTTCCAGGCATTATGCTAAGAACTGGAAATAGTAAAAATAATTTTAGATACATTTAACCTGAAATTCAAGTAAACATTCTTGTGAAGCGGGGAGTTGAGGAGGTGGGAGAGGATCTTCATGTGGATATGTCTTCTAAAAGAATTAATCCCATCAGATTTAAAATATTTTGACAGGTATTTTGTATTTTGTCAAATGTGACAAAATAATACATAAAAGAGAAATAAACATTATTTTTCAAGTTGAATATAAAAGCTGGTGTTCTTAAGATTGACGAGGGGAGTTTATGAGTCTTTCTAGAACAGGAGCTCGGTAAATGAAAAGACAGATACCTCAGGAATGTCAAACAAAAATAAACGAGTTTACAAGCTGGTCTACAAGAACTTGCTATTTCAATAAGGCAGCCAAATGAGCAAAGGAGACTCAAATACTCTCTCTTTAAACTATGATGCAAGAGATCACAATGGTCAAACCCGTTTTCCTTTTACAGATGAATTGTTTTAAGATTCTTACTGGTAATGTGGATACTTATTTCATTAAAGACTTTCAAAATAGCTATCTTACTTGAAAAACATGGACCCTGAAGAAGCTATGTCCAAGCCTCATACACTAAATGTTTATCCCCATTAATTGCCTGCTACAAAGTTGTCTCTTATTCTTTTTCATAATTTTTAGGCATGGTGATTAGTCAGAATAGGTGATAACTGGATGAAAGTAGAAGTATACAGTATATGAAAGAATATTAAAAAGACTTACTTCATCACTTTGTGTATTGCATTTTACTAGGCACTTTTTTCCTGCTAAGTTACATAACTATAGCTGCTCAGACAAATGGCCAGCAAGCCAGTATAAATGGTGATGAGTACATACTAAAAGAAGATTCAAGTGTCTAAACTCATTGTTTTGGTGTCATTTGGTCAGACTCAACACGAGTCTGGATTTGCAGACAGGGAAAGTTCCTTTCCTAACTTCCCCCTCTGATCTCTCCCAGATCCAATCTGTTTAGTAAATGTATAAAGCTTTTTTTTTTTCAGGAAAAAAAAATGAGTTAAAAAAATCACGTTTTTATAATCTGTGAATTACTGCAACACTCAAAAGTAAATAGACTTAAGTCACCCAGAGCATTTCTGTCAGTTTCTTTACATATGAAAAGATAATGAAATCTATTTATTATTTAGTTTACTTCCAGTGCCTAAATGATACGATATAAATGGACACCTCCTCCTCAGCTGGGCACCGCCGATATGCCAATGTTATATAAGTATACTGCTTTGCAATATACATGTATTTCACATATATTATTACATTTAATTCTCTTATTAAGTAGATAAACACCAGAATGTAAGCTCCATGGGGACAGAGTCTTTGCCTGATTTGTTCCAATTTGTAGTCCTGATACCTAGAGCAGGGCCTGGCACATAGGAGGGGTTTAATAAATATTAGTTGACTGAATAAAGAAATCAGTGAACAGCTACAAGATACACAGGACAAGTATAATGCCCATTTTTCCTATATGAGAAAACTACAAATCAAAGTGGTTAAGAAACCTGACCCAGATCACACAGCTATTAAATGGCAATGCCCATTACTAAATTGTAGCCTTGGTTCTGAATCCAGCATTCCTCTAAACTACCATTTCTCTCACCCTGGACATATGAATCCTCTTATAAAAGAGAATTCCAGGGGGAAATGAAGCCACAAGGTAAGCACAGCACACCTTCCTGCAGCAAAACTTGTACTAAGTTATTTTAGCTTTATATATATATAATATATATATATATATATATATAATGAAAATAACATTAATAAATGAATAGGTTTTGAAAATTCACATTAATTTCAAAGAACATGGATCTTGAAAGACATTTGGCATTTGCAAACTGCTTTTGCCTTTCAGCCCTCCAAGTTGGAGAAGCACCTAAGCACAAAGCAAGAACTCAAGTTCCCATAGCCCCAACAAAACTAGGGCTTAGAGTCAGATCTGATTCTTCTACACAGCTAGGAAGGAAAGATCGCTGTCATCCTATCTACTTGGAGGCTGTCAAATCCTATCATCTTTTTTCTCTCTCCCTGTCAGTCTATGCAGCCTTGGTCCTCCTTTTCCAACAAGGCCACTGATTCATCTTTTATTGCTTTACCCAAACATTCTTCAAACGGGGGTGTGAAGCAAAGCCAACATATCCCATCCAAGGGGTTCACCATCACAGCAGTAAGGAAATCAATTTCCAGATACTCAACTTCCAAACGTACTATCGTCTAAAATTGATCTGCCTGGGACCTTGACCTCAGTGGAGAAACAGGGAAGTAGTCCTTCATTTCTGCCCCTACACAGTAGACCTCCCACTTTACATAAGTGATGCATTTGCATTACATACTCCAGATCTTTCTAAGATGTGCTGCCCTCAGGGCACCAGAGACAAATAAAAATGTTGACCCATGTTGAGGGGTAAAAATCCTCCATTATTTGGGTGACAAATCCTTTTGTAAGTCAGGTAGTTTCCATTTCTTTGTTTTAAACAACCTGAGACATTTAAACATGAAAAATCTTTTGGTCAGAAGAAATACAAAATATTACATTTCAATTTATATTCTTAATTTTTGCTACACAAAGTATGACAGAGCGATCAACAAAACACTTCCAACCACAACATTTATTACATTAGGATAAAATTCTGTAGGGGAAGGGAAATGGAAATATGAATTTAAAGAGAAAAAGATGTAAATTTTCTGTTAAAGAAGAACTTGTTCATGAACCCTTTTAATGAATGATATTTGGGACTCAAATATAGATCCTGTAAGAGCTTTTAAAATAATGTGATCATTCATTTTAAAACATCGACGTTTATAAAATGCTGAAAAATTACATCCTTTGCAACCATTTAAACTTACAATGAAAAGTTTCAGCCATTAACTTAAAAAATGTGTTTATAGTACAGAGTTTTATCGACTCTTTTGAGTTACAAAGGAAAAAAAGTTGGAAGCACACTGCTTTACATCTATCCTTCAGAGCCTTTCCAGGAAGAAATAACAATTCTAAAGGGACAGAAAGAACAATTTTCCACTTACCCAGTTTCGAGTTAGGATGGGTTGGAGGTTAGGGTGGAATCAGTGTTCTCTGTTCCCTCTTCTTGGTCCTAAACTCATTTGTTGAAACTGGATCTACAGTCAACAATTTATAAGACTGAACATCAAAGCAGTTTAAAAAACTGATCTTAATTGCAATGCTGACTGGGTTTAGACCTTGGTTCTCATTCCCAAGGAGAATCCCTTAGTACTTTTCATTGAGTTCTCCAGAAAGACTCAAAGGGCATTTCCAATGAAAGCTCACTAATCTTGTATTTGTTTTATCTTATCACACAAAGACAAATTTCACCGTTGGGAAATCTAATGTTGAAAGCATCTATCTGACTGGCATTTCGTGAGTGATGTGCATAATGCAAAGAACTGGAGAGTTCTTTACTTACGTTGGCGTAAGTGATATTTTAGATATGGCAAATGTATTGAGGAATAATCTCAACAGATGCCTCTACATACATTAAGCCCCGAGACTCCACTTTTATTCTCCTTTCTCTGATTCTGTAACTTCTCTTCTTTCCTGTTGCCTCTCATCTCCTTTGGGAAGTCAGAAAGTCAACTAAATATGATGGATGGGGCCAGCACTTAACTCAGTGTCCATAAGGTTTAAAAAATACTGACTTTCAGTCCTCAAGTTCTCAGAAAGACAGTGGGGCTATTTAGGGCAGACTTTAGACTAAGGTACTCTAAACCTACTCCTATGTCATATAAGGAGATAGCACAGTTTGTGATAAAAACTCAGTATTTTGAGCCAGGAAGTCTGCTTCAAATCCCTCTCCACTATCTACTAGTTAGGGGTCTTCAGGCAAGTCACTCAACTTCTCTGAATTTCAGGTTCTCAAAGCCCTTAAAATGGGGCTGCTGAGGATTTGAGACAATATGCATCAAGCACCTAGAAAGGTACCTGTACATATTAGGCATTCAATAATTTACCAGTTACGAAATCAGATTTTTATCGTTCTCTAACGATTGTTTAAAAATAGCCAACAATGTTCTCTTGGCATGTCAACTAACAGCAGGCTTTTCAATTTCTTTCTAGTCTCTAGTCATTTGGAAAATGACTACCCTTCAGGTCTAAGTATACTGTGTGCGTGTTTGCATGTGTAAACTGTACCTGTAGTACTAAAACTGGCAAAAGGACACACACAGGCATGGACTGCACTACATTTGAGATTTCACATTCAGCTTTTATAAATATGTCACCATGCCATTAACATGTTCTAAACATTGCTGTGAAACATGATTAAAATTAAAGCACACACACAAAAAAAACTAAAGCACAGAATCTATGATTGGCTCTTTAAAGTCTACCCAAATTAAAATGATAAAATAATGCTTTCTCCCATCAAATTAGCAAAGATTTTTTAAAAAAAGATTCTCAATATTGTAAGTGTATGGGGAAGGTAGCATTCCCTCAATGCTTATGAGCTTTGATGAGTATAACCTTTCTCCAAAGCAATTCAACAATGCCTCTCAAGGACCTTTAAAAAGATACACATGCTTATTCAGCAAATTAGGAATAAGCCTAATCTAAACAGATTTCCGTCCAAGATTGTTCATCATATCACTACTTATATTAGCAAAAAACTGAAACAACTTAATATTCACAATAGGGGGCTGGACTATATGGCATAGCCAGCCCAGGGAATACTAAACACCATGTTAACAAAGATATATTTAAACACAGGGGATTAGGTGAACGAAGTAAGGTATAGAGCAGTATTTGGCTATGATTCCAAATTTGCGTGTGTCACTGTGGTTCTCAAATAGTCCTAAGAACACAAGAGAAATTTACAATACAGAATTGGAATTACATGTAGTAATCAAAATCCAGTCCATGGCTTGAAAGGACACAGTATTAAGAAATGCTACCCACATCCCAATTTTAAAAAGAAGCGTGGGATGAATACACTGCTGATTCAGATCCTTTTTATGAATGGAGTGACAGGAAAGTGGACAATAAAATTAAAAATCATGTCTGAAACCAATATTCAGCCTTTTTAAACTTCTACTTTAATGTATTTTTTGGGGTAACTTTTACACCACTGGTACCAAGTTCTCTCTGCCTACTGAAGAAGTTCTCACAGTGTGCAAAGCTGGGAGGTCAGAAAAGGCAAGGACTCACAACCTTCCAATATACACAATATTGAAAAGGGAGACAAAATGAAATA
Organism: Choloepus didactylus; assembly: GCF_015220235.1. Taxonomy (NCBI): domain Eukaryota; kingdom Metazoa; phylum Chordata; class Mammalia; order Pilosa; family Megalonychidae; genus Choloepus; species Choloepus didactylus. Next base: position 48,028,919 of record NC_051322.1, on the reverse strand, counting down.
CTGTGGTTTGCATTATATACGTGCCTGTGTATATGTATGTGTATAGATACATATAGTTGGACTGATTCAGGTCTCCAGATACATGTTTAAAGCATAAAACACTTTCTCACACCCAACCTGGAGCAGAATGCCTCAACACACCACCTACTCCCCTGCGGATTGAACAACTACTGCCATCTCCACTACTAGTTTTAAAAACTCCTCTTTTTCCCAATTCCCATCAATACCATCAACCAAACAAGGGTAGTAAGCATGCCAAGATTGTTTTCCAGCTTTCATGAACTTACACAGATTTATTTCTGTTTTTACATCAATACTTAAAATGTTTAACATCACCTCACAGATAAGCAACGGAATAAAAATTCCTTTAGACATTTATACATCTCATGTTATACACTCTTTTAATCCAGAAAACAAAGAGTAACCCAAGTCCCTGGGTTACTGCTCTGTGCTCTTTCTGCTCAGTGATCTTCTGACTTGGTCTGTGCATCCACAGCTCTCTGTCTACCTGCCTACCAAGGCCCAGGTGTGTGCAGTAGCCCCCTGGCAGAAGAGGCTTCTTTCCACAAACAGACTGCAACTGTATGAAGCCCAAACCAACTGAAGTTATCCTGAAAACCCAAGAGAAGGCCAAACTCACCTGTCACTTTACCTATCACAACTCTCAAACTGAAAATGTCTACTTGTTTGACAGTCCACTCCTCTCACATGGCAGAAAAACTGGGGGTGTGTGGTTGGTTTCTGGGGGTCAATTTCAGGAAGCACAGGAGTTTCTTAGTCATGAGCTCAGGTTCCAAGTCAATGTATTTTTTCTGGTGACTTAAAATTACACTAAGTTAATAATTAACCTTAAGCATACCATCACTTCTGCTCAAAACATTTTCAACACACAGCCCTAAATTAGTTTCAGTTGGGTTAAACAAAACAGACTGGCTGTAATAAAAGGTCTCTGAGAAATGTGATCCCTTTCTTTGGTCACCCAGGAGCTTTTCCTCTTATATCTGCTGCTTCTTGGAACGGGAGGGGGAGCACCCAAAATAAAGATGCCACCCAGAGCACAATGATTTTCCTAAGAAAGTTGCCTAAGACAACTCTCCAGGGTTTCCCGGGTTGAGCAATTCTTGCAGGTGGCTAGGGAGGGACAGCTCTTCTCCAAGATTACTATCTGCAGAGGTTTTCCCTAGGTTGGTGGTTTGTTTTTTTTTTTTCGTAGGCGTCCTTCTTAATTATACTGCACGGGCTCTGATTTCCACATCTCTGGCTGCTGGGGATAGTTGAGAGCAACGCGCCAGGCTGCGGCAGCCGCTCGGGCCAAGTCCAGCGTTCGGGGACACGCAGCCCACTCCCCCCACCAGGTCCCCCCGCTCTAGTACAAGCACACACCCGCGCAGAGACTGCGGTCCGCACCCGTATACCCCGTGCAGGCGGCCGGCCGGGACTCACCGCTGTCCAGCCGCGCGATCTGGGGCAGCCGGTAAGTGCTGACCAGCAGGTCCAGCGGGATGGCCACCGAGCTCCACTTCACATCCTTGAGGCTGCAGCCCAGCGAAGGCGCCGGGTCCATCTTCCCCGCCTCCTCCTACCCGTTCTCCCTCCGCCGCTGCCGGCACCCCCAGCGCCTCGGCGGCCGCCCCTGCTCGCGCTCGCGGTCTGGGGCGCGCGGGAGGCAGCCGGCAGCCTCGGGACGCCGCGGCTGAGCCCGCACGGAGGTAGGAAGCCCGCTCCCGCTCAGCTGCCGCGGCAGGGCATGGCTGGGCGCCCCGCGAGCCCTCAAGCCCGGGGTGTACTCTGAGCAGTGCAGCTACTGCGGGCGAAGGCGGCCGGGGTGGCTGCGGCGACTCCCGCTCCGCCTCCTCCTCTGGCCCCGGGTCTGCAGCTGCGGCGGCTGCCCGCTCGCCTCCTCCTCCCCTTTCCCCTCCTTCCCTCCGCCTCGAGCGTGTGAGGAGGAGCCGCGGGTCTGAGAAACGCCATAGCAGCGCCCCCAGCACTGACTAATCACCAAGGTGCGAGCAACGCCTGCGCAGCGCGGGGAGACACCGCCTCCTCCCCCGCCTCCCCGGCGCCCGGCGCCCCGCCTCCCGCGCCCCACCCTGCGAACCGGCCAGAACGCGGCGCGAGCGGGCGGGGTGCGGCGTCCGCTGCCGGCTCTGCTGACAGCCCCTCGGATTCTCGGTGCTCTCAAGCTTTAGCTCTCGCTCCCCCGTCCGACCGCTTTGGCGCCCTGCAGCCTCGCCTGGCGCCACTCCGCGCCCCGGGAGCCGGCTCGGACTCTTCCCTGCCCAGGGACCTTCCGGGAGACCTGGAGAAGTGCTGCGAGCTCTTGAATTTTTCTCTTAGTCGTGGTGTCTTCCACCTTCCCCTCCCGTTCCCCACCGTGGCTCTGGAGTGACTAATAAGGGGGGGCAAACGAGATCTGTTTGGTGCTCTCCTCTTGCCGGGTTGCCCAGACTTTTAAGGAGCTAGGCCAGGAGATTTCCACAAACAGACGAGGCTGAGAAAGGCAGGAGATAGACACTCGGCGTTTCTCCCCAACCCTACAACTCTACAAACGGAGCTGGAAGTTACTCCCACCAGTCTAGATAGAATCTGCCTGCAAGGAAAAATGAAACAGGCCGAAGAACCTAGAAGCAGAAAGGTAGTGGGTGATCAGCACCTACATAAGGGAAGGTGACCGTCCTGTTTATTTAGTACCTTCATTGTGTGAACAAGCAGTTGGAGACGCGGGAGGTGAAGCCACCAACCTCCATAAAGATGCTCAGGAAGGGAAAAATTAGGTTACTTAGCGCCTACTGGGGGTCAGCTATTTCATGTGCTTTTCCCACGAAATATCTTCCAAAATTAAGGGTTGGTATAATTCCCGTTTTGTAGCTATGTGTACCAAGATATTAGGTAGTTTGGCAGGATTACACAATTTAGGTAGTTTGACGAGAGTATACAAGAATTAGATGGCCGTGCTAGAATTTAAACCTACAATTTGCTTTTTCCATGATAAACCATCTGTTTGCCCCAATATTTAGCATAGCCAGCTCCCTGCTGTCAGAATTTAGAATATATAAAGGTGTCAGTAAGATTTCTGTTTTTTAGGCACGTCCTGACTTTTTATGTGCTATTTTTTTTTAACTCTAATGCTATACTAGCAGAGGTGAAAGGATTGCACATCAACTCCTTATATTTGCAGTGCATATTCAGGGTTGAGTGCATGAGACCCAACAAGCATCCTGCTTTGCTGCCCCAAGAGGACTTGAAAACATCCCGCTGCCTTTCAGTGGGCTGGCTTAAAAGGTGTGCGCCAATGAGTAAATCACTCCATTATTATTTGAGGAAAAAATACACAGATTCTTCTACACCCACCTTCCTTGTCCTCTCACTTTGAAGATTCAGCTAGAATTTTCACAAAATCTTCAGCTGAAAACTCTGATCTTTGTTTCATTCAGGTTAATTGAAAAAAATGTATTGAGAAAAAAATGGGAAATAAGTATATATTTAACTCAGAATCAGAAATTTATGAAGATCTAAGATTTGCTCACATAAAGAAGTTTTAAAAAGCCTTAAGGAGCTAAGTGTCAGCTAATTTTTTTTCTCTCTAAATAATCATTTCTGGAAATAAAGCTCAGACTCCAAAAAATGACATAGGAAACATTTAAGAATGGGCAGGGTCAGGGGTCCCTCAACCAGTAAGTAGATTGACTTAAAAAAAAAAAAAAAAAAAAACTTTCTGCTACAATTATATCCCTTTTGAAAGCTTCAGGGAATATGAGAAATAGTTCCCTCTCACAAAAGGGTTGGTGACCTATGGCCTAAAGACAAAAAAGAGAAAAAGATTCATGCAGTCAACTTTTTTAATCAATAAAGGACATACATTAGATTTGCTCTTATTACTGATCTTGAAGAAAAGGTTTTATTTCAGTCTTGACTATTAAAGGGAAGAAATGTCAATGAACTGCAAATTCTTGTGTCTTATGTCCTTACCAAAAGATCTTATTTGTGAGATGGACAGAGTTTTGGTTTCAACATATATTTCAGAATTCCTTTGTGTCTTTAAATGATCCAAATGAGGGGCATAAACCATTAATATTTTAGCTGAGAAGGGTAATCTTCCAGTCTGCTGAACTGTACTTCCAAACTCGGTATCAGATGTGTTTCTTGAGATTGTTGGACTAATGCAAACCATGTCTCTAAGTGCCTAACAGCTGTGTACAGGGGCAAAACTTACAGGATTTTTCAGTTTGTGAAAAAGAACATCCAAGAAAAGTTTTCTGGTAGGCAACATTCAATGGATTGATCCCCATGTTCTTACTGACCAGCTTTCTAAACTGAGAATCATGGGAAGCAGCATATCATGCTGGTTAAAATCATGGATTCCAGAGCCAGGTGGCTTGGGTTTGATTGATGGTTCTGCCCCTACATTTGATCTTAGGCAACTTGCTGTTTCCTCATCTGAAAAATGGGGATAATAAAAGTGCTCACCTCACAAGGTTGATATGACAAATAAATCATTTAATATATGTTGAGCATTTAGAATAGTGCAAGACACATAGGAAGTGCTATGGAAGGATTTGCTATTATTACAAAAGAAGTATTGGCTTTGGAGGAACAAAACTTAGAGAAAAGACGAGGAGACATACATAGTTGCAAGGACATGATTATTCTGGACAACTAGTTATCTCAGACAAGAAGTAGAGAAATAGTCCTCAAATGGAGAACCCAGGTGCCTACTCTCAGTAGTGGAGCCACTCCCAAAATCTAGAGCCTGTGGGGTTGACTTATACCACAGCCAATAGTGTGTCAGCCAGCCCTGCTACCTAGCAGATCCACCTGCTCTGCTGATCTCATGGTGTTGATTAGCCCAAGGGTGAATCAGGCCTACCATACAATAGGACTCATTGGATGGACACTTCACAGTTTCCTGAATCTGCTGTTTATGCCACATATAATTTGTTAATTCTCCACATTATCAGCTTTCCAAGATAAAAACATTACATGTTGGTTTTCCTCATATCAGACTGCCCTGGGTCACATACTATGCTAGCAGTCAAGTATTATATCAACTTTCACAGCCTTGGTGTTTTTCTTTTTGTTTGTTTTTTGTTTTTTTTTTTTAGGTCTCCAAGCTCTTTTCCCTTTCAATTAATTTCCACCCTATTGCCTGAGTTAACTTAAAAGTCACTCCCTGGCTGAAACCTTTTATCTGTATCCTCATTGTCTATGGAATAAAGTGTAAAGCCCTTTGCATGGCATAAAAGTTTCTTCAGTTATACGGCCAGGTCTGTCTCCCAACCTCATTTCTGCTGGCTGCTTTCTGTCACCCTACAATCCAGCAGTAGGACTTTTTTGCAGTTGCCCATATGTGCCACTGTAGTTGCATGTGCTTGCAGAGGTTGTTCTCTCAACGTGAAATTTCTTTCCCCCTTTCTCTTCCTGGGAAACTCCTGTTCCAGCTCCAGACACTTGCATTCCGACATTGTGAAATGCTTTGTCTCCTCCCTGAAAGCACTGATCACTCCTTTTTCTGCATTACTGTCCTACCTGGTAATATCCTCTTTTAAATGTGCTAATTGCACTATGATTTAATTATAAATCATAATTAAATCATAATCTGTTTTCCTTAGAAAACAACAATTAATTGTGGACACCATGAGTGTATCTTATTCATCTTTGATTTTCCAGCTCCTATTACCATGCCTGGCACATGGAAAGTGCTCAATTAATGTTTGTTGAATTGAGTAATCAATGAACTGAGTCATCTTCTCACTCTATATTATTTTGTAGATCACTGCATCTTTTGATTATTAACTTAGTTTATATTCTTCAAGTCGAGAAAGTTTCAAGATGTTTAAGATTCCAATCCCATACAATGTTTCCTATCAGATTGGCCCCCAATTCTTTTCTTCTGAAAATTTGACTTACATTGAATTTGAGATTTGCAAATTCAATGAAATAGAGATATACCTGTAGACTAGCAGTTACTACACTTATTAAAACTGTTAGCATATGTGTTAGTTTTATTCTTTGTTAGCTGATTTGTGATCTCCCTTAACCAGGACTTTGCCCCTCAGGGGGTCTTGTTTTATTATTTTTGCATTCCCAGCACCTGGCACATAGTAAGACTCAAATACATGTAGAGTGAATGCATAAAATGAAGTACAGTAATGAACAAAATCCCCCAATGGAACTTTCAGGAAGGCTTTAAACACATAATCAGAAATTTATTTTGTCATCTCTTTCTTTCCTTCTTTCAATATGGAATGTGCCTTTCTCAACTAGACAACCAGATAATAAAGATTTTTTTTTTAATCATCATTTTATTGAGATATATTCACATACCACGCAGTCATACAAAACAAATTGTACTTTTGATTGTTTACAGTACCATTACATAGTTGTACATTCATCACCTAAATCAATCCCTGACACCTTCATTAGCACACACACAAAAATAACAAGAATAATAATTAGAGTGAAAAAGAGCAATTGAAGTAAAAAAGAACACTGGGTGCCTTTGTCTGTTTGTTTCCTTCCCCTACTTTTCTACACATCCATCCATAAACTAGACAAAGTGGAGTTTGGTCCTTATGGCATTCCCAATCCCATTGTCACCCCTCATAAGCTACATTTTTATACAACTGTCTTCGAGATTCATGGGTTCTGGGTTGTAGTTTAATAGTTTCAGGTATCCACCACCAGCTACCCCAATTCTTTAGAACCTAAAAAGGGTTGTCTAAAGTGTGCGTAAGAGTGCCCACCAGAGTGATCTCTCGGCTCGTTTTGGAATCTCTCTGCCACTGAAGCTTATTTCATTTCCTTTCACATCCCCCTTTTGGTCAAGAAGATGTTCTCCATCCCACGATGCCGGGTCTACATTCCTCCCCGGGAGTCATATTCCACGTTGCCAGGGAGATTCACTTCCCTGGGTGTCTGATCCCACGTAGGGGGGAGGGCAGTGATTTCACCTTTCAAGTTGGCTTAGCCAGAGAGAGAGGGCCACATCTGAGCAACAAAGAGGCATTCAGGAGGAGACTCTTAGGCACAAATACAGGGAGGCCTAGCCTCTCCTTTGCAGCAACCGTCTTCCCAAGGGTAAAACTTATGGTAGAGGGCTCAACCCATCAAACCACCAGTCCCCTATGTCTGTGGTCATGTTAGCAACCATGGAGGTGGGGTAGGCGAATACCCCTGCATTCTCCACAGGCTCCTCAAGGGGGCACTACATCTTTTTTTTTTTTTCCTTGTTTGTCTTTTTTCTTTTTTTTTTTTTTTTAACTTTCCCTTCTTTTTTAAATCAACTGTATGAAAAAAAAAGTTAAAAAGAAAACAAACATACAATAAAAGAACATTTCAAAGAGACCATAACAAGGGAGTAAGAAAAAGACAACTAACCTAAGATAACTGCTTAACTTCCAACATGTTCCTACTTTACCCCAAGAAAGTTACGTAATATAGCAACATTTCAGTGAACTTGTTCCTACTACATCCATCAGAAATTAACAGACCATAGTCATTTCTGGGCATCCCCAGAACGTTAAATAGCTTATCTGTTCTTCTTGGATTATTGTTCCCCCTTCCTTAATTGCTCTCTACTGCTAGTTCCCCTACATTCTACATTATAAACCATTTGTTTTACATTTTTCAAAGTTCACATTAGTGGTAGCATATAATATTTCTCTTTTTGTGCCTGGCTTATTTCGCTCAGCATTATGTCTTCAAGGTTCATCCATGTTGTCATATGTTTCACCAGATTGTTCCTTCTTACTGCCGCGTAGTATTCCATCGTGTGTATATGCCACATTTTATTTATCCACTCATCTGTTGAAGGACATTTGGGTTGTTTCCATCTCTTGGCAATTGTGAATAATGCTGCTATGAACATTGGCGTGCAGATATCTGTTCGTGTCACTGCTTTCCGATCTTCCGGGTATATCCCGAGAAGTGCAATCGCTGGATCGAATGGTAGCTCTATCTCTAGTTTTCTAAGGAACTGCCAGACTGACTTCCAGAGTGGCTGAACCATTATACAGTCCCACCAACAATGAATAAGAGTTCCAATTTCTCCACATCCCCTCCAGCATTTGTAGTTTCCTGTTTGTTTAATGGCAGCCATTCTAACCGGTGTTAGATGGTATCTCATTGTGGTCTTAATTTGCATCTCTCTAATAGCTAGTGAAGCTGAACATTTTTTCATGTGTTTCTTGGCCATTTGTATTTCCTCTTCAGAGAACTGTCTTTTCATATCTTTTGCCCATTTTATAATTGGGCTGTCTGTACTATTGTCATTGAGTTGTAGGATTTATTTATATATGCAAGATATCAGTCTTTTGTCAGATACATGGTTTCCAAAAATTTTTTCCCATTGAGTTGGCTGCCTCTTTACCTTTTTGAGAAATTCCTTTGAGGTGCAGAAACTTCTAAGCTTGAGGAGTCCCCATTTATCTATTTTCTCTTTTGTTGCTTGTGCTTTGGGTGTAAAGTCTAGGAAGTGGCCTCCTAATACAAGGTCTTGAAGATGTTTTCCTACATTATCTTCTAGGAGTTTTATGGTACTTTCTTTTATATTGAGATCTTTGGTCCATTTTGAGTTAATTTTTGTGTAGGGGGTGAGGTAGGGGTCCTCTTTCATTCTTTTGGATATGGATATCCAACTCTCCCAGCCCCATTTGTTGAAAAGACCATTATGGCTCAGTTCGGTGACTTTGGGGGCCTTATCAAAGATCAGTCGGCCATAGATCTGATGGTCTATCTCTGAATTCTCAATTCGATTCCATTGATCTATATGTCTATCTTTGTGCCAGTACCATGCTGTTTTGGCAACTGTGGCTTTATAATAAGCTTCAAAGTCAGGGAGTGTAAGTCCTCCAACTTCGTTTTTCTTTTTTAGAGTGTCTTTAGCAATTCGAGGCATCTTCCCTTTCCAAATAAATTTGATAACTAGCTTTTCCAAGTCTGCAAAGTAGGTTGTTGGAATTTTGATTGGGATTGCATTGAATCTGTAGATGAGTTTGGGTAGAATTGACATCTTAATGACATTTAGCCTTCCTATCCATGAACATGGAATATTTTTCCATCTTTTAAGGTCCCCTTCTATTTCTTTTAGTAGAGTTATGTAGTTTTCTTTGTATAGGTCTTTTACATCTTTGGTTAAGTTTATTCCTAGGTACTTGATTTTTTTAGTTGCTATTGAAAATGGTATCTTTTTCTTGAGTGTCTCTTCAGTTTGTTCATTTCTAGCATATAGAAACATTACTGACTTATGTGCATTAATCTTGTAACCCGCTACTTTGCTAAATTTGTTTATTAGCTCTAGTAGGTGTATCGTTGATTTCTCAGGGTTTTCTAGATATAAGATCATATCATCTGCAAACAATGACAGTTTTACTTCTTCTTTTCCAATTTGGATGCCTTTTATTTCTTTGTCTTGCCGGATTGCCCTGGCTAGCACTTCCAGCACAATGTTGAATAACAGTGGTGACAGCGGGCATCCTTGTCTTGTTCCTGATCTTAGAGGGAAGGCTTTCAGTCTCTCACCATTGAGTACTATGCTGGCTGTGGGTTTTTCATATATGCTCTTTATCATGTTGAGGAAGTTTCCTTCAATTCCTACCTTTTGAAGTGTTTTTATCAAAAAGGGATGTTGGATTTTGTCAAATGCTTTTTCAGCATCTATTGAGATGATCAATTGATTTTTCCCTTTCGAGTTTTTAATGTGTTGTAATACATTGATTGTTTTTCTTCTGTTGAACCATCCCTGCATGCCTGGAATGAACCCCACTTGGTCATGGTGTATGATTTTTTTAATGTGTCTTTGGATTCGATTTGCAAGTATTTTGTTGAGGATTTTTGCATCTATATTCATTAGGGAGATTGGCCAGTAGTTTTCCTTTTTTGTAGCATCTTTGCCTGGTTTTGGTATTAGATTGATGTTAGCTTCATAAAATGAGTTAGGTAGTGTTCCATTTTTTTCAATGTTTTGAAAGAGTTTGAGTAAGATTGGTGTCAGTTCTTTCTGGAAAGTTTGGTAGAATTCCCCTGTGAAGCCATCTGGCCCTGGGCATTTATTTGTGGGAAGATTTTTGATGACTGATTGGATCTCTTTGCTTGTGATGGGTTGGTTGAGGTCTTCTATTTCTTCTCTGGTCAGTCTAGGTTGTTCATATGTTTCCAGGAAATTGTCCATTTCTTCTACATTATCCAGTTTGTTGCCATACAGTTGTTCATAATATCCTCTTATAATTTTTTTAATTTCTTCAGGATCTGCAGTTATGTCACCTTTTTCATTCATTATTTTGTTTATATGGGTCTTCTCTCTTTTTGATTTTGTCAGTCTAGCTAGGGGCTTGTCAATCTTGTTGATCTTCTCAAAGAACCAACTTTTGGTGATATTTATCCTCTCTATTGTTTCTTTGTTCTCTATGTCATTTATTTCTGCTTTAATCCTTGTTGTTTCTTTTCTTGTACTTGGTTTAGGATTGGTTTGCTGTTCATTTTCTAGCTTCTTCAGTTGATCCATTAGTTCTTTGATTTTGGCTCTTTCTTCCTTTTTAATATATGCGTTTAGTGCTATAAATTTCCCCCTTAGCACTGCTTTTGCTGCATCCCATAGGTTTTGGTATGTTGTGTTCTCATTTTCATTCGTCTCTATATATTTAGCAATTTCTCTTGCTATTTCTTCTTTAACCCACTGATTGTTTACAAGTGTGTTGTTTAACCTCCAGGTGTTTGTGAATTTTCTAAGTCTCTGATGGTTATTGACTTATAATTGTATTCCATTGTGGTCAGAGAATGTGCTTTGAATAATTTCAATTTTTTTAAATTTATTGAGGCTTGTTTTATGTCCCAGCATATGATCTATTCTGGAGAAAGTTCCGTGAGCACTAGAAAAGTATGTGTATCCTGGTGATTTGGGATGTAATGTCCTGTATATGTCTGTTAAATCTAATTCTTTTATCAGATTGTTTAGGTTTTCAATTTCCTTGTTGGTCTTCTGTCTGGTTGATCTATCTATAGGAGAGAGTGATGTGTTGAAGTCTCCCACAATTATTGTGGAAACATCAATTGCTTCCTTTAGTTTTGCCAGTGTTTCTCTCATGTATTTTGTGGCACCTTGATTGGGTGCATAGACATTTACGATTGTTATTTCTTCTTGCTGAATTGCCCCTTTTATTAGTATGTAGTGGCCTTCTTTGTCTCTCAAAACATCCCTGCATTTGAAGTCTATTTTATCTGAGATTAATATTGCTACACCTGCTTTCTTTTGGCTGTAGCTTGCATGAAATATTTTTTTCCATCCTTTCACTTTCAGTTTCTTTGTGTCCCTGTGTCTAAGATGAGTCTCTTGTATGCAACATATTGATGGTTCATTTTTTTTGATCCATTCTGCGAATCTATATCTTTTAATTGGGGAGTTTAATCCATTTACATTCAACGTTAAAACCGTGAAGGCATTTCTTGAATCGGCCATCTTATCCTTTGGTTTATGTTTGTCATATTTTTCCCTCTCTCTATTAATATCCTTTATTGTACCCATACCGAATCTCTTTAGTACTGAACCTTTCTCCAAGTCTCTCTGTCCTGTCTTTGTTTCTCTGTCTGTAGGGCTCCCTTGTGTATCTCCAGTAGGGCAGGTCTCTTGTTAGCAAATTCTCTCAGCATTTCTTTGTCTGTGAAAAATTTAAGCTCTCCCTCAAATTTGAAGGAGAGCTTTGCTGGATAAAGTATTCTTGGCTGGAAATTCCTCTCACTCAGAATTTTAAATATATCGTGCCACTGCCTTCTTGCGTCCATGGTGGCTGCTGAGTAGTCACTACTTAGTCTTATGCTGTTTCCTTTGTATGTGGTGAATTGCTTTTCTCTTGCTGCTTTCAGAACTTGCTCCTTCTCTTCTATGTTTGACAGTGTGATCAGTATATGTCTCGGAGTGGGTTTTTTTGGATTTATTCTATTTGGAGTTCGCTGAGCATTTATGATTTGTGTATTTATGTTGTTTAGAAGATTTGGGAAGTTTTCCCCAACAATTTCTTTGAATACTCTTCCTAGACCTTTACCCTTTTCTTCCCCTTCTGGGACACCAATGAGTCTTATATTCGGACGTTTCATATTATCTATCATATCCCTGAGGTCCATTTCGAGTTTTTCAATTTTTTTCCCCATTCTTTCTTTTATGCTTTCATTTTCCATTCTGTCATCTTCCAGGTCACTGATTCGTTGTTCAACTTCCTCTAGTCTTGTACTATGAGTGTCCAGAATCTTTTTAATTTGGTCAACAGTTTCTTTAATTTCCATAAGATCATCCATTTTTTTATTTAGTCTTGCAATGTCTTCTCTATGCTCTTCTAGGGTCTTCTTGATTTCCTTTGTCTCCCGTACTATGGTCTCATTGTTCATCTTTAGTTCTTTGAGTAGCTGCTCTAGGTGCTGTGTCTCTTCTGGTCTTTTGATTTGGGTGCTTGGGCTTGGGTTATCCATATCGTCTGGTTTTTTCATATGCTTTATAATTTTCTGTTGTTTTTGGCCTCGTGGCATTTGCTGAACTTGATAGGGTTCTTTTAGGGTTTGTAGACCTATTGAAGTCCTTATCTCTAATTTATCAGATCTACAGCTTCGTGGAGTACACTTTCTCTAACTAACCAGCAGGTGGCGTCCACGAGCCACCTGTTCTCCACAAGCCAGTTCTCCCCTGCTTAGCCTTTTTGGTGAGTGGGGGAGTGAGTCTTGTGGGGCCCAATTGGTGTATCAAGCTTGCGTGTGTAGTTGGTGTTGCCTGCCCTGTATGTGGGGCGTGTTTCTGGGCATTCGGGGAGGTGGGGTGGCCCTAACAATCAAATCTCCCTGATGATCCTAGAGTTTTAAAGCTGCTGCAATAGTCTAATCCTTCAGTTCAGTCCTGCCACAGTTTGTCTCTGTCCACTGACCCACAAGTCTTTGGTATTGGCGTATGGCTCCTGAGACTTGCAAGTGGGCCCCTCTTCCAGGCCGTGCACCCCGGGTCCTCTGTTGAAGGATGACTGTGCTATGTCACAGGTGAGTGCCGTCCCCCCAGGGCAGTTCTGGGCTGCTGGGCTGTGTAGGGAGGCTCCCAGTCTGCTCAAATGATGGCTGAATGGGGCTTTGTTAATTCACACTGCTCCACCTTCCCAGCTCTGGGACATTCAGCTGAGGTTGCAGGGAAGGCTAATGTCCACGCCCAGTTTTGTGGTGTGTGCCTGTTATTTGAAGCACTTCCGTCACACTGGGTTGTCTGGGGCAGCTCTGGGCTATGGGGCTGGCGATGGGCAGGAGTGTTTCCTGTCCACCAGGATGGTGGCTGTGAGCGGACACCCCCCTTTTCTTGGGAAGTTGTGTTGTTTAGTGAATTTTCTCAGCCACTGGATTATTTCCTTTTGTCTCAGAGCTGTCTTAGTTCTGCTCTTGATTTGACGTGCCCAAATTGCAATTCTTTGAAGCTTTCTGTATTGGGCTTCTTAGAGTAATTGTTTTAGAAAAAGAAAAAAGGATTTAAAAAAAAAAAAACAACAAAAAAAAACGGCCCTCCTCAGAGATCTAATGGGTTATTGAAATGCTAAGAGACAAAGCAACCAGGGCCATTAAGGAAAGGTCCACAGGGCAGAGAGATCAGCTTTGCTTCGGGATTTGCATATGCGCCTCAAGGCCTGAGCTCCGCCCTTCCCCTCTCTGTGTTCACCAGAACTCCAAAAATCCTCTGCTTTTATTTTGGAGTTTTTCGTGTTGTTTTTTTTCTATGCCTGTCTCCTCTCTGCTGGGCTGGCTGCTCTCAGAGTCTCTGGTGTCTGGTCTCAGTCTATCTATGGTTGGAGTTTGAATCAGTAGAATGAGTTTCCGATAAGAGCAGCCACTGCAGTTCTCCCTTCTCCTTCCAGGAGCTGACAGGCCCTCCTCCCACGGGACTGAGCCTGGCAGGGAGGGGCGCGGGTCCCCTGGCCGCAAAAACTTACAGATTTCGCTGATCTCAGCAGTTCGACATTTTCATGAGTGTTGTATGAAGTATGCCCAAAGACAGATTGCTCTGTGGTGTCCAGTCCACGCAGTTCCTGGCTTTTTACCTACTTTCCTGGAGGAGTAACTAAAACTTACAGCTCACCAGTCTGCCATCTTGCCCCGCCTCCGATAATAAAGATTTTATAATACGAATAAATAAACATTAAAGGAAAATATTCCAAGTTCAAAACTGGATTTCATGGGGCATCTTTGCTTTTCAAAACAGTAGACAACAAATCCCCATTAAAACATATAATTTCTATCCCATTAAAACATATAATTTCTATCCAGTATACACAAACATAAATAACAGAAATGAAAGGTTTGCAAAATAACACTTACATTTGTGTATTTATAATGTGTACTGCATTCTGATCTTTAATCTGTTCTTTCATGTTTAATTTTTTTAACACTACCCATGACCCACTAACATTATTTCAGTGACAGGTCACAACCACTGTTTTAAATAACAGTTCCTTTTGTACATTAAACATTTAAAAAGAGAATTATGAAGTTGTAGAGGATGCTAAAATTTGAGACTAATCAGAAATAAAAAGTAAATGATAATTATTCAATTTACTGGAATATTATAAATATAAACACACATACACACATACACAAATACACATCTGGATATTTTCATATGATATACATTACTTTTATAAATTGGGGTTTAGAAGAACCCAGCTCCTTTTAGATGAGGCTTTTCCATCCAAGCACAAGATTTCAGTTTGAGAAGCTGTCAATTGTGGTCCTGGGTCTGATGTAGCTTTGGAAATCATATATAAAGCTTCCCAAAGAAGGAGTTAAGTGAGTCACAGATTATCTATACAATTACACAATTATGCACTTTCAAGAAACCCTTTACTAAAATAAAGCACAATTGTTAACTAATCACTAATGATTAGTTTTGAATGTATTAATAAAATGTGTTCAATGATCGACTTAAAATATTGGTTAAAGAAGTACATATCTTAATTGACTATACAACTTATAAAGTAGGTAAGCTGAAGTTCTTTCCACCTTGAAGGGTCTATGGTTCACTATATAATTTAGATTTTTCTCAATAAATTTATCTGTTTAATGCAGCAAAGCATAGGTAGACAGCTTTTCATTTTGTTTTTATTAATGCAAATAATATTTAATATTATTAAATATTTATAAGTGACAAAAATCTTCCCAGGATGTGTACAGTGTTTTTGTTGTTGTCATTTTTGTTATGATGCCTTGAAACTTCAAAGGAGGTTTAGTGTCAGAGGCAGTTATGGATAGCTTCCATTTTTAAACCTCTCCCTAGAAAGATAATGAGATTTTAGCTCCCTGCTGACAAATCCTCTAAAGAAATGCAATCATATACGTTTCCTTAAGTTGCACATTCTTAGCCCCTCTCTTGTAGTAAGTAATGAAAAGAGAAAGAAAAGGAAGATTGTGATTATTCTGGATACTTCTACTGAACATGCAACTACCCTGTCCAAACTGGACACATTTTTCTTCTCTGACTGCCCTCATTATTCAAGTTTCTGGTCTATGAAGGCTAGAGAAGGTCACATAAATTTACTGAGAAATGCTTAAGATCATGCTTTAACCGCTCTAGTAAATTTTCTACTCACTGCCAAAACTGCTTCTTAAAGAGTTTATGCCCTTGCCCCACCTCTGAAATGAATTATAAACTCCCCATAAGGGGTGTTAAAAGTGTCTATTTTATTAAAAAAAAATTCAATATAGAAAAATCCAGTGAAGAAAAAAATACTTATAATCCAGTCACCCCTGAGTTAACTGTTCATAATTCTTCATATTTATTGTATTTTCTTCTACTTTTTGTGTATGTTATCTATTTAATTTGGATCAAATTATAATATGATTTTGTCGCTTACCTTTTCTCACTTAACAATATATCATGAACCTTTTCCCATGTTGATATGTATTCAAGAATGTGATTTAATTACTGTAGAATATCCACCATATGAACATAATTATGAGGTTAATTAGGTTACTTTTATGCTTCTGTTCCAGACCTGCCTTTATATTTCCTCTACAAAATGAGCCTGAGTTTGTAAATTTTTCTACTGCTTGACTTGATTACTGCAGATAAATAAATACCTTTAATCTTTTTTTCATTCTTGCCATTGGGCCTAAGTGAAAGATAAGCATACCATAAGAAATATCTAGCTTAAGTTGATCTACCCTCAAAATCACATCACTGGGGAGTCATGGGGGGAAAAGATGGTTGACTTCCACTTTGCACTGAACTATGCAAGCTAATGTAGCAGACAATGGCATCATTAAAACAATTATGTCCAATCTTGTAGGTCCCTGGGAGTTACTGACTCTGAACTCATGAAAAATATCTCTAATTTCCTTCCTAAACTCTGACCTGCCTTTTCCCCAAGAGAAACTTTATCTTTATTATATTGGACGGTATCGAAACCAGTCCTCTACTCTGAAAGGAGACACTATTTTTACCTTCTAAGGCAAGCATGCTTGAAAAGATGATCCAGAACAAAAACTCTCAATGCCTCTGCCCACAAGATGACAGAAATATGAGAGACTCATGGAGATTTGTCTCCCGCTAGGCCCTCTTAATGAATGCCTTGTAAATCTTTATGTAACACTTGCATCTCCCAGGTTAGTGCCTTGCATATGGCGGATGGTAATGAACATTTGTTGAAGTAATGATTTAGAAATAACATCAACAATAGAGATAGTTTCAAAGACATTTATAATAGACCAGTATAAAGCTTGCTTTGAACTTCCGCTGTCTGTTCTCTAGATAAGTAATTCCGTTATATTTGTAACCTCTGAGAACAACAATGTGTCTTAAACATTTTTGTTTCAAGTCTATAACAGAGCCTAAAATATAATAACTGTTCAACAAAGAGTTGTTAAACTGGAATGTGTGGAGGATCCCACGGATCCAAATGATGCAGAATTATGAAGTAAGCTGTTTGCCCTTCTTTGGCACTTTTAAACCTCCTTGATAACAGTGCCAGCAGTTTTTACACTCCCCCAAACCATCCAAAGAAAGGAAAATAACACCGATGCCTACTAAATGCTAGTAACTTGGTGGTTTACAACTACACAAGGCGCTTTAAGACAACAACAACAAAACATCAAGAGCAAGATTTTTGTCAAGGATATGATGAAATGGGCTTTCTCATACCTTGGTGGAAATGTAAACTGGTTTAATCTTTATATATGCATTTGGCTATTTTTGATGAAGCTTTAAATGCCTACTCAGAAATTCAATTTTGTAGAAACTACCCAAAGAAAGAACCTAAATGTAGAAAAAAGTTTTGTACACAAATGTGTTAAACCCAGCAATGCACTTATAATAGCATAAACTTTGAAGATTACTTTTGAACTTAAGGAGGAATTCCAACATGAAGTGATAAATCACTACATAGAACATAAAAAGAAGTTGCCAAATTCTCCTCTTTGGGGATCTTTAAGAATAAATTATTCCTATTTTTAGACAGTTTAAATATTGGTGCCATGTGTCTTTCCAAGATCACTTCCATTTCTTTTACTTGAGGTTACATTGTCTATACCTGTCTTTAAGGAAAGGCAATATTTTACATTTCTAATAGTGGAGGAAGGTATTGACTTCAGAATTGTTTCAGCATCTAGAAAGTTGCTTCCTAAATTTGATTTTAAATTAGTCATCCAGTTTTATTTGTATTTACTCAAAGACATTGAAGAAGTCAAATGGGATCCTATTAGGTTATGTCATATTATTCTGCTAAAAAGAAGTGTCGTCAGGTCAGATCAAATCAGGAAGTGGGAGGCAGAGGACAAGAGTACTTCCTTAAGACTGATTTCATGTAAAAATAAAAATCCTGATGAAATCCACGTGGTGCTTTTAGAATTTTGTTCAATTAAACATTGCCACTAGGATTGTGCAATGTAAAAAGCGAATCCCACATCTGGAGGGAAGATGCCAGTAATTTAATAAAGCATTTGACCTTTTAATACTAGTCATAGTTCCATCAAGAAAAACGTTAACAGAATTCTTTTTACTAGTAAATCTCTTTGATGTCAAGATATATGTTGGCATATTTAATTTACTTCTATTTGACAAAAGCACTCTTGGGTCTCAATGATACACATGTGAGAATCAGTGCCTTTGATTTCCAGGGAACACTCAGTAAGCAGTTTATCAGCTTTCTCAGGATTAAAGGTACATGTAGAGGACAGCAGTCTGCCAATATTGGTTTTATTTCTTTCTTTACATTTATGTCACATCAAGGTATAAAATGAAACACTGACAAAGGAAATAGGATTATTATCTTCTTGAGTGAATCCACTGCAGGCTTCTCAGAAAGTAAAGATGACAATTGTCCTCTCTGTTAGGTTTCTGACTAAAGTGATAGAGAAGATAAAAGATAAAAAAGGTAAGAGTTGAGAGAAAACCTGAAAGTGAGAAAACTAAAAGAGAAGGTAAAGGTGGAACAAAGGAGATGGAGAACTATGGGGTTGCTGAGGAAAGAGGCTATTGAAAATGAGCTGTGGAAATGGGAAAGAGCTGAGTTACTGGGGTGAAGTGGACAGTAAATAATAAACAGAAATTTCAAAGAAAACAATGAGGGAGGAAGGTTTGTGTGAGGTGGAGAGAGAGGAAGGAGAAGGGGAAAAGTGAAATCATAAGAGAAAATCAAATACGTGTCAGTAAATTTTATTTTCTTTTCCTGGCATAAAAGTGGGGGTAGGGCTGCAAAATTTTCTTTCATCCTTAGAGATCTATTATTGGTTTCTAAGAACCCTCTGTCAAATTTATTGCAATCATCTGTAATATACACCAGAGGGAATATTGCTTTAAGCATATATAGAAACTAATTTAAGCAAAATATTTATTGATTCCATTTTAATCACTTAAGTACAAACATTTCAGATTTTCCCTTTGGTGTTAAATGGAAACTTTTATTGGTTAAACAGCAGGGACTACAATATACCCCACCTGACAATCTTGAGCAGGATCAGCATTTCATCATAAAACGTTTTTCAGGGTTTACAAGATGACTGTATAAGTCGTCTTAAAAACAGTCACTCCTCCAGCTTTTTTACTTTTAATGTGGAGAAATTTCAGAAATGCAATTTACTTAGGGATTGGTAAAGCAAAATGCCAAACATTCACAAACATTCACCACTTAACAACTGTTTAGCCAAAGTGGTCCTTTTGTATCCAGGTGAGATTCCCACTGGTCTGTCTAGCCTTGTATCTCTATTGTCTTAAAATAGTTATTAAAAACAAACTTTTTGTGGTATCTTAAGGATAGAGTCCTCACTCTCGTTTTTTGCATTGTTTTCTATTTTAGCATAGATAGTTAAGTAAATTATTATAGTTAAGTACCTTACTCTGTAAAGGCAGTGTAAATTTACCTCAACCCCTTGACATGAACTGTTTATGGCCATTTTAAGAAATATGAGCGTTCCATTTGAAAACTTGCAAAGAATTAGCTAATACAGACTTTGTCATATTTTGTTTCTCAGAAAAGTGATTAATCGTTTTGGTGACTCTTGCATCCAATTGGATTGAAACTCCTTGTCTCAGAAGAAAAACCTGTTTCAAGCAGGCTATGGCAAAAGAGCATCTTCTACTTCATATGGCTAAATTGGGTGTGGGTCAAGTGGTGAAACAGCGTCAGAGAACTGGGGAGGGTGGGGAGAAGGCAGATGGTGTAGAAGCAGAATTGATGGCAGTGATCCCAGGGGAATCTGCGTTTATTATTCCTTGAGTAGGGTGGGTTAAAGGAAAAACGGGTTAATCCATTAGATGGCGGACTTGATAGTCCAAAGCAAAAGATGCTTGAGTTGGCAGTTCATTCACCACAATCTGAAATCCCCTCCTTCCTAAAGTGGCTTAGGGCCTTCGGGACCTCCTCCCCTTTTTGTTGTCCGTAGAGCGGAGTTCTGGCTGAGCTCCCTCAAAAGGCTTGTGGTGGTGACTTGAAGAGGGGGCATCACATCTCTGAGAAGTTTCTGCAAAACTGAGGAGGGTCTGAGACTTTTTAGATACACTGGTGGGGGTGAAATATACTCACATTTGTGTAACTTCATAGATACATAGGCTGGTAAACCTGGGACATTGAAGATACAGGTGTGGGATAGGAGAGGGGAATTTAAAAGGAATTAAAGATTGAATAATTGAAAATATTTTTTATTAAAAAAATTTTTATTATGAAGTATTTCAAATATATAGATAAGTACAGAGAACAATATGAGTACCTGTGTACCCATAACATAGCTTAAACAAATATTAACTTTTTACTTTCTTGCTTTATTTACTTTGGATGTATTTGAAGAAAAATATTTTACTAAGACAGGATCTCTGTCTCCGCTCCCAATCCTATTCCCCTGTTTCCTCCTTCTCCTGAGGTAAACTTTATTTTGAATTTGGTATTTGTTTTCCCCATGGGATGTTTCCATATTTTTTACTACATTTGTGTGTGCCCCTAAAATATATATAGGCCTCTTTTGCATGTTTTTAACATTTATATAAATATTATAAAAATGTTAAATAAATGACACATATACATATTCTGCAATTTACTTTTTGGGGCTAACCATTGTTTTTAAGATTTACCCATGCTGATCATTGATCATGCGTTCTTTCTTTTTAGCTGTTATGTATTTCATTGCACAAATAGTCCACAATTCTCCATTGGTAGAGATTTTAGGTTGTTTCTAATTCTGCAGTGACCATTATTGTTTCTGCCTCCTTATGTGAAAAAAAAAACTCTAGAATTTTGTACCCTTTTTAATTTAATTATCTTTTTCTCTTTTGTTCTTGGTAAGTGTTGCTAAAGCATTATGAATGTGTTAGTTTTCTTTCACTAAGAGAGAGAGAGAACCAGTTTTGGTTTGGTTGAGCAATTTTTTTGTTTGTTTTCTATTTTAATAATTTCTGATACTTTCTTTACTTTTCATTCTCTTTAGGTTTATTCTCTTGTTCTTTTTCTAACTTCTTAAGTTGAATTCTTAACTCATTTATTTGCCATCTTTCTTTTTTTTTTTTTTTTAAATGCATGAAGCTATGGGCTCTTATATTTCCCTCTAAGGCCCACTTTGGCTTCATCCCACACCTTTTGATATAGAAGACATAATTATCATTCAGTTCTGAATATTTTGTAATTTCTATTGTGAATTCATCTTTAACTGATGAGTTATTAGGAATGCATTTAAACTTAATAAAAAATTTTTTTCAGCTATTGATTTCTAACTTTTTGCTTTGTAATCAAGGAATGTGTTCAGTATAATTCTTCAAAATTTATTGTACTTCTTTTATGACTAATTTGGAATCAATTTATGTAAATGTTTCATGTATACCTGAAAGTGTACATATTTTCTATTTGTTCAGTGCAGGATGCTAAATCCATCTATTAGAACAGTTTTATTAATTTTATTGTTGAAGTCTTCTCTATCCTACTCACTTTTTTTGTTTGCTTGATATGTCTATTTCTAATAGAGATCTGTTAAAAATCACCTACTATGATTAAGGATTTGTCAATTTCTACTTGAAATTGATTTGATTTTTTTTGTTGTTATACCCATAAAAGTTTAAGACTGTCATAACTTTTTGGTGGGTTGTTCCTTTTACTGTTATGTTGTCCATCTTTATTTGCCATGTATTCTCTTTTGTCTGATGTTTTTACCAGCTTTTATTTGGGTGATATTTGCCTAAAATATTATTTCCATTATTTTTCTTTATATATTTCTGTGCGATTATGTTTTAGGTGTGTCTTTTGAAAACAAAGCATAAGCTGGATTTTTAAAAAAATATGTAATCTGGTTTGAGAAACAAAAGAGCTCTTTTATTGTTGCAGAGTGCCAGGTCTACTAATTTGTTTACTGCCTTAATCTCCTTTGTCTCTTTTTTATAAAATTTCTTAGTGAGAAGTACAAGATGCCTCTGTTCAACAGTTACAAGGAAACAGAGACTTAAGTTTATAGAGCAGCATGTCAAGATGCCCACAGCTGGCAATGAATCCAAGACTTAATTTGGTTTTCTTGTGTGCCTGCGGAAATTCGGATAGAAAAGGTTCTGCAGGTACACTAAAAGAACAATTTAATAAGTTCTACCTTGCTATCTATTATTTTGCCCTTAAGTTTTCGTAAAAGATATGTCTAGGGAAGGTATTTTGCGATAATCAGTGCAGATAGATGATTTCATATCTTCACTAAATTGTAAACTCTTCAAAGGCAGATGTGTTGTCTTCATCTTTGCATATCTACTTCATGCAATTGAAGCTCAAAAGATGAGCTGAACTGAAATCTTAATTTTGTGAAGGGAGGAGGAAAAAAACAGTGCTCACTTACAAGGTGATTTTTTTTCTCTTTGTGACATAATTTACTATGACAGACTGGCATCAGTGCTAGAAATTCTATTGTACTTTATTACTGGCATGAATTATGGCTTCAATGACTTTTTTTCCAAATATACCCAAGTATCATATTATTAATTTTCAAAAGAATAGGTGATATGAAATTTCAGAATAAAAATGCAAAGTTTCCCCCTGTATTTTACTACACTATAAGTTCTTTGAAGAAAGTACCATGCCTTTTCATTTTTTGTGGTCCTAGCATGTTGTGCAGTACCTGGCATGTAGTAGGTTTTCAACAAACGTTTGAACAAATGGATGGATGGGTGACATGCAGATATCTATTATATAATCTTACCTGCATTGAAACATTTCAAATTCAAATTTCCTCTTTTCTTACCTTCAAATTGAGGCTGGAATTCTACCATTTCTGCAGAAGATTTCTAACATCCCAAGAAGGAATTAATCTCTTCTTTCTTTGTGTTCCCACTTTGTCCATTCTGTTACTATAGTCCTTTTTATATCACATTGCAGGTAGCTATTTCCACATTTGTGCCCATTTTAGCTTAAGGGAGATTGTTTCTTTCTTTTTTTTTTTTTTAATCTTCATTTTATTGAGATATATTCACATACCACGCAGTCATACAAAACAAATCGTACTTTCAATTGTTTACAGTAACATTACATAGTGGTACATTCATCACCCAAATCAATCCCTGACACCTTCATTAGCACACACACAAAAATAACAAGAATAATAATTAGAGTGAAAAAGAGCAATTGAAGTAAAAAAGAACACTGGGTACCTTTGTCTGTTTGTTTCCTTCCCCTATTTTTCTACTCATCCATCCATAAACTAGACAAAGTGGAGTGTGGTCCTTATGGCTTTCCCAATCCCATTGTCACCCCTCATAAGCTACATTTTTATACAACTGTCTTCGAGATTCATGGGTTCTGGGTTGTAGTTTGATAGTTTCAGGTATCCACCACCAGCTACCCCAATTCTTTAGAACCTAAAAAGGGTTGTCTAAAGTGTGCATAAGAGTGCCCACCAGAGTGACCTCTCGGCTCGTTTGGAATCTCTCTGCCACTGAAGCTTATTTCATTTCTTTTCACATCCCCCTTTTGGTCAAGAAGATGTTCTCCGTCCCACGATGCCAGGTCTACATTCCTCCCCGGGAGTCATATTCCACGTTGCCAGGGAGATTCACTCCCCTGGGTGTCTGATCCCACGTAGGGGGGAGGGCAGTGATTTCACCTTTCAAGTTGGCTTAGCTAGAGAGACAGGGCCACATCTGAGCAACAAAGAGGCATTCTGCAGGAGGCTCTTAGGCACAACCATAGGGAGGCCTAGCCTCTCCTTTGCAGCAACCGTCTTCCCAAGGGTAAAACCTGTGGTAGAGGGCTCAACCCATCAAACCACCAGTCCCCTATGTCTGTGGTCATGTTAGCAACCATGGAGGTGGGGTAGGCGAATACCCCTGCATTCTCCACAGGCTCCTCAAGGGGGCACTGCATTTTTTTTCCTTGTTTTTCTTTTTTTTTTTTTTTTTTTAAATTTCCCTTCTTTTTTAAATCAACTGTATGAAAAAAAAGTTAAAAAGAAAACAAACATACAATAAAAGAACATTTCAAAGAGACCATAACAAGGGAGTAAGAAAAAGACAACTAACCTAAGATAACTGCTTAACTTCCAACATGTTCCTACTTTACCCCAAGAAAGTTACCTAATATAGCAACATTTCTGTGAACTTGCTCCTACTATATCCATCAGAAATTAACGGACCATAGTCATTCCTGGGCATCCCCAGAACGTTAAATAGCTTATCTGTTCTTCTTGGATTATTGTTCCCCCTTCCTTAATTGCTCTCTATTGCTAGTTCCCCTACATTCTACATTATAAACCATTTGTTTTACATTTTTCAAAGTTCACATTAGTGGTAGCATATAATATTTCTCTTTTTGTGCCTGGCTTATTTCGCTCAGCATTATGTCTTCAAGGTTCATCCATGTTGTCATATGTTTCACCAGATCGTTCCTTCTTACTGCCGCGTAGTATTCCATCGTGTGTATATACCACATTTTATTTATCCACTCATCTGTTGAAGGACATTTGGGTTGTTTCCATCTCTTGGCAATTGTGAATAATGCTGCTATGAACATTGGCGTGCAGATATCTGTTCGTGTCACTGCTTTCCGATCTTCCGGGTATATACCGAGAAGTGCAATCGCTGGATCGAATGGTAACTCTATATCTAGTTTTCTAAGGAACTGCCAGACTGACTTCCAGAGTAGCTGAACCATTATACAGTCCCACCAACAATGAATAAGAGTTCCGATTTCTCCACATCCCCTCCAGCATTTGTAGTTTCCTGTTTGTTTAATGGCAGCCATTCTAACCGGTGTTAGATGGTATCTCATTGTGGTCTTAATTTGCATCTCTCTAATAGCTAGTGAAGCTGAACATTTTTTCATGTGTTTCTTGGCCATTTGTATTTCCTCTTCAGAGAACTGTCTTTTCATATCTTTTGCACATTTTATAAATGGGCCGACTGTACTACTGTCATTGAGTTGTAGGATTTCTTTATATATGCAAGATATCAGTCTTTTGTCAGATACATGGTTTCCAAAAATTTTTTCCCATTGAGTTGGCTGCCTCTTTACCTTTTTGAGAAATTCCTTTGAGGTGCAGAAACTTCTAAGCTTGAGGAGTCCCCATTTATCTATTTTCTCTTTTGTTGCTTGTGCTTTGGGTGTAAAGTCTAGGAAGTGGCCTCCTAATACAAGGTCTTGAAGATGTTTTCCTACATTATCTTCTAGGAGTTTTATGGTACTTTCTTTTATATTGAGATCTTTGGTCCATTTTGAGTTAATTTTTGTGTAGGGGGTGAGGTAGGGGTCCTCTTTCATTCTTTTGGATATGGATATCCAACTCTCCCAGCCCCATTTGTTGAAAAGACCATTATGACTCAGTTCAGTGACTTTGGGGGCCTTATCAAAGATCAGTCGGCCATAGATCTGAGGGTCTATCTCCAAATTCTCAATTCGATTCCATTGATCTATATGTCTATCTTTGTGCCAGTACCATGCTGTTTTGGCAACTGTGGCTTTATAATAAGCTTCAAAGTCAGGGAGTGTAAGTCCTCCCACTTCGTTTTTCTTTTTTAGAGTGTCTTTAGCAATTCGAGGCATCTTCCCTTTCCAAATAAATTTGATTACTAGCTTTTCCAAGTCTGCAAAGTAGGTTGTTGGAATTTTGATTGGGATTGCATTGAATCTGTAGATGAGTTTGGGTAGAATTGACATCTTAATGACATTTAGTCTTCCTATCCATGAACATGGAATATTTTTCCATCTTTTAAGGTCCCCTTCTATTTCTTTTAGTAGAGTTATGTAGTTTTCTTTGTATAGGTCTTTTACATCTTTGGTTAAGTTTATTCCTAGGTACTTGATTTTTTTAGTTGCTATTGAAAATGGTATCCTTTTCTTGAGGGTCTCTTCAGTTTGTTCATTTCTAGCATATAGAAACATTACTGACTTATGTGCATTAACCTTGTATCCCGCTACTTTGCTAAATTTGTTTATTAGCTCTAGTAGCTGTATCGTCGATTTCTCAGGGTTTTCTAGATATAAGATCATATCATCTGCAAGCAATGACAGTTTTACTTCTTCTTTTCCAATTTGGATGCCTTTTATTTCTTTGTCTTGCCGGATTGCCCTGGCTAGCACTTCCAGCACAATGTTGAATAACAGTGGTGACAGCGGGCATCCTTGTCTTGTTCCTGATCTTAGAGGGAAGGCTTTCAGTCTCTCACCATTGAGTACTATGCTGGCTGTGGGTTTTTCATATATGCTCTTTATCATGTTGAGGAAGTTTCCTTCAATTCCTACCTTTTGAAGTGTTTTTATCAAAAACAGATGTTGGATTTTGTCAAATGCTTTTTCAGCATCTATTGAGATGATCAATTGATTTTTCCCTTTTGACTTGTTAATGTGTTGTAATACATTGATTGATTTTCTTATGTTGAACCATCCCTGCATGCCTGGAATGAACCCCACTTCGTCATGGTGTATGATTTTTTTAATGTGTCTTTGGATTCGATTTGCAAGTATTTTGTTGAGGATTTTTGCATCTATATTCATTAGGGAGATTGGCCGGTAGTTTTCCTTTTTTGTAGCATCTTTGCCTGGTTTTGGTATTAGATTGATGTTAGCTTCATAAAATGAGTTAGGTAGTGTTCCATTTTCTTCAATGTTTTGAAAGAGTTTGAGTAAGATTGGTGTCAATTCTTTCTGGAAAGTTTGGTAGAATTCCCCTGTGAAGCCATCTGGCCCTGGGCATTTATTTGTGGGAAGATTTTTGATGACTGATTGGATCTCTTTGCTTGTGATGGGTTGGTTGAGGTCTTCTATTTCTTCTCTGGTCAGTCTAGGTTGTTCATATGTTTCCAGGAAATTGTCCATTTCCTCTACATTATCCAGTTTGTTGCCATACAGTTGTTCATAATATCCTCTTATAATTTTTTTAATTTCTTCAGGATCTGCAGTTATGTCACCTTTTTCATTCATTATTTTGTTTATATGGGTCTTCTCTCTTTTTGATTTTGTCAGTCTAGCTAGGGGCTTGTCAATCTTGTTGATCTTCTCAAAGAACCAACTTTTGGTGATATTTATCCTCTCTATTGTTTTTTTGTTCTCTGTGTCATTTATTTCTGCTTTAATCCTTGTTATTTCTTTTCTTGTACTTGGTTTAGGATTGGTTTGCTGTTCATTTTCTAGCTTCTTCAGTTGATCCATTAGTTCTTTGATTTTGGCTCTTTCTTCCTTTTTAATATATGCATTTAGTGCTATAAATTTCCCCCTTAGCACTGCTTTTGCTGCATCCCATAGGTTTTGGTATGTTGTGTTCTCATTTTCATTCGTCTCTATATATTTAGCAATTTCTCTTGCTATTTCTTCTTTAACCCACTGATTGTTTAGGAGTGTATTGTTTAACCTCCAGGTATTTGTGAATTTTCTAAGTCTGTGATGGTTATTGACTTCTAATTGTATTCCATTGTGATCAGAGAATGTGCTTTGAATAATTTCAATCTTTTTAAATTTATTGAGGCTTGTTTTATGTCCCAGCATATGATCTATTCTGGAGAAAGTTCCATGAGCACTAGAAAAGTATGTGTATCCTGGTGATTTGGGATGTAATGTCCTGTATATGTCTGTTAAATCTAATTCATTTATCAGATTGTTTAGGTTTTCAATTTCCTTATTGGTCTTCTGTCTGGTTGATCTATCTATAGGAGAGAGTGATGTGTTGAAGTCTCTCACAATTATTGTGGAAACATCAATTGCTTCCTTTAGTTTTGCCAGTGTTTCTCTCATGTATTTTGTGGCACCTTGATTGGGTGCATAGACATTTACGATTGTTATTTCTTCTTGCTGAATTGCCCCTTTTATTAGTATGTAGTGGCCTTCTTTGTCTCTCAAAACATCCCTGCATTTGAAGTCTATTTTATCTGAGATTAATATTGCTACACCTGCTTTCTTTTGGCTGTAGCTTGCATGAAATATTTTTTTCCATCCTTTCACTTTCAGTTTCTTTGTGTCGCTGTGTCTAAGATGAGTCTCTTGTATGCAACATATTGATGGTTCATTTTTTTTGATCCATTCTGCAAATCTATATCTTTTAATTGGGGAGTTTAATCCATTTACATTCAACGTTATAACCGTGAAGGCATTTCGTGAATCAGCCATCTTATCCTTTGGTTTATGTTTGTCATATTTTTCCCCTCTGTCTATTAATATCCTTTATTATACCCATACCAAATCTCTTTAGTACTGAACCTTTCTCCAAGTCTCTCTGTCCTTTCTTTGTTTCTCTGTCTGTAGGGCTCCCTTGTGTATCTCCAGTAGGGCAGGTCTCTTGTTAGCAAATTCTCTCAGCATTTGTTTGTCTGTGAAAAATTTAAGCTCTCCCTCAAATTTGAAGGAGAGCTTTGCTGGATAAAGTATTCTTGGCTGGAAATTCTTCTCACTCAGAATTTTAAATATATCGTGCCACTGCCTTCTCGCCTCCATGGTGGCTGCTGAGTAGTCACTACTTAGTCTTATGCTGTTTCCTTTGTATGTGGTGAATTGCTTTTCTCTTGCTGCTTTCAGAACTTGCTCCTTGTCTTCTGTGTTTGACAGTGTGATCAGTATATGTCTCGGAGTGGGTTTATTTGGATTTATTCTAATTGGGGTTCGCTGAGCATTTATGATTTGTGTATTTATGTTGTTTAGAAGATTTGGGAAGTTTTCCCCAACAATTTCTTTGAATACTCTTCCTAGACCTTTACCCTTTTCTTCCCCTTCTGGGACACCAGTGAGTCTTATATTTGGACGTTTCATATTATCTATCATATCCCTGAGGTCCATTTCGATTTTTTCAATTTTTTTCCCCATTCTTTCTTTTATGCTTTCATTTTCCATTCTGTCATCTTCCAGGTCACTGATTCGTTGTTCAACTTCCTCTAGTCTTGTACTATGAGTGTCCAGAATCTTTTTAATTTGGTCAACAGTTTCTTTAATTTCCATAAAATCATCCATTTTTTTATTTAGTCTTGCAATGTCTTCTCTATGCTCTTCTAGGGTCTTCTTGATTTCCTTTGTCTCCCGTACTATGGTCTCATTGTTCATCTTTAGTTCTTTGAGTAGCTGCTCTAGGTGCTGTGTCTCTTCTGGTCTTTTGATTTGGGTGCTTGGGCTTGGGTTATCCATATCGTCTGGTTTTTTCATATGCTTTATAATTTTCTGTTGTTTTTGGCCTCGTGGCATTTGCTGAACTTGATAGGGTTCTTTTAGGATTTGTAGACCAATTGAAGTCCTTATCTCTAATTTATCAGATCTACAGCTTCGTGGAGTACACTTTCTCTAACTAACCAGCAGGTGGCGTCCACGAGCCACCTGTTCTCCACAAGCCAGTTCTCCCCTGCTTAGCCTTTTTGGTGAGTGGGGGAGTGAGTCTTGTGGGGTCCAATTGGTGTACCAAGCTTGCGTGTGTAGTTGGTGTTGCCTGCCCTGTATATGGGGCGTGTTTCTGGGCAGTCAGGGAGGGGGGGGTGGCTCTAACAATCAAATCTTCCTGGTGATCCTAGAGTTTTAAAGCTGCTGCAATAGTCTAATCCTTCAGTTCAGTCCTGCCACAGTTTGTCTCTGCCACTGACCCACAAGTCCTTGGTATTGGTGTATGGCTCCTGAGACTTGCAAGTGGGCCCCTCTTCCAGGCCGTGCACCCCAGGTCCTCTGTTGAGGGATGACTGTGCTATGTCACAGGTGAGTGCTGTCCCCCCAGGGAAGTTCTGGGGCTGCTGAGCTGTGTAGGGAGGCTCCCAGTCTGCTGAAATGATGGCTGAATGGGGCTTTGTTAATTCACAGTGCTCTACCTTCCCAATTCTGGGACAATCAGCTGAGGTTGCAGGGAAGGCTAATGTCCACGCCCAGTTTTGTGGTGTGTGCCTGTTATTTGAAGCACTTCCGTCACACTGGGTTGTCTGGGGCAGCTCTGGGCTATGGGGCTGGCGATGGGCAGGAGTGTTTCCTGTCCACCAGGATGATGGCTGTGAGCGGACACCCCCCTTTTCTTGGGAAGTTGTGGTGTTTAGTGAATTTTCTCAGCCGCTGGATTATTGCGTTTTGTCTCAGAGCTCTCTTAGTTCTGTTCTTGTCTTGACCTGCCGAAATTGCAAG
The DNA here is from genome assembly GCF_015220235.1 of Choloepus didactylus. Classification (NCBI taxonomy): domain Eukaryota; kingdom Metazoa; phylum Chordata; class Mammalia; order Pilosa; family Megalonychidae; genus Choloepus; species Choloepus didactylus. Next base: position 47,998,896 of record NC_051322.1, on the reverse strand, counting down.
TCTTTGAAGCTTTCTGTACTGGGCTTCTTAGAGTAATTGTTTTAGAAAAAGAGAAAAGGATTAAAAAAAAAAAAAAAAAGAAAGAAAAGAAAAGGGCCCTCCTCAGAGATCTAATGGGTTATTGAAATGCTAAGAGACAAAGCAACCAGGGCCATTAAGGAAAGGTCCACAGGGCAGAGAGATCAGCTTTTCTTCGGGATTTGCATATGCGCCTCAGGGCCTGAGCTCTGGCCTGGGCTGTGCCCTTCCCCTTTCTATGTTCACCAGAACTCCAAAAATCCTCTGCTTTTATTTTGGAGTTTTTCGTGTTGTTTTTTTTCTATGCCTGTCTCCTCTCTGCTGGGCTGGCTGCTCTCAGATTGTCTGGTGTCTGGTCTCCGTCTATCTATGGTTGGAGTTTGGATCAGCAGAATGAGTTTCCGATAAGGGCTGCCACTGCAGTCCTCCCTTCTCCTTCCCGGAGCTGACAGCCCCTCCTCCCACGGGACTGAGCCTGGCACGGAGGGGCGCGGGTCCCCTGGCCGCAAAAACTTACAGATTTCGCTGATCTCAGCAGTTCCACGTTTTCATGAGTGTTATATGAAGTATGCCCAAAGTCAGATTGCTCTGTGGTGTCCAGTCCACGCAGTTCCTGGCTTTCTACCTACTTTCCTGGAGGAGTAACTAAAACATACAGCTCACCAGTCTGCCATCTTGCCCCGCCTCCCGGGAGATTGTTTCTTAATCACTTTTTAAATTTGCTTTTAGAGTTGTTGCATGATATACAGTAGAAGGCTCAGCAAATGTTTCTTGAAAATAAAGTAAAATTTAAGAGTCAATACTTGCGGAGCATCTATTATGTTTTAGACCCTGTGAAAGGAAACCTAAAGACGTTTTCCCCTTGGTTCTTACAGTAATCATATGTAGTACATATTAGTAATCCCTTTTAATTTTTGAAAAAACTAAGGGCAGAGAGAGGTTAGGCCAGACCTTCTAGGCCAGGCAGGCAGCAAGTGAACGAGGTGGGACTAACCTATGTGCTCTTTCCACTTCTAGAAGCAAATTAAGCTTGTCAGAAAGTCTATACACACTTCATTTCATCCACCAGCAGCCTCTAAAAGCACATCATATTAAAAATAAGATATTACTTATTTGTCACAGAAGCTTTTTTAGGATCATACTATTTACCTCAGAATGTACATTGTTTTTACTTGAGACCACCTCTAGGAACAAGAATTCCTCTTGGGGTCCAAACACCTAAAAATTACAGATTATGCATATTTATACCAAATGAATGCCAAATCAGTTTTCTAGAACATTGCTTTATGGGGTCCTTGAGCTACAAATCTGCCCTTTAAATGCTTATAGCATATGAAAGAATTTAAGACAAATTCAAGGCCAATAGTGAATATGAAGGCATCTGATGCTGCTGCTGCTGCTAAAGGGTAAAGGACGGTCTTCACATCATTTGGCATTGTGGTCTGATACACCTGGGCTTGAATCTCTTTTCTAATTTCTTACTAACTGAATTAGTTTGGACACCTTGCTTAACCTGCCCAGGCCACAATTTCTTCATCTGTAAAATAAGGCTGAAGATACCTACCTTATGGGTCAAATAAAATAATACCTATTCTATATATGATAGGCACTATTATTATTACCTGAGGGAGCATGTTCTACAAAAACAATGAGCACATTATATTTGTCAAAAGGGTTAAGGGCCTCTAACTAATACCTATTGGTTTTGGTGCTACTCCCAAACCAATGTAGAGACAAATGGGTGGAAAATTCCCCCAGGCAGAGACTAACAAGAACGTGGATGTCATTTCCTTCTATCCCTGTGCAGCAGTTTATGGAGGCATTAGAGTAGACTGTGACATAAATTTTATAAAGATATCACATTAAATATAGGTACTATTACATCCCCCTCTAGAATTACAACATCAGTTATTAACTGTCAGTCACTATTACTGGTGTTCTCTAGTAAACAAGCTCAGAAGACCTGTGGTAATCTATTAGAGGCTTTCTGTAGCCTTCCCTGCCTCCTTCTGATCCTTTTAGGCTCTTATGAGCAATCTGTTGATCGTGACTAAAAGCAGCTAAGTGCTTACTTTCTTGGGGCTTAGCAGTTTCCCTGGAAGTCAGCAGACAATAATGCGGTCCTTAATACAGACTTAGACCAAATTTAGTGAGTGGAGGAAAGAGCCTGATAGAAAGTTAAGGAAACAAGGCCTTCCAGCAGACTAATGAAGACAAATATTTTGAAGGTAACCTTTAAGTCACATGGCCGTGCATGTTTTTCTTCACAAATTTCCTTCAAAAATTACTCTTGAACATTCAGTCCTGTAGGTAAAAGTGTTGAAAGAAATGAAATGAGTAGTTGCTTAAATGACAGGGTTTGGAATTTTTAAGTTACACATACTAGATATCAGCTTGTAAGATGCTAGAAATATTCCTCTGAATCCTGGGATAAAAATAAGAGTTACTGCTGAATTTGCCCCCTAAATGTTCATTGTAGAAGAAAGCTCCCTTTGGTAGAGAGGAGCTCTGCCTTTTGTGGGCATCCCATTAAAGGGGCTGCTTGAACAGGATTTTTGCCCTTTCTCTTGCTAATCATCCACTTTGACATCTTAGTTACCACTGAAGGTCGGTGTGCATCAAAGAGACACATTAGGCCCTCTCTCTCTAGCTAAACCAACTTGGCGGGTGAACTCACTGCCCTCCCCGCTACGTGGGACCCGACTCCCAGGGGTGTAAATCTCCCTGGCAATGCAGGATATGACTCCCAGGGATGAATCTGGACCCTGCATCATGGGATGGAGAACATCTGCTTGACCAAAAGGGGGATGTGAAATGAAATGAAATAAAGTTTCAGTGGCTGAGAGATTCCAAATGGAGTCAAGAGGTCACACTGGTGGGCAGTCTTATGCACTATATAGATAACGCTTTTTAGGTTTTAATGAATTGGGCTAGTAGTAAATACCTGAAATTATCAAAGTCCAACCCAGTAGTCATGAATCTTGAAGACGATTGTATAACAATGTAGCTTACAAGGGGTGACAATATAACAATGTAGCTTACAAGGGGTGACAATATGATTATGAAAGCCTTCTGGATCACACTCCCCTTTATCCAGTGTATGGATGAATGAGTAGAAAACTGGGGGCAAAAAACCAAAGGAAAAATAGGGTGGTGGGGGTGATTTGGGTGTTTTTTACTCTTATTTTTTTATTCTTATTTTCACTTTTTCTGGTACAAGGAAAATGTTAAAAAAATAGATCGGGTTGATGAATGAACAACTATATGATGGTAATGTGATCATTTGGATGATTGTATGGTGTGTGAATAACTCTTAATAAAAAAAAGTAAAAAAAAGAAAGACACATTAGTTCTTCCCCTGGACCAGAGCCTACTGGTCATTCTACCAACAGTGTATCTTTGGGACTTAGAATTATGCAATTAGGAACCACAAGAAATATCATACCAACATCAATGTTTTTAAAATAAATACTATGTAGCTGATTTGTTTAATCTATAATATGTATACAAATATTTTTTACAGCAAATCCTCTATTGATGAATTCATTTTACTCTTGAAAACTGTTTGAAAAGTATTTGTTTAGAACTTGCTTTTTCCATAGCTTGCATTATTTGTGGTTAAGGCCCTTGGCCCACAATATATCTAATATATATAACCTGTGTGTCTCAGGTTCACCAAATTTTGGGTCCAAATAATAGCACATCCACTCTGACAGCTCCTATATCCTGACACCTGCTCACACAGGATATTTAGCTCCCTAAAGACCCTTTCCCCAAAATTCTTTCTGGAAGTCACCAAATAATTCTTTAAATGTTCCCATGAGATGTTGATATTGTTATTGTGATTCTACTGATGCATTTCATGGCATAAATCAAACACGTAATTATGCTGGCTTATTCTAATTACTTGGTTTGGAACAGGAGAAAGGAAATACAGAAGTAAGATAAAAAGAGGTTGAACTAGAAACCCTATAGTCCTGACCTTGACAGGAAGTATCAACATGAATTTTTAAAAGTACCTAGTTTTTAACCCTGTCCTCTGAAAAGGCTGAGAAACAACGGAAATTGCAGTATCAGTAAGTATCCTTAGCACTCAGACTGTGGGCTCAAAACACAATTTCCCATGAGAATAAACCATATCTCCTTGCAGAAATGCCTGATTACAAGTCTGGGACAGGAATTATACCGAATGAGCCTAGAACATATTGTCATACTAGAAAGCAAGAAAGCAATAAAAGACGATCAGGGATGTGTCAAAAGGACCCAGGAGTCAACCTAACAGACTTTCAGCCACTTTCAACACTATTATCTGAATGGAATGAAGAACATCAAACAAATTCATGAACAAACTCATTGGTCAACATTAGAAGATGCCAGAGAACAAATTTAATATTTTGAAAATTGGTAAATAAAGAGAAAAAAACAAGCATTAGCTTGTCTTTTTTATACAAACCATACTTTAGGGTAAAAAAACAATTGATGAGGGAACTTTTCCCTTAATATCAGTATCCAATATATCAATGAATAAGTACCTGCAAGATCACTGTTATAGAACCCCTAATAGATTAACAGATCTAAGCAATGATCGTAAATATCTGCTAACATCATAAAAAAGAGACTACCAGTCACTGTGTGCTTCCTGATGGATGTTATCTATGAAGTAATCTGGACAAAATAATTGAACCTGAATCTGATTAAGACTCTAGATCTAACTATGAATTTACAAGAAGTACAGAAGAAAGAAGAATGTGTTTAATGACATCATGAAGATGCAGTCAATCAATCTAGACAGTGGAACCTGGTTTCTCCAATAAATACATTTCAAGAAAAAACAAAAAGTTCAAAGAGTTGGAGAGGGAAACCTCAAGATGAAAAGAAGCCAATGGCTATGCAAGGGTTTTATTTTCATCCTGATTTAGCCAAACTTTGGAAAAAAATTGTGAGACAATTGATTTTTTTTAACTTTATGTTTTTGATATTAAGTAATTATTCTTAACTTGGCAATGTTCTGTGGTTATGCTTTAGGAGAGTCCTTACTTTTAAAGATATATAATGACAATTTTACAAATGCAATGATATGATGTCTGGGATTTGCTTTAAAAGAATCCAGGGCTGGGAGGAGGTAAGAGATATGGTTATAGACGAAACAAGATTGATCAACCACAAGTTGATAAAGTTGGGTTACATATACATGGAGGTTCATTATACTATTTTCTCTATTTTTGTAAATGTTTGAAATTTTCTATGATAAAAACTTTGAAATTGTGCCTGTGAGTCATTCTATTAGCTACAATGGTGAGTGGCACCCACATTTTCTTCTGTTGCTGCTTAGGCTCCCTCTCAACAAAGTCCTTTCCTCCCAATGATTTCTTAGGGTTCCTCTTTATTGCTATGGTGATAATAATTATTAATAATAATGCTGCAAGTACCTATCATAAAAAGAATACCATTGTCCATATGTAGGGTGCTGCATCTTTTCTTTCATGGAAGTTTTTATTTTGTTACTCATCTACCCATAAACTGAATAAAGGGGGTGTCAGTCACAAGGTTTTTACAACCACACAGTCACAAGATGAAAGCTATATAGTTATACAATCATTATCATAGATCAAGGCTACTGAATTACAGTTCAACAATTTCAGGTATTTCCTTCTGGCTAGTCTAATATACTAGAAACTAAAAAGAAATATCTATAAAATGAGTCATTAGTCATAATCATTTGTTAAATCCTAACATCTCAGTTACCACTCCTCCCTCTCATTTGATCATTCTCTCAATCTTCAAGGATATCTGGGCAATGACCATTCTAACTTCTTCATGCTGAAAAGGGGCATTGACATTATGGGGTAGAGCAATGAAACTGGTTCATGATCTTAAAGAGTCTGGTACCTCTGTGTTTCAGAGCTTATCTGGCATAGGAACCATCTGGAGGCTTTAAGTTTCTGAAAAATATAATTAATAGGTAAAACTTTTGTAGAGTCTTAGATAGAGCCCAGGGTATTCTTTAGGGTTTTAGAAATACTGTTGGTTGAGGCTTGGCATACTGTGGTAATTTGCAATATCTGGCTGATAACCTCCAAAATGACCTCTCAATTCTATTTGAAATCTCTTAGCCACTGAAACTTTATTTTTGTTCATTTCTCTTCCCTTTTTTGGTCAAGAAGGCATTATCAATTCCATGATGCCAGGACTGGGCTCATCCCTGGGAGTCATGTTCCACATTGCCAGGGAGACTTACACACCCAGGAGTCATATCCCATTTAGCGGGGAGGGTAGTGGGTTTATTTGCAGAGTTTGGCTTACAGAGAGAGGCCACATCTGAGCAACAAAAGAGGTTCTCTGGGGGTGACTCTTAGGCAAACTTATAAGTAGGCTTAGATTCACCATCATAGAAGTTTCATAAACGCAATCCTCAAGATTGAGGGCTTGGCTTATTAAATTGGGAGTCCCTAATGCTTGAGAGAATATCAAGAAAACTCTCCTAGAGGTATCTTAATTTGTGTATGCCAACTGTTTTCCCACTGGGGCTTTAATACTGCAATTGGTTCCATAATTGACTCAAGAAAACAGGTTCTCAAAATAGGATTTTGGGATTGGCTTCTCATATATTTGAGGAGATCAGGAATAAACTCTTTTCCAGAGAGAAATGGAATATGGGTAATCAAAAGCATGTGGTGACTTTGTGATTTTTCAAATTATCACAGGTGGTAGGAGAGGGTGGCTTGCCATGGAGGACAAGGACTGTAGTAGGAGAACAAATGGCTGGGGAACTTAGCTGCTACGGCAACAACAGCAATTATGAAAATTGTGAGATCACCTGGTTTCTTCAGAGAATACATAGGGGAAAAAAAGACATAAAAGCTTTGAAAATTCAAATAAGAATATGTATGAAAAACCAGAAATCCACCAAGGCATCTTTGAAGAAGTCTCTTCTTTTCCATAGTTGCAGGGCAGATACAGCTGAGGACCAAGCCTAGGGTAGAATTGTAACAAGGGCACTGTTGGGGAAGAAATAGAATTCTGAAAAACAAAGAACAAGGGACATAGTAGCAGACACAGCTGATTTTGAGAATTTTGAATTTCAAAATTTCCCTGAATCTCACAAAATGGTTCCATTCTTCTCAGCATTCTCTAATTGTTTCTAAGCCCATAATGAGAGTTAGAAACCAACATAACCTTGATGGAGTAAGATTCCTGTTCAAGAAGAATACACTGAAAGAATCACAAGAACTTTCTAATCAGCAGAAGCTTGGGGAACACAAATAGAAATGATAGACTAAGGGAGATGAATTCATGGGTGCATTTATCTAGGATTTTGGACTTAATGTAGCTAGAACACCTGGAAGTGGCTTAATAGTTGGTTAAGTTGGTTAATCAAAGCCTTGACTCAAACATACCTTTTAGTTAATGGTGTCAAAATGCCAGAACTTTCCTGGAATACTATTGATGACAGAGACCAAGGACTCAATGAACTGCGAATGTTGGCATAGAGCTCTTCAGCCATTCTTTAACCATATCCCCTTGGAGAACCAGAGGACGCTTTTTCAGGACATTTAAATATGTAATGGCAAGGGACTAACCATCTTTGAAGAGCTCCATGGAAGCTTTCCTCTGTAGGCCAGAGAAAATAGTGTGTGTGTGTATGTGTGTGTGTTTTAGGGGGTGCAGGGTTTACACAAATTGGAGCCTCTCATATCACTGGGAATAATGTAACCCTGGGTTAGTAGAGGCCAGATGTTGGTCTTAGCTCCAGAGACAAGGTAGTCACAATTCCCAAAATAGGTTTCATGGAAAGAAAGGCATTTAGAATAATTTGAACTGCAGGGATTTGTGACAATGACTAATTGGTCAGGGAGTGTCCCTAGAAATGAAGTAAATAAGCAGATGCTGCTTGACATGCTTAGGCAGAAAATTCTAATAGTGTTAGTCAGAAACCTACCGTAAGACCTGGTAGGTGTTCACAGTCAGCTAACAATTTCCTAGACCTAAGAGTTCATATACCTAGAATTACTTGTCTGAGAAAAGCCCAGGCTCCTTTGAAAGAAGAACCCTGTAATGTGGCCACAGATATCATGAATTTTCTCTCAAGCCCTACCCAGAAGCCAGGATCACAGAATTTACAATAAAATTTTATGTTAGGGAAGAACTCAGACCCTCAGAAAAGAAATGGTCATATTTAGGCAGGCATGGCTGAGGCTGAGAAATTTGAACTTAATCACTAATCTCTGGTGGCCCAAAATGCAACTATGGCACCCTACTCAGATGGAAACTAATGGAATTTAAATGATAGATAGAACCTTGGCTCAAATTTGTCTAATAGTGGGTCCACTGGGACTGTGGACTCATCCTGCTGTTTTCCTTCCCCATCTCAGAATACATAGTAACAGTAGATTTACTTACTAAATGTCAGAATCTCCACATGACTCTCTGACCCATGGATTGAGGACATTCTAAGAAATAGTGGAAGCCCCTGGAACTGCCCTTTCAAGATAGTAAACCTAAAGCAGAACTGCATTCTTAGTAATTTTCTAAGATGTGTTTCATCATCAAAGACTTCGAATATGCAGAGGTTGTGATTTCTACTATATTTCATTTATCTCACTAGTTAGCAAAAGCAAGGTAAGTCATAGAGAATGACAATAAATTGTAAAATTAACCACATGTGATCCCTATCACAGCTGTTGTTCAGGTGTGGTATCTGTATTGGAGCAAATCAACAGAGCCCCTGGCACTTTGTATGAAAATTCTTTCCTTTCCTTTTCCATGAGTAAGAAATATCAGAAACAGCTTGCATTTGCATAGTGGGGACAACAGTACACCATTATAATCTTATTCCAAGGGGTCACAGGTTGGATTCCCAGGGAATCACACTCAGAGAAGGAGCTTAGTGTCCAGGATGTGAATTAGGGATCTATGCCAATGGACGGGACAGGGCAGAAGTAGGATTGGACAGGCCTGACAGCTGTAGTCAACTCTGTGGTAAGTTCTGGAGCTAAAATATCCTGTCAGAGTCCCATGTTAGGCTGAAATGGCCAGGCTTTTATACCCTCTCTTGATCTGTCATTGAATGTGAGCTACACAATGAGCTGGGAAGAGTGCAACTTTCCCAGAGTGTGGTGGCTCTCAGAAGCTGAAGCAATCTTTAAAGCACTGACAGCTGAAGATTTTCTGTTGACATTACTTCCAGCAACTACAGCAACAAATCCTTCCTTGAAGGGTGATCTGGATGGTACAACTCCTTGCCCATTTCACAGGCTCTGTTGGCTCTTTTGCCCTCTGTCATGATAGAGTGTGTATTGACTTTGATTTTCTTGGTGTCCCAAATAACATTATATTTACTCATTACACTAACAACATTGTGTTAACTGGACAAGGTGATTAGGAAACATTGGGCATTCTAGATTCCTTAGTAAGATTCATGGTTGCAAGAGGTTGAGAGAGAAACTCTGTGAAAATTCATGGGCCTATAATATCAATGAAGTTTATGGGAGACCAGTGGTCTGAGGCATATCAGGACATTCCTTCTAAAATGATAGAGAAGCTGCTGTACCTAGTAGCACTCATAATGCCTTGTGATCCTCTTTGGATTTTGGAGGCAATGCTTACCATAATTAGGCATGCTGTACCAACTCATTTACAGGGGAACCCCATAAAGTTGACTGTTTTCAGTGGCACCTGCAACAAAACAGAGCTCTGAGACAGTTCAGGCTGCAGTTCAGGCAGACTTACCATGGGGACTCTGTGACCAGGCCGAACCAACAGTCTACTCTGTGACAGATAGAGATGCTATAGAGCATTATCTGCCAACCCCAATAGGAGAATCACAATACAGACACCCTAGAGTTTGGAATAAGGCTATGTCCTTCTCTGCCAACAACTATTCATTAGAAAAGAAGATAATCACTGGCTGCTGGTCTTAGAAGAGATTGAATTATTGACCATAGGATACCCAAATTGCCAAACTTATGTTTTCTGACCCACTGAACCATAAAATTGGATGTGCACAGTACATTCCATCATAAAATGGAAGTGGTATGTATCAGGAATCAGCAAATTTTATCTATAAAGAGCCAGATAATAAATATTTTAGGCTTTTGTGGGCCATATTGTTTCCGTTGCAACTATTCAACTCTGCTGCTATAGTGCAAAGGTGGTCATAAACCATACATAAATGAATGAATGTGGCTGTGTTCCAATAAAGCTTTATTTATTGACACCAAAATTTGAATTTCATATATTTTTCATGAGTTATGAAATGTTATTCTTGATTTGACTTTCCCAAGCATTTAAAAATATATAAACTATTCTTAACTTGCAAAGAATTCAAGCTATAAAAGAGGCAACAGACTGGATTTGGCCAATGGGCTGTGATTTTCCAACACCTGGTATACATAAACCCAGGCTCAAACAGGTACAGAAGGCACAACAAACTTAAGCAGAGACTCCCATAGTGCCTACTCCAACTGCTTTGCCTTCTCTCCTTCAATCTTCTCTCTGATGAATTGACAGAAGACAAAAAGATGTGGGCTCAGTTTATAGATGGATCTGCATGGCATGCTGCCAACAGCAAGATGTGGGTGGCTGCTGCACCGCCATCCCACTGCAGTGGGCTAAACTTGAAGCAGTAAATATGGTTGTCCACTTTGTGTGGGAGGAGAAATGGCCTGAGAAGTCCATGCACATTCACTAAGGAGCAGGTGATAATAGGTTTTTACATTCAGGAACTTGGAAAGAAACCTATTGGAATATTGATTTACAGGGAGAAGGGGGAGAGGTAATGTGGATGGACTTCATGGAAAGAACATGAAGATGGACATTGGACACAAATGTGAAGATATTTTTGTCCAATGTAATAATGCCAACCGGAGGTCATTCATAGTGGCAGAGACCCTCAAAAATCAGGTGGACAAGATGACTCATTCTGTGGTTGTCACTTACTCTCTTTCTCCAGACACACCAATGCATACTTAATCAGCTACGGTAGCAGGAGTAGTGGTTGTGCATGGGCTTACTAGCATGACCTAACCCTTTCCAAAGTTGGTTTGACTACTGCCACTCTTGGAGTATCCATGACTCTAATTAAATTGTGGCTGCAGTTCTTGCCCATTAATAGTTAAAAGTGGACAAGGGAAAAGCAAGAGATGCCACAGAAGATCATTTGAATTACAAACATATTTTTCACTGCCAAAATTATATAATAGCAACTCCATATCTTCATAGTGATATTATGTTAACTCCATTTGTGCCTACTGGTCTACTGGCATAAAGATGCCAAAGTGACTGGGTACCAGCTGGAAATTTAAATTTAGTGGGACTCTTAATAGGTAGCTTAGTGAAAGCAAACCCTCTCTGAGAACCAGGACTTCTAGACCCACAGAACCTAGACTGCAGAGATGGGAAGTACAAATTCTTCAAGTCGGTCATCAGGAGTAATGGTGAACAGGGTCACTCCTGTTTTTCCTACCTGATTTCCTGACCCATATATTTTATAGCAGACATACCATAATATAACAGCATTGAGTTAAGGCACATAATGCATCCTAAAGGACATTGCATCATCCTCAAAGGATGTCATCTCTAAGCTGGCACCTTTGGTTCACCTTTAAGAGGACAGTCTAATGCTCTGTCAGACTGGTAGGCTTTGGATAACAATGTTTATGGTAAGGTCGTGGATTCCAGGATCATGTGCTCACTGACCTACCTCCTTTGCCAGAAAGTGCTCCTTGATACAAAGTGATTGGATGCAGGAACCAATGCTAAAAATCAGATACTCTAGAGCCTTCAGATAGGAGTGTTGGTCAAAATATCATGGACAGTAAAGCCAAACTCATACCTGGAAAATGTGTCAATCCCTGCTTGGGTTTCTTGTGTGGAAGGGGTTCTATAATCTTCTTGCCACCAACTGGCACTAATTGGTGTCCATGATGGGAGGTTCAGCATTGTCTCTATTGCCAATAGGCTAGAGATACAGCAGCAGAAGTAGCTAGATCAGCCTTGGAAAATGGTGTCCAAATTATGAGACCTGTGCATAGCATCCATTATGCGCCACCATGGCTATAACTATGTATTCATTGTGCAAACATTGGAGTGGCTGAGGACAGAGGCTGGCTGGCATCTACTGGCTGAGTCTTCCTATCCACTGGTTGTTTTATGCCTCACTTGCAGAGGATGCATTCTAATGGGCATTAACATGTGCCCTCTTGCATAGGTTCATCCACATGCCTCTTCCCCCAGACCTACTTATCCCCAGTCTTTCAGTTATGTTTCCTTCAGCCCCTGAGCAACTAGCCAAACCATTTGGCACTGCCCTTGGGTCCAAATTTATTCTTATCTTGGCCTTTTCTCTCTTCACCTAAGCGCCACCTACCAGGAGGCTCTCCCCTTATCACGGTCTTTTCGAGTCAACTAGTGGGGTTGTGGTGCAATAGCAGTCCATTTTTGACTCATATCAAAATATTGAGCATCTACAAACCAGTCCTGGGAATCTCCTCTTTCATCAACTAGTTATAGGCAACTCCCATGAGGTCATAGGAATAAGATGAGGGCCAGGTACTAGTCAATGGTCATGAGATATATGCTGATCTGGGCCACTTGTTGTGCAGTTGCTTGTGTCCTCTAGATCTGCATGGACTTGATACATGATGTATCATTTCCATTGTATTGCTGGGAGACCTGCTCAGTCTTATAACTTGGTGGGTCTGACAGCACCCAGTTCATGATGGGTGCCTCTAGTCACATGTTCCCTTAATGACCTGTGCTCATAGCTTTGAGTCAGGGTTCAGTAGCCAGGAGTTGCATTTGGAATGGTATATGTTTCTGTGCTGCAAGTACATGATCCTGGTTCAGAAACCTAGGGGTTTGTGCTGCAATTTTCTATTGGGATTTGTCAAATACTCTTCATGATTTCTTTACCTAACACTTACACCTCCAATACCATAGGTCTACCTTGTCATATGGTGTAAACAACAGAATTATTTGTACTGTAGCCTGGATTTGTTCTGGGTCTCTCTCAGAACTGGCAGCCATCTGCATCACATGATAAATGAGTCAGAAAGTATTCCTAAGTGTGGTATGTTGCCTCCAAAATCTGAAGAGGACTGCTGAATGCTATGACTCAGGGTTTTAGAAGGTGTTAAAAGCAATAATTTGCTCTTCACCTTGGAAGAAATTTTGCAGCATGCCCCTGACAACTGAACCCCTCAAAATTTCACTGATGTGGGGGCCCCTAAATTTTTGTAGGGCTTATCTCCACCCTCTGGAATACCTGTACCTTATCAGGACTTTCAGACTAATTGCATCTTGCTCACCAGGTCTGATTGACATAATATCAAAAATATAGTAAACCAATGTGATGGTCTCTGGAATGTTCAGATAGTCCAAATCCACATATGATAAAGAGCAAGACTGTGAATGTAAGCTGTTGTCCATCCCAGTCAAATCTGAATTGCTTCCGAGTCTCCTTTTTCATGGATATTGAAAAGAGTACATTCTCTAGCATATTCAATACCAGAGGCTGAGACTGGTGCTTCCTCTTAGTTAAGTTTGTGGTAGTCCACTATCATCTGCCATGATCTCTCCAGGAGTGAAATAGTGGCACTAATCTCTTCCATTCTACTCAGGATGTGGTGGTTTTTTGGTGTTGTTTACTATCTTGGCAGAGGTTGGGGGGTAAATTGGAAGCAGAGATTGTCCCCTGATCTCTTTAGCCTCTCCATGCCCCTGAATTGATGGGGGAGGAGGTCCTTATTGTCAGAGAGAGCTACCAGGAGTTGAGGTGGTCAATTAAGATAATGAGCCAAACTGAAAGGAACAATTAAGCCTTTATTCATTTACTGTGATGGTATAAACAAAAGGCTAAACAGGAAAGAATGCCAGCTCCCCCAGTGGTCCATTTTTTCCTCACAGAATGGCACTAGGTGAGAGTCAGATGTATCAGAACAGATGGAAGGTTGTCTTTTGCTGAAGGAGGCTCAAAGAAAAGGCTTCTGCTATTTTTTGAACTTGGGGAGAAAGAGAAAGAGAAAGGAGGCTAGGAGTGTAAAAGTACCGAGTACTGAGTTGGAGCAGAGAGAAGTGTCTTCAAGATCCCTCTATAAGGAGGTGTCTGTAGAGGCACCTAACCAATATCTCATGCAAGGCCCTTCCTAATAAGGAGGGCTCTGAATGGAGGTGCCTGGGGAATAGCATGACCAGCCAGGAGGGCCTGAGTCCTTGACTGCAACTCCCCCCAGAGACTGCAATGCACTGGCTGTGTGCCGTGTCCTGTGTGGGGAGGGCAGCTTTCTCTTATGAGGCCTACGAAGTAAAGCCTTTGTAACTGCCTATGGTCAAGCCTGAATGATTACACATAGGAATTTGTCCTGGAACCAGACTCCGCAGTTATTGTACTGCTTGGGTAATTGATTACCTGGAGAAAATTGGTGTGCGCTGTGTCATAGAGCTAGGAAGAACACATCTAGAACCCAGAAGATTTACTTTGGGAGGAAGCATTGCTTAGTACTCCTTTTCTCAATGAAAACCGAGAAAGTTAATAAAGACAAGACCACCATAGACCCATATACTATAGAAATGAAGTTTTGGGTCAACCAAACAGGTAAAGAAACCCACTCAACTGAGGCACCAGCAGAGAGTAAGGGTACATGAAGCAGGTGATGGAGGAACGCAGTTATGATTACCAACTGTTTACACTTCACAACACACACAAAATAACCCCCAAACAGTGGCAGTTTTGCCTATGTTATTTAATTGTTTTTCTTCCATTTCTTACTGCTATCTTATTTGAAAAATATTACTGGTGGTTAATGTTTTAGATTCAGTGAGGAATATGACAGATCTGAGTGTACCCTACTTTGGTTTGGTAGCTGATGGGTCTTCATGTATGCTGAGACTTGGGGACATAAACTTTTCCAATGGATGAAGGAGAAGAGGAGATGATGAGGGGCAAAAAAAGAAAAAAGGTGAATTGTGCTGGATATCTTCCATTTATTCCTCCAGATCCACTCTCCACACTTCTCCACCCTACCCTGTGCTCGTGGAGGCAGTTCTGTATGTACTACATTAAAATCTCTCTTGACTTTGGCTTCTGATTGGTTTTGGCCAATGATGAGACCAGGCAGGAGGTTGGGGGCAGTGGGGAGAGGGAGGTGAGGGTGAGAATCTTTAAGCTTTCTCCCTGCGGGTTTGCCTTAGATTGGCCATGACCCTTGGCCGAAGGTAACTGCCCTTCTCAAGGTGGTCCCCTCCGCACAATACTCCCCTTTGTGTTTCCAGTAACTGCTTTCTCCCCTCATCCTTTCAGGCCTAGGGGTGGCAACAGCCACTTGTACTGTTCCTACACCCTGCCTACCGCTTCGTAAATAGTCCTTTTGCTAAACTTGCCTTCAACCATCCCAATTAGTCTGTACCTTTGGTTTTGTGTTGCAACCCTAATTTACAAACCCCCCTTCTCATTTTTCTGAGCCTGGTGTACTCAAGTCTGAGGATTTCGTAATTATTCCTTAATAGTAATTAGTTAATGATGAATATTCCAAATTGATATTGTTTACAACAATTGTTTATCATTTACTAAGATCCTTCCTGGCTCACCCCTTTTCACCAAGCCTTCATACTATGCCATGTGACATTTCTGAGAGGCAAATTGTAGCAAATCATTCCTCTTCCTAATATTCCAAATGGTTTTCTTCCATCACAGAATGCAATTTAAATTTCTTGTCATGCTACACAAGGACCAGGTTCCAGCCTCATCTGCCTCTGCTTTTCCCCAAGCACTCTACCTTCCAACAACACCCAGCAACTTAGAGTTCCCCAGATAAAAGTTCTCTCCTTGCTTTCAAGCCTTGGCATGTGTGCCCCTTAACCATAGCTGTTCCTTCTCTCTCTGCTTTGCTACCTAACTCTTGTCTTTCAAGACTCTGCTCAAGTGTCGTCTCTTCTAGGCAAACTTTCTTGCTCTACTCCTAACACATTCCTCTTTGTGCACACACAATTATGTACAAATTTTCTTAAAAAATTTAACACATATTTAAAAACTATTATTTGACTCCTCTCAACAGACTCAATAGTCTTTAAGAGATAGAAATATCCATTTTGTCTAAAACATCAGTATTATTTATAATTGTTGGTTTTAATATTTGAATTTTAAAAAACAAGCTACTATTCCTTAATATCTATGATCTGTTTCTTCCTTGGGCTTCAGGGAAGCCAATCTTTCGAAATCATCCTTATTTTGAACTAAAACCTTTCCTTCTCTCCTATGACGAAGTCATTTTCTTTAGTTTTTAATTCCTACTTCTTTCCCTATAATCTCCCTTCGAGAGGGAGCAAATCTTCCTCTGAGTTTCCTAATTATCATTGTACACTAGAGACCTGCAGTAACTTAATTATTCTTCTGAGTCCAGCCAAACTCTCAAATCTCTGAGTAAATAAATTACCAAGTTGAAGTATTATGTCATAAACTTATTTTAATATGCAGCAAATTAATTAAAAATTAATTTTATCCAAATCTGAAATATATATACATAAGCTGAACACATAGAATTTTTCACATCATCCCATATTTCCTATGAGTTAAGCTAATCTGCTGCTTTTAAAACCCTAAAACTAGATAGAGAATAACTGTCTTGGGCCAAAATAAATTAAGACAGTCATTTTAATTTTGTAATCTTTTAAATCACTCAACATAACATGCACAAAAATACACAAATTAATTCAATTTTCAGTTCAGGTTTTAGTAGCCCACAAAGCTAGAGTTAGTTGAGAGTTTAATTTCTATAATTGCATAGTATGGGCCATTCTGCTCAATAACTCCTCATTGTTCCCCAACTCTAAACAGATGAAAGTCTGAACGTAGAGAAAACTAGTGTATTTTCTATAGCTCTTTTTCACACAAAAAAACACAAACAGGATCAAAGAAAGAAATAGGTGTGGTATATAAGAGATCTCAATAATTATTTTTAAAATTCTGTTTGGACAAGCATCCAAGTACCTCCCTTGTATTTCAATAGACAAGATTAGGCAAGAAGCAAAACAGATGATTCAATATACATGACTTGGAGTTTGCAGGCTTCAGCATAAGGCTGATTTGTTTTTTAGTCTAAATACCCAATATAAAGGCAATTTAAATTATTGAAATATACTTACATTAGCATCTTTTTCCTTGTTTCCATGTGATTTGGAAAAGCAAAGGAGATTAAATTACCTTCTGGAGTTCAGCGAAAAATTTCAATTTAGCTGAGTGTGATCATTCAACAAGAATTCTGTATTGGGAGAACAAAATATCCTACTTTACCATTCCATTCCAACTAATATTTAATTGCTTTTTTAATCTCTTCCAAGTTCAATTAGTGTTAATTTAGTGTGTAACTAAATACATATAGCCTAAAATAATTAGGAATGGTACAGTGTCTTCCATAACATATGCGATTTGTATTAGCAGCCTCGGTTCAGAAGAGTATTAGGGAAACAAACACATAACCTATTTTCTCAATATGATAGTGATGTTCATTCTTAACCACACATTCACACACACACACTACATACTTAATTAGCAATGGACTCTTCTTGTCATTTTGGGGGCACAGGCTGTCATTGGTTATGCTGGATCTGGTCCAAATGACTTGGCATGGCATTCCAACGTCCTGCATGATATGACTTCTACTTCATATCTTGCCTTGCATCCCACACTCTAGTTCCACATGTGCCATGTTTTTATTCAATCTCTGTGTTTTTGTTTACATGGTGCTATCTGCCTAAAATGCCCTCCACCCATCTAACTGAGCCACATCTACTCATATTTCAAGGCTCATGAAGTGTTACTCACCATTTGCCCCTCTAGTTCTACTACTCATTCTTCCCCCATCCCACTCCATGTTCCATGGACTGATGTTGGACGTCTCCCCATCACCATGCTGCTGTGACCACTGGCTTGCAATTGGGTTTGGCTGAAGGGAGACATCAGCAGAAGAATGGAGGGCAGGAAGAAGAGAGAGGTGTGGGTATTTATTCTCCTCAGTCCTCCTCACACTCATCTCTGCTGGATTGTGGTTTGGCTGTGGCTTTTTCCAACCAAGACCATGGCTTCTGAGGCCACTGGTAACAAACATTCTGTGTTCCCCTAACCTCAGGGTATTAATATCTTCCCACTCTTCTTAGCTCTTGGGAGCTTCCCCAGCCCTGCCTGTATCCCTGTAAACTCTTTTCGCTTATGTCTTTGAATGTGCCACCTGTCACTTGCTGGGCAACTGACTAATACAGTTAGGCCCTTTAAGGCACCACCTCTGGGAGTAGAATTGTTTTGTGCTCTCATTGAACCCACTGTATGTATATCATACAACCTGGCATATTTGATTGTTCTATGTATTTGAAAGTTTATTTCTTTCTACAGTCAGAGGAATCTTTCTCAGTATCACCAGGGTAAGTAAAGTGCCTCACATATATTTGGTCCTCAGCAAATATATTTTGGGTAAATTGATGAATACCATGAGTGGTAAGTATTATTAATGATAATTAGCATTTTTTTAAAGCATTCTCTTTGTGGCAGTTTTCTTACAGACACTATCTAATTTAACCCTCACAATAATTGTACAAGGTAGTGATTAGCATCCTCATTTTACAGATGAGTAGACTGAAACCTAGAGAATATAAGTAATTGGTTCAAGTTCACAGTACATGAAAGTGCAAACCTAGGTTTCTTTTATTCCAAAGCCTGGAAAATGATGGGTTTTTACAGAAACCCACGGGGCTAACAAAATTTAGACAAGGCATTAGAAACATTTTTGAATGATTTTCCGATATTATCTAAGATGTCCCATTTCCCATCTTGAGCCTTGCTCAGAGACAAATACCTGAGTGTTAACTACATTAACATGTTTGGTTCCTAATAGTAAAAAATATAATATTTTAGTGCAATGTTGTGGTATTATGTGCGAATTTTGAAAGAGTCAGTTGGAGAAACTGCATACAATTTGTACTTTGACTTTTGACATGTCAAACTAATTATTAAACTTTTGTTTGGAAGTGAATAATTCCTTTGTCACGAGGGGGGCACATCTAGCAAGGAATGAGAGGCAAAGGGTAGAAAGCAATAATCACATTGGAACAGATTTCAGCTGGGGAGTCAGAGTAGAAAACCACAAATCTTAGGCCTTTGCCAGGATCTGCAAAAGAACGTATTTAAAAGGGTTACTCTTTGACCATTTATTGGTGGCATGTGGTTTGGAGAGTTCAAATTATATACTAATGTCTTTTGCTACCATTTAGATAGCAATTCTTGTGGCTTCTACTGTGGGTCAGCTCTGCAGTGTCCCCTAAGACTCACAGTCGCTACCAGGAAGCCATCCTAATGTTTAAAATGACAAGAATAGAAAAGTGTCATTGGTGATTATTAAAGGGGTCATTTCGAATGCAGATTCTAAGAAACAAAACAAACAGAAATTAGACATGTTTCCTGATTTTTTTTTAATGTCCTGGCTATGCTAAACAAGGCCTTCATTTATTATTGAATGGCATTATCTTGATATAATCATCCTAAATGCATCTATTTGTTCTTCAAAATGTGAGACAATTGGCCATTTTCATTATTTGTTCAGTACATATATACTGAGCACCTATTACATGCTAGCTGTGCCAATGCTTGAATCACCAGTGAACAAATCAACAATCCCTGTCCTTGTGGATCTTACACATTTTCATGAAAATACGTTCTGTACATAAAGATGACTAACTGAAAGGAGGATTTTTTTTTTTTTTTTTTTTTTTTTAATCATCATTTTATTGAGATATATTCACATACCACGCAGTCATACAAAACAAATTGTACTTTCAATTGTTTACAGTACCATTACATAGTTGTACATTCATCAACTAAATCAATCCCTGACACCTTCATTAGCACACACACAAAAATAACAAGAATAATAATTAGAGTGAAAAAGAGCAATTGAAGTAAAAAAGAACACTAGGTACCTTTGTCTGTTTGTTTGCTTCCCCTACTTTTCTACACATCGATCCATAAACTAGACAAAGTGGAGTTTGGTCCTTATGGCATTCCCAATCCCACTGTCACCCCTCATAAGCTACATTTTTATACAACTGTCTTCGAGATTCATGGGTTCTGGGTTGTAGTTTAATAGTTTCAGGTATCCACCACCAGCTACCCCAATTCTTTAGAACCTAAAAAAGGTTGTCTAAAGTGTGCGTAAGAGTGCCCACCAGAGTGATCTCTCGGCTCGTTTTGGAATCTCTCTGCCACTGAAGCTTATTTCATTTCCTTTCACATCCCCCTTTTGGTCAAGAAGATGTTCTCCATCCCACGATGCCGGGTCTACATTCCTCCCCGGGAGTCATATTCCACGTTGCCAGGGAGATTCACTTCCCTGGGTGTCTGATCCCACGTAGGGGGGAGGGCAGTGATTTCACCTTTCAAGTTGGCTTAGCCAGAGAGAGAGGGCCACATCTGAGCAACAAAGAGGCATTCAGGAGGAGACTCTTAGGCACAAATACAGGGAGGCCTAGCCTCTCCTTTGCAGCAACCGTCTTCCCAAGGGTAAAACTTATGGTAGAGGGCTCAAGCCATCAAACCACCAGTCCCCTATGTCTGTGGTCATGTCAGCAACCATGGAGGTGGGGCAGGCGAACACCCCTGCATTCTCCACAGGCTCCTCAAGGGGGCACCACATCGTTGTTTTTTTTTTTTTTTTTTTTTTTTTCCCTTGTTTGTCTTTTTTCTTTTTTTTTTTTTTTTAACTTTCCCTTCTTTTTTCAAATCAACTGTATGAAAAAAAAAGTTAAAAGGAAAACAAACATACAATAAAAGAACATTTCAAAGAGACCATAGCAAGGGAGTAAGAAAAAGACAACTAACCTAAGATAACTGCTTAACTTCCAACATGTTCCTACTTTACCCCAAGAAAGTTACATACTATAGCAACATTTCAGTGAACTTGTTCCTACTACATCCATCAGAAATTAACAGACCATAGTCATTTCTGGGCATCCCCAGAACGTTAAATAGCTTATCTGTTCTTCTTGGATTATTGTTCCCCATTCCTTAATTGCTCTCTACTGCTAGTTCCCCTACATTCTACATTATAAACCATTTGTTTTACATTTTTCAAAGTTCACATTAGTGGTAGCATATAATATTTCTCTTTTTGTGCCTGGCTTATTTCGCTCAGCATTATGTCTTCAAGGTTCATCCATGTTGTCATATGTTTCACCAGATCGTTCCTTCTTACTGCCGCGTAGTATTCCATCGTGTGTATATACCACATTTTATTTATCCACTCATCTGTTGAAGGACATTTGGGTTGTTTCCATCTCTTGGCAATTGTGAATAATGCTGCTATGAACATTGGCGTGCAGATATCTGTTCGTGTCACTGCTTTCCGATCTTCCGGGTATATCCCGAGAAGTGCAATCGCTGGATCGAATGGTAGCTCTATCTCTAGTTTTCTAAGGAACTGCCAGACTGACTTCCAGAGTGGCTGAACCATTATACAGTCCCACCAACAATGAATAAGAGTTCCAATTTCTCCACATCCCCTCCAGCATTTGTAGTTTCCTGTTTGTTTAATGGCAGCCATTCTAACCGGTGTTAGATGGTATCTCATTGTGGTCTTAATTTGCATCTCTCTAATAGCTAGTGAAGCTGAACATTTTTTCATGTGTTTCTTGGCCATTTGTATTTCCTCTTCAGAGAACTGTCTTTTCATATCTTTTGCCCATTTTATAATTGGGCTGTCTGTACTATTGTCATTGAGTTGTAGGATTTCTTTGTATATGCAAGATATCAGTCTTTTGTCAGATACATGGTTTCCAAAAATTTTTTCCCATTGAGTTGGCTGCCTCTTTACCTTTTTGAGAAATTCCTTTGAGGTGCAGAAACTTCTAAGCTTGAGGAGTTCCCATTTATCTATTTTCTCTTTTGTTGCTTGTGCTTTGGGTGTAAAGTCTAGGAAGTGGCCTCCTAATACAAGGTCTTGAAGATGTTTTCCTACATTATCTTCTAGGAGTTTAATGGTACTTTCTTTTATATTGAGATCTTTGGTCCATTTTGAGTTAATTTTTGTGTAGGGGGTGAGGTAGGGGTCCTCTTTCATTCTTTTGGATATGGATATCCAACTCTCCCAGCCCCATTTGTTGAAAAGACCATTATGGCTCAGTTCGGTGACTTTGGGGGCCTTATCAAAGATCAGTCGGCCATAGATCTGAGGGTCTATCTCTGAATTCTCAATTCGATTCCATTGATCTATATGTCTATCTTTGTGCCAGTACCATGCTGTTTTGGCAACTGTGGCTTTATAATAAGCCTCAAAGTCAGGGAGTGTAAGTCCTCCCACTTCGTTTTTCTTTTTTAAAGTGTCTTTAGCAATTCGAGGCATCTTCCCTTTCCAAATAAATTTGATAACTAGCTTTTCCAAGTCTGCAAAGTAGGTTGTTGGAATTTTGATTGGGATTGCATTGAATCTGTAGATGAGTTTGGGTAGAATTGACATCTTAATGACATTTAGCCTTCCTATCCATGAACATGGAATATTTTTCCATCTTTTAAGGTCCCCTTCTATTTCTTTTAGTAGAGTTATGTAGTTTTCTTTGTATAGGTCTTTTACATCTTTGGTTAAGTTTATTCCTAGGTACTTGATTTTTTTAGTTGCTATTGAAAATGGTATCTTTTTCTTGAGTGTCTCTTCAGTTTGTTCATTTCTAGCATATAGAAACATTACTGACTTATGTGCATTAATCTTGTATCCCGCTACTTTGCTAAATTTGTTTATTAGCTCTAGCAGGTGTATCGTTGATTTCTCAGGGTTTTCTAGATATAAGATCATATCATCTGCAAACAATGACAGTTTTACTTCTTCTTTCCCAATTTGGATGCCTTTTATTTCTTTGTCTTGCCGGATTGCCCTGGCTAGCACTTCCAGCACAATGTTGAATAACAGTGGTGACAGCGGGCATCCTTGTCTTGTTCCTGATCTTAGAGGGAAGGCTTTCAGTCTCTCACCATTGAGTACTATGCTGGCTGTGGGTTTTTCATATATGCTCTTTATCATGTTGAGGAAGTTTCCTTCAATTCCTACCTTTTGAAGTGTTTTTATCAAAAACGGATGTTGGATTTTGTCAAATGCTTTTTCAGCATCTATTGAGATGATCAATTGATTTTTCCCTTTCGAGTTTTTAATGTGTTGTAATACATTGATTGTTTTTCTTATGTTGAACCATCCTTGCATGCCTGGAATGAACCCCACTTGGTCATGGTGTATGATTTTTTTAATGTGTCTTTGGATTCGATTTGCAAGTATTTTGTTGAGGATTTTTGCATCTATATTCATTAGGGAGATTGGCCGGTAGTTTTCCTTTTTTGTAGCATCTTTGCCTGGTTTTGGTATTAGATTGATGTTAGCTTCATAAAATGAATTAGGTAGTGTTCCATTTTTTTTCAATGTTTTGAAAGAGTTTGAGTAAGATTGGTGTCAGTTCTTTCTGGAAAGTTTGGTAGAATTCCCCTGTGAAGCCATCTGGCCCTGGGCATTTATTTGTGGGAAGATTTTTGATGACTGATTGGATCTCTTTGCTTGTGATGGGTTGGTTGAGGTCTTCTATTTCTTCTCTGGTCAGTCTAGGTTGTTCATATGTTTCCAGGAAATTGTCCATTTCTTCTACATTGTCCAGTTTGTTGCCATACAGTTGTTCATAATATCCTCTTATAATTTTTTTAATTTCTTCAGGATCTGCAGTTATGTCACCTTTTTCATTCATTATTTTGTTTATATGGGTCTTCTCTCTTTTTGATTTTGTCAGTCTAGCTAGGGGCTTGTCAATCTTGTTGATCTTCTCAAAGAACCAACTTTTGGTGATATTTATCCTTTCTATTGTTTTTTTGTTCTCTATGTCATTTATTTCTGCTTTAATCCTTGTTATTTCTTTTCTTGTACTTGGTTTAGGATTGGTTTGCTGTTCATTTTCTAGCTTCTTCAGTTGATCCATTAGTTCTTTGATTTTGGCTCTTTCTTCCTTTTTAATATATGCGTTTAGTGCTATAAATTTCCCCCTTAGCACTGCTTTTGCTGCATCCCATAGGTTTTGGTATGTTGTGTTCTCATTTTCATTCGTCTCTATATATTTAGCAATTTCTCTTGCTATTTCTTCTTTAACCCACTGATTGTTTAGGAGTGTGTTGTTTAACCTCCAGGTATTTGTGAATTTTCTAAGTCTCTGATGGTTATTGACTTCTAATTGTATTCCATTGTGGTCAGAGAATGTGCTTTGAATAATTTCAATCTTTTTAAATTTATTGAGGCTTGTTTTATGTCCCAGCATATGATCTATTCTGGAGAAAGTTCCGTGAGCACTAGAAAAGTATGTGTATCCTGTTGATTTGGGATGTAATGTCCTGTAGATGTCTGTTAAATCTAATTCATTTATCAGATTGTTTAGGTTTTCAATTTCCTTATTGGTCTTCTGTCTGGTTGATCTATCTATAGGAGAGAGTGATGTGTTGAAGTCTCCCACAATTATTGTGGAAACATCAATTGCTTCCTTTAGTTTTGCCAATGTTTCTCTCATGTATTTTGTGGCACCTTGATTGGGTGCATAGACATTTATGATTGTTATTTCTTCTTGCTGAATTGCCCCTTTTATTAGTATGTAGTGGCCTTCTTTGTCTCTCAAAACATCCCTGCATTTGAAGTCTATTTTATCTGAGATTAATATTGCTACACCTGCTTTCTTTTGGCTGTAGCTTGCATGAAATATTTTTTTCCATCCTTTCACTTTCAGTTTCTTTGTGTCCCTGTGTCTAAGATGAGTCTCTTGTATGCAACATATTGATGGTTCATTTTTTTTGATCCATTCTGCGAATCTATATCTTTTAATTGGGGAGTTTAATCCATTTACATTCAACGTTAAAACCGTGAAGGCATTTCTTGAATCGGCCATCTTATCCTTTGGATTATGTTTGCCATATTTTTCCCTCTCTCTATTAATATCCTTTATTGTACCTATACCGAATCTCTTTAGTACTGAACCTTTCTCCAAGTCTCTCTGTCCTGTCTTTGTTTCTCTGTCTGTAGGGCTCCCTTTAGTATCTCCAGTAGGGCAGGTCTCTTGTTAGCAAATTCTCTCAGCATTTCTTTGTCTGTGAAAAATTTAAGCTCTCCCTCAAATTTGAAGGAGAGCTTTGCTGGATAAAGTATTCTTGGCTGGAAATTCCTCTCACTCAGAATTTTAAATATATCGTGCCACTGCCTTCTCGCCTCCATGGTGGCTGCTGAGTAGTCACTACTTAGTCTTATGCTGTTTCCTTTGTATGTGGTGAATTGCTTTTCTCTTGCTGCTTTCAGAACTTGCTCCTTCTCTTCTATGTTTGACAGTGTGATCAGTATATGTCTCGGAGTGGGTTTTTTTTGGATTTATTCTATTTGGAGTTCGCTGAGCATTTATGATTTGTGTATTTATG
The DNA here is from genome assembly GCF_015220235.1 of Choloepus didactylus. NCBI lineage: Eukaryota > Metazoa > Chordata > Mammalia > Pilosa > Megalonychidae > Choloepus > Choloepus didactylus. The sequence goes on along the minus strand of NC_051322.1, from coordinate 47,973,422 downwards.
TTGTTTAGAAGATTTGGGAAGTTTTCCCCAACAATTTCTTTGAATATTCTTCCTAGACCTTTACCCTTTTCTTCCCCTTCTGGGACACCAATGAGTCTTATATTCGGACGTTTCATATTATCTATCATATCCCTGAGGTCCATTTCGAGTTTTTCAATTTTTTTCCCCATTCTTTCTTTTATGTTTTCATTTTCCATTCTGTCATCTTCCAGGTCACTGATTCGTTGTTCAACTTCCTCTAGTCTTGTACTATGAGTGTCCAGAATCTTTTTAATTTGGTCAACAGTTTCTTTAATTTCCATAAGATCATCCATTTTTTTATTTAGTCTTGCAATGTCTTCTTTATGGTCTTCTAGGGTCTTCTTGATTTCCTTCATATCCCGTACTAGGGTCTCATTGTTCATCTTTAGTTCTTTGAGTAGCTGCTCTAGGTGTGTCTCTTCTGGTCTTTTGATTTGGGTGCTTGGGCTTGGGTTATCCATATCGTCTGGTTTTTTCATATGCTTTATAATTTTCTGTTGTTTTTGGCCTCGTGGCATTTGCTGACCTTGATAGGGTTCTTTTAGGGTTTGTAGACCAGTTGAAGTCCTTATCTCTAATTTATCAGATCTACAGCTTCGTGGAGTACACTTTCTCTAACTAACCAGCAGGTGGCGTCCACGAGCCACCTGTTCTCCACAAGCCAGATCTCCCCTGCTTAGCCTTTTTGGTGAGTGGGGGAGTGAGTCTTGTGGGGCCCAATTGGTGTCCCAAGCTTGCGTGTGTAGTTGGTGTTGCCTGCCCTGTATGTGGGGCGTGTTTCTGGGCAGTCGGGGAGGGGAGGTGGCCCTAACAATCAAATCTCCCTGATGATCCTAGAGTTTTAAAGCTACTGCAATAGTCTAATCCTTCAGTTCAGTCCTGCCACAGTTTGTCTCTGCCACTGACCCACAAGTCTTTGGTATTGGCGTATGGCTCCTGAGACTTGCAAGTGGGCCCCTCTTCCAGGCTGTGCACCCCGGGTCCTCTGTTGAGGGATGACTGTGCTATGTCGCAGGTGAGTGCCGTCCCCCCAGGGCAGTTCTGGGCTGCTGGGCTGTGTTGGGAGGCTCCCAGTCTGCTCAAATGATGGCTGAATGGGGCTCTGTTAATTCACACTGCTCCCCCTTCCCAGCTCTGGGACATTCAGCTGAGGTTGCAGGGAAGGCTAATGTCCACGCCCAGTTTTGTGGTGTGTGCCTGTTATTTGAAGCACTTCCGTCACACTGGGTTGTCTGGGGCAGCTCTGGGCTATGGGGCTGGCGATGGGCAGGAGTGTTTCCTGTCCACCAGGATGGTGGCTGTGAGCGGACACCCCCCTTTTCTTGGGAAGTTGTGTTGTTTAGTGAATTTTCTCAGCTACTGGATTATTGCCTTTTGTCTCAGAGCTCTCTTAGTTCTGCTCTTGACTTGACGTGCCCAAATTTCAATTCTTTGAAGCTTTCTGTATTGAGCTTCTTAGAGTAATTGTTTTAGAAAAAGCAAAAAGGATTTAAAAAAAAAAAAAAAAAAAAAAAAGGCCCTCCTCAGAGATCTAATGAGTTATTGAAATGCTAATAGACAAAGCAACCAGGGCCATTAAGGAAAAGTGCCCAGGGCAGAGAGATCAGCCTTGCTTCGGGATTTGCATATGCGCCTCAAGGCCTGATCTCCGCCCTTCCCCTTTCTGTGTTCACCAGAACTCCAAAAATCCTCTGCTTTTATTTTGGAGTTTTTCGTGTTGTTTTTTTTCTATGCCTGTCTCCTCTCTGCTGGGCTGGCTGCTCTCAGAGTCTCTGGTGTCTGGCCTCAGTCTATCTATGGTTGGAGTTTGAATCAGTAGAATGAGTTTCCGGTAAGAGCAGCCACTGCAATTCTCCCTTCTCCTTCCTGGAGCTGACAGCCCCTCCTCCCCCGGGACTGAGCCTGGCAGGGAGGGGCGCGGGTCCCCTGGCCGCAAAAACTTACAGATTTCGCTGATCTCAGCAGTTCCATGTTTTCATGAGTGTTGTATGAAGTATGCCCAAAGACAGATTGCTCTGTGGTGTCCAGTCCACGCAGTTCCTGGCTTTTTACCTACTTTCCTGGAGGAGTAACTAAAACATACAGCTCACCAGTCTCAAGGAGGATTTTTAAAATCATGGTCTACCCTAAATTTTATTCTCTATTTCAAAAGAATTAAAAGAGAGCAGAAGAAATCCGTATGAAATACCTTAATAGTTACAGCTAACACTTACATAATACTTACAAGTTGCCAGGCATACTTTACCTACATTAACTTTTTTAATCCTCACAAAAATTCTATGACACTACTTTTGTTCCCAAATTAGAGATGATGAAACTGAGGCAAGGGGAGTTTAAAAACTTTCCCAACATTACATGAGTTGGCTGTAGAAGAGATGGGACTTGAACTCAGGCAATTTATCCCCATATGTCTCTGTTCTGACCTACAGGCTATAATCAACCTTCAGCCAAAGCTTACAGAAATTTCCATATGGATACAGATTTATAAACTTCTTTGGTCAAATATCTTGTTCACTTCAGGAATGGCCCAAGTGAAATATTTCCAAGAGGGAATAACTCACAGCCTCAAAAACAACCTGAGTAGACATATATTTCTGTATAACTTTCTCTATTTGTTCTGTCTTTCCTATATAGAAAAAAAATTTTCCCTTCTACATATGATGAACCCCTTTAAATATTGGAAGAAAGCCATCATTATTCTTTCCTTCCCTCTTCCACAACACTTTCAACAATTTCCTCCTTTTTTACAGTAATAAAGCCTTATACCACAATTATCTAGAAGTAAAGGATAAAATAAATTGAATGATAAAAACTTCAGGTCATTCCTCTCAAAGTCATTTCCAGTTCTGCATTTAAAAAAAAAAAGGCAATCCACATCACAACAATAAATGAAGTATGCGATTCAATTCTGGATATTACAGGGAGGTTTAATGAAGCAGAGAAGTGGATTTCTGGAGAAGAAGAGATTAAAGAATTGAAAAGAAGTATACCTGCCTGGGGAATTAAAAAACAAACAACTTTAAAAGGTCAAGGAACCTAGAAACCAAGACCCCAAAAGGGAACTTTGGACTTTTAAAGTAACTTAAGATGAAAAAAAAAATTATTCAAATAAAAATGTTGCCATAAAGAATCACTTAACATTGAAAAAGTAATCTTCATACTGAAGATCCAAGGACTAATTATTAGAGAAATTGTAGCAGAACTAGATCTGGTTTTTATTTCAGACCCTCCAGAAAGCAGTTATTTCTGACAAAATGACAGGTGCGAAAACACATCAGAAAGTTAAAAATAACAATGTAACACTTTTTTTTTTGTTTCATGTAAAATTTTAATTTAGGTAGAATAAAGAATGCTATGTTTTGCAACACAGAAAAAGACCAATGAAATGTTAGTCTGGTTTCAAATTCACTTTTATTATAGTTTGAAAGTTACTTGGATAAACCTGAAATTCTGGTTTTAGATGGGGTATATCTGTTTGCCTAAGTATTTCTCAAAAATTAAAAAAAAAAAAAAGCCTCAAAAGTATAAGAAACATCAAGGAGACAGGACAGCCAAATGGCCCTTCTGTTCTCCCAGTGCGTGGTGTAGGTTCCACATAATAAGGTTTTACTCTTTGATTAGAAATTTTTAAAATGATTAAAATTTAATAAATAATTAACTGTAATGGATTGTTTAAATATTCACTAGTCTAGTGATGAGTTAGGGCTAAGCAAAGATAATCTCTTTAGGTGCAGTTTGTTTTGCTACAGTGTGTGTTTCTGAAATGAGAATTAGCTCAATTAGTTCATATGGGATGGGGAAACAGGAATGGTGTCAGTAAAATGTCAAGGTATCCATGGTTTATTGATTTTCTGAGCACATTAATGCTTTGCCCTCCCGAGAAACTGCAGCTAAATATAAAGTAATAAGGCTGAAAGCAGCAAGCCACAGAGGAACCCAGTTTTGTACATTCACACCAAGTTTTTCTCTTGCTAATTTGACTACACTGTCTGTCTTGGAATTGCTTCCTGAGTGATTCTCTTGGAACTTTGTGCAGTTTTCCCTCATCTCTATAATTTAGCATCCTCAATCTTTCCTTCCAGCCATATCCTCAAACTGCCATCATTTTTTAAAAGTAATATGCTATATAGTTTACAGTATTTTTAATTAAGAATTTAGCATGTCTTTTAAACTATATAATGTTTTTAAAGATTGCTATTGATCCCAATAGTTCTCTGATTACAAAGCTTTGAGTTTTCTGCCCCTAATTCCATTTCTTTGCCATTTTTTTCCCTTATGTTTAATGCACAGTTGTGGAGGATGTAAGCTATTTCAGAAAATGGCGTGTACCTTTGAATATTATGATATGTCCATGAACCTACAACCCTATTCAGAGTATATATTTTTTATCTATAGAGATAACCTTCCTGAGAGGTCTCAATCACACAGTAGTGAATTGTATACTGTGAGAAATTAAATCTCAAAAAGATAAATCTGGCCATGTCGGAGAAAACATAAACCAAATTATCAGAGTGCAAACATATCATTGCTTTGATGTATCGAGAACTGTTTTGTTATCCACATCCGTGGTGTGAATAGTGTTTGGCTGATAAATGTACAGGCATATCTGGTTTTATTGTACATCACTTTATTGTGCTTCAAAAATATTGTGTTTTTTTACAACTTGAAGGTTTCTGGCAACCTTGCCTCGAGCAAGTCTATCAGCACCATTTTTCCAACAGCATGTGCTCACTTCTTGTCTCTGTGTCACATTTTGGTAATTCTCACATTGTTTCAACCTTTTTCATGATTATTATTTCTGTAATGGCAATCTGTGATCAGTGATCTTTGATGTTACTATTCTAATTGTTTTGGGCACCATGAACAGCGCCCATATAAGACGGTAACTTACTTGATAAATATAAGTGCTCTGACTACTTCACCGACTGGCCGTTCCCCATCTCTCTCCCTCTCCTCAGGCCTCCCTATTTCTTGAGACTCAACAATATTGAAATTAGGCCATTTAATAACTCTACAATGGCCTCTAAGTGTTCCAGTGAAAGGAAGAGTCCCATGGCTCTCACTTTAATCAAAAGCTAGAAATGATTAAACTTGTTGAGGAAGGCATGTCAAAAGCCAAGACAGGCCTCTGGCAGCAAACAGCCAAGTTGTGAACACAAAGGAAAAGTTCTTTGAAGGAAATCAAAAGTGCTACTCCAGTAAACACATGAATGATAAGAAAGTGCAGCGTTATTGCTGATATAAAGTTTTAGTGGTCTAGACAGAAGATAAAACCAGCCACAACATTCCCATAAACCAAAGCCAAATCCAGAGCAAGGAACTAACTCTCTTCAGTTCCTTGAAGGCTGAGAGAGGTTAGGAAGCTGCAGAAGAAAAGCTTGAAGCTAGCAGAGGTTGGTTCATGAGATTAAGGAAAGATGCTTTAAACATAACACAAAGCATAAAAGTACAAGGTGAAGCAGCATGTGCAGATCTAGAAGCTGTAGCAGTTATCCAGAAGACCTAGCTAAGGTCATTGATAAAGGTGACTACACTAAACAATAGATTTTCAGTTTAGATGAAACAGCCTTCTGTTGGAAGAAGACACCATCTAGGATTTTCATAGCTATAGAGGAGAAGTCAATGCCTGGCTTCAGATCTCCAAAGGACAGGCTGACTCTCTTGTTAGGGGCTCATACAGCTGGTGACTTTAAGTTGAAGCCAATGCTCATTTACCATTATGAAAATTCTAGGGCCCTCAAGAATTATACTAATTTCACTCAGCCTGTGGTCTATAAATGGAACAACAAAGCCTGGATGACAGCAATTCTGTTTACAACATAGTTTACTGCATATTTTAAGCCCACAGTTGAGATCTACTGCTCAGAAAAAAAGATTGCTTTCAAAATATTACTGTTCATTCACAATGCACCTGGTCACCAAAGAACTCTAATGGAGATGTACAATGAGATTAATACCGTTTTTATGCCTGCTAACACAACATCCATTCTGTAGTCAATGGATCAAGGAGTAATTTTGACTTTCAAGCCCTATTATTTAAGAAATACATTTCATAAGGCTAGAGTTCCCACAGATAATGATTCCTCTGATGGATCTGGGCAAAGTAAATAGAAAACTTTCTGGAAAATATCCAGTATTCTAGATGCCATTAAGAAAACTCATGATTTATGAGAAGAGGTCAAAATATCGACATTAACAATAATCTGGAAAAAGTTGATTCCAACCCTCATGGACACCTTTGAGAGGTTCAAGACTTCAGAGGAGGAAGTAACTGCAGATGTAGAAATAGCAAGAGAACTAGAATTAGAGGTGGAGCCTAAAGATTTGACTGACTTGTTGTAATCTCATGACAAAACTTTTATGGATATGGAGTTGCTTCTTATGGATGAGAAAAGAAAGTTTTTTTTTTTTTTGAAGTGGAATTTATTCCTGTTGAAGATGCTGTGAATATTGTTGAAATGACAGCAGACAATTTAGAATACTATGTCAACTTAGTTGATAAAACAGTGGCAGGGTTTGAGAGGATTGATTCCAATTTTGAAAGAAGTTCTACTGTGGGTAAAGTGCTATCAAACAGCATTGCATACTAGAGAGAACTCATTCACAAAAGGAAGAGTAAATTGATACAGCAAGCTCATTGTTGTCTTTTACTAAGAAATTGCCACAGCTACTCCAACCTTCAGCAACCACCATCCTCATCAGTCAATCAGGCCTTTTTTTCTTTTTTTCTTTTTCAATGCTCCATCAGCAAAAACAATGAATCTCTGAAGGCTCAGATGATGGTTAGCATTTTTTAGCAATAAAATATTTTAAATTAAGGCATGTATATTTTTTACATATAATGTTATTGCATATGTAATAGACTACAGAATAGTGTAAACATAAATTTTATATGTCCTAAGAAACAAAAAAATCACGTGACTCATTTTACTGTGATATTTGCTTTATTGTGGTTGTTTGGAAATTAACCTGTAGTATCTCTGAGGCATGCCCATGTGTATATACATATATTATAATCTAATGGTGCCATTTTGCTGGTTCAAATGAAGTGTAGACACCATAGATCCCATAAAGGCTCTTCGCTGTCCCATGATCATAATATAATTTCCTTACATGTTTCTTCTACATACATAACAACGTTATAATTTTTGCTTCATCTGTCAAACACAAGAGAAGTGAGGTCAATTGTATTTATTCCTGTTTTTACTTTTCTCTTATTTCCTCCTTCCTGAAGTTCCAAGATTCCTTCTTTTATCATTTCATTCTGTTTCAAGAAGCTCCTTTATCCATGCTTTTAGAAGTAGTTCTGCTATTGACAAATTCTCTTAGTTTTCCTTCCTCTCAGAATGTATTGATTTTCCCTTCATTCCTTAAAGATATTTTTATAAGATATAGAATTCTGGGTTGACACTTCTTTTCTTTCATCACTTGAAAAACATGCTCTCATCTCCTCCTGGCCTCCATGGTTTCTGATGAGAAATCCACCGTCACTCAAATTGTTTTTCACTTTAGGTAAGATGTAGTTTCTCTCTTGCTGGTTTCAAGGCCTTTTTTTCTTTTTCGATTTTCAGAAGTTTGGCTATGATGTCTCTTGACATGAATTTCTTTGTGTTTATCCTATCTGTATTTTGCTCAGGTTCTTCAATCTCTCTCTTACCATTTTGGAAATTTTCAGCCATTGTTTTTTTAAATACCTTTTAAGCTCTGTGGTCTTTCTCCTTTCCTTCCAGGGTTCCAGTGACAGGACCATAGCTCTTTTGTGATAGTTTCACAGGTCCCTGAGGCACTGTGCATTTTTTTCAGCCTATTTTCTCTTATTTTGCCTTCAAGTTCAGAGTTTTTTCCTCTGTCTTCTATATTCTGCTGATGAGCCCATCCATTTAAAAAATTATTTATTTTTCAGTTCTAAAATTTTAAATTGATTCTTCTTTGTATCTTCTATTTCTTTCCTGGGAATTTCTATTTTTTGTTTGTTTCAAGTGTGTTTGTTATTGCTTGTTGAAGCATGTTTATGATTACTGGTTTAAAATCCTTGTCATAATTCTAACATCTGTGTAATGTCATCATTGACAACTGTTGATTGCCTTTTCTAATTAAAGTTCAATTTTCTTGGTTCTTGATATAACTGATTGTTTTATTAAATCCTGGACATTTTGGATATTATATTATGAAACTTTGAATCTTATTTAAATCCTCTGTTTCATCAGAGATCTCTGACACTTTTCCAGCAGGGGAGGGGGAGTGCCATCTTGTTACTACCAGATGGGGTGGAAATGTCTCATTGCCACTTGGTGGAGGCAGAAGTCCAGGCTCCCCACATGGTCTCCAGTGATACTGTTTGGGTGGTGGAGAGACTGTGAGGAAGAATTTTATAAATACTTCTCCCAGAGGAGCTGATGGCCTCTCAGAATAGAGTTAGCTTTTAAAATATATATACTATACTTATTCTTAACTTATCTATGGCATATTAAATGGGGAATTTGCTTATTTATAGAAATCTATTGTTTTTCCTAAATATCAGTAACCCCCAAAATAAAAATGCATATTTCTACAGTATATTAAACAGGTCAATAAATATATTTTGAATATTATTTCATCCATCATCAGCATAAATAAATACATCTTTATAAATAATCCACAGAATAATCATGAATAGATACTTCTTATTCTTGATCAAAGCCAAATCAAGTCAAATTATGTGTCTTGATTACTTAGATTAACCTGGATTAGATCACAATTACAAAAAGAAAGGTCTATAGTTGAATCCTCTTCTAGTTCTGATCTCTTCACAGAGTTTACCTAAATATTAGATTCAATTCTGGGCACCCAGTTAAAGAAAATATGGATTTGAGCCTAATAATACAAATAATAATAGCTTATAGTTAGTGAGCACTTGTGCTTAGATCATTACAAATATTATTTAATTTCATTTTAACAATCCTCTAAGGAAAAGCTATTGGGATTGCCATTTATAAATGAATCTGAGTCTTAGAGTTAGTAAGTGTCTTTACATGGACACAAAGTTAACATGTGGAGAGAGATTAAATTTTGGGCTGTTCTATTCCAAAGTCTGTGTGCTTGATCCCTACATTACATTGTCTCTTCAGAATATTTAGAAGAGAGTAAGATGAAGTGGGGAAAGGGAAATCCAAAACCTTGGAGACATAGTACAGGAGATATAAGAATTTGAAACAGGAAGGATTTGAGGAGTAAAGGACAGTTATCTTCAAATATTTTAAAGATTAGTCATAAGGAAAAAGAGCCCTTAACCTCCACATTTTGGGTAACAAATGAATCAAGAATGAAAACAGTGGATACCTTGGGGATAAAGAACCTAGCTCAAAGTGAGGATGGACTTTCTCATGGTTAGAACTGTTCAAAGTTGGACTGTGTTGGCTTGGGAAATAGTGTGTTTCTATTGCTGAAATTTTTAAATGATTTGAAACTGCAGGTAGGACATCTTGTAGAGGGATGTCAGGCTTGGAAAGAATGAGTGGCAAAGACATGAAGCCTCTTCTAATTCTGAGAGTCTAACTACTCGTCTATAATCTCTATTCACAAAATATTCCCCGATTGTTTTCATCGATGTCTGAAATCCCACAACAAAGATTAAGGCTTTGATCTTATGTTAAAAGGCAAATGTTATGTCTGTTATTATACTTTGTTGTATCTGAAAATTTTTGCTTTTGGGTGACTGATTTCACTGTCCATTTCTCTTCATGGGACTATGTAATGATACAGAAGGGGTGTGGAAGTTGGACAGGGTATCTTGGATGAGGTGCAGAAGAGGACTCTATGAAGAGGGAAAAAGCATGAAATAAGGCGGGAGGATAAAAACAAATGAATTGTTTCATTTTTTTGGTTATTCCATGAAAGCTTAAAATGGTAAAGAATTCAGGAAGGAGAGGATAGGCTTGGTAAGGCTTCTTTCTCCTTCTTGGTTTTGCATGAAAAGTGGAATGAAACTCACGAAAAGAGAAACAAGTGGGACTCACTTGGTTTAACTACACAAACAAATCCTGGCCTCATCTGTATCTAAAGGCTCATATTTTATTACCACCTCCTTTGATGAGATTATTCTTCCCAAAGATACTTTTCTAAAAGAAGTATTTGTTGTAAAATATTGAAATTTATTAGATATGATATTGCTTCAAATATAAGCCAAGGAGTAAAGCAATATAACCTAATACTGCAACAGAGTGATTGGCACATTCATAACGCTGCTAGCATCACTCCAACTGGCATTTGCTCTGTACATTTCTGATTTCTGGCTCTGCCCCTAAGACATCTTTATTTTTACTTAAGATAAAATTCATGTCACTCTCTTCCATAGGTCTTTTCAAAGTTATGATTGATGATAGATATGCTTGTATGTTCACATCAGAGTTTCTCAAAGTGCGTTCTGGGGACCCTTGAGAGTCTCTGTGACCCTTTTAGGGAGATGATGAGGTCAAAGTATTTTCATAATAATTGTAAGATGTTATTGGGCTTTTTACTGGCATTCTTTGATGAGTATACAGTGGAGTTTTCCAGAGGTAACAAGATGTGTAATGATACCATCACTAATGGAATGTGAGTTTTGTATTCTTGTGCATTAAAATTTTCTCAGTTTTAATTTCTCATACCATATATAAAATAGATGTACCCCCCCCCCCATAAAAAGTGCTTTGGGAGCCTTAATAATTTTTAGGCCGTAAGGAGTTGTGATACTGAGCAGTTTTAGGAATTGCTAGTTTCTGTTATTTGTGCTAGCATTTTTGGTTGGTCTGCATACCTTATTAGATCATAAGTTCTTCAGTGTTTGAAACTATATTTTCACAATTCTTTATACTTCTATCATGTGCCTACAACAATGATATGGAAACACAATAAATAGTGGTAAATGGATGACAAAATGAAGAGGATGTGATAATCAAATAATAAACTTGCTTTGCAGTACATCCCAAAGTAATTTGGGCAGAGAATAAAAATATATATGCATGCCCCACCCTCCCCAGGAGCTGGGGAAAATGCAGAAATGTTGGATGTCCCCACCTGGGCTATTATTGATATTCTCACAAACATTGAGGACTGACAATTTGGTGTGCCAAGCCCTCGATCTCGGGGCTTGCCCTTATAAAGCTTGTTGCTGCAAGGAGAGGCTGAGCCTACTTGTGGTTTTGCGTAAGAATCTCCCCTAGAGTGCCTCTTTGTTGCTCAGATGTGGCCCTCTCTCTCTAGCTAAGCCACCTCGGCAGGTGAACTCACTGCCCCCCTCCACCACATGACTCTCAAGGGTGTGAATCTCCCTGGCAATGCAGGATATGACTCCCGGGGATGAGCCTGGACCCAGCATTATGGGACTGAGAAAATCTTCTTGACCAAAAGAGGAAAGCAAAATGAAACAAAATAAAGTTTTAGTGGCTGAGAGATTTCAAATGGAGTCGAGAGGTCACTCTGGAGGGCATTCTTATGCACTATATTGATATCACTTTTTAGGTTTTAGTGTATTGGAATAGCTAGAAGTAAATACCTGAAACTATCAAACTGCAACCCAGTAGCTGTGATTCTTGAAGACGACTGTATAACTATGTTGCTTACATGGAGTGACAGTGTGATTGTGAAAACCTTGTGGCTCACACTCCTTTTATCCAGTGTATGGATGGATGAGTAGAAAAATGGGGACAAAAACAAAATGAAAAACAGGGTGGGATGGGGGGTGATTTGGGTGTTCTTTTTTTTTAATTTTTTATTCTTATTTTTATTCTTTCTGGTGTAAGGGAAATGTTCAAAAATTGATTGGGGTGATGAATGCACAACTATAAGACGGTACTGTGAACAGTTGATTGTACACCACAGATGATTGTATGGCATGTGAATATATCTCAATAAAACTGAATTTAAAAAAAACAAAAAATGATGTCAATAGTTACAGAATATAGCATGTTTAGGCATATTTAAGTATAAAGACACATTTGGATGTAAAAAAAATAACCTTGCTTTGCTGGGACACATTTATTAGATGTAGTTTCAGAATGGAGTGACTCCTTAAGCCACCAGACAAATTTCATCCATAACTTTCAAAGATAGCCCTCAGGATTCTCTTTGAGACAGGGTCAACACCCACCTCTGAGAAGGATTGGGGTAGATTTATTTAGATAAGGGATATATGTGTGGAAGATAGATTTATTCAGGAGAGGGGCCATGAGGTGATTTATTATTTGTCCAGAACATCATCCTTTAGTGGAAGAATAATAATAGCAGCACTTTGAGATGGTTTCCTACCCAGTTACCTCCAACCACAAGCACAAATACCAGAAAGAAGTAGTTTTTCATAAAAATAGTGGGTTAAAATTATGTGCTATGGTTTCCAGGGGCAGAATAATAACAAATGTATGGAAGATGGAACTTCCCTTTCCCCTTAAAATTTTCCTTGACTGTCCTTTTAATATAGAAAGACAAATTGTTGTCAGTTAAGTGGTAGTAGAGGGAGATTAGTTTATCCATTTTTAAAGTTAGACATATATTTAGTTCTTATTTTGCCCTGGATACTGTACTGGGTTCTTGGAACATAAAGATAAAAGACATGGTTCTTACTATAAATGAATTTACAATTTAATAATGATTTAATTTTTGAATCCCAATATAAAGCCTTTAGCCCCTTCAAATCTTCTGGTTCTACCCTCAAAGGAAGGTGTTTGTCCTGGAACACTCACTCGTTTTCCAATCTAACTAAAAAGTGGGCTCTAATCCTCTTATCCTCCAGAATGACCCAACTTACAAATTAAAAAATGGCAGAACAATTCAAATAGGAGCATTTGGACAAGCCTATTATGGCTACTGGGATCATATTTTTACCAACCAAAGATAATGCCAAGATAAGACTTCTGTGGTCTTTGCCTATTTGAAGGTCACATTCTGACAGAGAACTCTGTTTTCTATTATTTAGAGGAAAATTTTTTCTTTATGAAGCAAAGAGAAAGAAATATTTGTGTGTGGTTTTTAAACTGCTGTCTTTCCAACCTTGTAACCAAGGACTTGGTGGAAAAACTAGTTTGACAATCTTCATTTGACCTCTATGATATAGAACGTTTCCTCTTTATTCTGCGACTTAGGTTTTTTTCTTTCTTTCTTTCTTTGCAATCCATGTATGGCCCATCTCCTTTCTCCTGTTACAGTTCTTGCTTTTTAATTAGGCTGGTGCATGCCAATTCACAGCTGATTGGAGGGGAATATTCTACATTTTATTTTATCTGCAATAAAATAGTCTTGTGCTAAATGTTTGCAAAGCTCAAATTTTTTACATTAAAAAAAAGCATTTCTACAGAGAATAAAAGGATATAATTAAATAGCTTTTCATATTCCTAGTCCTTGGTGGGCATTCAATAAATATGTCTCCACTCAGTGATTGAAACGTGAATATATGTTAAAGTTCTCTTAAAGTTGTGCTGTCTTCAGTTAATTCAGTCAAACATTTGTTGAGTGCATTTTATGTGCCAGGGACAGGGCAGCGGCTAAAAAATGAATAGAATGTGTTTGTGCTCAAATAACTTGGAGTCCAGAGGAGGAGACCTAATTCTAAACAGACATTTTCCATATAATGTGGTGGTAAGAAGGATAGTAATACAGATAAATACCATGGGAATGGAAAGTTTGTGTTACCAGCTCAGACTCAGTGGGTTAAGGATGGTGTTCTAGTTTGCTAATGCTGCTAGAATGCAAAACACCAGAAATGGATTGGCTTTTATAAAAGGGGTTTATTTGGTTACACAGTTAGTCTTAAGGCATAAAGTGTCCATCAACAAAGGGTACTTTCGCTGGAGGACGGCCAATGGTGTCTGGAAAAACTCTGTTAGCTGGGAAGGCATGTGACTGGCGTCTGCTCCAAGGTTCTGGTTTCAAAATGGCTTTCTCCCAGGATATTCCTCTCTAGGCTTCAGCTTCTCTGCAAAATGTCACTCGCAGTTGCTCTTGGGGCATTTGTCCTCTCTTAGCTTATCCAGAGCTAAAGTCTGCTTTCAGTGGCCATCTTCAAACTGTCTCTCATCTGCAGCTCCTCTCTTCTCAACTCCTGTGCATTCTTCAAAGTGTCCCTCTTGGCTGCAGCACTTCTTCAAAATGTCACTCTCAGCTGCACTGAGTTCCTTCTGCTTGTCAGCTCATTTATATGGCTCCAGTGATTTACTTTAGACCCACCCTGAATGGGTGGGGTCACACCTCCATGAAAATTATCCAGTCAGAGTTATCACCCACAGTTGGGTGGGGCACATCGCCATGCAAACACTCAAAGAATTAGATTCTAATCAACACTGATACGTCTGCCCACACAAGATTACATCAAAGATAATGGAGTTTTGGGGGACATAATACATTCAAACCAGCACAGATGGCTTCAAAAATAAATTAGGACCTACCTCAGTAATGAAGGAATGCATGTCAAGTGATGAAGAGAATGGGGAGAGGAAAAGCAGTGCAGGCAGAGAGAACTCAAGAATATCAACACAGAGAAGTAAGCAGTAGAAGCATCAGTGAGAAGGGAGGACAAGGAAGAGGAAATCTGGAGGGAGGGAGGGAGGCCAGTAAGGATCCTTGAGGGACTGAAAGTCCATTTCATTGGTCTAAGGTGGAAAAATAGGGGTAAAGCAAGAAAGGGGCAGACAGGACTTTACTTCTCAGCTATTCTTCCTCCTTGAAAGGAACCTCAACATCTGCAGCTAACTTTAAGACTGGCTGTTAGGTCCATGGAGGTTACAGAAGAAGGAACAATATTCTAAGAAAAGTGTTAGTGATACACTTTCACCCCTGAGGCTTAAGCTCTTTCTCTCATCCATGCTACTCTACCCACATGCAGAAGCCCATGCTTACGTAAAGACCAATGACCCAACTGGAATTTTCTTCTACTGTGGGAGAGCTCCCTCTTTGGGTTGCTTTCCTTTTGGATTGTCTTCCTTTGGTGGTTGCTTTCTTCTGCTCCTTGCTACCAGTCTGGTGATTCTCCCATGCTTTTGACACAGCAAGAAGCACATGAGAGGAAACGTCTTCCCAGAACATAGCAATCTGTATGGAGTCTTGGGAAAAGAGGGGTGGAATAATCTGCTGGAACATGCTTTTAATCTAGACCTTAATATGGATGGGCAGACTGATTCTCCAATATGGTTCAGCTAAGATCACCAAGGTAAGAGAGTCTGTGGATAGTTGGGACCTAACTAGTGATAACACATATGTAACAGGGCATTATTATTTTTCTCCTCTATGATCCAGACTCTCATGAAAGAACCAATGGAAATTTCCCCTCCTTTCCCCATAGGAAGGTATCATCAGGGGAGCCAGAAAGAGGATAGGAGAGGTCATGCAGCTTGGTATGGTAACAAGGTCTAAGGAATATATATGTGATTACGTGACTGAAGTGAAGAAGAAGTAAAGCTCATTGTAGCTGAGAAGGTCAAGAAACTACATTAAGTTAGCATGTTGTAAGGTTTCCACATATAGGAGGTAGGGTGGCATGAAATCTAAGCTACAATCATCAAAATCCTCAATAGATGTGTCAGTATAATCTGCAGATGGGGAACAGTCTTTAAATGAGAGTGTCAAGAAGGTTTAGGAAGCTAGTAAAACTGAAATGTGGCTTCAGAAGAGGTTGTGCATTTTTTGGTATGCACTTGGCAGAAGAATATTTGGAAATAATATAGTTGTTTGCTTATTAACTAGGTCTGATGAGAATATATTGTATTCCAGGGAAGTTTTCAAAATCCCAATTTTATTTTATGTACTTAAAAATTTGTTTAACTATGAGAGCAAAAATACTGTCATTGGCAATAGTTTGGTAATGCTAATGACTTTTTTTTTTTTTTTTTTTTTTTAGAGAGATTACTAGTAAACTCAGATTATTTAAAAACCAACTTGCAGGCTGAACTAGCACCATTCATCCATCTTCCATCCACTTACCTATCTGTTTAGCTCATATATTTGTCCACCTACTCTGTAAGCTTGGGATACCTAAGATACAGTTCATGTTCCTAAGAAATCCACAGTTTGTGGAGGAAATAGATATATAAATAGCTACCTAATACCTTGTGAAAAGTGCTATGATAGGCTTTTTCTATCATCAAAACACACTCATGTTTTCAGAAACTAGTTAAATCTGCAGCATGAAATTTAAGGATGGAAGTTGCAGTATAATTAGGGCAAGGGCCGAGGAGGCATTTCTATAAAGCTGTTCCAATTTAGTATAAATAAATTTTCCTATGTGTTGTTTTAAAACTGAAAAGTATGTTAAAAGAGAATATTCATTGTGCCTGAATGAGTGGCTATTGATCCAAGATAATTCATATGTAGACAGGATGATTATAAGCTATCATGAATGTCTATACACCCAGGGTTTCTCACCTCGACACTGCTGACGTTTGGGCTGGACAATTCTGTGTCGTGGGGGCTGTCCTGTGCATTGTAGGAGGGGTTTAGCTGCATCCCTGTCCTCTACCCACTAGGCGCTGGCAGCACTCTCCTCCCACACTCACTGCCAGTTGCAACCTCCAAAAATGTCTCCAGACATTGCCAGATGTCCCCTAAGGGGATGGCTAAAATTGCCCCTGTTAAGAACCCCTGATGTGTACCTGAAAGCCATGATCCCATTACATCTTGTCCAACTCAATGTGAGTAATATAGATCTGATTCCTAGTCAATCCCACCTTTCACTTAAATCAAAGCAAGTAAATCTACTTTCATTATTTGTTAGTGTTTTGGAGGCGGGATGGGGAGTTCACACCTGTACCCTAAGAGCTTAAGACACTGTTCTAATAATTTGCAACTTGGGCTAATAACTTGAACGAACTTCCCCAAATATCTGTATGACGGGCTAAAATTTAGCAAAGAGAATCGAAACAATGGAGGAAACCAAGAAGGGAAGGCAACAAGTTAGACCAGAATGGATTAAGTGCTCATCTTTGCAACTTTAGGGATGAATTTTGGCTTTAAGAAGGGGAGGAGAGCTTTGTCCTTTGGCCATGTCTTCCTCAGGGTCTATTTTCCTTCTCCTTGCACAACTGCCAATAATCTGTCAGCTTAATACTGATTTCTCAAAGTGATGCTCTGGTAGTCCTGAGGCCTCAGGTCATCCCTGCTTCTCACCATGTATTACTATAATGAGGGGCATGAACATTAGACTATAGAACCCTCCAAGCCCACTTGGGCGTTACCCATAAAGACGCTAGGCATCTCTAGCTTTTAGAATTGAGAAGATCGGGCTTGACTCTCAAAACTTGAGTGATTTGCTGACAACAGCCCTGGCACAAATAGTTTTCAACAGCAGTTATTTTACTGAGCTGTATTTTCTTAACATACCAGATCATTACTCTTAAGTACAAATACATCGTCTTAGTGAAGTAACAGGGCATAGCCTGTATTGGATTTTGATGGTCCTGGCATTTGGTTCAGCAGTAGCTTGACCCTGAGTTAATTAGTCTGACAATTCCTGCTGGCTGTTTAATCAAAATACTGCAACTTTCAACTCCATCAGTAATTTAGTTCATTTGTCTTTATTATGATTCCATGATTATTTCTGGTTGGAAGACTAGTATTTTTGATAATTATAATATTAGTGATGAATGGCAATAATAATGTCAGTGTAGAGAATATTCATTAGTATAGCTACAATAATATCATGGGCTCCGAGAATAAATTTTCTTGAAGGAAAGAAGATAGCAACTGTTTCCGGAACACTCCAGCCTATCTTCCTCATGTTTTGATAATTTAATTACCATCAATCCTAAGAAAACATTCAATCAAGGGGAGAAAATGCAATTTCTTCCCCCAAATAGTTTTAATACTTTTGAAAGTTTTGCAAATAACTTACAAAATATATAAAAATATTTTAAAGAAACTCTTCTAATCTACTTCCTTAACAAATCAGTCACTTACATTTTCCATGTTTTTTCCACCAATCTTGTTTGCATGCATAACCAATTTTATATAGTTGCAATTACAGTGTAGATTCAATTTTGTATTCTGCTTTTTTCACTTAGTGTGACTCTTCCATAATAATTTAAAGAGAGCTTTATTTATGGTTATTTCAAATGTACAGAATATAATTTTCTAAACTGTACTTAAGTGCTCAATTTAAATATTTTAATGACCAACCCACATCATCAAATGTACTTTTGATAAGGGAACATTATAGTTAATGCTTAACATTGCAGGGAGTAACTTGCATATACATTAGATTAAAGTCAAATGTTATATGCAAGTGGAAATGACGACATTAAAGCTTGGTGGTCTTTATGTATTTGAAATTTGTCTACAGTCAGATGTACTTCTAGAATTGGTTAGTGTGTCTGCAAATTTTCATGCCCTGAACTAATTCAGTCAGTTGTAAAATTGTACCTTCTTGCAGATGACTTAACATGTGCACCTCATTTATACTTGAACTTGCTATGATTCAGATAGCATTATCCTAAATGATGTTAAGAAATTGTTCATTTTCTGTGTCAGCGAAAAATGAGGAAAGGCCAACTACATTTCGCCTGAAGAGAGAGTCATGTCAGAACTGACATCTTGGCAGACACAAAAATGCAAGTAAGATATTTTAACAGGGCATACTAAAACTAATGAACTGAGGACCAGTATACACTTCTACATTGTATTAAAGTGGCATCCACTGAATTTACAAAAGTTAAGACATGCTTTATTAGTTGCTGTAGGAGACTTCTTTGATTTTAGTTTATCAGTTAAAAAACAAATTTGCTTTCCTTTTATATAATTTTTTAACCCTTGTTTTAAAATATGGTTTGTTCTCATAGAAAATATTAAAAGGAAATTCAACTATTTGTATTTATTAAAGAAGCAGAAAAGCTAAACAATGAATTTTTTTTTGCTTGGTAAAGTAAGTAGCCAAGGGAGGCCCTTCATAAGCAATATTGTGCTTTAGTCTAAAAAGCTAATACAATACTTGGATAATCTGAAATTACCGGGTTATTTGCAAGAATTGGGGAAGAGTGCTTCCACTGAAACTCACTGTCCACTAGATCCTTATTATCATGTGGTGTCCACTTTTAATTTGTGTATTTTGAGAGTGATTATTTTACCCAGAGAATTTAGGGAAGGATGGTAGAATTTAAAGAGCTATTAATTATAAAATTAAATCTGATTGGGTTGTTTTTCCTGGGGGGGGGGGGACTAAGGCAGTTATTTACCTCTCCCTTCAGGTGTGTTGGTTATTAAAATAGTGAGAACAATTTCAATTAGTCACCCCAGTTTCATTCAGAACAGTCATTCTTAAAGCAGGTCCCCAGACCAGCAGCACCAATGTCTCCTGGGAACTTGTGAGAAATGTAAATGCTCAGGCCCCACACCAGACTTAATGAATTAGAAACCCTGGCGGTGAGGTCCAGCCGTCTGTTTGAACAAGCCCTCCAGGTGATTCTGATGCACGCTAAAGTTTGAAAATTACTGTTTTAGAAGTAGGTTCAGGTAAAGGACAGATATTAAAAATAGGGATTTAGTTCACTAAAGCTGCTGAAATGCTGAATACCATAAAATGGGTTGTCTTTTACAATGGGGATTTATTAACTTACAAGGTTACAGTTCTGAGGCCATGAAAATGTCCAAATTGAGGCATCAATAGGATACGTTCTCCCCTGAGATCCTCCGTCAGATGGCAAGACGCATGGTGCGTCTGCTGGTCTCTCCATTCTCTTCCAGGTTTCTTTGCTTTCAGCTTCTGGCTGCTCCATTTGTGGCTTGCTTTTTCAGCTTCTAGATCTTTCTCTCTGTCTGCTTCTGCATCTTTCTCTCTCTGCTTGCTGTGTCTTTCTCTCTGAATTTCATTCTCTTATAGAGGACTCCAGTAAGAGGCTAAAGGCCCACCTGGGGCACACTTCAACTGAAATAACCTAATCAAAAGGCCCCACCCACAACAGGTATTCTACCCACAGGAATGGATTAGCTTTAAGAACATTATCTTTTCTGGGGCACATGAGAGCTTCAAACCATCACAGAGATTAAACAAACAAACAAATAAAAAAGGATGAATGAATTTGCTTTGAATTCAGGAAGAACCTTTCGAAGTATCATGGTTATATTGTACAAGTGTAATAAAGGAAGCTTCGGTAATTCTAGTCTTGTGGATATTCTGAATAAACCAAGAATTGCTTTATTGAGTCAGGCTCTAATGCTCTAGGCTCCGTGTTTACAGTCATATGTACAGGCAGGCAAGTTAGTTCTTGAGGCTTCAAGTGGAAGGGGGCGCATCTCCCAAACAGCTCAATTACCTTCATCATTATTTTATTGAAACATTAGAAAATTTGCATATTACTTCATATCTCTTTCTTAACTCCTTCCCTCAAGATGCCCTAAGGATATATATGTATAATTTACATCCACTTGTTTTGGAAGAATAATTAGTGTTCAGTCTGGAGTTGTAGAGTTCAATCAGCTCTCTAAATTTTTCCTCTCTTTTTGATCCCATAAGAGGACATACGGAAGAGCTTTGCCATGAAAAGACACTATTCTTCAAATGTAAAATTATAATGTAAGAAAGATTATTAACTGCTTTCTTTCTCAACTTTTTTTTTTTAAAGCACAGGGAAAGAAAGCTACAGACATGTCCAGAGATTAAAGAGGAGATGACTTTTCCTCCACTGGCTTCCACAGCACCCTGTGTTTACTCATGAAGAATGTTTTCAGTGTTATCTGCAGCTACGTCTAGGTTCTTGGTAACTAGAAGATGGCACAGCTGGGCAAGCATGATGTAATTACATTCTCTCCATTGGGCCCCCTGGTTGGAAAGTCCTGGAGGACAGGGCCACAGGCTTCCTCTCACTATTTGCTACATCTTGGTGCCCAGCATAAGGCTCTGCCACCAGGAGCTCAAAGAATATTCTCTTTGTGGATGAGTTTAGTAGAACTTGAGAGGAAGTCAAGAAAGGTCTACTCTGCCACACTATGAAAATTTACAGCCTGATTCCCCTCCCTGCTTTACTAAAACAATTTTTTAAATTATTAAAAAACACAAAAATATCACTTTCAAACATGCCACATAACTTACTGATTGAATAGTTTATTTTTAGTTTAGTTCAGATTAAACAGTTTAGTAAAAATTAGTTTCTTCTTATCTCCCTCATTTCACAAGGAGGGAAGAGATTTTTGTTTGCTTGGTTCACTTCTGTATGTATCTTCCCCCAAGACCATCTAAAACAGTGCCTGATACAGAGAAGGAAATCAATAAAGAATAATGGAATGAATGAGTGAGTGACCAAAGAATTGCTGTCATGTTATTCACTCACTCATTAATTCATTCATTCCTTCAACAACTAATCAGAGGGCAGTGTTCTATTCCAGGCACTGTGCCAGGTGCTAAGGGTAATATGTGAAATAACAGACTTTATCCCCCTCCTTACAGAGTTGACAGTTTAGTGTCAGTCCCTGCCCATTCTAGGCCCTTTTGTATTTTATTCACTTGTACAGTCAAAGTGTTCATTACAGTTGTAATTCTCCCCTGCAACAAGGCATTCCCTAGCAAAGGATAAAGCAGTGGTTCTCAAAGTGTGGTCCCTAGCCAGCAGCATCAGCCTTACCCAGGAAATTGTTAGAAATACAGAATCTCAGGTCCCATTCTAGACCGACAAGATTAGACACTTGGACTGTGAAGCCCAACAATCAATGTTTTAACAAGCCCTGCAGGAGATTCTGGTGCACTGTCATGTAAGAGAAACAGTGGAACAGAGAACTGAATTCTAAAGCTCCTTTTAACAAAGAAATTGGGGGCTATTTACATACTGGTAGTTTATTTTGAGTTCAATTCATTTTATTTAGCACACAGCATTTCTAGTAACAAGTCTCAGAGAACAGGAAAAGAAAAAAAAAGGTATTTGTACTTGTTTTCTATTGCTGTTATAACAAATTACCACGATTTTATTGGCTTAAAACAACACAAATTTATTAGCTTGTCATTCTCGAGTTCAGAAGTCTGAAATAGGTTTCACTGGGGAAATATCAAGGCGTCAGCTGGGCTGTGTTCCTTCCGGAGTCTCCAAGAGAGCCTTACCTTTTCCAGCTTCTTTTCGCTGCCTGCATTTCTAGGCTTGTGGCCCTTGCCTTCACCTTCAAAGCCAGCAATGCAGTATCTTCAAATCTTTCTCTGACGCTAGTTCTCTTTTACCTATACGTGGCCTTGTGATTGCATGAGGCCCACCAAGATAATCTGGGATAATCTCCCTGTCCCACGATCCTTGACATAACCACATCTGTAAGCCCCTTTTGGCATGAGAGGTAACATATTCAAAGGTTAAGGGAAGAGGTCACGGACATCCTTGGGGGGCCGTTATTCCCTCTGCCACAGGATTCATTAAGTAGAATAAAATACCAAGTAGCTCATGGCTTAAGAATGGATGGCTCCAGAGTGGGAAAGAAATTGCTTGAGGAGTAACAAAAAGCAGCAATTATAGAGAGCTAAGCAGAAGGAAGGGCTGTTAAAATCCATTAAAAATGAACATTTGCCGTGGTGGGTAATAATGAAGATAGATGCATTTATTATATCATGGTGACTGAAACTATGGAGCAAGGATCAGAAGGGCACAGAAGGGCAACTTACGGGTTGATATGGCTGGGACTATCTGTGGGTGCTGGGAAGACTCCTCCATGCTGAAATACCTCCACTGACAACGTTAGTGAACCCTTTATCTGAACAACTTCTCTCTCAAGTGGAGAAACATCTAAAGAGGGCCATTTCTAATTAAGGACTAAAACAATCAGGGTTCTCCAGAGAAAAACAGAACCAGTAGGACATATAGTATATACATATGTATGCATACAATGTATATAAAGAGATTTATTTCAAGGAATTGGCTTATGTGATTGTGGGAGTTGGCAAGTCAGAAATCTCTCCGATTAGATTAGAGGGGGGCAGAAAGGGCGGGGCTTAACAGCCAGTTGGAGGCTGTTACAAAGTGCAGGCAAAGGTGATGTGGCTTATTAAGAGAAATAGTCGAGAAGGATTAAATCAAATAATTGATCCAACAGTGCTGGTATGCATAGCAATTGAGAAAAGTTAATGTTCTCCTCTATTGTTTTTCAAACAGACCACACTGTGACACCACTTGGGATAGTTTCACAGCTGCACTCTTTTATTTTTTGCCCCTGGTCTCGTTCCCCCAATCTGATTTGCTTACCTCGGCATGCTACCATTTCCTTATCTCTTTCAAAGGATCTCATACTGTACTATATATTTTTTCATTTCCTTGTCTGTCTCCAACAAAGTACAGGTCTCTTAAATATGGACAAAGCCTATAGCAGTGGTTCTCAGACTTAAATATGCACAGGGATCATCTGGGGATTTTGCTAAAAGGCATAATCTGATTTACTAGGGCTTCAGTGGGGTCTGAAATCATTGGTTCCTAATAAGACCACATAATGCCAATGCTGCTGATCTACAGGGATCACTTTGGGTAAAAAGTTTTTATACAATGTTTTTATCCCTAGAGCTTAAGAGAGTGTCTGGTACATAATAGATTCTTGACAACTGCTCATTGAATGAATATCCAAGTCTACTTTTTTATACTCATCTGCTAATCTTTCCTTTTATGTACCTGAATCCCAAATCAGTTTTAGCCTCACCTCATAGTTCCAGCTCCCCATTTCATTCCTTGCTTACCTGTTACTCACACTTGGAGAGCTCACCTTTATCTGAAGCTGAAAACAATTTTTCAAATCCACTTCAACAACCATATCTTCTAAATGCTTTCTGGATTTCCCTCATAGAGAAGTAATTTTTTTCCCTCTATACCCAATTTTGCTTCACCATAAAAGAGATAGAAAAATAGGCATATCTCTTTTATATCTTTCTTACATACTGTCTTATGTTGTGTTTGCTTCCATTCAAATCTTGCTCCAAAGACCATCGTCAACCTCAGAACCCACAGACTATACACAGCTTAAGGGGAAGTCTAATTAGTTCTCTAATTACTATATATATATTAGTGCCAAGTAAGTATTCATAGAGTGAATGAATCAATGGACATGGGTGAGTGAGTCAAGGCAAAAATTTGTGGGAAAGACATAAGACCTTAGCTTCCATTCTTGACTTCTCATATTTGGGGTAACTTAGGGGAGCTTTTAACTATTCTGCATATTTTCTAGAACCTAGATAGGTCAGCGAGTGACTGGAGAATTTAGAGAAGAGCAGGCAGCAAGTTTTATCAAAGGCAGGGAAGGTTCCCTTGATTCTGATATTCAAGGAGTGTAGGTGTAGCAAGGTATGTCAGTTGTCACATCTCTGGATTCTTTTTGATTCTTCTTCCTACACAGGAGATATAATCATGCTGAATCATCTTGACACTTGTTTTTGTGAAAACACTCCATCCATGTGAACATAAAAAGTAGTGTTCCAGAAAATGAGTAAGTCCTTTAATCTGCAGGCATCTAACCAAAGGTCAGGGAACTTGGGAGTCTCCAGAACAAAGTGACTTTATTCCTTTGGACACAGCATACCAGGTTCTTGGATGAGGTAACTGCAAGCTAAACGCAAATTTAATCTCAGAACACAGCAATGTACATATTAGATATAAATTAAGAATATCCTTTTAAATTAACAAAGTTTTCTATCTAACTTGAGTTTTGTTTTCCTTTATAAATAAAAGATCAATGATCCAAACCCACAAAAGAAAAATAGCCTACCACTGACATTTCTTGACTGTGTTCATGAAAAATAGGCTAAAACCTTCCCATTTGAAATTTAGACATGTGGAGCAGTTGTTATCTGAGCAGGGTGAGGGGTGGTTTGCTTCAGTAGGTCAAACAATTTTTTCTTCAACTCTTTTTTATTAATTTGCCTACCATATTTTTTAAATAGATGAAAGGTGAATTTTCTCAAGGGTAGATTTATCACAATTTCTGAATTAGTGGGATCTAACTTAATGAGTATCCCATATGCATCCATCATCTTCTTTTTCCAGTTTTCCCTCTTTTTCCACCCTCTTATAACTAACCAGATGAACTACATGAGATAGGATCTGTGTGCAAATAAAGGAATTTAAAAATTCTATAATATGACCCCTTTACCTTTGTTTTCAGAGACAATATTCAAAGAAAAATTGAGAGTGGGTAAACAGCCACATATTATTTTTCTTTGAAATAGAAAAAAGTATTTACTCTAGCCCCTCCATTGGGAAAAAAATAGTTGAATTTTAAGTAATCAAGACATGTTTTGAAGATTACATCTATCAAAACATTAAACTGAATAGGGTTCAAAGCATTGAGAAATACAGAGAAGACAGGAATGAGGTATGGCACTGGGTGGCAAGGGAATGGAGATTTATGTTGCATTAAACAAAACAGGACACTTGGGACAGAGTTTCTTTGAGAGGGTTATTTTAGGATTCCAGGTAAGTCATCTTTGCTACTCCTTTTTCCCCAGCTCATGGTACACACCAACCTCCCCTGGTCCATTTTGCTCTTAATTTTTATGGGGTATTATTTAATAAATAATCATGATAAGAATCTTAGCTGCCTCTTGGCACGCGTGTGGTTGTAGGTTAGTTTGCTCCCTCGCATTCTCTCCTGTACCCCTCACTCCTGCCTCTCCGCCCACCACATCCTGCCCTCGCTTCTCTCCTTGCTGGCAATCTCAGTACCCACAGCTCTCTCTTTCCCACGTGCCCTCCGTCTCCCACAGCCTGGCTTGCTCTGCTTTTCTTTTGCACCCTGTGGATGGGTGGAGCCTTTAGCAGTCATAAAATGGGAGGTGGGGCTGTACATATGATGTTGGACCTCATGTGTTCCCTCTCAATATCTCCACCCCAACCCCAACTTAACCGAAAGTAGCTATCATTCTTTCAAAGGGTTTGGACATTTTTGAACACATCAACAAAATGCTGTTGTAATCTTCGGGAAAAGTTCTGTCTGATCAGACTTTCAGGAGTGTGTTTATCATAGAGAAATGTTATTTCTTCATCTATTGGTTGCTGTCTTCCTTATTCATCTCACCCCTGACTTCTCTGCTTGCCATTTGCAGATGTTTTAGAAGTTCACTTCCTCCAAACTCTGTGATTTGACTTTCAAAGTCTAGTTTTCAGTGAGGCAAATAAATAAATAAAAACCTTGTTTATTATCCCATCCTTATTGCTTTATCATCATGGCATGAGATACTGAATAATGAGGATGCAAGCACCCAGTTTACAGGCCTATTGCAGTCTTCCCTCTATAATTAATATCTCTCATTAGATGAAAGTCATATCATTTGCAAGTTGATGCAGCTTTCTTTAGAATTTCTTGATGACTCCAAGGTAATTTATATGATAGTGCACCTGTTGCTCCTAATCAGGTTTTATTAGGTAAATAGGCATCTAGCCCTCTGCATGCTCTCATTCACTATTCATCTTCTCAAACGGTGGTGAAAAGCAGCCTTTATTATGGCTCCTTTGCATAATAAAGCCGGCTCGCCCTCATCTGTCTCTTTGCCTCCCACCAGAAGGAAATATTGCATCTGTCTCACTATAAGGGCTTTCATGCTGGATGGCCTTGTTGGAAAGCACAGAAGTTGGAGGCATATAAATCTAATACGTTCCCATAAAAAGAACTTGTCTTAGACTAGGCTTAGGGCACTCTGCTTGAGCTCTCTGTTTTATCCTATTCCTGGAAACATGAGCTGTTGCTGACATTAAAAACACAGCTTCTTGTAAATAGTTTCTTATCTTCCCTTAATTGCACAGACAAAGCCAAAGAGAAACTGGGTCACACATTCACAGGGTTTGCATGGAATCCTGCTCTTCTTCTTTGTCTTAGGCTCCAAGGTAGATAAGGTTGTTGCTAATCTATGTCATGAGAACTTGGCCCCTTGGATTTTAGTGCCTTCTGCGGTACTTGTCATTGCTCACAACAGGCTGGAGATGCCCGTGAGTGCACTCAGAAACGTGCAAATCCATCACCACTACTGAATTGGCAATTCCAATCCCATACCCTCCTGGTGGAGGGCCAATTGCCTTGGGCTCCCATATGAAGGATGGCCCATTTCTCCATTTGGTAGAGCTCTCTCCTGACCTGGAACACTGAGGATGAGTAAGCCCATGCTAAGATGTAGAAAGTCCTGATACTAATACCTTACCACCACCTACACAGTCCATTGCACAATTTTCTTTTTTAAACAACTCCAGAACCCTCCTCCTTTCCTTCTGAAACAGCAAGGTTTTACTAGCACAACAATTAAAAGGAAAGAGACAAATTGCTAGTGGACACTTCTGTACGGATTTGTACAAAATATTTGTTGGTGAGTATTCTCTAAGCCATATCCAATGACCAATCCTAGTTTAACAGATAGTTTCTTTCCCTTTTATCTCTCTTTTTAAATTACATTTTGTACCTTGCATACCTAAGGAAACTTCTGCCATGCTGTCACTAGAACAGAGATTCTCAACAAGTATTTCTGGGGAGATAGTCCATTAAGTGGTTAAGAGTACTGAAGCCAGATGGCCTGGTTTTTAATCTCCTTTTCCACACATTTAATAAACTGTGGACATATTACTTAACTTCCCTAAACCTGAATATTTCCTTCTATAAAATGGGAATGATAATGGTGACCACCTTGTAAAAGTTGTTCTCATAAGGGAACACATTTAAAATGCTACATAGTATGTCACAGAAAGTAAAAGCTTTGGAGCCAAGCAGTCTTGGGGTTGAATCCTTGATCTGTCTCCTACAAACAATGTGATGTTAGGCAAATATTTAACCTCTCTGAGACCCTTTTTTTCCATAGCAATGAGGATAACTATTCTCTGAATGAATTTATATCTGTAAAATATCTGGCATTTTGTATGTGCTCTATAAATATTAGTT
Source organism: Choloepus didactylus (assembly GCF_015220235.1). Taxonomy (NCBI): domain Eukaryota; kingdom Metazoa; phylum Chordata; class Mammalia; order Pilosa; family Megalonychidae; genus Choloepus; species Choloepus didactylus. The sequence continues at coordinate 47,945,603 of NC_051322.1, read as the reverse complement.
TTCTCTTTGTATATTAAATTATTAGAAACAAGATGGTAGAACTGACAAAGCATGAACTTTGGATAGAAATAGACTTGAAATTTGACACTATAATTTAAAAGCTATATATATATATATATATATATATATATATATATATATATATGAGACTCGGCTCATCGTTAATATAAGTTCTCCCCTCCCCTCCTTCCTTTGGGCTATTAAAAGTCAATATTTTAAAATATTTTAAATTTAAAGTTTAAATTTAAAATATTTTAAAATAAAACAAAGTCAGATAAAACAAACAGCAATAATAACACTTTGAATTCTGATAATAGGAGAAATTTAGACAAAAGGACTAGCACTTCATATCTCAAATAAAGGAATATCAGCCAAATTACATACCCAGAGCTCTTCACATCTATGTACCAGTAGAGAGGATATTTAATAAATGCAATAGGTGAGTATTAAAGATACAATTAGGGACTGATAAGCTTTCAAGAAGAAGAATCTATGGAGAGCTCCTGGTTTACTCGTTTTGTACCTTAATTTCAGTAAGTAAAGGAAGAGCATCTCTTTTCTTGGATCTGTGACAATTTCAGAGAAACTTGACTTACAGGGACTGAATGACATCTTTCAAGGTTTGTAAGTGGTCAAAGGCAATCAAGCAGCCCTACCCTTCCTCAGTATGTTTTGGTACTGAAATATTTCTTTATGTGGAACTTGAAATCTTATTGTGAAACTCCACATTTGAAATGTTACAAGAAATTATGGAGGGAGGTTGCACAGCTGGTGACTGTTAGCAAAGAAACCAAACCAAGAAAAGTCAACCTACATAAAGTCCCACCACCCCACTCCCCCAATCAATAAATTCAGAGCAAGGGATTTGAGGGACTGAGATTAATCTTATTAAACTCCCGTGGTTTCTCACTTCAACTTGATGAATAAAATTTACGCAATAAAGCCCATCTACAATATTTACTGGATTCTTACCCTGTGGTTTTGAATACTCTGAATATTATATAATTTTTCTCAGAGTCACAGACCAAGCAAGCTATTGAAATTTACTTTCCTATACTGTATTCCTTAAAAGAATAATGGAATCTTCAAGTTATCTTACTGCAGAAAGAAGGAGAGGATCAAAACTTAATAGGCTAAACAGAATCAAGTCAAACTGGTTCAGAAAATGAGTTTAAAACTGGCATGTCTATACTTCATTCTATGATCTGTATTTGCAGTGGTATTTTGTGAGGGTAAAATGTTGGTAGTGATAGGCACATATTAAATAAAACTATGATTGTTTATATGATAAAAAGCACCTCATTTCTAAAAGATTAAAATGTGAGTAAATAAAAAATATAGTCTTAGGACCTGCTCTGATCAAAATGTCATAAAGATGTTTCAGGGTTCTATCACCCACAGAAGCCTTGAACAACCAGCAAGAGCTGGCAGAGCATCTTTCTTAAAGCTCCAGAAAACAAAGGAGTGCAGTAACAGGGTGAATGCCAAATCAACAAAAATGCTACTTAAAAGTGGTAGGATTTTGTGGCATCTTGGCTGGTCCCTCCCTCATCGCTCATCAGCTTGGCAAAGAGCCAGCCTGCATGCAGTGCCAATAAAGATCCTGGGTTTTGAGGGAGCAGAGTAGCCCCTGGATACATAGGGGAGCATGTATGCCTGGCCCAATCTGTCTGGTGGTGGTCTGAGGGACTTGCTGTCCCAAAACTTGCCCTGCTTATAGAAAGCAGCTCACAGAGATCTCCTTTAGAACACTGGGAGAATAGTCAAATCATGCTGCCTGGGGCAAGAGACTGATGGCTATAGACAATACAGCACAGATCCTAGGACTGTTAAGAAACTGTCTCCTAGGAAAGAGGGAAAATTGGAACCATGGAAATGGGATGACTCCTTGGGTCACATGTGACTATCCATGTGCAGAAAGGAACAGGAAGGGTCCTACACTTGGGCCTTGAGCTCTTCTCTAAACTCATTGAATGGATAAACCCTGAAAGACAGTACTCACACAGGTCAATCTGCAAAGACTGGGAGAGGTGTTTTCTTACTTTCCTTTCTTTTTTTAAAATTTTTTTTTATTAGTTTCTGGCATTCGAGGAAAGCTCTGTCATAAAACTGGCCAGATAGAAGCTTAAGGAAGAGATGCCTCAGAGTCCAAATTCTAGTGATAACACATTAAAATATCAAAATGTCCAGGTTTCAACAGAAGATTACAAAACATACAGAGGAACAGGAAGTGATGGCCCACAAAAAAGAGAAAATTGAAGCATTAGAAACCAACAATGACAAGACCTAGGACACATCAGACAAAGACTTGAAAAAAAAAATGGTTCTGAATATGCTCAAAAAGCTAAAGGACAATGTGGACAAAGAACTAAAGGAAATCAGGAAAACGGCAGCTGAATACAAAGAAAATATCAACAGAGAGATGGAATTCTGAAAAGGAATCAAACAGAGCCAAAGACCACAGTTACAGAAATTAAAAGTTCCCTAGAGGGGCTTAACAACAGATTGGAGCTGGTAGAAGAAAGAATCAGTGAGTTTGAAGATAAGACAGTTGAAATCATTCTGTCTGAGAACAAAAAGAAAAAAGAATGAAAAAAGTGAACAGAGCCTGAGGAACCTGTGAGACACCATCAAGTACACTGATATATACATTGTGGGAGTCCCAGAAGGAGAAGAAAGAGAGAAAGGAGCAGAGAGTATATTCAAAGAAATAATGGCTGAAAATTTCCCAAATTTAAAGAAAGATATAAATACACGCATCCAAGATACTCAACAAAATCCAAAAAGGATAAACTCAAATAGACCTATGCTACAACATATTATAATTAAACATTGAATGCCAAAAATAAAGTAAGAATTCTGAAAGCTGCAAGAGAGAAGCAATGTGTCACTTACAAAGGGGGGGCTCTGAAAAGAAAAAGGCTATTTCAGATCCAACAGCTTGCACTATCATAAGACAAGAACTGATATTAAGGATAAGATAGGTCCATGATTCCTGTCCTGAATTCTTGAAAACTTTAATTTATTAAAATATTTTCTTCTTAATAAGTAATACATACTCTCTATAAGCAATAGCCCAACTAAATGAAAGTGTTTTATATAGAGAAATGAAATCTCCTTTCTCCAAAATTCCACTCTCTAGGGGCAACCTCTTTTATTCATTTGCATAAACTTCTAGACATTTAAAAATGCGTATGCAAACACATATGTGAACATTTTGTTTTCTAATAAAATGAGATCATTCTAGACATACTTTTTCACAATGTTTTTACTTTCTGTATCATCAACTTATTTCTATTCAGTTTACCTAGTTCTATCTCATGCTATTTTGACAAGTACATATTATTCCATGGTATGGAACGATAATTTATTTAACCATTCTCTGGTTGATGGACATTTGGGCTATCTATTTCCTTTTATATACCAAATAGTGCTGCAACTGGCATTCTTATGGATATATCTTTGTCCGCTTGTATTTCTAAAAGAAACGTTCCAGAAGTAGAATGGTTTGCTCAAAAGTTAGGGATAATTTTGTTTTGTTGGGAGGTGGAAGATCACTGAAAAATTCCAATCAATGGACATCCCACTAACAATGGATGGGAGTGTCTATTTCCCCATGTCTTTGTTTTCTCAAAAGGTGGGAATTGCTGATTCTAATGCAAACCCTTTTAAGATGTGATTTCCTATCTCTACACATGCACCCTTTCTCTGTTACACATCCAGTGAAAGAACAATTAGGGAAAGACAGGAGGGAAGGAGAGGCAGAGAGCAAATAGAGGAGATGGACAGAGGAAGGAACTGGTGACTTTCTGCATGGTTTCTCCATTTGCTTGTAGATAAGTTGATTAGAAGCCTACAGGTGAGGCTGGAACATCTTGCCTTCTGGATGCTTTTTGAACTGCAAGTGAGGTTAGCACAAGGTGTCAGCTTAGAGATGCTCCTGATAACACTTCAGGCTCTTGGTTTTAAAGGCTTGTTTTTAAACATGATTGGGGGCTCGTGGGGGATGTGGGCGGGACTGATAGTGGCTCTAAGTTTTCTCAACGTGTTGAAGAAGGGTAGGGAATGCCAAGGGAAGAGGACTGACCCTTTCCAGCAGCTCCCTGGGAAATACTCACTGCACCATCTTTGCATTTACCATGGGGAAATTAAGTACTTAGTTGGGTGACTTAATTCAATTTTTCAAAGAAACGTTATTTTCCAGCATAGTTTTAGGCTTACAGAAGCCCTATGCAAGAAGTTCAGGGAGTTCCCGTAGACCATTCTCCCCTGCCCCTGCACACAGCATCCCCTCTTGTTAACAAGTTGCATTGGTGTGGTACATTCATTATGATTAATAAAGCAATACTGACACACTATTATTAACAAAAGTCCGTAATTTACATTGGGGTGCACTCTGTGTTGTACAGTTCTATGGGTTTTGACAAATGCATAATGTCATCTACCCACTATTACAGTTTCATACTTAATTTCATTTTTTTTCCTTTCCTTTCAACGGCAGGATTCCCAAGGGCAGGGCCCAGCCTGCCTTGCTTGCCACTGTCCCCCATGTCCCCTAAGCACCGTCATGAGCATGAAGCGGTTGCTCCACAGCAGTCTGATAAGCAGGTGCAGAAACAGACCCCCCGTTTCCTTCTCCTGGGTGCCTGGAGACTGACACAAAGTGTCCTCTCAGAGCAATGACACATTTTTTTTTTTTCTTTTTTAAACATTCTCAGTTTTTAGCATTCAAAATGGTTTAAAATACAATTGTTTAAAGAACATGTTGGCATCTATAAGCAGAGGGCTCAGATGGGCACATAATGCCCCAAACTGCAGAACACAAGGCAATTGAATCCTGACCCCATGTAAGCACTTAAGAGAACGCAGAATAATCTATTAGAGTGGTTGCCATGGCAAGCACAGAGGATCAGGGTGACCAGGTGTGAGCAGAAGTCAAGGATCGCGGGGTTGAGGAACCCAGTGAGTATTTTTTATTTCAGCATGGACAAATACGGGCAGCAGGAAGAAAGTCAGGTTCTGAAATGGCACCAAGAGGCCAAGATTTCCTTGCAAGTACTGGCTAAACCTCTTAATTAGGGGATTTAATCTGCCGGCAGGTGAAAAGGACCCAGGACTTCTTCCATGCAGTACTTTGCCAAATTCTAAAGTTAAGCACAGTCCAGGAGCTATTAGCTTTTTGCCAATAGAAGAATGAATCACAATTAATGCAAGGAAATGAAAATCAAGGTTACATTAAGAAATGATTAAAATCAGTTTAAGGGAATCATGAAGTTATGTGACGTGTTCTGAGCAGTTTTTTTTCATTAAGACTTGTTTTGAATGAAAGATACAATTTTTTACTGCTGTTAATATGCACATATGGGGGTAAGACTGTTATTTTAGTAAGGTTATAATGCTATGGAAAGAAGCAAACCGGAAACAGAACTCCGTGCTTAGCACTCGTGAAGTTAATTATTTACCCTGAAGCGGGTCCCGCCGACCTAGGGTCCCCTAACAGCCACCACCACCACCTGGTGGCCCTTGATGACGTTGCAGGTCCACAGCCTCGGAGGAAGCAATGCACTGCTAGGGAGCATTTCTTGCTAACCCAAATCATTTCTGTGAAAATGACTGTCACGGATGCAATACTGCCAACAAGGGGAAGGATCTAATATTTACTGAGTCTGTACTTTACGACAGCAACTCCTTCAGGCTCTTGGTGTATCTCATCCTCCTGGCAGCTGTACGATGTACATAGGATCAGAATCACCAGTTTGCAAATGACGAAATAGAGGCTTGGGAAGACTTAGTGACTTGTCCAAGGTCAGACAGCTAGATCTGCGGGGCTTGTGGTTTGAAATCAGGTTGGCCTGAATCCAGAGCCCACGCTTTCTCCAACACTCACTGTCTGAATTGTGCCTAACAAAGGGGAGTGAGATGTTTGTGATATTTTTAGGGGGTGATCTAGAATCTGGCCTTCCTCCTGCCTCTGAGATCCCTCCTCCCTACTTTCTTTTTCCTCTTGTTCAACATTTAAGGTTCTGATCTTCACTCTCTTCCCTTCCTACCCATTCTCCTCACCGCTTCAATCACCAGCCACTCTAATAATCCCTAACTCTATGTCCAAGCTTTTCATTTCTAATGGCCTGTTATATATATATATTTTTTAATTCAGTTTTATTGAAATATATTCACAAACCATACAGTCATCCATGGTATACAATCAACTGTTCACAGTATGATCATATAGTTATGCGTTCATCACCACAATCTATTTCTGAACATTTTCCTTACATCAGAAAGAATCAGAATAAGAATAAAAAATAAAAGTGAAAAAAGAATACCCAAACCATCCCCCCATCCCACCCTATTTGTCATTTAGTTTTTACTCCCATTTTTCTACTGATTTTTTTTCAATTTTTTAACTTTGTTTATCAAAAAATTAAAAACAAACAGGCAAACAACAACCAAAAAAACCCCACAACATTTCAAACAAAGCAATGGATTAAGGAAAACAAATAACCTAAAATAACTACTTTGCTTCCAATATGTTCCTACCATACCCCAAGAAAATTAATAAACCATGTCCAAACAGAGGAGTAAGAAAAACAAATAATCTAAAATAACTACATTGCTTCCAACATGTTCCTACCATACCCCAAGAAAATTAACAACCCCTAAGAAAACAAAGGAATAAGAGAAAAAAAAAACCTAAAATAACTCTATTGCTTCCAACATGATCTTACTATATCCAAGAAAGTTTACAAACCATAATCATTCCTGAGCATTCCCATAACATTGAGATTACCCTCCATAGTTTATCTGTTCTTATTAGATTATCATTCCCCCTCCACTAATTGGTATCTCTAGGTCCCCTACATTCTACAGTAATAAAACATTGTACATTTTTCACAGAATTCACATTAGTGGTAACATACAATATCTCTCTTTTTGTGCCTGGCTTATTTTGCTCAGCATTATGTCTTTTTTTTTTTTTTTTTTTTTTTTAATCTTCATTTTATTGAGATATATTCATATACCACGCAGTCATACAAAACAAATCGTACTTTCGATTGTTCACAGTACCATTACACAGTTGTACATTCATCACCCAAATCAATCCCTGACACCTTCATTAGCACACACACAAGAATAACAAGAATAATAATTAGAGTGAAAAAGAGCAATTGAAGTAAAAAAGAACACTGGGTACCTTTGTCTGTTTGTTTCCTTCCCCTATTTTTCTACTCATCCATCCATAAACTAGACAAAGTGGAGTGTGGTCCTTATGGCTTTCCCAATCCCATTGTCACCCCTCATAAGCTACATTTTTATACAACTGTCTTCGAGATTCATGGGTTCTGGGTTGTAGTTTGATAGTTTCAGGTATCCACCACCAGCTACCCCAATTCTTTAGAACCTAAAAAGGGTTGTCTAAAGTGTGCGTAAGAGTGCCTACCAGAGTGACCTCTCGGCTCCTTTTGGATTCTCTCTGCCACTGAAGCTTATTTCATTTCCTTTCACATCCCCCTTTTGGTCAAGAAGATGTTCTCCGTCCCACGATGTCAGGTCTACATTCCTCCCCGGGAGTCATATTCCACGTTGCCAGGGAGATTCACTCCCCTGGGTGTCTGATCCCATGTAGGGGGGAGGGCAGTGATTTCACCTTTCAAGTTGGCTTAGCTAGAGAGACAGGGCCACATCTGAGCAAGGCCTGTTATATTTTTAACTCAGCATGTTTAAAATTGAACAACCTATCCCCATCTTCACCCCAAATCAATTCTTCTTCTTCTTGTCTCCATTTCAGTTAAAATCACTATCATTCTCTTAGATTCCTAAGCCAGAAAGCTTGACATCATTTTAGATTTCTCTTGCTCTTTTATCCTCACATTCAATCGGTCACCAGGCCCAGGAAGAATACTGGCTAAATATCTCTTAAATCTCTCCCTTTTTCAAGCCCACCTCCCACTTATCCTGAGCAAGTCTTTTACCTGAAATACTACAACAGCACCCCTACCTCCAGTGTTACACCCTCCAATCAGCCTTTCCACCCCTGCCAAAGACCTTTCTAAAATGTAAATTTGGTCTTGTTACTCCCCAGTTTAAAACCCTTCAATTGGCTCATCCCTCCTACAGCATAAGGCATGGTTAAGATCAGGAATTTGGGAGCTAGACCTCCTTGGGTAGAACCCCAGCTCAATCATTTAATAGGCCTCTACTTGTACAAGAGCTAAATACTTAACCTCACTATGTCTCATTTCGGGAGATGATGATAGTACTTATTGCATGAGGTTATGGTGAGAATTAAGTAAATTAGTATTTGTAATGCATTTAAAACAGTGCCTGGCTCACAGCAATTTCTTTTTATAAGTGTTTGCTAACTAAATAAGGATCAATTGTTTGTTAGAGTAAATAAGATCTGCTGTGATCTCTCTGGTCTATGCCCACTTTCCCAGCTGCATCAGTTTCCCTCCATCCACATATATTCTAGCCACATTGAACTGAACACTCAGTGCTCTAATATACCTTCAGGCCTGTGCACATCCTATTTCTTCCCCATAGGAGTACCTTTCCTTACACTCTCTTTAAGATTCCTATTCGTGCTGCAAAGTTCACTCAAGGGTCACCTCCTCTGGGACAACTCAAGAGCAGTTAGATTCTTCTCTGTGCTTCCATAGCAGCATGTGTATCCCTGACACTTGCCCATGGCCCTTGTTATTAAGTCATGTACTCTTGTTATTAGTTTACAAGTATGCCTAACCTTCTAGAGTGCAGCCTGCTAGAAAGCCTAGCAAGAACTGACTTTGCCCTATTCTTTTTTGCATCCCTAGCACATAACATAATGTCAGGCCCAGATATGTGCGAGGCTATTATCTCTTATCATATGTGGAAACTTACAATAATGCAACTGGAAGGAATTTAAAACATCTAATCCAGTCTCCTTATATTGAATATGTGGAAACTGAGGACAGTGAAATAGATTTACCTAAAGTCTTCTTGCTGGAGAGCAGCAAATTTGGGGCTAGAACAATTTCCTTTTTTTTTCACTACCAATTCTCTCTTCGCTATGTTATACCATAGCAACATATTCCTCCACTGCCTATGGGTCTACAAAGAACTATGAACCAAATGTCCTATATGTACGCTAATCTATGTTCATTAGCTTCAGATGCTTGCAGGAATTTCAGCTAATTCTAAAAGACACTAAGCCTCATACTCCACCTGGTGGCTACTTACCTAAACTGCAGGTACCTCTTTGGCTTTGGTGACCCCATGCTCCAAGGTGTTACTCCATTCTTACTGGTTTCTCTTTCTTGGTATCTTTTGTGGGGTTCTCTTCTTCTGCTATTCTGTAAATATCAGGGTTTCTTTGGATTCTTGGCCCTCGTATCATTCTTCACGCTGTCTTTCAGGGTGGAGGGATTTTTCTACTCTTGAGATTCAAACACCATCTACATGTTGAGGACCCTTAAGTCTTCTCATCCAGTGAAGATCTCTTTCCTGAGCTCCAGCCGGGGCCAGCATTTGCACAGTTTGGGCACACCCCTCCCCCCGGTGGAAGGTCATCCTCACCGTGGTCTATGTAATTGGCACCCCTGGAGTTGGGCAGTGCACAGACCACGCAGCAGGATGCAGCAGCCTTTCTTTAGGCATCTCAAACATGGCAAGACTCAACCTGAACTCATTACTGCCCTTCTGAAAACTATTCTCCCGTGTTCTCATCTCAAGGCACGACACATCAATCACTCCTTTGTCACCGCTGGGCTTCTCATGTCCTGGCCACCGTCCCCTCTGACCTGTGGATCTATTGCTTTATCACACTGGTGACCATTTGCTGATCTCCACCCCAGCCTTTGTATCTTAGTTCAGACCTTCTAACTAGTTTCCCTGACTCAGTTTTGCCCATCTTTGATTTAATCTTCACACTGGTGTTAGAATCACCTTTCTAAAACATAAATTAGAATCACCTTCTGAGAACATAAATTTGGCCCTGTCAAAACCCTACAATTGTTTCCCTATATTGACTCAGGGTTAAGTTTAAGTGGCTTACAAAAGTCTCCAAGAACCGGAAGGGACAAGGTCCTTTTCCACAGCAGTGGCTGGATCCCCCGGAGGGTGCACTAGCCCGTACAGTTGGCTAATGACATAAGCCATACAGGCCAACGTTAAGGACAAGAAATGAAACATCTTTTTCCACTGGCACGCCTAAAGCTGTTACATAGAAGATTCAATCTTTTGGGTAAAAGATTTACCTTCAGCTGAACTGGAACAGCCCCTGCTGTGACACCCAGACCTTGAAAACAATTACATTTTAACATGGACTCATCTCAAAGATTTTTCCAAGAGGTGGTGAGCAAGCATGAAGTTCCTGGGCATTTGGCAGTGGAATGAGGGATCATCAAAGTTAGGAGAAATACTCAAAACTAAGAGGCCAAAACAATGGAGATAAACTTTGAATATTTCAAAATTTGCATGGACTGGCCTTTGAGCATGCAACATTGAAAATTCATCAGCTCTACAGAATGTTCTTGGCTCCTAGACAAATTAATTCTCCTGATCTCCAAAGAGAAACAAATAGAATGAGCAAGAGTTTAAGATGGTATAATTTGTATGACTCTTATTGTAAAATATAGGGTACAATTTAAAATAGTCATGGACATAGAAAATAAATTTAGGGCTATCAAAAACTGTCACTTTTGGAAAGGATGACATTAAAAAAGTAAATTTAAAATTCCATAATTAAAATTAATTTTAAAGATATTACAAACGTAATATAAATTAAAAGACCAAGATTTTTTTAAAAAATTGAAGTTAAATTCAGATTATCATTTTCAGTAATCTCCATAGAATTTACTTTAGAAGGCTTTTAAAAACAATATTTAAATCAGTTGCATATATAAACAATGGAGTTTGAGATATTGCAGATAGACTACTTCCATTTTCTTAAAAGAATACTGAAAGTTCAAGGGATCATTTTGTAGTATTGGCAAAGCCTAGCAAGAGTTTTTTATATGTACAGGACTTCAGCCTACTGTAGACCCTGGGAAAAATTGACTCACTTGGGATAAAAGTAATAATTTCAATATTACCTTTCTATTAGTTCTAGTCTAATGCACAGGAAGGCAAAACTCAGTTGTGCAACAAGAAAGAGAGAAGTATGCGTATGGATGGATGTCATCAGTATATGCCTTTGGCTAAATAAGGCACAATTTATTTGAAGCAAGTACAGCTGAATGGCCTTTGAATGGCCCAAGGATGGACAGGAATATAGAACTGTCATTGTTCATTGTAGATGATGTCTCCCTTTCCCTCTCCCTCCCCCTCCCCCCCCCCCTCCTCCTCTCCCTCTCTCCCTCCCTCCTCCCTCCTTGAGGGAGGTAAGTGATTCTTTAAAATATATGTGGTCATGGGAGAGGAATGAAGCTACACTAGAAGTTGGAAGAAATATAGGTGGAGGTGCAATTAATTAAATTAATTAAATGGAATAAAGAAACCAAAGCAAAGGATGATCACAGAGAGTGAGAAAGAAAAACAGGAAAAGACAACATTTGTGGCATCAATATTCAGAAGTTGGTTAAAAGGCCTAAATCATTGGGTAGAACAAAAAAATGCATCACAAAGTTGAGTTACATGGTATATAATTGCACAGAGAAACGTTCATTTCTATAAAAAACACATTTTGAAAAGATAAAATTTTGTAAAAACAACAACAACACATCAACCCGTTAGATTTGGCATTGAAGCATGAGTCACTTCTGAAAGCAGGGAAGTGCTTGTGACTTAGCATTCTAACTCTTGGGGAAGAGCTTTACCCAAAATAGCCACACAGATTTTGCAATCTTGGCACCTTCTCTCTAGAACAGTGAAACTGCAGGATTCCTGAGAAAACTGGGAACATTTGACTCTTAAGCTTTTAGTCAATGAGTGTTGCGTAAGAATAAAATCACAACGACCTTTCGAATTAAAATGACGTCAAGAGACATTAATAATCCAAATGCAGAGATGACCAGGCTGAAAGCTTGGTCCAAGATTGCTTACGTGTTTGGAGAAACAACGTAAAGAACCCAGATAATACGTTCCTGCCTTACCTCTCTGATGGCCACGCCCCCTCCTGGCCCACCTTTGTCTTTTTTAAGACTGCGTGGGACACGCCCTCGCCCGCGCAGCGTCGCTAGTCCTGACGTCCCCTCACAAACCTTAGCCTCATCCTAGCAATGGCCCAATCATAATCACGTCACCCAAATCACTATTCTCCCAGCCACCCCAACTCAAAATCTTCGAAGTTTTTTCATACCTCTCTTGATTGCATCTCTCATGTCCATAAGTTATGGTGCCTTCAGGTTATTTTTTAGAAATATTGGAGCTTTGTCCTTCTTTTCTATGTCTAACGCCACCTCATCACCTCATGTCTGGACCACAAAAGTCACTTCCTAAAGGCACTCTTCAGTGACAATAAATTATATGTATACATTTAAATTAAGGTATTTTTAACCCCTGGCAACAAGTCTGTAAGTGTTAACAATGTTTTCTGCATTGATATAAATTAAATTAACAGTTTGCACAAAACTGATCAAAAGCACATAAATGTTTTACAAAATTTGATGGTCAGTAAATGTAAAATGTAAAATTTTATTGAAAATGTATCTCTTAATGAGATGGATGAATGAAATGTATGAAACTGGCTTTTCTCCTCTATGTTTATGCATGTACAAATGAACATTATCACTAGCATGCAACAGAGTTCAACTTCAGTTTTTTCTTTCTTTCTAAATTTAGTTGAAGGTACTGAGAAAAATTAGTGGAAATGGAAGGAGTTTTGACATAGAAATGTCACTCAGTTTTTTGAAATCCTTCTAAATTGTGTACCAAAAAGAATACAGTAATTTATAATAAAAATATTGAAGTTATTTAGTAGCTAACGACTTGATAATGACCTCATTTAATTTTGTAGAAAGTCAAGAATTCAAAAGCATCTGATTTGCAAAAGGGTTTGATAACCAGTCATTAAAATCATTTAATTTCTCCATATCTGAGAAGTTTATTAAAAAAGTCTCAATACAATTTATCAACAGACTATTACCATTAGCCTTTAATTTAGAGGCATGTTGTTTATGGAGCTAAAAGTAGATGGAACTGAGGTAAATATAACCTCATAAAATTAGGCATTTCATACTATAGGATTTTTCCTACCATTTCTGAACAAAGATCTATATATTAATGCCAAATTTCAATTATCTAGGAAGTCATCTCAAAGGTCTTTAAAGGCATGATACTTGAGAATTAGTATACATACATAGATGAATTCTAATTTTATTTCATGATGGAAAACTTTTTTATTATTACTCATAGAATAGATTTGCATTTGCATAAGAGGAATTAATTTTAATTAAATGATGTACTGTTTTTAAGAGTGTAGATTTATATTTTTGTAAACATTGGCTTAAAAAACCATATGGCCCCTATCCAGTATAGTGCTTGTAAAAGATGTATTAAAGTAAAAGATGCATTAAATATTACTGCTAGGTGCATAATTTATGTTAGAGTCTGTAACATAATCCCTTTATTTTAATCCTAAATCTACAACAATCTGGAATAAATTAATTTAGAAGCAGTTGATGAATGCAGTGAAGTGGGAGATTTGTGCCCGAGTAACAAAATGAATTTGTATTTATAGTATCTAATAATACTTCGGCAAAGATTAATAAAAATATTTCTTCTACTTGTGAATAATGTAAGGAACTACAAAACACTAAATTACCTATCACTCATATATTCCTTTTACTCAAAGATATTCTGCCATTCTATAGAAGTAATCATGGAAATTTTTACCTCCTCTCTGAAATCATGCAAAACATGCAACTGAGCTACTCTGGCCTGGGTTCCCGGAACATCAGAGCCTGAGACAAGGGCTTGCTGTGGGCTGCTCATTTTGAGAAGTGATTTCCAGGGGCTGGAGTGGGAGACAGGAGAGTTGAAAGACGGAAGGAGGAAAAGCCAATCCAAGGGTATGCTATTGGGCTGCTTAGTCCTGGGGGCTCCTGCAGTTCAGTCTTGTGAAGGACCCTTTGAGGAACCATGTGGAATGAGCCTCAGAGTTCTCCACCAAAGGATAGATTAGAGGAGTATTTATCCTAGAGAAGTATTGTTCCTATCAGTCAAGGGTTGCCTCCCAGGAGTTAACACCATCTCACTTCCAGGATGTGGAGTTCCCGGTAGCGGCAGCAGAGACCTCCTGGGGTAGAAAGTGAGAGAAATAAGATGCAGCTCAGGTTACACCTGTGTGCAGCTGGTGGGCTCGAGTGCACAAGTGGGCCTAGAAGATGGGAAATGAGGCACAAGAAATGTCTGACACATCTTGAGGCCAAACGCTGTTGTTACTGATAAGGGTGAAAATTGCAGAGACACTGGCTTTGCAGTAAACTGGTATTTCCCAGCATGCTTTTCTCCCCTGATATTAAATATTCTAAGATAAATAGATAAGGCATAAGAATCTTGCCATGTATTTTCACCTAGATGCAATGAGGTGCCACTCTTCCAATTATTCACATTCTTTTCTTGCTGTCCCAGGACCCTCCCTCAGGAGGGCTGTATTCTTTGACAAAATTAGGGGCTGGAAGAGGTGAGGTGGTTAAAGGAAAATCCTTTTCACTTCTGCTTCCCCATTTGACAATGTAATGAACATGATAATTAAAGGAAGTCTCCCCATACCAATATTTTGAGCTTTCCTTTTCTTTGTTGCTGTGGAAATGTTTACGCCGTGGTTCAATTCACTACGGGGGAGAGGCTTTTTTCCTGAAGTGGGAAACCTGCAGTGAAGGGCAACTGTGAAAAGGCAGGCAGGGCAAACCTTCCCCTTCCCAGGCAGGTTTGTTTTAGCATAAAGTACAAATGAAAGTTGAATACATGCAATTGATTCCTTTACAATTATCCATATTTGTGTATACCTCAGAAAGTCTGTCTGTCTTCTCTAAGGACCCTCTCACCCTGGATGGACATCTGAGTTATATGATGTTATTGCCTGTTTTGGTGCTTCCTGAAACCTAGCTGAAGCCCCGTGGCCAATACCTACAGGGATAGATGCTCTCCATCGTCAGCAATCAACTTTCATGGGGAGGTGGGCTGGGGGAAGAATTCCGAAGCACCAAGGTTACTTTCTTCACAAATCTTAGTATTCTGGGAAGAGGTGAGTGAATAAAAGCAGATATTCTGGTCTTCATGCTCAGTAGGATGGCATTTGAATGCTTGTTCAGATTCTTTCTTGTAACTTGTTTCTCAATCAAAAGAGGTTATTCACCAAAGTCAATGAAACTGAAATGTTCTGTATCAGCAGGAGAATATTACTGTATGTGTTCTCATTATACCCATTGGAAGCGTTTCCCCTGAACCTCAAAATCTGTTATTACATTTCGGATGACATTGAGATAAGTCTTTAGTCAGAATTCTAGTAGGAGTTAAAGTGTATTTTT
Organism: Choloepus didactylus; assembly: GCF_015220235.1. NCBI lineage: Eukaryota > Metazoa > Chordata > Mammalia > Pilosa > Megalonychidae > Choloepus > Choloepus didactylus. The sequence continues at coordinate 47,930,154 of NC_051322.1, read as the reverse complement.
GGTTATTTTCTTTATTATTGTTGTTAAAATGTGAATCATGCCCTTCAGTTGATGAATTCTCATTGAAGCTTCAATGGAAGGGGAAGATGAAATAACATAAATGATAGCTATAATTAATTTTATACTGAGCTTCCTTGATGAAATTAATATTGTCAGATGGAAATGTAATTTAAGCAAAATATGCTTATATGCTCATGTAAGCTGAGTTACACATTTGGACTTTAAGAAAAAAATCACTCTTGCATTTCATAGAACCGCTTGCAAAATGATTTAGCTTAATTGTTTGTACAGCTTTCTCGACTTTATAGCTCTTTAAAGGAAATAAGGGCACAGGAGATGCAGAGGAGAAAGGCAAAGGGTCATTTTCAAATATGCTTCTATTATTTTGAGAAAACATAATTTTTCAGTACACTTCTAATTCCCAAAGAAACTACTTGGACATATATGTTAATATACTCTTGGCAATAGTTTAGTATTCATAAAAAAGAAACATTTTGAAAATTTAAAACAATTTAAATCTAAGCTGAAATAAATTATATTGACTTACTAAGTAAACTTCAAAACATATTGACCTAAAAGAGCAGTAAATGTTGGTGAAAAATATTTGTCAATATCCATTGCATGCCTGAATACTTTGTCTCTATATGATATTCCAAGCAATTTTAGTAACTGATCAGGAAAGGTAAAAAATAAGAAGTGCCAAGACAGCTCACTGATTTCAGATAAAATTTTCCATGTTCTCAAAAAATACCCATAAACATCAGAAACCAACATCGATTACTACTCTGAAAACAATCTACAACTTGTTTCTTAATATGAAACCAAACATTATGTAGCATATAATGAAAATTCAAAAAATCAGTCAGCTGTTAGTATTTCTTCCCTTATGAATATACTCCCAGTAGATATTCAATAAAATACTTACTAAATTAGCCAATTATAAGAGTTCAGGGTTCATTCACGGGAATACAGAAATTTCAATTGATGTACCACCAGAGAGGATGGTTTACCGGTAAAGTCCGCATTCTTATCTGAACTCACATATCTAGAATAAATGGAATTTATACAGTTGTGTTAATGATATGATATATTTGTGAGAATGTAAACACCTCATAGTGAGGGTGCCCTGGCCGTTGTGATTCAAAGTCTGGGTCTGTAGGTTTTGCTCTTAACCACTACTCTCTACTTCCCTTCCTAAACACAGTAGAGCAGATGTGTCCCAGCAATGCTTTGTTGGTATTCCTCTCCTATGGCTACAGAGATTGGCTGCAAAATCTCAGGTGGTAAGAGCTGCTATAGGAGGAAGGAAGCAAGTTGGCATTTATTTAGGGTCTACCATGTGGCAAGCACCATGCAGCCACTTCCCATGGGTGGTCTCATGGTGTTCTTTCAACTACTCTGAGAAGTGGGTGTTATTTACATTTTACACTGGGGGAAAATGGAACTCAGGTTAAAATGTGGTGGAATCGAGATTTTTAACCCAGATCTATATGGTTTCTTATTGCTTACACCTGTGACTGGAATGGCCTCATCTTTTTTGTTACTGATATTTGACTTCCATCCTTGTTTTATTTTTAACACTTCCCATTTATCAGGTCCCAAACCACATTCAATACTTTCTTTTTCAAACCTGCTTCTCTCTTGCAACCAGCCTCCCAAGGTAGAATCTTAATGTCTCCCCCTTTCTCGTACATTATGTGTAATCACTCATTAAGTTTATCAGACTCTTGCTAGAGAGATCTCAGATCAGGTCCCTCTATATCCTGGATGAAGCATCTATTATCCCTCACGTGAAAAACTACTCTAGACAGATTCCTAAATACAGCAGCCACATGTTCCTAATGATCCCATATTCTAATCTGCCCTCCATAGTGCATCTATAATTATCTTTCTAAAATGTGAATCCAATCATATCTTTTTCTTTTAAAATCCTTTAAGGACTCAATACAGTGCCTCCAGGATGAAAATCTAATTTCCTTAGCCTGTCATGTTAAAAAAAATTTTGCACGCTGGCTCCCATATGCCTTTCCAACTTTTCTGCTGGTTTTCATTCTAATGGCCCATGTGCTTCAATTCTGCAGAACTAGTTGCCATTCTCCACTTGAAAATCCTCTCCTCAAAATGCCTTTACTTCATTTTCTTTGGGGAAACCCTCTTCTCTCTCTGGGGCCCAGGTAAATGTCATTTCTTAGGTGATTTAGTTCCCATCCCTATGTATTCAAGCTCTTTCTACCTGTATAACTCTCCTCATCATATTGCATATAAAAACACTCATCAGCTTTCCTTATAGGACTAATCCCTGAATGACAGGATCTGGCTGCATCACTCCTTTTTTAATTCCAAAAATGAATACAAAGATAGTGTAGGTATTTAAGAGGTTTTATTTTTTTTCTTAATAAAGCATTTCATAATTTTTAGGGGGATGGTTGTCAGGATCTTTTCAGTTGAAAGTGAAAGAAACCCAATGTAATCTGACCTAAACAGGAAAAGAAATTTAATGCTCCATGTGGTTGAGAAGCCCAGAACTTGCTTTAGGCAGGACAAGATCATGGTGCTCAAAATTCCTCCAGGAAGCAGTCTCTCTGTCTCTCGGCTTCATCCCTGTGTGCTTCATCCCTGGGTGGCTCTGGGATAGTAACCCCAGTGAAAACAAAGCTTCTTGTTCCCAATTTTTCCAGTAAAAGTAGAGGGACCAAGTTGTGCCACAATGCCCTCCTCAAACCAGTCCCCGGGCCAAGGAGAATGAACTCAGTGACTGGCCTCCTTTGTCAGTGGCACTCCTGGTTCTGGGGGATGGAGGGGGTGGTGTGTGGAGAAAGTAAGGACTTGCTACCACGAGAAGAGGGAAAGATACTGGACAAATCAAAAGAACAGATGTTCATTATAGGATGTCAGGGTAAAAGGAGCACTAGAATGGGGAGTCAGGGTTTCTGAGTTCTACAAGCATGATGTTTTATAATCAATAAACTTTTATGTAAATTAAGTAACTTGGATGATAAATCTATTCTATGATTGTCAATAAGACAAGTAAACTCTAGGTTAAATTAAAACTGGAAAAATTATTCTTTAGGTGGAAGTTTACTGTAATGCTTTCATTCAACAAAGTAGTTTAAGTAATCCTATGTCATTGACCTCACTCCTCCCCACGTCCATAAACTCAATTAGCTCTAATTTAGCTAACCAGAGGCCCTGTCACCCAGTAGGGACGGTGTTGATGCCAAGTCCCTAGGCAGCACCCCAAGCCTTGAGGCATTTAGAAAAAGACAGGCTGACTTTATCACAGATAGTATTTGGATGATGGGAGGCAAGCCCTCACCTCCCAAAGTGTTGCTTCTCAAAAGGGCATGTGGCTGAAACACTTACCTGAGACTCTCCTGGCATGCAGATGCCTACATCCTGGCATCAGCCCCACTACCCTCACCTAGTAAGGATTCAGGGAAGGAAACAGAAGGCTCCCTAGACATTGTAAACCTGAAGAGATTTAATACAGGGGCTTATGTGCTTAGAAAACCATGGAAAGAGTTAGAATTGACGGCTAGGGGAGCTACCATCTTTGAGGCTGCCTCTGGAGGTATGAGTTCTACAATTTATCCCTGTAGGTGAGACTAAGTTTAAGAAGTTGTTACCTCCACAACTGTGACTTCTGTAACCTTTCCAGGAAGCTGAAAGGTGGACACCTGAAGCTGTGCACCATAGATTAGAAAGCCAGAATCTAGAATCCGTTACTCCCCCACCTGCTACCACAATTGTATGTCAACACCCAGGAAGCTGGAATGTTGCTGCAGACCAATTGTTTCTGCAACCTTGCTTGCCAAAAGAAATAGCCAAAATTGGCAGGGACATTGCCTGTGTCTCTAATAGGCTGAGCCTCATTCACACCCAGAACCCTAGTGAGTTTTAGCTTCCCAACCCCTCCAACTGAGGCAGGCTGGATTGGCAGTTGAGGTGGCCAGTCTATAATATCCTCCACCCCATGGTTAACAGGTTGAGAGGTAACCTTATATAGTTTCTTCTATTTTTTTTTTGTATGTATAGTATATATTTGTAAATAAAAGTATATTTAAACATATTATATTGTGACTTGTCTTTTTTTTCCTCAAAATAAGTCTTAGAGGGCTTTCATTGAAATATATCTTAGAGATCTATATACATGGATTTTAACCCCTTATTTGTAAACAGTGCCTCACGTGCATACAGATTGTTTTCAGTTTTTGTCGGAACTGATACTGCTGCAGTAACATACTTCCACATACGTCTTAGTGCACATGTGAGTCATTTTCTAGCATACATCCCTAGAATTCAAAATATGTCCATATTTAAAATTTTGTTAGATATTGTCAAATTGTGAGATCAAAAATATTGTACCAATGCATCCTCTCCCTGATTTGTTCAGGAGGTTTTTTTGTATTGCTCATATATCTACCAATACTAGCTATTTATATTTTGCCACTCCAAAGAGTGAAAAACAATATTTCATTGTTTAATTTTTACTTTTGGGTTATGAGTGAGGGTATCACTTTTTATGTTTTTGGGGTATTTGTAGTTCTATGAATTGTTTGTTCATTTGCTTTGTCTATTTAAATGGCTGAGTGGCCATTTTTTTGTTGATTTAAGGAAGCTCTTTCCATATTATAAATAACATTTAAAAATTTATTGTTAGCTTCAAATATTTTCTCATAAACTGTCACTTAACCTTCTGACTTTCTTTTTGGTATTCTTTTCTTTTTGTACAGTGTTTATGTTTTTATAGTATTAAATCTGTCCATCTTTTTCTGTATAGTTTTTGTGTCTTGATTGTGTTAGATTATTAAAATATTTTTCTACTTTTAGGTATTTTATCATTTTTACAATTTTATATTTTAAACCTTTTAGAATTACATTTTTCTGGCTGTTGTGATGGGTAGATCCAACTTTATTATTATTATTACAAATGAATTGCTAGTTGTCTCAACCACACTTATTAAGGACTATGTATTTCCCATTATTCTGAAATGCTGTCTTTATCATATACTAAACTTCTATATATACATGGCTCTGTTTCTGGATCCCTATTTTGGTTCATTTATCTTTTTTCTATACTTGTACCAATATCACACTATTCTAATCATTATAACTTGACAGTATTTTTTTTTTTATAGTTGCTTTATTGATAACTGATAGGTCAAATTCAACTTCCTTGTTCTTTTCCCAAAATATCTTGGCTTTTCTTCTATATATTTTTTTCCAGGTGAACTTTTAAATTTTATCAGGTCCACAAATAAATCTCGATGAGATTTTTATGGGGAGTATTTGACTTATGAATAAGGAAGTTGGTATCCTTACCAGAACTGTGAAAGAATAAATTTCTATTGAGAAACACCCAATTTGTGGTAATTTGTCATAGCAGCCCTAGGAAATGAATACACCTTAAAATCTTCATGATCTAAAATATTTACCATTTGGCCCTGGATAGAAAAAGTTTGCTGACCCCTGAATTTAACAGCACACATCTCAATTCCTCTGAGACCAAAATTCTTCTGAAATCTTGTGGTATTTGTTTTCTGATAAACTTATTAACTCATGTCTTTTTTTTTTTTTTAAGTAGGGGTATCTTGCTCCCCAATTAGATTAAAATCTCTTCAAAGGCAGAAGCTCTGCTATTTTTCTTTTTTTTCTTCCACAGTCTTATATACCAAATAGATGTAAAAGAAATATTTGTTAATTTGTACATTATGTATTTGCAGATTTCATTGCTTTCTCTCTTTTTAACTTCTTTTAGAAAGCCTGTCCCACCCACAGCTTCTAGAAGGAGCCAAGCTAAGTACCATGTAGATATACCCCTACCCAGCAACCATTCAGATTCTTTCTTGAGAGTTTGACCTAAGACACTGAGTGATACTGTTGGTTTTTTATTTGGATAATTGCCCTCAGACAAACGAGAGCCACCTCGTCCAGGAGGCTACATTCTATGCCTCCTGTCCCCCTGCCCAACTCCTAGGAGCACTTCCCCAATAAATCCCTTGAACAAGAATTCTCCATCTCAGATTCTGCTTAGGTCAGGGAACCTGACTTAAGAGCTAAGATAACAGCCTTCAACTCAGCCCCAGACTTCAGGGAAGTTCATGTTTCAAGCAAATTCCAAGCCTGAATCAAAGCTCCAGAATACATTAGTCCTATAAAAACAGACTATTATGTAGAGTTAGAGAGGTGGAAATCCTCTCCAGTGCCCCTCTCATTGATGGACATGGAGAAGGAAAATCCTTCTAGACATTTCACTTGATGAACAGAGACTTTCTCTCCCACAAATGTAAAGCAGCTCACTAGCCTACTAAGGAAGTGACAATAAACTGATGTATGAGTCCTTTAACTTATGATAACATGATCGTCTCATCTCCTTTGCCAACAAGGGGCCCAGATGCTACAAGATTTTGGGGGTGGGGGAGGTTGGAGAAGAGTTTCTGCTATAGCATGCTGTATATGCTTTAAACTGGTGCCATCTTGTAGACTTTTTCCTTTTCCACCCCTTCTAACTAATTTTTTTGCTGAGTGTCCTATTTATCCTCTGTTGATATATTTGAAGTGTAGATTAAATTTACTATTTAGTCCAAAGGTTGCATAACCATGAGATGGAGCTAGAGGAGAAAGAGGCTTCACTTGGAGAAAAATTGATCCACAGCATCAACTTGGGACAGACCAGCTGGATGTGACTCTGGATTGTCCCCTGTTGGGTTGAGATAAATGTGACTATGGCTTTAATGTGGATACTTGAACAGGTGAGGTATGTGCACACACCTAGCACATGCTACGGTAAGGGGCTAGACCAAATATGTTTTATTGACCACACTGCTTTGGACCTTTCTGGAGAATCCGCTATGCTCACAGGCACTGGTTGGAGGAGCCCTATGTAGTGTAAGTCACTCTCCTCCTCTGCTCCCCGCCACAGTGACCAGAACCAGGGATGGACTCTCAGCCAACTGAGTACTTGGCTGACCAGTGACCAATCACATTCCCTTTTAAGAACTGGAACTGAGAGGAAGAGAGACTGTTGGTGGCTGGTTCTGAGCCCTGGAGCTTTAAGTTCACGTAGACCCAGGAACCAAGGGGGTAAGTATCAGGCCATCCACAAGGAAAAGAAGCCTGCTGTAAGAGAGAGAAATGAAGATGCTCAAAAATGATGAAGAGCTAATAAAGAGCTAAAAGATGAAGAAAGTAGAGACACCACGGGAGGAAGAGACAGAAATGAAAAAAGACTGTCTTTCCCAGAGAGATTGAGACTCACTTTTGCTCCTTACATTTCAATTCCCGCCTCCAGTTCCCATGAGACATGTATTTGATTGTGGTGTCCAACTAAAATAACAAATAACATCTCTGTTCTCCAGAAGCTTATAACATAAAAGAAACAGCACTAAGATGAACTATCACATAAAGAAGATAAAGAAGATTGAGGCTTTGAATACAAAAGGATAAGTATGGATAAAGCATACTAAGACACTGGAAACAATATTCTATTTTACTTTGCTAGCCTTGGAAAGTGTGAGAGTCCCTCACATTGTCTGAACAAACTCCCCTTACCTTCTCGATCCAGCATGAGAGAATTTATGTTCCATGTAACGAAAAGAGCCTTGACTAGATAATATGTCCACTAATGAGAGATTTTCCAAACCTTTGCTAACAGAATCATCAGGTTTCTAGATCCTTAGGGAGTAGGATCAGAATCCACAGTGACCCTATTAATTTGGAGGAGAGATTGGAATCACTGACAATGAAGGGTAGTGCAATTATGCAGGGGAATAAAAAAAAATCTTTCAAAAAGCAATGAGAAGGCAAAAGTCAAGCTAAGTGAAATATGGTAGAAAGGCTGTAAAGGTGGAATAGAGACTGGATCTGGGCCAGCAGTATAGCTAGGTGCTTTCAAAAGTCAGATTATCTCAATGATAAATATAGGCAGAGCATATTGACACTGGAGAAAAGATCCTTTTATATGTAACACGATCAAATGCAGACCAAGAGAACGTAATACACGCTAGTGCTTATCTGCTGCTGCACCCTTCTGAAAAAATATGATTTCCACTCTCCTGAGTATTATAGGCTAAAAAGACAACATTTAGGTTACTTCAAGATAAAGAAAGTTTGAAACAGATAATGCAGAATATTGAATACAAATAAAGCATAGTAATACTTTAGGAAAAACGTTGCTAACTTTTAAAAACATGTTCACTAACTCCTGTGTTTTTAACACCAACCAAGGTAGACATGGGAGACAGGTGTGGGTTTAGAATCTGGCTTCACTGCTTACTAGCTATAGGCTCGTGGACAAGGCTCTTTACAAATTTAACTCAGTTTATTGAGCTGAACAGTAAGAACAATTACAATTACTCCACGGGGTTGTCCCCTTTAGACTGGGCATATAAGCTTCAGTTTGCCACAGTTATCATCACTCCTTATTATGTCACGTCAGTTCACTTCTCTCATCTAGGGGAGCTTCTTTGTGCATTAGGTTTTGTGATCTCCTGAGTAGAAGGTATTATTTACTAGAGAGTCTCAGAGATAATCTGTAGATGGAAATACACTTGGCAGGGTTAAAGGAACCAGGGAGAAAATGGGTGAGCAGTGATAAAACTCGATTAGCTCACTTTGTGTCCTTGGGCAAGTCTTGGGGCTTCAGTTCCTTTATATCTTAAATTGCAGGTGTTGGGGAGAACAGGGTGAAAATAGGAGGGCAGTAGCTTGAGATGATTTCTAATGCCACTTCCAGTGGAAAAATGTGATGATTCTCCAACACCAGCAGCAAATTTACTTTTTGTTTGACGCAGAGGGCTCTTACATAAGACAATGGCCAGCTTTAATATATTTTCCTGAGTATAGAATCAGAGGAAATAGACTGAACAAAACCTCCCGAGATTTAGGTTAGAGATAAGGAAGACTTTCCAGACTGTGAGAATTATTTATTGGTGTGAATTAACAAGGGAGAATAAGATATTCTAGAAGGATAGATTTTTATCCCTTTGACAAAGTAGCATTCTGAACATGAAGACCAAGTTTCCAGTGAGCAATGAGGAGTGAAGGGAGTGAAGGGCGAGTGGGATAGGAGAGGGAAAGGATTAATGGCCTTTGGCTGCTAGTCTCTTAGCCATACGGGTGACTTGCTGACTTGCAGTCCTGGGTTTCCTGGAGTTTTCGTTCCTTGGAGTGTACAGCAAGCTTGGTGACTTAGCACAGACTTACCAACAACTACCTGTTGCTTTGCATTTTGACCCAACAGGACTGTTAAGGAAGGTAGTAATTAACATAGAATAGAGCAGGTCTAAGTATCAGAATTTCTAGTTAGTTTTTACCGTTGTGGTTGAGAGATGGTTGAGCTCAAGAGGATGGTAGCATTCTACAAGTGGCAAATCTTGGGGCTAAAAGACAAAACAAAACAACCCCCCACAGTGCCAAAGTTTAGCAGGCAAACATCTGGTAGTATGACACCACAGGAAGAAACCAGGCTGTGCCCTAATTATGATGGCAGTTTTGTCAGCTATATTTAGACCATATAGCCACTTTGCAAATTATGTTGCCCTTGTAGTCTTTGCTTTGTATCAGTATTCCCACTGTCTCCATGTTCAATTTCTCTTGGATTCTGTCTGATTGTCTGACCATCAGTATTGGTCGTTTGTTTTTTGCACAATGAGATTTTTTGTAGAAAATATTTAATTGCATCTCAAGACATCCTTATAGTCACCTTTTCTGGTTTATTATTTTATTTGCATTTGTTCTTAGCCAATCTTATTTAAAATTTGAATTACTGTAGCCCCACTAGGGGGCCGCAAGTGCTGTAGTCAGAGCCTGCCTCTGGCTGCTCTCCTGGTAGAATTCTAGAAAGTTAAGACTGGCACACACTTTAGAAAGGACAAAGCATGCTGTGACCATATTGAGCTATATACAGATCTCTTTGTTCTGATGCTGGAGCTGATTGTATCTGCAGAAAAAGAGAGGGCTTAAAAAAAAAAAGTAAAACCGATTTGCTCTTTCAAGTGGTACTGGATACTCAGGAGCATTGTATCCTTTCAAAAGCAGGGAGGAAATTTTGGGAAAAGAGAGTATGAACAAGGCTTTGTGAAATGAGTGAGAAAGAGCTGTTCAGGGCTTTTAGGATTGGCTTGTATGATTCTTGCCCACCCCCCTCTCTCTACTCCTTTCAATTCATCTGACCACTACTGTCAGATTAATGTTCCAAAAATTTCTGCAGTCCTATGTCATTGCCTTTCTTAGAAATCATCCACAACGCCCCATTATCTGTCTAGGTACTTCCAATCTTTCAGGGTAATAATGACCCCCCTTTTTTTAAAATTAAATTTTATTGAGATATATTCACATACCATACAATCACCCAAAGTGTACAATCAGTTGTTCACAGTACCATCATATAGTTGCCCATTCATCACCACAATTAATTTTTGACCATTTTCATTACCACACACAAAAAATAAGAAGAATAAGAATAAAAATTAAAGTAAAAAAGAAGACCCAAAACATCCCATCCCCCCATGCCCCCCATTATTCATTTAATTTTTGTCCTCATTTTTCTACTCATCTGTCCATACACTGGATAAAGAGAGTGGGAGCCACAAGGTTTTCACAATCACACGAGGACCCCCTTTTAATGTTAAAAAAAAAAAAAAAAGAAGAAAGGAAAAAAGAAATATCACATGATATTTTTAGAATCAATTCACTACACTTTTTAAAGCGTTGTATTTGGTTATGCACAACGGCATCTATGTACTTACAATGGTATAGGTGGGGGAAGGTCTTTAGTCCATCACCTTCGGATTCCTGGACCCCTTGTGATCACTTCTTGCCTCTCCAAGGGTCTTATGAGCTGTGGGTCACGACTAGGAGTAGAGGCCTATTCTCTAAGCATTGCCAAGAGGTTCCCTCAGGCAGTATCCTCTGATTCCTTCCACTTTCCCCTGACAGTCATCTTTCTAGGTGTCTTCTCTCCTGTCTTCCTGGAGCCTTCTGGACCTCTTTGTACCCATCTTCCCCTCTCTTCTCTGTATTCTAATTACTCCCTTTTTATTGGTAGTTTCCATGCAGCCCACAAATATGCTCAAGTATCAACTATTTTAAAATACCCCACCATTATGGATTGCATTGTGCCCCCCAAAAAATTACCACACTCAGTTAGGTTGGGCTCTGATCCACCATAACTGGTGTCCTTATAAGGAGAGGAAATTTGGACACAGGCAGAAAGAAGACAGTCATGTGCCAGAGGCAGAGAAGGATTTATGCCCAGGAGTGACGGTAAGCCAGGCCAGCTCCCACAGACTTCAGAAGCATGACCCGGCCAGCACCTTGGCATGGACGTCTAACCTCCAGAATTGAGAGGATCCATTTCTGTTGTTTTTCAGCCATGCACTTTGTGGTACCTCATTAGTGAGGTCCTAGGAAACTGAGACACCCCCTAATCCTAAATATCCCCCATCCCTCCTATCTAGCCAATGCTCCCTTCACAGCTCCTCTAAGTCCAGGAAACACTCATTTCTTCAATTCCCACCATTCTTCAATTTTACATCCCCTGGCTTTCTTCAGGTGTTCTCATCTTATGCCTATTGTTTTTAGTTATACAAGATTTAGTTTACTGCTTATGTGATCCTTATAATAGACATTAACAGATAAGAACTGTTTAAATGACAGAAACTGGAAATAAAGAACTAAACAAATAAAGAAATACCCAAAATAAGAAGACTTAATGTATGACTGAAAGGAAAGAATTCACTTACAATACTCTGCTCTTGCTGTTTCCTGTGGGTGGCCCTGCCTGTGTGGGATTATTAAGCCCTATTTTGATCCAAGGGCTCTCCCAACCACCTTGTCTTCAGCATTTCAAAGACGGCAATCTTAGGAAAGGCGATGTCGCTTACTCTCTACTAATTATTTAAAACAGCCTTTTTGATTTATGAGAGCATATTTCTTAAAATGCCATTGCATTTTTGTAAAATAAAAATGAATAAAATTGATTATCATCATTGTCCTTTAAATAATAAATTTGACATTGTCATCGCTCCTGATGCATAGTAGGTACTCGATATATATTTGTAAACTGTGGCTTGAGAAATCATCAACAACCATTCTTTCCATGCCTAGCTAATCCTTCATTTGTATACTGGTTATTCAACCACTGAGTATTGAGTGCTTACTATGTGATGGATGTATCAAGTGATTAAGGGATAATAATAATAAACATGATAAACATGACCATACCCTCAGGAGCCAACAGTCTAGTGGGTGAAACAGAAGAACAATAAGCAATTATCACCCACTCAGGTGAGGGCTGTGAGAAAGCATTTGGGAAAGTCTCTTAACTGACATTGGGGAGACAGGAGCTCAAGGAAGGCTTCCTGGCAGAAATGATATCTAAGCTGAAACATGAAGAACGAGTAGGAGATACCCACTAGACTTAATTTAGAATGGCAGTCTCCCAAGAGTTATTATGACTTTGAGTCATAAGGCCATCTGTTGAAAGCTTTAGACATGTTGCTAGCTGTAGCAAGAGAAGATGGTGTTAGAAACTACTCAAGATTGTGCATGATGAGAAATATTGGGATTGATACAGGTACTTTGCAAATGATAGTTAACTTATGAGCTGTAATTTAAAAGATTAATTGCAGAGAGCACCAAACAAACAAAAAAAATCACCTTCTTACAAACATCCCTGAGGAAGGTTAACTTCTCTCTCCTTCATTCATGTAATTTGTAAATTAAAAGCAGCTCCTCACTCTAATTTAAGTAGTTCAGTAAATATTTGTGAATGAGCAAGTCCTGTCTTGTCTCAAATCCGTGAGTCTTGCGTCTCTTCATTTCACCTTTTTTTTCTTGTTCCTTAGGACCTTTGAAGTCTCTCCTTCCCCCCAGGAGACACTCTCAAGTGGTCACATTTGAAAGTGGCACAAAGTCCTCATGACACAGCCTCATCACTTTCTTTTTGTCTCAGCACTCCACACTCTCCTCCAGCATTCTTGCAGCTCTCCAAAGATCCCATGCTCTGTCTTGTCTCAGGACTTTGCATCTACTTCTGCCTGTGATGCCCATTCTCTACTCTCCACCCAGTCATCTGTAACCTTTTATTGCACACTGCCCACCTCTTCCAGCCTGGGTTAGGAGTCCATGTATACAACTACTCCCACGGAACCCTGCACATTCCTCCACAATTGCACTTAATCCACTGCATTGCAAGCAACCATTTGTTTTTTCCTTTATTGGACTATATGCTCTTTAAAGTAGGGACTGTATCATATTTATCGATGGATTCCCAGTGCATAAGGTAGTGCCTGGCATACAGTAGCCACTCAACAAGTGTTTATTTAATGACAGAATAATAATGGGACAACAAGTTAAATTTTCATGGGATTTTATTCACATGTATTATCACATTGGCTTCTTGGTATAACTCTAGTACCTAAGTAGCATTATCCCAGTTTCACAGTAGGAACCTCCGCACAAATGAGTTAAGGACTCGGCCAAATTTCCATAGCTACTTTGTCTATAGTTTCACTCCCAAATAAGAGGTTTTCATGGGTCATTCAAGAAGCAGTTACTCTTGGACACCCAGAAGACTTGTAGAAATCAAGTGCCATTTCTTTTCCTGATTATTCTAAAAATGCCAAAGATATTATAATTTTGATTCTCTTGGTAATACTCTCTTAAGCTATGTTAACTCTCAAATGGGAAAGGATGGGAAAATTTTCTTAAGTGAAAGTATCTCCACTGGCCTGTTCAAACCAAATAGTCTAGGGGCAGGTAAATTAAAATGGTGGCTAGATTTTGCCAGAAGTTGAACATTATCTTATTTGTGAGCCACTGGTTCATAATGACATACACTGTTGAAAGATAAAGCAACCACCTACCTACCTAAAATAAATAAGTGCACTAACTAGTAATCAAACAGAAAACCTAGGAAAAACATGTATGGTCAGCAAGTCTTGTATTAGATCCACGATATATATTGTATCTAACCAAAGCAGAAAAATTTAGCTATGTCCCAGTTAAACATTTTCAGTGCCAGAGAGATCTATAGATGATGGTAATTTACATAAGAATACCGAGTTAAACTCTTCCTTCATAACTTTCCATTTCCATTTATCTTTCCTTTGCAACTCTTTACTATCTCCACACTCCTCTTCTTAAATAATTCGGGCACTTGGTAGTCTCATATGGCTGTGAGGTATCTCTTGTTTCTGAAGGTGATGCTCTGATTCATTTATATGTGCTAAGTGTAAATGACCCAGTGTAGCTCATCTTTTGAGGTATGTTAGAGATGACTGCATAGAAAGACCAATGCTTAACCCAAAGGAATAAATCTCACCAATGTAGAAAGTAGATTTTCAAGTCCTCTATATGGCATACATAGCCACTTTCGTGGAATAGTAGGGCAATAGAATTAGAGAACTCTAAAAGTAAAATGACAATAACAGTACTTTAGCTCAACACTCATACTTTCAGGTATGGGAACTGAAGTTCCCGTAGATCTGACCCTTCCCCAGCTTACACAACTAGAGAGATTATTGCTGAGTCCTAAACCCTCCTGTTGGTCAGAGAACTTGCTGCTCTTTTTCCTTGTGGGAAGTGCCCACCCCCCACTCTTACTTCAAGTGGTTCTGATGGGAGTGACCCCACCCCCAGTCTCTAAAGTGAGTCTGTAGCCAAAATCTAACTGAAGTACTTCAACCACTTATTGGTTTTGGGATGGACATGTGACCCGAGTTGGATCAATAAGAGGCATACATTTTATTTTGCTGGGGGCAGTGGAGAAAAGGAGTTCTGCTTATGCTGGAGCTCCTTAATGGTAAGAACATGTGCCTGGAGGTAGCTAGTGTGAGCCCATGGGGAGAACATGCCTGAGAATGAAGCACACACAGAACAAAGAGGGACTGAGTCAGGGAAAGAGGGACAGAAGAAAAGGGGGGACACTGATCTGTTAAGTTGGCTAACTGATTTCTCAGTTACATGAGGCGATACATTTACTTTTTGCTTTAGAGAATTTGATTTGGATTTCTTTTTTTCATGTAATGAGAAGCATCCCAACTTTTACATCCTTTCTGATTTCAACTCCTATTATAAAATTTTCTAAAGTTTTTATGGGTATGAAAAAATTTTCACTTTTGCAAGAAGTCACAGTGCAACAGCATATATAAGGTCCTGTGGATCCAACTATAACTCTGAAAGAACTAAACAGCTTCAACTTCTTTAATGCCTCCTGGTGAAAGAATGCTCCTCTTCTCAAGTCATTCTTACATAACTTTCTACTATAGGAATTATGATATTGATTTTCTCTGTTCACAAATCCACATCAAATTAGATTGCAAGTTTCCTGAGGATAGGGACTGTGTATTTTAATCTTTGTATCTCTATTACCTGGTAAATATATTACTGATGATTCCCAGCATTTATTGAGTGCTTCCTATAAGTTTCACCTGTTTATTCCTCACCTAAGGGATGGGTAGGATTGTATAGGTGGAGAAATGTTCCTACATTCTTAAAAAGTGAGTTGGTGGAGCTGAGATTCAAACCCAGGCAGCCTGTGTCCTAACCAGTGCCCTGCTCTCTGTTTTTTCTGAGTTATAGTTGGGATCAATAAATAACTGTGAAATGAATTATATCCATCTCTGACATGTGGGATGGGAAACCTTTGTGATGTCCAATTTACATTTGAGGAAACTGAGTCAGTATAAGTGGAATGAAGAGCTGCATCTCTTGACTCCTAGTAAGGAACTCTTTCCATTACACAGTGACGATCTATGGATCAAAACCATAGGCAAGCACTTTAATTTGAATTTCCACATCAGATTTTGGATTAATCAATATAATTTATATTTTCACAAAAGACTAACTTATTCATTAGAATATTTTAAAAAACTGTTTTTATATTTAATAGATAAAAAAATTAAAAAGAATAAGGAAACTAACTAAAATACACACACACACAAAAATTTCCAAGCATTTTCCTGAAGAGGGATGACAAAAATTAATGTGGATGAGAGGTGATCAGTTCTACATAAATATAGCAGGTAGCATTACTTATGTTGCTATATATCATGTTAATAACTTGAAAACAAGCTAAACTGAAAATAAACTATTTCTTTTCATTTGTAATTTAGAAAGCATAGAATAACAGGCTCGAAGACAAAGATAGGCCGTGTTCTCCATGAAAGATTCCTGGAAACTGAAAAATAAGGTCTTTTAACATTTTGTGATATAACTGTTTTTCTTGGCTTAAGCGTAGGTTTTAAAAAATGGTGCTCATTGTTTTGCTTGTAGTTCTTTTATGCATGGACAACCGTGCTGATGATGCATTCAGTTTAGGAGAATTTTCCAATTGAAAAAGTGCTCTGGAGAAGTTTAAGCGCCATGAATCACCCAGACCTCATCTAAGTCCCGTGAAAGCAAATGCTGTGAAAGGCAGTCACAGGGGGAAGACATACTGTAGTTGTGCTGCCTGATTCAACTAAATAGAAAAATATTTTGTAAAGACACGAGAATTCCAGGCATCTGACAGAGTGGTAAGGATGAATGTCACATTCTGTCAGAGGCAAAATGAGCAACCTGCTGCTCACCCTCCCTCCTTCTCTTTCCCCCCTCTAGGGGGGCTCCTGAAATCCCAGTCTCATTCACATGTAAAATACAGACCTCTAGGCTTTAGGTTACAGTTCCTAAAAATACAGTGAGGCATTTTTCCTACTGGCTTTTGGACATCCAAAGTGGTTTTGATCAGGTGAGTAAATCAATTCATTTTTCCAGGGTGAAGGAAATTGATTGCGCATAATAATCATCATCATCATAGCGGCAGCAGAAAAGATCTTCCGTTCGGAAGTATTGGTTCTTTCCATCCTCATCTACTTGGGACAGATCAGCAAGGAAGGGTAGATCTTCCCAGTTTGCCTACCCTTTAAACTAGCATTTATTTCTGTATAGAGCTTGTTCTGCTGATTTAAAAAAAAAAAAAAATACGTATTTTATTGTGTTGGCTTGATTACACAGCCCTGATCTTACTCAGTTTTATGTATACCAATTTTGTCTACCCAGATAAACGAAACTTCCTCTATTTTTCTGTTCCTGTTGTCTAGGGTTGGGAATACAGTCTGCCCTTGGGAGAGGTTTATTGAATGACTGTGAGTTCTAAGTTTCTGCATATGCGACCGAGACACACACGTTTTTCTTTGAGGGCTTGGTTTTTTGATAGTAATCTGGTTTAATGAATTATGAAATTGAGGGTCAGGAATGATACAGTAATAAAGGGGAGGAGCAAAAAAGAGGTTGGAAAACCACAGCTTGCTTGAGTAAACAACGGTGTAGCAGCAAGAGCGAGCAGCCTTAGAGGGTCTGGGTTTGACTCCCAGCTGGATATCAAGTAACTGGGAGGACTGGATCAATTTGCTTCCTCTTCAAGGCCCTCAATTACTCATTTGGAAAATAGGAATAATATCACTCCTTACCTCACAGTGTGGTTGTAAGCCCAAAAGCAAATGAAATAATGTCTGTGAAAATGCTTCATAAAATACAAAGTATGCCATGAGTGAGGTGCTTATTATTATGGTAATTACTGGAACACTCTTAGTCTGGTTGTTCTCTGACCCCCAAAATGTCCTGAAAGAGATCCTTTGTATTCCTAATGAGAATCTGGAAAAATCCAAAGGTAATTTCCATCCACAGCTTCCTCCATTTCTCCTCACTAATGTCTACTCCTTTCCCCTTCCATAAGATCCAAAAAAGTAAAATCTACAGTAACCTGTTTGTTTTCTCTGATAACAGGTAATCTGTGTGCCAGCATGAAGAAGTATTATATGATTCTCTGCATCTTCAGAGGTTAGAATTAACACTAATTGGTGGAAATTACAGGAGAGCAGATTTCAGATTGCTTCGAAAAATGTGTTTACCTACAATTATAATTGTCCAACAAGAGAACAGCCTTGCCAGTGGGCCCCCTTGGCTGCCTGAGTTCTAGAAGGGAAGTGATTCAGATTGATTTGGGAAAAAAATGTATATCCTGAGATGAGACCACAAGCTATGAGATAAGCGATGACTGAAGACAGGATAGAAATAAACCAAATACAGCCTCTATGGTTATTGATCGTTCCCTAAAATCAATCTCCATTCTCTCATACCCCAAGTGGAATTTCAACCAGGTCAGTATCTAACATCAAAACAAAAAATAGAAAGCAGTGCTCTTTTAAATGGGAACATGTGTGTAAGTGTCCCCTTCTCTCACAAGCTGTCAAATTTTGGGAACCAAAGCAGGCAGCACTTAATAGATTAGAGAACAGTGATGAGGAAAATACTAAGTGATAAGGAAAGGTCACTGAGCTGGAAGAGTAAGTTCTTCAGTAAATCACCAAAACATAAAAGACAGAGAGATCGCTGGGAAGATGTCACTTTCAGAAATGCCTAACCAAAGCGGAGAGAAAGTACGTCCCTGTGGCGGTCTGAAAGATCCAGAGCTCTGCATCAACAGATCAACCTGTCCCCCTCTGCCTCTGGATAGAAAACAAAATGATGACCTTAACACCACCAACCCCTCCACAAAAAAACAAAAAGAAAAACAACAATTTGTTGTTTAATAATGTGGCAGTTAAGGCTGTGAAGAAGGAATTTGATGCTTAGGTTTAAGCTGGAGTTTTAGAGGCAGGGGAGGGAGGAGAGCCCACAGCCTCATTCAAACATCCTCTCCTTCTCTAGTTCTTGCAAAGTGGCAAAGTGAATTCCAGGAACATGCAACAGAAAGATGAGAAGGTTTTTGTTTTTGTTTTTGTTTTTAAAAAAGGCAGAGCCAAATGAAGCAGCCATGCCATGAATTTCCTCCTTTTTGCCCTTGTCTGGCTGCCCCCTTGCCTTCGGTTGTGGAGGTGCTCCTGTGGAGCTCATTCCTGCTCACCTTTGCTGGGATTTAATAGTCTCGGGACCAGTGGGAACTTGGCCCATATTCACTTTTGGGGCCAAGCTGGGTTTATGATTTCTTTCAAGCACCTCTTTTTCCTCTCACATTTTTGGGCAGACAGCTGGTAGTCATGCAGGTTCTCTGTGTGTGAGGTTTGTTGGTGTGTTTGTTTATTTTTTAAAAATTGCACATAAGGGAGAGTCCTTTTCTGGGTCTCAGCAAGATAGTCCAGCTCCCTGTTTTGCAGAGGCCTGGGTCTCGTCCTCCCCAGCTGCCAGAATGCTCAGTTCAATTCCCTCTCAATGCTTTGCCTTTATGTTCTGTCCAGCTTTGGAAGGTGGACTTCTCTTCTTGCTTTCAAGTCCAGCCATGTATTAAGGATGAAATATGTTCATTTTTATATATTTACAGTAGGAACTGTTTTGTGTGTCATAATTAACAGAAGTCAACAAACAGTACTGCTCCTATGCAAAGCACAAATTTTGAAAATATTTGAAACTTATATGCATGTTGAAAGAATAAGAATGGTTCAGTGATTACCCATATACCCTCCACCCAGATTCACCAACGGTTAACATGTTACCACATTTGCTTTGTCTTTTTCTATCTATAAATGCTTATATATATATTTTTAAATGCAATTTTATTGATATATATTCACACACCATATATTCCATCCAAAGTATAAAATCAGTGACTCACAGTATCATCATATCCTTGTGCATTCATCACAATTTTCAAACATTTTCATTACTCCAAAATAAAGAAAAAATATATATATATAAAAAGAAAAAAAGAAATAAAAATGAACACCCAAACCATCCCACACCCCTTATCCTCCCTATTATTTATATAGGTTTTTTTGTCATTATTTTATTACTCATCTGCCCATACCCTGGTTAAAGGGAGTGTCAGTCACCAGGTTTTCACTATCACATGGTCACACGATAAAGGCTATACAGTTAAACAATTATCATCAAGAATCAAGTCTACTGGATTACAATTCAGTGGGTTCAGGTATTTCCTTCTAGCTGTCCTAACACACTAGAAACTAAAAAGGAACATCTATATAATGCATGAGAATAATCTCCAGATTGACCTCTCAACTCTATTTGAGGTCTTTCAGCCACTGAAACTTTATTTTGTTTCATTTCTCTTCCCCCTTTTGGTCAAGATGGCTTTCTCAATTCCATGATGCTGGGTCCAGGCTCATCCCTGGGAGTTGTGTCCCTCATTGCCAAGGGGATTTACACCCCTGGGACTCATGTCCCACATAGGGGGACAAGACTCTCTATCTTTTGCTATTGATACATGCTTATATTTTGCTGAACTATTGGAAAGCAAGTTGTAGGTAGATATCAGGACACAACTCATAAACACTTCAGTGTACATCTTCTGAGCATAAGGATGTTCTTCATAACCACGATACTATTATTACAAAAATTGACAATAATTCTATATACTCTAATATATAGTCCATCACCTAATGTCCCCAAGAGTCCCCAATGTATCTTTTTTAACTTTTAAAAAAAACCCTAGGATCCAGTTAAAGTTCACACATTCCATTTAATTGTGTCACTGATCTACCTAAGACTATAGAATAGTGCCCATTTTTTATATTTCTCATGACATTACTCGTTGTCTTGTAGAAAGCCCAGCCTAGTTGTCTTATAGAAAGTTCCACATTCTGAAAGTTTCTGATTGTTTCCTCATGATTAGATGTAAGTTAATTTTGGGGGGCCATAGTAGTGCAAATCCCATTCACATTAGGGAGCACATGATGTCATTTTTCTTCTGTTGGCGATGCCTTTATCTCTGTAATTAGTAAGTGGTCTATAAGGTAATACTTTGAGACCTCATGTATATCTTGTTTGTCAAAACCATTTATTCATTGATTTTAGCATTTATTAATGATACTTACCAGAGTCAATTAACATATTGGTGATTTTTCTAATTTGATCACTCCTTTTACATTTATTAGTTGGCATTTTTTTTCTATAAATAAGAGCTTTCCTCTTTTTCTGCCTAGTATTTGTGTTGGAGTTTTTTTTATTCATTTAGTTATATAATTCATTATTGCCAATTTTTTTTTTTTTTTCAAATTGTCTAAGTGCAGCAAATGGAAATAATAAAAGTTATTTCCCAGGGCTCATATCAGGAATAAGTGAAATGTTGAACAATATCTAGATCATCATTTGTACCCAATAAATGGTGATTCTTGTCCTAGTGGAGCTTTCCTAGCTCAAACATTCCCTGGAATGGTCTTTATCCAGTGGCATGTTCTTTTGAATATCCCATAGCTCCTTATGTCACTTAGAGCCCTACAGCCACAGGCTTGTAGGGCTGGGAGTCACTCTGTGGATTATCCCTGTTCAGTGGTTCTCCACTTTGGCCTTCTGGAGTCATTTTTTCCAGGATCCCATTAGTATCTAAGCACTTTCTTACATTCTAACACAAGAAGTTTTAGGCTTATTTTTCCTTTCCTTGCAGCCATTTTCCCAAAAAGACCTGGTTTTGTTTAGGGAGAAATACTATTTTAAGACCACAAGCTTCTCCTTGCTACCAGGGGATATTAATAATGGCCTGGGGAGCTTTAAAATTTTTATATTCCAGAGTTCTCCACTTCCAGGAAGATGGAGTAAACATAATTTTCCTTATTCTTCCCACTAAGTACAATGAAAACCCTGGGCATTACATATCAAACAAATAGGAAGACTCTGAAAGGTGGAGAGAAGAAGGTCAATTGGATAGAGACTTTGGAACACAAGAAACGACCCCGTGGTGCATTTCCTGTGTTTTCTATTTGCCTCATATATCCCAGACCTGGAGCTGAAGAAGCTGGAAGCTAGGAAAAGCCTGCTGTCTATAGCCAAAGGACCAGAAAATGGGCAGCCCAGGAAGACAGAAAACTTTTAGATAATAATTGCCCTACATCAGACAAAGAAAAGATAAAATCCTACTCGTACCAATGTCTTCAAAGCCAGGTGGGTGTCTAGATGTCTACCCCCATCCCAGCAGTAAAGGGGTGCTCCTCCTCCACCACTTGAGGCCTAGTGGAGGTCTGGACATATATGCAATATGTCAAAATTTATATTTTTTACATTTTTGATATAGCTAAAGCAATGCTGAGAGATATTGGAAATGATGACAAGACTGAAATCGATAATCTAGCTCCCAGTTTAAAAACATAGAAAAAGAGGAGAAAGAGACCCCAAAGACAGAAGAAAGAAGGAAATAAAATTGATGAGTAGAATTCAATAAAATTGAAAACAGAAAAACAAGAGAAAATCAGTGAAACAAAAATCTGGTTACTTGAAAAGACCAATAAAAGATAACTTTCCAGCAAAATTGAGAAAAAGGAAAAAAAAAAAAAAAGAGAGAAGTCACAAATTATCAATATTAGGAACAAAAGAGGGGATATTAGCACAGACCCAGCAGACATCAAAAGGATAATAAGGAAATACTAGAAGCAGCTCTACACACATACATTTTTATAACTTAATAAGAAATGAACCAATTTCTTGAAAGCCTGAACTACTATAATTCACTCAACATGAAATATATAATTTGAATAGCTCTATAACTATTGTTGAAATTGAATTTGTAATTTAAAAACTCCTGAAAAAGAAATCTTCAAACCCAGACAGTTTCACTGGAGAAGTCTACCAAATATTTAAAGAGGAATTAACACCAATTCTACACAATCTCTCCTAAAAATAGAAAAGAAAGGAACACTTCTTGGTTCACTTCATGAAGCTAGTACTACCTGACACCAAACCAGACAAAGATATCCCAAAGAAGGAAAATTATAGAGCAATATCTCTTATGAATATAGACACAAAAATCCTTAAAAATGTATTAGCAAACACAATTAAGCAATTTGTAAAAAAAAAAAAAAAATTATACATCATGACCAAATGGGGTTTATTCCAGGGATGCTAGGCTGGCAAAATACTAAAAAATCAATCAATGTAAGCTACCATATTAACAAGCTAAGAAATAAAAATCACATGATCACATACATGAATAAAGAAAAAGCATTTGACAAAGTTCAACACTCAGAAAAATTGGAATAGTGGGAATTTCTTCAACTTGATAAAGAACACCTACAAAAATCCCTATTCATAATGGTGAAAAACCGAATTTTTTTTCCTTGAGATCAGTAATAAGGCAAGGATGTCTGTTCTCACTGCTCTTATTCAAAATAATAGTGAAGTTCTAGCTGATTAATCAAGAAAAGGAAAGGAAATAAAAGCATATCAATTGGAAAGAAAGAAATATAACTGTCCTTATTTGCACACAACTTGACTGTCTACACAGAAAATCCCAAGGGATCTTCCCCCACCACCAAAAATAAAAAATAAAAAAAACTGCTAGAAATAGTGAGTTCAGCAACATTGCAGATAACAAGATAAAAATACAAATATCAGTTATATTTCTATACATTAGCAATGAACATGTGGACACCAAAATTAGAAATACAATGCCAGTTATAATCCTTCAAAAAACATGAAATGCTTAGGTGTAAAACTAACAAAACACATATAGGACTTTGTGCTGGTTTAAAGCTGTTATGTATCCCAGAAAGGGTCATGTTCTTTTAATCCATTCCTATGGGTGCAGACCTATTGTGGGTGGGACATTTTTGTTAGGTTATTTCAATTGAGATGTAACCCACACCATTCAAGGTGGGTCTTACTCCTTTTTTACTAGAGTCCTTTATGAGAAGATAAAGGATCAAAAAGCCAAGAGAGCTCAGAGAGAAACAGCTAGAGAGAGCTGAGACAGCAAAGCTCTGGAGATGCTAAGAGAAGACCCACAGAAGTTCAGAGAGGAAGGAAGCCACTGGAATGAGGAGTTGAAAGTGACAGAACCTGTAAGAGAAGGAGCAGCAGAAGCTGGCCATGTGCCTTGCTACCTGACAAAGGAATCCTGAATGCCAGTGGCCTTTCTTCAGCGAGGGTACCATCCTGTTGATGCCTTAATTGGGACATTTTCATAACCTTAGAACTGTAAATTTGCAAACTAATAAATCCCCATTGTAAAAGCCAACCTATTTCTGGTATATTGCATTCCAGAAGCTTTAGCATACTGAAACAGACTTGTATGCTGAAAGCTACAAAACACTGATAAAAAGAGATCAAAGAAGGTCTAAATAAATGGAAAGATAGACTGTGTTCATGGATTGAAAGAGTCAGCATAAAAAAAGTCAATTTTCCACAAATTATATAAAGTTTTAATGCAATTTTTATCAAAATCTCAGCAAGATTTTTTGTAGACATATACAAAATTATTCCGTTATTCAAAAAATTATATAAATAGGCAAAGGAATTAGAAAAGCTAAAACTATGTTGAAAAAGAAGAATAAAGTGGGATGAATTAGTTTATGCAATTTTAAGACATTATATAGCTAGAGTAATATTGTGTGTTACTGGCAGAGGTATAGACCAATAGAATAGATTAGAGAGCCCAGAAATAGACCCACTCAAACAAGTTCAGTTGAATTTTGACAAAGGTGCAAAAGCAATTTGATGGTCCTAGAGCAATTGAATATCCATGGGCAAAATATGAACCATGACCTAGGTCTCACACCTGAAATAAAAATGAACTTAAAATGGTTCATAGACTTAAATGTAAAACATGTTCCAGAGTCTCCTCAGCCAAGGGCCGAGTCGACCGCCTTTGCCCTCGTAGCCTGTGCTCCTTTTGCTGGTGGCTCCACCCACGTTGCAGACAATATTCCAATATGGAGCATGTCCTTACCAATGGGAATTTGAAGTACTGGTTTTTGATTCTGAACCAGCCTTTGGATGAATGTTTTTGCCATCTTTGGAGCAAAGCTCTTTTAAAAGCCTGTGCTGATGGAGGTGCCAACTGCTTACATTATATCACCAGAGGACAGCGGGAAAGCTTTTTGCCTGAATTCATCAATGGAGATTTTGATTCTATTAGGCCGGAAGTCAGAGACTACTACAGTATTAAGGGTTGTGAGCTGATTTCAACTCCTGATCAAGACCACACAGACTTTACCAAGTGCCTCCAAGTGCTACAAAAGAAGATAGAAGGAAAATACCTACCAGGTTGATATGATTGTGACACTGGGAGGACTTGGTGGACATTTTGACCAGATTATGGCATCTGTGAGCTCCCTGTTTCAAGCGACTGATATCACTTCTTTGCTAATTATAATAATTCAAGAGAAATCTCTTATCTACCTGCTCCAACCAGGAAAGCACAAGTTGCATGTAAACACTGAATGGAAGGTGATTGGTGTGGCCTTATACCTGCTGCACAGCCTTGAAATCAACAGGCTTAAAGTGGAACCTCACCAACCATGTGCTTGGTTTTGGAGTACTGTCAGTGCTTCTAATACCTACTATGGATCTGGGGTAGTGGCTGTGGAAACCGATTAGCCGCTCCTCTGGACCATGGCCATTAAAGACTAACCTGTCGACTGACACCCACAGGTGCGCCTCTACCCTACCTCACTGCCAATGACTTATTGCTCAGTAAGTACATTTCACCTGGGTTTACCGGAATCTATACTTCCCCTGGAAGCCACTATCAGATAATCCAGGAAACATTATCAATGACAGATCTGAATTTTACAGTGAAAGGCAAAATCATTTGTTAGGAAAGTTTTTTTTTCCTTTAACTCTATTTTTTTAACTTTATCAAAAAATAAAAAAAAAATAATTTAAAAAAGTAAATAAGCTCTATTGTTTTCCATTGGAAACTCATATGAATCATTCCATTATAAAATTCAGTACTGATTATTCTTTAATGTGTTACTTAATCCTTCTTTTTATCTTAGAAAATTGTTTTTAATTTTGAAGCTGATGAAACTCCTTGGAGTCTAGCACATCATTTGCCCCTGCTGGCCATCCTTAAATGTTTTTAACAACAAGAACTCCTTCTGAATGCCTTTTAATATTATATTTCTCCCTATCATTTACATTACCTTTTACTGGAAAAAAAATTCCTTCCAGATTGGGATGTTAAAACTACACTATTTCACTCTGGCCTTTACTGTATCTGGTACTATCTTTTAAAAAATAAATCAAGTCATTGACCTAAGTATTAAATTTAAGAACAGGTAATTATGTAAATTATAGGTGAAGAGAGAAATGACATGACATAATTCTTGAAGGCCATCCTACTCACATATTAACCCCCAAACTCCACTTGAAGTAAATGCCATAAACTTTAGTGGAATGACAGATCAAAACTGTCCCCATCTTAATTAAAGCCTAGACTGAAAAAGTTGTGCAGAAGAAACTCAAGCATAAAACTTCATTTTTTCTGGCACCTCAGATTGAAAAAAAATTTTGGCTTATAGAGCACAATTTTATTCAAATGTAGTCTGATTTGACAGTCTATGGGGATAAATGAACATAGCGTAATAAAGAGCCTAGTTCTGAGAGCCTGTGTTTGTATCCAAGTCCTGCCATTCACTCATGTTCCCTGAACCCCTGTCCTCATCTGCAAAATGGAACAGAACGGGTCGGACTGATGTATCAGAGGTGCCTTCCCACTCTCAAATTGTAAATTCTGGCAGTTGTAAGGCAGATAATGCACCTGGTTAGTGACACAACCAGGTTTAACAAACTGGTCCATTGAATATATTCAAGTTTCTTTTATAATGGGGCCCTTTTCATTATATATATTTAATAAACTAAAATGTTGCCATGGAAGTAATGATTTAAACATGACCCTTCCCACCATGTTTTATGTACACACAATCCCTATGTGGCTGTGAGCAAAGGACCAGTGGCTGTTTTCTTCTTGGTGCTAACAACTTTGATTATAAAAGGACAGTGTAAGGCTTAGATTGCAAATAGAAAATGAAAACTGGATCAGTGGAACTAACGTGCAATTCTGAATAGTTACTCATTAGAAAAACATATTTTATGCAAATACATGTGAGATTGAAGTCTGTATGTCAAATAAAAATATTTAATTATCAAAAAATGATGAAACATGAAACTAGAAAGCTTTTAAAAAACAGGAGAAAATCTTCAGAATCTAAGGCTAAGAAAAGAGTTCTTAGACTTGGCACCAAATGCATGATTCAAACAAGGAAAAATTTGGCCTTCATTGGAATTAAAACTTTGTGAAACACTGTTAAGAGGATGAAAGTACAAACTAAAGAGTTGGGGAAAATATTTGCAAACCACATTTTCCACAAAGGAGTTGTATCTAGAATAATAAAAGAACTTTCAAAACTCAACAATTAAAAAAAAAAAAGGAAAAAAAAAAAACTAATCCAATAAGGATATATGAATAGACATTTTACTGAAGAACATATAGAGATAGCAAGTAAAATAAGCATGTGAATGCTGAGCTCTCTGTCTTGGATCTTGCCCCTATGAAGCTTGTTACTGCAAAGGAGAGGCTAAACCTGCTTATAATTGTGCCTAAGTCTCCCCAAGTGCCTCTTTGCTGCTCAGATGTGGCCCTCTCTCTCTCTAACTAAGCCCCCTCAGCAGGTGATCTCGCTGCCCTCCCCCCTATGTTGGACCTGACTCCCAGGGGTGTAAATCTCCCTGGCAACACAGGATATGACTCACCGGCATGAATCTGGACCTGGCATCGTGGGATCAAGAACATTTTCTTGACCAAAAGGGGGATGCAAAATGAAAAGAAATAAAGCTTCAGTGGCTGAGAGATTTCAAATGGAGTCGAGAGGTCACTCTGGTGGATGTTCTTACGCACTATATAGATAACACTTTTTAGGTTTTAATATATTGGAATAGCTAGAAGTAAATACCTGAAACTACCAAACTCCAATCCAGTAGCCTTGACTCTTGAAGACGACTGTATAACAATGTATGTTACAAGGGGTGACAGTGTGATTGTGAAAACCTTGTGGATCGCACTCCATTTATCCAGTGTATGGATAGATGAGTAGATAAACGGGGACAAAAACTAAATGAAAAATAGGGTGGGATGGGGGGTGTGTGATTTGGGTGTTCTTTTTTATTTTTATTTTTTATTCTTATTCTGATTCTTTCTGTATAAGGAAAATGTTCAAAAATCGATTGGTGTGATGAATGCATAGCTAAATGATGGTACTGTGAACAGTTGATTGTACACCATGGATGACTGTATGGTATGTGAATGTATCTCAATAAAACTGAATTTAAAAAAAAAGTGGAACTGTAACCTACAACAATTTTTGAAATTACCTATATAACCAATTGTTCAGCTGTACATCGAAAGTTAACACCTTTCTGTGTGCATGTTATATTTTACAATAATGGAAATAGCTGAAATTGTGGGACTGTGACCCATGACCCATGACATTCTTTGAAATTTGGTAACTACTTTGAAAGTTATCACTGTTACGTATACCTGTTAAAGTTCACAATAAAAAAAACTCATTTAAAAAAATAAGCATGTGAAGATATTCAACATCATTAGCCATTAGGGAAATGCAAATTAAAATCACAATGAGATCTGACTACATACCTATCAGAATAGCTAAAATAAAAAATAACATGAAATGCTGGTGAGGATATGGAGAAACTGGTTCACTCATATATTGCTGGTGGGAATGTAAAACGGTACAGTCATTCTGAAAAACTGTTGAACAGCTTCTTAAAAAACTAAATATGCAACTGCAATATGACCCAGGAACTGCACTTGTAGGGCATTTATCTCAAGAAAAGAAGACTTGGCGCTGCCAGGGAGGAAGTAGGAATAGGGGTAAGGGGACAGGAGAGAAGTAGGTGTGGCCATGAGACATCTTTGTGATGACGGAAATATTGTGTCTTTATTGTATCAATGACAATATCCTGATTGTGCTATTTTATTATAGTTTTGTGAGATGTTACCACTGAAGGAAACAGGGCAAAGGTAACACAGGATGTCTATTATTTTTTTTACAACTGCATGTGAATGTACAATGATCTCAATATAAGAGGTTGATTTTAAAAACTTATATTCCCAGAATTGACTTCCAGAGATTCTAATTAAGAAAATCTGTCAAGTGACTTAGGAATTTGCATTTCCAAAAATCCCATCTATGATTCTGATACAGGGATCCCATGGACCACACTGTGTAATGAGCATTATTTGATGCCATTTCAATGAACACAGGTAAGAAATATTGTTCTGATATTTTCAATTCAGATTTAACAGTACAGGATTATTTTCCTTATTATCACTTAATTATATTTGTATCTTTTCTCTCTTACAGTGAAATTCTTTGTTCTTAATAATATTAATGGGTTTCCTTATTTGCTTTATCCTACAATTCACATGAACATTTTGAAAATTACAATACTAGTAGTACTCTAGCAATAAATCCACTTAGTAAAGTTTAAGGTTACTTTCTAGTTTTTTGTCCTTAGACTCTATCCACAAAAGTGTTTGGTCAGAACATTCTCTTTGCTCTGAAAAATAAAAATATAAGTTTGTTCAGAATATTATGTTTAAAAGTTACTTGAACTGATTCTTTTCACTGTGAGGTTATTATATTTTGTTTTTTAAAATCAAGTTAATATCCATTTAGTTTCCTTTGTTTTCTTTGTATTCAAATGTACATGTTTTCATCTTTTTGGATTTAATTTTAGTTTTGATATGTAGAAAATTTACATTGTTAAAAATTCAAAGCAATATAAAGAGGTATATTCAGGAATGTCTTACTTCCATTCCCTTCCCTGACACTTACTTCTTCTACACCCCCACAACAAGTCACAAAATTTATTTTCTGGTTTGTAATTTCTGTGCTTCTTTTTGGCTAAAAAAGTAATCAACTAATTATATATTTTCTTATTTTCTCTTTTTCTTACACAAAAGCTAGTGTCCTATATACATTCTTTTGCATCTTGCTTTTAAATCTTAACAGTATATCTGAAATATGAAATCTGAAATCACTCTGCATCAGCTCATAGAAAAGGCACATTCTTAGTAAATATTTAATAACTGAAATCTGATTGAATATTATCACTCAGGGACTTAAAGCAATATATATATATGGAAGAATCAAATCCAAACATCTTCTTGCATTTGAACTCTGAAGTGTATTTGTTTATTCTCTGCTCTATTCTATAAAAGATTTAAAGCACTTAAGACCATAAGATAAATTTTCAGGGAACTGCAATGTCCCCTAAATTATGGGGTAAAGGCTTTCATTTTAAAGCCAATGAATTTTATATGGTTTGGGTTTGGGTTTCATTATTTTTACAAATCTAAGGGTTTGTTTTTTTTTTCTCCAAAATGTTCAGGTAACTTCTTCAAAGTAATTTCTATCCTTCTATGGATTGTCTTTGGTTGTTTTTAACTTGTATCTTTGAGAGTACCTATTCCTGAGCACTGAATTTATTTCCTCTGGTCATGAACTCCAGGCCAATCTCAAAACTCTTTTCATGGCTGAATTGCTCACTTGGGGACTCTGCAGGCAGAATTGCTTCATCTGAGCCTCTCCAAGTAGCAGATCTCCTGGGAAAACTTGGCACCTCTCATGGTTGGGGTAGTTAGAGAAGCAGTGGCAAAACCTGCATTGAATCAGTATTGGATGTGCTTGCTTTGCTTCAGCTTTCAAAGTTATGAAACTAAAACTTACCAATTAAATGCAAAATGTGTGTCAATTAACAGGAATATACTAACTCATCCCAGTTGCTTTTAAAAAGCCTTATGCAGAGCAAGGAAATGTATCAAAAGGTCTGTAATTGTATCTCCAATTAAATTTAGAGAGATAAACATAAAGAATTTGAAAAAACAGTGAAAATCTTGGAGGTTACTTTATGTTGAACATCACTTCATCTATCACAGAAACTTGCTACTTGTATAATATGAGGATTTCATTATGTTTGCAGTGTCTAAATGCAATGCCGTTGACTTTCTGAGTAGATGTTCATAAACAATTTATACAGCTGTTTAACAATTATACTATGGCACAACTCTGCTAGTAACTGTTTTATATCCATGATCTATACAAACTTTTACGTATTCATAGCTTTCTTCAGAATTTTACAGTTTGATCCTTCCTGACACTAGTGTATCTTGGCTTCAGATACATTTTGATACTAATAGCCACTACATCATGTTTAAGTTATACAAATTTGTCATATTGCAGTCAGAATATAGCAATGTATGTGATAGGCATTTAAGTTACTTACAAAGCAGTGGTGTGTGTGTTTGTGTCCAGCCAAGAGCAGATATAATAATATTAATAATTAATTATTAATATATTATATTATATAATAATTATTAATAATAGTAACAATATTTATTGATCTCTGCATTAAGTGATCTAAATTCATAATCTCATTTAATCCCCAATTTGTCCTCAGATTAGCAAACAGTCTTTGAGAGGTTAAATAACTTGTCCAAAAACACACAGCTCATAAGATGCAGCCCTGAGATTCCAATGCCTAAAGACAGCATCCAGAGAATCCCAGCCTGTCAAGTTGACATGGTCTTTAGAATGGCCATTTTCTACTCTTTATTATGCTTATTACCATTATACAGTTCGAAGGGTAATTGTTTCTCAGAACTGTTCATACATAAATATAGCTGGTTTCAAGGAGCAAGCTGGGGGAGACCCAAGCTCAATCAATAAATCATACAGCTCAATTTCCCTGTCTAAGCAGGAGAGAAGGGGTCAGCGAAATATCCTGGATTAAAGAAAAGCCAAAGGACACAAAAAAGTGTGATTCTCCTCCCTCTCTTTTTTTTACTAGAAAATATTTCCAAAGTGGAAGACAAATATGTTCCAGGCAGGAAGTTACCATTTTCCCCATTACAGTTACATTTGTGCTCAAAACACAAGTTTGGGTGGTAGCTGTTCAACTCGTCTCTCCTCTCTTATGCCATGACATTATTTGCTGAAGATAATGAAAGCAGGACTAGAGACTAGCACCTAGTACAATGTCTGAGACACATAAATAAAAAGCTATCACTAATGGTCTGGAACATGTGCTTGGGAAATGGAGGGATGGACTCAATAGGTGATTGAAGGAAATTCAGGAAGGTGGAAGAGGTTATTCAATGAGTATGATGACAAATAGCAGGTAGGGAGAGCATGTAGCAGTTCTGGAAGTTGGTTTCTGCCAGCCAGGTTCAGAAAGGGGACATAAGCTCCCCTTGAAGCAAGAGGCATCAGATCTAGAATAATGTATTTACTCATTCATTAAGCATTAAGTGCCTTCTATGCAATAGTAGCCACTATACTAGGTATTATAAATACAAGATGAATAGAACATGGCCTCTTCCTCACAATTCAGTAATGAACGCAAAATTGAAACAATTACAATACAATGTATTAATGCTAAAATACAAGTAAATACAAAGTTTTATGTGTCTCGGGGAAGGAAATGGCTGAATCAGCTTGTGAAGTCTTCACATATGAGGTAAATAAGGTAAAAATTGCCTGTGCCTTGAAAGGTTCATAGGATTTGGCCATGTTAAGAAGAAGGAAGAGCATTAGGGATACAGGAACAGGTTGTGAAAGATATGGAGGAAGGAAAGAACAACTTGTATGTGGAGAATGGTAACTACTTCAAAGAGACTGCTGGGATACAGAATGTGTCAGGGGAAGTGAAGAGCTAGGTGATTGTAGTGATAACCAGGTGGCTGATTGTAAAACACTTTGTATGTCTTCCTCTAACTGGTGGGGAGCCACTGGCATTTGCTCAACATGAATTTACCAGGAAGCTAGTGGTCCTTAAGCTTCAGGGCCCTTCATCCGCATGGGCTTTCCAAGACTCTGGGAAGCTCTCGTGCAATGGGTTCCCATAATCACATGTTTTTGCAAATTTTGAAAAAGTAAGGTTTTTAAAATCCTTTGTTTTAAAGAGAGCCCTCCAAATTGGATAACCTTCAGGCTCCACGAAACCTGGGTCTGCCCCTGGCATGATCTGGGATTTAGAAAGCAATCCAGGGCAATAAGATGGAAGATGGATTAGAGGGGGAGAAGTCGGGAGGAGGCTGTTGCCTACGTCTAAGAGATGATGGGAACTGAACTAAGGCAAGGGCAGAGATAATTGTGAGAAGGGGAAGGTTCTTAGGGTAGGGAATCAACAGGATTTGCAACTGATGAATATGGGGATGGAGTGAATGAAAGGACTCTTGGGAGAATCAGATTTTTAAGGCTTAGGTAGATGGCATTGCTATAACTGCTGGAAAGATTGAATTGTCATTGGGAGGGGAGAAGATCTTGAAAGAAGGGTGGTCAATAATGTTAAATATTGAAAAAAAGATGAGATGAAAACAAGGCTTGACTATTGAATTTGGTAATTAGGAAAGTTTAAGTCAGTAAGTTCAAGGAAAAAAAAAGTATGGATTCAATGGGTAGTGGTAGCTAGAACTCAGACTACAGCAGGAAGTAGATTCGAGTCCCACTGTACCCCTCTCCCCCTGCATGAGCTGGAGTTCAAGGATAGGACTCCAGTTTCTTCTGGGGAGTGGTGAGGGATGATCTATTAAACAAAAGACAGGATCCAGTTCAAGAAGGGTAGACAGCCTGTGAGGAGAGAGATTCAGACACAAGAGAACCAGAGAATTTGTAGAAGAGCTTCGGACTAGGGACATTGGAAATCAGAAGCTCAGTTACTCTGACCCAAGTGGACAGAAGGAGTAGAAGTTAGGCTGTGTTGACGCTGAATCCTTCCAGTGCTGGCATGAAATGCCTCAAATTCTCCAGGTAAAGATAAGGTTGTCCCCAGAGTCCAGGGTATATCTGAGGCTGCAATTTTCGGGCAAGCAAGTTCAGTGGTATGGCAGGCAAGATGAGGGGATCAGGGAAGCAGCAAGAGCATAACTGGAGGAAGAATTTATGATTGGGGAAGGGATGAGAGGCAGCTCCTCTCCCTCCAGGCTCTGGAATTTTGAAGTCAGCACTTCATAAACTCAAGAGGGGAGATTCAGGCCCCTGGCCCTTTGTATGTCTAACAAAAGTACCACATTCTTTTGAATTTATTGTGTGATCATTCAGAAGTTTCTGAGAGGAAAAACTGGAGGTTTTGCTATAAAGATTCCCAAGGGGAATCAAGAAAGACATAGTAGAGGTTTGGGGACTATTCACTAAAGTACTCCTGGCATTATAAACTAAAAGAAGCACAGTTGGAATCATTTTATGAATTGCAGACAAATTGTAAGATTGAATTCAGTCAAGATAATTGGTTTTTAAATATGTCCTTTTCTCTTTCTCCTATTTGATATTATTAACATGAAGCCTTTTTAAATGTCAATAATTTAAATGTAATTTAATTTCTTTAATGAAATTGTTTAATAATTTGAGAATGTAAGAATAGCATTTGAGCAGCAGCAGGAGAGGGAGGTGGAGGCAGGGAGAGCGTTCAGCCTCGGAGGGGAAGGAAGGTACCTTCCATCTTGCCAGGGTCACTCTGGCTCATGATGCCTGTTGGGTCCCTTTGAAAGGCTGTCTGTTTCAAGTCCCCCCAGCTGAATGCAAGGGGACTGCATGCCAAACGCCATCCTATTGCTGACAGGGTGGCGCAAGAATGAAACACGGACACAAAGTTAAGAGTTAAGGGAGCAGGGGGCCCACTGCATCTCATGCTAAGTGGAAGCCACTGCATCCTTGCTCCAGCTATTTATTTCAGAAGATCAGGTGTATATGCTAAAGGTCCTCAGGCTTGGGAGAGCCCACCAGATACCTATGTTTACATCAGGTGTATACAATCTAGGTTTACATCAGGTGTATACAATCTAGGTTTGAGACAATGGTAGTCACAAGACACACATCTTTACAGGGCGGGCCTGCATGGCATCTATGCAGGCCTGCGGCTCAGCGTTCCAAGCCACCACCCCAGATATGCCTCAGGCAACATGGAAGACTTAGTTTCCCACACCATCCAGTAAAGTAAAGTGTATTAAAATAGGCAGTGATCCAATAGCATCACATACATCTCCCTTGCCCACAAAAATCTAGCATTTAAATAAAAGCATAATCTGGGAAAAAGATTGTATTGTCAAAGCCCCCACAGACTGGTATCTAAAGACTCTGGGACTTACTGTTTTTTTGCAAGAACATGAGACATTCAGCTCTGGTTAACTTTTTTTTTTTTTTTTTAATATAAGTCTGAGTTTCTCTATCATTCAATTTATGGAGTTAAAGTTTTGGAAACAAGTAGAGGACTTAATAATTATCCCTGTTAAATCTTATCTTCTTATTTTGAACTAGCTCAAATTTCCAGCCTATTCAGAGCTTTTGTAATACTAATTCAGCCATCCAATTCATTGTTATTTCTCCCAGCTTTGTGCCATTTCCAAATATAATAATTATACTGTTAACACCTTCATCCAAGTCATTGGTTGAAAATGTGGAGAGGACAGAGCTGAGAAAAAACTCTTCAAGACCTGAAGAATTTCTTGTGGGTTGGCATGAATTAATTAATGGTGAAATGGAAGGAAAAGAACATTTATTGAACATCTACCATGTACCAGATACTATAAACAATCCTTTGTCAAAAATTCACATTTAATCTTTAATCGTGAGAGCACAGCTAGTAATGGCTGAACTTAGATTTTGATTTTACATCTTGCTCTTTAGTTGGCTGTTCAACTACCTACAAATCCACCAACCTGCATTTTCTTCCAGCCCACATTTGTGTGTCTTGTCCATGAGGATACCAACAGAGGTCCTACCAAAACCTGAATGAAATTCAGATACATTATTTAACCTTTTCTCGCAGTCATACCAAAACTAAAATAATATTGGAGTGTGGTGGTCAAGGAAGCAAAAGAAGAAAAGCCGAAGGGATGGGGTTTGATTTTCCCACAAGATAGTGTTTATATTTTTTGGTTCTTTTTTATTACAGATATATTATATATGACACAAAATATTAGAATAAATAGAAATGTGGCTTTTAAAAATTCATGTGATAACTTTTATGTGCTATCATGTATCATGCTCTATAATTTTTATCAACAATTCTATTTTGTTTTTTGGAGCTTGGGAATTTGGGGGATATATTATAATGAGGAATTCTGTGACAGCTGAGGATATTCCCTTAAATATCCCCAGACGTGATGGAAACAAAAATAATAGTGAAATTTAAATGCATACTCTGTATCAGACATTGTGTCAACTCTGTATCAGATATTATGTAAAGTGCTTTCTATGGATTATCACATTTATTTTTCACAATTCTCTGAAATGCTTTCTGATATTATCCCCATTTTACAGGCTAAGAAACAGACTGAGAAATAAAGTAACTTGCCAAAGAGATGTGATTTGAACCCAGGAAGTTTCTCTTCTCTGGTGCCTGTAGCTCCCGTCGTTGTTGGGAAATTCTCTGTGAGTCTCTTCGAATTCTATTTGTCTTGTGAGCAGAGAAACTGACTGGTTGGTTCTGATCTGTCTTTTCAAGGATGTTTATATAGTTAACAACCTTGGAAGATAGAGATCCTGTCTCCTTGCAAAGCAAAGGGCAGGTTTGTTTACTGTCTTGTATGATAATAGTATCTCCCCCAGGGGCAAAGGTTGTTAGGGTTACTGTCTATTATAAAAGATTCAGGTTCCCTAAACTCAAGGTTCCTCTCCTGTCATGCAGCCACTGTGTGCAGCATCACCTTGCCCGCATTGCCCCACGTTGTGGGAATTGGGGTTAGGGTAACTGCCAAATGCCAATACTCTTGCTACTGCTATTGCTGCAGCTATCTCCGACCCAAGAGTCTTCTACGAAACTGTGCAGGCTAACTCGTTAGTTTGCAAGTAGGGTAAAATTTCAGACCCTTCAGAGTTCTTGACTGCCCCTACAGACAGAGTACATGATTCTATCATCTATTAGTCCAGCACTACCATCTAAAAAGATAACATGACATTCTAGGAGGGAGTTAGTTGCCTTTTGATGATGCTTTTTCTTCGATGTTGTGCTACCAGGTAGTATATCCTAACAGTACACTACTCTTCCCCTCCTCTCTTGGTTAAGGAGTAAAATGTATAAATGAGAATCTGACTCTCTGGAGGTAGCCTTGAAGCTCAGTTCTAGTTAAGGAAGTCTTGAAGCAGAGCTTCACTTTAAGTTTGCAAAATTGGGGAGTACATTGCTGGGTTGCCTTTTTTGGTGCCCTTATGGGATGTGGACTCATTTTGATGGATAAAATAAATGGAGAAAAATCACCCAATGTGGAGTTCTGTTATTTTAGGGCTTGACATGAATTTATCAACAGCAGAACCAAGAGGTGTCAAGACTTAACAGGAATTCAGGAAAAGAGCCATTCTTGAATAAATATCACTTGAGAAAATCTTAGAATTTTAGTGGAGAAACTATGCTTTTAGTCGGTTCAGAAAAAGTGATCATTAGAGTGTACAAAGGGTAATAATTTTAACAAAATGATTTCAAATAATGTGCATTTTCAGAGTTTGGAGTGAAAGAATTTGGGGATTCTACAGTTCCTAGTAGATTTTAGCAATGTTCCCCTGAGTTGTATGCAAGAGACATATGTTTGAAAATTTGAACCTAAAGGTCTTATTCAAACTAATTAAAATTTCATGCACATATCTCATCTCCCCCTAAATTTTCTGCTTAGCAGCTCAGGCGTAGGGTTTCCTCAGGACAGTGTGAAAAAACAGCCAAAATATGCAGGCTCCCAGGCAGGGTTTGGTCAGTGGCACACTGGAGCTCAGACTTTAATATGGGTGCATGGATTTCCTTCTTTTTAATTTTGCAATTGAATTAATGGTAATGAATGCAGAGAACTAGTTGGTAGCTGGTTTCAAATAATGACAATATTAGCTGCAGCTGGGCAGATCCCCGCTCCTTCGCTGTAGGCTTCCTGTAGGTTAGTGGTTTTCAGCATGAGAATCCCCTGCAGGGCT
Organism: Choloepus didactylus; assembly: GCF_015220235.1. Taxonomy (NCBI): domain Eukaryota; kingdom Metazoa; phylum Chordata; class Mammalia; order Pilosa; family Megalonychidae; genus Choloepus; species Choloepus didactylus. Next base: position 47,892,469 of record NC_051322.1, on the reverse strand, counting down.
CACCAAAGTGTTCCCCTACTCCCTCCCCGGCTCCAGAGTGTCTGATTCAATTGGTCTGGGTAGGGCCCAAAGTCCCAGGAGCACAATTTGAGAACCACTGTTCTGGACATTTTCTATGAGATTAAACAGTGCCTCTGGGGCAAGATGGGAGCTCATTAGAAAGCAGCTATACCCAATATTAGGCTATGTTTCAAGGCTTACGGAAAATATTAACTTGGGTATTCCAGAGTAACCTTCCTTCCACCTTATACTGTCTATTGTTTTATATTTTATTCCTATTTTACATAAATGAATGTAAAATCCTGTCAAAACATACTGAATTCAAGGGCAGCTGTAACCCTTAATTTCCTCTTATTGTTTTTCGTCCATCATCCTTTCTTCCTTCACATGCAAAACAACACTACTTTTTAGGTGGATTTTCTAGACAAAATAAACATATTAATACAAGTCTCTTCTAAGCTGCAAACAAGTGACCATTTAAATTCTTTCTGAACTGATGGGGAATCAGTTTCCTTTTACTCTTCGTCTTGGTCTACTGAGTTTCTAAAGGCTACAGCCAAAGGATTCCATACTCTTAAAGGCCAAGACCCAGTTTGGATTTGTACTTTTGGTAAATGCTTGCTCTTTATATAATAATGGTGTTTTACTTGGCTGCTGTTGTACATTTTCTCATTGTATATAACATTGGCCAGTTTCTTCATCCCAATGCAATCATATTTGTCACATTTGAAATTCTCCCTGTGGACCCCCAGTTAGTGACCATCATTTGATAGTCTGGGATGATGTTTAGATTCCTTGTTGCTAAAGCAAATGCCATACAATGGATTGGCTTAAACAACGGGAATTTATTGGCTCATGGTTTTGAGATTAGGAGAGGTCCAAATCAAGGCTTCATTAAGGTGATTATTTCTTCCCGAAGACTGGTGTTTGGGGCTGGCTGCTGGTGATCCTTGGTCCCTGGTTCCTCTGTCACATGGTAATGAACATGGCAGCCCCTCCTGGCCTGTCCCTTCTCTTCTGGGTTCTGTTGACCTTCACCCTGGCTGCTTCTTGGGCTTTCTTTCTCTCTCTCTGTGACCTTCCCCATAAGTTCTTCCTTAATAGGATTAAGACCCCTCCTGATTCAGCTGGGCCACACCTGAACTGAAGTAACCTCATCAAAAGGTCCTATTTACAGGAGTTCACACCTACAAGAATGGATTAAGTTTAAGAATATGTTTTCCTGGGATGTATAGCTCCAAACCGCCACAGATGACAAACAGGGTTTACTCTTTTCGTTGACCAATAGATCATGGCTGCCTGGAGCTCTATGTTGAGAATTTTAAGACTGTCTCTGAGCTCAGTGGGAAGACTGTCATCATCAATTAGTGATGCCTACTGTTGGGCCTGGAGAACATGGCTGTATGTGAGTCCAACATGGCACACTCTGGGCTATTGCTTCAATATCTCAGGGAAATAGGAGGATCAAGCAATTTGAATTTGAAATTTCAAAAGTAATTCACATCTTCTTGACCAAAAGGGGGAAATGAAAGGAAATGAAATAAGCTTCAGTGGCAGTGAGATTCCAAAAGGAGCCGAGAGGTCACTCTGGTGGGCACTCTTACGCACACTTTAGACAACCCTTTTTAGGTTCTAAAGAATTGGGGTAGCTGGTGGTGGATACCTGAAACTATCAAACTACAACCCAGAACCCATGAATCTCGAAGACAATTGTATAAAAATGTAGCTTATGAGGGGTGACAATGGGATTGGGAAAGCCATAAGGACCACACTCCATTTTGTCTAGTTTATGGATGGATGAGTAGAGAAATGGGGGAAGGAAACAAACAAACAAACAGACAAAGGCACCCAGTGTTCCTTTTTACTTTAATTGCTCTTTTTCACTTTAATTATTATTCTTGTTATTTTTGTGTGTGTGGTAATGAAGGTGTCAGGGATTGATTTTGGTGATGAATGTACAACTATGTAATGGTACTGTGAACAATCAAATGTACGATTTGTTTTGTATGACTGCATGGTATGTGAATATATCTCAATAAAATGAATAAAAAAAACATATACCACATGAAAACATTTGTTCTGAGGGCAATATGAAATTTGCAATGAAAAACCGTGTGATCTTCATAAAGTAACTGAGTAAAAGCTCACTGCGTCTAGGACTGCTCAACCAAAGAAAACCATTCCTCTATCATCTATCATCATAACCAACAAATGCCCTTTCCTGGCATGCTGAAAGTAAAAAAAAAAAAAGAAAGTACTGCAGCTTAAGTACCCATCATTTATATTTAAATGCTGTCTTTTTGTTTTTATGTTTTTCTTGTAAATAAGGTTACTGGGCAATCAACCATCTTTTGGGGATCCAGGCTTTAGTATTTTATCAGCCATTTGAAAATTAAATATAAAACTAAATCCTTAGTAGGAAAAAAAAAAAGTAATTCAAGCAATTTGAATTTGAAATTCCAAAAGTACTGCAACTCTGATATGGAATTAGAGGAACCTCTATTTTTCCAAGCTTCAGTTTCCTTAATTATAAAATAGGGATAAGAGTACCTATTTGGTAGGTGACATTGTTAAACTAGAAAATTGGCTAGAAAAGACCTTCGAAAAGGAGGAACATTTAATCGTAAGGGAAACTGTGGCTGGCAGGCAGTATTGTAAGAAGGCAAGAAAGCAAGCCATGATTTCAAATTCCACCTTACCACTCACTCACCCTGTTTGCTTAATCTTGCTGGGTTTTAATTTCCTGATCTGTAAAATAATATTGTAAGATCTGCTTCTCAGGGTTTTGACAATTCAGTTAATTTTGCACAGAACATGGCTTGTGATAGGTACTCAATAACGGAGACCGCTTTATAAATGACTGGCTGGTATTTATTTTAGCACAGAAGACTTGGAAGAGCTGTTAGAGTTATTTGAAGATGGATGAAAGGATAGATATTTTCTGTGTGATAAGTGAATTAGGACCACAGGGTAAAACTTATACAAGGGAGAATTACAGGGGAATATAAGGAAGAACCTTTTAAGAAGCAAACTAGGCAAACAGTGGAATTGGTTTCTGTGTGAGGCAGTAAGTTACCTATCCAAGAAAATATTCAAGGGAGTGTTCGCATGGTTTTGGTCAGACTGTGTAAAAGGATTCCCACTTTAGCTGGGAAGCTGGAATTTACTATATTGGAAATTCCTCAAGTTCGATTATACTGTGAATTCACCCCAGTGACTTTTGGGAAATCACCCTCTCTGTTCCTGTTTTACATTGTCCCTAATGATGACTCTGAGATTCAAAGGATTTAGGTTCCTGTAAAGACTCACCAGACTTAAGAGATTCCCATAAAGGAAACTCATCAAACCCAGTGTTTAAAAGCAAATAAGCAAAACTGAACAACAAAAGTCACCCACCACTTTTCTTTGTTTTAAGCACAGTAATAGGTACTTGTTTACCCAAGATATTAAGCGTTTTTGGATATACCCATTTGGCGAGTCCAAGACTGACGCTACCAACAAGAGGACACTCTGAAAAAGCACAGCAGGTCGTGGCAATGGAGTCGGGCAGCCCCGTGAAGCAGCACATTACTGTGGCTGGATGTTTCTGGTACAGCGATCAGCAGTGAAATGATTAACAGTGTTGGCATTTAAGTGATCATAATTAGGTTTCAAAGTTAACAGCGCATTGAGATAAATAGTGGAAGTTCACACCTCTCTCAGGGCTATTGTTTATCAGACTGTCAAGTTGCAGATTCAGGAAGACAACATTAATGTGGCTTTGGACACTAATTGCCCAAAGCCAAGTTGCATCCACCTGGGAGGGTCCTTTGGGTATTTGCTCAGCTTCAAATGTCAGGGAATAAGCAGTGCTGAGTCTCTGCACTGCCTACCAGCACACAACATCACACTGATAATTTGGAAGGCAAATGACTCAGGAATATGTTGTATTATTCGGTAGGAATCTCCTGGTTTAATAGCAAATTTGCCTCAGTTTCTTCTCTCAAATGACAATGAAACTGCTCACTTGGACCAAATGGTTCCTGAAGGGATTAGGATGTTAAACAATTCAAACAACAATAAAAACCCCTTTGCTCAAATGAATTAGATTTCATAACCCATGTTTTTGTCCTAACGGAGTTACATGCACATTCTGTCAATAGAAGGACATTGGGAGCAGAATTAAATTAATTTTCATAGAATTCTGATTTATTTTTTCACAATTAAGTTTACATGCATGACTGCATGCTGTCTGGTATTCAATAAGGGTGGAGATCATACAGTTTTAGTTTTCAAAATATTGATTCTCTTTTTCAAAAGACATTTAATAATTAAAGGCAGCAAAAATGGGTAAAAACAAAAGCAAAACCCTAAGCGTGTAGCCTTGTAGTAGTGGTTGTCTCTTCATGAAATAAAATTCCTTAAAAGAACAAAGACATTGGTAGTTTATTGTCATTGTCATCATGAAATAATTACTGAACATCCTCTAAAAAAACATACAAACAAATTTAAGAAAATGGAACTTCAGAACTTCCCATTTCTTACCATTTAACGTTGAATAGGATTTTCTTTTTTCTTTTAACTCTACAGGTTAGAAAATCGACGCTGGTGTTTTCTTTAACACCGAGTGCCACCTCAGGGCTAAACGGTGGTCTAGGATAACAGGAGGGACTACCGTAGGAAAGGGCAGGAGGTGGGGAGGAAACGAGGGGAGGAAAAAGGGAGAGATAAAAGGGAGAACAAAGAAGAGCAGAGCAAGAATCGAGGAGAGGGGATTAAAAGCAGATAAACTGGTGAAGAGAGGGACACCTATTTACCTCAGGTACAGGGACCATTGCTGTCTTACATCTGAATTAAAACAGATGTCTAGCTTTCGCCTTGGGGAATTCTGCCTCGGCCAGCTTTTCCGTGAAAAGAAGGATACCAGAAAGAAGTGGCTCTAACCTTTCTGGAAGGATGGGAGGTGTTTTAATTTCTCATTGTTGAGTATTCCAACTGGTAGACCCTGACACCTGGGGTTTCGAAGCCAGGAAGTGGGGGCTATTTATGCAGACATCTGAGGTTGGGTGGACTGTAAGGCAGAGCAAGATAATCACTGGAGTCCATCATATAGCAATTGGACATGAAACCTGCTTTACTCTTTACTCCTAGCAGACTAGGCACTCCCTGAAGCCAGGTGTTGAGCCTTATTAATTTTTATATCCTCAATCTAGCTCAATGCCAGTACCTAGAATTTAAAAAAAAAATCTAAATGCAGTACTTACGCCTGATACTTTAAAATATTTTAGTCCTCATCTTACATCATGCAATATTAAAAGCCACCAGTTTATTTAATTTTCATTTCACATTAAAAAAAAATAATTTACACTTTTCCAAAATGCTTCCACAGTATTTTTGGACTCTACTGAATTTCTTGCAATTTGAAAGCATGCCAGCATAAAGGGCAGCAATACTTATACCCAAACCACGATGTGATGATCAGATTATATATCAGTTTGCTAGGCTGCAGTCCCCAGTTGTTCAATCAAACACTAACTGAGGTGTTGCTGTGACTGTATTTTGGTAGATGTGATTAAAATATATAATCAACTTACGTCAAGGAAGGACGATTATCCTAGATCATCTGGGTGGACCTGAACCAATCAGTTGCAAGGTCTTAAGAGCAGACCCAAAGCTTCCCTGAGGAAGGAGGAATTCTTCAGTCTTGCCTGAGAGTTCCAGCCTGCCCCTCCTGACGGCCTTCCTGATGGATTTCCAACTTGTCTAGCAAGCCCCCACAGTCACATAAGCCAATTCCTTGCAATGTATCTCTTAATATATGTTTCCTACTGGTTCTGCTTCTCTGATTGAACTCTGATCCAAAAGGTATTGGGTGGGGCAGGGAGAGAGAGAACATGGCACATTTGCAGAACTGAGGGTATCCCATGATGCATGTTTGCTATACTTGCTCCAGTTAAATTTTGTTTTTTTTTAAGATGTAACATTACAGTACAGTTGAACCCCTTCCAATCCTGTTCTTCATTTCTCACCTCCCCGTCTGCCTTGCCCTTGCCCTCCTAGGGTAATGCATGCTCTGAAGCTGTGAGCACCCTTCTCGTCCATGTTGACACCTTTTCAGTATATGTAAATGTCCATAAACAATGGAGTATTTGGAGTTTTAGAAATTTACATAAATGGCATAATACTTTATTTTCTTGTAACTTTTTTCACTACCATAATATATCAGATATTTATACAAACTTATAGATGTAAGTCTAATTCATTTATTTTAACTTCTGAATAGCATTCCATTGTGAAAATACACCACTATCTAAATATATTCCTTTACTCATTCTAATTTTTCACTATTTAAAACAGTGTTGCAGTGCATCACTTTCCTTGTTTCCTAATGTGCACAAATTTCAGATATAATAAAAAGTGGTAATTTTATCTCTTTTTAAAATCTGTGTCTAATTTGGTATCTTTGACATCTACTGAGTTTTTAATTTCAAAGATGGCATTTATCGATGTTTTATATGTCTCTATTTTCAAATTCACCTGTTCTTTTTACATATTTTCCTATCATTTCATGATGATGTTTCCTCCACTCTGGCATACTATAAAGGCATGGTATGAAAAAGAGAGAAGAGATTTAGAAAATAAAGTAGGTAGAATTTGGCAGCACTTGGTAACTAATTAAATATGGGAAGTAAAGAAGAAAGAAGAGCACTAGATGAAAATACTAATAAAAATTAACCTTTATTAAGCACTTAGTATGCAACAGACATTGTGGTAAGCACACCACATGTGTGAACTCATCAATCCTGTCCAGCAAAAGATCGACCTTGCCCAAAGAAAGGTTTTGCCCTTGACTAGTTCCTGGGAGGTAATCTTTAAGCTCTTGGAATGTCCTATCTGATAAGAGTATCTTTGTTCACCTGGGGCCCCTGGACCATGCCAGATAGTCTATGCCATCAGTGTGAGTTACAGTGGGGGCCTTGGGCCATGAGGTATCAACTTGGCTTCTAGAGGAGGTGGAGACTAAGGTCAGCTGTAGGAGCAGTCAGTCATGCCTATGTAAAAGCTCCGGACACCAGGGCTTATGTGAGCTTCCTTGGTTGGCAATACTCCATGCGTGTTGCCACACATCATTGCTGGAAGAAGTCAGTGCTGTCCATATAACTCCAGTGGGAGATGACAACTGGAAGTGCCATCCTTGGTCTCTCCTGTACTTTGCCCTATGTGCCTCTTCTCTTTGCTAATTGTAGTCTGTGTCCTTTCACTATAATAAACCACAGCTGTGAGTAAATGGCATTTATGAGTTCTGTTGAGTCCTTCTAGTGAATTATTGAACCTGAGCATGGTCTTGGAGACGGCCTATGTCCAGAAGGAGCTCACAATCCCATGGGAGATTAAAAGTAGCTCCATCCTCATGAAAAACTCTTAAAAGTGAATATTATTATTTTCATTTTTATGGACGAGGACACTAAAGCTCAAAGAAATTAAGTAAGAAATAATGATGCTTGAGTGCAAATAAACTTGAACAATTCCCATACCTGCAATGCTAAACTTCTCAAACTAACGCATCCTATGCTTCTGGCTTAGGTGACTGGGTACAATTCACTGAGATTGGGAATCCAGGAGAAGGAGCGTATTTGGGAGAAAGATGCTGAGTTTGTTTTTGCAGCAGTTGAATATATGGCTCTAGAAATCAGAAACCAGATCTGGGCAGATGTGGATTTAGGACTGATAGGTGGTGGTTAACATTATGGGAAGGAATATCATCATCAATGTTGAGTCCACAGAAAGAAGAGAGATGGACTGGGAACAGACTCCAAAGAACCTCCGATATGGAAGGAAGGGAGAAAGAAAAGGAGCCAATAAAAGACACTGAAAAAGTGTGGCCAACAAGAAAGGAGAAAAACCAGAGAATCATGCCAAGAATATCAAAAGAGGTAGTGAATTAAGAAGGAAGGCATGGCCAGTGGTGTCAAATGGAAAAATATGTCACATAAGATAATAACTAAAAAATATGAGTTGGATTTGGAAACTAGAGACCTTAGCAAAAGCAATTTCAGATTAGTGATGGGGACAGAAGGCAGGCCACAGTGGGTGAGAGGTGAGGGTGTAGCACTGGAAGGTAGACAGCTCTTTCTTTGTCACCTGCACTAGTCAGTCAGTTAATTCCTTGGATTGCTATTTTTTTTTCCCCTTAAAGCCTACTTCCTTTTTTTTAATTCATTTTATTGAGATATATTCACATACCATGCAGTCATACAAAACAAATCGTACATTCAGTTGTTCACAGTACCACTACATGGTTGCGCATTCATCACCAAAATCAATCCCTGACACCTTCATTACCACACACACAAAAATAACAAGAATAATAATTAAAGTGAAAAAGAGCAATTGAAGTAAAAAAGAACACTGGGTGCCTTTGTTTGTTTGTTTGTTTCCTTCCCCCATTTTTCTACTCATCCATCCATAAACTAGACAAAGGGGACTATGGTCCTTATGGCTTTCCCAATCCCATTGTCACCCCTCTTAAGCTACATTTTTATACAATCATCTTCAAAGATTCATGGGTTCTGGGCTGTAGTTTGATAGTTTCAGGTATCTACTGCCAGCTACCCCAATTCATTAGAACCTAAAAAGGGTTGTCTATATTGTGTGTAAGAGTGCCCAACAGAGTGACCTCTTGGCTCCTTTTGGAATCTCTCTGCCACTGAAGCTTATTTCATTTCCTTTCATTTCCCCCTTTTGGTCAAGATGTTCTCCATCCCACGATGCAGGGTCTACATTCCTGCCCGGGAGTCATATTCCACTTTGCCAGGGAGCTTCACTCCCCTGGGTGTCTGATCCCATGCAGTGGGGAAGGCAGTGATTTTACCTGCCCAGTTGGCTTAGCTAGAGACAGAGGGCCACATCTGAGCAACAAAGAGGCATTCGGGAGGAGGCTGTTAGGCACAATTATAGGGAGGCCTAGCCTCTCTTCTGCAGCAACAGTCCTCCCAAGGGCAAGTCCTGTGGTAGAGGCTCAACTCATCAAAGCACCAGTCCCCTATGTCTGCGAGCACACCAGCAGCCACCGAGGTGGGGCAGGCCAATACCCCTGCATTCTCCACCAGCTCCTCAAAGGGGCTCTGCATATTTTTTTCCCTTGTTTTTTTTTTTTTTTTTGTTTGTTTTTTTAACCCCTTTTTTAAATCAACTGTATAAAAGATAAAAAAAAAAAAATTAAAAAAACATGCAATAAAAGAACATTTCAAAGAGACCATAACAAGGGAGTAAGAAAAAGACAACTAACCTAAGATAACTACTTTACTTCCAACATGTTTCTACTCTACTCCAAGAAAGTAACCTAATATAGCAACATTTCTGTGAACTTGTTCCTACTATACCCATCAGAAATTAACAGACCATAGTCATTCCTGGGCATTTCCAGAATGTTAAATTTACCCACAATAGCTTATCTGTTCTTATTGGATTATCGTTCCCCCTTCCTTAATTCCTCTCTATCGCTAGTTCCCCTACATTCTACATTATAAACCATTTGTTTTGCATTTTTCAAAGTTCACATTAGTGGTAGCATATAATATTTCTCTTTTTGTGCCTGGCTTATTTCACTCAGCATCATGTCTTCAAGGTTCATCCATGTTGTCATATGTTTCACAACATCGTTCCTTCTTACTGCTGTGTAGTATTCCATCGTGTGTATATACCACATTTTATTTATCCACTCTTCTGTTGAAGGACATTTGCGTTGTTTCCGTCTCTTGCAATTGTGAATAATGCTGCTATGAACATTGGTGTGCAGATATCTGTTCATGTCACTGCTTTCAGATCTTGCGGGTATATACCGAGAAGTACAATCACTGGGAAGGGTAACTCTATATCTAGTTTTCTAAGGAACTGCCAGACTGACTTCCAGAGTGGCTGAACCATTATACAGTTCCACCAACAATGAATAAGAGCTCCAATTTCTCCACATCCCCTCCAGCATTTGTAGTTTCCCGTTTGTTTAATGGCAGCCATTCTAATTGGTGTGAGATGGTATCTCATTGTGGTCTTAATTTGCATCTCTCTAATAGCTAGTGAAGCTGAACATTTTTTCATGTGTTTCTTGGCCATTTGTATTTCTTCTTCAGAGAACTGTCTTTTGATATCTTTTGCCCATTTAATAATTGGGCTGTCTGTACTGTCATCGAGTTGTAGGATTTCTTTATATATGCAAGATATCAGTCTTTTGTCAGATACATGGTTTCCAAAAATTTTTTCCCATTCAGTTGGCTGCCTCTTTACCTTTCTGACAAATTCCTTTGAGGTGCAGAAACTTCTAAGCTTGAGGAGTTCCCATTTATCTATTTTTTTGTTGTTGTTGCATGTGCTTTGGGTGTAAAGTCTAAGAAGTGGCCTCCTAATACAAGCTCTTGAAGATGTTTCCCTACATCATCTTCTAGGAGTTTTATGGTACTTTCTTTTATATTGAGCTCTTTGATCCATTTTGAGTTAATTTTTGTGTAGGATGTGAGGTAGGGGTCCTCTTGCATTCTTTTGGATATGGATATCCAACTCTCCCAGCCCCGTTTGTTGAAAAGACTGTCATGTCCCAGTTCAGTGACTTTGGGGGCCTTATCAAAGATCAGTCAGCCATAGATCTGGGGGTCTATCTCCAAATTCTCAATTCAATTCCATTGATCAATATGTCTATCTTTGTGCCAGTACCATGCTGTTTTGACAACTATGGCTTTATAATTAGCTTCAAAGTCAGGGAGTGTAAGTCTTCCCACTTCGTTTTTCTTTTTTAGAGTGTCTTTAGCAATTCGAGGCATCTTCCCTTTCCAAATAAATTTGATTACTAGCTTTTCCAAGTCTGCAGAGTAGGTTGTTGGAATTTTGATTGGGATTGCATTGATCTGTAGATGAATTGGGTAGAACTGACATCTTAATGACATTTAGCCTTCCTATCCATGAACATGGAATATTTTTCCATCTTCTAAGGTCCCCTTCTATTTCTTTTAGTAGAGTTATGTAGTTTTCTTTGTATAGGTCTTTTACATCTTTGGTTAAGTTTATTCCTAGGTACTTGATTTTTTTAGTTACTATTAAAAATGGTATCTTTTTCTTGAGCGTCTCTTCAGTTTGTTCATTTCTAGCATATAGAAACATTACTGACTTATGTGCATTAATCTTGTATCCCGCTACTTTGCTAAATTTGTTTATTAGCTCTAGTAGCTGTATCGTCGATTTCTTGGGGTTTTCCAGATATAAGATCATATCATCTGCAAGCAATGACAGTTTTACTTCTTCCTTTCCAATTTGGATGCCTTTTATTTCTTTGTCTTGCTGGATTGTCCTGGCTAGCACTTGTAGAACAATGTTGAATAACAGTGGTGATAGCGGGCATCCTTGTCTTGTTCCTGATCTTAGAGGGAAGGCTTTCAGTCTCTCACCACTGAGTACTATGCTGGCTGTGGGTTTTTCATATATGCTCTTTATCATATTGAGGAAGTTTCCTTTAATTCCTACCTTTTGAAGCGTTTTTATCAAAAAGGGATGCTTTTTCAGCATCTATTGAGACGATCATTTGATTTTTCTCTTTTGATTTGTTAATGTGTTGTAATACATTGATTCATTTTTGTATGTTGAACCATCCTTGCATGCCTGGAATGAACCCCACTTGGTCATGGTGTATGATTTTTTTAATGTGTCTTTGGATTCGATTTGCAAGTATTTTGTTGAGGATTTTTGCATCTATATTCATTAGAGAGATTGGCTGGTAGTTTTCCTTTTGTGTAGCATCTTTGCCTGGTTTTGGTATTAGATTGATGTTAGCTTCATAAAATGAGTTAGGTAGTGTTCCATTTTCTTCAATGTTTTGAAAGAGTTTGAGTAAGATTGGTGTCAGTTCTTTCTGGAAAGTTTGGTAGAATTCCCCTGTGAAGCCATCTGGCCCTGGGCATTTATTTGTGGGAAGCTTTTTGATGACTGATTGGATCTTTTTGCTTGTGATTGGTTGCTTGAGGTCTTCTATTTCTTCTCTGGTCAGTCTAGGTTGTTCATATGTTTCCAGGAAATTGTCCATTTCCTCCACATTATCCAGTTTGTTGCCATGCAGTTGTTCATAGTATCCTCTTACAATTTTTAAAATTTCTTCGGGAGCCACAGTAATGTCACCTTTCTCATTCATTATTTTGTTCATATGGGTCTTCTTTCTTTTTGATTTTGTCAGTCTAGCTAGGGGCTTGTCAGTCTTGTTGAACTTCTCAAAGAACCAACTTTTGGTGATATTTATCCTCTCTATTGTTTTTTGTTCTCTATGTCATTTATTTCTGCTTTAGTCCTTGTCTTTCTTTTCTTCTACTTGGTTTAGGATTAGTTTGCTGTTCATTTTCTAGCTTCTTCAGTTGATCCATTAGTTCTTTGTTTTTGGCTCTTTCTTCCTTTTTAATACATGCATTTAGTGCTATAAATTTCCCCCTCAGTATTGCTTTTGCTGCACCCCATAGGTTTTGGTATGTTGTGTTCTCATTTTCATTCATCTCTATATATTTAGCAATTTCTCTTGCTATTTCTTCTTTAACCCACTGATTGTTTAGGAGTGTTGTTTAACCTCCAGGTAGTTGTGAATTTTCTAAGTCTCTGATGGTTATTAACTTCTAATTGTATTCCATTGTGGTCAGAGAATGTGCTTTGAATAATTTCAATTTTTTTTTTTTAACTTTATTGAGGCTTGTTTTATGTCCCAGCATATGATCTATTCTGGAGAAAGTTCCATGAGCACTAGAGAAGAATGTGTATCCTGGTGATTTGGGATGTAATGTTCTATATATGTCTGTTAAATCCAATTCATTTATCAGATTGTTTAGGTTTTCAGTTTCCTTATTGGTCTTCTGTCTGGTTGATCTATCTATAGGAGAGAGTGATGTGTTGAAGTCTCCCACAATTATTGTGGAAACATCAATTGCTTCCTTTAGTTTCGCCAGTGTTTCTCTCATGTACTTTGTGGCACCTTGATTGGGTGCAAAAACATTTATGATTGTTATTTCTTCTTGTTGAATTGCCCCTTTTATTATTATGTAGTGGCTACCTTTGTCTCTCATAACATCCTTGCATTTAAAGTTTATTTTATCTGAGATTAATATTGCTACACCTAATTTCTTTTGGCTGTAGCTTGCATGAAATATTTTTTTCCATCCTTTCACTTTCAATTTCTTTGTGTCCCTGTGTCTAAGATGAGTCTCTTGTATGCAATATATTGATGGTTCATTTTTTTTGATCCATTCTGCAAATCTATATCTTTTAATTGGGGAGTTTAATCCATTTACGTTCAATGTTATAACCGTGAAGGCATTTCTTGAATCAGCCATCTTATCCTTTGTTTTATGTTTGTCATACGTATTTTTTCCCTGTCTCTATTAATATCCTTTAATGTACCCATACTGAATCTCTTTAGTACTGAACCTTTCTCCATGTCTCTCTCTCTTTTCTTTGTTTCTCAGTCTGTAGGGCTCCCTTTAGTATCTCAAATTTGAAGGAGAGCTTTGCTGGATAAAGTATTCTTGGTTGGAAATTTTTCTCATTCAGAATTTTAAATATGTCATGCCTTCTTGCCTCCACGGTGGCTGCTGAGTAGTCACTACTTAGTCTTGTGCTGTTTCCTTTGTATGTGGTGATTTGCTTTTCCCCTTCTGCTTTCAGAACTTGCTCCTTCTCTTCTGTATTTGACAGTGTGATCAGAATAGGTCTTTGAGTGGGTTTATTTGGATTTATTCTATTTGGAGTTTGCTGGGAATTTATGATTTGTGTATTTATGGTGTTTAAAAGATTTTGGAAGTTTTCCCCAACAATTTCTTTGAATACTGTTCCTGGACCTTTATCCTTCTCTTCCCCTTCTGGAACACCAATGAGTCTTATATTTGGACATTTTATATTATCTATCATATCCCTGTGGTCCATTTCAATTTTTTTGATTTTTTTTCCCCATTCTTACTTTTGTTCTTTCATTTTCCATTCTGTCATCTTCCAGATCACTGGTTCATTGTTCAGCTTCCTCTAGTCTTGTACTATGAGTGTCCAGAATCTTTTTAATTTGGTCAACAGTTTCTTTAATTTCCATAAGATCATCTGTTTTTTTATTTACTCTTGCAATGTCTTCTTTATGCTCTTCTAGGTTGTTCTTGCTGTCCTTTATATCTTGTGCCATGGTCTTCTTCACATCCTTTATATCCTGTGCCATGGTCTCATTGTTCATCTTTAGCTCTTTGATTAATTGCTCCAGGTACTGTGTCTCCTCTGATCTTTTGATCTGGGTGCTTGGGCTTGGGTTATCCATATCGTCTGTTTTTTCATATGCTCTAAAATTTTCTGTTGTTTTTTTGGCCTCTTGGCATTTGCTTAACTTGATAGGGTTCTTTTAGGATTTGTAGACCGATTGAAATCCTTATCTCTAATTTGTCAGATCTACAGCTTCGTGGAGTGCACTTTCTCTAACTAACCAGCAGGTGGCATCCACGAGCCACCTGTTCTCCTCAAGCCAGTTCTCCCCCACTTTGTCTTTGTGGTGAGTGGGAGAGTGAGTCTTGCAGGATCCAATTGGTGTACCAAGTTTGCAGCTCTGGGCTATGGCACTGGTGATGAACAGGAGTGTTCCCTGTCCACCAGGATGATGGCTGTGAGAGGATGTTCCCCTTTTCTTGGGAAGTTGTGGTGTTTAGTGAATTTTCTCAGTCACTGGATTATTGCCTTTTGTCTTAGAGCTCTCTTAGTTCTGCTCCTGTCTTGACCTGCCCAAAATGCAAGTCTTTGAGGCTTTCTGTATTGGGCTTCTTAGAGTAATTGTTTTAGAAAAAGAGAAAAAGATAATAAAAAAAAAAAAAAGGCCCTCCTCACAGATCTAATGGGTTATTGAAATGCTAAAAGACAAAGCAATTAGGGCCATTAAGGAAAGGTCCAGGGGGCAGAGAAATTGGTTTTTCTTCTGGATTTGCTTATGAGCCTCACTCTGCCTGAGCTCTGCCCTTCCCCTTTCTATGTTCACCAGAACTCCAAAAAGCCTCAGCTTTTATTTTTGGGTTTTTCTTGCTGTTTTTGCTATCCCTATTTCCTCTCCACCGGGCTGGCTGCTCCTGGTGTCTGGTCTCAGTCTATCTATGATTGGAGTTTGGATCAGTAGAATGAGTTTCCGATAAGAGCCGCCACTGCAGTTCTCCCTCCTTGTTCCCAGTGCTGATGGCCCCTCCTCCCACAGGAATGAGCCTGGCAGGGAGGGACGCGGGTCCCCTGGCTGCGAAAACTTACAGATTTCGCTGATCTCAGCAGTTCCACGTGTTCATGAGTGTTGTATGAAGTATGCCCAAAGTCAGATTGCTCTGCGGTGTCCAGTCCACACAGTTCCTGGCTTTCTACCTACTTCCCTGGAGGAGTAACTAAAATGTACACCTCACCACTCTGCCATCTCTCCCCGCCTCCTGGATTGCTATTTTAACCACCTTGCCATGCTACTTTTAATCTCCCATGGGATTGTGAGCTCCTTCTGGGCATAGGCTGTCTCTGATCCCTGGGTCCCTTGTGGAATTTACCATAGTAACATGCACACACAGCTAGTGCAAGTTCATATCTGATGAGAGTTAAGGATGCTGAGGAGGGGCTCATGGAGGAGGTGTCCAGCTATACAAAGGAGATCGTTCCTGGTTGGCTTCAGAGCACACTTGGGTAGGCAGGGACTCATGGGACACAGTTGTGCATGGAGGTTAACAGAAGTTGGCTGGGGTCAGACAGACCCAGACTCAAATCTGGTTCTGATACTTCTCGTGTAACTCCGAGCAACCATTCTAAGGCTCTGTTTCTTTATCTATAAAAACGGGATAATATCAAGATCTATTTCATCTGACTTTGGGAAGAATAATTGAGAAAATATATGTAACAAAATTAGGACAGTATCTGGGGCCTAATAACCACTCAAGAAATAACCTAGATGAGAAGAAAACCCACAATCCTGGAGAGTTAAGTGTGAGGCCTTTAAAAGGAAGTAGAGAGGAAAACCCAAGGTTCATTTTCTGAGTCGATCTCTCTAGAAACCAATAGAATGTGACCACCCCCCTCCTCCCCAGAGGTCATGCCTGCCTACTTCCATTCCATCACTCCTTTCTGTGGTTATTTCCCTCCTTGATAGTGAGTTCTTGAACGCCAGAGACCATGCCTTCTTTATATCATCGACATATAAAGCAGGATGAGCTGCACAAACATATTTATTCAATGAATGCATGAATGTCAACCTTTTTTTTCTGAGATAATGCAGTGATTCATTTTTTTCTCAAAAATTTTTAACAGCAAAATATACATAAAATACACGAGGAATTAAGAACACTAAAAAACATTGTTTTGATTCACGGATAATTGGAGTCTGCTTTTTTTAATGAAATTTCTGTCTAGGTTTCACCCTCTGAGTAAAGGAAAACCTGATGAGTTTGCATCACGCAATCCACAGACTGCTATGCATTCTCAATATTTAGCTAGCTTTCTCTTTCTTTCTCCCCACTGCCCTACAGCAAATGCTAAATTCTAATTCTGTAATTTTATATCTAAATTTTAGCTATACTGTTCTCACAGGTATGAATATATAGATCCCACCCCCCCAACTCAGGGAAAAAAAAAACCCATGCAAACTCAAAACAAACTATATGTAAATTTGCCTTCAAAACTTCATGCACCCGAGTTTAATGAGGCTCATAAGTACGGATGCAATTTGGTTAATGTTTTCCTCCAGATATAGAATTTTACTTTCGTATTACATTTCTAAAAAGGTGGCACAGAAAGATTAACCTGACAATTTAGGAGGACATTTAAAATGATGCCTTCTGCACTGTGGGTAGTGGCAGGGCTGCTTCTGGGGTGTGAAATAGGCCAAAGTTCACCAAGGTCAGGGAGCAACAAATGTCCTTGACACTGAAAAGGTCTGTTTGGAAATCCCAGGGAAGTATTTAGAGGCCTGGTTGTTGTTTTCAATGCTTTTAATGGGAGGCAAAATGCTAATTAGTCAGATTAACTAAGTGGCTGAGTCAAGCAGTAACCCTTCTCAAAAAAGAGGTGCCCATTTTGAGATGCTAAATGAGGATATAAAGGCAGCGAACCATACAATACTGAAAGATAAGAGGAGTACCAAAGGCGTTGTTATAATATAATGTAGCAAGGGAATTAAGTTTTTTTTAATTATAGGAGTTGCGGGTGACTTAAGTTTTATATACACACAAATACATGTATACATATATATAAATATCTATATTAATAAATATATATATATGTGGAAGGCCTGTGTTTTCACATGTAAGGTCTATTCTAATTAGTATTTAAATCCTGAAATAAACCTAGATTTCCGAGGTATTTGATCAGATCTATTTATCCTTTAAGGAAAAACTATTTGCAATTTTTATTCAAAATAAAAATTCTAAAATTTAGGAATTAAAAGAGTTTCTGAAAATTGTGTGTGTGTGTGTTTTTTTTTTTGTATGCTAAGTCGAGGGGCCAAAACGGTGGAGGTGGCTGGGTGTGGGATGTGGGAGCTTGAGGAGGCAGCCACTCTTTATTGAGAAGGATGTCTTAGCAAGGCTATCTTCAGGAAAATCTAACTTCCCCACTATTTATCTGCTTACTTTTCAGACTCCTCACGCACCCCTAGTTGTTTCAGCGGTCACCCAAATAGAAGACCTTCAGAAAGAAATCCTCTTAGAGAGTGGACAGCCCTGAGGTGTGGTTTGTCCTCTACAATTGTCAGTGTGTTTCAGTTCCTTCTACTCCCAGCCCAGAGGGGTTGTGAACAGGATATCCAATCAGGGTTACTGGTGCCTACCGACTTGAAAATAAAGACACAGCAGAACTTAGAGAAGTGTGGCTATGGCTTGAAGACCAAATCGCTAATGCTCCCAGTTCTCCTAGCACCCTACCAAGCGATACTGAGAAACAAAAGGCTTTTACCCAGAATGACCTACACTAAAGGTATAATTAAGAGGCATTTTTATTTCTTTCTCCCTTCATACCTTTAATGCCCCTTTGGGAAAGGAAATACTTTCATTTTAGAAAAACCAAATTAGAGAAGAAAAGACCATGGGGCTGGGACTTCCTAGTCTGGGGGAGAGTAAGCGGGTGGAGTGTCTGATGCAGGTGTACCCAGGAGACAGCGTGTGGTTGCAGAATGTCACTCAGTGGTCTCCAGATATGACGTGGTATGCCCCTGAGCATCTTCAGCTTTCCTCTGACAGGAGGACAAGGAATGCCTGAAAGGAAGCTGTGTGCACACTTGTGATTACTCAGTTGGGGGCTGTAAACAAAAACAGAACAAAACCAAAACAAACCAAACAAGCTTGGCCTCTTCTGCTACCTACTTTGTTGTGTCCTGTGAAGCCATTTGGATTTTATCATACAGTAATCATGTTAACCAAGGGAATGATATGCTCAGGTTTTAGAAAGATCATTCCAGAAGCAAGCGGAAGAGAAGCTGAAGCAGAGAGCACAGGAGGAGAGAGCAGTGGAGGCTGTAACACACAGGTTCTCTGTTACGGGTTGAATTTTGTCCCCTAAAAAGACATGTTCAAGTTCAGACCTGGCATTATGAATGATCTAATTTGGAAATGGGATCTTTGAAGATGTTAATAGTCAAAAAATGAGTCCCAAGTAGATTAGGGTGGGACCTAATCCAATGGAACTGTTGTCCTTATAAGAAGAGGAAATTGGGGACGGAGATAAAGAGAGGTGGGCGGTGGGGGGCGGGGGTGAGGAGAAGACAGCCATGTGATGACCGAGGCAGAGATTTAAGCCCAACGATTGCCAGCAAACTATCAGAAGGGAGGAGAGAGGCACGGAACAGCTTCTTCCATGAGGGCATGGCCCTCCCGACTCGATTTCAGATCTGTAACCTTCAGAACTGCAACAATGCATTTCTGCTGTTTTAAGCCCTCCAGTTTGTGGTCCTTTGTCACAACAGCCCTAGCAAACTAAGGCAGCCTCTGACCACGGTGCTTACTGTAAAGTCGTGTTACTCAAAGGGAGGCTTTCCCACCAGCAGCCTCCTGTGAGCCCATTAGAAATGCAAGTTCATAGGCCCTGCCCTGATGACTGCACCACAATCTCTGAGCATGGGGCCCAGGAAACTGTTTTCACATGCTCTATACAGGAGACTCTAAAGCACATTAAAGTTTGCAAAGGATACCCACAGGGAAGTGCAGCATTCTTGTTTGGCCATGTACATCTGCACGTACACCTGGATCCATCCCAAAGCTATAGTCACCGGGCTTCTGCTCAGAAGGCATGCACTCTTCAGGGCTAACTTTCCATTCTAATACAATGGGGGAATGCTTTTCAGCTCTCAGGGTTCCACTTGGAAAACTACAACTTCCAGGGAATAAATCAGGCCACCTGGGAATAGTTTATTCTCTTTACTTGAGAGAGTATTTCATTAGCTTTGATCCATCAGAGGATCTGGTCTGCATAGTAATAATAATCATTTCAATGACAACCAGCATTTGTTTAAGGGGGGATGGATGACAGCAG
Source organism: Choloepus didactylus (assembly GCF_015220235.1). NCBI lineage: Eukaryota > Metazoa > Chordata > Mammalia > Pilosa > Megalonychidae > Choloepus > Choloepus didactylus. The sequence continues at coordinate 47,872,963 of NC_051322.1, read as the reverse complement.
GGTGTAGAGGCGGTAAGTGTTGAACAGCAATAAATCCTTTCTCTTTGTCTTTGTTGGTTAAGATAATATTAATAATTTCCTCCCTCCCTCCCTCCCTCCCTCCCTTCCTCCCTTTCTCCCTTCCTTCCTTCCTCCCCCCCACCCCCCACCCCAGGGCTGTGCTTATGCAGAAAAAAGCAGGCAGCAGCCTAGTGAGGGTGGTTTCTGGGCACCACAAAGAATTCCATGAATGTCTAAAATCCTTCTTACCTGCCAGTAGACCCCTGTACACTGGTCATTTTGAAATTCTGCTAGTTACTTTCACTACTTAAGCCCTAGTTTTCTTTTCCCCCTTTATTAGAGAAGCTGTGGGTTTACAGAACAATCATGCATAAAACACAGGATCCCCAAATACCACCCCATCACCAACACCCAGTATCGGTGTGGAACATTTGTTACAATTGATGATAGCATATTTTAATAATTTTACTATTAATTAAAGTACATGGTTTAATTTAGGGGACACTGTGTAGCACAGTTCCATGGATATTTTTTAAAATTGTATTCTGTTACCATATATACAATCTAATATTTCCCCTTTTAATAATATTCAGAAATATATGCAGTGCTGTTAATTGCATTCACAAAATGACACCATCACCACCATCCATTACCAAAACATTTCCATTATTCCAGATAGGAACCCTGTACATTTTAAGCCTTAACTTCCCATTCCCTATCCTCACCCCATCCCCTGGTAATCTGTATTCTAGATTCTGACTCTAGGAGTTTGATTATTCTAATTATTTCAACTCAGTGACATCATACAATATCTGTCCTTTTGGGTCTGGATTACTTCACTCAACATGATGTCTTTGAAGTTCATCCATGTTGTTTCATGTGTCTGGACTTCATTCCTTTTAACAGCTGAATGATATTATTTTATGTATATACCACATTTTATTTATCCATCCATCGGTTGAGGGACACTTGGGATGCTTACATCTTTTGGTAATTGTGAGTAACACTGCTATGAACATCAGTATGCAAATATCTTTTTGAGCCCGTGCTTTCAGTTCTTTTGGGTAGATACTGGTAGTGGAATTGCGGGGACATATGGTAGTTCTATACTTGGCTTTCTGAGAAACTGTCTAACTGTCTTCCCAAACGCTGCACCATTTTACATTGCTACCAGCAATGAATGAGGGTTCCTATTTCTCTGCATCATCTCCAACACTTATTTCCTGTTTTGTTTTCTTTTTCCAATAGCAGCCATTCTAATGGGTATGAAAAGGTATCTCATGGTTTTGCTTTGCATTTCCTGATGGCTAATGATGTTGAGCATCTTGTATATCTTCTTTGGAGAGTTATCTGTTCAAGTCTTTTGCCCATTTTAAAAATCGAGTTGTTTGACTTTTTGTTGTTAAGTTGAAGGATTTCTTTATATACACTGGACATTAATCCTTTATCGGATATGTGGCTTCCAAATATTTTCTCCCATTGTGTAGGTTGTCTTTTTCCTTTCATGATAGAGTCCCTGGAGGAATGAACGTTTTTATTTTGATGAGGTCCCAGTTATCTATTTTTTCTTTTGTTGCTTGTACTTTGGGTATAAAATTTAATAAACCATTGCCTAACACAAGATCCTGAAGATGCTTCCCTACATTTTCTTCTAGGAGTTTGATAGTTCTAGCTCTCATATTTTGGTCTTTGATCCATGAACCTAGTTATTTACAATATGAATTTCTGCTAAGTGGACAGTAATTTAAGAGTAACTGTCAGTGAATTTGAGGAGGACCCCAAGTATGTATAGCTTTATCTTAAAATATACATGTACTGTATAGTGCCAAGATTGTATACATTACATTAATGCAAAAATAACAAGGATAAAATAAAAGTATATACAAATTATATTCTCCCCCAACCCCCAATAGACATTGTGTGGCAAATTCTACTTCACAGATTTTTGCTTTGAAACAGAATGTCTTAATCTGGGAAAACCTATGATGGGCTCCAAATGATCAGTCAATCCTCTGAAATTGTAGGCCAAGTCAATACACAATTTTTCTAGAGAGAGGATGTACGTATAGCTTTCTTAGAGGAGTTCATAATACTCTCAAGTTAAGAATCACAATTAAGTAAAAGAAAGATCTAAAAATAGGATTTTGCAGGGGGTGGGAGAAAACGATATGAAAAGAAATGAACTATTTAATGAGCAGCTAATGTAAATTAGATACTGTCTCTGAGACTGACTTACCATCTCTCATTGGATTTTCACAACACTCTTGCTAAGGTAGGCACTGCCACCTGTATTTTAACTAAGCAAACCGAGACTCAGGGAAATTAGATGACTACCTCAGGTTCACTCAGCAGGAATGGGATGGATCTGGAATTTGGGGAGGGAGAGTAATTGCCCTGGAGCAATAGTGGAGAAAGAGAACTACCCAGGAGTTTAAAGGGCTTAGAATTGGGAGTTTAGGGACATAAAAAATCTGTGTCCCTTCTTCCAGTTTGGGAGAACGATGAAGCACTCCTGTTATCCAAGGCTAGCCCCTCCAGTTATTCCATTGATACCACCTCCATAGTTAAAAACCTCTCCAGGTAATTCTGTCTCTGTCTCATCCTCTCCTCCCTAACTCAGTATTCACATTCCTTGAACTTGACATGCTTTTCTTTCTCTCAGTCTCCCTCCCTCTACCCCCTAATATTTCTAAAGCCCAACCCTGAATCTGTAACTCTGGTGCAGAGCTATCTTCTATTAAAACCCATATCATACAATGTAACTTACTGAGCTTTCTCCTTTAGTAGACCATGAGGGTCTGGAATAGTGTATTATTTTTGCTTCCCTGGGCCTGACAGAGCTGGGAACCAAGTGTGGTAACACATATACATTGCAAGAATGGCTGAGTTCCCATTGTCTAAAATCACAATTCAAACTCCTTTATAGGGTGGCCAACCATTCTCATTTGCCAGGGACGTGCTACTTGTGGTGCTAAAACTAGGATGAGCTGGTCACTCTACTGCTTAACCTGACATTCAAGGTCCTCTGTGATGGGGCCTGAAGAAGGTTTTCCAGGCTTAACTTGCATTACTTCCACTCAGTCACTCTATGTTCTAAAAAAGAAAAGAAAACAAAACATTTAGTTGGTGTTCCCTGAAGACGGACATTTTTTAAATCTCTGATGAGAATGCAGAAGAGGACCCTGAGATGATGGAGTGCTATTTTGGTGCATTTGCTTCAGTTTCCAGCTGGAGGTCATGTAAGTGGAGCTGACCCATATTATACAGCTATGGCTGTGTTTGGATGGAGGCCTAGATGGTTTAGAAGCAAGAAAGGAGTATAGTGGGGTGCAGGCATTCTCAAAGCAGGGGTCCCCAGACCAGCAGCACCAACTTCACCTGGAAACTCGTTAGAAGTGCAGATTCTTGGGCCCCACCCTCAACCCACTGAATGAGACTCTCTGTGGTGGGGCCTAGCACTCTGTTCCTTCAAGGCTTCCAGGTGATTCTGATGCCTGCTCAAGCTTGAGGGTCACTGTGTGATGAAATGAACTCTTTATTAGGTGTCAGAAAACCTGGATTGTAGTGTCAACTGTTGCAGAGTGTCAGTGAGACTATGGCCAACTTGCTCAAGGTTATTGGGCCTCAGCTCCTCTATTTGGTAAATGAGGGGTTGGAGTGGATGATCTCTCAGGGGCCTTCCTCTCTGTGGGGGCCCCTTCACCTTCTGTACTCGGGTGCATTAATGGATCATCCTTAAATGTGAAGGTCAGAATATAATTTCATGGTGCCATACTTTGTTAGGGCTGGGATTCTGTCTGATTATGGCACCAGGTGCATCTTCTGAAACAAAGTGGCTGTTCTCCCTGATGTCTATTTAGAAAGAAACTTCCCCCAAATATCTTTAACTCCCTCTTATTAGCCTGGATTCACCTATAATCCTATAATTTCAGTCTGTGCCAAAACCTTAATTTAACTAACAATTTCATTGTCTACTTACTGCCTGTTGTTGCAGTGCTAGGAACTATGCTAAAAGGATGTTGTGAATTGACCTAAGCCAATTTCATCATCAATATGAAGGGTTTTTTTTGGGAAAATATTGGCAGTCATCAATAGTTGAAAGTTGGTGAGGGTTATAGATCTCTTTTGGGACAAACTTGCTACTAGGTTGTTATGACAGCAAGGCTCAGACAGAATTCTGCAAGACATACAAATATTTTTTAGCCAGGAGGCATAAAAAGAATCATATAACCTGTTCCATAAGCTTGATAAAGTCGTAGCTCTGTGTCCCTTTGAGTGCTCCACAGCTGCTTGCATGAATGGTTCACTAGAGGCAAAGAGGCAGTAATTTAGCAGCAGGATTCAGCTAATGTGCCAGCCAGATTCAGACAAGCAGAATCCTCTGAGTCAGCAGCTGGACCCAGGACAATTTCTGAATCAAGCCTCTGGCACTGCTCCTAATTGCATAAGCTACTGGGTTGGCTGGATTCTTCACCCTGTTCATGCCCCGGTGGGAATGCCTACCCGATATTTTGGTCAATATACACATCTTGCTCACCATCACCACTGATTTCACCAATGAAAAATTATTTCTCACATCCATTATGCTAATAAAGACGTCTCTGGAGTTGACTATAAAGATAGCCGAAGTGTTGGTAGAGCTGTGTGTGGAGGCTGAACTTTCCATCACAGTCTCTCAAATTCTATCCAACCAGCCCTGGAAGGGGTATTCTCAAGTAGGCAACTGACCTATCTCCCTCGGCTGGATGAATACCACCTAACAAACACTGTCTACAGGGAAGTATTTTAAAATGACTCACAGGTACCACAACCAGGAATTATAAAGAAAGATAACATGAATTTCACAATGTATGATATTTTATTACTGTGTTTTTAGGTCAGAAATGGTTAATACTGGAAATCTTATCCGATTCACATAGTCCTTGAGTGTCTCTGAATACATCATGCTCGCTCTTTGGTTTTCTCTCCCCATCTTTGCTACTTTCCTCGAGTGTCCCCACAGACATTTGCCTTTGTCCTCTTCCAGAGATGGTTCTGCCCCAATTCTTTCCCTGCTGACTGCTACTTATCCTTCCCATCCTATCTTAGATAGCACCTTATTGAGGGAACTCTGGACTCCCCGGATTATTCCAGGTGTCCTCCTGGGATGTCTTAAACATATTAAGCTAACACTTTCTGACTCCCGTATTGTAAATTCCCCATTAACTCACTAGGCTTGGCCACTAGGTTGTAAACGCCCTGAGAGCTGGGGCTGGAGCTTCTGGATTGCCAGGGTGGAGCAGAAGGCAGCAAACAGTGGCTTCTGCTTGGCAAACTTGAGTCCTTGAGAAGCTTTCCTGGGAGGCTATGTGAGCTTTAACCTACGTGCGAATAGTGACCCCACAGACAATACCAGACACATTACAGATAGGTGCTACATTTCATGGTATGTTCTGAAAGTGTCACAAGCAGTTAGGGATATAAAAATGAGGGTGACACTGACAGTTAGAGACATGTTAGAGATATGAGCCCTTCTTCTGAGTCCTACGGTCAAAAGACACCATGGAGGGGCACCAAGCCACTCTGGTTCACCCACTGGGCTGGCATCAGACAGGCTCTGTGGGACAGTGAGGCTCCCATTAACCTTGGAGAGAGCTCGGGGCATTCCCAGATCCATGCAAGGGCGACAAACAGAGGGATGGAGAGGAATAACAATAGCAGTCACCCAATTAAAACAGAAATGATATCATCCAAGATCACTCAACCAATTAACATACAATTTAATAAGTGTAATAAGAAATCCAAGAGAAGTAGAAAGAGGGAGAATGAAACAAGAACGCATAAGCATCCCAAGAATAAGAGAGGAAGCTGAAGACTGCAACTGCTGGATTTTCGTTTTGGATAGATCACTCTCTTTCACCAGGAAGAACTGTGCCCAAGAAGGAAGATAACCATGTCCCTGCCGTTTTGGAGTCCAGCATGTTATCTATTATAAATTCTGACGTCTTACTCAGCTCCGTGCCAGTCGGATTTTAGGAAGAGTGTACATTATTTACATGAAAACAAATATGAGCATTAGGAAGCATTTTTCCCCCGTGTGCAATTCCTGCTAAAGAATTTACATTCTTCTAATTTGCTGCTTTACTGCACCACTTAGTATCCGCCTGAGATGTGCACAATGGCCTCGCAGTTAGGAAGGTGCTGAGGAAATTTACCCTTTTTGCACTGAATCACTTGCTCTCTTCCTTGAAGCCACCCAACTCTTACTCATTTGAAATTCCCTTTCCTAAGCATCTGCTTTGTTTTGCAGGTATCAGCTAATCCCGAAATCACAATGCTGGCTTGGGAGGATATTTGATTTTAACACTTAATTCTGAGTGTACTGTTGCAGTATTTCCACTCATTGAAAAATGGCCTGTTTAAGAACAAATGCAGAGGCATGTGTTTTATTTTCATTGCCATTGATGAATTCTTCTTTAGAACAGGGATTCTGAATGTATTTAAGCAACACACAAACATGATTACCATATGGTGGAACTGCTGCCTGCTGAGTTAGGGTAGATCATGAATACATTAATATAAACCGCATGTATTTGTGGTACCCACCCTCCTAGCTCCATAAACCTACAGACTGAAACTGAACCAGAAAAGGGTCTCAAGAACCCAAACGTTGAACTTCTGTAGTGTCAGGCGACTGGTGTGTTTTCTCTAGAAAACAGACAGTAAATTTAGAATCTTTCCTTTAACACAGGAATGTCAATGTCCAAGCTTTTCCTTATTGCATTCAGATTTTTAAGACCAAAAATCCAGGAGGCCAACTTTGAAGTCAGCTTTTGATGCAATTGTGGACTTCCCTCACTAGCACATTCGATTAAAATGGAAAGAAATAGAGAAAACCATGGAAGGTGTTTGAGGCATTTCAGGCCCATATATCTGCAGACGTGCCCATTGCAGTTAACGTGAAAGAGTAACTCATTGGCCCATTCTTGTGCATATTGAGGACAAATTGCACAGGTGAGGCTGATTTTCATGAGGACACGGCACAGTGCAACAGAGCGCCAACTAGAGTAGTCTTCATAGAGACAGATCTTTGCCAGCACGTTTTATTTTCAAATATCAGAAGAGACAAACTTCTCTACAGTATTGTTTTGTTCAACATTTTATTGATATAATATGTGTTGGTTGTGTCATTATGATCATAATCTATGGGGGTTGTATCCATTACTGCAAACTCGATTTTTTTTAAAATGTGAAGGCCTTTCCAAAGCATTTGTTCTTTTACTGTGCTTGTCTGCTCTGCTTCAATCCCCCACAGATATAGGGAGATGGAAATAGGATATTCCTTGCTCTCCACTGTCTCTCACTCCCTGTCTTCTTATTTATTAATATCTACTACATTTCAGATGTTGTACTAGTTGCTTTCCATTGTTTCTGTACTAGCTTTGCTCCTCTTTTGAGTTCCACTCCTTCTATTTATGTGCCACTGTTGCCCAAAAGAGGAGGCTTGTCCATCCTTTTAGTGTGTTACTACATGCTCTCAGTTTCCTTTCTCCATACGAAAACCATTCAAAATCATAGTGATATTAAAATCCGTGTCAGTAAGTGTTCTAGTTTGCTAATGCTGCAGAATGCAAAACACCAGAGATGGATTGGCTTTTATAAAAAGGGGGTTTATTTGGCTACACAGTTACAGTCTTAAGGCCATAAAGTGTCCAGGGTAACATATCAGTAATCGGGTACCTTCACTGGAGGATGGCTGATGGTGTCCGGAAAACCTCTGTTAGCTGGGAAGGCATGTGGCTGGCATCTGCTCCAAAGTTCTGGTTTCAAAATGGCTTTCTCTAAGGACGTTCCTCTCTAGCAAGCTTGTTCCTCTTCAAAACGTCACTCACAGCTGCACTGAGCTCCTTCTCTTTGAGTCAACACGTTTATATGGCTCCACTGATCAAGGCCCACCCTGAATGGGTGGGGCCACGCCTCCATGGAAATATCCCATCAGTTATCATCTACAGTTGGGTGGGGCGCATCTCCATGCAAACAACCTAATCCAAACATTCCAACTTAATCCCCACTATTATGTCTGCCCCACAAGATTGCATCAAAGAATATGGCTTTTTCTGGGGGACATAATACATTCAAACTGGCACAGTAAGATTGGCCTTGAGTTACTAATTGTTGATGCTGGGGTTCATTGTGCAATTTTTCTACTTTTGTGAAAGTTTGGGATTTTTCATAATAAAAGTTAAAACAACTCATGGTGATGACCCCTCCCTAATCCTGGTCTTACAGTCCTGAATGTAATCTTCACTTCCATTTCAACTACCATGGGCAAAGCCATGCTGGACTTCAACATCGTCCAGTCTACTTCTCCCCCAAGATCTCAAACCATAAAATTCCTCTATTTGAACTCATTTTCCACCCTAGCTACCTCCCCCCTCTCTCCTAAATTCATTTCTGATCAACATCAAGAACACCAATCCCTCTACCACTCTCAGTTCTCAGAATCCATTTGCTTTCATTTTGTCTTCAATTAAGTTACTATCTGGCCTGGATCCTTTGGACAGGGCAATGAAATGATTCTCAGCCCAGCACCAACTCACTTGTCTTTACATGGCATCTGCTCTTCCAATCTTCATCCCTCAGAAGCCCCGCCACACAGTTTGGCTTCTATTCCTGGGTTTCCAAGCATTATTTGCATAGTGAATATACCTAGGCCACATTAGCTTCAAGTATAGTTCATGTGTCTGAAGGTTATACATATCCTTCAGGAACCTCTCATGAGCTGCCATCTTTCCCTTATTTTAATTAACATTTTAGCTATCTAGAGCAGCATTGCCTGACAGAACTTTCTACCATAATAGAAATGTTCTATGAGTTTGTACTCTTCAATATGGAAGCCATGAGTCACATGTGCTATTGAGCACTTGAAATGTGACTAGTGCCACTGAGGAATGGAATTTTTAATTCCACTGAATTTTTTTTTTTTTTTTTTTGCATGTACACAATTTTATTCTAATTTTTCACAGAATGTTATAAGACAAGGATCTTGTCGTGCTGTTAAATGCTCTTCAGAGACAGCATTTAATGGGCACATCAGATGCCCCAGCATGGCCAGACCAGCCCCCACTGTTCAATATTGAGGCGCCAACATTTTACTTTTTAAAGTAACACTGTCATAAGATATCTATGCATCAATCACTGCATATTTGTTTATTTTCTTTGAGTAGAAATGGAAACCTGGGCTAAAAGCTAAGATTTTTTTTTTTTTTTTTTTTTTTAAGGTTTATAATATGAATTGCCAAGATGCATTCCCGAAAAGCTGGGCCAAGCTGGCCTGGTGACAGGACTCAGAAGTTCCTGCTTTTCACCCTCATCTGCTCCTCCCTTTGCTTTTCCTTGTTAATTCAAGAAGCAAAATAGGGCATTTGTTGTTTTCTAGCTTTTTATTTTGAAATGATTTCAAACTGAAAGTTTGCAAAAATAGTAAAGAAACTCCCATGTATTCTTCATTCAGATTGACATCTTTATGTGATGTCTTTATCTGACATCAGATTAACATTTTGCCATTTACCATTCTCTCTCCTCCCTGCCCTCTATCTCCTCTGTGTGTGTGCGTGTGTCTATACACACACACGTCTATATATATAGACACATATACACAAAAATACATACATATTTTTTCTGAATCATTTGAGACTAAGTTACATACAGGATAACTCCTTCAGACCTAAATACTTCAATATGCATTTTTTTTTTTTTTTTTTTTACAAGCCACTCAAATTTATTGCCAAGCAAATTGTAAAATCACTTTCAGAGACACATTAAGAAACTAAAGACTTCCACGATTAAATATACTTTCAAAAAAATCCCTTCCACAATTAACATACTGCAGTATTTTCCATGTTGCAATACCAAGGAACTAAAGATCCAAAAGTTTGATCACAGTTATATCTAAAGGATAAACCAGATAGTTAATTTATTTTAAGAACTTCGGATAAGATCCACACAATTTGACATTCACTTCCTCATTCAAAGGTCATTAAAATGCCTACGTCAGATCTGCTGCTTTCTTTTATTTTTTTTATTTATTTATTTTTTTAATCATCATTTTATTGAGATATATTCACATACCACGCAGTCATACAAAACAAATTGTACTTTCGATTGTTTACAGTACCATTACATAGTTGTACATTCATCACCTAAATCAATCCCTGACACCTTCATTAGCACACACACAAAAATAACAAGAATAATAATTAGAGTGAAAAAGAGCAATTGAAGTAAAAAAGAACACTGGGTACCTTTGTCTGTTTGTTTCCTTCCCCTACTTTTCTACACATCCATCCATAAACTAGACAAAGTGGAGTTTGGTCCTTATGGCTTTCCCAATCCCATTGTCACCCCTCATAAGCTACATTTTTATACAACTGTCTTCGAGATTCATGGGTTCTGGGTTGTAGTTTGATAGTTTCAGGTATCCACCACCAGCTACCCCAATTCTTTAGAACCTAAAAAGGGTTGTCTAAAGTGTGCGTAAGAGTGCCCACCAGAGTGATCTCTCGGCTCGTTCTGGAATCTCTCTGCCACTGAAGCTTATTTCATTTCCTTTCACATCCCCCTTTTGGTCAAGAAGATGTTCTCCGTCCCACGATGCCGGGTCTACATTCCTCCCCGGGAGTCATATTCCACGTTGCCAGGGAGATTCACTCCCCTGGGTGTCTGATCCCACGTAGTGGGGAGGGCAGTGATTTCACCTTTCAAGTTGGCTTAGCCAGAGAGAGAGGGCCACATCTGAGCAACAAAGAGGCATTCAGGAGGAGACTCTTAGGCACAAATACAGGGAGGCCTAGCCTCTCCTTTGCAGCAACCGTCTTCCCAAGGGTAAAACTTATGGTAGAGGGCACAACCCATCAAACCACCAGTCCCCTATGTCTGTGGTCATGTTAGCAACCATGGAGGTGGGGTAGGCGAATACCCCTGCATTCTCCACAGGCTCCTCAAGGGGGCACTACATCTTTTTTTTTTTTTCCTTGTTTTTCTTTTCTTTTTTTTTTTTTAACTTTCCCTTCTTTTTTAAATCAACTGTATGAAAAAAAAAGTTAAAAAGAAAACAAACATACAACAAAAGAACATTTCAAAGAGACCATAACAAGGGGGTAAGAAAAAGACAACTAACCTAAGATAACTGCTTAACTTCCAACATGTTCCTACTTTACCCCAAGAAAGTTACATAATATAGCAACATTTCTGGGAACTTGTTCCTACTATATCCATCAGAAATTAACAGACCATAGTCATTTCTGGGCATCCCCAGAACGTTAAATAGCTTATCTGTTCTTCTTGGATTATTGTTCCCCCTTCCTTATTTGCTCTCTACTGCTAGTTCCCCTACATTCTACATTATAAACCATTTGTTTTACATTTTTCAAAGTTCACATTAGTGGTAGCATATAATATTTCTCTTTTTGTGCCTGGCTTATTTCGCTCAGCATTATGTCTTCAAGGTTCATCCATGTTGTCATATGTTTCACCAGATCGTTCCTTCTTACTGCCGCGTAGTATTCCATCGTGTGTATATACCACATTTTATTTATCCACTCATCTGTTGAAGGACATTTGGGTTGTTTCCATCTCTTGGCAATTGTGAATAATGCTGCTATGAACATTGGCGTGCAGATATCTGTTCATCTCACTGCTTTCCGATCTTCCGGGTATATACCGAGAAGTGCAATCGCTGGATCGAATGGTAGCTCTATATCTAGTTTTCTAAGGAACTGCCAGACTGACTTCCAGAGTGGCTGAACCATTATACAGTCCCACCAACAAAGAATAAGAGTTCCAATTTCTCCACATCCCCTCCAGCATTTGTAGTTTCCTGTTTGTTTAATGGCAGCCATTCTAACCGGTGTTAGATGGTATCTCATTGTGGTCTTAATTTGCATCTCTCTAATAGCTAGTGAAGCTGAACATTTTTTCATGTGTTTCTTGGCCATTTGTATTTCCTCTTCAGAGAACTGTCTTTTCATATCTTTTGCCCATTTTATAATTGGGCTGTCTGTACTATTGTCATTGAGTTGTAGGATTTCTTTATATATGCAAGATATCAGTCTTTTGTCAGATACATGGTTTCCAAATGTTTTTTCCCATTGAGTTGGCTGCCTCTTTACCTTTTTGAGAAATTCCTTTGAGGTGCAGAAACTTCTAAGCTTGAGGAGTTCCCATTTATCTATTTTCTCTTTTGTTGCTTGTGGTTTGGTGTAAAGTCTAGGAAGTGGCCGCCTAATACAAGGTCTTGAAGATGTTTTCCTACATTGTCTTCTAGGAGTTTTATGGTACTTTCTTTTATATTGAGATCTTTGGTCCATTTTGAGTTAATTTTTGTGTAGGGGGTGAGGTAGGGGTCCTCTTTCATTCTTTTGGATATGGATATCCAACTCTCCCAGCCCCATTTGTTGAAAAGACCATTATGGCTCAGTTCAGTGACTTTGGGGGCCTTATCAAAGATCAGTCGGCCATAGATCTGAGGGTCTATCTCTGAATTCTCAATTCGATTCCATTGATCTATATGTCTATCTTTGTGCCAGTACCATGCTGTTTTGGCAACTGTGGCTTTATAATAAGCTTCAAAGTCAGGGAGTGTAAGTCCTCCCACTTCGTTTTTCTTTTTTAGAGTGTCTTTAGCAATTCGAGGCATCTTCCCTTTCCAAATAAATTTGATAACTAGCTTTTCCAAGTCTGCAAAGTAGGTTGTTGGAATTTTGATTGGGATTGCATTGAATCTGTAGATGAGTTTGGGTAGAATTGACATCTTAATGACATTTAGCCTTCCTATCCATGAACATGGAATATTTTTCCATCTTTTAAGGTCCCCTTCTATTTCTTTTAGTAGAGTTATGTAGTTTTCTTTGTATAGGTCCTTTACATCTTTGGTTAAGTTTATTCCTAGGTACTTGATTTTTTTAGTTGCTATTGAAAATGGTATCTTTTTCTTGAGTGTCTCTTCAGTTTGTTCATTTCTAGTATATAGAAACATTACTGACTTATGTGCATTAATCTTGTATCCCGCTACTTTGCTAAATTTGTTTATTAGCTCTAGTAGGTGTATCGTCGATTTCTCAGGGTTTTCTAGATATAAGATCATATCATCTGCAAACAATGACAGTTTTACTTCTTCTTTTCCAATTTGGATGCCTTTTATTTCTTTGTCTTGCCGGATTGCCCTGGCTAGCACTTCCAGCACTATGTTGAATAACAGTGGTGACAGCGGGCATCCTTGTCTTGTTCCTGATCTTAGAGGGAAGGCTTTCAGTCTCTCACCATTGAGTACTATGCTGGCTGTGGGTTTTTCATATATGCTCTTTATCATGTTGAGGAAGTTTCCTTCAATTCCTACCTTTTGAAGTGTTTTTATCAAAAAGGGATGTTGGATTTTGTCAAATGCTTTTTCAGCATCTATTGAGATGATCAATTGATTTTTCCCTTTCGAGTTTTTAATGTGTTGTAATACATTGATTGTTTTTCTTATGTTGAACCATCCTTGCATGCCTGGAATGAACCCCACTTGGTCATGGTGTATGATTTTTTTAATGTGTCTTTGGATTCGATTTGCAAGTATTTTGTTGAGGATTTTTGCATCTATATTCATTAGGGAGATTGGCCAGTAGTTTTCCTTTTTTGTAGCATCTTTGCCTGTTTTTGGTATTAGATTGATGTTAGCTTCATAAAATGAGTTAGGTAGTGTTCCATTTTCTTCAATGTTTTGAAAGAGTTTGAGTAAGATTGGTGTCAGTTCTTTCTGGCAAGTTTGGTAGAATTCCCCTGTGAAGCCATCTGGCCCTGGGCATTTATTTGTGGGAAGATTTTTGATGACTGTTTGGATCTCTCTGCTTGTGATGGGTTGGTTAAGGTCTTCTATTTCTTCTCTGGTCAGTCTAGGTTGTTCATATGTTTCCAGGAAATTGTCCATTTCTTCTACATTATCCAGTTTGTTGCCATACAGTTGTTCATAATATCCTCTTATAATTTTTTTAATTTCTTCAGGATCTGCAGTTATGTCACCTTTTTCATTCATTATTTTGTTTATATGGGTCTTCTGTCTTTTTGATTTTGTCAGTCTAGCTAGGGGCTTGTCAATCTTGTTGATCTTCTCAAAGAACCAACTTTTGGTGATATTTATCCTCTCTATTGTTTTTTTGTTCTCTATGTCATTTATTTCTGCTTTAATCCTTGTTATTTCTTTTCTTCTACTTGGTTTAGGATTGGTTTGCTGTTCATTTTCTAGCTTCTTCAGTTGATCCATTAGTTCTTTGATTTTGGCTCTTTCTTCCTTTTTAATATATGCGTTTAGTGCTATAAATTTCCCCCTTAGCACTGCTTTTGCTGCATCCCATAGGTTTTGGTATGTTGTGTTCTCATTTTCATTCGTCTCTATATATTTAGCAATTTCTCTTGCTATTTCTTCTTTAACCCACTGATTGTTTAGGAGTGTGTTGTTTAACCTCCAGGTATTTGTGAATTTTCTAAGTCTCTGATGGTTATTGACTTCTAATTGTATTCCATTGTGGTCAGAGAATGTGCTTTGAATAATTTCAATCTTTTTAAATTTATTGAGGCTTGTTTTATGTCCCAGCATATGATCTATTCTGGAGAAAGTTCCATGAGCACTAGAAAAGTATGTGTATCCTGGTGATTTGGGATGTAATGTCCTGTATATGTCTGTTAAATCTAATTCATTTATCAGATTGTTTAGGTTTTCAATTTCCTTATTGGTCTTCTGTCTGGTTGATCTATCTATAGGAGAGAGTGATGTGTTGAAGTCTCCCACAATTATTGTGGAAACATCAATTGCTTCCTTTAGTTTTGCCAGTGTTTCTCTCATGTATTTTGTGGCACCTTGATTGGGAGCATAGACATTTACGATTGTTATTTCTTCTTGCTGAATTACCCCTTTTATTAGTATGTAGTGGCCTTCTTTGTCTCTCAAAACATCCCTGCATTTGAAGTCTGTTTTATCTGAGATTAATATTGCTACACCTGCTTTCTTTTGGCTGTAGCTTGCATGAAATATTTTTTTCCATCCTTTCACTTTCAGTTTCTTTGTGTCCCTGTGTCTAAGATGAGTCTCTTGTATGCAACATATTGATGGTTCATTTTTTTTGATCCATTCTGCGAATCTATATCTTTTAATTGGGGAGTTTAATCCATTTACATTCAACGTTAAAACCGTGAAGGCATTTCTTGAATCGGCCATCTTATCCTTTGGTTTATGTTTGCCATATTTTTCCCTCTCTCTATTAATATCCTTTATTGTACCCATACAGAATCTCTTTAGTACTGAACCTTTCTCCAAGTCTCTCTGTCCTGTCTTTGTTTCTCTGTCTGTAGGGCTCCGTTTAGTATCTCCAGTAGGGCAGGTCTCTTGTTAGCAAATTCTCTCAGCATTTGTTTGTTTGTGAAAAATTTAAGCTCTCCCTCAAATTTGAAGGAGAGCTTTGCTGGATAAAGTATTCTTGGCTGGAAATTCTTCTCACTCAGAATTTTAAATATATCGTGCCACTGCCTTCTTGCCTCCATGGTGGCTGCTGAGTAGTCATTACTTAGTCTTATGCTGTTTCCTTTGTATGTGGTGAATTGCTTTTCTCTTGCTGCTTTCAGAACTTGCTCCTTCTCTTCTGTGTTTGACAGTGTGATCAGTATATGTCTCGGAGTGGGTTTATTTGGATTTATTCTATTTGGAGTTCGCTGAGCATTTATGATTTGTGTATTTATGTTGTTTTGAAGATTTGGGAAGTTTTCCCCAACAATTTCTTTGAATACTCTTCCTAGACCTTTACCCTTTTCTTCCCCTTCTGGGACACCAATGAGTCTTATATTTGGACGTTTCATATTATCTATCATATCCCTGAGGTCCATTTCGATGTTTTCAATTTTTTTCCCCATTCTTTCTTTTATGCTTTCATTTTCCATTCTGTCATCTTCCAGGTCACTGATTCGTTGTTCAACTTCCTCTAGTCTTGTACTATGAGTGTCCAGAATCTTTTTAATTTGGTCAACAGTTTCTTTAATTTCCATAAGATCATCCATTTTTTTATTTAGTCTTGCAATGTCTTCTTTATGCTCTTCTAGAGTCTTCTTGATTTCCTTCATATCCCGTACTATGGTCTCATTGTTCATCTTTAGTTCTTTGAGTAGCTGCTCTAGGTGCTGTGTCTCTTCTGGTCTTTTGATTTGGGTGCTTGGGCTTGGGTTATCCATATCGTCTGGTTTTTTCATATGCTTTATAATTTTCTGTTGTTTTTGGCCTCGTGGCATTTGCTGAACTTGATAGGGTTCTTTTAGGGTTTGTAGACCTATTGAAGTCCTTATCTCTAATTTATCAGATCTACAGCTTCGTGGAGTACACTTTCTCTAACTAACCAGCAGGTGGCGTCCACGAGCCACCTATTCTCCACAAGCCAGTTCTCCCCTGCTTAGCCTTTTTGGTGAGTGGAGTAGTGAGTCTTGTGGGGCCCAATTGGTGTACCAAGCTTGCGTGTGTAGTTGGTGTTGCTTGCCCTGTATGGGGGGTGTGTTTCTGGGCAGTCGGGGAGGGGGGGTGGCCCTAACAATCAAATCTCCCTGATGATCCTAGAGTTTTAAAGCTGCTGCAATAGTCTAATCCTTCAGTTCAGTCCTGCCACAGTTTGTCTCTGCCACTGACCCACAAGTCTTTGGTATTGGCGTATGGCTCCTGAGACTTGCAAGTGGGCCCCTCTTCCAGGCTGTGCACCCCGGGTCCTCTGTTGAGGGATGACTGTGCTATGTCACAGGTGAGTGCCGTCCCCCCAGGGCAGTTCTGGGCTGCTGGGCTGTGTAGGGAGGCTCGCAGTCTGCTCAAATGATGGCTGAATGGGGCTTTGTTAATTCACACTGCTCCACCTTCCCAACTCTGGGACAATCAGCTGAGGTTGCTGGGAAGGCTGATGTCCACACCCAGTTTTGTGGTGTGTGCCTGTTATTTGAAGCACTTGCGTCACACTGAGATGTCTGCGGCAGCTCTGGGCTATGGGGCTGGCGATGGGCAGGAGTGTTTCCTGTCCACCAGGATGGTGGCTGTGAGCGGACACCCCCCTTTTCTTGGGAAGTTGTGGTGTTTAGTGAATTTTCTCAGCCACTGGATTATTGCCTTTTGTCTCAGAGCTCTCTTAGTTCTGCTCTTGACTTGACGTGCCCAAATTGCAATTCTTTGAAGCTTTCTATATTGGGCTTCTTAGAGTAATTGTTTTAGAAAAAGAAAAAAGGATTAAAAAAAAAAAAAAAGGGCCCTCCTCAGAGATCTAATGGGTTATTGAAATGCTAATAGACAAAGCAACCAGGGCCATTAAGGAAAGGTCCACAGGGCAGAGAGATCAGCTTTTCTTCGGGATTTGCATATGCGCCTCAAGGCCTGAGCTCCGCCCTTCCCCTTTCTGTGTTCACCAGAACTCCAAAAATCCTCTGCTTTTATTTTGGAGTTTTTCGTGTTATTTTTTTTTTTCTATGCCTGTCTCCTCTCTGCTGGGCTGGCAGCTCTCAGATTCTCTGGTGTCTGGTCTCAGTCTATCTATGGTTGGAGTCTGGATCAGTAGAATGAGTTTCTGATAAGGGCTGCCACTGCAGTTCTCCCTTCTCCTTCCCGGAGCTGGCAGCCCCTCCTCCCACGGGACTGAGCCTGGCAGGGAGGGGTGCGGGTCCCCTGGCCGCAAAAACTTACAGATTTCGCTGATCTCAGCAGTTCGACATTTTCATGAGTGTTGTATGAAGTATGCCCAAAGTCAGATTGCTCTGTGGTGTCCAGTCCACGCAGTTCCTGGCTTTTTACCTACTTTCCTGGAGGAGTAACTAAAACTTACAGCTCACCAGTCTGCCATCTTACCCCGCCTCTCCACTGAATTTTAATTGATTTAAATTTAAATAGCCACATGTGGCTTGTGGCTACCCTGATGGACCATGCAGCTCTAGAATTTTATGACATTGTCCCAGTGTCTGCATCACTGCTGCTACATGGAAACCCTTCCTGCCAAGGCAGTGTTTCCTTCTTACCATCAGGGCAGCCCTTCTTTACGGTGGATATTTTCTCTCTTTGATGCTTTTGTTGTTTTCTCTAGAAACCTACAACAACTTGATGCTAGGTACAAAGATTGAAAATTCTGGGCCATTTGCCCTTATCTGACCCTCTTCTTCTGTTAGGCCATCTTTCATTCTTGATTTTATTCCACCAAATTCCCGGGGCTCTACCATCTCTTCCCTGAACCCCTGCAATGGCCTTCCCACTAGTTTCTGTGTTGCCACTTTTGCACTGCTATAGTCCACTCTCCATATGGCAGACAGAGTGAACATATTAAAATGAAATCCACACTTTCTCTTCTCCTTTGCCATATCAGGGATATTATATATGCTTTAGCCTAGAATGTTCCTCTTGTCTTTTTGTGTAGCTAACTTCTTGTCCTTCAAATCTCAGCTTACATGGCACCTTCTCAGAGGCCTCCTCTGAACACTGTCTAAAGAATGTTTTTATTTCCCTGTCCATCTCAGATCTTGTTTTTTTCTCTTTGTAGCATTTTTTTTTTGCAACTTGAAATTATTTTGTTTATTGTCTTCTGCTACAGAATGTACATTCCATGAAAAGAGGGGCCATCAGAGTTTTTGCTACCTCCTCATTGGATCTCTAGTATTTAGTACAGTGCTTGACATGTATTAGAGGCTCGATAAAGAATTGCTGAATGAACGAAAGAATCATTTCCATTTTTTTCCCCAAGTGGCTGAAACTGATCTGAGAAGTTTTGATTGCTCAGCCTGAGAAGCAGAGTAAACCACTCCCAGCTGGGTCCCTCTATGGAGTTAACACAGTCCCCTTTAATTTCCCAGATGCTAAAACAAATACCATACAATGGGTTGGTCTAACAACAGGATTATATTGGCTCATGGTTTCTGAGGCTAAAAGGCTTGCTTCCTCCTGAGGTTGGCATCTTCTGGTTGGCTGGCAATCTTTGAGGTTTCTTGGCTTTTCTGTCACATGGTAAATGTCTTCACCCTTCTCTGGGTTCCTTTGAATTCCACTTTCTGGCTGATCTCATGGCTTCTCTCTGACTTTCACTCTGCTTATGAAGGGCTCCAGTAATCCAGATTAAAGCCCAACCTGATTCAGTTGAGCCACTCCTTAACTGAAATAACATCTTGAAGAGATCTTATTTACAAAGGCTCCACACCCATCAGAATGTGGTCCAAGACCAATAACATGTCCAAACTGGGGTTCACAATTCTATCCACCACAACTTCCTTCTTATTGTCCTGGACTGTGCAGTTGGCAGGGGCTCTACGCTTACAAATCCCTTCTTTTATCTCCCTTTTCCAAGAAATTTTTGATTATGCTTCCCTTTCCAGCTAGTTTCCTCCCAAGAGAGTTCTCTCAGCAGATGTGGCTTCTCTTGTGTGTTTCTTTTGCAGCTTTTGTTACCACAGAGAAAGCCACAGTTGAGCTTTGAATCCATGGTCTTTAACTGGCTTTTGCTGTAGTAGGCAGCCCTTCTGGGCTTCTGGCATTGATGCCATGGAAAACTCCTCAAATTTTCCACCCTTGATATAGGAGTCATTTTTGTTCAGTAAAGGAATTTTTGTAGCCATCTTCTTGTTCTTGCCTTTATCCTCCTCTCTCTTGCTGGACCGAGAGCATGATAGGCTAGCTCAAAGTCTGGTCCATGGAACAGCAGCATGGCACAGCTTGGGATTTTATTAGAAATGCAGAATCTCAGGTTCCACCCCAGGTCCACTGCATCAAGGTATGACTTGAAGTGGCACTGCTCTAGCAGAAGGACTCAAAGACAGACCGCAGGCACCTTCCTGTGACATCCCTCCATGTACTACTACAGGTCCCAGACTCCATCTGTCTGCAGCCTCACTCATAGTTCTCTGACTATTTAAGGGCAATAAGACTTTCTCTCCACCAACAGAAATGTTCAGTCTACTGACCATTCTCTGCAAGTGGAGGCTTATGTTTTTAACATCTTAGTGGGTTTGCCAGCTACGTGGGCTTATCTGGGGCTGGACAGCAATGGTGTATGGAAGAGGGAGTTATATGTTGAATCTGGCTTGTTGCTTACTGCCCATATGAGATTGGGCATATTACATAATCTCTATGAGTCTGTTTAACACGTAAATTAAAAAAAAAATAGTCAGCATTTACAGAGTGTTTACAATGAGCCAGTGACTGCACTAAGCGCCTTTATTTGAATTCATACTTAATACCCCTAACAGCCTGCGAGACTCCTTTTCATGATCCTTGTATCATAGACGAAGATTTGGAGGTTAGAGAAATAGAGTGCTTTGCACAAGGTCACAGATGGTTAATGGCTAGGATGGAATTCCAACCTGGTCCTGCCAGTCTCCAGTCTTTAATGCCCTAGTGTTGTGCAGCTCTGATCCTGGATGATAGCACTTGGGGTTCTTGTGACAACTCCATGAAATAATACAGTGTTGACAAATGGTTAAGCCCTATGTAATTGCTAGTTAATGTAAACTGGAGCAGAAACAAATGTCCAGTCCTCTCTGCACATGACCGTCTTGTACACAGGGACCCAGACAGGGCA
Organism: Choloepus didactylus; assembly: GCF_015220235.1. Taxonomy (NCBI): domain Eukaryota; kingdom Metazoa; phylum Chordata; class Mammalia; order Pilosa; family Megalonychidae; genus Choloepus; species Choloepus didactylus. The sequence goes on along the minus strand of NC_051322.1, from coordinate 47,852,378 downwards.
TGGCTCAGCTGGCTACACCATGTTTGCTAATCTCTGCTGATCTCAACCTCTCCTGTGGAAGTGCTGTGTGACAAAGCTGCAGGGAGCAGAACAGAGCAGAAAATTCATCCCCTTTTCACATGGGGGAAAACAGATATAGAAAGAGGTGAAATCATTTGCCTAAGATCACTGACTTAACACCAGCTGTTAAGAGTGAGGACCAGGAACTAAGACATTTCATTACTCCAAGTTCACAGTTTTATCAGGAGATACTTCTGCCCCCAAAGCTGGTGTTTCTGTTTTTTTATGCCCAGCTCTATTTCAGCATTTCTTCTGATGTATGGCCCAAATTCTGCTTCAGTGGATCTTGCTCAAAATTCATTTCTTTGGTGAACCATCCTCTAATCTCATATGACCACAGGCTCTCCTTAGACTGGAGCTCCCAGACATGGTCTTCGAAAAATGACATCATAATCTTACAAAGAAATGAAAGAAATTGAAAACCAATCTTTGCAACACACTGGTTGCTTGTGCTATTTAGATGAAGAGGTCTCTGGCTAGGGACTATATCTTTTCCATGTTTTCTACCATGCTTAATAAATTCTCAGAATAAAATAAATGATTCACAGGCCAATGAAAAACCCCAAAGCTCATAACCTACTGGGAAGGTTAAAAAGTTATTCATGGCTGACACCGATGAAAGGATCACAGTTTTTACCCCCAGGGAGAAGATATTGTGATACCCAGAGAAGTTATTTCTTGGGAAAAGAAGATGCATGAGTATTTCAATAAAGCCTATTTCCAGAATGAATGTTAATAAAGCATTTGCAAATGTACATAATAACAAGGTGCTAATTTATGCCACTTTATGATAGCTGGGATTAATTATTTATCATATGATACACTAACTGTAATATGGATTTTAAAAGAGGACCTTTAAAATGGCATATTGCTGATTGAAGAAATAAATGTATAGGAGAGCATATTTATATTAAATATTATACATGCACATTATTGTTCTTCATGATGGAGTTATGTCAAATATATGAACAAGTGATTGGGCTTTGTGGAATTATTGGGAAAAAAGGTGCAAAGATTTTGGATGAACACAATCTGGAATTGAACCATGCACACTGTCATCATAAGAAAGCTACCTGAAGGTGTCAAAGAAAAGACTACCCGGAGCAACAGGTAGGAGAGGTAGAAGAAAAGATTATTTGTAATAAGAGGGAGGAGAAAGTACTTTAGTAATGTGCAGTGAAGTTGACAGCAACCATTTCTGAACACTGCTTCCTTAACTTATCTGTTGCAATGTTCTCATAGCAATTTTCACTGCCAATACAACCGTTTATTAATGTGTGTACGTGTTACAGAAAAACTTAGTACTCATGTAGATTGTAACAGTCCAAGCACAACTACAGGAGAAGGTCAATAAAAAGAAATTTTGAGGCCGGTGGTGGGGGTGGGGGGAGTGAGTACATGGAAGTATGGAGAAGCAGAGGCTGTGAGGGGCTCAAGTTCAGGTCAAAGGTCAAGGCTGGTGTGAGGCATGCGGGAGCAAATGAGCTAGAGCAGGGCACGTCCTCAAGCCAGGATGAGATGCAGGGAGGGGGGGGAGGTGGTTTATCTAAGATGGTTTGTGCGTGGAATTTTGGCTCCAAGACAGTCAGCAGGAAACTATTAATTCTTTTAAAAGACCAGTAAAATGGAAAGATACTATGATTCATTCTTTCATCATTCAATTCAAATACCAGTTGAATACCTAATATGTGGCAGCCTTTATGCTAGACGTTGGATATATAATGGTAAATCAGTCACAATCCCTGAGATCAAGGAACTCACGGTTTTGGGAGAAAGGCTATTAAATTATTAGACGCAGAGTGTTAAGTGCTTCAATCATATAATGAAGATGATGATGAGATTTTTGAGCACACACTAGGTGTCATGTATTAACACATTTTTTCTTCCTATGAACACACTGATAAATAAGAGTAACTACAGGATGCCATGAAATCACATAAAAGGGGCATCTAACCCAGTCTAGGAGGATTATTTTAGATTTCCAGGAGATAGTGAGTCTGTTAAATGAACATGGAGAGGAGGTGGAGGTGTGGGAGGGAAGTAGGGTGGGGAGAGGAGAACATTCCAAGGGGCACCCCAGGGTGACACACAGATGCAGCTGATTTCCTCTCCTCCAGACTTTAGTCCTATTCATTAGAGTCATGTATGAATGAAGCAATCCCTGGCAAGAGAGTCATTCCATTTACAATTATAAAAATTGAGAGCACTCCATCACAACCTGCTTTTACTATTTGTGGTGGATGGTGCACACACATGTTCATCAACACGTCCGGTCCCCTTCCAGGTACATAGAAGAGACTTTCCTGATCCCCAGAGCCAGCCACAGGATTTGCTTTGGCCAGTGATATATAAGCAGAAGTGAACTGAGTGGAAAACACCTACATATTGGTGTGCTATTCTCCATACTCTGTTTCTTCTATTGAACCAGGAGATCAGGTGTTCCCAATGACAGAGCTGTAGGGGGATGGAGCCTGTGTCAGCCTGGGTCAGTGAACTGTTTCACTGAGGACAGTGGCTCTGGAGGGTCAAGCTAATCTACAGTGAAATTTGAGAATTAAATCTCTGTTAAGTCATTAAAATTTGGTGGTAGGGAGTGTGTTTATAACTGCAAAATAACGTTGCTTATTCTGCCCTATACACTGTTTATCATAGATTCACAGAGACACACATTGTGTTATCTCTTTAAAACTGACACAATACCACACAATACTTATTCTTTATACCATGTTTCAGTGCTCAATTATAGTATCTGATACTTTATTACATGTATTATCTTTGTTATATTCTCTAATTGTTTAATATAATTTAGCCTTATTTTCCTAAAAGATTATTGACAACTACTTGAGTGCAGTCTCAGTGCAGGTATTATTTAGAATCACCCAAAATTCACAGCCCGGAAGCAAGCATATAGTAGTTTTCAATAGACACTCAGAGAATGGAAATTGGAAATCACCATTCCTGAGAAGTATATGAAAAGGTAAACTAATGTCTTCATTGACTTAGGAACACTCTACTCTTCCTGGCCTGGTTGAGCTCATAAGGCCATTCTTCATTCTCAAGATATGTAATTTTATCATGAATCAACATTATTTTCTTGCCTTTATTTTGATTGAAAATATTATCATTTTTAGATTTCCACCTTGTTTTTGTATCCTTTGACTCACATTTACCATAATGTATGGATTCTTAATGACATCTAAATACATGCTGGAATGAAATGACTTGGAAATAACTTACTATTATTTACAAATCTTGTGGTGAATTGCAGATTAGCATTTGGGTTGAAAAGATAAGAAATTGTTCTATTAAATTCTATATGGATAATATTCCGCAAGACATGCTTAATATTATACTTTCTTCAGTGATGTGATATTTAATTCATTTCTTTCTAACGGCATAATACACTCTGTAATTTTCCTATTGTCACTAATTGAAGTGACCTTGATTTCAGGTAACATGACATTCCCATATTCATTAGGAATAAACTCTTTAAAATTTATAAGTGTGGGTTAAACCCATATATTCTTCTAGAATTATTTTTTCTTTTTAAAGGGACTGTTTCCACTTCATTGCTAGACCTCACAGTTTGTATTAATTAAAATGTGCATTAATACACTTCACTGAAACTGGAATTTCAATGTCAGACACTTTTGGATGGTGTGAGAAGGTTGGGCCAAGACTTGCAAACTGGAACCAGCTTGTTGTTTAGAATCTGTTGTCAGTTCTGTTTCCAAAAGTACTTCACAGGTAAACTAAGCATAGATTAATATAAACTCAGGTGGAAGTACATCATCAGTAGGTTGGATGAATAAGATGAAAGGCTGATGTGAAACAAGGACAAAATTTCCAATGAGAATTAGTAATTTTGTAAATTGTATAATTTACACAAGGTAAAGGGAGCAGAGTCTCTTCTGACCTGTTTTATCTGGAGACTCAGAGAAAGAGATAGGACGTTGTAAGATTCTTCCTGTAGAAGAGCTCCCCTCCCCTCAAACACAGAAAAGATTCGTCATTCATCAAGTTTGTTTGTTTTGAACACCTGCCATATGATCAAACACTATATTAGGCTTCGTAGGAAACAGTGGAAGTAAATGACGAGGTTACCAAAAACAAAAAGACACTGGTTTTATCTCATAGTCACGGTGACTGAAAGAATAGTCTTTGTTCTGATTCTGTCTACACTTTCTTATTCTAGGTTCTGTCACTTTTCTGCCCTTAGTACAACTTGTTTCTCTCCCACCCCTTTTCCTCTCTCTCCAGATGCAGCTCTGCCTGACTTCCACTATCATGCTCTCTCTACCTCTTGAGTTCTTAGGGAAAAATGGGATGAGATGTTTTAAACTTCCCTTAGCAGAAAGAAGCATACTTTTTGGTCCTCATTCTTCCAACCCTTTGAGTAAGCAGTTTGTTGGAGGCTTGTCATAATAATGTCACCACTGTTATTACACAGGTTACATCATTCTGCTGCTTCACCATGTAGGACTTGAACAAAGAGGTGTAAAGAAATTGGAATGATAAGACATACCCTGGCCAAACAACTTAGCACCAGACTAATTTATGTAATGCGTATCTCACTGCTATCCACAAAGGTCTAAATTACCTGGCAAGATAATTATAGATTAAAAATTGTGCCTTAGAGATAATACATACAAAATAAAGTGGAGCAAAGCATGATTCATTTGAGAGCAGAATTATGCCATTACCTGAAAAATTGAATTCTAAACCTTGAGATTCAGGTTTCCCTCGTGGGGTTCATCGTGAGTGCACTTGTTTTTCTTGCAGTCAGTTTCTCTTTCCTGTTCAGTGTCCTCTGAGAAGTCAATGTCTTCAGGTAGTTTGCTAGCAGAGGCATTGCTGCTGTAAGCAGGAAGACAAAATCAAGCGAAGAAATTGGATTGTCAAGGATGGAGCTGGTAGGTGGTCTCCCAAATTCTTGTCCAGTGTTCTCTCCAGTACATCATATGGCCTGCAATATCTACTTGGCTTTGGAATATAATCAAAAGCCTTAGGTTTCTCTACTGGCTCAAGCACATGCAAGCACACATGGATATATATATTTTATATATAAATGCACATATCCCATTACTTCAGGGATATACATATGCTTACCTTTCTGATTCTTTCCTAAATATATATTTATTTATATTTATACTTTATACGCACACATAAACACATATTTTCTATTACCAAACCTATCTGTACTGGATCACAACTGACTTAGGCACAGCAGTATGGAAGTTCCCACGTGATCATGAATATTACATTCAAAACATAGACGACCCACTTACCATTGAACATGGGCTAACAGCAGTTACATATTATTGGGTTAACTCCCCAAACACAAATACTGTATATGGTCTCATTTTATTCTCATCTTAGCAGATTAATTGTTTCATTAATGGACTCTCTCCATCAGCTTAATATGCACTGGGAAAACAGAGACAAGAATTCTCTCCAATTGATATTTGGGTTTGGAATGTTTCTCCTTCTAGTTCTACTTTAATTTAGCTGGTGGTGAAAATGAACTTATATTTCCTGTGTACAAACACTAGTTGGAGGAAATTGTTCCAGGGTTGTATTGGTTGCCACAGGAAAATGACGTGGTTTGCTTTGGACAAAAATTTTTCCTTTTTCTGTTGTGGTGTGCAGGGCACCAAGGAAGACTGTGGGAACATTGATAACTTGTATTTTATTACAAAAATATTAACATGTTTAGCGGATTTTTGTTATAGGAAAATTAACTCTTTTTAATAACTTAATTTTTATGAAAGAAGCAATACAGACTTTAAGGGAAAAGATGTAAATATGCAAATCCAAAAATTCACACCAGTTTAAAAATGCATTGGGATTACATCTGCACTAAAGAATCTACACCAAACATTAAGAATAGCTATTCCTGGGGGAGAGATTACCAGTAATTTCATTTTTATGGTTCCTTTGGAAAGAATTGTGGAGTTTCTTTAAAAAATGCTGTTGAATTAGATCTGCATGAAAGATACATGCAAAATACTTGAAAACCAAGAAAAAACAAAAATCTGTGAAAATCTAGAAGTTGGAGTACTCTGATCATTTCTGATAAAAGAAAAACTTTTTAATAACATGAAAGCTACATACCTTATTGAGCAATTCATGCATCAGGCAGCATCTAACCCAGAAAGTAGAGTGGAGCTCCTGAGAGTGGTAGAGAGGACAGGGTTTACATAGACAGGCATATACAACCAACAAGGAAGCTAGCAATACAAATGATTCCATTGGTTGTATCAAGATATTATCCTTATTTGGCTAACTCCCAAGTTTGGGGGGTGGGGTGGGTGGGATACAGAAGCTACATTGGAGCTGCTGCACTATGATTGGTTGGCCTTAGGTTTCTAGTTCTGGAAGAGTTGAATACTCAGGAGAAACAGTAACTGAAATAGGTTTTGGTTTGCTAGCATGAGGTTTAGCATGGTGACTCCACCTTGGGCCTATGTGTACTATTTAACAAAATTTCCATTTTAATCTCTTTAAATCTTCTATACCTTTATTACGAGTTTGTCTTTTAAGACTATTTTTTTCCCTATTTTTTAAGTGTGTTCATAATAAATGCTTATTAAGTCATTTTTATTATAGCTGCTTTAAACATTTTTCAGATAATTCTAATATTGCTGTTATTTCACTATTGGTACCTAATGTTTTTTTTTTAATTCCATTCCTAAGACTTTTTTTTTTTTTAATTAATTTCAATTTGGAGAAACTTCCCTCTGCTGAGACAATTAGCAACTGGATCTATCAATAAAAACTTAAAAGCAATACTTATATTAGGAAATAAACATGAATTTTAAATGTCACCTTTAAACATTGCAATGGTGTCACATATGATAAATTATTATGCACTGTGTTAGTAAGGGTTCCATCCATAGGATATATAAAAAGAGATTTATTGTAGGGGATTGTAAAGCCTGGCTCTGCAAATCGAAAATCCACAGGGCAGGCTGTCAAGAAGGGCAAGACAGAACTTCACAGTATGGACCAAAGAGGAAGTACACAGGTGGAATTTTTTCTTTTTTAGGAAAACCTCAGTTCTGCCCTTAAAGCCTGTCACCTGACTGAACCAGTCTCACCTGTGGAGCAAGCTGCTCCCATGGTGCATTGTGGCAACACAGGTTCAGGGCATTACAGAAACTTTCAGAAAATGATCTCTTTATTATTTGCACAGTATAAATAGTAAGAAAAGGCGAATAACCTCTTTGTTACTCACTCAGCACAATGATTCCAAAAGAGCAGAAGTCCCTTCACAGTTGGGGTGGCTGAAACTGCTAAGGTTAGGGTTGCCGGATGGCAGCTCTGCAGCCCCACTTCGTGTTGGAGAAGAGAGACCAATCTATACTGTTCGAGTGTGTTTTTTATCCACCTCTGCCACTGAGCATTCCTGTTCTGATAAGCATCTTATCAGATGCTTGCTCCGTTTGAGGTTTAAGGTCTGGCCAGGTCTTTTCATTAGGCTTATCTCCCCCAGGTTGTGGAATGGCGCACGATAGAAAAGGAGGCGAGCGCAGCGGAAGGCTGGAAGATGGCGCCTCGGCGTGACTTCCCTGTAGAAGGAGGCGGGGGTAGGTGAGGGTGGCTGCTTAGCAGGTGTCTGTGATTTGCCTAACACCACCCTGATTACCTAGATAATCTTCCTTACTTAAAGTAAGTTGATAAAGACTTTAATCATATGTACAAAATACCTCCAGAGCAAAACCTGAATTAGCGTTTTATTGAGGAACTGAGGTTTGTAGTCTGGCCAAGCTGACCCATAAAACTGACCCTCATGTGCAGTAAATATTAAAACTGTTTTATTTTAATTATATACAGCACTATCACATACCGTGATTGTTATTGTCTCTCAAAGCAATGGCTCATGCCATACATTAGGGTAAAGAATTGGAATCATAATTCACACACATTGACTGGAGCTAGACTAGGGTTCCTCAACCCTGGCACTATTGACATTTGGGCTGGAAAACTCTTTGTTGTGGGGAAGGGCTATCCTGTCCTTTCTAGGGTGTTTAGCAGTGTCTCTGGCATTAGATGCCAGTAACAACATCCCCGGTTGTGACAACCAAAAATGTCTTCAGACATTGCCAAATGTCTTTTGAGGGGCAAGATCACTTCTGATTGAGACCCACTGAGCTAGTTCTACATTTATGTTTTTAGAAATAATACAAATTGTTGAATATTGCAAACTTTCCTCTCCCACTGGAAATACCATGAATTGAAATATGAAGAGAAGGGAGAAAACGGACATTTTGCAAAGGCAGGAGAGATTACTTTGTCCTGGAAAAATCTATTGCCATAGGCGAGGAAGGGTTTGATAAGGTGATTAATTTGTCTTTTTTTCTAAGTGCTTCCCTGCTCAAAGCCTCCTAACACTGAGAAGATTCAAAGCTAGCCTTTTGTTTGTTTTTGTTTTAGAATCAGCACTGTTTTCATTTATTCAATAGGTTTCTTTCCCCTGACTTCATTTAGCATGCAGATAAATTGAAGATTTTATGTTTATCAAAGACAGCAATGGACACAACAATCATAAAAACTGTAAGAAGTTGTTTCTTATTTATATGTAGTACTTAATTTAATTTTGGTGGATCAGATGTCCTTGATAGTTAAAAGATTTTACAATTCTGGATTTTAGATGGATTTAGCATGCCAAAATCACAAATAAGTTATGAAGATAGGTTACACTATAGTTTTATTTTTTTTTCTACATAGTGGAAAAACACTGTATTCTGGAAAAATATAAACTATGGAGTCCAAAAGACTTCATTCTGAATATGGGTTCTGCCACTTTCTAGCATATCTTGGACAATTTGATTTCTCTGAAACTCAATTTCTTCATCTGTATAATGTAGCTATTAATAGTCACCTCTTAGAGTTGTTGTGGAGAATTGAATATGATAATATATATATAACATCCAACCCCTGGGCTTTATTTTTTGTAATAATAGTTCCCTTTTCTTCCTGAATGTTAGGAAATTAAGCCAGGTCCCATGCACTTGGGCAATGCATGCGGGAATCCTTTGCCCCTTGCTGCAGTATCCAACACACAAAAGAGGTATTTTATATGGTTTATTAATGGCCAACAACACAAGCAAATTCTCTAAGGACACCAGAGTACCATTTCCTTGCATTCAGAAATAATACATTCTGTAAAACCAAGTAGACGTTTTCCTTCAGCTCCTATTATTTCTGAAGTCTATTCATGGGTCTTAGTCTGATTTAGTCACTAAGACATGGTATGCAACTTTTTCACTTATAATATTTTAATGTTTTTCCCCTCTAAAGGTGATTTTCCTTGTTAAGTGTTTGGTTTCTTTGCTGCCCTAAGTTTTCTGACTTTGATATGATCAAATGGACCAAAGTCTAATTTCTAAGTCTAATGAAATTTGCAAGATGTACTTTCTTATTGCCTGCTACAGACTCTTCCATGTGCTAGGCATGCCGTGCAAGCTGGTTTTTACACTGATGGGGAAGGTAGAACTGGGGGTCAATGTTCCTTCTTCTTAGCTGTTATCTAAACTGCTCAAATAAAATACAGATCTTGGTGGAGATTTTCTTAAAAATATGCAGAAAATTTGCCATATTGAATTCAGCAAATTCATTCAACTTGTAAAGTTCAGTGAAAATGCACTGAGGAGAACCTGTGTGATAGGACAATTAGACATGAACCCGGTGTGTAGGAACCTAAAGAAATTCTGTAAAATTTCTCAAGAGCCATTTCAAGACAATTTCTCGGTGAAGGAATTGCTTAACAATTTCTGACAATAGTTTTGTCTTTGTTTTTACTGTCTTTCATCCCATCCTTTGTATTTCTCAGAAAGTACATACATTTACTCTGTAAGGGTTCTGTGGAGATTAAAGGGGTGCATTGCATTAACAAAAAGCGTTGGGAGCAAATTCCACTAGTCTTATTTTTCTATTTCCTCTGCTAATCTCCAAATTCCATGTGGGCAGACACTGAGGCTTATTTGTTTTTATACTCCAAAGCCCAACACAATTTTGCTGATAGAGGAGGGGTTCAATTTTTGATTAATGACAATAATAATAACAACTATGTATATTGAATGTCTAAAGCACTCTCGTCAATGTTCTAGGATCCTCACATCTAGGGTGACCCAATATCTTGGTTTGCCTGAGACTTAAGTGTTTCCTGTGGTGCAGGACTTTCAATGTAAAACTGGATGGGTCCCAGGCAAATCTAATAGTTGGTCACCTTAACGCATGTATTAACTCCAAACAATTTGTACAGTAATTTACAGCCATTAAAGAATCAAACATTGGGACTTATTAAAATATTGTCCTACAATTAATAAGAGTATAGAAAACATTCATTAACCATTGTCAGTATCACTGAATCCCCAGCTCTTCATAAATTCCTTACAGGCAGTAAGTTCTTCTTTTGTTAACAGTTTTTTCACACACCATGCTATCCATCCAAAGTGTACCATCAGTAGTTGTCAGTATAATCACAGAGTTATGCTTTCACTACCACAATCCTTGAGAACATTTTCATTGCTCTGAAAAAGGAAAAAAAATGTCCATATCCCTTACACCCCTGATTATTGATGCTTAGCTTTGGTGTAGTATCTTTGTTACAATTCATGGAAGAATATTACAATGTTACTGTTAACTATAGTTCTTAGTTTGCATTAATTGTATTTTTCCATATAGTACCCTATTATTAACACCTTGTAATTATGATGTACTTTTGTTCCAGTTCATGTAAGAATGCTCTTATAAGAAAGTTCTTTAAAAGTAATTTTTACCTTAGAAAATTTGTTTTTCCTCAAGATGTATAGAACATTAAATTTACTTATTTACTTGGGAATATAGTTAACTATTTGTTCAGCATTCTCAGGCTTTTATGCACATTATCTCACTTAATCTGAACTGTTCTTATTTACAGATGAGGAAATTGAGGCTCAGATAAGTAAAATAATCTAGTTCAAATCACAGGTAAGTGACAGGGCAATGGATGGTTCAATTGCACCACCATTGCCCCTTCTGGGGCCATACAAAGCTGTCATCCAAATAATAGAGAAATCTGATGAGACAAATGTAAAGAGGATGTGTCTAATATTTACATGCCAATGGTTCTCCAAACAGAATCCCCCCTTCAGGCTTCTCCGGAGTAAGAAAAGGCTCTCTGCTGTGCCTAACTCAATGGGGACATGTATCACATTCTCCCAAGGATGCTTTTCCTTTCTGCTCTTGAAACAGGACTTGGCAGGCATGTAGCTCCCACTTCAGCAAAGGGCTCTTATTTCCGTGAGTGTTTGAGGGGAGGTGAAATGTCCCAGCCCTCTCTATTTTTACAAATTCCCTCAATGATCTTACTCTAATTAATTTATAGTCTTTGCTTTCAGAAGCTCCTGAAGATTTGAGTCAATGGATCTGTTTGCCTACTTCTTCTCAAGTCCTCTGGAGATATGGTTCTCAATATAGAAATTGTGGCGTGGCACCTATGAAAATGCACCACTCATAGCTTCTGCAGCAGGTAACAAACTGACTAATGGCCTCAGCTGCTAGGCTCTGAATCAACTACTGAGTTTGTACCAAAGCGATGCTTCTTCCTATGTGCTGCTTCCCACCGATGACTGAGTGTGGCAGGGATACTATGAGCAGAGTGTTCCTACAAGATGGGGAACTTTTCTGAAGGGCATTTTGGCTCAAGAACTTCCCATTGGCCTGTCCCAACCTTACAGCTTTGTTGTAGACCAAGAATCTTTCCATTCAACTCTCCTTTCTTTCCTTTCTCCTTCATAAAGTTCTTCCCAACCCCTCTAGTGCTCTCCCCTTTTCCTTAAGAGTCGTTTGCCCCAATATGTCTCTTGTATGTCTACATCCACCTTGATGTTTGCTTCTCAGGGGGCCTAAACTAACACATATTGGTACTTAATACTCATTGTCTTCAGTTTGGGGGAATTAGCCAACATTCTAATTTGAGACACTAAGAAAAATCCCATTTAATATCCTGCTACATATACCTTGGGTTTAAACTCTAGATTATTTTATTTAGTCCCAGAAGTCTAAAATTGAAAAATAACTAACTAAATAAAACAGAGTAACTGTTTTGGGATGGGAGGCCAGCTATATGACTGAGTGGAATTCATCTCTTCTCCATACTAATGATGTTCTTCACTATATCCCTTCATCTTTCTGTATTTTGCTTTCTTCATCTGAAAAATGTAGAATCCTTTCATTATTCCCACAGGAAAAGTATTATGACTCCCATTTTTCAGATGATGAAACTAAGTCTGAGTTAGAAACATTTAACTTGCCCAAATTGACCCAGGTAAGAGGCCACAGAACCAAGATTTGAATAGAAGTGTTAATGGCTACAGTCTTTGCTCTTTTCCTCTATTTAAAAAATTCCTCCAGTTATCTTTAAGGTGTTTCCAGTTCTTAATTTTACAGATTTATACACTTGGAATTAAAATAACACTGTGTCTAAATCCAGATTTTAGCTGTGCATGGATTTGCTTTTAGTGAAGGGAACCATCTTATTGGACAATTTCAGTTTATTTTTCATTGGCTGCTTTACTGAGCCTCATCAAATGTATTTGCTTTGCAAAGCTGCAGTGGATTAATCCTGAATAAGTAATTTGGAAATGTTTTTGTTCATTTCTATGGAAACCATCTATTTGGATTTTCATATATCAAGATCACAGAGATTTGTCCCAGTCCAATTGCAATCTTAGTTAAGCAGTGTTGGCTTACATATTAAGGGCATAGCTTTGCTCGGATGGCCCTTCAGAAATCTGTAATTGGTGTGGAACACTGGCACTAACATAATGTGTCTTATGAGGTCCTGTGAGTTAGGCTTCTGCAGATTAGTGGAATCTTTCTTGATGGAACAAGCCCTTTGGAATTTATTAACACTATCTGCCTCTCCCATTAACTACTCACTTCTCACACAATCCATTTGGTCTGTCTTTGCAGCATTTTAAAAGTCGAACTTGAATCTGAGAGTCTAATTGATATCTGAGGTAATATATATCATATTCCTGCACTTTTGACTACCAAATGAGGGCATCTTTTTTTCCATTTTGGGATGAATAAATATTTCTTTTATATATTTCCTTCCTACAGAACAAACTCCTATCCTTTGATTGTCAGAATATTTCATCCTGCCTCCGATTTAACTTTATCCCTTCCTCCCAAATCCCCACCCCATTTTAGGGCTCTTTAGGCTACGGTGTCTCTTTTCCCCTAAAGATTGTGGAGAGGGTTGTACATTTGTGCAGGGGAGATATTGGGGTACATGCAGTGCAGATCTCTTGGAGACCATGAACCCTCTTTAAAGAAGCAGTATTTTAGGGGATGGTCTAAAGATCTAAAATCATGTTAGAAATTTTAAGCCACAGAATTACATCCTGGGAGAGTTTTAAATATTGAAGATTCTCTCTCTCTCATCTATCTATATCATCTATCAAATATCTGCCTTTCTGTGTCAAATAATTTTTTGTACCAATACATTGCTTAAAACATTGATTAGCTACAACATATTTATAATATGTAAAACAGCATCTAATATGCCCAAATATTACATTTCTGAAGAGTGATAGCACGTTTCTATTATGTTCCACTCTATTTGCACATTCCTATTATGTCCCCATCTATTCAACGTCATAAGGTAGCTAAAAAATCAACCCAGAGATGCAAGAATCTCAGTGTAGGAAGAAGTCATACCGACTTTGATGGACTTTGCTTATTCTACCTTCATATTGTGTTGATGATATTATAACTATATCAGCTTTTTGTGGTGCATTCTTGTATTTAAGTTATGTCTTCCGTAAGCATAATATAAGTGTTTTAAACACTGGTCTGACAACCTCATTCTTTTATTTGGAGTTTTTAGTCCATTTATCTTTAATGAAATTACTGATGTATTTCGTATTACATCTGCCATCTTACTATTTGCTTTCTATTTCACTTATTTTAAATTATTTCCTTTTTTGTTTTTCTTGGATTAAGTATTTTCATTATTATTCCTATTCACTTATTACTTTTACATTTAAAAAAAATATTTTCCTCTTTGTTCACTTATTACTTCTACATTTTTAAAATTATTCTTTTAGTGGTTAACCTAGAGATCACAAATGCATCCTTTACTTATTACAAATTACTACTTTTGACCCTTCTCTAATACTTAGGACCTTTGAACCCCCTTTACACACCTGCTGCCTTTTGAATTATTCTTGTTAATTTTAGTTCTTATATATTGTACATTCCATAAGAATTAATAATTAGTTTTTGTATAGTCAATAGGCATTTAGAGTTACCCAAATATTTACCTTTTCCCGTGTTCTTCATTTCCTCTTGTTTTTCCATGTTTCTTTCTGTGATTATTTTCCTTTTGCCTAAATATCTCTTTGGTACTTCTTTCAATATGGACCTACTGTTAATGAAATCCTTCAGTTTTTTGTTTGCCTAAGATTGTCTTTTGTTCATTTTCATTATCTTTCAGAATACTGTTTCTTCCCTATCATCTCTCTCCTTTCCTTCTGGAACTCTCTAATGATACATATGTTAGACATTTTAAGCATGTCCCAGAAGTCTCCTTTTCTTTAATCTATTTTTTTTAATCTTCCTATGCTTCAATTTGGGTATTTTCTATTAATCTCTCTTTCAGTTTACCAGTCCTGTGTTCTGCTGTGGCCAATCTGCTATTAAGTTCATTCACTGAGTTCTTGATTTAAGATACGTTTTTTAGTTCTAGAATGGCCCTTTTGTTCTTTTAAAAAATAGATTCTAATTCTCTGGTGAAATTCTCCATCTTTTCATTTATTCTGTCCACTTTTAATATATTTTATTCAATATATTGATCATAGTTTTTTGTTTGCTAACTCTAAAACTGGATCAGTGGTGGGGTCCAGTTTTTAATAAGATCTGCTTAGTAGGGATCATGTGGTCTTGTATTTTTCTCATGTCTAGAAATTTTTGGTTGAATGCAATGCTTTATTTGTAAAAAATAATTAGTGGCTCCATATGATTTTATCCTCCATCAGAGAAAGTTTTCCCTTTCCTCTTTTATGCAGATAGAGTGAGAAGGTGAACTCTTCAGTTCAGTCAGGGTTTGAGCTTGGTTGGGGCTCATTTCAATAAGACTCAGTCTATCTTTGGTTTGTTCCTAGGCGAGGCCCTCCCAGCTTTTAGCTGAAAGACTGGTCTTTGTCTCCCCAGTCCTGAAGCCTGTAGGAGATTCATCTTCCCCCCTGCCTACCCTCACAAGTCATTTTATTGTACACAGGGAGTTTGGAAGGTCACAGTGGAAGAGTCAATTTAGTAAGTAAAAAATGGAAGGGGATACAATCCAGCAATTTCACTTCTCGGTTTATACCCAGAAGATCTGAAGGCAGTGACATGAACAGATATTTGCACACCAATGTTCATAGTGGCATTATTCACAATTGCCAAGAGATGGAAACAATCCAAATGTCCTTCAGCAGATGAGTGGACAAATAAAATATGGTACATACACATGGTGGAATACTACATGGCAGTAAGAAAGAATGATGTCATGAAACATATGACATGGATGAACCTTGAAGACATAATGCTGAGTGAAATAAGCCAGGCACAAAAAGAGAGATATTATATGTTACTACTATGAGAACTCTGTGAAAAATGTAAAATAAATGTTTTATATTGTAGAATGTAGGAGACCTAGAGATCAACAGCAACTAGTGAAGGGGGAATGATAATCTAATAAGAACAGATAAGATATAGAGTAATCTTAATGATATGGAAATGCTCAGGAATGACTATGGTTTATTAATTTTCTTGGGGTATGGTAGGAACAGTTGGAAGCAATGTAATTATTTTAGGTTATTTGTTTTTCTTGTTCCTTTGTTTTGTTTTGTTTGAAATGGTTTTTTTTTAAATTTTTTGATAAATAAAGTATAAAAAAAAAGGAAGGGGAGGTTACAGTCAAGGATCACTTTACCCACGATATAACTCTTCTGAGCCTGAGAAGTAAACTGTCCTGCACTTCAGCTCTCTTCAAGCATCTTGTTTTTAGCATCATTGGTGAACTAAAAATTACTGAGGCAGTACTACTCCAGCTAATCTTGTGAGTTAACATTTATTGAGCCCTTAATATAAGCTAGGCAATATTCTAAGTGTTAAACCTGTACTCTTTTTATTAAAATATCAATTCTAGATTAACTATTCTACCATTATAAATTTTCTTTAAAAGTAAACTATAAAGAAACTAAATAAAAATTAAAAATACAACAAAAATAAACAAGGAGAGGTTAGAAGGAATAAGTCACTCAAACCAATTTCTGTAAGATTTTTTTTCTCATTTTATGCCATTACATGACATTACTTGAAGCACATTTTTAGTATGCAACTCTAGAATTGAACCTCTTGTTATTGCACCAAATCTATAAAGACAACAAATACAGGATACCTTAAGGTATAAGATAGCTTAATTTCTTTTTTTTTTTTTTTTAATATTTTGTTTAATGACAAAACTGGCATTTACAGTGATGCCTTTTGGCGTATGTTTGATAAATACTCAATACTTACAATGTTGATAATCATGACAATTTGTTAAATGATGTAAGAGTCAAACAGCTGGGAAATAACAATTTGGTCCTAGTAGGGGAGAACAAGTTACAGGTAGTAGTTTTAAATCCACAGATGCAGCTTAATTAACTCAATAATCTGGACCCTATGTTTACTCTCTCAGGTATTAGCCAGTATTAGGACATATTCTTATAAAGAAAATCTTTTATGGCCACCTCAATATTGATCTACTTTCTACCCTAAATTCCTTCACGTGTTAAACAACTAAATATAAGATATGGAATATACAGTCTAGTTATGGACTGAAAGTAGGTGGTTCCTTAGGATTAGGAGAAAAAAAGAGTTTATTTCCTTAACTGCACTAAAACTTTTGGGGAATTCAGGATATTTGGAAGATGCCCCATGGCAACTAGTTGGTTCAGGAGAAGATGGTCATGGAGGCTACCTTAGAGACGGGCCTTGACCCGTGGGCTACCCTGGCATGGAGTGGTGAAGAGCCAGTGGGATAAGAAAGCAACCTCATTACTCTTGCATTCATGGAAAACTAGGTAGGATCAAAATTATCCTTTAATTGTGACTATAACCACCAATAACGATAGATTTGGCTGGGATCAATAAAGAAAATTCTTCCTAACTTGTAGTCTGCAGGAACTAGCTCTCTCTCCTGCATAGTTCTTTGCCTAGAAGGCTACCTACCTCAGCTGCACACCTCTGTCCTTGGATGGTTCCTTCCACAGCCCCTCTCCTTGTTTGCACAATGATTTTGTCAGATATATTTTTGAAGAGAATGAAAGAAAATACTATGCATTTAGATAATTGATTAATTAATTAAACAGGTTTTGTTTAATACATAGCAATTTCTATAAAAATTTTGTTACTAGATCCTAGATATTACTCCTTATTGTAACACTCTTGGTGAAAAAATCAGATCAACTTGTAATTTTTAACTTATAACACTTCCCCAGAAGTATCCCTTAAATTTTAGCATTTTTCCTATTCTATACATTTATATATTGCTGGGAAGCAAAATAAACTTGTAAAGCATATCTTCAGCATAAAAATACTTAGGGATTTATATATTACAAACCTTCAAAAAATTTAATGTAGAGATTTATACATGTGTTTTATAAGTAGAAATAAGAGAGACAGTTGAATTAGTACATAAAGTTTTTATTTAAAGTTTTCTCCTTTCAAGCAAGCTTCATTTACACATTCTAATACTGTACAAAATTTACATTCTCTGTGACTTATTTATTCACTTTTCACTTTCTAATAGGTTGCATCTTTCTGAAACACAGAAAGCTTTACTTACAGTTCTCATAAATGCTTTTATTTATTGTGGCTAAAATTAAAAAATAAAATGAAGAACCAGTCTAAGGAAAGTAAATATCTTGTATAAACTGTGACTTTTGGAAGAAATGGTGACAGTTGACAATAAAGGTTCTGTTCTCTTCATGATATCAGCTGGGATTTTCCTGCAAAGTACTGGGAACTTTTCTTTCTTTCTATATATTCATATGCTTTCAAGGAAAAAGTAATGAACGTTGATTGCACTGGATATATATCCTTATATATATTTTTACAACGGATCCTTTGGATCTGAACATACAAATAAATACAAAAACAATGAAGATTGCACTTTACTGTAGAAACGGCGCTGGATTTCAGTATACCCACTCTATCTTGACATGCTCTGCAATGAAAGCTAATCACCAAAGCATTTTAATCTGTGGCTTCCCCATACTGTTGTTCTGAATGACATGTGTTGAGGGATTTAACAACATCTCTGAGTGATTAAAAAAATATTTTATACTTTTATTTTCTGCTAACTGTCGTTGTTCAAGCTTTTAAGAGCTCGAAAACCAAATTGCTGTTTCTGCCAGGTTTGTCCTTTTGCTTTGCAAACTGCAACAGTCTCACGCTCTGCTGTCCAGATCCTAAGTTCCTCTGGCCCCTATAGACAGCGTAGCAGTTGCTCACTTAACTGAGTTCAAGCATCTCTGATGATAGCAAATGAAAGATGAGGAGTGGGAGAGTAATGACAGTAAGTCGTGTGCTTTTCAAGAGCCAGCCAAAGGCAAGCAAGAGGGAGTAGGATTCTGTCAGGCGCTGTGGTCGGTTCCCGCAGCTCTTTTAAGATTTGTTATGTAGTGACAGAGAGACAACTGGGATTGTACTTAAATTATCCTTTCTTTTCATCCCTGAATTCCTGAAAGCAATTTCCCTGTTTTTACAATAGGTTAAGTTTGGGGTCAGATGTATTATCCAACAGAATCTCTTCCATATTAGAGGACTGAATTTGTCAGTCCTATCTTTTGAAGCAAATAAGAGATGTGTTCACTATTTGTATACTACAAAAAATGAGAATGCACCAGTCTCTGTGAACTGGATAGTGTTATAGTGTATTTTGTTTTAATCTTTCAGATAAAATTGAGGACACAGAAATTATGACTCTGGCTAGCCTAGAACCCATGAAGCAGGAAGCAATTGCGAGAGCCAATACCTTTTTCTTTGCTGATTCCATGAGGTGCTGTAAGGGCAGAAGGTGTAGGTAATGAAGTTGTACAGAAATGAAAATGCCCCTCTTTTATCGTCTATGATTTTCTAGAACTGTGTTGCTTATGGAGTCTGTGAAGTAGCCAAAGGTTAGGATTACAGAATCAAGTGGCAGTTTCTGTAATGCTGTGGAAATATTTCAGTGGGTCAAATTTTGAATCATTTATGAACACAATATCCCCAAAACTTCAACAAATAGATCACATGCAGGTAGACTACAATGCACAATACTGATCTTAGGTCTCTCTGGAGGCAGTCTTCTGTATTTTATCTTTCTCCTTTCAGAAGTTAAAATCCACATGAGGAGTTTTTGTAAAACTGGGACAAGTTAAAACCAGGCTGAATTGGAAGTCTGTCACCACAGGAAGTTTGGTGTGATCTGAGTTACAGACACAATGTCTGCTCAAGAACAGGTCACTTTTTTTTGTAGTTACTGAGAAATCATTCATTAGAAACCAAGGGTGGGTTTTGACAGTTGGGTCCTAGGATGCATTGTTCCTATTATAACGTGACGTCACCTGTCATTGCTTCCCAGGATGTGATACTGTTCCTTCGGGGGTTTCCTGGCGTTATTTATTGTATGGTACGCAGGCAGGCAGGATAACGGTTGCACAGGCAGGGCCTGCGAGTGGTTCTGCTACATCTCCCTCAAGTTCTGTCCATGTTCCTTTTTCTGGACAGTAGCATATTGTAGATGACTTGTAGGCCCCCTGTAATGGCAGAACAGGGAGCAATCAGAGGAAGTTCAGAGAAGCACAGGAGCAGTGTTATTTAACACACTTACGGTAGAAAGAAAATATCTTTTCTCTGTTCCTGTTAAAAAATTCTAAATGAAAGCAGTGGATTTTAAAACTGTTTTATTCCAAGGGAAAAACTGAGACTCATAAGATTTCAGATCTTGTTATTTTGCAACTAGTAACAAAAGTCAAGCGCCTGGAACATTCTAGATGATCAACAAATCCTTTAAAAAATCGATCAAAAATTGAAATTCTCCAGCTGGTTTAAGTAAAAAGAAAAAAAAATAAGACAAATTTACCTTAAATATTCAAATAATTAAAGTCAATTGGGATTTAGATGGTTCTATTTCTCCAGTTCACTTTTGCCACTGTAGAGAATCAGAGTGGAGATTCAAATTCAGCTTTAAGTAAATAGGAAATGGCTTGCCTACACATTGATTCACTTGTTTTAAAGAGGCCACACAATAAATAAAAAATGTATTTAATCTTGTTTGTTATGTCAACCTCAGGGGCTAGTACTTATATAACATTTCCCCCCCAAATCAAAACTGCTTTGTTTTTTTATCATAGGTAAAAACAAACAAAAAACCAACCAATTGAATAATTCATTTATGAAAGAATACACTTGGTGTCTGGTTCCCAAATAGACATATACTCTTTTTCAGTTAGCAATTTGCACCAGCAAACAGACAGACATATGGATATCTATTTTATCCATATTTGCCTCCATATGATTAAAAACTTTCAAAGTTCCCCCTAAACTTTATACTGCAACCTTGTTTGATGCAAAAGAAATAAAAATAACTAATATTATTAAAACCCAAAATTAACCTTATAAGCCACCATGTATAAATACAAAAATATAAAACTAGCCATCATTATAAATGCTAATACCTAGACAACTAGACTTGATGTGTCTCCTAGTGTGATATAATTTGAACTACATGGCCACCTCCTCAGGTGCTCTTGTCAAAAAAAAAAAGAAAAAAAAAATGTAAGAAAAGAAAAAAGCTGAACTTAAGCCCTTAGGTCTAACTTCCAGTCTATGGGAAATATAGAGACATTAGTCAATTTTAGAATGTAGAATATTCTATATAATAACAGACGCTGTTTTTTCAACAAGTCAATGGCATGGGAAAAAAGTGGGGCAGGGGTAATATTTCAGAATTTAAGAGACTTATGAGACATAATAACCAACTCTGGGTAGAACCTGTGGGATCCTTACTTGAACATACCAATTTGAAAAATACATTTTCTTCAAGTCAATAGGGGACATTTGAATATGTACTGGATATAAAGGAATTATTGTTAATTCTGTTCAATGTGATAATGACAGTGTGCTTATGTAAGAGAATGATTTTTTTTTTTTTTGAAATAAATACTAAAGTCTTTAGTCTGCAATAACATTATATCTTGGATTTGCATCAAATTGCTTCAGCCAAAATGTTCACAAAAGGGGGATAGGTGAAGTAAGTATGGCAAACTGTTGATGTGTGTTGAGCTGAATGATAATGGGTTAATGAGGGCTCATTGTACTGTCAATTTTTGGGTATGTTTGGAAATTTTCAAGATAAAAAGGGGAAGAAAAGTGAAAAGCAAAGGCACATTACATATCCTAAATAAAATTTGTGGTTACTGAGAATTTATTCCATTTATCATCCCTTATTGGTCAGAAATTTTTTGGATTCTTCTACTCAAACAATTTCAACAGGACAGTTACAAAATCACTTCAGTTTGACTTAGTTGGAAAACCAGAAATAAATAAGCACGGAGATAGGAGAGAACAAGAGACCTACCTGCCCTGTTTTGATAAGAGTTGATAGGACCGCACATCAGCTCCACGGCAACCACACTGATTCTATTTTACTACGTAATGTAACTTACTGTCTGCATGTAAGCATGATGCTCTTAAAAGGTGAAAGTGTGGGTGATTACACATTTGGAGGGAAACAAACAGGAAAGGCAAGCACAGACACAAAGCAGGAGGGGTAGGCACATGTGGGTACGCACCATGCTCCAGCTGTAGCCTCCCACGAGGTAAATGCTGTCATCAAGCACTGCACAGCCAGGACCACTTCGACCCTCCAAAATGGGGGTCTGGAGAATGTTCCACTGGTCACCTTTGGGGTCGTAGCATTCCACAAGCATGACATCAAGGTGGGAGAAACCTGATGACACAAGAAAAAAGGAAACCACAAAAGGATAAACTCTCAGGGTCCCAATTCAAGGCCAGGGCTTCTTATAAAAAGAAAAAAAAAAGTCTAGAGCAAACAGGTGGGTAATTGTGTATCTGAAGGCTCACAAATGTATAAATCCACTAGTAAAATTGGACATGTCAGAAAAACCTAAAAAACCAACCAACCAACCAACACTGTAAAGGTGTTTTGGGTTAATTTGTAGCAAGTATTCCTGACCAAATGCCACTAGTAAAGGTTGCGTCTATGGGGTAGATCTTATTTAAAATGTCAAGGTTTATAATAATAATGGTTAAAGCAAGCATTTTAGAGAGTGCTTACAACACACTAATTACTTTCCAAGTGCTTTATATAAAGGGATTCATTTAATCCCCTTAATGAGCCTGTGAGATAGTTACTCATAGGTAATGAATCTATATTCATTTTATAGACTAGGAAACTGAGAGACAGAGAAAATTAAAGACTTGTGTAAGTCACACAGCCAGTAAGGAGCTAGGCTGAGATTTGAACCCTGGCGGATAGTCTGCAGAGCTCACAATCTTAAAGACTAAACCACCAGTGAAAGGGAAAAAGATATTTTAAAAAAAGGGAAGATTGCCACAGTAAAGAAAATCCTCTCCCACTAGGGAGAGAACTAAGATGAGCAACAGACAGACTAGGGTATTGGTATTTCTGGCTGAATAGTCAGGAAACGCAAACTTGGAAATATGTGCATAAAAATTATACCTGCACAGTCTTAATTAAGTTTAGGGGTAAATATGTATTTGGAAACATTTTTAAAAATTTTCTATCTCTAACCCATTTTTAAAAAATGGATATATTATTGTAAATAAATTCATGGATGGGGCTACGCTACCATAACTCAATGGTCTGTTTCCCATCTAGTTCAATTTCAAGGATCAAGGAATGTCAGAGCTGGAGGAGATTTTAGAGAACGACTAGACCAGTTTACTCATTTCCAGATGAGGAAACTGAGGCCAAAGCAGTTCAATAACATTTTCAATGTCACAGATCTTTCCCCTTTCCTGTCAAATTCAGTGTTATCGACATGCATTTCGTAAGTACAAAAAGTTGCATATATGCAGAAGAAAGGAGCCAAAACATGGCGCTAAAGATAGTATGCTCTAAATAAGTTTTTAATAAAAAAAGAAGCAAATAGAAGGAATTTGAGAATCATAGATGGTTTGATATTCAATTCTTAAGAGAAATAATTCTAAATCTGGATGCAAATACTACTAAATGTTTTCTTTAAGAAAAATCACATATTAGCTTCTTTGCACAGCTATATCTTAAAGTTCTTTATGATTACTGCTAAAAAACAATTTTCTGGAGAAAAAATCCATTACCACAACTTTGGTGATAAGGGCTAATTTATTTTACTGAATTCATTGTTACGACAAATTGTTTGTGCTTTCCAGTTATTAATGCTCCTGTTTTTTTATTTTCTGTAGACTTCATTATTCATTTCTTTAATGTGTATGGTAACATAAAAATAATCCTATCTGCAGAAAAGCCAAAAATAAATGCTTGCTCAAGGGTACTGCTAATTTACACAGAGTAGATTTTATTTGGTCAACATGTTTTTTACTTGGTTAACTATGATTATCTAACAAGAAACCCCCTTAGCAAGATACACAAGATGCAAATGTTATTGTGATTAAAAAAAAAAAAAAAAGACCTTTCAGATGATTTCCTCCAATTGCATACAAGCGATCATTCATTACAGCCAAAGTGTGGATTGCGCGTTTTGTGTTCATATCTTGTTTTCGAGCCCAGACATCCATTACCGGGTCATAGCAGTATAGCCACGGGACATATTCTCCATTGTGAACACCCCCTGTAAATTAAACGCATACAGACAAGTCGAGAAAGTGCCTTGGAACTGAACTTTGTAACAGAAAGTGGAGGGATGACTTGCCTGAAATGTATATCTTCCCATTGTGCACTGCTCCCGCGTGAGCTGCTAGAGGCTGTGGCAAAGAGGACACATAACGCCATTCGTTCGTTTCTAGGTTGTAGCACTCCACACTGGACAAGTAGCCACTTTCATTCCTTCCACCAATAACATACAAATGTTTGTCCAACCGACATGCATAGAAACTGGCTCTTCTACAATGAAAAACAACAATCCACAGTAAATCACAAAGGAAACTGTGAGATGTTACCTTTTGAAACAGGATAAGGACCACCCAGGAAGGAAAGGAGGTCCTTCCTGCTTCAGAAAGAGTTGCAAACTTTAAGAACCTACTCGCACAGCTACCTTCTAAATCTGAGGCCCTGTACAGTAATCATATGTGTTACCAACTATGGTTAATATTTTTTATATTAAAGTATAGTAAAGGAGAGATTTGCCAGCTCTTTTTTTACCTTGCTTTTTATACACCATTAAAGTGTTCATTAATGTTTGGCATATTTGGTACCTTGTAAGGGTATCATAGCTCAGTACGACAAAGTGAAAAATGAGGTAGATAATGTAACAATAATAAATTATCTTGACATTCAGTTTCTTTATGGTCCTTCAAGGGTCATTGTTTCCAATTTATAAGAAACCACATCATCAAAATTTTCTTCAATTATCATTTTTTTCTTTCCTCCCCCAATACTACTGCCAATAGAGCAACTTCTGTGAATTGCATATAATGATCAAAATTTGCTCTTTTATAACCAGTTACAGAAATATAACCTAAGTAGCCTTTTGGTGCTGATTCTTATGAGGCTGTAGGATACCTTTTGGGTCCCTTTCAAGATAGCGCATTGACGAAATTAGCTGGCTATGCCATCAAAGACAAAAGACACAAACTGTGCTGAAAGGATTGAAGACAGGGAAACAAATTCTAAGACTGATCAAAATCTAGGCATGAGATACTGAGGACTTGAGTTAGGGTGCTAGTAGAAGAAATGGAAAAGAGTGATGCAAAAGTTATTTTAAGTGATGCAAAAGATATTTTAATAGAAGAAGATGTAAGACTTGTTAACTAATAATATATGGGTCTGGAGGGAGAATAAAGGTTCAAAGAGGCCTCAATAATTTGGAGTTAGAGCAACCAGTTATAACCTTAAGCAAGTCCTTGACCCTTTGCTTTTTTCCTCATCGATGGTACTGGAATAATATACTTTACGCTGATAATATGTGGTCTGATACCAATTAAGTATAGTTAAGTGCCAAGCCCCTCAGAGAACATAATTCATGTTTGCTCAATTAATGGTCAAAATAAAAACTGATGACAAGACTCCTGTGCAATGTCAATAGCCAGAAGGGGAGTACTGGAAGTTTTTAATCAAGTAAACCTATATGGTCTGGAGATTTTCCAGGTTGTGTTTAGAAAGTGCTAACACCCTGTGATGAACAGTTTAGTCTCTGAAGTCAGAGTGCTTGACCATGCTACTTACGAGGCGCATGGTCTTTGACAGGTGACCGAACCCTCCTCAGCCTCAGGTTCTTCTGAAACATGGGGATATTAATGGCACTGTCTTCACAAAGTCATTTGTGAAAACATATACAAAGTGCTTGGCATAGCATTCAGCATTTTGTTAATGCTCAGGAAAGGTCACTTATTATTATCTAGATGAAAAGTTTTAAAAAATCAGCCATTGAGATGTTTCCATATAAGCTTTTACTAGTAATATTTAAGGGATGACTAAATTCTTTATGTTAGATGATTTGTTCTCACATAGGTTTGGTGTTTGTTATAGATGGTGATGTAGTCAGGTTTTTGTTTTATTTTAAAGTATTCTAGAATTGTCAGCCATTATTGATATTTTTAGAATAATGTTTTAACTATGTTTACTTCTACATTTCTTGATGCTTTTGAAAGAAATACATACTGTGAAAATTCTAAAAACAAGAAGGACAATAATGATAACAGAAAAAGGGGAGGGAGAAAGCAGGAAGGAAAATAAAGAGCAGATGAGCCAGATTTCATAAAGTAGAGATTGTTAACCTAGGTCAATGGCATCTCAGGACAAAGCTCTGAAATTGTAACAAATGTTGTATATGTTTATATGTTTATGCATATGTGGATTCCTGGTATGGAGGATTAAAACCTTACCCAAATACAATATCAAGTTTTTTAAAAAGTTGCAAAATTAAGTGAATACAGTTGGATCACTGGTTCTTTCCATTTCTTTAACCAGATTTCAATTGCTGTCTCATTGAATACAGTAGGTCAAAGTTATTTTATCAGTATTTTTACCTTCTCAAGTTAAAGTTTGATTGAAAAGACTGACACACGTTTATAAAAATCTGTCCTCCAAAGGTAACACAGATATGTATTTGCACCACTGACACAAGAATAGGTATGTACCTCTCTTCCATATTATTCTATGGCAGGTCTTGGAGCCTCTGAAATAAGGCATTTACTTATTTCATCAACGAGCCATCTTTAAATAATTTGGACAATGTGGGTGGTAAGTTGGTAATGGAGAGTTCTCTACAGAACTAGTTTAGAAGAGAAAATTCCCATTAGTCATTAGCAGCATGAAATCCCTCTGTTTAATGAAGTTCAGATTGTGAAGAATAAGAGAAAGACCTCTCTTTGTAAGTGTGAACTCCTTTTGTCTAATCTGAATTTCAATTTTATCACTTTTTTCATTTGGCTCTTTCCCCACTGTAACGTGGAGTCAGCCTGTCCAAACCTGCTGTCTTTTAGCCAAGGCATTCGTAATTTGATGCTCCATGTGTACTCCTAGCTTTATCCACACAGTGTCACTGTTAGGATCTAAATGGGAAAAAATCAGTAGGTTTCACTTCCTAAATGAAAGTGCATTTTCATGTAGAATTTTCAACAGCGAAGATTTCAAGTCTCTGACTTACTGCCTTGCATGACCAAAGTGAGAATTCATGAAATGCATTATAGAAACACCTGATAGTTAATGGTCTGTCAGCAACTGGGAACATTTGCTCTAGGCAAAAATTTCACCAAACCTGTTATCTCTTGGCAAGCTCCCTGCTTTTCCTCTCTTGAAGAGCTCACCTAATTTAGGCTATTTTATGTTTTTTTTTTTTTGAAAAATTAAGTAAACTCAAGATTACTGAAGATTCCTTAATGGTATTGCACTATTTGTATTTAAAATTGTTCATCTCCTCTGCCTCCCACCAGAGACAATCCTCAGTATTGCTGAGATAAATTAAAAACATGAACAATAACTTCTACAGAAGTATTTTGAACCCTGCTTATCGTACAAGTCTTTGTGAGTTCTTTCTGGCTCCTTTCTGGATGGTCAGAACCTTATCTCAGCTTGCGTTTTTAACTTTTATCATCAGGTTAAAATGATGGCAAAAACAACAGATTTTCAAACAGAATATTGTCTTGCCTTGTTTCTTGCAAGACTGTTAGTGACAAAATATTTAAATTTGGAAACAGATTTTGATATATTTGCTTCTAGTCTTTCACTTAATCTGTGAGGAGAAACAATGCTTTGTTGTTATTGCTGTCTAAAATGCTTTTTCTTTTGTTTCCTAGACTAGTTTTCAAGACCAAGATCTCCATAGGAATAAAGCCTAAAATACCTGCTTTCACTGAGCAACCATTTTAAAGTCACCAAAACATTTCTACTGAACCAAGTTTTCATTTTGTCCTCCCCCTCTTACCAAAGAATCAAATCCTAAATCTGGCACCAAAACAATTCATCAGCATTACACTGAAATTTGTTTTTGTCTAATCATTTCACTTAGTAAAATTAATAGCCAGCAGTCAGTAAAATTCATTGCAACTCATGCAATTCATGAGTTGACCACATGACTGGGTAATCTTAGAGGCCATGTACCATTTTCTTGCTAAACCAGAAGGCTATTCTGCACTATCAGGATAGCTCTTTGGAAGCTCTGTCTAGGTAACACAACCCTGGAATCTGTCCACACAGCTCTCTTAAGAGTGGGTTATCCCAGAGGTGGTTTGCAACCAGATTCTATTATTTGCAACTAGTTGGTAACTTTTCAGCACAGATTTAACTTCTCAGCAGTTTGGTAACAGTTGGGAAACTTCTGGTGAATTTGATTCATGAGCTACAAAATGTGAGACTAACACAGTTGAATGTTTCAAGAAACTTTTCTTGATCTGAAATGTCTCATATACTTTAGTTTCTTCTTTTTCCTTTCTTGTACTGCCAATTAATCCACATTGAACACTGATTTTACTTGCTGTTTTGAATGGAAGCATTGCAATGACAGCAAAATTTCACTTCAAGTTATGGATTGCTGCCTGGGTCAACAAACCCATAGGAGATACAAAGCTAGAAGATTGGGCATTTGTGAGATCTGCCTTTTCCCACTCAGCTCTGTAAGGAGCTCTTTATTTGGTCTATTGAGTTGATTGTTCTAAATCTGAAAAAAAAACACAAAACACATGACTTCTTTTACTAGGGACCCGACATGATATACCATAATGACTTAGAAAGAAACGTTAAACAGTCCATCCTGTCAATGGTGGCTGCCGGGTGCCGACAGACCATAGCAGATCTTTTTATCAGGTCAATGAACTGCTAAAAATTGTCTAAGTAGGACCCTGCCATGATAGGCCATACTGCCTCAGAGGAAGTCATTATAGACTATCAAGTAAACAATACACATTTTTAAAAAAATTGCTAATTAGGTTTTGCAGCAATACTTCCCCTCCTTAGGGGCTCTACAGTGAGATAATTGACCGCGACGTGAGTTATGCCTCCCAAGCTGAAGGCGTGAAGGTTAATTATCATGGTGTACAGCCCCCAGCAAAGGGGACCATGGTGATGAGATGCTGACATTTCACATATATTATTGATGTTTACTTTTTAAATAATTTTTAAAAACTTTTTTGAATTGTCCTGATTAAAGGGCAAAGTGATTCAGCTACGAGTAACAGCAACCAGGAAATCACCCCCAAAAGAGAGAAACAGGGTCCACTGGAGAAAGACATCATAGACTTTTGATTCATTGAGAAGTTCATAAGGCCATTAATTGATTTAGAGTATTTTTTTGAGGTATCTTTGAACTAGACCTTCTTAAACCTCATAATTTTTGGTGCATAGCTTTTAGTCTCCTGAAAGAGAATTTTAGTATGCTTATATGAACAGAAAGTTAATTGCTGAGTTTCTTTGTAGCATAAATTCACAGTGTCCTGCTGCAGTGCATAATGTGTACATTTTTGAATGAAAGGTATTGTCTGAAAATGTCCTTTTACATTGGAATTTAGGATTAAATCTAATTTGATCTCAGTGTAATCTATTTGGATGTTTAAAAAAATGGAGATGTTAAGGTGAGGGGTTATGAGGGAATTAGGAAAGGGAAAAAATGCTGCAGATTCCTTAAATAACTCAACTGAGAACCGAAAGTAGTTTGCAACTTAACTATTATATTGGAGAATTTGTTCAAGAGGTTATCCAGATATTTGAAAAGAATCAAATGTTCACATTTTAGCATGTGATGTGCACATGGCCTCATGCCTAGGTAATAGTCAGGAGAGGCAAAATATATATAAATAGTGCAGCCATCTTGTCCTTTTGGAGCTCGGTTAGCTGAGATAAACACTGCATATATAAATGAGATGACACTTTGCAAAACAATTAAAGAAAAACAACTAAAAGCAAATAACATTCTTGAATGCCTGATAAGAAGATGCTTGGGGAGGCAAATGTAAATGATTTCAGTCAGTGAGACTTGAAATCTTTGATATTGAAATTTCTGTATTTGAATGCACATCATTGTGAAAATGGTGTTTCATGTTTCAACTTTAGGATTTAAATATATTATCAGGGAGACTCATGGGATAGCCAGTGAGATTTTAGTTCTGTTTACAAGATATCAATGCAATGTAGTACAGGAAAACAAGTCATACAACTTTTTGTTTTCTTCTGATGTGAGGAAAAAATAATGAACTTATTTGACTAGTTTTCTTCATTGAGTTAACAAGGCAGCTAACCTAAATTGGCCAAGCTACGTATTTTGCCTCATATGTCTTTCATTTCCCTGTTTTTTGAAAACTGTTCAGAACCCAAGCCTCCTGTAAAGAGCCACAAATGTTTCGGGCACAAGAGATAAATGCTTACCTTTCTTGCATGGGTGGAAGTTGAATCCAGCTATTAAATCGGGGATCATATCGACTGACAAAGTTTGTACTGTGTTTTCCTGTGAAAATATATTTGAGACACTTAAAACTTAGATTCCTTTGTTGCTTTGCACATTTAATAATATTTTATAAGAGATCTCTGTTCTTGGATTTAACAGAGATGAATTAGACAGGGAAAACCTCTTTAAGTCAGGAGAAAAATCAATGTGCCACCCAAATATTTTCCCCTTTTCCTTTTTTGCTATTTTTGGAATGAGTTGACACAAAAATAAATCAGTCATAATGATAAAAGCAAGTATACCTGCCAAATCAATTTTTATCACAGTAGAAGGGTAAAAACTTCTGTATGTTGGTGTTCTATGTCTTAAAAACATGAAGTTGTTGTCTATAAATGATCAGTTCCTGAGATTACCTTGTTATTTTTATGGTTAGAGCCTTTTATTAATGATCTAAGAATTTAGCTGTGGTATAGTCTGCTCCTTTCCCATGGAAATAGTAGCAATCAATGTAAGAAAAGTCTGAGCTAGGAAATCAGTTTTATTCTAGGTATGTCACGTAAGTGTGGTGTCTGTACTTGGGGGAAGCCCAGTTGCTGTGATGTACCACAAGCGCCTTTACTGAAATAGGAAACATGAGTCCTGAGACCTGGTTCATCAGTTTATCCCTCTGTGGAGCCTAAGAAGCACAGTAATGCCTCCAAGGCATTAAAATAAATCTTATTTTGCATACAGATTGACAGCAAAGCAAGAAATGGAAGCAAAAGAGTGTATTACATCTTCCATGTAGCCCTTGAGATGACAATCAGCTAAAGCACCTGAGGCCTCAACTCTCCAAGTCTGCCTTTGTTCATATATGTGTAACTAAACATTGAAATACAGGCACCACACTTTAACCATGGGGTAAACAGATGGCGTTGTGTCCCATTATGCTCACACAGGCATATATACACATCACAATGATTAATTGTATAAATAAATATTGAACACCTACTATGCGTTTTACATGTTCTACACTCTCGGAGTATATTGGTAAACAACACAAAGTCCCTATCCTTATATATACATAAGCAAACATAAAATATATTACCAAGTAGAGAAAAATGCTATAAAGAAAAATAAAGCAGGAATTCATAGAGGGGAGGCCAGCTTAAATAGGATGTCCTCTGCAAACTGTGCAAATATCTGGAGAATGAGCCTCTTCACACTGCCTTAGGCAGGAGGTGTGAAGTACCTGGGCACAGGCAAGAACATTCAGACACATTCAGAGCAGGGCCAAGGTCCAGAACACAATGTGCCTTGTGAACCGATGTTGGGTGTTGCATTTTGTTATGAGCAACAGAGAGCCATTGGAAGGTTCTGAGCACATGAGGGACATGGTCTAATTTACTTCTTAAAATGATCACTCTGGCTGCTATGTGACAAATAGACTGTAGAGGGGCCACTAAGGAGGCAGAGGTTCTGTCTGGAGGCTCTTGTAATAGTCAAGGCAAGAGACGATGCCGGCTTGAACGAATGCACAGGAGGTGAGATATGATCAGATTTGCTACAGGCATAGCCAATAGAATTTCCTGATGGACTGAACATTGTTGTGAGAAAAAGTGAGTCATTAAGAATAGTTGTTAGATTTTTTTTTTTTTTTTTAAAAAGTGGAATTCTTTTTTTTTTTAATCATCATTTTATTGAGATATATTCACATACCACGCAGTCATACAAAACAAATTGTACTTTTGATTGTTTACAGTACCATTACATAGTTGTACATTCATCACCTAAATCAATCCCTGACACCTTCATTAGCACACACACAAAAATAACAAGAATAATAATTAGAGTGAAAAAGAGCAATTGAAGTAAAAAAGAACACTGGGTACCTTTGTCTGTTTGTTTCCTTCCCCTACTTTTCTACACATCCATCCATAAACTAGACAAAGGAGTTTGGTCCTTATGGCTTTCCCAATCCCATTGTCACCCCTCATAAGCTACATTTTTATACAACTGTCTTCGAGATTCATGGGTTCTGGGTTGTAGTTTGATAGTTTCAGGTATCCACCACCAGCTACCCCAATTCTTTAGAACCTAAAAAGGGTTGTCTAAAGTGTGCGTAAGAGTGCCCACCAGAGTGATCTCTCGGCTCGTTTAGGAATCTCTCTGCCACTGAAGCTTATTTCATTTCCTTTCACATCCCCCTTTTGGTCAAGAAGATGTTCTCCGTCCCACGATGCTGGGTCTACATTCCTCCCCGGGAGTCATATTCCACGTTGCCAGGGAGATTCACTCCCCTGGGTGTCTGATCCCACGTAGGGGGGAGGGCAGTGATTTCACCTTTCAAGTTGGCTTAGCCAGAGAGAGAGGGCCACATCTGAGCAACAAAGAGGCATTCAGGAGGAGACTCTTAGGCACAAATATAGGGAGGCCTAGCCTCTCCTTTGCAGCAACCATCTTCCCAAGGGTAAAACTTATGGTAGAGGGCTCAACCCATCAAATCACCAGTCCCCTATGTCTGTGGTCATGTTAGCAACCATGGAGGTGGGGTAGGCCAATACCCCTGCATTCTCCACAGGCTCCTCAAGGGGGCACTACATCTTTTTTTTTTTTTCCTTGTTTTTCTTTTCTTTCTTTTTTTTTTTTTTTAACTTTCCCTTCTTTTTTAAATCAACTGTATGAAAAAAAAAAGTTAAAAAGAAAACAAACATACAATAAAAGAACATTTCAAAGAGACCATAACAAGGGGGTAAGAAAAAGACAACTAACCTAAGATAACTGCTTAACTTCCAACATGTTCCTACTTTACCCCAAGAAAGTTACATAATATAGCAACATTTCTGTGAACTTGTTCCTACTATATCCATCAGAAATTAACAGACCATAGTCATTTCTGGGCATCCCCAGAACGTTAGCTTATCTGTTCTTCTTGGATTATTGTTCCTCCTTCCTTAATTGCTCTCTACTGCTAGTTCCCCTACATTCTACATTATAAACCATTTGTTTTACATTTTTCAAAGTTCACATTAGTGGTAGCATATAATATTTCTCTTTTTGTGCCTGGCTTATTTCGCTCAGCATTATGTCTTCAAGGTTCATCCATGTTGTCATATGTTTCACCAGATCGTTCCTTCTTACTGCCGCGTAGTATTCCATCGTGTGTATATACCACATTTTATTTATCCACTCATCTGTTGAAGGACATTTGGGTTGTTTCCATCTCTTGGCAATTGTGAATAATGCTGCTATGAACATTGGTGTGCAGATATCTGTTCGTGTCACTGCTTTCCGATCTTCCGGGTATATACCGAGAAGTGCAATCGCTGGATCGAATGGTAGCTCTATATCTAGTTTTCTAAGGAACTGCCAGACTGACTTCCAGAGTGGCTGAACCATTATACAGTCCCACCAACAAAGAATAAGAGTTCCAATTTCTCCACATCCCCTCCAGCATTTGTAGTTTCCTGTTTGTTTAATGGCAGCCATTCTAACCGGTGTTAGATGGTATCTCATTGTGGTCTTAATTTGCATCTCTCTAATAGCTAGTGAAGCTGAATATTTTTTCATGTGTTTCTTGGCCATTTGTATTTCCTCTTCAGAGAACTGTCTTTTCATATCTTTTGCCCATTTTATAATTGGGCTGTCTGTACTATTGTCATTGAGTTGTAGGATTTCTTTATATATGCAAGATATCAGTCTTTTGTCAGATACATGGTTTCCAAACATTTTTTCCCATTGAGTTGGCTGCCTCTTTACCTTTCTGAGAAATTCCTTTGAGGTGCAGAAACTTCTAAGCTTGAGGAGTTCCCATTTATCTATTTTCTCTTTTGTTGCTTGTGCTTTGGGTGTAAAGTCTAGGAAGTGGCCGCCTAATAAAAGGTCTTGAAGATGTTTTCCTACATTATCTTCTAGGAGTTTTATGGTACTTTCTTTTATATTGAGATCTTTGGTCCATTTTGAGTTAATTTTTGTGTAGGGGGTGAGGTAGGGGTCCTCTTTCATTCTTTTGGATATGGATATCCAACTCTCCCAGCCCCATTTGTTGAAAAGACCATTATGACTCAGTTCAGTGACTTTGGGGGCCTTATCAAAGATCAGTCGGCCATAGATCTGAGGGTCTATCTCCGAATTCTCAATTCGATTCCATTGATCTATATGTCTATCTTTGTGCCAGTACCATGCTGTTTTGGCAACTGTGGCTTTATAATAAGCTTCAAAGTCAGGGAGTGTAAGTCCTCCCACTTTGTTTTTCTTTTTTAGAGTGTCTTTAGCAATTCGAGGCATCTTCCCTTTCCAAATAAATTTGATAACTAGCTTTTCCAAGTCTGCAAAGTAGGTTGTTGGAATTTTGATTGGGATTGCATTGAATCTGTAGATGAGTTTGGGTAGAATTGACATCTTAATGACATTTAGCCTTCCTATCCATGAACATGGAATATTTTTCCATCTTTTAAGGTCCCCTTCTATTTCTTTAGTAGAGTTATGTAGTTTTCTTTGTATAGGTCTTTTACATCTTTGGTTAAGTTGATTCCTAGGTACTTGATTTTTTTAGTTGCTATTGAAAATGGTATCTTTTTCTTGAGTGTCTCTTCAGTTTGTTCATTTCTATCATATAGAAACATTACTAACTTATGTGCATTAATCTTGTATCCCGCTACTTTGCTAAATTTGTTTATTAGCTCTAGTAGGTGTATCGTTGATTTCTCAGGGTTTTCTAGATATAAGATCATATCATCTGCAAACAATGACAGTTTTACTTCTTCTTTTCCAATTTGGATGCCTTTTATTTCTTTGTCTTGCCGGATTGCCCTGGCTAGCACTTCCAGCACAATGTTGAATAACAGTGGTGACAGCGGGCATCCTTGTCTTGTTCCTGATCTTAGAGGGAAGGCTTTCAGTCTCTCACCATTGAGTACTATGCTGGCTGTGGGTTTTTCATATATGCTCTTTATCATGTTGAGGAAGTGTCCTTCAATTCCTACCTTTTGAAGTGTTTTTATCAAAAAGGGATGTTGGATTTTGTCAAATGCTTTTTCAGCATCTATTGAGATGATCAATTGATTTTTCCCTTTTGACTTGTTAATGTGTTGTAATACATTGATTGTTTTTCTTATGTTGAACCATCCTTGCATGCCTGGAATAAACCCCACTTGTTCATGGTGTATGATTTTTTTAATGTGTCTTTGGATTCGATTTGCAAGTATTTTGTTGAGGATTTTTGCATCTATATTCATTAGGGAGATTGGCCGGTAGTTTTCCTTTTTTGTAGCATCTTTGCCTGGTTTTGGTATTAGATTGATGTTAGCTTCATAAAATGAGTTAGGTAGTGTTCCATTTTTTTCAATGTTTTGAAAGAGTTTGAGTAAGATTGGTGTCAGTTCTTTCTGGAAAGTTTGGTAGAATTCCCCTGTGAAGCCATCTGGCCCTGGGCATTTATTTGTGGGAAGATTTTTGATGACTGATTGGATGTCTTTGCTTGTGATGGGTTGGTTAAGGTCTTCTATTTCTTCTCTGGTCAGTCTAGGTTGTTCATATGTTTCCAGGAAATTGTCCATTTCTTCTACATTATCCAGTTTGTTGCCATACAGTTGTTCATAATATCCTCTTATAATTTTTTTAATTTCTTCAGGATCTGCAGTTATGTCACCTTTTTCATTCATTATTTTGTTTATATGGGTCTTCTCTCTTTTTGACTTTGTCAGTCTAGCTAGGGGCTTGTCAATCTTGTTGATCTTCTCAAAGAACCAACTTTTGGTGATATTTATCCTCTCTATTGTTTTTTTGTTCTCTATGTCATTTATTTCTGCTTTAATCCTTGTTATTTCTTTTCTTGTACTTGGTTTAGGATTGGTTTGCTGTTCATTTTCTAGCTTCTTCAGTTGATCCATTAGTTCTTTGATTTTGGCTCTTTCTTCCTTTTTAATATATGCGTTTAGTGCTATAAATTTCCCCCTTAGCACTGCTTTTGCTGTATCCCATAGGTTTTGGTATGTTGTGTTCTCATTTTCATTCGTCTCTATATATTTAGCAATTTCTCTTGCTATTTCTTCTTTAACCCACTGATTGTTTAGGAGTGTGTTGTTTAACCTCCAGGTATTTGTGAATTTTCTAAGTCTCTGATGGTTATTGACTTCTAATTGTATCCCATTGTGGTCAGAGAATGTGCTTTGAATAATTTCAATCTTTTTAAATTTATTGAGGCTTGTTTTATGTCCCAGCATATGATCTATTCTGGAGAAAGTTCCATGAGCACTAGAAAAGTATGTGTATCCTGGTGATTTGGGATGTAATGTCCTGTATATGTCTGTTAAATCTAATTCATTTATCAGATTGTTTAGGTTTTCAATTTCCTTATTGGTCTTCTGTCTGGTTGATCTATCTATAGGAGAGAGTGATGTGTTGAAGTCTCCCACAATTATTGTGGAAACATCAATTGCTTCCTTTAGTTTTGCCAGTGTTTCTCTCATGTATTTTGTGGCACCTTGATTGGGTGCATAGACATTTACGATTGTTATTTCTTCTTGCTGAATTGCCCCTTTTATTAGTATGTAGTGGCCTTCTTTGTCTCTCAAAACATCCCTGCATTTGAAGTCTATTTTATCTGAGATTAATATTGCTATACCTGCTTTCTTTTGGCTGTGGCTTGCATGAAATATTTTTTTCCATCCTTTCATTTTCAGTTTCTTTGTGTCCCTGTGTCTAAGATGAGTCTCTTGTATGCAACATATTGATGGTTCATTTTTTTTGATCCATTCTGCGAATCTATATCTTTTAATTGGGGAGTTTAATCCATTTACATTCAACGTTAAAACCGTGAAGGCATTTCTTGAATCGGCCATCTTATCCTTTGGTTTATGTTTGCCATATTTTTCCCTCTCTCTATTAATGTCCTTTATTGTACCCATA
This sequence comes from Choloepus didactylus, assembly GCF_015220235.1. Classification (NCBI taxonomy): domain Eukaryota; kingdom Metazoa; phylum Chordata; class Mammalia; order Pilosa; family Megalonychidae; genus Choloepus; species Choloepus didactylus. The sequence continues at coordinate 47,815,347 of NC_051322.1, read as the reverse complement.
CCGAATCTCTTTAGTACTGAACCTTTCTCCAAGTCTCTCTGTCCTGTCTTTGTTTCTCTGTCTTTAGGGCTCCCTTTAGTATCTCCAGTAGGGCAGGTCTCTTGTTAGCAAATTCTCTCAGCATTTGTTTGTCTGTGAAAAATTTAAGCTCTCCCTCAAATTTGAAGGAGAGCTTTGCTGGATAAAGTATTCTTGGCTGGAAATTTTTCTCACTCAGAATTTTAAATATATCGTGCCACTGCCTTCTCGCCTCCATGGTGGCTGCTGAGTAGTCACTACTTAGTCTTATGCTGTTTCCTTTGTATGTGGTGAATTGCTTTTCTCTTGCTGCTTTCAGAACTTGCTTCTTCTCTTCTGTGTTTGACAGTGTGATCAGTATATGTCTCGGAGTGGGTTTATTTGGATTTATTCTATTTGGAGTTCGCTGAGCATTTATGATTTGTGTATTTATGTTGTTTAGAAGATTGGGAAGTTTTCCCCAACAATTTCTTTGAATACTCTTCCTAGACCTTTACCCTTTTCTTCCCCTTCTGGGACACCAATGAGTCTTATATTTGGACGTTTCATATTATCTATCATATCCCTGAGGTCCATTTCGATTTTTTCAATTTTTTTCCCCATTCTTTCTTTTATGCTTTCATTTTCCATTCTGTCATCTTCCAGGTCACTGATTCGTTGTTCAACTTCCTCTAGTCTTGTACTATGAGTGTCCAGAATCTTTTTAATTTGGTCAACAGTTTCTTTAATTTCCATAAGATCATCCATTTTTTTATTTAGTCTTGCAATGTCTTCTTTATGCTCTTCTAGAGTCTTCTTGATTTCCTTCATATCCCGTACTATGGTCTCATTGTTCATCTTTAGTTCTTTGAGTAGCTGCTCTAGGTGCTGTGTCTCTTCTGGTCTTTTGATTTGGGTGCTTGGGCTTGGGTTATCCATATCGTCTGGTTTTTTCATATGCTTTATAATTTTCTGTTGTTTTTGGCCTCGTGGCATTTGCTGAACTTGATAGGGTTCTTTTAGGGTTTGTAGACCTATTGAAGTCTTTATCTCTAATTTATCAGATCTACAGCTTCGTGGAGTACACTTTCTCTAACTAACCAGCAGGTGGCATCCACGAGCCACCTGTTCTCCACAAGCCAGTTCTCCCCTGCTTAGCCTTTTTTTTTGGTGAGTGGGGGAGTGAGTCTTGTGGGGCCCAATTGGTGTACCAAGCTTGCGTGTGTAGTTGGTGTTGCCTGCCCTGTATGTGGGGCGTGTTTCTGGGCAGTCTGGGAGGGGGGGTGGCCCTAACAATCAAATCTCCCTGATGATCCTAGAGTTTTAAAGCTGCTGCAATAGTCTAATCCTTCAGTTCAGTCCTGCCACAGTTTGTCTCTGCCACTGACCCACAAGTCTTTGGTATTGGCGTATGGCTCCTGAGACTTGCAAGTGGGCCCCTCTTCCAGGCAGTGCACCCCGGGTCCTCTGTTGAGGGATGACTGTGCTATGTCACAGGTGAGTGCCGTCCCCCCAGGGCAGTTCTGGGCTGCTGGGCTGTGTAGGGAGGCTCCCAGTCTGCTCAAATGATGGCTGAATGGGGCTTTGTTAATTCACACTGCTCCACCTTCCCAACTCTGGGACAATCAGCTGAGGTTGCAGGGAAGGCTAATGTCCACGCCCAGTTTTGTGGTGTGTGCCTGTTATTTGAAGCACTTCCGTCACACTGGGTTGTCTGGGGCAGCTCTGGGCTATGGGGCTGGCGATGGGCAGGAGTGTTTCCTGTCCACCAGGATGGTGGCTGTGAGCGGACACCCCCCTTTTCTTGGGAAGTTGTGGTGTTTAGTGAATTTTCTCAGCCACTGGATTATTGCCTTTTGTCTCAGAGCTCTCTTAGTTCTGCTCTTGACTTGACGTGCCCAAATTGCAATTCTTTGAAGCTTTCTGTATTGGGCTTCTTAGAGTAATTGTTTTAGAAAAAGAAAAAAGGATTAAAAAAAAAAAAAAAAAAAAAAAAAAAGGGCCCTCCTCAGAGATCTAATGGGTTATTGAAATGCTAATAGACAAAGCAACCAGGGCCATTAAGGAAAGGTCCACAGGGCAGAGAGATCAGCTTTTCTTCGGGATTTGCATATGCGCCTCAAGGCCTGAGCTCTGCCCTTCCCCTTTCTGTGTTCACCAGAACTCCAAAAATCCTCTGCTTTTATTTTGGAGTTTTTCGTGTTATTTTTTTTTTTTTCTATGCCTGTCTCCTCTCTGCTGGGCTGGCAGCTCTCAGATTCTCTGGTGTCTGGTCTCAGTCTATCTATGGTTGGAGTTTGAATCAGTAGAATGAGTTTCCGAGAAGGGCTACCACTGCAGTTCTCCCTTCTCCTTTCCGGAGCTGGCAGCCCCTCCTCCCATGGGACTGAGCCTGGCCGGGAGGGGCGCGGGTCCCCTGGCCGCAAAAACTTACAGATTTCGTTGATCTCAGCAGTTCGACATTTTCGTGAGTGTTGTATGAAGTATGCCCAAAGACAGATTGCTCTGTGGTGTCCAGTCCACGCAGTTCCTGGCTTTTTACCTACTTTCCTGGAGGAGTAACTAAAACATACAGCTCACCAGTCTGCCATCTTGCCCCGCCTCCAGTTGTTAGATTTTTAGTTTGAGTAACTGGAGGGAAGTTCATACAATTTGCTAAGGAGGGGAAGAGCAGGGAGGAGTAGGTTGAAGGCTGGGGAGAGGTCATAAGCTCTTTTAATTTTGAACTTGATCTTAAGGGGCCTACCGGATCTCAAAGTAGAAGTGTCCAGTAGGCCGCTGGCTAAATGAGGCTGGAGCTGGAAATTTGGGAGTAAACAGCCCAGAGATATGATTTAAAACCACGTGATGGGATGAATCTCTCTCGGGACAGGGTATGGAGATGGAAGATAATGAGTCCTGGGAATGAGTCCTAGGGAAGAAGAGGGAGCACCAATAAAGAAAAGAAACAGTCACAGATAGGAGGAAAATGAGAAGACTGTATGTTCTGGGAGCCAAATAAAAAAGATGTTTCAAAAAGAAGGGAGTGAGCAACCTAGAATTGACCATAAGGTTTGACAACACCGAGGTTGTTAGTGGCCCTCACAAATGTTGCTTCAGTGGACTGGTGGGGATGAAAGCCTGGGTGGAGACAATACGATGTAAGAAAGTGGAAGCCACAGGATAGCAATGTTAGGAATTTTGCTATGAACAGAAGCAAATTACGGCTGGAGGATATAGTATCAAGGGAAGATGTTTTTGTTTGCTTGTTTGTTTTTTAAGCTGAGAAATGCAGCACAGTCCTTGAGCAGGCAAGAAGGGAATTAGAAATAGACGTTAGATTGGAGCAGAAACAACAATAGGATGGAAAATAGAATATATGAGTAGTGGTGAAGATAAGTGAATAGATTTGGTAGTAGCAAGATGGTTTTATTTTTTCATTGAACTAATGAAGCAAGGACATTAGCTGAGAGTGAGCATGGGAGATTTGGAGAAGGAGGGATTTGAGGAGAGAGAAGTGAAATAATTATCTCAGAGGATGGGAGAGTACATTGACCGGGAAGTTTAGTGGAGTTAGTTAACTAGTAGCCAGCTTGGTTGACAAATAGCCAGAGTGTCTGTGTGGTTTTCTATATCCATGTTTCATTGCTCAGGGGCAGGAGAGTTGAAAAGCCCAGGACCAGGGCTGTGGCAGCAAGGGCAAATGGAGGGGTGGGCAGGAGGGAGCCGGTGTGTGCACTAGAGGGATTACAGGATGGGCCACAGACTCTAAGCTCGTAAGGAGGGAAGTAAGGACACGAGGGGCTGAAGGACAGTGGAAAAGTAGTCGAGTCAATGAACTGAGGATTCAGGCAAGGTGGAAAAGTTGTTGGAGTAGAAAGAAAGTTGTTGGAGTAGAAAGGACTAGAGGAAGACAAATTATTCTTTGCTCAAGACAAATTCTTTGCTCAAGACAAATCATTGAAATTGATATTTGGCAATTGGAGCAACAATTGGGAATGACTGTAGGAATGGGTGGCTGAGGAGGGGGGTGGAAGGTGGTGTGAAGGAACTAAAAGTCTAGTGGTTGGACGGCTTTTGTCACTGGCGAAATGACAGGAGGTGCCATTACCAGTTATCCGATAGTAGACGTAAAGGGGTGGTAGGTGGTATAATCAGAAGACATCTTTTAAAGTGGCTGGGGTTTTAAGGTCTGCAAGTGGCAATGAAGAGGCAAAATTGTGGTATGTGAAGTAAATGAGGGGAATAAAACCAGCCCCCCCAACCCCCCGCTGAGGGTGGCTGGAAAAGCAGTACTCTTAGAGGATAGCAGGTTTTGATTAAGAAAGAAGTTGAAGGGACTATTCCAAGGAGAGTTTAACAGTTATAAGCATTTTGTTGATGTGAGATCATGAGTTCTAGGGATCATATGGGATGGTTTGAATGGTCAGGGTGTGGTGGTAAATTGAGCCTTATTTGGAGTATACAGAAAGAAATCAGCATGCCAGTGGTGAAGATGACTCAGGAGGCTTGGATTTCACACAGGCAGACTCCAACTAAAGGAAGGATTATGTCTAGAGTTGGTTTATAAGTGAATTTTTGTGGAATTTGCAAGTATTTTCCCACAGAAACAATATCATCCTTGACAAATTCCAAGGTTAATTCCCAAATGCCTCTGAAGGTTGATGCTGCTAATGGGAATGTAGAAGTTGCCCGCCATGCACATGAATGTTTTTCTATGAAATTTAATTTAGAATTTTCATTTGGAAGAAGACACCTGCCTCCTCCCAGCAATGGGGCAGAGAGTGCCTTCACATGCTGAGCAGTGGTGATAGATCCAGCATCTTCTGGTCTCAATGGTCGTGGCCTTGGCTCAGAGAAAAGGCTAAGGAGGAAAGGGTTTCCAGAGGCAGGGTCAGTGGTGTGAAGGAGGGGGAGGGATGGAGACCTGGAGAGACAGAAAGAAGGAAGGAGCTTCTGGAGGAGGCAAAGAAGATACAGAGGGGATAATGATCCTCAGAAGAAATGACTTTGGTGCATTGAGGGAGGTGCAATAAAAAAGAAGTTATTCTTTCCTTCCTTGTGGGCTCTATTGTGGAGCTTGAGAATGGGGCCACATGCAATAGAGTTTAAGATTATGGGTCACTCCTTCAGTTTCTTCTCATCCTTTCCATTTTCTTTCGGACTCTTTCCCCATTTCTTCTCATGCCCTATCACCAGGCACTACTGTTGACTAGCATTTGGGTGATGTGAAAAACAGAGTAAGGGGTGGCTAGTGGAAGAGGGGAAGGAAGTGGTAAGGAGAGGAAGTGGCTTGTGGGCTGTTTTGGGGTCATTCATCAGTAAGTGACAACTGTAAATTAGGTCTCTCTAAGTTGGGGCACTGATAGAATACATGCATTTCTATTAGAATATTATAATGCATTCCTAGCACTAATGACATGAAAGGAGTTAATAGGATTTCATATCTACAACTGAGAAGATAAATGTATATATGTATTCTGCTTGTATTTCCAGTAACTAATAGGTTTTCTGATTTCAGACTTCGGTCTTGTAAGCAAGACCGTCAATAAATAAAATTATATTTGTGTTTTATGGGTACGTATTGAAATTTACAATTTTGTATGTCATTCAAGGAAGTGCATTTCAGGTACTGTTTTCTATAAGAACTAATGTTAACTTAAGATTTCATCTTTTGGAACTGATACATACATAATAATTGCACTTATGGATTTCTAATTTTTCTCCCTGCCAGCAAAATGAAAACATGTTATGTATTATCATAGGATTGTTATTCTGTATAAGTTTTTGCATTAATTTTAATTGCATGAGGTGTTATAACATGATATGATAATCCCATATTTTTGAGATGATTGAGTCCTTCACAGTTTTCTCAATGAGCAATGATGAAGTTTTCTTTGTGAGTGGAAGCTACTTTCCATTGTGATGCAATACTGATTTAATTTCCAAAGATCAATGGAAAAAGCATGATTGTTTCAAAATATATACACAAATACATATGTTTGAGTAAATGGCAGTGTAGTACAGTGGTTAAAGACCAAGGTTCTAGAGTCAGAGAGACCTGGCTTAGACTCAGCTCAGCTTCTTGTAAGTTGTGTGTCCTGGCAAGTCATTTAACCTCTGTAGCCTTAGTCTTCTCGTGGTAAAACTAGACTCCTAGTAAAATAAGACTCACAAGATGGTTGTAAGGATTAAATGGAATGATGAAGGTCAGTGCTTAGCAAAGTTCCTGGCAAAAAAGGATCACAAAATAAATACTAATATTAGTACTAAAAATAAAAATCAATTATGATTGACCAGATGGATGGGATAGGAAGCTACATGAAAAATGTGTAAGGGATGTGGTGGATGTTCTTGTTAAATAGCCCAGATTTTCCATTTACCAGACTGGTGCACTTACTCCCCAGGTGGTGTGAGTGTTGACAGCTCGTGGTCGCTGCTCCCTCTTTGAAGAAATGTCCTCAACAGACAAGGCTGCCTCATTGCCCACCCCCACTCCTCACCTGGGAGAAGGCCTCAGCCATGACTGATTAACTTGGGGATTCAAGAGGCTGGCCTGCGTGCTTCAAGGTGGAATCAATTCTTGGTGCACAAGCTCCAGAGCCACCCCATGGGATCAGGCTGAAGCTAGACTCTAGATGAGACCACATCCTTGCTTAGCTTCTTTCCTTGCCCTGTTCTGCTTCCTTCATGCTTATTGCTGGAAAGTCCAACCTCAATAAATCATGTGCACGAGAATACCTGCCTCAGGCTCTGCTTCTACACCCTGACCAAAGACAGAGATCATCTAAGTGGGAAAAAAGGACAAAAATAAAATTGCATATGTGCTCTGATTAAAGCTGAATAGATATGTATTTCACATGGATAAAGACTGAACGAGAAATCAAAAACAATTTTGTGTGGGGAAGATATTGTGCATTAAGTTAAAAATTTCCTTTAAGATGCTTGTAAGGATTTTTAAATAATAAATAGAATAACAAACATTAAGTAACAAAAAATGATAACAGAAAGGATGAACAAAGTTGAAGTATAAAAGTACAAGAAAATTCAATCAAGTGATGGATGAGAGTTAAAAGTTAAATTTGGAACCCGTAGAGATCCTTTTGGTCAATATTGGGCACCATTACTCATTAAAGCAGCGTAATAAAGTGATTAAGAGTATGGCCTTGGGAGAATTGATTTTGTTCATGTTTTTATATTACCTCCATGGAAAACAAGGCAGTTTTTGTTTTTTACTCACAAAGGTTGGCAGTTTTTTGGTGGCTGTGGTGGTGGTGGGGCTGGGGTGGAGGTATGGGGACTTGGGTGGAATATGGCAAATGCAAGCCTGTAGAACTTACCATTAGAGTTAGGGAAGAAAGATCAATTTTTGATTTTGATCTTTAACTTTGTATCTATAAATTTAATACTTAAGGTAAGGTTTTCTTTTAGAAATAGCTTTGGCTTAGATTGGCTATTCTGGAATAAGAGCCACAGAGGACTTGGTTATCTAGTCCTTCTAGGGACACCCTGAGCAGTCAGGTTTTGCTAAGCTCTAAGCCCAGTTGCATATGTGGGGGCTGGTGGGGGGGGGCATGCAGGGTGAGAGGGAAGGGGAGAGAGTATAGTTAAGATCTCTATAAGTAAAAAGACACCCATTAAATTTTACACGGTATGGAGAAAGGACAGGCAAGCTTGAGGAACATCTGCAACTGAACTTTCTCTCAACTTTCCTCTCTTCCAATAAAAATTTGACAGCAGGATAGTAAAATGGTTAAAAGCATAGGCTTGGAAGTCAAAGGACTTAGGTTTGAATTCTCTTCTTTGACACTCTCTGAATGACCTTGGGCAATTTACCTAATTTCTCTAGCTGCAAGTTTCTTCATTTGCAAAATTTAGGTAACACTTCATAGAGGTGTTCTGAGGAGTTAATGGTACTTTAACATAAAATTTATATTATGGTTTATTTCCATATGTGGTAAATATAGGTCTTCCTAATGACTTAGCCTTTACGATGTGCCAGACTCTGTGCCGTTGCAGTTCCCTCACAGTAAAATTCAGAGAGTAACACCTTCTCCACAGAGTCATAAAAATATACCGGGTAGTGCTCTGAGGCGCTTTCCTCAGACTCAGTACCTCATTTTTCATTTCAGATGTTTTCTTTCATTAAGGAGGACCTACTGGGGGTAGTCCTTCTCTCCTTTCCCCATCCCTTTCTTCCCCCCCTCCTCCGCCACCTCCCCTCCTCCCCCTCCATTCTGCCTCCCCCCTCCTCCCCCCACTCCCCCTCCTCCTCCTCCTTGTCACTCTATGTCCTTCTCTGTAAACCATAGTCTAGAAAACAGGTCCTTGGCCAAAATGGAAAAATGTAGATTTTGACTTTTTATTATGATTAGCTTCCTACTTAATATTACTTCGTATATGGGCTCCTTTAGTTTTCTTTGGCTGTTCATTTACATTCTACCCCATTCCACAGAAGAAACAAGTCAATTTAATTCAACAAATGTAATATAATAGAAATATAAGTAGATAATAGACTCTAGACACATTGAAAGAAAATAAAGGTCACATGCATATCAAAACTAAGAGGAAAGTTAGGATACAGTAGTTAAAGTTGTGCTAAAATTTAATTCCAAGTTTCCCAGTGGCTAAAGCAAAGAGAAGAGACTCAATACATCACTTGCTTGGTATTAGAAATAACTTTCAAAAGCACCCAGTGCCTCAGTGCTTTGGTCTGCCAAGCTGACAAGACCATATGTGGGTTTTCATATGGAGCACACCGAGCGGTAAGAACAAAAGGTGTTCTTTGTAACATTCCTACGGTGAAGGCCATGCTGGATTTTGTATAGTCTTCTCTAAAAGCTTATTCGTTGGGGGCTTCATAACAAATTGCTGCTCCCCCCAGGGGCTGGGGGAGGCAAATCAGTGAGGTCCAAGGGCATAGCTTTATGAAGGTCTGAGTCCATCCAAAGATAAAATCTTGATTCTCTGGACAAAAGGAAAGGCTATGTCCTTTAAACTCTCCCCTCCCACCCCCCCAAATTCTCTCTGCTGCGTTTTTGATAGAAGGTGAACAGCACGTAGTTACAGTTTATATTCTTTAGTATAAGCCTAGGGGTTAGATTTTCTGTGCTGCTGATTAAACAAAGGAATAAAGACATTCCTATTTTTTTGTGAAAACTCAGTTGTTGAGGCCTCTTTCATCTTGGAAGAGAGGTGGGTTGAGAGAGTACTATAATCAGAACTGGGACTTGCCTGCCTTTTTCTTGCCATGCTTTATTTTTCAATCTGGCCTTCAACAAGAACGTTCTGGAGATTCTTTCCTGAGATAATCACAATCGCCGTGCATTGTGTGTTTACTTACAAACATTTCATTCAGTTCAAATCACTTCCAAGGAAGGATAAGTTTCACAGTAAAAGGAGAGTTTACAATAAAAGGTTGTATGTACATCAGAGCTTTCTGATAACATATCAAATCTGCCATTACAAAAAAAAGTTAGAGGAGAGATATTAAATATTATTCTTGCTCCCGTGTCAAATCTGTTCCTCACAAAGCACAAGAGCTGTCTCCTTTCCTATGCAGAGAGAGAGGGATGACATAACAAAGCTGCAGGTCTCGAGGAAAAACGGCCCCCTCTTTTAAAAGAAATGCTCTTAGAGGGTGGCCTGAATCGTTTTCCTTTAAGATTTTCTAGAGTGAACAGATGTAACAATTTTCTATAATTTGCCTTGGTGCAGATGCTGAAAGAGAGCATTCACAATAAAATATATGCAGTATATGTAATTTCAGTTGGATGTTCTGGGGTTTTAAAGTAAAAATGTGTACCTGCAAGCTGTTTTATGGTGTCTCAGTCATAATTATCGCTGTTACACAGAAGGCTACAACTGCAACTCCTCCTTCATGTGCGAGCTCTCCAAAAATATCTCGATAATTCTGTGTATTTTGCACGGCGCAGTGTTCTCCTTGTGTTTAGCTTAGGAAGCACGTTAAAATGTTTAATTTATCTTTGTGATAAGTTTATGAAGTAATCACACCAATAGGGATATGGTAGATAATCTGTGGAAGAAACAACTTGCCAAAGGTACAGCAACGAGAATGGGTTTCAAGGAATAAATGCTGCAAAATAACTTCAGCTAAAACTGTGAATAGCATGACTGAGACAATGCTCATTTATTGCAACCACATTATTATGTTGATAAAATGGGAGACGAGTGGTGGAGACGGTGGCTGAAGTCTTAGCAGCAGCTTGATACCTTTCTCTAGGGAGTCGGAGCTTATCCTTGTGGCATTCCTCAGGGGACAGAGAAGGAGAGGGGCCGGGCGTCACTGCGAAGCCAACTCCCCAGACAGTCAATGAGCTAATAATGGTCGGCTGCATATGTCCTCTCCTAGCTCAATGATTGAACCTCCCTCCAACTGTCAGCCCAATTCACTGACTACTTCATCTGTCCCTGCTGCTCAGAAATCTATTTTCCAGAGCAATTAAAAAATGGAATGCTCCTAGTGACTTTGACTCAGCACATGGACTATTACATTGTTCAATACTTACCATTAGGGTTCCACTGGTCTTCTCCACCCAGGACAAACAAGAAGTTTTCCACCTCCACGACACAGTGGTGGGCACTGTTGTATGGCATAACTGGAGTTAAGAAGAAGACAAAAAAGGCGTATGAAATTTTCCATCTTAGGACCTGATTTCTTGACTCACTACTCATTCGCTTCCACCAAAGTGTATAAAATGTGAGACTAAGTTAGAAGGCAGAGGGGAGCAGAGAGCAGAGCCAGGTACCCACCGAGTCCAGAGAGCTGAATGCCATGGCTCAGTGGTGTGTTCACAGCAGTTTCAAACCCAGCCCCTTTGGATTAATTTTATGTAATGTTATTCCAGGAATTAGTTAAGAACAACCTGTTATGCATGCCTTTGATTCTCGAAGTTTTCCCACCTGCCTGATGATAGGGATGGCATACCAAAACCATGACAGACCCTCCCAAATGGTCAGGGCTGGGGGCCACTTCCCAGAAGTAATCCCGACACTTTGAGCCATTCAGATGCTCTGCCCACACTTGGTTTGCTGGCAGTCTTTCCATAAACAGACTCAGGGAGCTTGGTAGCTGTCTATTCCACAGCAATGAGCAAGCTGAATTTCCATACAGTTTTAGGTTTTTAAATTAAGGTCCTGCTGATTTAATGCCTCCTCCAAATGTATACGCTTAATTTCCTGTACAATGCCATTAGCTGCACAATCACACATTTTCTATCTATCTGCTTAGGAGCTCTTCTGTAACAAACATAAAAATTGTCAAGAACATCACAAATATCCATTCTCCTCATCTCTTCCCTCTTTCTGTCCAAATGTGGTGGCTGTGAGGAGGGGGTGTTATTCAGAAAACCCAGTGAAGCTAGATTTCTTTGCATTTGTTCTCATTTACATTTCCTTTTGGGAGACACACAGTGCCAGAACAGGCTGTCCCTGTCACCCTGTGTGTCTCTGCTATTATAATTTCATATGGTAAATGTAAACTTACATGGCATTAGTTATCATCTCCCATGCAGTGGTTGGGCCCAGTGACATCAGTAGGAAAAATGATGTCCTTGTTCAGCTCATCATATGGGCACCTTAAATCTAGGTGAGGACAAATGGGGAGGTGATGTGCATGTTCAGGCAGGGAACTTATTGCTTGACACGGATCAACAGAGCACTTAAGAAACCAATGCAGTGGGAAATCAATATGAGTCAGGGCCAGCTCTTACTTTGTGCTCTTTTGCCAGTGCTGGGAGAGAGAGTGAAAGACAGAGAGGAAGAGAGAGAGGAGGGTAGGGAGAAGGCCAGTCTTGCACCTGACTTATTTTGGGTGATATACATATATTTCCTTTCATTTTGTTTTTATTATCTTTTCTTTTTCTCAGGATGCACTTACGCAGGTTAAGATATGCAAATAAAAGTAATAAGAAACTTGCATAGCTTTGAAACCTACAACACAGCTTCTGAAAGAGCAAATCAGATCATTTAAGCTTCTGACTAAACGATTTTATGAGTTTGGTTATTTTAGTTATTTACTCATTTTCACTGTGAATGTTCATTGTTCTTGAACTTTCATCTACAAGGGAGAGGGCATGGGTACACAAACCCCTGATTTTTGGGATCATGTAGAAATTGGGTAGGCAGTGGATTTGTGCAGTCCATTAATGGGTCAGCTGACTTAGAGAGTCATCTTGGGAATGTCCTTTAGACTCTTCAATCCTTGATTTATCTGTTTGGAAAAATGCTTTTAACTCTATAGGTCCTGAAGGCTTGAATCCTTTGGGGCAGAGCACATATTGGGTTCAATGAGCAAGAAGGTTGAACACATTTGAAGAATTTTTTTTTTTAAATTAACTCATCATTGTTTGGATTATGGTGTTCATTCTAAAATACCTAAAACAAAATAAGGCAGTCCCAAATTATGTTGTGAACAGCCTGCTGCTGCTCTAGTTTATTGTAACATAATATGGTCAGTGTAAGCTTCTACAGTATTAGCTGTCACCCCATATGCATGAATTCACCATGAGATATATAAGTGCTGGGATAGAGATCGTTGATGATAATCAACCGACTGTATGACCACCACTCTTTGAATGTTTATTTTAAACTTTGGATCAGTTAAATGCCCAAATCTTATAAATAATGAAAGATTATATTATTTTTCTTTTAAACAGAAGTATAACTTTATAACAAAGCACAATCTTCTAAAAATAGAATAATGCTTGTGTTTCATTCTTGCCATTCATTTGCCTCCATTCAGGCAAGCAGAAATTAAGTGAAGGAAATAATACATGATTTCTTTTTAAGCCTCTTTCTCATTTGATTACCCCCATTGTTATGGTTTCTGCAAACAAATACAACTATGGCACACAAGCTTACTATTGAACCCTTTAAAATAAGAGAAAAGGAGGTGTCTGAAGTCCTACTATAAAGACTACTTGAAGACATCTTCATTTATGTACACATTCACTCTTGTTTTAAAACCTTGCATGCTATATTTCCTGGTTGAGTATTTCAGTATCCTCATTTCTAATTATTGCCTTTTCTGAATTGTTTCTGGGGATTGAGAGACTATAAATACATAAAAATAACTCTTTGAAATTATTCTGAATGTAAAATGCTCCTAAATTTATTAGAAGAAAATCTATACTATCAATGTTTGAGGTTTGCAAAAGAACTGATTTCTTTGACTTCTGATTAAACCTGATGGAGAGCAAAATAAATAGGGCAGTGAGCAAGAGCAAACAACCTGTTTAAAATGGCACTGAGGACTGCTCTTATTGATTATCTTTTAAATAACAATGAACACATGCTTGGTTCTTTCCAGATTTCTCTGGAGGTGAAAAACCATCTTGCCCTCACAAGAAGGTATCTGAGGAGAAGTTTGTACTCCGTGTTCATATACAGCCCAGTGTGAGTTTTTAGCGTGTCAGTCAGTGAGTTAGAGGGAAAGGGTAAAGAGAAGCTAATCAGGATGAAATGAGATTAAAGGCTGTCTAATTTTACAGCAACTGTGATCCATCAGCCACTGTGAAAATGACAGTGGAAATGAATGATGGAGACAGACAGGTGGGGCTGTACATTTCACTGATTTATCCTCAAATGCACTGGGCCTTATTTTATTGAGTGAACATGACCGCATTTATCATGACTGTCATCTAAACCCACTTCCCTCCATTTAAAAAGGTCACTTTACTCACAGGGAGTAGGAGAGAGGCACTTTCAAATCAGATTTAAAATCTAATAACACGTGTTTATAAGGCCCTTTGTAAGAATTCTCAACTTTATTTAAGAAACTAGGAGTGCTAGAAGGAAACGGGGGAAAAATCCAGAAAACTGAAAAAGATGAAACCCTTGATCATCGGAGGGAACACATCCATTTAATGTCTCTAAATTTGAAGAGTTGTACCATTTTTGCCTTTTTCACTCAAACTTCTGTTCTCAACTGGGAAATTAAATAAAACATTTACCTTTAATATTTTTAATTAAGAAGTAGGCAGCAAGTAACACTATAAAATAAACCCAGAGAAATATTAAGTCACAGTATTTACTCTGCAGAATGACATTATTCATCACACACTAAATAGATGTTAGTGACTGTTACAAGCTGAATTTCTGCCACAATTAACTTCTATACCTGTTAATTGTTTTCCTGTAATTTTAAGGCCATAAAAATCTCAGTTAAACAAAGTCTTTTATTCTTCCTTGTACTGGTGCAATAACATGTCCTGTAATATTATGCACAAAATTGGTCTTTGAGGATGTGAAAAACTGAGAGTCAAACCCTCAGAGTATTTTGTGCTACTTTTCACAATAATAACCACTATTGGCCAAACATTACCTATCTCTCAGGTACTCTGTGGGTGGCTTTACCCATATTATTTCATTTAATACTCACAGGTAACTACAAGTGAGACTTGATTCATCCGTTTTATTTCTATAGGAAATACTGAGGCCTTGAAAGGTTAAGTAACTCTGTGAAGGTCATGTTCAGCTAGTGAAACGCAGTGATAGAAGCCAAACATGGAGCTATCTGGATCCCAAACCACACTGTTATCCATTTCACTCTACTGATTTTCAATAGGTATGTTCATCCAACCAGCAAGTAATTACTGAGTACCTGTGTGTTCAATGATAGTTTCCTGAAAATTGTGTATAATTTTTATATGGAATCATATTTTAAATGTGTTTATCAGCTTGATATTTAAAGGAATCCTTAAATAAAACAAGTAGACACTTCTTAATTTTTTTTTTTAATAATTCTGGATATTCAGATAGTTGGTTTTCTATAGGTAGGGTACATTTGTTTGATGGAGCCAGAAAACAGTGAGCAAATTAACCATTAAGGATGGGCAGAGTCTATTAGCAGAGATTTTTTTTTTCTTTAAAACAATTAGGGCGTATTTCAATTTTACAAACAGATTTGAAATGTCTTGGATACAAAGGCCCTTTTCTTGGCATGTAAAATTTCTAGTGGGCTTGTTTGTATTGATGAAGGTTGTATTCTGCTAGAGATCCACACTATTCTATTCTTCCCATATTTTATATCTAAAGAAGGTATTTTAAACCTAAAAAATGCAGAAACCCACAAATTGTCCTGAACTTCCAAACAAGAAATCACATAGTGCTGTGCCAAGAATACAGGATTGCCAAATAACTGGCTATTGAATATTCATCATTTAGATATAAGATTTGCTTTTGGCCACAAATGCATAAATTTGAAAACTGTCAAAAATAACATATTTCTTATTTTTTAAAAAGTAATTAATACCCATGGGTAAAAGTAAAACAAAGCATCAAAAAGGATTACAGGACCAATATGTTTCCCTCCCATCCCTTTCCCCCAGTTCTCCACCACAGAGACTACCCCTGTTACTATAGTGTTGGGTTTTCCTTCCAGAAAGATTTTGTACGTATATCAGTCCTTTCTTTAACACAAATGGCAGCAGCAGAGTATAGACACATGGAACAGTATCATGCTTTTTTCTACTTAAAAATCATTCATTCATTCATTCATTCCCCATTAATCAATTATTTTTTGAGCTGCTGCGCTATGCCAGACAATTTTTCTACCTTCTGGGGAGGTCATGATGAGCAGCCTCAAGGAATGTTCTAGTCAAGGGAAGCACAAAATAAACTCACAATCAAATGAATATGCACTTTTGTTTCAAATGACAAGTGCAATGAGAAAAAGTAAAGCAGGGCCATGGGAGAGAGAGTGACAGGTGGGGAATTTGGTTAGTGGTCAGGGAAGGCATTTCTGAGTAAACGTCTTCCGAGCAGAGGATTGACCAAAGTGGGAGAGGGATACATGCAGGGTGTAGGTGCAGGGAATAGCAAGCACCAACGCCTGGAGACACAAGCGCAGAACTATTAAGAGCAGTAAGAAGACCAGGGGCTGAGTGATCTGCGATGACGCCTGGCAGGGAGATCGAGGGCAGATGCAATGACGTCACAGGCACGGTCAAAAGATAAAACTTGGAGTGTTTTCCACCACGTTTTTTTAACAGGTGGGCAGTGTTCCATTTGATGGATGTCCTATAATTAGTCCAATCCCTTCTTATGGCCATTTGTTCAATCAACAAACATTTACTGAATACTCATTATGTACCAGACATTGCACTGGGGGCTGATAATATAGCAGTGACTGAGGCAGGCAAGATCCTTGTTCGCAAAGAGCACACATTATTAGGGGGAAAGATGAGCATAAACAAATGGATGACAACAACAGAGGACATAAAGAGAAATAAAAAGCACGATGTGCTAGAGAATGAGTGCCTGTTATTACTCTAGCTGGGGCAGTTGTAGTAGTTGTTGCTGAGGAGTGACATTTAAGCTAGGATATGGAGGACGAGAAGGAGCCACAGGTTAGAAAACAAGGGGGTGGTGGTGTCTTTGAAGAGGCCCCTGAGTTGGACATGAACTGAGCCTGAGAAGCAGAGAGAAGGGCGCTGTGTCTGGAGCATCAGGGATAAGGGGCCCAGCAGCAGGATCCGAGGTGAGGAGGCTGGCAGGCACGGGGTCTCGTGGGTGTGGGTCTTATTCCAAGTGTGATGGAAAGGCATTGATTGGGTTTGTTTGTTAGTTTTTTTAAATTCAGTTTTATTGAGATATATTCACATACCATACAGTCATCCATGGTATACAATCAACTGTTCACAGTACCAAAATATGGTTGTGCATTCGTCACCCCAATCTGTTTTCGAACATTTTCCTTACACCAGAAAGAAACAGAATAAGAAAAATAAAAAATAAAAATAAAAAAGAACACCCAAATCACACCCCCACCCATCCCACCTTATATTTCATTTAGTTTTGTCCCCATTTTCCCACTCATCCATCCATACACTGGATAAAGGGAGTGCGATCCACAAGGTTCATTGGTGGGGTTTTAAGGAGCAGAATGACATGGTCCGATTTGTGTTTTGGAAAACCTACTCTGACCACACTTGAGGCTGAAAGAGTACAAGAGGGAAACCTGGGAGATCAGGGGGCAGGCTCTTTCTGGGGTCTGGATGAGGGATGGTGGAGGCTTGATGAGGAGGTGCCCTCAGGAGGCAGGGAAGGAGAAGGGATTCAGACACGTGTTGAGGGCTGTTCCCAATACAAACGACGCTGTATTGAAGGCTCTTGTAGGCACACAACACATATGTGGGAGTTTATCTGTAGGATTAATTCCTCCAAGAGAAATTTCTGGGCCAAAGCATAGGTGCATATTACATTTTGACTGATAATTGCCAAATCGTAACCCTTTTTACATTTGTATCTTTGCCAATACAACTGGCTAGGTGACAATTTAAATCTGTAATTATGATCGAGGTGGAACATCTTTTCATATATTTAAAATCCATGTGTGTTTTCCACATTTTCCTGAAGGGTTTTGATTTCTTGATCTCATAATTTGTAATCATGTGTTTTCTGTTTTTAAAGTATTCTTTTCTATGGTTTGTCTAAACTGGTTAAGTAAATGATGATATTTTGGAAGCTATCATCTAGTGATATTGCTAGAATATATATTTGTGAAATATTTACTCATTGAAGCAAATTCAAATAGCAATTACATGCTGGTGAAAACAAATATAACCTGGAAAAATGCTTTACACCAAGAATATTGAATAAGTATTTCCTGTATGAGCTCGTGGAGGGATTTTACAATATCTTCAACTTTATTAAAAGTGCAGTTGAGACACATAAATGTTTAAACATTTACTAGTTAGCTTAATCTTATCATTCAGTCTTTCTGCAAGTATCTAGTAACTTGTCCAAAACACCCCTGTGGATGAAAGAAGATACATGGTGAAAGGCCTTACACTTAACAGGTGCTTGGTAAGTATTTATTGAATTAATAAATTGATTATTCTTTTATATTTTATTTTCTGTTATATTTGGACTACTATCCCTGAAAACTACAAATAAATGGAAATTTTTTGCAGATTTGGGAAAAATTTGATCACTGTGGACAGTTAGTCTAGAAAATTAAGCCCCCTAAGAGATTTGTATTGTCTGAATCTAGCAAGGAATTGGCCAGGGTCCTGAATTAACCCAAAAGGTTGCCAATGCTTTCTCTCCTACCCTCAACTTGTTCTGCACACACTCAACCAGATTCCCATAGTCCCACTGGAGACAAAGTTATTTAATTGAGTTCAAGATGGATACATTCTGGAAAAAAAAAATCTGTATATGCCTCAGGTTTTGGAGACTTTGAAAGAATGGAGGGCTCACAGTGGAGACAGAGAGAACATGTAAACTGATAAATAGAATACAGAGAGCTCTAAGAGAAAAGCACCAGGGAGGAAATGACTAAAACTTCAGGGAGAAAGTGAGGCTTAAGTTAAATCTAAGGATGAAAAGGGATTTTCCAGCCTGTCACAGCTGCAAAAGTCATTATCAGTAAAAGGAACATTCATTCAGCAAATATTTATTGAGCTCCAACTATGTGCCTGCCAGCCTTGGGCTAAGTCCTAGCGATATTGCTTTCATTTTTATTACATTTTCTAAAAATAGCTTATTGAAATACAATTAATTCATAAAATGTTCTTATGTTATGATCGTTTTATAACAATATCAACTATTTTAGTGGGGCATGGAGGCTAGGAAAAATGTGTTTGGGGAATGCGGGAGCAAATAAAAGGAATAGAGTATTGTCTACACTGTACTTTTAGGCAGCCATCCTAATCCCTTGCTCAAATCCCCCTCTGGAGCACTCTCTCCTTGGACGAGCCGACCGTAATGGCCACTGCTCTAATTAAATCTCTCCCAGCATTTGGAGCCATGGATAGTTCTGGAAGCAGTTGGTAGCATTATTGGAACTGTGAGTGATACTTTTGTTCCTTTTATTGCTCACCATGTCTGCTCTTGCTGCTTCAGTTCTGTTAGTGGTTCTATTGCACTTACTTGATCTCAAAGAATATTTCACTGGAAGGATTCAGAAGAAATCTACACAAATCCACATGCAAGGGTTATATCTAGTAGGACACTGGGCAATTGGGCTGGGCCATCACGGTTATACTGAGTCAACAGCTCATGACAAATGAATTAAAGTGCGGTCCATGACATTAGGAGATGAGTCCATGGTGAGTGGTCAGGGCCATGGTGAGGCACCTGCAGCCAGCTTTCGAGAAGGTATTGCTGGGAGAAAGGAGAGAACTGGGTTGTTTAGGCCAGAAGAGAGAAACAGGTAAGGCCAGCTGATGAATATGGAAAATCCCTTTTATTCTTTTCTGGCAATGTATTTTACTGGCAGCACTAGACATTTACTGAATGTTAAGTTATTTATTTATGAATATACTTGTGAATGTGTGTGGATATTTGGCCCTTTTCCTGCCTTGGAGTTTAGGCCGAGTCTCTGATACTGAAGCTAATCTGAAGATACATGCCAGGATGTCTATGCAGGACTTGCTAAAATGTAGCCCCCAAACTGGTTCTAAGGGGCTGTGTGTGTGTATGTGTGTGTATGTGTGTGCGCACGTGCGTGACTCTGTGTGTTTGGTCTTTTTATACAGTGATGAGAAAATCACTGGGTAGAGATTTTTTTGTTTTTTAAAGAGAATGTTTGTGGGAGATTGTGGGAGTACTGTGAGCTTTCTACCCATAGGAGAAGAGAATACTTCTTCCTTCACTGCCCCGCCCAAAAGGCAAATGACAGCAGCCTCAGGGACCAAAAGAGAGGGGTGGAGAATTCTTGGTTCATGTGTTTCTGCACCTCCTGGAGCTTGGCAGGTAGCGGAAGGAGTCTGAAGGGGAGCTGTCTGTGAAGTGAGGTGTGAAGGGAGCGCGTGGGGTGAAAGCAGCCCTCGCTTCTGGGTATGGTGGAGCAGACGTGTCCAGCCCCTGCCTGTAGGCTGGTCCTGTGGGAGTTGGCTTGGCTAGCACTGTCTTGAAAGGCTCACCCACCCAAGAGGATGAATTGCTAGGTCAAGGAGACCCTAATAGAAGCTGTGTGGTGGAGAGCCCGTGGTGCAATGAAATGGTTCAGCGGGAAGTCTTTGGGGAGGGGCTCACACTAGAGTCCATAAAGGAAGCTCATTAGAAAACAGTCAGCTTTAGAGCATTTGCCTCCTGAAGAACATGAAAGCCAGGTACTAAAAAGAGCTTTTCTTCCTTTGCCTCCCTTTCCTCTAGTCCTATCCCTGTTGGAACCACATCTGATCAGTATGACCAATTTCCTCCAGGGCAGGTCAGCCTTATGCATTCTCATGTCAACACAGATGTGCAGAAAAGAGTTAAAATATCAGATCTGAGAATGCTATGCTTAGAAAGGCCTGCTTGCTGGGTTAGCCACTGGATAGCATCTGGGAACCTGGATTTCAGGGGAGTTCCTACCATTCCCAAAAGAGATAGAGGGCTTCACTGTACCAAAATGTTTTTACACAAGTATCATTTACAGTGAACTCCTGTTTTCCTTCTGGGAGTCTGGAATTTGGGTATATGCTGGAATTTGGACAGGGAGGACCTATGTGACCAACCGCCAGTGACAATCCTGGGCACTGAATTTCTAATGAACTTCCCTGGAGGACAACACTTCATATGTGTTGTCACAACTCATTGCTGGAGGAAATCCGATGGGACTCAACTGGGAGAGGACCGTTGGAGGTTGCCTGGTTTCCCCATCTCTACTCAATGTGCCCTTTCCCTTTGCTTATTTTGCTTCGTATCCTTTTTCTGTAATAAATCATAGCTGTGAGTATGAATGTTTGCTGAATGCTGAGTCTTGTGAGCCTTCCTAAAGAATCATCAGACCCGAGGGTGATCTTGGGGACACCTGATTTAAAGGAGGATAGAGAAAATTCAAATGTGTCTAGAAAATAAGGTTTTCATTTAATGCCCAAAATATCTGGAGACAGAAGAGACATCCAACAGAGTGGGTTTAAAAAAAACAACCAGTGTTTGGAAAAAAGTTGTTTTCAGTTGGCCCTATATGTGAAATGTGTCCAATAAGCTGATTCTGGATGTATGTATTCATGACAAGAGGAATTATTCTTGCTCTGCAAGTGTTGCTTAGACTCTTGAGAAAGACTTTTAGCTAGGGGACCATAGGCTCCAGAAGTCCTCTTGTTGGAATCAATGTGCAAATCTTTCCTGAGAATCCACTAGTGTCCAGCCCATCCCGACAGAAGTGTGAGAGGATTTTTCCAGAGACCTTGATGCTACAGCCCCTTTTATTTTCTTGAGTAATTTGCAATCTAGTTGAGACACTCATGCAAATATATCTGTGACCATTTGGAAGGAATATACGATGGTGTAGGAGCTTTGTGTCAAAGAAATCTAAAGAAGGGAAAAGGCACTGGGTCTTGGCTTAATCAAGTACCCACGTGCCATCTTCAATTTCTCCCTTGCCTTTATATCCTTCTGCTCTCTTTATGGGGTGTTTTGCCTCATCTTTAAGGAAACAAAAGAAAATACAAACTTCTTTGATCCTGCCCCTTCTAACTACCACTGGGGCACCCCATTACGTGGGCCATGAAGCTGGGTCCATGATCAGAGCCCTGGATGCAGTGAGTGATTGAGTGACTGAGCACAGGATGACCACATGAACCCAGCCAGGCCCTTTACACATGATGTTCATGCTGGAGCTGATAAGAAGAACCCTTTCTTTTCTGATCATGAATCATAGAGGATATGTCCTCCCCACACGGAGAAGCAGGTCTGCATAGGGCAGGAAAGGAACATCTTGTTGACCACTGAATCCCTAGTGCCTAGAAAAATGTCTTGCACATAGCAGCTGCCCAATAAATATTTGTCAAATGAATGAAACCTAGTCTGTTTTACTGACGTGGATTTCTGTTGCTTGAAACTAAAATATCCTATACTTTTAAATTTCAAAGCAGTTTGGTTAAGGTGAAATGATAATTCAATAAGTGTGTAGCTTTAGCTACTCGGTTCAATGTTGGAGATTTATGTATAATTTGTATAATTTGCCTTTTATAATAGAAGACAGTATAGCATCATACAGACTTAGGTGTGATATCACTTAACTATGTGAGTTTAGGAGTCTTGATTTTCTCCATCAGTAAGATGTGGATTATAATATCTACCTCACAGGGCTATTGTGAGAATTTAATTAAATTGGATAACTTATGTAAAGCACCAAATTCATTACAGACATATTATAAAAGTTAGTCCCTTTATTGTCTCCTTTTCCCAGTTCCTACACCAAATATTCTTACATCGCTTAATTTTACAAAGCACAAAACATCTCCAAAGTTCCTTCACTTGCTATATTAACTTATCAATATATAAAAGGATGAAATTGTTAAAGCATGAATTTGATATAGAACTAAATCAAAATGCAGTTTGACTTAGGCAGGAATGTATAGTTCCCAGAAGATGATCTCATCTGAACATGTCGATAGGATGAAGTGACACAAGCCCCTCAAATTTTCAAGTTATATGATAATGCTTAAAGTGGCTTAAACTCACTTCCTAACACACACATTTCATGACAAGGATAAGAGACTTCATTTAATTTTAACAGGCATATATCAACACCGACTATGTGTTGTGTTTGAAACAAAAAGGACTACAAGTATAGTCTCTGACTCTCAGGAGTTCACATCCAGTCGAGGAAAAATTTACATGCACATGTAAATGTAATACAAAGCAGACTGTAGTGAGTGCTGTGCTAGAGGGCCAAAGTACAGAGAAAGATGAGGCAAGAGAAGAGCAGTTGTTTTTCAGTTTGTGTTGGAAAATGATGGCTAAAAGCGGATTTGTGTTGGGCCCTGGAAGGAAGGGTGGGAAACAGATGGATGGGGAGGGGCTTTAGGAATTTCAGTCAATGCCATGTGCATGCATAGAGGCTCGGTGGCTGGGGAGTTGTTGGGCAGCTTGGTGGAGCTGGAGTGTAAAGGGAATTTTGAGGAGCAATGGGATATAAAGTTGGACAAGTCAGGAGAGATAAGATGGCAGAGGTCTCTGAATACAAGAGTCTATTGCTCTCAGTTGAGAAACCTGGAAGTGTTTAAGGAGGGGCATAAGGCATGAACAGGTAAACAGATCGAGTCCTTAGAGCTTGCTAACATTCTCTCATCACCTGGGTATGCTGCTGCTAAAATAAAAGCCACAATCTTAAAATGAAGAAACTCAATGAAAGATAGAAAGATCTATAAAAATGTGCAAGTGTAGACCCAGAAAAATGAAAACATAGTTACACAGAAAGACAAAGAAAATAAGAGATTGGGACCCCAAAAGAAAAAAAAAAGACCATGAACTAAAACATAACAATGAGTATATGTATTATTTGGGGAGGGGGAGTAGGAAAGAAAATTTTACATATCAAAGGGGAAGACGAAAGGGAGCAGTCCTAATAAACAGGCAACTAGATATTATTGTAACCAAGGCTTTCATTCAAATTCCACTTCCATTCCACATGGACTCTCCTTCCTTCACTTTGATGAAATGGGGAGAAACGTTAACAGCCGTCCTGCAGAATGAAGGACCCTCTGTACATTTTTTTTGTAACCTAACAAACCTTGAATCACTATTTAGCTCTTTCTCTTCAATAAAATACCTAACAAACTGTCCTCTTTCCTCAGGAAAAGTATTTGAGCATCAAATGCAACAGCAAGGCCTCCAAGCTGCCTCCTTTTCACTGTCCCTCAACCTCCTGCCCTCACTTTCCTCCCGACTTGGCTTAGAGGCCTCAGCTTTGTGATCGTTTCCTGGCACACATGGTCAACTCCCTTGACCCTTTCTCTGATCTTTATACTTGCCTCCCAAAATCAAATCTAGGTCATATCTAGCTCCCTGCCTTCTCCATGCCAACAGCCACACGGCTGAATGTGACTGGAGAAATTTATACCATTATGTGATTAGGCCTCATTTTAAATTCTGAAATTCTTATTCTGCTTTCCTAGACCATTCTCTACCTCATTCTTCTAGATCAAAGGTTAACAAACCACAGTTCATGGGCCAAATCTGGCCCACTGCCTTGTATTGAAAATAAAGTTTTATTGGGACACCGTCATGCCCATCCATTTGTGTGTGGCCTATGGCTGCTTCTGCACTCCAGAGGCAGAGTTGAGAAGTGCAACAGAAGTCTAATGGCCTGCAAAGCCTAATATTTACTATTTTGCCCATTACAGAGAAACGTTTGCTGACCCCAGTCCTAAATAACCATTTCACACCTTGTTTTTTCTACTCATATCTCTAGCAATTGTTCCTTGATTTACTTTTAGCTGATAACCTTGTTTTCTATTTCACTAAGAAAATAGATATTTAGCAAAGAACTCCCACTGGCACTCAGCTTTGCACCTACCAACTACCTGCATCAATATACATAAATCTGCCTTTCCTTTTGTTATTGTGGATGGACTGCTCATGCTTATTTCTAAAGTCAGACTCTCCATTGTGTACTAGTCCCATTCCCTCTCAACTACTCCAGGATATTTTTTCCCCAGAAATTTTATCATGTCTTGCATCATTAATTTTCCCCTCTTTATCTGATCTTTCCTGTCAGCAGAGAAACATGCTGTTATATTGCCCACTTTTTAAAAAAAGACCTTTTTTGAAACAATATCGTCCTACCCCTACTTATCTTATTCCTATTTCCCTTTGCATATATAATCCTCAAAAGATTTGTCTTTACTGAAAAGAGTTGTCTTCACTCAAATTTTTCAACTTTCTCCCCCCATTTTCACTGAAACCCTTTTGATCTAGTCTTTTATCATCATCATTTCACAGAAATAGCTCTTGTTAAATTAACTTCACCGTGGCTAAATCCGAAGTTAATTCTCAGTGCTCATCTTACATGATCTATCTATCTGCAGCATGTGACATAGCAGATCATCCTCTCCTTCAAATACGACGTTCTTTGCTCTTCCTGGAGAGCATTGTCTCTGATTCTCCTTCTACTGCACTGGCTCTCCCTGTTTACACTCCTTTGCTCCTCATCTCCTCAACCTGTAAACTTTGGCATGCCCCAAGGTCTGGCCTCTTAAAATCTTTCCTCATGTCCATGCACACATTTTGGTGATCTTCTCCAGTCACATGACTTTAAATGCATCAACACAACTCCACTTGGGTATCAAATAGGGCTCTCCAACTTAACAAACCCTGGCTTTCCCCTCCAAAACTCTCCTTTCCACCCACGTCAGTGTCAGCTCTATCCTTCCAGTTTGCTCAGTACAAAACCTTGTGGTCATCCTTCATGCCTCTCTTATATTCTGCTTGAATGAATGTATTATTTATTCCTCTTGGGATATAATATATCCTATTAGACATTTTTCTTTGAATATTTACTGTTATGGGTTGAATTGTGTTCCCACAAAAGATATGTTGAAGTCCTAATCCCCAGTACCCCAGAATGTGACCTTATTTGGAAACAGTGTCATTACAGATGCAAGTAGGCAAGTTACGAGGTCACACTGGAATAGGGTGGGCCCTTAATCCAATTTGACTGGTGTCCTTATAAGAAGAGGAAATTTGGACAGAGAGAGACAGAGGGCAGCATGCCATGGATTGTCTGCAAGCCACTGCTGGAAGCTAGAAGGGGCATGGAACAGATTCTTCCCTGTGGGCTTCAAAGAAACATGTCCTTGTCAATACCTTGATTCCAGACTTCTAGCCTCCAGAACTGAGAGACAATAAATTTCTCGTTTTAAGCTTCCAATCTGTGGTACTTTGTACAGGCAGCCCTAGGAAACTAAGATACTCACAAGTGCATAAAAATGGATTATGATATATACTCCTTTGTAATCTTTTCTTTTCACCCAAGAATCTATGGTAAACAATTTTCATTAATATTTTTTAATAGTAGTATGCTATATTTTTGGTATAGATGAACTAAAACTTATTCAATAATCTCTAATTGTTAAACTTTAATCTTTGGTTCCAATTTATTGCTATTATAAAGAACACTGAAATGAATATCTTTTTGAACATGCGAATGATGTCCTTTGAACAAATTCCTAAAAGTGGGACTGCTAAAATCAGGACAATTTGATATTTTAAATTTCTACTTTTAATCAATTTGCCCATACATTTAAACATATAAATAAATATATTTTGTAGATTCTTGGATGACAGTGATGTACTAATATTTATTGAAGAAAATACATAATGAAGAAACTAGTAATTTATTAATGATATTTTACAAATAATATTGGAATCCACCATTACAATGGTTCCATCACTGGATTCAGTAGTGAATCCAATGTATATAGAATATGTTACATATTTGATTTAGAGAGAACATGCCTGGTGACTGTGGATTCAAGGACCCCTTGTGTTAGCTCCATGGCTCCTCAGGAATTTAGAGACTGGCAACCACAGCTTTGGTGGATGATGATTTAGAGAAGCAATTCACTTAGCGTATGATCACAAGTGGAACCTATTTTCTCTTTCATCCAAGTTGCTCATGTTATGATACAGCAAAGTGCTGTAGTAGTAATATTAATTCTGGTACTAAGCAGGCAAGTAAAAGCTTCTCATTAAAGCAGAATAATTACAGAAACATAGTTGGAATAAAGTAAGATTTTAACTGTGGGCTGTTTAAATAAACTTCCTAGACTGACACTTTTTGTGTGCTCTGAGGGCTCTCCCTGGAATTCATGGCAACCACTTCAGCGTACACCAGGCATGGCTGCAGACATCCATTGCTGCTGCATCCTGGTCAAACTTGCCTTTCTTCAACTGCTGCAATTTTGAACTGAGCCACTAGATGGTGTACACTGTTCTTTCCTTGCCTCCCTGAAAAATCAAGAACTATGCTCAGATATGGGGCTCCAAGGCCAACAAAAACAAAGAGGAAAACTATAATACTAATACAAAAATTAAGAAGATCTCTTTAAAATCTTGGCTCTCTTTCTTTTTTCTTTTGATGTATATTATGCTGATTTGAAGAATAACATCACTATTATTTTCTTTATCCTGCTCTTCCTAAGTAATTCTAAATATTTGAGCCAGACCAAAATCTATCTCTGATTCTTTAGCTCTTTATAGCAACCTACTTTTGAACTTTAATACTTTTAATTCTAGAGGAAAATATAAGATAGTTTGTTTTTTCTTTTAGAAGCTCATATGGGTAGATACTTGGCAGGGATATCCTATGTTAAGATTGCTAAAGACAGATTTTTTTAATAGGACAGATTTTCCAGTGTCTTGAAGGACTTGCAGATAAGTCCTGTGGTGTTTATGTGGTAGAGATGCAAGGAATAGAATTTACTGTTGCCTTTTAGTCAAAAGCAACTTTGATCCATGCATCAATATAAACTTGCATTTCTAAATATGGTACATGCACAGTTGGGAAAATAATATGGTTTTCTTTGCTTTTAGGGAATCATTCCACACAAGAGTCTACCAGCATTAAATTCACTTTTTATAATGGTAAATTGCTTTAAGTTAAGAAGTAATTATTTTAGGGAAGAGGAAGAAAGAATTAAAAAATCCTCTTCCTTACTTTAAAGTGTGCTCTCAGATTTTTACAAACACACAGGCATTTAACTATTAATGACCTTTTTATATTCAGTAATTTCAACATATATTCTACTCTTTCTTGTCATCTTCACCTACATGCTTTATGAATTATAGCTCCTCATCTCAGTAGCAGTTAGCTTTCTGCATTCTTAATAGTCAAAGATGACTATAGAAAATCAGTATGATCATCTTTTGTGGGGAAGATAGTATTAAAAACAATCAGGGCCTTTGAGCTATGTGCTGTTCGAAGTCAATTTCCATTATACAATAATGAGACAAAAAAATGTTTATAGGTGGATCTTCAATTGGAAAATCTAAAAAGTCAGTGAATTTACTAAAAAGGCAATAATGATGTTTCTGAAAAACAGACACTAATTTTATGTCCTCATTCTTTGAATTACATTCATCTGACATTTAGAAGTAATTTTAACTGAACAGTTTTTATTAACTGAGAAAAAAGATTCCTTGGACTCTAATGATAAATGATGCTGGTTTTTTAAGTATAGTCACGTCATGATTATTTAATGACCTGTTTGGTTATTTCTTTTGTTACCCCCTATCAGTCTGCCCGTTGGTTATTTAAATCTTCAGAGAGTGAGCAAAACGAAAGGGCAGTGGTAAAGTTTAAGTAAAGTAATCACATACCAGATCTGAAAAAACTTTGATTTTGTGTGTTTGTGTGTGTGGTAAGGGAATGGGGTGATAAGGTGATAGGGCTAAAATATTATAAATTGTAGGTTTTTAGACTACTTGAATGTTAACAATCAATTTTACCCCTTCACTTGATATAACTGATATTTAGAAATTGGATTTTTTTTCACATTAGTTTTTATATCTAGTTTATATATTTATGTTTTTTCAAATATTACTTTTGCAGCTGTAAGCCTTTTACTTTAAGGCTCCTAGAGCTTTAGGCCTAATTTCTCAGTATTTATGTATTCTTATTTGTCCTGTGGTTGTCATCTGCAGTCTGCGCTGGGCCTATAGCAATAAGATCAACTCAAACTGGGATTGAAAGTCCTCTCTCTCCAAATTGCAGGGCATTCCTGATAACGGGGCAGGTGTGGGACCAACAGCCAAAACTTCTCATGCAACATGGTTGTTTGTGTATGTGGGCCACGTAAATGAAATGACGAACTATTTCGATTCTATCTGGCCCACTTTTAGTACACGAAAATGTGTTAAAATTCCTGTCAAGTTTGTAGTATGGACAGTCTTAAGGAAAAAATAATTCATTACAACTGCAGTTGGATGGTAGATTTAAGGAAATAAATTAAAAAAAGCATGTGGGAGGGTAAAGGAAAGAAATTCTTCATGGGTTGCCTGAAATTTAGCCTGCATCATTCACATTACCTTATGGCAGCCATATGTTGAATTGTAGAATTAGTCTACGATTCAGTCTACAATTCAGATAAAGCACTTCAGATAAAACAAAGGACTATCATAAGACTCCCAACTGCTTTTTCTTTACCCCAGAAAAGTTGATATTCATTCATTCCATTCATTCATTTACCCAAGAAATGTTTATTGAACCCTACTCTATGCCACGCATCATGCATTCATAATCCTATTTTCCTGGTGTTGAGTCGTTTGTTCTCTTTTCTGTCCATCTCTTCTCCCTTAGAGATCTCAGTGATGCTATTTGCTTGTATATTGACTCCCAAATCTGTATTTTAACGTCTTCTCCTCTGTTATATAGACTGGTATTTTCCACTCCTGTCTGGGTAACTTCCCTTATATATCTCTGAGTCTTTAATTCTTCCTTCCTTCACTGATACATTCACCAATTAAATATTTATTAAACACCTACTATGTGCCATGCACAAGGTTGAGTACGATGGATATAAACACCTCAGCTCAACATGTTCAAACTAAACTAATTCCACCCTCCACTAAATTTGCAGTTTCCTATTTCAATTAAAGGCGTCAGTTCAATTTGGCCAACTAAGCCAGAGTCTCTTTTATCTTCTACTGGCCAGCATTTACCAAGTGATGCTTAACCCTATTTATGAAATGAGTTTTAAATTTACCCTTCTTCATCATTCTCATAGCCAGTGCTGTAAATCAAGCCCTCATTATCTCCTGCCTGGGTTATACAATGAATGGTTACCCTGCCTCCAATCTCTCCTTTTCCAATTCACCCTAAATTAGCTTTTAAAATAGGCTTAATCATGATATTTCTCTGCTCAAAAAGTTTTTGTTGACTCCCCACTGCCTATAGAATAAATTCAAATATTTTTCACACGACCCTTCATACTTAGACCCACCTTTTTGCAGTTCCCAACTTTTCAGAATTCCCTAAATTCAAAGAGCATCCTCACACTTTACCTTTGTTCACACTGTTCTCTCTCTGCCTGGAATAACAACTCATGATATTTGCACGTCCCTTTCCAGTTTACAAGGGACTTTCCCATGCACTTTCTATAAGGTAGGCAGGG
Source organism: Choloepus didactylus (assembly GCF_015220235.1). Classification (NCBI taxonomy): domain Eukaryota; kingdom Metazoa; phylum Chordata; class Mammalia; order Pilosa; family Megalonychidae; genus Choloepus; species Choloepus didactylus. Next base: position 47,785,516 of record NC_051322.1, on the reverse strand, counting down.
ATTATTTTCCCTAATTTAAAGCTCAGAGAACAATCAGCAAGAGCATCCAGATCAGTGGATGCTAGCACCACAAATCAGCTTAAAGTGAGGTTTGCATTTTACTGAGTAAAACAAATTCAAAATACAGGTTTCCATCAATATTCAGGGCCATATATTTTTACCTAAGGGCCTTGCTTACACAGAAAGTCAATTTTTAAATTCCATTTATCTTTGGATTTATAACAATCTCAGTTTAAAAAATAATGTCAATATTTTATAGCAACTGATAAGCTCCACCCTCTTTTTAACCTTTGTGTATCTCTACAGTGATGTACTTACATTATTTTCATAGCCTAGCTTTCATAAACATTTTGTAAAAATTTCACCTGCTAGTTTCATCAATATTTATAACATAGTGTGCTATAATTTGACAGAAGCACACTACTTCAACAGATACTTAGTTAGATCTAAAGAATACATTTTAAAAGCTTGCCTACAATTTTGAACATGAACAATAGATAAAGTATGTCGCTACCTCATAAATCCACTAGTCAAAGGTCAGGATGAATTTGTGAATGGATATCCTTCTCGTTACTAACAACTATAAGTTCTTTGGATCCTCATGAAAATATATAGTACTGTATATAACATTACACATATGCATGATGTGTGTGTATGAATGTTACATGAAATCACTTAATATATATACATATGCATATTTATCAGCCAATTTGAGGCAACACTCATCCCTACTGACCCCTGTATAAATAAGATGTGACAGTAAACCCACTTTGATGCCAGCAGTTTATTGACTGCCAGGGTTGCGTAGGCTGCCATTGTTGTTTAGGCACCACTCATTCATTTCTTCAGTAATTATTACATGTTCTTGATACGGTAGCGATAAAGATAAATAAGGCACAGCATCCATGCCTTCAGGCTAGGAAGGCAGACATTTAAACAACTATAGCAGAAAACAGCAAACTTTCTGAGGTAGGTGTAGGCAGGTTACCATGACAACACTGAGGAGGCAGCAAGGATTTGTTAGAGGTGAGTCAGGAGCTGCCCTTCTGTCTGATCAGAAGGACGGGCTGGCCAGCTGGGTGTAATGCTATGTGCACCCAGGGGCCTGCTTTTATCTTGGCCTGTTGAATTCTATAGAACTGATTCATTTATGTTTCCTGTGAAAATCATGGAAACCTTAATAATATGGACGATGTCTGATTTGTATACCGAATCCCTAGCACAAAGGCTGAGACAAGCCAGTGTTGCATGATTGTGTGTGGAATTAAACAGAGCTGAAGAGTGTTCCATGCAGAAGAAAGGGCATGAGCAATGGCTTAGGGTCAGAACAACCACATGTCAGGGATCTGAATGTAGCTTGGAAAAGGTGTGGGATAGGGGAAACAGCATAAAGGGAATCTGGAGAGATGAGATGTAGAAGCCATGCTAAGGAGTTGGATTTCATCTTGTGGGTTCTGGAGATTCATTGTAAGATTTTATGCTAGGGATCAACAATGTGAATGGAGACCAGGAAATGGATTAGAATGGATCCAGGAGATGATGGTGACAGTACTTGATGACAGGACCAGAAGAGGCTGGAGGGGAGGTAGGAGTCAAAGATGACACCTAGGGTTTTCCAGTTGAGCATCTGGGGAGATGAAGATACCTTTTACTGAAACAGAGAGAACAAAAACAAAAACAAAGACAGAAGTGTCTGAGGGCAAAAGAATGATTTTAAGGCCATGAAGACGTTCAAAGGTGATCAGAAGCACAGTAGTCTGTCTTAAGAGAGAGGTATGGGAAGGCAGCACAGATTAGCTGTTGGTCATCAACTGCTATAGATGCCATGGCCCAGGGGGAGTGTCCAGATGAGGCCTCGAGATGACATCTGCCCAACACTAGTACTTTGGGAGAACTAGAAAATGAGTCATACTGGAAGGTGCCTGCAAAGGCACATTTTTTTGTAGAGCTGCATTTTTTGAGAAGGTGATTTGGCCAGATAGATATGACCTTCACAGTGATGAGGGATATACTAGAAGTACTAGAAGCACAAGATGGATTCTCTCTGGACCAGAAGTCACTGCTAAATAAAATACTCTGCATCCTTCCTGATTTCCATACCAGGCCCCACCCCACCCGACTGCTGCCCCATGCTTCCATTACTCTCCTCTTGCTCAATTTCTTCCTCTTTGCCTCCCCTGGAAGGGCATATATTTTAAGGTCATCCTATTCATACTAGTTTCAGCAAATGGAAACATGGGAGAATGGTGAGATGGTAACGTGTCAAGAAGAAAAGTGCAGCTGTAGAACAAAGTGTGCTCTCTAAAGAGGGGGCTCATTACTCCATGAGGCTGGCAACTTTTAAGCCAGTATCACAGCTATACTCTCCCTTCAATGCCTTTGTATACTTGGCAGTCAGGGGACAGAAAAATGAAAAAACCCACATCTGAATTTCTGTCAAGAGGAAACTTGGGCATTTGTTAGTAGACTTCAGAGTAACCCATCAATTTATGCAGTTTTATACAGACTTGGGGTGGGGTGTGGTGGGGAGAGAGTGCAGCAGTTGTCTGTCCTCCCTGATGCCCTAATTTCTTGCTTCACAAGAATGTGTAGAGGTGAGTGGTAAGCCTTCTCCTAGTGCAAATCATCTATATCAGTGATAAAAGAAAGGAAAAGAATGCCTTTCAAACTAGGTTTTTTATTAAAGTTAATAATACTCATTAAAAATGATTCATCATTGACATCTATACTCACTGAGCGTTTGTTCAGGTTTGATTCACATGAAATTTACATTTATACTTGTTTTCTGTTCACTCAAGGGAAGGGTTCCTCTCCCCAACCTTGACGCATTCTTTTTAAATGGCTAATTAATCAAATTCTTCTTTCTCACATGATTAGCCTTCCTCAGTTACCAAACTGAAGATCGTGTTATGGTGAACAATGTCAGAACGTTTAACTTTCCAGTGCAAACATGTTTGGGGCAGCCTTCATCAATAGTCTCTCTCTGTGTTCAGATCACAATCACAAATGAACCCACTTGCCTGACTTACCCATTAAATCACAAATACCCCTCTGACCTTAAAAATTGCCTTAAATATGGGCAATGTGACTCTCCTATAGAATCTCCAGGCAACGGTTATTCCTGCAGCATTTAGTGACAATCAGGAGGTCCCAGCTCAAACCTGTGCCATCCCTCAGACACTCAGTGCCTTTTCTTTATCAGAAACACAATCTCAAGTCCAATTTGATATAAACAACATAAAACGAGGAGAAACAAAACCAAAAGCCACCTGGGAAAATGGAAAGGAATAACACAATGAACAGAGTTCTGCTCTGCTAATAAAGAACTCCCAGAACCCAATAGGGATCTAAGGTGGAGACACAGTGGTCTCCGTTCTCATCGCCAACACTACTTGAGCTTTCCAGTAAAGCTGAGCCAAACCACTGCTCTTCATTTCATAACCATTAATGTGTGCAAAGCCCAATGCTATACCATGGAAAAAATCATGGGGAAGAAGAAAAATAATTCATCGTTTAAAAGTCAGACACTTCTGGCCATCCTTACTGTGTAGGATGGACCTAGGGTAAGACTGTTACCCTCACTTGTAGGCAGCTTATGCAGTGATAGGATGTCTGTCTCCCCTTGCTACCTGTCTCCACCCCCATTTGTTTCCTTGGTATTGGGCCAAGCTAGACCCAATAGGATATGTAAACAGCTAAGGTTTTAAGGGGCTTGAGTAAGCCAAAGTAGCTACTATTAATCCTAAAGAACTGAAAATCTATCCTTTTCATTTGTTGATTTTGGTCTCTAATAAAAAGGAACATTCAAGGATAGTGATTCTGAATGTGCTGGGCATCTTCCAGTGGCCCCTCTAGTTCCACTCTCTAACCCGAGTTGATCTTGCTCTGTTCTCAACTTTACTAGGGCATTACATAAGTTCTCATCTTTGCATTACTTGCAAATAAGGAATTATTTTCTATTCAAAATGGCCAGAGTGAATCAAAAGCTTCTGATATATAAACACTTTTCTAAATACTCCAGTTGGGAAAAAATATGTTAGAAAGAGATCAAATAATGTCGTTACAGGTCAAAGAGCTCCTAATAAGGTTTCACAGAGCATGGTTTAATAGAAAGAACATTGAACTAAATTAGGTCAGAAACCAAGGGTTCGAGTCACAAATTCATCAATTATTGTGTGACCTTGACAAGTCACTTAACCGCTCTGAACTTCAGTTTCCTCATATGTCAAATGGTGATAATGCCTGACCCGTTTGTCTCACAGGGTTATGAGGAGGGTTCCAGTGGATGATAGATTTCAACGTGCTTTACAAGTGTGAGGACTGCATGAATACAGAAATGTATCATCATAGAACGGGGATAACATAACACCTGCCCAGTATGATTATGAGCATAACATCTGTAAATAAACATGTAAAGTGCCAACATCCTTAAGAGCCCTCAATACATGTCCCCTTATTCTTAAAATCATAGTGTCAAGGTAAAAGCAGTGTAGTGTCGTGTTTAAGAGGCAGGCTCTGAAGTCAGCTGTCTGGGATCACAATTTGGATCCTCTACAATGTAGCTTGGACACATTCCTGGACCTTTCTTTGTGTCCTCATCGTAAGACAGGGATAATAATAGTATTGGCTTCACATTGTTACTCTGAGTATTTAATGAGCTAATCCATGACAGGCTTGGAGCACAACGTCTTGCACCTAGAAGTTCTTGACCTATGTTAGCCTTAAGCCATTGGAGGTGGAGAGAGAGCTCCTCAGTGGAGACAGAGTCATAAAGCGGTTAAGCGTCCCATCTTTGGTGTCAGAAATGCATGCCTTGGAATATTAACCCATGTATTTACAAACCGGTAAATTTTAATAGATTATTTAGTTTTTCTAAGCCTTACTTTTTTCATCCTCATCACGATAGTTACATGTGCCTTGAAATGGAAAGTTGTGAGCACTAAATAGGTTTGTAAGGTGTTTAACACAACGCTAGGCACATAATATGTGCTCCATTAAAATGTTCATTATCATTTTGGTGTTGCTAACATCAAAGCTCCCCTTCTTTTCCTTTTCATTCTTTATTTCTTTTGCATGTACAGTGCTCCAAGAGGCTCAGTTTACAAAAGAAATATCTCTAGGTTCCAAGATAGAACCAAGATAAGCAGAAGAATCTAACAGCACATATTTAAGAGCTGGACATGTCTTTGAAAGGCTAGTATTGCCTTGGCACAACCAGTATATGCCCCCTGCAGCACCCCATGGCTAATGAGTTGATGTTTGCCTGCTTTTGGTACTTGCCCATGGCCCTGGCACAGTGTGAGAGTCAACACCATTATTCAGTAATTGCCCAGTGTCTGTGGGGTGTGTCCTGAGAGCGAGGCGGGAGGGTTGAGTTAGCCAACGAGGTCAACATAGCATCTGCTCTCATGGTACTGACAGAGAAAAGCTTTTGTTTCCATTCAGAATCAAGTCTGCCTCTGAAGTTAAAATTGAAGTCACAAAATATTCCCCAAGAGTCTGTATGGCTTGTGGCTTAAGGGAGTGATCTCTGGAGCAAGACTGCCTGAGTTGGCATCTTGACTTTGCTTCTTGCTTGTGGCATTGGAAAAGTTATTTAACCTCTTTGTGCCTTGGTTCCTCCTCTATAAAATGGGAATAATAACAGAGCCTCCATCATAGGGTTGTTGTGAGGATTAAATGAATTAATACATGTAAATAAATAAATGTTAGTTATTATTACCATGATAAGTGTTTATCACCTTTAAACATTGCTTCACCACCAAGTGGTGTGATTTGGAGTTAAATAGGTATGTCCTTAAATCAGAATCCAAAGATTGGCAAACTAGGGCCTACAGCTCAAATCTCACTCTCTATTTTATAAATAAAGTTTTATTGGAATACAGCCATTCTTATTTATTTAGGTATTGTCTGTTACCACTTTTGCTCTACAATGGCAGAGTTGAGTAGTTGCAACAGAAACCCTAAGGCCCATGAAGTCCAAAATCTTTACTCTCTGGCCTTTACAGAAAAAGTGTGCTGACTCCTAGATTAGATAACTACTACTAATGTATTTTTCTCAAAGGAAATAGTTGGCAGAGAAATTATTTATTCTGGGAAATATGTTTATATTCATGCATCTGCATTCTGTTGAGTGATACATTGTACACTACAAACAAGTGAAAGCATGAAGACCTGGTGTAGCACTACCATGTGCCCTTCTGCTTTAGAGAGAAGCATGCATGAGTATGATGCTGCTAACACTTCCAGTAGGATGAAGGTCCCATTATTTTCTGGTAATGTTAATGGATTTGCACTGTTTCATCTTCTCTTTCAATGGACCTCTGTTATCAACAGTCGCATATGCTTACAAGGAACTGGTTGGGGTGCAGCCTGTGGCTTGGAAAAAGAATTTCCTTCTATATGAAGCCAGCTGAGCTGTAAAGGAAATTGAATTCTCATCCTTGGCTTTACTCAGATCATGATGGAATCCTATTCATAAATGACTGAACTTCATTTGGTAAAATGAACAAAAGCTGCTACTTAAAAAGATATTTTATTTTCCTGTTTTTAAAACAGTATGGGAAAGTTAAAATTTTTCCAAAGGTCAAGAAAGGTTATTCAGTTCATCAGAGGTGGTTGGTAGTGCCTGGTTTAATATTGTACCCATGTCTACTCAAGCTTTTTAGTTCAGGATTGAAACCACCTAGAGAAAAGCATGAGAGACAAATCCTGATGCTAAAATTAGAAAATGAATTGAATATTAGAGATACATATAAATTATGAGAACCCCCATGGACTGTTTTCTGAATCAGATCTAGAAATATATTTATATGCATTTGTGACAAATACAATATACAATATCAAACCTCTGTCAGTTTAGTGACACAAGTGAAAAAAAAATAACCATTGCATTTCCCCTTAATTCATCAACATATGCATGTTTTTGATTATCACTCAGGTGGGAAAAATGACTCAGGTTTTTGACAAGAATGAGGACCATTTTTTTTTTTTTTAAATGAAAGAACTAAAGTGAAAGAACTAATTTAACCCCAGGAAATGTCTATGCACACACACAGGGCTGCTACTGATATTTGGTAAAGTTAATGATTACAGTATTGAAGAACTCCAAACAAATTTATGAATGAACAGGAAATGAGGATCTGAGGTATTTCAACAAACAACTGAGGAGAACCTCTGTATCATTAGCCAAATGACACAGACAAAACGAAACAGACAAGCTGTGGGAGTAGAAATGCAAAACTTTTCCCTCCAGAAAAATTATTTCTTGGTACACAGACCATCAGTTATGATTTTTGAGTGAGGAGGTACACACAGAAAGCAGTGGCAGGCGTTACATACCCACTGGAAGAAAGGATCATCTCACTCAAATATAAATTACATCTAGAAATTACCCAATGCCATATTCTTTCTTCAATCTTCAATTAACAAAGGCTCAACAAATGAGACTGCATATTTAGGCTACTAATATATTCTATTTGTGCAGAGAATGGTTTTATTCTGCATAAAATGCTGAAGGAGGCTTTCTAGTCTTGCTTTACCCTGGACTTGGTACAGCACATTGTTACTACAGTGATGAGAAACAAAAAAGAGCGAAGGCTCTGAAGCCACATTTGGGTATAAATTTTGGCTCTTCCATTTACCATCTGTATAACTTTGAGCAAATTACTTAATGTCATTGTGCCTCCCTTTCCTCATAAGAAATAGAAATAATAGTAACTCCGATTACTGTAGAGGATTGTTGGGAGAATTAAATGAATAAATGTAAGTGAAGTGCCTGGAGTGGGCGCCTAGCACCCAGTGTCTAATAACTGTGCTCACATTGCCATATTTTTTCCTTACACATGTCATTTGGGGTTGAATTGGGGACCCTCAAAAGATATGTTCAAGTCCTAAGCCCTGCTACCTGTGAATGTGACCTTACTTGGAAATAGGATCTTTGCATATGTGATCACATTAAGATTATGTCCTACTGTTTAGGGTGAGCCCTGAATCCAATGACTGGTGCCTTTGTAAGAGAAAGGAGAGGAGATCAACACATGGAGACACAGAGTAGAGACCCAGGGGAGAAGGTCACGTGAAGATGGAGGTGGAGCCTGGGGTGGTGCAGGAACAAGCTAAGGAACGTCAAGGATTGCTGGGAGCCACAGAAGCCAGGAAGAGTAAAGGAAGCCTTCTTCTCTCGAGCCTTGGGAGGGGCATGGGCCTTGAGGACACCTTGATTTTGGACTTCTAGCCTCGAGAACTGTGGCAGAGTGAATTTCCATTGTTTTAAGCCACCCAGTTTGTAGTACTTTGCTATGGAAGCTCTAGGAAACCAATACACAAGGTAACCTAGATGAAAGGGTGAGTGACTGTGGGGGGAGAAAATGAGAAGCCAAAAGGTGAAATCCCAGTACTTAGAACATGGCTTGTTGGTGGCTCATCAGTGTTCTTCGAATTATTTCAATGGAGAGCACATCTTTTTTGTCCTTGCCTGTAGGGGAATAGGTTTGTTCTAGCAGGGTAGGGCTGGCTGACAGTGCCCGTGTACGACTCTCTTTGACCACATACACATTGCAGAGCTTCCTGCAGTTGAGAACTGAGCTGTCCAATACAGAAGCCACTTGCTACATGTGGTTATTTAAATTTAAATTAATTAAAATGAAATAAAGTTAGAAATGCCATTTCTCAGTTGTACTAGTGACATTTCAAGTGCTCACTAGTCACATGTGGTGAGTGGCTACCATATTGGACAGAGCAGCCAGAGAACATTTGCACCGTTGCAGAAAGTTCCTCTGGGCAGCACTGGTCTAGAAGATACTTGTATTGTAAGAGGATGTATTTAGACAGCAAATAAAGCAAGCAGGCAGGTTGTGCGGAAAAAAGGAAGGTAACATACTCCTGTAATATGGATAAGCAATTCTGTAATTTATTAAGGAGAAAATAAAAAGTGAGTATGGAAGAAATGATGTCTCTACAGCTGCTAACAAGACAGCTCTCACTTGTTGAATGGTCTACTGTCCTGCTGCTTAAGTCATCAATATCACTGCTTTCCTGTTATTTCCAAGGGCTGTTGTATACAATTCTTTTAGGCTGAAAATTAGTATAGGCAAAAACTAGCCAATATCCACTCCAGCCGTCACCACGGAAAAGTATAGCCTGCTTTACCTTGATCTGGTCAAGATGTGCCTTGAATATAATTGGTTAATATTTTGGCCCCTTAAAGCTCTGTAGGAGGTAAACGCTGCAAAGCAATGGATGAGCTTGAGAAATTTGTGAGCTACGACCTCCCTCCTCCTCTTCAGATCTAATCATACAGATAAATAAATTGCAATAAAAATACCAAAAATAAAACTAAAAACACGATTGAGTCATTTTTTTAAATTTCATGTACTCTGTGTTCAGGTAGCAAGAAATTTAATTCTGGTCGGACCAGTCTCCTGTGATTTTTTTTCCTTTCATCCAGGATATTTTTTAATACTCAGAGGCATTATAATAGAAAAGCATGTATTTTTGCCTGGTTTATACCCATCATCTTTACCATTACAACAAGACAAAAGCATTAAAGTAAAATTAATCATGTCAAAAGATTTTAGCAAAAACAAGTGAGACCATGCATAAAGCATCGCTTTGTCTAGTGTGAAGTCACGCTCTGATTAAAAACATATAATGAAAGTGAAAGTGATACATCATTGCCTTAGCAGTAGGGTTTTCTGAAAGTGCTTTGTGGTTCTCAACATAAAAATGTGGGAAGATTTTGGTCTTTGAAACTCACAATGATTATTGTTCTAGCTAAATAACTGGAATGCAATCTTAAATGCTTTTCAAAGGAAATTAAGACTTAATGACCAAACAAGGCACATCCGTAGGATTAGTAATTGAACATACTGTAAGGAGTAGCAGCATGCCTTGGCATCCTAGACAGAGGTTAAGAAAGTGTCTGCTCAGCACTCCCCTTTCATAAAACCATCTTAATGCCAGCTGATTATGGCCAGGTTCTTAAGGTAGCTTCTAAGAAGCACAGCTGTTTGCTCCATAAGAAGCACTAGTGAAAATAAAGGTGTGGTTGTAGAGTGATCATTTCCCTATAATGGAGTAATTTGGCATATGATACACAAAACTAAAAATCCTAACCGCCTGGATATTCATGATAAATAGAATATCTATTTCTATATATTATGCTCTCTTTCTATTTCTATATATTATATGGAATATAATACATATAAAGTGATCCTACCATAGAGGCATCGCACATATTTGAAAAGAAAGTTTATTTGCACTGTGCCTTAACTAATCCTGTATTTTGATGGAGACAGTTGCATATAATAAACACTCACCCCAGTCATTTCAATTCTATTTTTAAAAATGAGGCCTCTAAATGAAAAATTAAACATTCTGTTCTATGAGGATTATGTGTATCTGTATGTCTATATCTCTACGTATTTACATAACTATATTAGAGATGTATAATAATTTACATGTAATAGTGGAAGCAATGAAAACAATGTAAACTTATATACATTTAAACTATTTGAGGGGGGTCAAAATTTGAAAAATTTCATCCTAAATGCATTATAACAATATTTGGAATGCATTTTTTAAGCTTTCCTTTTGATATAGAGGCATCTAATCTTCCAGGAACAGATAACAGTCCTGATAATAAAGTCACATTGATGTAGGAAGTGATAGAAAGATGCATATATTCTCTATTCTGGCTAATAAATTCTCCTAAGACAAGTGAGAATATTTTACATGTGATAAGAAGAGTGAACTAAATATATTTGCTGAACAGAGGGTGCACTTTTAAGCTATTAAACAAGCATTTTGATCATCCTCCTCTGAAACCTGGGGAGGACTGTACTTCTCCACCCGTTTGGAAGTTAGGTGTGGCCAAGTGAATTGTTTATGTCTATGAAATACACTAATTCTGGGAAGAAACTTAAAGACCTGCGTAAAAGCTTCTTCTGCCTGTCGTGGTAATGAGGACATGCCAAATAAGTTCTGTTTCCATCACCCTGAGCTCTGGAATGAGAAGATGTGGGACACAATACCCAGCTAAACTGTCATAGACACGTGACATGAAAAGAAATACATCTTTACTTATACAAGCCGCTGAGATTTTTTTTTTTTAAGATTTTTTTTTATTAAATTCAGTTTTATTGAAATACATTCACACACCATACAATCATCCATGATATACAATCCACTGTCCACAGTATGATAACATAGTTACGTGTTCATCACCACAATCTATCTCTGAACATTTTCCTTACATCAGAAAGAACCAGAACAAGAATAAAAAATAAAAGTGAAAAAAGAACACCCAAATCATTCCCCCATCCCACCCCATTTGTCCTTTAGTTTTTATCCCCATTCCTCCACTCATCCATACACTAGATAAAGGGGGTGTGATCCACAAGGTCTTCACAATCACACTGAAGCCGCTGAGATTTTGTGATTCTTGTTATGACACCATAACTTGGCGACTGATACAGGCATCAGTACCAAAAAGGTCCAGTGGCTGATGACAAGATAACTGATATTGGAGGGTGGAAAGATGGAAATCTATATTATGGAGTAGAAAATTACATAGCTAGGCTGTCGCCTGCTATTACTTGGAGGGCTCACCAGTTATATGGTGAACTTCCACTTCTAAGGGAAGACATTAGAAAACAAAATATTTATAGTATGTATTGGTTGCTGTTTGCTGCGCTTGGTGACATCTACACAAAGAGATGATCTCAGAAAAGAATTGGCCTACTTATAAGCAGGATTGAAATAAAATAGGCTTTAGAAATCTAGATAAAATGGAGAAGAATTATGAGCAAAAATAGTAACTTAAACTCAGCTTAGTGACAAAGATAAAATTAAGAGTATAGCTTTCTTAGTAAATTCACAGAGATAGGCTGTCTTAGAAGACTTCAATTATGGGTGAGGCACCCAGTAAATGTTTCTAACTGAGCGAAAGGAGTCAAAAGTGGCTTTTCCATTGAAGCCTGATGGGTAAATGAACACATATAGAGAATGTTAAAGTGAGGGTGTTTGTGTGTGTGTGTGTGTGTGTGTAAAAGACAAAGAAATGAGGGCAAGAGAAAGGAAAAAGCAATCTAAGAAGTGTGTCAGAAAGAGATGTGGCATGGTCATTGGCCCATGGAGATAAAACATAAGGCAACAACTAAGTTTTCTATAGAGTTTATTGCTAAAAGCACCACCAGCCTGGCCAAAAGAGGTCGTTCCAATTAAAGACTTCAGGTGACCATTGTCCTCTAAATGTCTACAGACAGGAAATGTACTTAGAAAACTCTTCCGATCCCAGGAAGTATCTGCAGGCTCATCTCAGATTTGGCCAAGGAGGATACCAGGGAGGGAAGACTCTCCCATAGGGTGGTGCCAGGGGTCATGGAGAACAGCAGACCACGAGTAGAACACAACCCACCCCTCCCCTTGGATAGGCGGTCTTCAATGGGAGTGCTAAATTGCTATGTTCTTTCCAGGTGGGAGCACTGACTGTGGTGACCCTGTCCCTGTTCTATCACTGTGCATTATGTGTGAAGGGGCCAGATCACTTGTCTTTTTAGTTTATTTGTTTCCAGATCAAGAGGAGTTATAAACAAGCCTGATGTTGAGACAACTGTCCACCACCCAGAGATCCTCATTACTGAGCTCAGTGCCCTGAGTAGGTGAGCTCCCCGTGAGGGTAAGGGTGAATGTGCTGTAAGTGTGGCAAGGCAGCACACTGAATATTTAATGTCAAATAGGGCAGAATATGCTGCTGTTCACCTAATATTCTGGTTTTCCTCCTCTTGGAGGATTGTATTTCACTTCTTCCTTGAAAAAGGGTATGGACCTGTGACTGAGTAGAAATGACAAATGTGACTTTTAATTGTCAGTGCAAGATACTGCACATCCCCCACTCCCCACATGTTAAAGTGGAGCCTCCATATGCCTGGATCTCTGAATGGCTCTGAATAGCAGATGCCCTCTGCCAACCTGGGGGGGGGGCATGTAACCTGTGTGTCCTCTTTCTCAAACCTTAGGTGAGCAGAAGATAAGATGCTATCTCTTCGTTTTTCTCTGTTTGATTATAAAAGAATGCAAAGTATAGTAGACCAAGAGAGAATAGAAATTTATTGAGGACCAATTAATCATATTCCAGATACCAAGCCTGGGTCTTAATTTGTATTAACTTATTTAATTCTTACAATAACCCTATGAGGTGAGTATAATTATTCTCAATTAGGAGACAAGAAAACTTAGGATCAGAGAGTAAGCACGTTTACTCTAAATCACAGTTAACAAATATCTGAGGCGTATTTCAATTTAGATCTATGTGTCCCTAAAGATGTTACTGCATTCATGTATATGTGTCTGTCTATATACACACATATATGTTTATCTATCTATCTATATATGCATTTTGTGTGGCTTTTAAAATTTCATTTCTGACACTATGCTGCTTCCCAGACGGAGTTGAATATCAAATAAGTTATGGCTTGTCAGTAATTTTGAATGCAAATTTGGTGACTTTCACATCCTAATTTGCAGTTTAGTCCATAAACTGAGATTATATTCTTGACCTCCAGGAGTAGGATATTCATTCAATTAACCTATACTAGTTCTATTCTTATGAACGTGATACTATGCGAAGTACGTTGAGTACATTAAGATTTTCATGGGCAAAATAGGTTAACACAGGTTAAATCCCACTCATCTGCTTGGGCTCTTTTGACTAATGGCACTTGTTGGTGAGACAGCTCAGTGCGGTATGTGAAGCAGCCCTCTTTGATGGAAATAGCAGGGACCAATTTTCTAGTCCTCATCCTGCTACTAAATCAACATGTGACTCTGGGTAAGACACCTCTTATCTTTATGTCACTTAAAATAAAAACTGAAGTGTTATCCTGCCATAGAAATTCATGCACGGCCTGGTTTCTGCTTACATCTTTGGTCACATCCCATAGCTCTCTCCCACTCTTTCAGTTCAGCCATACAGGGTCTTCTCTCTGCAGGGTCTTTGCATTTACCTTAACCTGGAACACTTCACCACTTCACCTGGTTACCTGGCTAACTTTCTCAGCTTTCCGTTCTCAGTTCAAATGCCACTTCTTTGGTGATATTCTCCTTGAGTCTTCAACTAGATCAGGTTTCTCCATTACAAGATTTTATTTATTTTATACCTTTTCCTCAGAGCACTTTTATAGTTTATTATTATCTATTGCTATCTGGAATAATTTATTAATGCTGGTTTCACCACTAAACTCTAAGCTCAGTGAGGGCATGATGATATTTGTTTTGACTCAGCATTGCATTCTCTGTGATTAACACAACGACTGCTCCATAAAAGACGTCAATTATATTTTTTGAATGAATGATATGAATGTGTAAAATGAGAAGGTTGGGCAGGAGATTACCTAATCTTTCTGCATTTATATTCAGTGGTTTGCCAGACTTAGTCTGCAATTTGCCTAGTAATGAGACAGAGCAAATTTAAGCAGCCCACATTACTCAGACCTCTTCAGGCCAGACTCAGTAGCAAATAACACAGCTTGTGTATAAAGTAGGCATTGGAATTATTTGTACGTATACTGTTCTCTAGAGAAAAAGCAATTGCTATCTTCAAGGGATTTATAAACCAGCAATAAATGAGAGATGGTCAAATTAAGGCAGATGGCTTCTCTAGGTACCCAACTTACTTGAAATACAGTACTTGGAGTGATCACCACACATATTTTTAAAAAATCTATGAAAAATCCACTAATGCACTGGTGCGTGAATACACAATAGCAAATAATTCAAGATATATAGCAATGTGCAGCCATGTATCTCAAATTAGAATTGAGCTCATTGAAGGTAAAATTAGATGCTAGCATATTTAAAAATAGACACAATTTTTTCTCCTTCTTTGTCCAAATTCATGGAAACAATTACTCCATGAACTGAAACAAAAAGTTACAAGCTAAGAGAGACCAAATACCATACAATTGAATAAAATCTTTAGGTCATTATATCTTCACTAATACTGAAAACAGAAATTAGAGGCGTATCTCTACTCTCAAGCCCTAATTCTTGAACGTATCTTAACTTTCCTTGAAATGGTCCTATATGATATTGTTCTTGGTTAATCTCCAGTTACATACCTACCACTCCATTACATAGGACCCCAACCTCAGACTGTCTGTCCTATAGATACACAAATTTATTTCAATTCCTAGAAGACACCATACTCTCTCTTACCTTTAAGCATTCCCAATACCGGGTCCTTTTACTGAGATACTTTTTCATACACACCTTTGTCTAGATAATTGCTACTCATTTTTCAGATTTAAAGAAGGTCACATCTAGGAAAGCCTCTCCTTTTTGTGTTTCCATAATACATGCACTTTCCCTATCTATCCCTTAGCACACTGTATTGTCACTGTCTCTTTAGGTATTTGAGAGGAGAGATTATCCTATTCATAAATATTCTTGAATACTCTACCATCCGGCACAGAGCCAGTATTCAAGAATTGCTTACGAAATGAAGGAATGGGGGCTGGTCTATAAATGAGTCTAAATCCTTCCCAGACATTTTCAGAGTCTTTCTGGTGGTGTGTAATAGTTCTCTGAAGTTCTCAGGTAATGAGAAATACACTGTCTATAGATTCTACCCTATCTCTGTAGAAATCATATTCAATAATTTGTGGGTTTTGTTTTTTGGTAATGAAGAGAATATGAAGGGAAATCCATAGATACAAACCCTCAACTGAGCCTTACTTTTTGTTTCCTTCAAAACAAATAATTATAAGAAACAAGGAATAGTTTTTGACTAAATTGACTTTCCCCCCAATATATCCTCAAAGAAAAGGCATGTACCAAATACCAGAAGCAGAAGGACTGAGGAGAGAAGTCCAATCAAACATACCCACATGAAGGCTTATTATTCCCTGAACAATCAGCAAAGATATCTTTCTCCATTGCCTGGTTATTGGATATGATCAGCCCTATATTTATCCTTTAGTACTAAAGACCAATGTCTTCTATAATATTTCTCAGTACTGTTCATTTACGGAAAGTATAATTTCTGAAATGTGTGAAGAATTGTCAAGCTTTCTGATCACTGTGACTCTCCTAAAAGAAATCCATGACAATCAGCCACAGAAACGATTCCTTCATGGATGGAGCCAAGTGAAGTGTCCTCCATGAAACAGAGGAGTCAGCCTAAGAAACCTCTGCGTAAGGGGTCTCCTTTATTTATGTGACAGAAAAGAGGAGGTCCCCAAATCCTAGGACTGCAAAGTAGAGAAGAGAGCTTCCAATCCACTGAAAGGAAGAGAAAAGAAATGGCTTTCCCCTTCCTCTAACAAAGGGAACTTAGAGTGGTCAAAGAAGGAACAAGCTTTTTTAACTTAGGTTTTCTAATTTTCATTCTAACATTGTAAAAAGGAAGGTCATCACTGGCACGATAAGTCTATATTTTGAAGTCCTTTTTCCCTTCCATTGCTCACAGAAGATGTAAAACATCTAATAAAGAGGAGTTCTTTGCTGAAACAAGGAAGTCAGTTCCTGGAAACACCTTTACCCACCAGTAAAGAAATTGGTCAATGGGGAGCACAAATGAATAGACAGTTGTTCCAGTGCTGTCTCATGGAGAGTAAGGTAAATGTGGCTTCCACATGCAGACTTCATACAAACTTTGGTATGTAAGAAATTTATTACAAAAAGTACACAGTGACCATGGAAATTGTTTTGTTCAATATTTGCACCAAGGATTTAGGGCCTGCAAAATGCAGGAGGCATGTGTTTTTGCATTGGCTGTTTTAGTATTCATGTATCCTGTACTGCTTTCTAATAAGTTAAGAATGAAACGGGAGACTGCGTGCAAGAGTGAAAAATGCAAGAAAAGCAGTACTGTAAAATAAAAATGAATGAAAGTGCATTTCAACCTCCCTTTTATTATTACCGGCCAAGAGAACAACAATGCCAATTTTATTGCTATTACTTAACACTTCATATTTACAAAGAGACTTTGCTATACTTTTTTGATAGGGGCTTGGGAGCTCTGCTACTATTCTTAACATCAATTTTATGATGTTATATTAAATAATTTTTCCAAAGGTGAGGATAAAAATGCAGGTTGTAACAGCATGTTAGCAAAACAGACATCTCGGTGAATTTTCCATAATTGTTCCATTTGCTTTTGGGGTAGACCAAACCACTGTGTGGCTGCTTGAATTTTGTTTTCTTTTTTCCTGCTCATCTCCACGCCATTCAATTTATTATTAGTTAAGTGCAGCCCTTAGACAGTGTTTCTAGAACGTAAATAAAACAGAAGGATAAGACTATAAGAAACTTATTACTGATCTTCCTTTTAATTCTTTGTTCCATCATTTATGTCAGTTACCGTAGCTCCCACAAGTGGTTATCTGTGTTCCTGTCTGTGGAATGTCTTCTAAAAGGGAGAATGTCTGTGAAATATGCTGAGAAATGTTTTCTTCAGGCAAGTGGGCAAAATATTCTAAGATTCAGAGGTTTTGGCTAATCTCAGGATTCAGGTATTTGTTAGTTTATTTGTAGTTTTTTTTGCAGAAAGACATCCAATAAATAGGCAGGCCTCAAATCAGGAAACTGTCCCCTAGTATTAACTGTGAGCTCCACCTCCTTCTTATTAGTTTAGCACCTTTTCTGTGTCAAAAGAATGGCAGTGGCAATCTCTGCAATCCCCAGTGTTTCATTGGGTTTTGGAGGAATTTGGCCCCATGAGAAAAAAGTCTTCATTTATTATTACATAGCTCAAATAATGTTGAAATCTGTCAGTTATCTGACTTATTTATTCAACTTAGCCAAATAATGTGCCATAATCAAAAAATAAAAATCAACAGCAGAATTCATCCCAATTAGCTGTATACATTTCTTGAAGGAATCTGAAAAATATGCCTTCATTTGGGGTCATGTAGTATAAATCAGCAGATAATAAAATCCATTTAAGTAGAAGCTCCCAGTGAAATGAAGAATGTTAAGTAGAGGAGATATTTCTTTCAAAGCTATAGCTATGCCTGACTATAGAAAAAGGGTTCAAAATTCTTTGGATATGTTCCCATTATAAGAACATTTCTATTTTTATTCATTAATGTTTTATTTCCTTGAATTTCAAATCTGGTGAATTGAGTAAATAGATATCCACTTATCTTTAAGTCTTAGTCCATAGGTGATGACATTCAATATGGAAAATAGGCTCCCTACTCCAGGATAGCGAGTCTATGTGTGGTTAACTGTCTCTCTGAATAGAAAGCTTGCATTCACCATGCCTCTAAGGTATAAATGAACAGTCTTTGTTCTAATATTGGTAGTGGTACTACAGTATTACAATAGTCATAGCAATTTGTTGAGTGCTTGCCATGTGTTAGATGGTTTATAAATTCAGTTTTATTTTAAAAATACTCAAAAGACCCTGACAAAATGAAGAAACCACAATTCAAGACATTTACATGACTTCTCAAGGTCATGGATTTGAACTCAGGTCAGTCTGATTCGAAGTTGATACTTTCCTACTTACTACCTCCCTCCAAGTAGAGAGTTATATCAGGCAATATAAAAGATTTGAATAGGGTGACCGTAGGTTCCAGTCTATACCTGTTGTCTTAGCATAATTATCACCTCCTCCTATCAAGCTCAAAAATGCTCTAGTTTGGATGGCAAGTTGGATTTCTGAGCAAGACTTTTCTTAGATATTGTTCCCACTGCTTTAATTAATCATTTTGCCTTTAACAAAGGGCTTCAAACAAGTAGCAAACTGGACCTGGTTCAGTGTATTTGGGAAAGCAGATGGATTTACTGGTGGGCTCTAACATATCCCTCTGTTTCTCTGTCTTCTTCCTTCCAAAATCTTTCATCTTTCCTCTTCCTCTCTCGTCCTCTACCTGGCTCCTTCTGTTTAGGCTCTCTCTATTGATCAGATGTCAGAAAATTGATTCTTTGTGTTTTTCATGTTTTTTTTTAGCTTTGGTTTCTGATGCACCTATAAAATATAGCTTATTTACCCATTTGGATATACCACTACTGATGATATTTTTGTCATAAAAGATAATAAAAATTAATTTTAAGACTTCTCTAATTTAATTGTCCAACCTTCTCCTTAACTCAGTGCTACTATGAAACAACTTCTTTACCACAACTCTAGTGTGCAGGTGTCTGGGGAGCTTTCTTGCTGCAGTTGTTGGACAATGCTCCTGCAGGTTTCGCTGGGGTAAGCCCGTTCCGAAATGTTTTAATTCAATCACCACCTCACGTCTTTGCGCCTCTTCTACTCCTATGGGCAAACTGTTGTCCTGTTTCTATGATATTAAAGGGCTTTCAGGAACAGGGAAGGAAAAGATTTTATTTTAAAATCAGATAAAATATATAACTGCTTAAAAGACAGAGGCAAAAAGAAAATCTAACTTTCACTTTTGTCAGTTTTAAATGTATGGCTTTGATTTATGGATCAAAATTGCTCATTTATTATTTTATCTATACAGCTCTGGGCAATTTTGACAGTTAAAATTTAGTTTTATTGACCAGTGCAGCCAGTGTGCCCACGAGGGGCCTGGTGCACACAGCGTACTGCACTCAAGATGCAATGATTTTTGATTCCATGACGGAGTCAGATTGGGAATCAGAACCAATATAACAATAAGTTCCAAATCTCAGTGCCCAAGGCAAGAGGTTTGCTGTAAAACACAATCACCCTTTAAGAAGGGGAGGAGGAGAATCTTGGGTGGAAGTTTGCAAGCACAATTTAATACAGCTGGGATAGGTCATGAATATATCTGTCCATCTAGCAAAGCTGTGGAGAAGTGCTAGGGGGTGTTTCTCTAAAGACCAGTTTCCATAGACTAAAGATTAATGAGCAAAAATGCCTAAAAAGCAAAATGAATGTTAGTTACAGATACAGTGATGTAAACCATCAATTTCAAATGTAAGAAAATTTAAACTGAGAAAATTTACTAGTGCTATTAAACAATCTTTCACTTCCAATCAACAAAAAATATAACTGGAGTGCAGCTGAGAGTGACATTTTGAAGAGGAGCTACAGCCAAGAGGGACACTTTGAAGAATGCACTGGAACTGAGAGAGGAGCTTCAGCTTACAGAGACATTTTGGAGACAGCCTTTGGAAGCTGACTTGTGCTCCAGAGAAACTGAGAGGACAAATGCCCCAAGGGCAACTAAGAGTGACATTTTTGAGGAGCTAAAGCCTTGAGAGGAACATCTTGGGAGAAAGCCATTTGGAAACCAGGACTTGGAACAGATACCTGCCACGTGACTTCCCAGCTAACAGAGGTTTTCCAGATGCCATTGGCCATCTTCCAGTGAAGAGTCAAGCACGGCAAGATGGCAGACTGGTGAGCTGTATGTTTTAGTTACTCCTCCAGGAAAGTAGGTAAAAAGCCAGGAACTGCGTGGACTGGACACCACAGAGCAATCTGTCTTTGGGCATACTTCATACAACACTCATGAAAACGTGGAACTGCTGAGATCAGCGAAATCTATAGACTGAGGCCAGACACCAGAGACTCTGAGAGCAGCCAGCCCAGCAGAGAGGAGACAGGCATAGAAAAAAAACAACACGAAAAACTCCAAAATAAAAGCAGAGGATTTTTGGAGTTCTGGTGAACACAGAAAGGGGAAGGGCGGAGATCAGGCCTTGAGGCGCATATGCAAATCCCGAAGCAAGGCTGATCTCTCTCCCCTGGGCACCTTTCCTTAATGGCCCTGGTTGCTTTGTCTATTAGCATTTCAATAACCCATTAGATCTCTGAGGAGGGCCCTTTTTTTTTTTTTTTTTTTTAAATCCTTTTTGCTTTTTCTAAAACAATTACTCTAAGAAGCTCAATACAGAAAGCTTCAAAGAATTGAAATTTGGGCACGTCAAGTCAAGAGCAGAACTAAGAGAGCTCTGAGACAAAAGGCAATAATCCAGTGGCTGAGAAAATTCACTAAACAACACAACTTCCCAAGAAAAGGGGGGTGTCCGCTCACAGCCACCATCCTGGTGGACAGGAAACACTCCTGCCCATCGCCAGCCCCATAGCCCAGAGCTGCCCCAGACAACCCAGTGTGACGGAAGTGCTTCAAATAACAGGCACACACCACAAAACTGGGCGTGGACATTAGCCTTCCCTGCAACCTCAGCTGAATGTCCCAGAGCTGGGAAGAGGGAGCAGTGTGAATTAACAGAGCCCCATTCAGCCATCATTTGAGCAGACTGGGAGCCTCCCAACACAGCCCAGCAGCCCAGAACTGCCCTGGGGGGACGGCACTCACCTGCGACATAGCACAGTCATCCCTCAACAGAGGACCCGGGGTGCACAGCCTGGAAGAGGGGCCCACTTGCAAGTCTCAGGAGCCATACGCCAATACCAAAGACTTGTGGGTCAGTGGCAGAGACAAACTGTGGCAGGACTGAACTGAAGGATTAGACTATTGCAGTAGCTTTAAAACTCTAGGATCATCAGGGAGATTTGATTGTTAGGGCCACCCCCCCTCCCCGACTGCCCAGAAACACGCCCCACATACAGGGCAGGCAACACCAACTACACACGCAAGCTTGGGACACCAATTGGGCCCCACAAGACTCACTCCCCCACTCACCAAAAAGGCTAAGCAGGGGAGATCTGG
The DNA here is from genome assembly GCF_015220235.1 of Choloepus didactylus. NCBI lineage: Eukaryota > Metazoa > Chordata > Mammalia > Pilosa > Megalonychidae > Choloepus > Choloepus didactylus. The sequence continues at coordinate 47,763,899 of NC_051322.1, read as the reverse complement.
CTTGTGGAGAAAAGGTGGCTCGTGGACGCCACCTGCTGGTTAGTTAGAGAAAGTGTACTCCACGAAGCTGTAGATCTGATAAATTAGAGATAAGGACTTCAACTGGTCTACAAACCCTAAAAGAACCCTATCAAGGTCAGCAAATGCCACGAGGCCAAAAACAACAGAAAATTATAAAGCATATGAAAAAACCAGACGATATGGATAACCCAAGCCCAAGCACCCAAATCAAAAGACCAGAAGAGACACACCTAGAGCAGCTACTCAAAGAACTAAAGATGAACAATGAGACCCTAGTACGGGATATGAAGGAAATCAAGAAGACCCTAGAAGAGCATAAAGAAGACATTGCAAGACTAAATAAAAAAATGGATGATCTTATGGAAATTAAAGAAACTGTTGACCAAATTAAAAAGATTCTGGACACTCATAGTACAAGACTAGAGGAAGTTGAACAACGAATCAGTGACCTGGAAGATGACAGAATGGAAAATGAAAGCATAAAAGAAAGAATGGGGAAAAAAATTGAAAAACTCGAAATGGACCTCAGGGATATGATAGATAATATGAAACGTCCGAATATAAGACTCATTGGTGTCCCAGAAGGGGAAGAAAAGGGTAAAGGTCTAGGAAGAGTATTCAAAGAAATTGTTGGGGAAAACTTCCCAAATCTTCTAAACAACATAAACACACAAATCGTAAATGCTCAGCGAACTCCAAATAGAATAAATCCAAAAAAACCCACTCCGAGACATATACTGATCACACTGTCAAACATAGAAGAGAAGGAGCAAGTTCTGAAAGCAGCAAGAGAAAAGCAATTCACCACATACAAAGGAAACAGCATAAGACTAAGTAGTGACTACTCAGCAGCCACCATGGAGGCGAGAAGGCAGTGGCACGATATATTTAAAATTCTGAGTGAGAGGAATTTCCAGCCAAGAATACTTTATCCAGCAAAGCTCTCCTTCAAATTTGAGGGAGAGCTTAAATTTTTCACAGACAAAGAAATGCTGAGAGAATTTGCTAACAAGAGACCTGCCCTACTGGAGATACTAAAGGGAGCCCTACAGACAGAGAAACAAAGACAGGACAGAGAGACTTGGAGAAAGGTTCAGTACTAAAGAGATTCGGTATGGGTACAATAAAGGATATTAATAGAGAGAGGGAAAAATATGGCAAACATAATCCAAAGGATAAGATGGCCGATTCAAGAAATGCCTTCACGGTTTTAACGTTGAATGTAAATGGATTAAACTCCCCAATTAAAAGATATAGATTCGCAGAATGGATCAAAAAAAATGAACCATCAATATGTTGCATACAAGAGACTCATCTTAGACACAGGGACACAAAGAAACTGAAAGTGAAAGGATGGAAAAAAATATTTCATGCAAGCTACAGCCAAAAGAAAGCAGGTGTAGCAATATTAATCTCAGATAAAATAGACTTCAAATGCAGGGATGTTTTGAGAGACAAAGAAGGCCACTACATACTAATAAAAGGGGCAATTCAGCAAGAAGAAATAACAATCGTAAATGTCTATGCACCCAATCAAGGTGCCACAAAATACATGAGAGAAACATTGGCAAAACTAAAGGAAGCAATTGATGTTTCCACAATAATTGTGGGAGACTTCAACACATCACTCTCTCCTATAGATAGATCAACCAGACAGAAGACCAATAAGGAAATTGAAAACCTAAACAATCTGATAAATGAATTAGATTTAACAGACATCTACAGGACATTACATCCCAAATCAACAGGATACACATACTTTTCTAGTGCTCACGGAACTTTCTCCAGAATAGATCATATGCTGGGACATAAAACAAGCCTCAATAAATTTAAAAAGATTGAAATTATTCAAAGCACATTCTCTGACCACAATGGAATACAATTAGAAGTCAATAACCATCAGAGACTTAGAAAATTCACAAATACCTGGAGGTTAAACAACACACTCCTAAACAATCAGTGGGTTAAAGAAGAAATAGCAAGAGAAATTGCTAAATATATAGAGACGAATGAAAATGAGAACACAACATACCAAAACCTATGGGATGCAGCAAAAGCAGTGCTAAGGGGGAAATTTATAGCACTAAACGCATATATTAAAAAGGAAGAAAGAGCCAAAATCAAAGAACTAATGGATCAACTGAAGAAGCTAGAAAATGAACAGCAAACCAATCCTAAACCAAGTACAAGAAAAGAAATAACAAGGATTAAAGCAGAAATAAATGACATAGAGAACAAAAAAACAATAGAAAGGATAAATATCACCAAAAGTTGGTTCTTTGAGAAGATCAACAAGATTGACAAGCCCCTAGCTAGACTGACAAAATCAAAAAGAGAGAAGACCCATATAAACAAAATAATGAATGAAAAAGGTGACATAACTGCAGATCCTGAAGAAATTAAAAAAATTATAAGAGGATATTATGAACAACTGTATGGCAACAAACTGGATAATGTAGAAGAAATGGACAATTTCCTGGAAACATATGAACAACCTAGACTGACCAGAGAAGAAATAGAAGACCTCAACCAACCCATCACAAGCAAAGAGATCCAATCAGTCATCAAAAATCTTCCCACAAATAAATGCCCAGGGCCAGATGGCTTCACAGGGGAATTCTACCAAACTTTCCAGAAAGAACTGACACCAATCTTACTCAAACTCTTTCAAAACATTGAAAAAAATGGAACACTACCTAACTCATTTTATGAAGCTAACATCAATCTAATACCAAAACCAGGCAAAGATGCTACAAAAAAGGAAAACTACCGGCCAATCTCCCTAATGAATATAGATGCAAAATCCTCAACAAAATACTTGCAAATCGAATCCAAAGACACATTAAAAAAATCATACACCATGACCAAGTGGGGTTCATTCCAGGCATGCAAGGATGGTTCAACATAAGAAAAACAATCAATGTAGTACAACACATTAAAAACTCGAAAGGGAAAAATCAATTGATCATCTCAATAGATGCTGAAAAAGCATTTGACAAAATCCAACATCCCTTTTTGATAAAAACACTTCAAAAGGTAGGAATTGAAGGAAACTTCCTCAACATGATAAAGAGCATATATGAAAAACCCACAGCCAGCATAGTACTCAATGGTGAGAGACTGAAAGCCTTCCCTCTAAGATCAGGAACAAGACAAGGATGCCCGCTGTCACCACTGTTATTCAACATTGTGCTGGAAGTGCTAGCCAGGGCAATCCGGCAAGACAAAGAAATAAAAGGCATCCAAATTGGAAAAGAAGAAGTAAAACTGTCATTGTTTGCAGATGATATGATCTTATATCTAGAAAACCCTGAGAAATCAACGATACACCTACTAGAGCTAATAAACAAATTTAGCAAAGTAGCGGGATACAAGATTAATGCACATAAGTCAGTAATGTTTCTATATGCTAGAAATGAACAAACTGAAGAGACACTCAAGAAAAAGATACCATTTTCAATAGCAACTAAAAAAATCAAGTACCTAGGAATAAACTTAACCAAAGATGTAAAAGACCTATACAAAGAAAACTACATAACTCTACTAAAAGAAATAGAAGGGGACCTTAAAAGATGGAAAAATATTCCATGTTCATGGATAGGAAGGCTAAATGTCATTAAGATGTGAATTCTACCCAAACTCATCTACAGATTCAATGCAATCCCAATCAAAATTCCAACAACCTACTTTGCAGACTTGGAAAAGCTAGTTATCAAATTTATTTGGAAAGGGAAGATGCCTCGAATTGCTAAAGACACTTTAAAAAAGAAAAACGAAGTGGGAGGACTTACACTCCCTGACTTTGAAGCTTATTATAAAGCCACAGTTGCCAAAACAGCATGGTACTGGCACAAAGATAGACATATAGATCAATGGAATCGAATTGAGAATTCAGAGATAGACCCTCAGATCTATGGCCGACTGATCTTTGATAAGGCCCCCAAAGTCACCGAACTGAGCCATAATGGTCTTTTCAACAAATGGGGCTGGGAGAGTTGGATATCCATATCCAAAAGAATGAAAGAGGACCCCTACCTCACCCCCTACACAAAAATTAACTCAAAATGGACCAAAGATCTCAATATAAAAGAAAGTACCATAAAACTCCTAGAAGATAATGTAGGAAAACATCTTCAAGACCTTGTATTAGGAGGCCACTTCCTAGACTTTACACCCAAAGCACAAGCAACAAAAGAGAAAATAGATAAATGGGAACTCCTCAAGCTTAGAAGTTTCTGCACCTCAAAGGAATTTCTCAAAAAGGTAAAGAGGCAGCCAACTCAATGGGAAAAAATTTTTGGAAACCATGTATCTGACAAAAGACTGATATCTTGCATATACAAAGAAATCCTACAACTCAATGACAATAGTACAGACAGCCCAATTATAAAATGGGCAAAAGATATGAAAAGACAGTTCTCTGAAGAGGAAATACAAATGGCCAAGAAACACATGAAAAAATGTTCAGCTTCACTAGCTATTAGAGAGATGCAAATTAAGACCACAATGAGATACCATCTAACACCGGTTAGAATGGCTGCCATTAAACAAACAGGAAACTACAAATGCTGGAGGGGATGTGGAGAAATTGGAACTCTTATTCATTGTTGGTGGGACTGTATAATGGTTCAGCCACTCTGGAAGTCAGTCTGGCAGTTCCTTAGAAAACTAGAGATAGAGCTACCATTCGATCCAGCGATTGCACTTCTCGGGATATACCCGGAAGATCGGAAAGCAGTGACACGAACAGATATCTGCACGCCAATGTTCATAGCAGCATTATTCACAATTGCCAAGAGATGGAAACAACCCAAATGTCCATCAACAGATGAGTGGATAAATAAAATGTGGTATAGACACACGATGGAATACTACGCGGCAGTAAGAAGGAATGATCTGGTGAAACATATGACAACATGGATGAACCTTGAAGACATAATGCTGAGCGAAATAAGCCAGGCACAAAAAGAGAAATATTATATGCTACCACTAATGTGAACTTTGAAAAATGTAAAACAAATGGTTTATAATGTAGAATGTAGGGGAACTAGCAGTAGAGAGCAATTAAGGAAGGGGGAACAATAATCCAAGAAGAACAGATAAGCTATTTAATGTTCTGGGGATGCCCAGAAATGACTATGGTCTGTTAATTTCTGATGGATGTAGTAGGAACAAGTTCACTGAAATGTTGCTATAGTATGTAACTTTCTTGGGGTAAAGTAGGAACATGTTGGAAGTTAAGCAGTTATCTTAGGTTAGTTGTCTTTTTCTTACTCCCTTGCTATGGTCTCTTTGAAATGTTCTTTTATTGTATGTTTGTTTTCTTTTTAACTTTTTTTTTCATACAGTTGATTTGAAAAAAGAAGGGAAAGTTAAAAAAAAAAAAAAAAAAGAAAAAAGACAAACAAGGAAAAAAAAAAAAAACAAAAAAAAAAACGATGTAGTGCCCCCTTGAGGAGCCTGTGGAGAATGCAGGGGTATTCGCCTACCCCACCTCCATGGTTGCTGACATGACCACGGACATAGGGGACTGGTGGTTTGATGGGTTGAGCCCTCTACCATAGGTTTTACCCTTGGGAAGACGGTTGCTGCAAAGGAGAGGCTAGGCCTCCCTGTATTTGTGCCTAAGAGTCTCCTCCTGAATGCCTTTTTGTTGCTCAGATGTGGCCCTCTCTCTCTGGCTAAGCCAACTTGAAAGGTGAAATCACTGCCCTCCCCCCTACGTGGGATCAGACACCCAGGGAAGTGAATCTCCCTGGCAACGTGGAATATGACTCCCGGGGAGGAATGTAGACCCGGCATTGTGGGATGGAGAACATCTTCTTGACCAAAAGGGGGATGTGAAAGGAAATGAAATAAGCTTCAGTGGCAGAGAGATTCCAAAACGAGCCGAGAGATCACTCTGGTGGGCACTCTTACGCACACTTTAGACAACCTTTTTTAGGTTCTAAAGAATTGGGTTAGCTGGTGGTGGATACCTGAAACTATTAAACTACAACCCAGAACCCATGAATCTCGAAGACAGTTGTATAAAAATGTAGCTTATGAGGGGTGACAGTGGGATTGGGAATGCCATAAGGACCAAACTCCACTTTGTCTAGTTTATGGATCGATGTGTAGAAAAGTAGGGGAAGCAAACAAACAGACAAAGGTACCTAGTGTTCTTTTTTACTTCAATTGCTCTTTTTCACTCTAATTATTATTCTTGTTATTTTTGTGTGTGTGCTAATGAAGGTGTCAGGGATTGATTTAGGTGATGAATGTACAACTATGTAATGGTACTGTAAACAATCGAAAGTACAATTTGTTTTGTATGACTGCGTGGTATGTGAATATATCTCAATAAAATGATGATTAAAAAAAAAAAAAAAAAATATATAACTGAAGAATTTCTTTTGGAAGATCTTTGCCCCTGTGCCCCAGCACACACAGAAACATAAACCAGTACAGTGATTTTAGGCCAGTTTTAATTTAGGCCTATTCAACTACCAAATTGGCCACCTCTGCCAATGTTAATTTACTCTTTTGCTCTAAATCCCCAATGATACATAAACAAACCTCCAAAGGGCAAGAAATCAATAAAATGTCTAATTTGATTAACCATGTTTTTGGATTCATCAGGACAGCTCTAACCTGAAATAAATAGTGGATAGATAAATAAATAAAGCCACTCACTCGTGAGTATTTTCCATGTCTTCTTTTCATCGTCGTAATACTGAACCAAATTGCTGGGGAGCCGGTCCGGTCCGGGAGGCAAGCCTCCAACCAACAACAGCATTTTCTTGTTAGAGCGAATTCTTCACCCAAAACAAAAGAGGAGATGAATAACCACATTATTGGAGAATCTTTTTAGTGGCAACAAAATCATAACCATCAAAAGAATGTTCCTTGCTGGCAGATTTCTATTTCAATTTTTCCTGTTTCTTCTCTCATTCATGTCTCAACAATTTTTTGAACCAAGCAGAAAAATGATCAGAAGAGCTGCATATCCCCATACTCATGGAATAATAAGCTCTCTTTATGCAATTTGTTAGAGGTTCATTCTAGAACGACCTTTTTCTTATATTATCCCTTTAAATCATCACTCTTTACAGCTGAGTACACATGAAATGCTCTGGAGTTGTACTAAGGTTAAGTATTAAAGTTGCATGTCAAAAATCGTATTAGTCAAAATCATTATTATAAGCCATTCTCCACTCAAAGAACCTTGAAAAAATTAAGGTTATGCAGAGAGTTTGTGAGCCAACTCTTTAATCACCCAGGGAACTTCCAAAACCAGTTTGGTGCAATTAGTAGCACAGGGCTAACTGGGGTGGGTTAACCAGTTTGAATGTGACTTTTTGTTTGTTTTAATTTAGCTTAGCCTTCTGCCTTAATCCCCCTCTCCCCACTCCCAGCTCGCACTCCCTCCCGCTCTCCCCCTGTGCACCACTGGTGATACAGCAGCACCAATTGGTAAAAATGAGACTGTGCTGTTGTCGTGAGCCTCCCCAGAGTGGAGCCCTGCCAATCCTTGCCACTGATCCGGCGGCATGAACCTGCTCAACTGTGCAAAGTCACTCTAATTCCCTCCCTCTGTTTTTCTACCTTCTCCCCCAGGGGGCAACCACTGAAAGGAGTGACTACCCACCCATCAAGAGCTGGCAATTCGCTGCTATTAACCGTGACTGTGATTCCCAGTCTGCCTGGCAGTTCCTGAGAACAGGCCTGCAATGTCTCATATGCAGTAAAAGCTATAAGATGCACCCTGGCCGGCACACTCGACCTGATGGATGTACAATCCTCGGGAACAGTAATGGATTGAGCACACTTGCGACTGAAGCAAGGAGGGGAGGCACAGATCCCCACAAGGAGCCTGCTGATTTAACAGTCGCTTTACATATAATTGAACTTTTCATTTACCTGAAAGGCTGAAGGTGTCGGTAGAAACGCAACAACCAAGATTGAAGGTAAAAGTTGATAAATAAAAAAAGGGTTACTCTTAACTATGAACATAACCCGTGGTGTGGTTCTGAATCTATTATTATATATTCAGCCTGTTCTGATTCAAGGACGCTTGGCGCTATAAGCGCTTGTGGAGAAGCACTGTTTTGTTGGTTAAGAACCTGACATTCGGAGAGTTAACTTAATAGAGTTAATGACATTTCCATGTGAAGGAAGGGAATGAGAGAATTCCTTTAATGAAACTCGAGTGCATTGAATGCATTGCATAGGCCTCAGTAGGAAAAATACCTTCTGGGGAAACTCCTATGCTCAAGACACATCAGTAGAGGGGGCTGTAATTTTAGTAGAATGACAATTGTAATATCAGCTTGCAATATTCATTTTGACACCCTTTGGATATAGTTGAGTGAAAAGAAAAGCAAGCCCCAAAATTCCAACTTAGAGTGTGAAGGACTTTTGGAACTGAGTCCATATGCCTTACAGACTAATAAATAGCAAACAAAACTAGAATACAATAGCAAAGAGCTCTCTACCAGCATTGAGGGTTGCAGTGGTCTGCAGTGGTCTGGATGAGGAGGTAAGGAACATCTGTGTGATAAGAACCGCTCTTAAATTTGGAAATAATGCATCCATAATTCATATGCCATATTTTATTTGGAAATAATGCATCCATAATTCATATGTCATATAATCTCCTAAATGCATAATCAACCACTCTGTGTGTGTAAAAGAGGTTAAGATAAGAGCAAATAATATTTTGAGGTTGCCATAAGATTCCACATGGAGATAGACCTGTTCAAGTGGGAGTCGTGATGCTGTACATGTCCTGACATCACCTGTGTCTATCCTAGCAGACTGCAGGTGGGGGCAGATGGAGCTGATCAACTGGTTAGACATAGGGGGAAGGACTCACCAGAGGGGTGATCATGACAAACACAATACAATTAACTCCCTGTTTTAATGCATAAATAATATCCTGCTTTTAGATGTATTGGATGAATGGCAAAGGGCTCAGATATGTTCGTAAAGTTGTTGCATTAATTGGCAAGGCCAGTTTCCCTTGACCAACCCCACTGGTGATTTTCAATGCTGAGCTGGATGGACCATCTATGTGGGTGAGCAGAGGATGTATAGACTTTGTCTTCTCTGCCCAAAGAGTCAGTCATAGCCATCTGTCCTCTAAGAACTGGACTGAGCCCACCAACACATAAGCCATTGAACAGCTGGCAAACAATAACAGCTTCCAGGCTCTGCCAACAATGACATGATTCAAAGGGATAGTACAGCAGCAGTGGAAGACCCCATGTAACTCGCACGAGTCCCTGACCCATTCAGACCTCCTCAGGGAACCTGATGAAGTGAGCAAGGACTATAGAATTACATACAACCTGGAAATAAAGGAAATCCCATGCACATGTGGGCTGTGTGCTTTGGTTAAGTTTCGTTAGGTATGACTGTCTTCATAAGTGAAGCCACTTCCCAAATCTTTTGCACTGTATATGTGCATCATCATTCAGGTCAGTTTATTATGGCATTTTAATTGGAGCATTTTGTCTCTAAAGCTTGTGTTATTTTTCCAACCTAACATGGATGTCATTTAATTCCAAATAAAATTTAAAATGTTACCTTGTGAAGGTGAATCACATAGAAACAAAGAACAGGATAAAGTATGTGACAAGTGGCATAGTAAAGAAGAAAGAACACATTAAATATTAAAACACATTCTGGTGGTTTGCTCATTGTTGTCTCCATGGACTCAAAACAGCCCTGGGAGGCAGATGTAACCCCATTTCACAGAATATTGAGAAAGTTCCCATAGTCACTCAAAATGGCAGAAACAGTGTTCAGGCCTAGAAATTTAAACTCTACCACAGCCCATGTTCTTTTTTAAATCAAAACTTTAAAAAACATTTATTTTCTCTGTCACAACTCTGATTAAGATCCTGTTGACCCAGGTTCTGGTGCTGACTTTGCTATTAAGCTGAGTAACTTTCTATAAGTTACTTGGCCTCTTGGAGCCTTTGTTTTCTCATCTTTAAATAGGCTGATAATATCTGACCTGCCTCTTCAAAGGATTGTCATGAAGATCATATAAAACAGTAAAGTGAAAATTCTCTGTAAACTCAAAAGTAAATTATTAACAATCAGTCTTCAGATATTGACAATATAATGTGGGCTTTATTTCAACACATCACACTTGGTTAAATGGTTAAAAAAGAAAAGCGATATATTTCATGGAGATTTGTTGAGCTCATGTATATAAATACAAGCTAATTAAGAGGACTTCACTACCCAATTGCTATCTTATAACTATTTTTGTCTCAGAAAATTATCACTTTAATTATACTGGCTCTCTTTTGAGCCTCATTAGAAGAAAACAGACATTTGGACATTACATAAAACCATGAACTTTTCTGGACCCAACTAAAAGGGCCTAATAGAGATTACTCTACATTTCTTATTTCTTAAGAATAACGCAAATGTGAAAAACCACCACATATTTTATTCTGATATAAATGCCATGTCAACTATTCAATTACTCCTAGAAAATAAAACATATGAATAATTCCTGTGGAAAAGTTTCCATTCTTTTTACACTGTGCGAATATGATAGTAGCAATGGCAATAATGACAAATAATAATGAATACGTATTGGGTATCGAACCCCTGATTATTATGCTATTTATTTGATGTGGACAAACTTCAATTTGAAAACACCGTGAAAAAAATACCTTGTGAACTAAAAAAAGTAAAATTAGGAGAATCCGAACTAACAGGGCTGATGTGTAATTATTCTTTTCCAAATAATCGCAACAGAGCTTCACCGGTTTAATTTCAGGATAAGCAAAAATCTACAAATGTAGCCCTATTGCAATAATTAGAGCTGCTTCATATGGCAATATATGGTATACTTTTTAGAAGGTCTTCACATAGGGACTCAATTTAGCCAAAATTAATATGTTCTCTACATATTTATTATTACTTTTAAAATATTCCTTCTCGCTCCTCATGTTATCCCACCTAGACCAAAGTAATGTATTTAAAAGATAAGCAATTAGATATATTTCAACAAAGAGCTGAGTATGTCATGATTAATAATATTATTTGGATGCCTGTGTTTGAGTTCCTAGATTCTTACATAGAAAAATATGAGCTTAAAAAGGCAATGGAATTTGAAGTTCTCCTTCGTTCCATCTCAGTAATTACCCGACATTTGCCATGTGTCACATTTGCGTGCGTGCGTGTGTGTGCGGGTGCGTGTGTGCCTGCTTGTGTGCATACCTACTTCGGTTCTAGGGATGAATGATTGAAGGATGACCTAAAACCTCCTGGTGTAAACAGATTTTTCATCATACCGGTGTTCTAAGTATGGCAAAGTCTCATTTATTTATATTTCAGTGATTTGGAACTTTAATAATTGGGAAACAGGCCAGATAAAGTTTTCCTTTTCAAGATACATGAACAAAGTTTTCATTAGCTAGTTTGCAAGAAGAGTTTTAACTTATTTAAGAAATCAGCTGGTTTGCCGGCACTTTAGAGCTACCTATATACATTTAGACAAAATTCACTTCACAAATTGCAAAATTCACTTTACAAATTGCAAGTAATTTTCATTTATTTATTAAAGAAGGAATTCTATAAAGCTCTAAGAATCATTAAATCATACAGTTAGAAGAGAACTTTGAGCAAATCTAGTTCAATGATTCCCAAACCTGACAAGTTACCAGGATCACTTGGAGGGATTAAAAAATTTAGATTCTTGATATAGATTCTCGAGTCCTAACTCCCTAGAGACTTTGATTCAATGGGATGGAGCCTTAAAAATCAATGTTTTACAGTTTCCTAGTTGATTCTAACATAACAGCCAGACTTGGGGCTACTGTTTTTTTATATAATATAGAAATTCTTTTTTATAGTTTTTTTCATAAATAATTATTTTTATTTTGTTGGGGATTTATAATGAAATCAATCTTATTTTTTCAAACCCACTGTATTATTCAAAGTCATTGGACAGTTCTAAGTAATAGACATTTTTTCCTTATGCTGAACTGAAAACTTTAACCCTTTCTAGAAAACAAGAGAAAGACCCACCATCTGTGGCATAACCACACTTTAAATACAGGAAGATAGTTGTCATACATCTCTATGTTGAAAATCCCCATTTCTTCCTGAAAAGGTTTCCATGTTCCCCACCATCCTGGTCCCATCCTTTGAGTATACTCTAGACTGTCACTGTCCCTTTTAAAATGTGAAGGTCAGAATTGTACACACTCTAGCAAATGTGATATGACATATACTATTTTTCTTTTAAGGCCTTCTAAAATTACAAGAGTCTTTTAGAATCACTGCGCAGTGTTGGGTTCCTATTCAACTTCTGGTTGACTACAACCATCATTGTGTTTTGTTTTAAACAAGCATTTTCTGGTCCTATTCTGTTTCTTCTAATGGAATATTTTAAACATCAGTGCATGACTATTCTTTATGTTTTTATTTCTGCTAGTGATTTAGACACCTTGTATCAATTAATTTATTATTTAGCAATTATTAGTTGAACTCCTACTATGTGCCAGTCAGGCTGTGTTCTTGAAGCACTGGAGATATTGGTGGGAGCAAGGGGTGGAAATCCCTGTTTATCTGATACTTGCTTCCATCCTAAAGGGGGCTTCTCTTGCGACCATTACGATTCTTTAGGCTGGTTGTTAAGGGCTAAGACCTCACAGACAGCTAGGGAAAGTCCCCTGGCTTTAGCTCTTCCCAGGTGAGTGAACTTGGGCTGGCCTCTTCACCCTCTATAACCTTATTCGTAAAGTTCAGATAACAGTAGACCAATGGCATAGTTTTTGTTTCTTTTTTAGATTAAAATAAACAATATATGCAAGCATTTAAAACAGTGCTAAATAAATACTATCATCATCTTCTTCATCATCATTATTACTATTAACTATTCCTTTGTGTAATCTGCAGGTTTGTCAAGCAAGTGGTCTATGTCCCTATCCAAGTTTCATTACTTAAAAAATAACAGCATTGCATCTCTTTTGTTTAAATAAGTTCCCATCTAAGTTTTATTACTTAAAAATAGTGGACTTGTATTTCTATTGTTTCAATAGTTTAATTAATTTAACTAGTTCTCTCTGAAATGATACTAGATCACTAGGATTTTTCTTCTGCAACTCCCCACATTTGGTCTTTTGGAGTGTACAGTATTTTTACTTTTTCTTTTTGATGGAAAAACTAAGTGGCTTTGAGGTGGCAAAGTAAACCGGGGTAGAAAATCACCACCCCATCCCTCAAAGGCCAGGGTAATTTCAAGTTAACAGTCAGCCAGACCAGGATTTAAGTCCTCTTTCTACCACTCCAAATACCGTTATAGCCTTGGGTTGATATTGGACCTCTCCATGCTGCAGTTTCTTCCTCGTTAAAGTGGGAGTGTTAGTATCTTCTTACAAGGATACTGTGAGGGTTAACTGAAGGCATCTAGGTGTGATGGGAAAATAAATGGTTGGTCCTTATAACCAAAAATACCTTCTAGAGGAAGACCATCGTGCGAATCAAAGGCCCTTTGTGCTGCTGACACCTTGAAAGATGAATGTCTCTGCATGGTGAAAAGAGAAAAAATTGATGCCCTCAGCGAAGTCCAGTAGGGAGAGGCTGGGCAAGACAGGAAGAAGCCATGACTCTTCCCCATGACCATCCAATTTCAGCGGACTTTACTAGACCCGTGATGGGTCAGTATTTTATAAAGGCAGTAGATGGACAGTTTCACTTCTGGTGGTACAGCAGCCATGTATGAAGGTATTCTGAGAGGCAGGAAAAAAAAAAATAGGAGGACCAAAGACCCCAAGGATTCACAGAAATGAGGACAGGCTTTGGATTTCTCTAGGCCATGGAATTGGAAGGGTTTTTAGCAATTTTACCAGATCTTTGCTAGATCTGGGGAAGCCCTTAGCTGACATCTAGGGTACATGTGGAAAATATTTATGTAGCTTCCATGGTAATCAATCGATAAACAGGGGCATAATTATTTTGCATAATCATTAACCTTACAAAGCTCTCATTTGAAAAATCAATCTTTGGAATTTTGATGTTTTCTTTTATTGCTTAGAAGCCTCTCAGACGTCATAGGTTGTATTGTTTATAAATAGCCAGAATATTTACTGCATCAACAAGTTTAACAAAAATATAAAATCACTGGTTTTGATCCAGATCTCACTTATAAATTCAACCTACTCAATCCCTTGGCTACTACCTCTCTCTGTTAAGGAAGTCACCAAGCCTTACCCAACTCACCAAATTTTATGATAATCCTTGACTCTTCCCATTTTCTTGCTAAATTCAATGTTTATCAAGTCTCATAGATTCTGTAGCTATAATGTTTCTCAAATCTGTCTCTTCACCCCAGCCAAACTGCCAGCTGCCTGATTCAGGGACCAGCTCTCTTTTAAGCTGCTGTGATGTTCCTGCTTTCTGTGCCCTTGCCCCCATCTAATCTACACTACATACTTTGTCAGATGAATTTTCCCAAAGTCTGGCACTGATGATCAGTTATCTCTATCCTCTTCTGGAAAACAGAACCACCCCTCCCGCTACCCACAGCCTATAAAGTGCACATCGCGCTGCATTATAACCTCCCCTTTCTCTCTCTGTCTCTCTTGTGGTTAAACGCCTTGCTTGAAATTCATTTCAAGGATAAACGAGTTTGTGAGTTAAGATCTGAATAAACTTGAAAGAGGAATTTCAGATAGAAACTGCTTAGACTGCGAGGAAAAAGCAAGAGGGGAGATCCTGAGTTGTTGGCCAGGAGGAGGTTCTGAAAGCCAGCTAGCCTTCCTTAAACTTCAGCCAGAATGGTACCCAAAGATCCCCAAAGGAGAGCTGCTACCCTCTTCTTAAAATTTTCCAGAGAAGTAAACTCCCTTGAGAATTTGTTCCAGCTGATTTGCTATTGTATTTAGGTTTCTTTATCATAGCTGTTCTTGGTAATTACACAGCAGCTTTCATTGAAAGAGCCTTTAAATAGACCTGATAATGCCTCTCTGAGGTAGGCAAACACAAAGTATCATTATCCCCATCTAACAGATGAAAGAATAGAGGAAAAGGGGTTTGGGCGTCTTTTCTAGTGCCTCAGGATGGGTTTTATTTCCTCCTTTTCACAGAGGAAACCACTCCAGGGCTTTCTTACACAACTCTTCTGTGTGTGGCTGAAAAAGCTTCCCATCTTCTGACATCGGAGCCACTTCTCTTCTTTCCACTATGTTTCTGGCTGGGTAGTGACTACAGAATGGCTGGTAATACAAATTATTTAGTTTTCCTAAAATGGAAATAACTTTATGATTTGTTTTATCACATTATAAAGATAGTACATGCTCACTGAGAACAATTCTGACTGTACTTAGAAGCAAAAAGGGCTTAGTATATAGTAGCTGCTAAATAAATGCTTGCATATATGAAGAAATGGTGAATTAAAGAACAAATCATTGAAAAAATAAAAGTTACTTTTTAAGCCCATCATCCAGGAACATGTCATTATAGATTTTTTAATCATTTTTTTTTTTTTAATACTCACCTGTTTTAAAGTCTAGTCAGTAGATTGGTTTTAAGATCCAGTTACGTGGGAAGAGAGGGGTGTCAAAAGGCAGAAGGGAAAGAGGACACATTTCTAAATCAATATTTGGAAGAGTCAGAGGGTGATATCTTGGGGAAAGGAGAGTCTTATTGAGTAGCCCCCAAATCTAACCTAAATAATTAGTCTTGCATTTAAGAGTCACACCACCACACTCCTTGGTTTTATTGGATATCTGTTTTTCTTTTTGTTCTTTGGAATCAATGTTGTCTCAGAGAATAGAAGCCCATCATAAAGTGCAATATTTGCAAAACTTTAGTTATTAACACAACATAAGACCATGATTTTTGCCATATCCACCTACTACCTATAATATTATTTAGTTGATATTTTTTTCAAAACTACTCAGTTAAAAAAATACTTAATTCCAGACTATGCTAGTGGATCTCAGTACTGGCTGCACTTTAAAGTCATCTAGAGGAACTTTTATAAAATATCTAGTGCGGGGGCATCTCCTGGAGATTCTGATTTACTTGATCTATAGGGTGGAACCCAGCATCAGTGTTGTTTTTTAAAACCTTTCTGAGTGATTCCAACACAGAAACTAGTATGAAGAATCATTGTTCTAAGCAATCATATTTATGAAATCATGAGCTTTATGTGTTAATTGTGTTTTATTTCTAATACACATTAAAAGGTAGTAATGCCTAACCTAATTAAAATATATTTAAAAATGGTTTCTTGCGGGTGTCTGAGCTTGTGCCTCGACTTACCAGGCCTGGGCCAGGGGACTTGATATCACCCCCTGGGGAGGGTAGTAGGTACGGGCGTGAGTGCCCTCTGCAGCCCCCCCGAGCCTGAGGAGCGAGGTCAAGGCAGCTCCCTTTTCCTCACCCAAAATGCCACTGGCAGGGGAGGCTTGCCGGAGGAAACCGCCTTTCTCCCAACTTCCCTTTCCCCACTTCCCTATCTTACCCACTCGCTCCCTGGTGCCAAGGCCACTCCTGCCACCGCCAGTGCGCATGCACCGTGGCCAGAACAACCCCCGCCCGCTGCAACGGCTCCTGAATCCTCTCAGAACCAATCCTAGCCCCTCTCCCTTCAATATTGCCATTTTAGGCTACTTCACCTCCTTTCCAGCCCTGCCCCTCTTACCAGCCTATATAACCTGTAATCACCCCTGAATAAATCTCTTTGGCGCATACCCCTACTGGATGAAGAGTGTTTTTGTCCTTATCGCCGCCCTCCTTGCACGCCTCTCGCCGAGGACTCTGGCCAACGTCCTCCGCCTCGCCCTCGCCTCCGGGAAAGAGCCCCCGCCGCCGGTAACCTTTAAGCAGCCCCGAGAGCTGAGGGCTCGGCTACCGGCCGCCACTCCCCCTAGAAGCAGTAACCCCGACCGCAACTGGTGCCCCGTGTGAGGAGCGTCTCCACACGACAGTTTGGCAGGTCACTCGCTCGCCCGGACGCCTCTCCAGCTTCCCATTTCCTCGCCTGCAAGGTAGGGGCCGCCTCTCCTTCGCCGCTTCCGGAGCCGTGGGAGGTTCCTTGCTCCGAAGCCGCTCCTCCCTTCCCCCACGCTCTCTTCATCCAGTAGGAACTCCTCCCTTCCCCCACGCTCTCTTCGTCCTCTTGTATGCGCACTTCTATGACCCCCGTCCCTCCTAACACTCTCCCTCTTCCCCTCCATTACTTTGCTGTAGTTCTTTGTATCTTTATTTCCTCATTTGGTGCCGTGTGCCTCTTTGCAACTGCCCCCCCTGACTGCTCTCGTTGCCAAAGGGCACTGCTTTCTGCTCTCGCCGTCTCCTTCGGCCTTGCAGCCACAGTTTATCTCATTCTCTCTGCTCGATAAACAACTCCTCCTTCTCCTCCCTGCCAGCCGGCCGGCCCGGCTCGGGAACAACTCCCCCTCCTCTCCCCTCAGCTATGGGTAATCGTATATCTACATGTCAGGCACCTCAAGTTCGTGCTCTGGCTGGTCTCCTAGACACGCATCGCTGTAAAGTGTCTGTCCGGCAGCTGCAGATATACTGGGATCTCCTGCTGCCCTTTAACCCATGGCTCACCACTTGCCATCTTTGGGACCCTGTTACTTATGATCGCCTTATTGATCGAGTCACTAATGCCATGGAACATGAGAGCAAGCGCTTCCCTCCCGGCTTGCTCCCCACCTTGATAACCATCCGCTCCTGCCTTCAAGGCTCCCTCCCCCCTGATAGAGGCCCCGTTAAATCCAAAGAGGCCCTATCAACCCAGCCAACAGACTCAGATAGCGATACTAATTCAAATCATGACTCGGACACGGAGTCCTTAGTCGAGCAGATTAACAACGCGCTCGAGGTGACTCCTTTTTCCATCGAGGGGAGTAAATGCTCCGGCGATGACATCAGCCCTAAGCTGGGCCGGAAACCGCGTACGCTTTACCCCGCCCTTCCACAGGGCGGAGCTAGTCCACCATCTTATGCCTTGAACCCCACCCTTTCACAGGGCGGAGCTGATCCACCATCTTGTGTCTTAGCCACGCCTACCGCGCCGCCATCTTGCGACGCTTGGGGCCTCCCACTCCCGCCTCTCCCTCCGGCGAGCTCCCCCTCGGAGCCGCTACCGGCAGCTGCCGCCGCTCCTTCCACCCTGCCGACTAACAACCCCTGGCTGCCTTCTGCACCTCAAGGCAACCCTTGGGGCAACGCTCCCCCTACCCCCACTCCCGCGCCAAGTCCTCTGCAAGCGTGTCCTCCTTTCTCTCGTGCTTTTCGCTGCTTTCCTCTTAACCTTGCCCCCACCCCACAGAGGCCGCATGACTGGTATCCCATTGACTTAGATACTATCAAGCAGCTTCGCAAGGCCGTCAAGGAGGACGGGTTAGGTAGCCCATATGCTTCCCAAATACTGCAGGATCTCGCCATGAACTATTGCCTCCCCCAAGACTGGGCCTCGCTTGCCCGTTCAATTTTTAACCCCGGTCAGTTTGTTGACTGGCGTGCTCACTTCCAGGCAGAAGCAGCTAAGCAAGGTGAGCAAGATGCAGCCATTGGAGTCTATCATCCCCCCGAAGCCTATTTGGGCACTGGAGCGTTTCTAAATGCGTCTGCTTATATTAATGCCCCTGCTGCCTTCTGGACTGTCCTCAGAGGCATCGCCTTGCGCGCGTTTGCCGGCTGCTCTGCCTGTCGGCCTAACAAATTTACCAAGCTCTTCCAGGAGCCGAGTAAGCCTTTCGCCACCTTTGTCTCCAGAGTCGAAGAAACCTGCGCTCAAAAAGTAAGTGATCCCCAGGCCCAATATTACATGTGCCCATCCTCAAATCCTGGAAAATCGTACTGCAATTCCCCCAACGAGTACTACTGTGCGTACTGGGGGTGTGAAACTTTAGCCACTGGCTGGAAACCTTCTGTCCCTGACAAATTTCTAAACCTCGCAGTAATCCCGTATACTTGCCAAAATTCAGGCTATCACTATCTCAACAGGTACCTTTGCCCTAAAAGATTAATGCTCACCATACAAAACCCTGCCGATACGTCTTGGCTCCTAGGTAAAACTTGGGGCTTCCGAATTTGGCTATCGGGGTTCGATCGGGGAACCCTTATAATCATAAGAAAGGAGGCTTTAAACCAACCAAAAAAAGATACTGTTATAAAAAAGCCCTTTAACATTGGTCCCAATAAAGTCATTAACCCCCTTTTTCCACAGCTCTCCAGCCGCACCTTAGTTTCAACTAAACGCACTTCAACTACATCTCAAACCCCACCACCCCAGCTTCCTCTGCCCCCTTCTCGTTATTCCTCTCCCCTCCTCAGCCTCATCCAAGCCGCCTTTGCCTCAGTGAACTCCTCCAACCCCAATTTTACCTCCTCCTGCTGGCTCTGCCTCTCCACCTCTTCCTCACTGTACGAGCCCGTTGCCTCCAACCTCTCCTTTTCAGAAAGCACAGAAGACAGCCCCTCGGAATGCAGTTGGAATACCTCTGCCGTCCCCCTAACCTTTCATTCAGTCTCCTATACGGGAAAGTGCGTCCGTCCTCGCTCCAGTAACTCTCCCGACCTCACTGCCTGTGCCAGCTACTCATCTCCCAGTAGCTCGGCAAAATTTCTCATTCCTCATAACTCCTCCCAATGGCTCTGCTCCTCTACAGGACTTACCCCCTGTCTCAGCACAAATATCATCAGCGAATATAAAGAAACTTGCCTCCTAATTGTCCTTATCCCTAGGGTCTTATACCACAGCGAAGAAGATTTCTTCCTCCGTCTGGAAAGAACTGCAGCTCCTACCCCACTGCAAAAGCGAGAGCCCATCACCGTCCTTACAATTGCCTCCCTCCTAGGTCTTGCTGGCGCTGGCACCGGAATCGCTGCGTTAGCCAGTCAAGGCTCCGCCCTAACTCACCTCAGGGCGGCTGTTGACGAGGACATTCGTCACCTACAAAACGCTATTTACCATCTAAAAAATTCTGTCAATTCCCTCTCTGAAGTCGTGCTCCAAAACCGCCGAGGTCTTGACCTTCTCCTCCTCAAAGAAGGAGGCCTCTGCGCCGCCCTAGGAGAAGAGTGCTGTGTTTATGCCAATTCCACAGGTCTCGTCGAGGACAGCCTGAAAAGGGTCCGAGAAGGACTGGAAAAGCGTAAAAGAGATCGTGAAGCCACCAGTTATTGGTCCAGTTTTTTCACTCCCATCCTCCCATACATCCTTCCTTTTCTTGGCCCCCTATTAATAATTATTCTAGCTCTCATCTTAGGACCCTGCATCATCCGCAAAATTGTCCAGCTTGTAAGAAAACAAACAGATGCCCTTTTTTCCTCGTTCGTGCAAATCCAGTATCAGCGACTCGCCACCTCTGACGCCCCCCCACTCCAAGATGACAGCCAACCCTCCGCGACCTCAACGCCACCGGTCAACCCGCCGACCGCGAGGCCCTTCTCAATCACCTGAACATCGCTCTCACCTCGAGTTCCAGCTTCTCTGAACCCCTGAACTTTAAACCCCTGAACTTTAAACCCCTGAACTTTAAACCCCTGAACTTTAAACCCCTCACCTTCGCCCAGCCCGCTGCAGCGAAGCCCTTGTCGAGCGCCCAGGCACCACACCAACACTGAGCTCCAGCCTCGCTGAGCCACCGTCAACCCCTTTTTCCCTTCCCTGACCTCCCCCTTCCCTCACCCTTAGCGGGCCTCTCCGGTAAAGCCTCTTCCTCTAATTAGAAAAGAAAGGGGAATTGCGGGTGTCTGAGCTTGTGCCTCGACTTACCAGGCCTGGGCCAGGGGACTTGATATCACCCCCTGGGGAGGGTAGTAGGTACGGGCGTGAGTGCCCTCTGCAGCCCCCCCGAGCCTGAGGAGCGAGGTCAAGGCAGCTCCCTTTTCCTCACCCAAAATGCCACTGGCAGGGGAGGCTTGCCGGAGGAAACCGCCTTTCTCCCAACTGCCCTTTCCCCACTTCCTTATCTTACCCACTCGCTCCCTGGTGCCAAGGCCACTCCTGCCACCGCCAGTGCGCATGCACCGTGGCCAGAACAACCCCCGCCCGCTGCAACGGCTCCTGAATCCTCTCAGAACCAATCCTAGCCCCTCTCCCTTCAATATTGCCATTTTAGGCTACTTCACCTCCTTTCCAGCCCTGCCCCTCTTACCAGCCTATATAACCTGTAATCACCCCTGAATAAATCTCTTTGGCGCATACCCCTACTGGATGAAGAGTGTTTTTGTCCTTATCGCCGCCCTCCTTGCACGCCTCTCGCCGAGGACTCTGGCCAACGTCCTCCGCCTCGCCCTCGCCTCCGGGAAAGAGCCCCCGCCGCCGGTAACCTTTAAGCAGCCCCGAGAGCTGAGGGCTCGGCTACCGGCCGCCACTCCCCCTAGAAGCAGTAACCCCGACCGCAGTTTCTTGTGTACCATCTGAAATTGTCTCACAGCCCACGAGTGATATGTAAACCATATTTTGGGGCATAGTAGAATAAAGGAAGAAGCCAGGACTTTAAAATTTGATGATCTGGAAACCTGAATTACATTCCATCTCTGCCACTTGCTGTATGTGTGACCATGAGAAGATCAACATCTTTATTGGCCGTAGTTTTACAAATTTTAACTGTAACTAATCATCTTCCCACCCCTTTACGCCACACGCCAGCCCCTGGCGCTCCCAGGAGTCCTCCATGATTCTTCCCTGATACATACTAACTCCAGAACGGTACCATGCTCTCCAGCGTGTGGAAGGGGTCGTTTGCTACATCCTCCTAGTAACCACACCTGTAGACCAGCCAACGATGACAGAGACAGACATGGAAAAACATGTCTTCATCTGAATCCATGAAATGGAGGCCCCACCAAGGCTTAGATTATAAGCCTTAAAGGCTGGGATGAGTCTATCTTTGTATTCGTACATGGCACTTCAGACTCCACTCCATTCTTGGTCCTTTGCTCCATGAGGGACAATGGCTTCCAGCCCACTTTATACTCACTGCCTTGCCCTCCTCCTTCCCCACTGCCGGATTAAAGCTTCCTTTAGTAACTAGACACAGTTGAATTTCTTGTTTTGCTTGATTACCTATATAATCCCTAATTCTAATACCTAGTACTTAGTGCCTTTCTTCTGAAGTACATAAATTGCAATGGAAACAGCATCTCATCAATTCTCCCCATATCCCTGTGAGGATGTTGCATGGCAAGAATTACCTTTTAGTCTGCCTGCAAGTGGGCACAGGGTCTCGCTGCTCATTAGCACAGATGCTTGCTACCAAAGAGGTTGATGGGTGAAATCAGTATTCATGTAGTAGGAGAAAGTACTTCTCCTTATTTAAGAGAGAACTGGTCCTATGCTACCTGTCACAAAAGACCTGATTCAAACTCTGCATAGCCTGGCAATAAAAAGAGATAAAGCATCACTCTCATGCTAGTGATGGACTCACAAGTAATGCCTGCATTGGAACTCCCAATAAAGCCCAATTATTAGATTATGCTGCCTCCTCGCTCTCTCTCCCACTCCCTGCCTCCTTCCCTCCATCTGTCTGGCTTTTTGAAGAGACCAGAGTGACTTCCTGGCATGGAGAAACTCTGATACTTGCTACATAAGAAAAAGTGCAGAAAAATGCAAGATCACAGAGTAAGGTTGAGCATTCAAATTCAGAAGAATGTAACTTACCCCACTACAGTGATTTGTCTCTGAGAGTAAAGACACAACAGCAAAAAAATGAATATTTTAGCAAAATGACATTCCAAAGAAAGGAGTTCAGCCATTGAAGATGATGCTTAGAGGGACAATGGCCAGATCCCACCTCATGATCTAGAGCCGATTCATCCATTACTCTAACTCCAGGGAGACATTTTTCGTGGGGAAACTATGAAGCTCGTTTGGAAGAAAAGGAACCAGCCTCCTGCCAAGCAGGCTCTTTCCAGTTGGTGAGTCACTGCGGGAATGGCCAGGCAGGGAGACAGGGAGAAAAGTTAGTTAGTAACTGAACATATTACAACCTGCTTCCCCTGGAATATTCATGGCAACAAATAGGTGTCTATCTTCAGAAAAAATGAGTTTCCATGGATACTTTCTAAAACAGCTGGGATTTAAAAGTTTAAGGGAAGAATAATTCTATATCATCTTGGGATGAAGATAAATGAAGTTATCCTTATTTTTCAGTAGCTGAGGCAGGCACCGGGGTGAGCATGCTATGGAGACAATGAGGTGTGGCTTCTGGGATCCAGCTTAGGGACACCCCGCTGCTGAGGGTGAAATAGGAATCTCTTCTCCTCCTCCTCTTTCCGTCTCCATCCCAGTAGGGAGCCAGTTCTTTCAGTTCTTTGCTGCTGTGCCAACCCTGGAGGGGCGATGGTGCTAAAGGGAGCCCTATCCCAAGGGCCCTCCAAGTTTCCCCTTTGGAAAGAGCACTCCCAGAGCCTCTGAGGTCCACCCAATCAGAAGTTTTTCATATTCTCTGAAGCTGAATTGTGGACTTTATAACTGCGTGACTTGAATTAGTCTGCATTCTCTAATGCAGTAGGGAATTTCTTTCATTGAAAGAAATCCCCTAGAGTCTAGTAATTCGGATAACTTTCCCTCTTTTTATGCCAAACTAATCAGATTTCTTTTAATTTCTCAATAATTTTTCCCCATGCTTCTTATCTTTCAGTAAATTATTGTCAGTATCCCCTCCCCCATCTTCTACAGTTATGTAGCGAATTGGAAAAGAGACACAATCATTTGTTTAGTCCAGAGATTTTCAAAATGTGATCCAAAAAACCACCAGCAGATGCTTGCTAAATATGTACATTCCTGTGTTCATGTTCCAGATCAACTTAATTCAGAACTCTGGGGTAGGGCTGAAAAGAAGTATTTTTTTGAAGAAAAAGCTGTATGGTTGATTTTTTAGGTAAGATTTTCTGGACCCAAGGAAAGAAGATCTTCAGTGTTTTTTCGAATTCTGCATTCTGGAAGAGCTGTTAACACATTACTGGCTTGGATAATTACACAACTACCTAGATAACTTTGCCTGTATAGACCTAGTTGAAAAGGAATATTTCAGTTAGTTTCCCTAATCTATTTTTTCATTCCTTACATCCTATTCTTGGCCTCCTTAACACAACTCTTCAACCAATAGACACTTGGAGCTGAAAAACACCATCAGTCTCACACTCTCAGTTTTGGGAATTGACACTTGAGAAGGAGCTCTCTATGGTCAAACTTGCACAACTGCCTTGAAAAAAGATCTTCCTAATTTTACCACACAGCGGGTACACTTCATAGCAACCTACCAACTACACTTGGTACAGTGAATTTGGAAAATGGGGAGGCAGGCTCCTGATCTACTCCTCTGTTTGGTGGTCAGTGGACTGTACATATTCTGTAAATGTTAATGGATAACAACGTTGGCATGGAGGAAGGGGTGAGCAAGAGGGAGAACGACAGATATGTAAAGAAGTGATTCATGTAAGCCTTTGTGACAGATTCTAATTAGCACCTATAAAGTTACAGATGCGAATTTCTTTGTGCTTTTGGAAATTTTAAATGTTTTCTCATGCTCTGACACTTTAAAGTTTCCTTGCCATAAAAAATATGTGAGGCATTCTCCAGAAAACTCTTTTGAGGTAAGATTATTCTTTCTGGGTCAAAATGACTACTGTTTTCTGGAACTTGGGCTCTCCGTTTGGGTAGGCTGATGGAAGATAGACCACTTCTCTAGGTGACTAAGACATCTGCTAAGGGAAGAAGATGCATTCAAAGGACATATACACACAAAAGACAACTGATTTGGAGAGGTTTTCTGCTTTCTTGGGATCAGTTGGTAGTGTAGTCAGAATTCTATAAAATTATCAAATTCCTGATTCCTGCAAACGGTGGCCCCAGCTGTGATCTAGGAACCATTAGAAGTCCTATTAAAAATGCTTAAAGGACTCTTACAATTCAATAATAAAAAGACAACCCAACTAAAAAGTGGGCAAAGGACTAGAATAGACATTTCTCCCAAGAAAATATACAAATGGTCAGTAATCACAAGAAAAGATGTTCAACATCATTAGCCATTAGGGAAAAGCAAATCACAACGAGATAGCACTTAACACCCACCAGGATGGCTATAATCAAAAAGGCATTTAATGCTAAGTGTTGACAAGGATGTGGTTAAATTGCAACCTTCATACACTGCTGGTGGGAATGTAAAATGGTGCAACTGCTGTGGAAAGCATGTTTGGCAGATCCTCAAAATGTTAAACACAGACTTACTATACGGCCGAACAATTCTACTCCTAAGTATATATACCCACGAGAAATGAAAACATGCCCACAGAAAACTTGTAAATGAATGTTCATAGCAATATTACTCATAATAGCAAAAAGTACAAACAACCCAATGTCCATCAATTAATGAACGGATAAACAAAATGTAGAATACCCATCAAATGGATTATTATTCCATCATAAAAAGTAATGAAGTACTGATACATGCTACAATATTAGATTAACCATGAAATCATTATGCTAAGTGAAAGAAGCCAGTTACAAAAGACCAAATATTGTATGTTTCCATTTATGAGGAAATGGCCAGAAAGGCAAATCTATGCAGACAGAAAGTAGTAAGCTTGCCTAGATCAGCGGGGAATAGGAAGAATGAGGGTGACTGCTAATACATACGTTTTTTTTTATTGGGGGAGTGAAGAAAGTACTCTAAAATTAATTGTGATAATGCATAACTATGTGAACATACTAAAAACCATTGAATTGTATGATTTAAATGTATGGTATGTGAATTACATCTAAAGAAAGCTGTTAAATATGAATTGGTCATGCTTCTTCCGACTTTTCTGATCCCTGATATGGATTAGATCAAGAGGATGGACTAGATCTGGGACTGGCCCAGGCTTTGTAGTTCACTCAGAGGTGTAGTTCACTCAGAGGCGGATAAATCGGACACTTATAAATATAAGGACTCAGGCTGTGGGAATCCAACTCTAGAATGGACATATTGTATAGAATCAGGAGGCCTACAAGTAAACAGAAAGTAAATTGGAAATAAAAAGAATGATTCATACAAAAATAAAAGCTATTGATTATTAAGTATTCACAGCCAGGCACAATACTGTGTTGTTCATACATTATTTCAACATTAAGGATCGTTCTAATGAAGTAGGTATTGTTATGTACATTCTACAGATAAGAAATATGAAAATAGGTTAAGTATATTACCCAAGGATAGGCAGCTTGTGAATGGGAGAGGTAAAATTTGAGCACACATCTGTCTGACTTTTAGGTCTTAGCTACTACGCAATAGAGATGTTTATGATATTTGCAACATAATCTTAACATTTTAATTTATTATCCCCTATTACATAAACACTATAGACAGACAGATAGATAGATACAGATAGATAGATAGAGATATTTAGATAGAGAGATAGATGTCTCCTACTTGTTTAATACCTAATTTTACTTTGTACTCTCCACCTACAAATGTCATTTTGGAGTGAGTGCATGTGAAAGAGGGTGATTGCAGGATTTACCACTGACAGTGGTAGTGGTACAGTTGCCATAGTAACCAATTCACCAAATTGGTCTGTGCTACTAGGCACCCACTTGTGTCATTATAATACATCAACAATGACTGGGATTCTCACAGTATCAATGAACTCCTGTGAATGCAAATGAAACAGGAAGTGCTGAGATTCTACTGTACATTTTAAGTCACTCAAGTTTTTCCTTTAAAGTTCCCCTCTCTGACTCAAAATTTTACATTCCCTCTTCTAATCTTTTCCTTTCGCACGGGATGCTCTGGCGTGGTTGGTTTCAAGGGATGCTAAAAATCAGGCTTACACAGTGGTCTGCTGCATTGTTCCAAACAGGATTTACAAATACGACTATTTTCTTTTTTGGTGAGAAATTGTCCCTCCCAACCCAATATTCCTCATTCAGTGCCAGAATGTGGATCAATAACCATTCCACTTCCACCTCCACTGCCCCCACTATACAAAATAGAACTTTATCTGATAAACTAATACTTAAGAAGTCCCTGTACAGAAAACATAAGGCTGGCACTCAACAGTATGTGCTTTGTGTGTACATATACACACACACACATCCATCTATCCACATTTTTCAACAATGCTTCTACATTTTCAAGGGCTCTTTCTTCTCTGATATTTATGCTTTCTTTTCTTCCTCTTCTTCTCCATTTCACTGGGCTCGCCTGTCTTCAGAGGCACCTGAAGGCACGTAAGGCAGGGAAGTGAAACCGACTGTAATTGTTCAGATCACTTCTCTGCAGCCTCCAGTGAGCCAGTCTCCATACGGTGGCCCAGCGGAGCTCGGAGGAAGTGCAGTGTCCCTGCGCAGGTGCATTTTACCAACCCTCTCACAGGCGCACTGGGAGCTGCAAAACCAGACCTAGGTGAGAGAGGCTTGGGAGCAGCCACAAACGAAGCCTCTGAGCTTGAGTTTTACGAGATTAAAAAGAAGAGGGGCTCTCTTCTATGAAAGTAAGATATGAAAGACTTTTTTTTTTTAAATCTAAAAAGGCCATCATTTGCCCTTTAAAGAATTAAATATAAATTACTGAGATCAATCAGAAATCCCATTTCTCACTTTCTTCTGATGCCCTTGGCTTCACCTTGGGGAACCTTCAACTTCACTCGTTTGGGTCTTTTAAAAGTTTCTGGCTTTTTCTGTGCTTTCAGTGAAATCACAACAATGTTCAAGATTTCTCAATAGGCTAAAATGAATTCAGATAAAATTTTGCTTAAGCAGCTGTCAGCTAATCCTTACAAAAACCCTGGAAAATAAAATTGTAATTATTAACCCATTTTACTGATGCAGAACGTAGCTAAAGTGGGGCTAGGACATATAAGTAGGTCTATGATTTCAAAGGCAGCATTTTTTTCTCCACCATAGTGTTGCTATCTTCTCTCAGTTCAATTAAAAAATGTGCTGATTTTTCCATACTGAATTCATCCATGTGGTAGCTAATCCTTAGGAGTATCTGTAACTTCCCCTATGATTTGATGATTTGGATCACCCCTCCTGCTGCATCTCTAGCCACAAACATCAGTTTGTAGTTCCTGGAAGGTGCCAAGCTATTTTCTGCCTCAGGGTTTTTGCAAGCACTCTTCTCTTAGCCTGTACCTCCTGCAATTGCCTACCTTGCTTCCCAGAAACTGTCACCCTGGACAAGTCATCTTTCCAGGCTCATCTTAAGCCTCTCCTATAAGGAAAGCCTTCTTTGACCACTCAGACAAGATTATATGGCTCCCAGCTGTATTATGGTCTTCCAGCTCCTGCTACTTCTCTAATCTATAGCATGTATTACCAGTGTAACTAATTTGTGTAATTATTTACTCTTTCTCATTATACCATAAGCTACATGAAGTCAGGAACATGTATGTCTTTTCAACTCTAGCTCTCTGAACCTAACACGGTGCAGGGTATGTTATATAAGTTCAATACAAATTTGGGGGATATTCCATAGCAGAATTTATTGTTATTGGTGACTTGCAGTGCAGCACTACAAGTTCCAACAGTGAGTATAACACTGTCATGATATTTAAAGAAAAGCTGCCCAAAGTTGTGAATGTCACCTTGCTTTTTAGGTCTGCTGCCAGTTCAAATTACACTGGTAGTGAAGACAGTTTTGCAAATAGCACAGTTATATTTTCATATTCTCCTGTTGGAATAACAGGCTGTCCCTTTTGAACTCTGACATTTATGAAACAATTCCATTTACTTAGCGCAAGAACAGAGGGGTTTTAAAAATAATAAAATATCTTGATTAACTCAGATTGCAAATATGTAATGACTGAGGTCAATTAAATTATAGGGGATGAGTTGGCCATTATTGAATTATTGACCTTTTCTTCTTGTGAAAACACTTTTTTTTTTCTTTTTGGGGACTTGTTTTTCTTTATAAAGGAACATACATAACTGCAAATTATGTATGTTTGGGTATGTAGTGATTTGTACTTACTTGTCCAACAAATATTGAACATCTCCTCTTCAAGCCCTAGAATGTCCCTGCCTAATTTCTTCTCTTGCTAGTTCCTCTGTTCATTTTCAGATCTCATACTTTTCCTCTTTATAGTTGTGTTGATTCTGCACATCTCCTTGCATTTTCTTTATTGCTTATTTTTCTTCTTTTTCACTTTCCTATGATTTATTTTATCTTTCCCTCAAGTGATAGATATTTACTCTTTTCAATTCCCCGCTACTGCAGGTTTTCCTTTCCCTACTACCTTTTTGCTTTACTACTAATGCTGGAAATAGCCCTAACCTAATTTTTGTTAACACTATTTGTGATTAGACAAGGTCCTTTGATATTTAAAGTAAAATAGACATATTCATTGAATCATCTATGCTAGAACTGATAGTTCTTCCCCTAGTAAACTCATCGTCCTGTCCATATCAATGGAATGCTTTTTTTAAAAAATATATCATTAGTACATCATGCATCATGAATTATCTTGGAAGTTAATGGATAGGACATAGAAAATGAATATATTTTGTGAAATTCTAAATGAATGACAGAAGACATAAGCACTGATGGCATAACAATTGTTAAAATGATTTCCTTGAACAAAATATGAATAGAAAAAATTTCCAATTAGAGTAATCTTATTTTATGCTATTAAAATACACAAGCATTTTTATAATTCTGGCTTCTATCTAATATATTTATCATCTGAAATTATCACAAACATTAATAGCTTTCTATTGTCTTCCCCAAACCAAGCTGATACCTCTCGAGTGTCCTATCATGTATAAATCCAGGGAAAGCAATTTGGGGGTTCAAATTCAAGGTTTTACTATGCTTGTTTTATTTTTATAATTACTTCTGTTAGTTAAACTGAAGTACTTATTTTTATTGATTTATTAAAATACATTGGCTCATTCTAATTTTAGTAAGTCAATATCAAAATGACAAATCTTAGCCACCTCATCATTTAGCTTCTTAATCTCAGAACTAATAATTAAGTACAGTAGACAAGTAGGCAAGAATTTTTGCTTTCTACTCTCTTCTCCCCAATCTTCATTGACAGGGTGGCTTGAAGGAAAGATAGAAAGTAGGAACTTTTCTCACATCCATGATATGGTAAACCAAAGATATGGGAGACACAGATTCGAGTCTGTCTTTTGCAGAATTCATGTCTACAATATGTACCTATAATGACAGTTTTTTCTGCAGATGATTTGAGCATGCCCAACTCAATACCATCTGGATAATTGAACATATTACTTATCTTCCCTAAACTTCGTTTCCTAATCTCTACACAGGCTGAAAGGGTGTTGTAAGGATTAGAAGCAATGTAAGTAATATGTCTAGCTCATGGTAGGTGCTCAATTAATAATAACTACTAATATTACTAGAAATGAGTACTTGTGTGTGTAAGAGAGATCATATTTAAAATTACCTCAATTTTCATTTCAGCTTGGCTTTGTCCACACTAAACTGAGCCATATATTGTGTCCATTTCAATCATATTTAAGATCAATTACCAATTCATTTTAAGCTA
This sequence comes from Choloepus didactylus, assembly GCF_015220235.1. Classification (NCBI taxonomy): domain Eukaryota; kingdom Metazoa; phylum Chordata; class Mammalia; order Pilosa; family Megalonychidae; genus Choloepus; species Choloepus didactylus. The sequence goes on along the minus strand of NC_051322.1, from coordinate 47,733,398 downwards.
ACAGTTTTGGTTACAAATATTCAAAGTCCCTGTCTGGTGAGGTGAGATAGACACATAAGTCAAAGCTAAGTGGGTTGAGGGCTCCTCCTCTGGAAGAGGCAAGAAGTTCCCTAGTCATACTCAATCCAGTGGATTTATTCTGGAGTCAGGAGTCCTAATAACTCATGCCCTTTGATCAAAGAAGCTGGAGATACAGGATGGCACTTGGAAAAATAAAGTAACTTTCCTTTACACACCTAGATTAGTTTGAGGATATGTGCACGTCAATCTCAGAAAGCAGCATGTTCAATGCCACTGCCTACTTTGATTTCCTACTGGAAAACACTAAAATACCACATAAATGATAGTTATGCCTCTTCTTAATAATGACCAACCAATTTAAGGAGGTTCCATATCTAGTTTGCTTGGAAAAATGAACAACTAATTCATTGTTTTAATTAATCAACTTTTAGCTTCTGGGATAACTATTTAAATTCTTATGTCTTATTCTAGAAAGTTGACATCCTAACAGCATGGTAGAATTATTTAGACTTGAATTCTTTCCAAACGGAAGGAAGGAAACAAATGAGGATTCCTGCCACTAGAATGGGGGCAATTTTTTTTTTTTTCTGTTTGTTCACTGACACATCCCAAGTGCCTAGAACACGTGTTGGAAACTATGGCTTGCAGAACAAATGCAACTTACTGCCTGTTTTTGTAGAGCTTGAAAACTTGGAATGGTTTTCACATTTTTAAATGGTTGGAAAAAATCAAAATAAGAATAATATTTCATGACATAAGAAAATCATATGAGATTTGTGTCCATAAAAGAAATTTCATTGGAACCCAGCCTTGCCCACTTATTTATGTCCTGTCCATAACAATTTTTGTACTACAAGGGCAGAGTTTGAGTAGTTATAACAGAGACTGTGTATTCCCAAAGTCAAAAATATTTATATCTAGCCTTTTACAGAAAAAAAAAGCTAATGCCTAGAACAATATCTCTATCTTCTTTGAAGCTCAGATACATTAATACTTCACTGTCACCAGGTTCTTTCAAAAAAGTGAAAATCTTAGTCCAACATATAACTCTTGGTCATCCAAGAGATGTATAACTTTGGTCATTCACCAATTTATGGCCTAGCACAGACAGTGCCACACAAGAAGAAGCAGCACACTGCAGTGGATAAGAACACAGACTCAAGAGCCACACTGCCTGGTCTTAGATTTGTCCCTACCACTTACTGTCTGTGCAATCTTGGGCAAACTGCTTAACTTCTCTGTTCATCAGTTTTTCCATCTATAAATGAGGCTAACGATGGCACCCACCTCCTAGCCCTGTTAGGAGGATTAAATAAGTTAACATTTTTAAAGTGCTTAGAATATCATCTGGAATGCACTAGGTGTTGTAAGTAAGGTAACATATTTTGACTGTATTTTTAATTTAATAAAATTGAGATACTTAGAAATTAGTGAAAGTAATGAGTGAACTGTAGCATGTTCATAAAAATAGGAAAAAGTACAAATGAATTAAAATTGGAAAATTACTACTTGTCAGTAAATCCTCTATGCCAGCCAAGACATTAATGTCTACTCTAATTGCTCTTTGATTGTAGGATATCACAATTTGGCTCCCATACCTGTGATATAATTTTGTAATCAATGGTCCTGTTTCAGATAATAAACAAATTGTATTCTGAATGGTTGAGTAAGTTCTGATACAAAATCTTACTACTAACAACTTTGAATCTGAGGGTATGAAATTGATATAAAGGGAAGTAGCAATTTAGAGAATGCATGGATACAAGGTTAGTTTGCTTTTTTAAGGCTGTTATTGAGTTCTTTGGAAGAGAACCAGTAGAAAATATTGTCTTACATTTAAACAAAAACTTTCTAAGCACCAAAGCCAGAGATCAAAACTGTGTTGTATAGCGATATTAGAAAATCTAATCATTTGCAATCATTGCCAAGTTTTTTTTTTCTAGCAAACAGATAATTAGTACTCCTGATGTTTCCATTGTTTTTTTGTTTTTTTTTACATTAATTTATGTGAAATAGACTGCATTTTGTAGAAAGTGAAATTTCTGCAAGGTAACCTCCTGACTTTTATAAAATATAGTTTTTTGAAAACTACACTTCAAACAGTAATAACTGGTAGTTACATTTTTTAAAAAATAATAATTCTTTCAATGAATGCTTTTCTATTACATGTGTTTTCCTGGAGAAGGTTCAATAGTCTTTTGTTACATGAAATAGTAACATAGATTGAGGAACATAAGAGACAAGTGCAACACCGAGGCTGTCTTACTTTATAAGCTTAATTCATTCACTTTCAACAGGCATTTATTTAACTGTGACATTGCGTGAGGTGCAATGAAAATGTAAAAAAAAAAAAAAAGAACCTAATTAATCTGGTCCATTGGGAGACATTTGGAGACAAATACTAAATTGTGCATTAAAAATTTAAAAATACGTATAAAAAGACATTTTTCGGATTACTTAAGCTAAACTTAGACTGTAAGTCTTATGATATGTACTTTTTAATGTACTAAACTCTGCATGTCATGTCACTTTATGCAATTAAATTTTCATGCTTTAGAAGACTTTAATACTGACCTTTCCAGAAACTTTTTCAAGAATTTAGTTCTTAAATTTCCTATATCTTGCAATAAAACAAAAAGAAAATAACCAAGAAATAAACCTTCAAAAATTTCAAATTTCTGTCTACTCAAGTCCTGTAATCTTAAATTGCTTACCTATATATTTAAAAAAATAAGGTAACAAATCTTATTTCATTTTATTATCCTTAATGCTTAGTTTATTAAAGTAGAATGTGAATCTGAATACAAATGGCATATTCAGAAAAATTAAGCATTTAGAGCAAAAACTAAAATTAATTTGGGTCTTTCTTTATAAAATCTTTGTACTTGGGTTGCTTTATTTTCTAGACTTAATAAAAATTTAAAACTATTTAATAACCTTTACAAACACATTTAAAATATTGTTACCATATTAATATCCCTACTTTTTACAGATACTAGGAATTCTTAAACAAGTAAATTCTCTTTTAAAGTTCTTCCATTTGCTTGTGTTTTGTGCTTACTCCAACAGATGGATCAATTTTAATTTTCCATTTCACTTTCTCATTTGACGAGCTCTCTCATATTTAGACTATAAAACTACAGCCTCATAAAAAATAGTAAATATAATGTATTTCCATTCAATGGTATTCAATAAAAGTGATGTAATCACAAACAATTGGTTAACAGTTTTCCTCCTGTTAAAGGACATATAAGACCGAGAGAACATTTTTATATTATGCTGATGCCATTATAAATGGACTGATACAATACTGTTGATTACAATTTACAGCATGTTTGTGTACACTTCAAGTTAAGTTCTTGAAGGTTATTCTTTCATCCTTTCTGTGAATTAAAATTAGAACAATGTAATTAGTCACTAAAATTTAAAATGCTGCAGTTTCTAATAATTGAACAAGATCTACATTATATAACTTTGAGATCAATAATAGGTTCACATGAACTATCTTTTTTTTCTGTACCTTCCTCTTTTAAAGAAAAATACAATTTTCTTCCTACCGCAAAAGTATCAGATTCTTGTAGCATCCATGACACTTGTAAGCACTCAGTGGTCAGACATCACTACATATCCTTCAAATGATATGGTCCAGTGAAGCTGGAAGGTGTCATCACAGAGCAGGCCGCCTGGTATCTCAGCCATCCACCAGGACAGAGCCAGCAGGCCCCAGCTGGTGTGCTGAATCCAGACTAAGGTGGGAAATGGATTTTGCATTTTGGAAGTCAACTCTTCTAATATTGAATCCAAGGGCATTTATTAGACACAAGTGCTTTGAGGGCTTCAGAACTTGTTTATTGGATCAAATTTATAATGCTCCTTATTCAAAATTACTCTTAGAATAAGTTAAATCTTACTCTTATTATCTCTCTGGGTTTCTGAATTTATACTTGATTATACATACTTTAAGAAATATGAATAAATGTATATTCAGGACTATAACTGTATTGTCTGAATTCTTGAATATGTATGATATATGCTAAATTAAGAACAACCTACAAGTCACTTACTAATGATAAAAGTTAAAATACCAGAATATTAATTACCAATGCCCATGGATGTGGGAATGCTTGGCCATCATATTGAGCTTACCAGTTTGATCTTTAGAGAAGTGAAAGACTCTTACAAAATAAAAATACATTCTATTTTCTTCTTCTCATTTGGATTCAAGTGCTCACTCTTCAAGCATTTGGGGGTTTGAATTCTTCCTTATGCTATTGTCTTACTGTCACCTCTTGACACCATAATTCATTAACTCATCTCTCACAGATGTCAGAAAAATCAACTTACAAGATCCCCAAGTTCAAGATTCCTCATGCCTGCTATGGGCCTCACCTTAATACCAGTGCTGCCCAAACAACTGTAGAGAATACCTTCCATATCTCAGAACTTTAGTTACCTAGGTCTGGTAGAAACATGGCAAAAAATAAACACTTGATTCCATAGGGCTGCACAAAGTGGATCCCATACTCTTAACAATCATTCTGGATGGAAAGATGCCAGGACAGATTTTTAAACTGTGCCCTTTTGTCTAATGAACACTTTGGTGGATTAGGCTGGAAGGAGCCAGGCACCCAGAATCATCATGTTTCATCATGAGAAACTGAGAGAGTACAGCTTCTCTTTTCAAAAAAGAGAAACCCTCGTTAGGGCTCATTAAAAAGGGTTTTAAAACTAAAGCCAATAAAACACGATTGTCCATTCCTACAGCCTTTTTATCTCGGCAGCATTTTAAAAAGGCATCATTTCTCTCTCCCCTTTGACATGAAATCCTACTTGCAACACACTCAGAGACACATTCTAAATAACAAAAACTCCTGAACTTCTTTGTGACTATAGAGCAGATAGATACACAGACCTAAAGGGAGCTGGATGATGCTTCCCCTCCCCCTAATTTTCAACTCTGCTCCCCTCTGAGAGGGGAGTCTTTAGGCAAGAGTCACCCAACCACTCTGAAACCTCTTGCTAAGCCTCCCTTTTAAAAGTGAGAAGGCAAGGCTTTCCACAAGGTAGAAAAAGTTTGGGCATGTGATGCCAGCTTTTCCGAGTAGCCTTAACAGACAAAGCAATTCTGGAGCTCTAATCTCTGAAGGGAGCAGACCCCCGTCACTAAAGAAAAAAAAAAAAAAAAAAGCAAAACAAAAACCAAAAACATCCCAAAGCCACTTGAGTGTCTGATAGAAAGCTCTCCTCTCTGAGCCTTGGCACTTCTGCTCACCCAGGGCAGGTAAGACTAGGGATGGGGTGGGGACTTCTCATCACAGAATCCATTGCCTAAGGCAAGCTTATTTGGAGATTTCGAGAGAGGGCTGGTTTAGAGAGGCTTCCAAAAGCTGTAGGATGGCATCACTTGCAACTGTCAATGTGAGACTATGAGTCCGCTATTCCATCGTTTCCTGCTCAGGGGTATTGAGAACCTGGGATTTCGTGCACTAAGGGAGGCTGTTAGGCCAGTTCCCCGTTGACCTTTCAGAGACCCTGAAATCAACTTTCCCCGCACAGTCTGAATTGTTTATTTGCGTTTCCAGCCTGCGGATGCTTCCCGCCCAGCCCACCTCTCTTCCCCTCCTCCGTGCCCCCTCCCCTCCCTCCGGCCTCTCGAGCTCCCCCACTCCCGCCCTCCTCTTTGTTGTCTCCTACCTGCTGGCCAGGCTTTGCCTGCAGTGCTGCCTGAAGGGCATCAGGTGGTAGTTCATGGCGTCCAGCAGCAGCTTCTGGCAGACCGGGTCGGTGCGCATGAAATCCACGGACTGGACCCGCTCCACCAGCTCCGGGGCCGGGATGAGCGCGAAGCGGAGGCGCTTCATAAGGTCTGGCGCGTACTGCATGCGGGTCTCGCGGTCGTGCTCCAGCCAGAGCACCGACATCTGGAAGAGCGCCAGCTCGGACTCCACCGGGGGCGGCAGCGAGTCCAGCAGGGCGCGCATCTCCTCGAAGTTGAGCAGCAGCACATCCTCCACCAGGTACTTGTTGGCCAGCTTCTTGGTCTCCTCCAGGCCGTGCAGCGCGGCGATCTTGCACACCTGCTTGTAGTTCTGCACCGAGATCTGGTCGTTGAGGAACTGCACACAGAGCTTGGTGACCTGGGGGATGTGCAGGATCTTGCTGACCGACAGCACCTCCTCCACTGTGTCCAGGGAGAGGGTCACGTTGGCTGTGTAGAGGTACTCGAGCACCAGGCGCAGCCCGATGGACGAGCAGCCCTGCAGCACCAGATTGTTGATGGCCCGGGGGCTGGTCAGCAGCTTGTCGTCGGGGGAGGAGGAAGGAGTCCCGGGCTCCTCCTGCGGCGGCTGCTGCTGCTGCTGTGGCGGCGGCTGCTGCGGCTGCTGCTGCTGCTGCTGGTCCTTGGGGGCTCCCAGGCCGTCCTGGCCACCAACCCCTCCCCCGAGAGGGGGGTGGCTGGAGAAGAGCGATCGGAAGTACTGCGAGCAGGAGGCCAGCACGGCCTTGTGGCAGTGGAACTGCTGGCCCTGGGCCGTCAGGGTCACGTCGCAAAACAGCTGCTTCCTCCACAGCAGGTTGAGGCCGTGCAGCAGGTTGTCGCTATGGCTGGGGTCGAAGGTGGATGTCCTGTCCCCGGATCTGGACATGGCGAGCTGACTCGGCGCACCTGGCTTTAAACCCTCCTCCAACCTGGCAGACGGGTGGGGGATGGGAGGGAGGGGAGAAGGGTGGTGGAGGGGGTGGGGTGTGGTCGGGGTGGGGAAGGGTGGGGAGCGGAGGGGAGGGCGAAGAACAACAATCAGTGCTCAGCCTGGCTCCCCCCGGCCCGCCTCCGGACCCCGACCCTAGGAGGAAGGTCTAAGGGTGTCAGATCCGTGAGCGCCGCCAGAAGGGCCCTGCTACCCCTCGCCACCCCTCACACTTCGTCCCTCACTTTCCTAAAACCGCCCGAGCCCGGCTGTTGGCAGCGACAGCGGTGGCAGCAGCGACGGCAAAGTGGCGGCTGAGGCCGAGACTCCTCGTGGGCTTGTGTCCATGCCGGGCTGGGTGAAGGGAAAGGCGGGAATGGAGAGCCGGGGCGCCCCGAGAGCGCCGAGGCGACCGACGGCGGAGGTTCCAGGTCAACTTGTGCCCGAGGCTTTGTTTTTCTCAGTTGGCCCAGTTTTGGGGGGTAGGAGAGGGGGCCCGACCAGCGTGCGGGTGGGCCGTTCTTAGCCCTCCAAAAACTGGGAAACCCTTCGATTATCCGTGCTGTCCCGATAAACTCCTAGGCTAATAGTCTGAGGGAGGAGATAAAGCCCTTTCTTCTCCCGGGAAAGTGCAGCGGAGCGCGGTGAGGACCAGCTCAGTGGACTCGGCAGAGGCGGGAGCTGTCCTTATCAATTCTAGCTCATTTCCCTCACTCTGGCCCTGCCCGCTTCCCCGCTTCGCAAACTGTTGGCTTCCCCGTCACCGCTCAGTTTTGCTAATTTTCCAGAGACGCCCTTAAACCTGGCAGGAGAATCCCTCCAGTCCCCCTCTTCCTGCCTTCTAACCATCCCCCTCCCCCTGCATTTCTAAGCACGGAAGTTCAGACTTCTCTGTCCCCCTTTCATCGCGGGGCGGCACCGAGAGATGAGGAGGGAGCTAGTGGGGCTACCGGGGTGGATTTTAGAGCAAGAGCCCGGAGGCCAGGAGGGATTCGCGTGGACGGTACTTCCTCCCAGCACCAGGCGCAGCCGCTTTGACTCCAGTAACTATGAGAAGTTCAAGTTAGAAGGCAGGTGTTGGGGGAGGGATGGGGGGGGGGTCTGTCCAATGGGGGGGGCAGTTGAGTGAGGGGCCTTTGCGTCCCACCCAGCATCCTCGCAGGCAGCCGCAGCTTCCTTCCCAGCCCCCCCGTCGATCCCCCAGCGGCCCCCCACTCGGGCACCCCTACACCCCCAGCCCTGGAACTACTTCTGTAAAAAGTCTGAGCCTCCGGCAGCTAGGCGGAGAAGGGCAGGATGGGGGAGGCGAGGTGAGATCGATATGCCCGGTCCTTAACCTGTAATTGCACCTTCTAGGGCTGAGCAGAAAGGGACCCTCTGCCCACATGCCTCCCGCCCGCGCGCCGGCCGGGGAGAGCCGCCGCCGCCGCCCGGCTCCGAGGGATCCCGCCGGACCTGCCCCTAACACTGCGGCTCTGCCCTGCCTGGCGCCAGTCGCGGATCGCCGGCTTCCTAGTTATACCGGACCCGGCTCCACTCGACTCACTTTACCGTCCCGTTCCAGGTGGACCCTAGCCTCCTTCGAGCTCCCTCCGCCAGCACCCCCCCCACCATGCCCCCAAATTTCTGGCTTTCTTGAAACATCTGAGTCTCTCCCTTTAAGTGGGCTCGGTCATGCCTCTCCCTTGCTCTCCCCGCTTGGTTGTCTCCCCCCCCATCTTTTCCTGTTCTCCCTCCTTCTTGTTCTCCTGCCTTTTCCTCTCATCTGCTTATTTCTTGCAATAAGAGTTTTATTCTTTAGAAGCGTTGGCCACACAACTACCCGCCCCCCCCACCCCAAGACTCCCTCGCGTTCCCTTCCCCCGCCAGCAACCCCAAACACAGCACAAAATACACACAAGGCGGACACAAGGCCAGAAACTTACCTGCTCTCAACCAGCTGCAAAGTCAAGGCTCACTTAAGCTCCCCCCAAAAAATCAATTGTCCTTCCTTTTTAAAGGTTTGCTCTCTCCTTGGGAGATGGGGGAAATACCTTCTGGTTCCCAACTCCAGGCAGTCACTCTTTACAATTTATTTTGTCGTACATCATTTGATCACCATGAATTAGCAACAGCAAGAAAATATAGGAGAGGGAGAAAAGAGAGAAAGAGAGAGGGAGAGAGAGAGGGAGAGAGGGAGAGAGAGAGAGAGGAGCAGAGCTTTCTGCAAGAGAAGAAGAAGAAAAAATGTACGTGTGACAAATTATGCTACCAAGAAACAACACATCATTATCCTTGGGCCTGGGGCTCAGTGAGTCGTAACGAGAGTAATAGGAAATCCACGGTTGGGGAGAGAAACGGTCGTGCTTGGCCAGTAGAGAGAGACCATACAGGGGGATGGATGCTGGAGAGACTCGCAAAATTATGGCTCAAGGCTATTGTAAAAATTGTCGAGCGTAAATGACTGCGATTTCAAACATCTTTGGAAGAAAGAAGGGGAAAAAGCGAACCCCCCTCCCTCCCTCTCCCTCTCTCTCCCTCTCTCTTCTCTCTCTCTATAAAGAACCGTCAAGTTTTAGTGCGCATTGCTAATTAGTCAATTTCTCTCTGCCTTCACAGGCTGGCGACTTCGCTGCTGAGCTGAAACTGCTAATTTCTGTGACCAGCTTTTTTCTTAGCTGTGATCTGGATGAATGAGTAGCTGTCTCACAGAGATGACAAAAATAAACTCTAATCCCCCCCAAAATTTCCACTACATCTTTCTCATGCATAGATTTATGATCTTCGAGCGCTCTGTGCAATATGCAAACTTTTTTTGTGTGTCTGTATATGTGCTGTTGTTTCCAGATTTCACCACATTTGTATGCTGCTTTCCCTTCACCCCCCTCCCCTCCACTCTATGAAATGCAAAAGCCGTCTGATCTGAAAGTATGTCAAGATGCCACTTTTTCAAGTCTTGGTATTTGGGCTTTGGGTCTGACTTGGAGGACACTAGCCCTTGCTTAAGAGGTGAATGGCTGAGTGTAAAAACAGGGGGTGGGGAAGAAGAGCTGGAAGACGGAATTAGAGGGCAGCCCTTTGCTTTACATTTATTTCCCTGCCCTGCCCTGCACTATTCAAGCTTTATGATCTTGACAATATATTTTCTCTAACATTTTGTTTGGTTAAACAACTGTCTCTGAACTTCTCTGTCAGATTTTCAACAGATAAGGGTTCAGAAGTCACTTTTCTTTTTTTCCTGGAAGATTAGTATATTGTCAGATTTGTCATTCAATTAAGAGTTAGATGCAAGTACTAGGAAACCCAGCTGCAGTTGAGCAAATGTAACCTTTCAGCTTTGGAGCTCATGAGACATAAAAGGGCAGCCACCTGGAGCTCATATTTTTGACCCCTGCTTAGCATGCAAAAGGGACATCAGTATGTTTTTGGATTTTTAGCTGTTCCAGAGATTCATGTGCATTTTAGTAGAGGACAAGTTCTCCAGACTTTTCTCGTGATGTAGTGTGCCCTTACATTTATAGCCCTGCATTTCGGTTGTCATTGGGGGTTGGAGGTATCCAAGAAAGAAAGGAAAAAAGAAGCAGAAAAAGGAAGGTATGCCCTTGAATAAAAATGAACATGACAGAAAGCTGGACATAAGTTAAATGGAATTTTGTTTGCTAGTAAGTATATGAATATGATTAATTCTAATTTATCTGTGCTCTGATTAGTAGACATTAAAATACACAACAGGACCTCATTGAAAGTATGTTCTTTTACCTTCCTCTTTGATTTGTGAGAGATGGAAAGACACCTGCTTAAGGGAGGGGGGAAAACTGAAAACTCTGAGTTTCAGAAATAGGGAATTCCCCATTTAGAATGATAAATAGTAACATATATATTATCTAATGGACTCAAGTATCTATCTATGGACTCAAATAGATGAAGAAGGATTGAACTGTAGTCTTTATCCTTCTGTATCAAGGTCCTAGATTATCTGAGAGTTAGATCTTTTTATTCACGTCTTGTTGAGATGCTGCATTCTCATTTTCATATTTATTTATAATAGAAAATCCCAGATACATGGTGAAATAATAGAAAAGTATTTTTGTATAGGGTAGGGGAGAGAAGGAGAACAGATTATCCAAACCTTCCCCTACCATTTTATTTTATTTTTATTTTTTGGTCTTTTTTGAATTTCTCTTGTTTGGGTCAGAACAGGAAGATGGTGTGATTTTAAGATAGTCCCTTTTTTGTTGTTGTTCTGTTTCATTAGCAATTAAAGCTATCAAGTATGTGGATCATCACTAAAGTCTTATACCTGCAAAGTATAATTTTTGTATTATGCTTTTGATGTTGATCTTTTATCAGCCTCCTCTGAAGTATTTGGAGCTAAGCCCAAAGATGAATAATAGTATTGATCACTTAAAATTATTGCCATCTTCCAATTTTGTCACAAATGAGTTAAAGTATGTTCTGTAGGCCTCAAAATATCATTCAAATTTCTATTTCTTCACTGATGGGATATGTTGGTCACTAATTATAATTACAAGGCTCTTTACTGCTTTCAAACAATACAAAAGCCATGTTTCAATTTTTTTAAAAACTACCTATCATTTTAATGCTTATTTAACTACTAGAGTGGAAGGGGAACAGAGAGATTTGGGGTGGGGGTGGGGGGTAGTTTGCAATTCTACAACTGCTGCTGAAATGAAGCAGATAAGGCTGTTTCCTTCTGGGTTTGAAAGTTACACTATATGATAATATTTCAAAATCAGGGAAAAATTATGGCCATTTTTAAAGGAAATTTTAAAAAAGATTATTGATAATAAAAATTCCCTGATAATCTGTGTGCAAGGGAGCATATATATCACATAAATCTCACACCTCCAATATCTTGTACTGCTTCGACTGAAATGATTACAAAACTTAAAAATGATAAAACGCTATTTACAATAAATTCTGTTATGAAAGATTTAATTTGCAGCAATCAGATGCCAGCTACTAAGCGATTGTAAGTATTTGAATTTTATCCTACTTCACTGTTCAACGTACAGAAATTGCATCTGTGTTTGATCTGTCCTGCTGAGCACTATCAGCAGCTTGCATCTCTGCCACTATTGTTTTTAAAATGGCTGGAAAGACGTGACTAGTCAAGAGCACTCAGCAGGATGAATTTCACATGGCATATGACAAGCCAGAATTGTCTTTAAAAAAAAAATTAAATATAATCATGCAGTTGTCTAATTCAAGCTGTCTTCAAACTTCCACAGAATTATCAAAATTATTCATCACTGAATCTGCATTTAAACTGTGTACAGTGGAATGATTCTGAAATTATCACCATGGTGGTTCCGATCAGTCTGGTCTGCCTTCCGGGTAGCAGAGACCCAGGCATATCCTTGGCTCTGGTTGTGCTCCTGTTCCACACCACCCCTTGGGATTGGATGAGCTGAAGATGATCTTCAAAGCAGTTCTAGAAGTATTTTGCTGCCTAACATGAAGGGACAGCTACACTGAAACTTTGTTTTCCTCATTCTTGACTTTTCTACTTAAGATTAGTGAGTTAGCTCCAAATTGCATAAACATCAGAGTTGTCCTCCTCTGTGTTTCTTTTGGTCAGTAAGTACTACACTTATGTGACCTGACCTTCAAGACTGCCGCCATGGGGGAGGGAGTATTCAATTTTACAGATGGAATAAAATTGAGTGAAGAAGGATCATGTAGCTCCTTCAAAGCCAGGGAGTGGCAGAATCCAGACAGAACTCATATAGGTTTTTAGGTTGGTTTTTTTTTGTTTTAACTTTAAACCTTGAGTAGATATGGCCAGAGATATCAGAAAGTTTTCAACATCAAGAAGCTTATTGAAGAACAAAACATGTGAAATAACAATAAAAGTCAAGAAATGGTGCTATTGGCTAAAATTTCAGTAAAGAGCCAATGGTCTACTATTGCCCCAGAGTCAAGCCCACCACCTTGGCCAGCATTCCATGTCCCCAGGATCTAACTCCAGCTCTTCTGGGCAGTCTGCTCTATTAACCGTTCTCTAGGCACATCCCACTTTCACACTGTAATATCTTTATAAGGTTTTATCTTCATCAGAGGCCTTGATGCTCTATACATAGAATCTCACCTATCTCTCAAGATTAAACTCAGATTTTCTTCCATTATGAAGCTTTTCTGGCAACCTCAAGCAGAATAATAGCACAGACTCACTGAGTCATTCCTTGTATGTTGAGCACTATTATAAATCCTTCAAATATATTCCTTTCTTAAACCTCTGGATAATCCTATGAGAGAGTGTGTGGGTTGGAAAAATGGCCTGAACGCTCCACCCCTCCTCCTAGGCAGTGAGACACACCCCATTGCCATGTGACTTAGCTGCTCCTCCCACCGAGCGTGGGGTCTGTTTCCCCACCATCGAACGGGAGCTGGTCTTGTGCCTTGCTTTGACCAATAAAATGGGGTAGAAGTGACTTTGTGCCAATTCCAAGCCTCAACCTCAAGAGGCCTTATGTGCAGCCACTCTCCTTGGAGCCCTGCCAGCTGCCATGTGAAAAAGCTCAGACTAACTGGGTGGAGGATGAGACACCACATGGGTCAGCCATTCCTCAGCTGATTTGGTAACTGAACCCAGGTGCATGAGTGAGCACAGCCCAGACAGAAGAACTAGCATAGCCCAAATTACTGACCCATAGAATCTTGAGCCAAACGAATGGCTATTTCGAGCCATTAGGTTTTGGGGTGATTTGTTCCATAGGAAAATTAGATCATAAAGGAAGGTACTATTCTTATGATTTTGCAGATGAGAAAAAAGAAGTGAAGAAAGATCAGGTAACTTTTTCAGGGTCACAGAATTAGTCAACTGTAGAACCGAGGTTCAAACCAACACAAACTGACTCCAGAGATTATCCTTTCTGCCATGCTGCCCACGAAAGAGAGGCCTGCCTGCCATGAACTTTCATTAATTCCTTCGTCAAAGTATATTATTTATTATATACCAGAAAATGTGCTGAAGATTGAGGATATGACAATGAATAAAACTGGATTCCTGCCCTCAAGGAGCTAACATTTTGGTGAAGGAGACAGGAAAGTAAATTAGGTATAGTGAGTGAATAATTTCAGTGTGTGTGATAATCACTCTAATGAGTATGCATAAGGAAGTATTGGAGCAAAAAGAAGTGGGCCCTTAATTTCCTTGTAGAACTTTTTATCTGTAATATTTTTTTTGACATTTATAATTTACTGCATTATATTGTTAGTTGATTACATAGGGAAATATATTTTATCACCCCAGTTAGATTATAAGCTTTAAAGGGAGAAAGAGCCTTGGGCCTGCTGATATCTTCCATGGTACACAGCTTAGTACCATGACCATAGCAGTTATTCAACAAAGATGTTGATGGACTATTAAAGGTGGAGTTTTAAATTTATCAGGGAAACAACAGAAAGAACCAGGGGCTACTTCAAAATCAGAGGCTGTGATAGGCATTTGACTAAAGTGGTGCTAGTCAATCCCCTGATTGCACTGATCTGCTGTCTAAAAATCAGTAAAATCTTTATAATATTGTGAATTGACGTAATTTCCTGCCCAGAGCATATAGGTGATTCGAGCTAGAAGGACCTTAATGAATGCTTCCTCCAAACCCTTTTAGCTATGGCAACCATCACCCAGCCAAGCTCTCTAAAAAAACTGGAAAGTAGTTACTATTGTGGAAATGTTAATTAAACTACTAAACGAAGGTAGCACAGCCTCCGTGGTTCAGAGCACGGATTCTGGAAGCAGAACCACCTGGGTTTGGATCTCAGTTCTGCCGGCTTCCCTCTGTGTGGCCTTGGACACATAACCTCCCTCTGCCTAGTTTCCTCATTTGAACATGGCGATAATTACAGCACCCACCTCACAGGGTTTTATGATATGTAAATGTAAGTAAATATTTACAAAGTGCTTAGAACAGTTGCCAGACACATAGTAAGTGCTATGTGAACATCTATTAAATAAAAGTAAACATAGTGAGATGTGGCAGAAACAAACACGTTCTTAATCTTAATCCATTCCTGTGGGTGTGACCCCGTTGTAAACAGGACCTATGGAAGATGTTATTTGTAGTTTAGATGTGGCCCAACTGAATTACTGGAGCTCTAATAGAAAAAAAGCCACAGGTAGGAGTGGGAAGCAGGAAGCCTGTGGAACCCGGAAGAGAAAGGGGAGGACATTGTCATGTGACGGGAAAGCCAAGGAATCCCATCTGAATGCTACTGACCCCAGGGGAAAGCAAGCCTTGTAGCCTCTGAATCCCTGAGCAAATAAATTCCTGTTGTTTAGCCAACTCATGGTGTGGTATTTGTCATAGCAGCCAGGAAACGAAGACACTAGAGAATCATCTTTGGTTTTTCCCCGTATTTTTTCTTTTCTGCTGATTATGCATAGTGCTCATCAACTATTTGAATGGAGGAAGGAATGAAGAAATCTACTTTTTTTTTTTTAAAGACTGTAATGATTCATGAAGCTGTTCAAGAGGCAATGGATAACTTTAACAAAAGAGCCACTATTTTTGGCCTTGCTTTTTAGTATTTTGATTATGGTTCATTTGTTCACCTATAATTATAAAAACCACACCATTTTACCTTTGGGAATATTTGGCATTTTATGCATATGTCTTGGGTAATTAAATTTTTTTTTTTAAATTAAGGATATTTATTATAAGTAGTAGTTGAATGACAAGTTGGAGACTATATCCCTGACTCTGAAATGTAGCTTTTTGGCAACAGGCCCTCCAGCCAGCAATGAGACGAGAAGATGCTTGTCGTATTTCTGCTTCTGTCACTGACATTATTGTTTATCCAGGACGATCACTTCACAGCTTCATGTCTCAGTTTTCCCATATTTGCAGACAAGTAGCATTTCCTTCCTCTAACTACTGTATTAAGGTAGTTGTATTGTATTGAGGAGAAGTGAGTAAATGTTCTCCAAAGTACAATTGGGAACTTTCCCAGTGACTTGTGGATAAGCTAAATTTTACGAAGTAGAGGAAAGAAAAAAGTAAACTTCTGGTACTGTAAACAATCGAAAGTACAATTTGTTTTGTATGACTGCGTGGTATGTGAATATATCTCAATAAAATGATGATTAAAAAAAAAAAAAAAAAAAAAAGTAAACTTCTACCCCTGAAAACTGCCCAGGAGCTTAGGACCATAGGCATTTATCTGTCGCTTTGGTGGACGTAGTCAGATACAAGAAAAAATAAAAAATGTGAAAGTATTTTGAGGGCCTTGACAGGAATTATATTATGTACATTCACAAATAAATTATTCATACACATCAAAATTTCTGAAGAGCTGGAGTTCATTGGAAAGTATTTGTTTTGCTGTAGAAATGCCGAATCTTGAATGATCACTTAAAAAAAAAGCAGGTCCTCTTTTTCTATGAGCAAGACAGTGCAACTTTATCATGAGGAGTTATCATCCAAATTTGTAAATTACTCTAATCACCTTCTCCACCCTCAGATTTTTCTTTTATTTGTGGCAATAATTTTTTCTTTCTCTTCCTAATTCTTAAAAATGAAAATGCATATTGCTGCTTTGGAATATTCTCTAGCACATTGAAAATTTTTTATAGCAATGGAGACGAATGATTTGAGTTCCTTAGTCAAATATCTATATGCTTAATTGCCAAATATTAATATATCATTACAAGGATATATAAAATTGACTGAGGTTCCAATTTCCTCTCACAGGCAACTTGTTCATACCTTGAGGTATGTATTTATCACTGTTTTCAGCTTCTTTAGTATTAGTGCAAATTTCTAATTTTCCATATTCCATTTTCAGAGGCATATATCTCCTTTGCTCTGCATCATTCTTTTTGCCATAACCTCTTTATTCCTCCATCCCACCCTAGTATATGCTACTTTATTTCTACTTTTATTGTTTGTTTTATAATAACTCATTTCATAGTATTTCAGTAAAGTTGTTCAAATTGTTGAAATTCTATGAATTAATATCATCTGAATTTGGATATATTTGGGGAGTCATTGGTTGAGGTAAAAATAATTACAGGATTCTGTTAGGCATTTCATTTCATTTTTTTAAAAAGGCAACCAACTAACCAAAGATTATATTTTCTCAAAATCCAATAGTGATGTGCAGCCACTGCTAATACAACACAAGACTAAATTGGTAACTTTTCATTTGTTTTTTTCATCTTACTAAGGTCAACAGTAGAATAAAACATGGGTCAAGAGAAGGACTGATTTAAGCCCTCTTTGGGGACTTAAATCCACTTGCAAGAACATTTGTTCCAATTTATGTGTGTTAATTTCCTTGGCTTTATAATAGCAGTCAAAAGACAGCAAATGCATCCAGAGAAATTGTCAAGAATACTCTTGTGTAATACACTGATCCTTTGAGTCCTCAACTTTAAGAAAGGCTTTCAATTATAACTGTCTTCTAATCTTGAAATACAT
The DNA here is from genome assembly GCF_015220235.1 of Choloepus didactylus. Taxonomy (NCBI): domain Eukaryota; kingdom Metazoa; phylum Chordata; class Mammalia; order Pilosa; family Megalonychidae; genus Choloepus; species Choloepus didactylus. Next base: position 47,716,264 of record NC_051322.1, on the reverse strand, counting down.
ATACTGTTGACGTGGAATTTTATAGTATCTCCGAAGAGTTTAAAATTTGTCAGCCACACCGTATATGTAATTGCACACTTGCCCTTTTATGGAACATGTGCTGTAGATTATTTTTTTTTTGGAGGGGGGGATAAAGGGTAATGATTTTAGGTAATTTATGCAGTATTTAATTTTGAAAGTGAAATTATATATATATGTATATATATACATATATACATAGACATATATGTGTGTGGTGTTTTTAATATATATATTTGTTGTTGCTGTTCTCCAAAGTTAGCATTTCTCAGCATGAGTAGCTGTCAGTATGTACCAAATTTTCTTATTTTTTGCTGCAATCATTGATTGACCAATTTTATTTAGTCTTTTTTTTTTTCTAAAATAAGAAAGAGACATCAGCACAGACCTATAAGGAGGAGGCTATATAAAAAAAGTATCCCAGTCTAGCCTGAGCTTGCTCCTCATGACTGCTGGAAGTTCCTATAACAGAGATGGTTGTAGCTACAGTCCACCGTCCACCTAATAATTCAATGCTCAGGGGGAATAGGAGGAAAGAATATGGGGTCTGGAATAGAGAGAAATGGATTTTAGGATAACCTTCATAATTTCTTGACAACAGAAATAGCTTAATGTCTCTACATCTTAGTTTTCTCATTTGAAAATGGGATAATATTGATCCCTACAACACCTATTTTGTAGGGAAAGCAAGAAAGTTAACATATATCAAAGTCATCTGTGAACTAAAAACACAATGCAAAACTATTATTATTTTTATTTCCTTTAGTGGAAGGAGATTGTACACTTGGAATTAGTTGGTCATAGTGGTCAAGAATGTGGATTCTGGAAAAAGAATATTTGGATATTGCTTGGGTTAATATCCAAATATTACTATTTACCTATTGAAATTAGGCAAGAAACTAGCTCTCTGAGATCTAGTTTTCTTATAGGTAAAATGGGGTTCATTTGTCTCATAAGCTTCTTGAGAAGACTGTGGAAGAATGCCTTGTACAAGGAAAACACTAAATATCAGTTTAGCAAACCACAAATAATAGATTCACAAGGGAATTGAGAAGTAAATCTATCACCATGATAACTTTTCTTGAATTTCAGTTTAATCAACTTTGGGGTAGGGAGGGGGGTTGCATGGTTTCTAATTTCCTTTCCAGCTCTAAAGTTCAAATTCTGAAGCTTTATTTCCTTGAAATGCTGAGTGGTATGTGGGATGGGGGCTCCCACTTCATCATGCCAAGTTGGGGTAAATTCTCGTGGACAAGACAAAGGCGTTGGGGCCAGAAATCAACTGTCTCCCAATTCAGTGATCATCTCTTCTCAGAGGAGTTCTTTCATTGAGACTCTAAAGAAGTTTAATCTTCAGGGGCTTGCTTGCATGAGCCCCTTCTAAGGCTCTGGGAGGGTCCTAGCACTGTATAAAATTTGCAAAAGTAAGACATTTGAACTGCAGTCAACTGAGATTGCTGTTTATTTCCAATTTGACTTTGCCTCCTGTTGATTGAGGTTGACAAGTTCTTTATTTCTGCATATAGACACGGTGACTTATTTGTGTACGTGTTCATGTGTACATACAGACACATATGTATGTATTTACATGCATGCACATCTACAAATGTGTATATAGAGTATATGTAATCACTGTATATGTGCTGTTTCTAAATTTCCCATTCTTGGAGAATATGATCTGTCAAAAATATTGTTTTAAGATGTATGGAACAGCTTTAGGTGAGTAAGAAAAATTAACTGTCTCCTGTGACCCATGTGGATTCTACTTTTTAAGAATATATACTGATGTTGTTCAGTAGCTCTCTGTATATTTCCCAAGAGGGTGGCATCAGGTGGCAGACGTCAACATTGAACAACTAAAAAACTTCCTCTAAATATTTCAAACAGGACAAGACCAATCCCCAAAATCCAAATTCCTGTTCAACTCTGTCCTGAAGCATTGAGTGAATGGCAAGAATATGCCTTAGGTGATTGGACTTGAGGAATCCATCTGTGGGCGTCCAGAATGCAAATGGTGGCAAATGAATCTGAACTGCAGTCACCTATGGTGTACTTGATGATTCTACCCTCTAACAACTGCAGATAAAATCAACCTGTTATCACAAAAGCCTAGTCAGAAATTAACTGGAAGTTGTGCTTGTCTTCCAGCATCCCCTTCACATTGGAGACACTCTCATGTTTTCTCTCCCAGGTATCCTACTAGGAAGATATGCAGTTCCACTATAAGGACCCAAGAGTAGCTTAAATAATTTCTGAAGTCATAGCTTTCAATGCACTTACTCTGCTGAAGAGAATGAATTTACTACATGGAATGACACTTCTCAGAAAATCTGGGTCTTCACAACATGCAGATATATCACAAGTCAAAGAGTACCTATAGATTCTGATATATTGAACCATTTTCCTAAAGTACCCACAGTCTTTTCATATGAAACAGAAAAAAAATCATGAAAAGGATAGTTTGCCAGACAATTACTCTGTCAAGTCTCGAGGAATTGCGTAATAGATTGTATACATGCTTTGAACATGAACAGCAGAGGAGTATAACAAGCTATGTATTTCCAGTCCACTTGCTCTTTCATCCAAACAGTAGCTTTTGTTTTCAAGAACAATTCTACATCCTTTTTGAAAGCTTCCACAAAATATGGGTATACATTTATCTATTATCTAACTAAGTAGAAATAATTGAAACACTTAATATGCACAGTAATAGAGAAATGCACAAATAACTTCATTATTAATGTCTGTTGATTATTTATGTTTTCAAATAGGCAAATGTAGCTGCTAATATTTTTATCATGTACATCTATATGTGTATTTTTGTTTTACCTGTTTTTTGGCAAATTTACAATCCACGTTATGGGCATTTTCATGGCTTCACATGCTTATTTGCTAAGCACATAACCAAGGTCAGTTTAAAAACTGACTAGTGTTTACTCAATTTGATTACTTTGTTACATTTCTGGGCTTATTTTCCTTTTGGAAGATTAACTGTACAACGAAGCCCAGTAAATCTTTACTTGAAAATTCCAAACTTTAGATTGATTTCAGCAGTGAGTTTGTATTGATCTCAAAAGCTTTGTGTCCCTAACTAAAAACTAATCTTTATTTCACCCTTTAGTGACTGCAGTCATAAATATGCTCACTCCGACCAGTGTAGAGTGGATTAATGGTTATTGGAGATTGGGGCTTCCAACGGAGTCTGGGAAACCTTAACCTTTGGAGGACAATGTGAAGGTATTTACCCCTGTCAGCTATAATCCCTACGTCCATTTTTGACATTTACCTGAGTGTTAAAGAGGAGGCAGAGAAGGGGTTGGGGAATAAAGAACCAGAGATTCTGCTTGGTTATTAATCACTGACTGTTGGATTGACTGACGTGCCTGACCCTGACTGCTTCTGGCCATCAGAGTCACCAAATGGCACAGACTTGCTGCTTCACTGTGGAATCCAGCTTAACTCCTACTGGAGAAGAGCACCACTGCCTGCCTCTGAGGAGGGGCTTGCTACATTGTGAAACCCACCTGTCATTATCATTCCAACTTTGCTGTATGGATGGAACAAACATTTGCAAGATCTAATTAGGGGAAAAAAAGAGTTAAAAAGCAAACAGAGCAGAATTTGTCATCAAGGGATGATCAGTGACATCAAAGGCAGCAGCAGACGGGTGGCTGACAGATGGTAATGAAGCTGTAAAGCAGTGTTTCCCAAAGTGTGGTCCTTGCCACCACCTGAATCACAAGAACTACCTGGGGATGCTAAGTTAAAATTTCAGTGGGGTCGAGGGGGTAGGGAGGGAGTGGGAGCCAGGGTTCAGAACTTTGACCAACAGTCTGAGTGGCTCCTATTTGCAATGATGCTGTGGTTTAAAGTCCTGCCCTTCACCATTTTCTATGGTTGAAAGTAAGAATTTCAGCTTGTTTGGACCTGATGGCAGAGATCACGATTTGCTTACGCAATATCCATATTCCTTTCTCTTTAGTAATGGAACCCTAATTTTTACCTGAGCTCCTTGCTGCCCAGTTAACATTTGCCTTAAAGCTAGATGCAGGAGGGGCTTTTGTATGGGATTTATAGTGTCTCCTCAAAGGATGGGAACATGCCCTTCTCATTTTTCTCCATCCTGCTGCCCACAATGTGCCTGTTAGCTGGGGACTCAGTAGCATTTCCAGGACAAGGCTGAAGGTTGGGATTGATGGGTTACAGAGCTTGAAGGGGCCTGGGTCTTTGATGATCTCATGAAACTGCCACACTGGTTCTGGAATGCCTACATTTGCACCTCTTTTATGTGAGAGAATAAAGTGAAACCTTGTGTGTTTAATCCGTTTCTGGGGGGGGGGGGGTAGGGGGAAGTCACTGTACTTCACAGTGAATGAGATTACTAGCTGATAGACACCACAGTTCAGGAGGAAGCTGTGCATTCTCACTTCATGCTAAATCCTCCCACTTCAGATGATCCCAACTTTCCCCAAGTGTTATTGTTAACTGTGAGGGTGAAAGTTGTGTTTGAATACTAATAGTGATTTTGTTACTGGCTCAGGTGTCAGAAGAGCACTCCTGCTTAGTTTTGCTTAGAATTTCAAGAAAGTATGTGCACCTCTGACTGTTGTCCACGGAAAGGAGATAGTTTGTGGTGGCTAGCTGGTCAAGGGGGTTCTAGAGAGGATAGTAGCTCCAAGGACAGCTGTGCATGCAAGATTCTAGATCACCCATTAAAGCAATTGATCATTTAGTGGTGCCCTCCATGCTCCATGAAGTTAACCTTTACTGGACTTAAGGCTAGCACTGTTACATCTGGATGAAATGCAGTGTCTTAACCACATTTGAAACTTACTTGAAGTATCTTTTTCTCTGGAGGAAGAAAATATTGTATTTCTCTCTATAATTGTATTATCTCTTCTGTTTCCAACACTTACTGTCATGGCTCTTATGACAAGAGGATATGCAAACACAGCAAGCAAAGGGAGAGTCTCTATTTCCTTCATGGATATTTGCTCAGTTATTGAAGATATTAGAGGTTTTTCCCCTTTTGTTTTCTCCCTCATTCTGCTATAAATGCTGTTGCAACCCTTAACCTGAATACCTTTACTGATACGTTGATTAGTGGGACAGCTACCGAATCACTTGCATAAATAATTTATTATAAGTCATATTACAACATCTAAAATTACCCTGGTTCTCTTAGAGCAGGGATTGTCAAAGTGTGGCCCCTAGATTGGCAGCATCAGTATTACCTAAGAACTTTGGCTGAAGCGGAGGTGGGGACCAGCAATTTGTGGTTTAACAAGCCTCCCAGGTGATTCTAGTGCTGGCTCAAGTTTGAGAACCACTGTTCTGAAGTGCATCTAATTCTATCTTCAAACAAAATCACCAAGAATGCCTAAAAATTAATATTCCTTAAGGTTTCCACACAAACAAAATCTTGGCAAGACTCCTATATGTTGGCTATTGCACATTTAATTCCATTACTTTTTTCTTATCTACCTTCAATCTACCTGGGCCAGGTAGTAAGGTGACTCAATTTGTGCTCAAATAGCAACAACAAGAAAAATACCTAAAAATGTATAGCATTTTTTCAGTCTACAAAGTGCTGGCACCTAAAATATCTCATTTGATTATGCATCTGATTCAAATGTACCATCTGAGTCAATACAATTTAACTGCATGGAAAGAATAATAAACTTAAGTTTGTTGCAGGGCCATGTCTTATTCTTTTCTTTATCCCCAGTATCTCTGGATCCCTGGCATTAGGAACTATAAGTTGGTAAAGTAAATATTGAATAAATGGACACCTGAAAGAATGACATTTAAGTATGATTTGCTAATGAATCAGGGGTGGGGAGAAAGGCTGTGCAGAGTTTTAGGCCAAATCCATTTGCATGGAGAGAGAATTTTATGAAAAATGGTTCAATATTCTAACTATAAATTTGATGCCAAGACCTTTGAGAAAGAGATTAACATTCACTGACTTAGAGATGCACTGAAAGAGACTGACTTTTTGTCTTCATCTTAATACAAAACACAAATCCAAGATACCTATTGGGTCACACTCATGAGGCCAAATTATATCTGCATTATTTTTAAATATTATTAGATGTGAGAATATAATTTTTTCAAGACCATAAATATAACATTCCGGAATTGATTTAAATGGCTCTTAATGTGGTGGTTTGGAGCTATGTACCCCAGAAAAACATGTTCTTAAACTTAACCCATTCCTATAGGCATGGACCCATTGTAAATAAAATCTCTTCAAGATGTTACTTCAGTTAATGTGTAGCCCAAAGTTTGGGCTTTAAATCAGATTATTGGAGTTCTTTATAAGCAGAGTGAAAGTCAGAGAGCAAGCTATAGAGAGAGCAGCCAGCAGGTGAATGTCAAAGGAACCCGGAAGGGACGGGAGAAGCCAGGAGAGGCCTCCATGTGCATTGCATGTTACAGAAAAGCCAAGGGCCCAGGCTCGCCAGCAGCCAGCCCCAGTATGCTACAGTTTTCTAGGAGAAAGCATTGTCTTGATGATGCTTTGATTTTGAACTTCTCCTAGCCTCAAAACCATGAGCCAATTAATTTCTGTTATTTAAGCCAACCCATTCCATGGTATTTGCTCCATTAAAAAAAATATATTAAAAAAGAATTAAAAACAGTCTTGAAATGTAGGGGAAAATAAAGCAAAGAATCTCTAAAAAGAATAAGCACACTAGCATCTAGCTAAATGGTAAGGTAATAAAGGCATTAACCAAGTACTTTTACTAATATTTCAGCATTTGCAACCTACCTAAATGGTCTCTAAGACTCTTAAAAAAAAAAAAAAAAAAATCCTGACTCTTAATCTTTTAGTAAGCTTTCTAAAACAGTAAATCCCAAACCACAGTGTTTTGAGGCAAATTTCTGATAAAGATTTTGGAGTATTTTCAGTAAGAGTAACTTAAAATTAAATTTCCAGGAGTGTACTTTAGTGGAAAAGATTCAAGCTTTGGAGTTAGAAAACTGGACTCAAGTTTCACCTCTAATTTACTAGTTAAAAGGCCAAGTTATTTATTCCCCAAGCCTCAGTTACCTCCTCTATAAATTAGGAATGATAATACCTGCCTCATAAAGTTTTTATGAGCATCAAACAGAAATGTGTGTTGATTGTCTAGCCTAGTGCCTGGCAAATAGAAAGTCTTCAATACACAATTCCCCTTCTTATTATGAAAGAATATGGGAACGTATATGAAATATTTGTAAAGTATAAAGTGATACCAAAATGTTGGTTGATATATTAGTTTTTGTCAGAAACAAAGTGAGACACAGAGTTGGGAGAGCACTTTCTAAAGACACATTTGTACAAATTCAAAACCATCTGATTACAAGACTTTATGTAGTCAGGTAGCTAAAGACTCACACAATACTTGAGGAAATACTAAGATCCTCTACCAGCTTGCATGGGGGAAACACATACACAGTTCCTTAGAAATTCAAAAGAAAGCTGCTGCCGAATTATAATATGCCAAAAGACAAGGCACTAGAAAGGCATATTTAGACAGCCTGCACATTTTTTAGCAACATGAATGTGGCACTGAGTTTTTCTTTTTTTCTTTTTTTTAAAAAAATAACGACATAGCAAGTGAGCAATGGTGATGAAAAATCATCCTACCTGATGTTCTTGGTTAAATTCTACATCTTCATTTACCACTTAACTTAATGGAGCAATAATAAAATAAGGCTGAACCAATATCATGCTGGAAGACAACTACTTTAGCATCACTTCATTTATTGAACCCCAACCTTTCCTGAAGACTTACTAAGTGTCACATGCTGAGATTTTAAAGATGAATAAGACAAGTATCAGTTCCGGAAAAGTTCAGCAATCCAACACTGCAAGACATAAGAAGACAGATATCTATAGGAACCTGAGTAATTATTGAATATAGAGCTAAAATCAAGCAAGTGAAAACAGCCAGCAGGCAAAGCACTAACTAAAATACCTTCACCTTGAGGAACTGTCATGAAAACACATATACACTATGCACACCTAAAAAACCATGTATAAACTCGTCAGAAGAGGCTTAAAGGCTAGAATTCAGAGCTTCTTATAGCTATAACATCCTCAAGTATTCTTGTACTTGTAGGCACAATTATGTAGACCAGAGTAGTGAATTTTAAAGTGTGGTCCATAGACCCCTGGTGGTACCTAAAATTCTTTCAGGGGGTCCATGAGGTCAAAATGATTTTATAATAATACAAAGATATTATTTGCCTTTTTACTGTGTTGACAGTTGTACTTATGGTGGAAAAGAAATCGTGGGTAAAACTGCTGGTGCATTAGCAAGAATCATGGCTGTGGTACCAAATCGCTTAGTGGTAACTGTATTCCTCAACGCTATGCATTTCAAGTTTAAAACAATTGCCAATTTTATTTAAGAAAATGTTTAATGAAGCAATAAAACATATTAATTTTATTAAATCTTAACATTGAGTACCTATCTTTTTAGTATTCCACATGACAAAATACGAAGTTCTATTTTATATCAGAGTATACTGGTTGTCCTGAGGAAAAGCATTTGTGCAATTGTTTGAGTTGCAAGCTAAACTAGCCACTTTTTCTTGGACCACCATTTTACTTGAAAGAATTAATGACAGACACTATTGAGACTTGGATATTTGGCAGAAATTTTCTTGACAATGAATGAAGTAAACTGACACTTCATGAGAACAACTGAAATTATTTATGCCAAAGATAAAATTTGAGCTTTCCAGTGAAAATTAAGATTTTGGAAATGCTGTATTCACCGTCATTAATTTGACTTAAATATTTTAAAGTGAAATTGCTTGTGCTATTAACCAAATAGTTTTTTAATATCATAAAATGAAATGTGTCAACATTTAGAAGCTTTGCATAATTCAGCTGATCAGTAGTTTCCAAATACCAAAACTTTATGATACCAATTCACACATAGATAAAGGATTCATTAAATATGAAGGTAGACAATGGATTTTAATTATAACAGAATACAAAAAGTTAATTAATATTTCACATTACACAATGCAGCTAATCTTTGGTAACCTATTACTTGTTGAGTTTTGGTATAGTAATAGAAAAGATTGTTCAAAATTTTCAAAACTGGCTGCTGAAGTATTTCTCCCCTTCCTAACTACATGTCTATGTACATCTTGATTTTCCTCATTTGTTTCAACCAGAGCAACATATTGTGACAGAGTGAATGCAGAAGCAGATATTAGAACTCAGCTGTCTTCTATTAAACCAGACATTAAAATGATTTGCAAAAATGCAAAACAATGCCACAATTCCCACCAGTTTTTGTTTGGTATTGGATAATATAGTCACCTTTCATAAAAATGTAATTTGCTAAAACATAAAGAGCCTATTATTTTTAATGAATAAATAAATATTTTTGAAATGTCTGACTTTCATTTCTAATAAGGTAAATATTAATAGGTTTAATCCATATAATTAAAATCTCTTTGAAGTATTCAATATCTTTTAAGGGTATAAAGTATTCCCAAACCAAAAGGTGTGAAAACCACTAGCATGAAGTATAACATGCTGGTAACATGTTGATCTCTCAATCACACTCTTGTTGGAAGACCACAACAACCTTGTCATGTTTGAGCGTGAAAGGACAGGGTTAAAATTGCCACGTTGAATATCATCAAGGATCTCTGTGGGATGGTGGTGCTGATTCCTAATGGACTTCCTGCAAATTCATAGAAAATGACTCTCCCTTATAAGCAAGTTGCTCTGGTAAACTCCTCAGGGTGTTTATTCTCTGAAGACCAAAATACTTCTAGCACTGGAGCATAAGGTTCTTTGATTTTGTGATACCTCAGGATGTAAAAAAGTTATCTCAAGGATGATTATAAAAAAACTCAGAGCCAAATAATTTTAATTTTAAAAGGTTTATAAATATTGAACTGCTTTTTAGAGATGTGGGGTGTGTGTGTACGTGTGTCTGTGTGTGTGTGTGTGTGTACACTGCTAGATGCACTAAATATAATGTCTAAAATTTACTACCTGAGGGTTATGGACACTAAAATATTAAAAGGCATCATATGGCTGTATGGACAATGCTTATGATATGAACTGCTATAGTCATTACTAGAGCTTACCTGTTAACACTTTTCCTTCAACTCCAGTCACTTTATTCTTTTGTTTTTCCTCTTCCTCCCTAGAGAGTTTCTAGCTCAGTACTCTTATTGTAATTGCCTCCCCCAGGCTCTGTCCATTATTATTAAGCACCAAAATGTCAGCTAGTTAGCCAAAAGATGTTGCTGAACTCTGCATGGTGCACTGCACACACTCATATTTAAAGGTGTACATGTAACAGGCGGCCTTGTGCAGAGCAAGGAGGAGGTCACCAGAGAGGAAAGCCTCTCTTCCCTTCATTCTCTGCAGATGCCAGAATTTCCCCTTAGAACAGAATCTCTTCGGTTTAAGGCTGAAGGCCTGGGAAAATCCAAATACCTCCAAAGTGGTACTAGAGCATTTATACTTGAATGTGAATGGAGAAATCCAAAGACTGTTTCATAGAGATAGGGAGGGAGAGGCTGGAAGGCAGTGATTTCTAAGTGGTTTGGAGGCAGATGTCCCTCTTGCGGGGAAGGAGAGCTGAAGGATGCAAGGGCCAGAGAGATTTGGGTTAGTTTCCCCAGAAGCCCATGTGGTATAGTGGCGAGAGCATGAGGGTTGATGCTAGTGAAACCAGAGTTTGAATCTGTTCCCGACTCACTTACCAGCTGGGTGACTTGATGCAATCTACTTAATCTCATTGAGCATCAACCTCCTCATCTAGTAAATGAGGACAATCATATCTACTTCACAAGGCTGAGTGAAGATTCAATGAGAGCAAGTGTGTGACATGGCTGGAACACAGTAGGTGTCCAATAAACGCCTGGTTTCTTTTTCTATTTTAGTTTTCACACATGTAAAAGAGGTAACATCTACTAGGTTTCGAAAGGGCAAATAGTCACATTCTTCAGGAAACAACTGGCCATTTCTAACCTCTTCCTCTTGCCTTTATGAGTTTACCTGTTTTAAAATCTTATAGTATTTAACAAAGAATACTATCAAAAGCCTTCTTAAAAAAAAAGAAAATCAAAGAATAGGGTGTTCATTCTATTCTTCTGGTCTTCACGGTCAGTTGTGTCTTCCAGAAATTCCAAGAAGTTGGTGAAGCCCGACCTTCCTCTTTTTTCTTTTCTTTTTGTAAAGTGCGCCAGCAATCTTTAATCATGCTGTGATTTTCTAAATGCCACCCAGGTTAGCTTCTGAAGCAGTTTCGAACAAAAATTTAACCCACAGAAACATAAATAACTGATCTGTACTTTCCAGAGAGTCCTCAGAAACACCTTATTAATTTATTTTTAGTATATTGTCAGTTTTTTCTGTATTTTTTATTTCTGTATTCATTTCTAGAGAGAAGCATTTCCCTTTGTTATGGATTTTAATAAAAATTAAGGCCTAGTAATAGTAGATTTTTCTGGTGCTTGCTCTTAGTTGGGATAATTAACATGCAAAATATTTGATGACATCTCTTTTAAAAAGAAATTACATACATAAAAAGGACAGAGTTTGTCTATTAGTTGCTTCCCAGGTCACCTAGTTTTCACCTGATAAAAACTAATTCGATCATCAGAGTTTGCAGCTCAAACGAGGAGCTCTGGAAAGGAAAAAGATTATTAAAGCACAAAATAGGCTGAAAGGAGTTAGGGACAAGAATATCAAAATGTTCTAAATACTAATCGAGTTCACTCTGTGGGCTGGTCTTACTACATGCTGAAAGTTAGCCATCCAGCCACTCCAGTGGAAGATGAGGATAGTTAAGAGAGTCAGAGTCTGAGACAGATGCAAATGGACACAACCAAGACCAAAGCATTCAACAACCAACAGTCAAAAAGTCTAGACGAAGGAATTTCACTGGAAATATGAGTAGGCCTTAGAAAAGAAAAGCATACATCAGATTATTTCTTTGCATTGAACATTTGTTTCTCCTACCCACTTTGACATGGCTTGTAATGTTAACTGGAGTCATTTGAAGGAAAACAAGGTCATGGGACAAAGGGACAGGGACAGTCTTGGGATCAGTACTTCGGTAAACAGAGTTGCAGAATAAAAATAAATCCCAGAGATTTATGGGAAATAAAAACTGGCAAAAGTATAACCTAAATGAGCTTCTCTACTTTGATTTTTTTTTAGCCCTTTTGTTGGCAAATATATCAGGATCCTTTTGTTTGATGAGATGATATTCCAAGAGGAAGCTCTTTATTGTTGAGACCCAAGGATAGCTCGTTTATTTTGTTCCTGTTGTTTTACATAGTCCTCCTTTACTGAGAAATGATCAGATGAAAATGCAGGAAGTACTTTTTGGAGTGAACCAGAGCATATGAAGCATGATGGACAAAAAGCAGCAGTGGCATACGATGATGAAGGCATAATCAACTGGACCAGATGCCTGGTGGGGTCAGCCTTCTGCATTTCCCTCTACTTTAGATCGCTGCTTTATAGATTTACTTTCATTCTTTTCAGATTTCTATTGCATGCAGTGGAAATCTTCCCTAAGCATTCTTCTGTATTTCTGTACCACCCCCACCCCCTCCCCCACCCCCAATGTGTTGTATGCTAGCTTCACCCTGTGAGAAGCAGGCCTGGCACCTCTGAGGTAGTTACTCAAAGTGTAGTGAGAACGTCTTCTGTTATTGTTGATCTGCAGTCAACGTTCTCTTTCATCATGTCCAATGTGTTGTTTGCAGAATGCACTTCAAATAACCATCTGTCACATTGCATCATTCTAGCATTGCACCACTTTATTTCTTCTCCTCTAGGTAAGTGAAAATGATGATCTGGCCAAGATCATAATCACTGCTGATCAGTACTTGGTCTCCTGCAAAGGTCCATGCAAGCACACAGACTTTCTAAGACGCCACTGAGCAGATATCAGATGGCGTGCCCTCCCCCATCACCTTCTCACTACTGAAAAGCTTAATAACTAGGGATTGTTCAGGGAGTCATTCAAGCAAGTAGAGTGGAATTCTACCTGTTTCTCGAGGTAGAATATCTGCTAAGCTACTGCAAAGACTGTTAAGCATTCATAACTCTTTCTACATGTTAAGAGCTCATGGCTAGGAGGCTAAAGTGAACACACACCCAGGGTGAAAGCTTCGCAACTTCCTGTGTTTGTCTGAAATCATGCAAAATTAAACTAGCATGCAAAACAGAGCTCAACAAATATATTCCTCTTTTCCAGTGGCATTTTAAATGTTAATTATTTCACCATTATCAGGCAAGAGATGCCCTGAAAACAGATCAGAAACACAAGGAGTTGAAAACTTTAATCATGCCACACAGTTCAATAAATGATAATATAAAAGATTTTTTTTTAAAACATTGGTTGTAATTTCTACTAGGTGTCACAACTCAGTGAACCATTAAAAGTGAACCAGCTCACTGAACCAAGCTGAACTGAACAGATGGAATTCCACCCTTACTATGCTTGAAAGACTCCATGAACAATACAAAGTCTTCTTTCAAGTCCCCTCCTCTGAGCTGCTTATTTCACTAAAGCAAACACGTGGAGTCTCTCCGGACAGAAACATGGCTCCTCAGCTTTTTGTTCAGTTGTGCGGTGCCACTGTTCAAGCAGAAGGGAAGGTTGTCCATTTTGAAAACCTCGGGGCCATCCTTATCATTTTCAAAGTCCCAGCGTTATCTTCCATTTGTCCTCAAATATGTCAAAACTAGAATGTTTTGTTCTCTCCTCATTCTACTCTGAGTTGTAATTCACTTGAATCCTTCCAGATACACCTTGAAAGATTTTTTTTTTTTGGTCAAAAATGGGCCTGAACAACATGAACTACTGTTATTTTCTCTGCCTGTGTTTTTAATTTATTTTTTTCTTTCTTTTCAGGAGTGTAGATGATTGGCAGAACGAGACAGGCAATTTGAGTCCTTTTTTGGCTTCTGAAACCTGGACAACATAAGGAAAGTAAACTGATACAGAGGTTTATTGATATGCATTATTTACTTGTTTGTGGATGTTGCTAAAAAGGTAGTCTTAGAGGTTCAGGAGATCAAAGACTGCTTGTAGCCAATTTATTAAACATTAAGCCAATTAATTAATTAATTCAATAAACATTTATGAGGGCTAACTGGTGCCAGGCACTGTGCCAGACATTGTGTGGGATCTAAAAAGGAATGGAATTCAAGTCTCTGCTTTCAAGGAGGTTACAATTTAGCAGGGGAGATAGATAATTATGTTTTCAAAAGTTCATACCATTCAAGTAGCTCCTTGATTTCTGTATTCCCTGCTGCTCACCCTCCTCTTTTGACTCATGACTGGTGCCATGGTTTGTTGACATGTGATCAACCTGCCAAGAGTGTCAGTTTTGAGGTTCTGTAAGTATGCTTGTTTTCAAGGCATGTATTTTATAAAGCTTCAAACTGACTATAAGCCTTGGAAAACCAGACTATTTCTTCAAAGTGTGTTCTAACAGGGCTTAGGAGACAGTGGACCAGAGACAAAGCCAGAGGAGCCAGGACTGAGAGTTTGATTAGGCACAAAGGGTACCGGCAGGTGGGTCATTGATTAATTCCAGACGGGTCAGCTGAGGGAGAGATTAGCACTTAAGAGCTCCAGAGTCCAGGGAGACAGGCCTCAGGGATCAGATACCAAGGTTACAATTCTAAAACACACAAGGTCAGGGGAGTGAAGAAGAGATTTTAAGCAACATGGGGTCAGGAGTCCAGGTCAAAACCCCTCAACAACAAGGGATATGAGTCCTTCAAAAGATGTGAATAACAGGCCCAGGATGTAAATAAAATGCATGGGTTTAATGCTGAGTGAAAGCTCTGTGGGCCTGTGGCACTCAACCCTTCCCATAGCTCCGAACAAAGGCCAGAGCTGGCCTCAGGGCCAGGCAAGACTGTCTGAGTCCACAAGTGGGCATGTTTTGGATTAGAGGACAGATAGGGCAGAGAACTTGTGAAAGCCTTAAATATGGTACTTGGAAGCTGTTTCTGAATCTGGATTTCTGAGCTTATATATTCCTTAGGGTTAAATCTGCTGCTTCATTTTTCGGCGATAAATCATAGCACTGAAATCCAATCTTCAGCGTGTGTAGATCTGAGTTTCAGTCCGCATTCTGCTACTTATTAGCTGCATGGATTTGTGTCAAATTCTTAACCTCTCAAAGACATCAGTTCTTCAAATGTAAAATGAGGATGTCAATACTTATCTCACAGAGTGCAAAATACACAGTATCTATAAATAATAGATGTAGAATTGTTAGTTATAGACATCATTATTATTATAATTATTATTACAAATTTTGATTTTGTATTCAGAGATCAACTCAACCAGTTTTCCCTTTCAGCATGCAAATATTAAATTCAACAAAGTAAACAGCTTGGCTATCCCAGTTGATTTTTTTTTTTTTTTTTTTTTTTTTACCAAGTGACTTGCTCTTCTGCCAGTAAGTCCCTTGATTGTTTTGCCTATTAGGCCTGATAAGCAGTGATAACAAAAGTTCATGAGGAAATACATTTTAAAATCCTACAGAAAATATACCTAAGTTTATTTTCAGAGGTGTCCATATAGTAACATGAATCAAAATACCCGGAGACTGGATGTCCAATGGTAGCAACTCTAAATCCTTCTCTGCCTTATTCTAAGTATGGTTCACCATGGTGTAAAAGTTTAATATTGTCACCACTCCACAGGAATGAGTTCCTATATGACTTGGAAAATAAGTTACCAAGGTTTTCCTTTGTGTATGTAGCAGGACTTAAACCCAATGGGTGCTCAACTGTGGAATAGTCTAGAATGTATTTTAATTTAATTTCTATTTTCACTACTCCCTTTGAGTTGCAATGGAATAAACAATCAAAGGAGGAAGACTTCCGAGGCAGAAACTGACAGATGCCTTTAAAAGGAAAAAAAGAATCACAGTTTGCTTCCCCCTCCACATTGGGCTTCCAGAACATTTTATTCAAAATATTAAAATATTACAATAAAAACAGCAGGATGTTTGCTTTCTAGCCTAGTATAGAGCCTGGATTATGATAGGCCCTTGAGAAATGTTTCAAGCGGATTTTTCTCTTTTTTCACTGAGTAAGCTTGCATTTTGATTCTTGATGCTTAAACCCTCTGCCTCCTGATCACTGACCACCATTACTTACACCCATTTCTAACCCCTACCTCATTTACTTTGCCTATATGTTGGTATCCCATGGGATGCAACTGGGATGCTGGGGGACAGGGAGTCATTGTCCCAAGAGCCACCGTCATTCAGTGGTTAGCTTCACAAATGGAAAAAAAGTCATTCCTCTATCAATTGTCTCAGACTGACAATTGGGGGGGAGGGGCAGACATTGGCGCTGTAGTGGCCTGGTGGTGTGGACACTTTCCAAGCGCTTGATAAGGAATTAGCAGTATCTTGGTAGTTGTAGAGTATCCCAACCCCCATGGGCTGCAGGCAGGAGAGCACAGAAGTGGAAAGGCTACCTTCAGCTTCTACCTTCATTGAAAGGCCTAAGAGTGGACGGAGGCACAGAAGGAGACAACTGTATCATGCTCAAGCCGCACTCTGCTATTCAGAGTGCCTTCCCTAACGTACCTTACAGATTTACTGTATGTTTGTGCCATACTGTTTCTTCTGGAATGCTCATGTCTAACCCCTCATCTCCTTCCTTCAAGTTTGTCTGTCACCTCCATTGTGGCACTTTCTCAAACAGTCATTTGCTCTAGCCCTGAACAAATTTAATTGCATTTTTCTCTGTACTTCTATTGCAGTTGTTTATAAATGTTCCTCCTCCATTCACCTGTGAACCTCTTCACAGGAGGTTCTACCTAATCTATTCGTCTTTGGAAGGCAGAGTAAGTTGGTGGTTAAGATACATACTCTGGAGGTGGGGGTCGGGTAAAACTTCTGCTTCCTCCACTTACTAGCTGTGTGATCTCGGAAAAGATGTTTAGCCTCTCTGAGCCTTAGTTTTATCATCTGTAAAATGACTGTTTGTTACTGCATTTAAAAATTAAAGGAAAAATTCACACAAAGTACCTGGCATGTAGTAAGGTCGCGATGGCTGTGTGCCGTGGTATGGCTGACTATATAGTTTTGTACTCTTAGTGCCTAGTACAGTGTCTGGCTCATAGTCGGACCTCATTTCATTTGGCCGTGTCATCCTTAAATCACATGGCTATATATATATATATATATATATATATAGCTTCAAGAGGAAGCGTATATATTTCTTTCAGTGCAGGATGGGAAGGACAGAGTCTCTATCTGTGGTAAGGAAGGACACGGAAACTGAACGACTACAACCTGAATTCATATTTAACACTGCCAAGAATATTACCATGATAAGAGATTGGGAAGGTACAGATCCTCAGTTCCAACTTCTGGATGGCTTCTCATGCACTATAAGAATCTGAAAATATCCTTTGATTCTTCTGTAGCTTGGTTTCAATATCCACAAAATGGATATTGTTGTGTTAACTGGTCTTCTCTAGAACCAAAGAAACTAGAGCACAACAATACTCATAAATATTTGTATTATATGATCCCTCTTGTGTTTACAGCAGGGAAACTGAGATACAAAGCTGGTGACTTGATCAAGGTCGTAGTCAGCGGCAGAACCAAATTAAAATTCATGTTCCCAGAGTCCTTTCCATGCCATTGCTTCACCTACTGACCCATGTTGCTCTACCAAGAAGTACTTCTGATTAAGTGAACTTTCAGGTTTCAATAACACAAAACCTTGGCAAGGACTTTAGGTAACAATCTCATCTCATATACTCCAGTTACTTTCTGGCAAGAACTGACTGTTTCATATATATGTTAACTTAATTGCCTTGTACAGATCAACATTGAAAAAAGTGGTCTGTTATCAACATTGAACCAAGAATACAAGAGCTTAATAGGTTTTCTTTTGAAAAACAAGTTGTGCAAAAGAAAATGGGGACAGATGCCTTTTTGGTAGATTATATGGTCTATTGACAGGAATCTTCGACCTTTTTGTTCACCTTTGTTATCTCAGAGCCTAGCACAGTGCCTGCACATGATATTTGTTCAATTAATATTGATGAATGAATGAATGGATGGATGAATATATGGCAGCCTCAATACTTCCAGGGGTAGTAGAATAGCTTCCCAAACTTGTTAGAGACTTGGTGCAATATTTTCCTAATATTAAAACAGTAGATGTTTTCCTTCATCCACAGTGTTCGTTTGTTTTTAATACATGTATATGCAACAGAATGTCAAATTTAGGTTTTGACCAAAGTTTCATAATATAATAGATGTTGCACACCAAAGCGAGGTGCTGGATCAAAATGAACATTTTTTAAAGCTGGAGATTAAGGGCTGGTTTCACAATTTTGGGGAGTGACACCAGGGGAACACTAATCCAAACAGAGGATATAACAGTGTTAAGAGATTGGAAAGGGAGAGTCTTTTTGAGGACCATTTCTCTGGGAAAGCTGCATGGAGAGCCTCCTCTTTCCCTGACAGCAAAGTAAGGCAGAACTTCACAGATTGCTTGGAGAGCTTGCTATCCTCTTCTGGGTTTGAGCCCAGAGTGGCCTGAGTCTGACTCTAGCCAAGGAATCTGAAGAGCAGAAGAGATGGAATGGAGAGCTGGTTTAAAGCTGAGCAGAAGTGAGTCACTGTTGCATCCAGAAAGTAACCCTTCTCTCTTGGCAGGAGTTCAGAAAGATAAAACCCCAGGGACCAGGGAAGAACCTGATACAAGCCTGCAGCCCTTTTATGCCCTGGCAAAGAAGCTGGCCCTTAGTTCTCTTCCAGGCCAGCCCAAGGAGAGGCACAGAAGGAAGTGCAAACTAGATACTGCATGTAACTGGTAGAGACCAGCAGGGGAATCACCAACGTATCTATGAAACCCTACATGAGAGAAAGAGGCAGCTTAAACACTTACCAGGCCCAGAATGCATAAAGGCAACTTTTAATAATACCAAGTCAGAAAAGAAACATCTCCACCACCATTCCCTTCCTTGCTCTTCATGTTGCTACCCAGAAGGGGTTAGGAACCAGGGCTAAAGCGTAGGGTAGAAAGTAGCAGAGCTAGGCGGAAAAAAGAGAAGCCAAGTCTCACTTGAGACCAGCCCAGTTGGAGGGGTCTTCTCTAGAACCAAAGAAACTAGAGCACAACAATACTCATAAATATTTGTATTATATGATCCCTCTTGACCAAATCAAGGTCAGAATTTTTACTACTACCACTGCTAGTCATCTGACTATTGGCTTGAGACTGTTTTGAACCTTAAGTAAACCTGGAACTATCTATGACTTAGCAGCGAACACAGACGTGAAGGGGCCTGCTAGATGGTGCAACTAGTGACAAGGGATAACATCCCCCACTGTGTACATTTTAAAGGGGGAGGGGAGGCCAAAATAAGTTTACATTTTGATGATATTTCATGAGCTGATTTTGGTCAAAAGAGCAGACTTACAAGTTTCTCTTGCTTTCAGTGTGTACATCCTTTTGTAAGCCTGGTCAAAGCTCTGCCATTAAAAATGGACAAATTTGGTGGCATTTGAGAGTCACCTCTGTGTACCTGTGAGTTCTTCCCCCTCTTCAGGTGGCACAGAGCTGAGGAGGCTCCCATGGTTCACCAGACCCAGGCTTGGGAGCCAGATTGGTAAGAACATTCCAGTCTCGCCAGCAGCAGAAGAAAGGGGTTGAAGGAGACCTAGAAGTGATCTGGTCTCATCCATCTAATGTCAGCCTTGTCTCTGTTACACACTGAAAAAGAAATGTCAACCCTCTGCTGAGGTGTCCTAAGTATTTTGTATTTTAGAGCTCCCCCAAACTGGATCAGTGTTCCCTGATGGTGAAAAGCCCTTCCTAGAATGCAGTTAATTTACATGTTTTATTCTCTTGAGGTCTCTCAAGGCCATTTCTATGATTCCATCTTTTCCATTGGTCCCATCAGATTTTAACAGATGACCTGGCAATGGGGATATTACTATCCTGATAGAAGGAAGAAAAAAATGAGAAGGAAGAATTAATGTCTGGCCCACTGTTGACTATGGAAATGAAAGGGGATAAAGGGAGAAGAAGTGACATGTATTGAGCATCTCTCCAGCCCCAGATGCCGTTCTGGGGGCTTGCACATGAACTGTTTTACTAACAGAACAACAGCTCTGTTAAAGTTAGTTTTTCTGCACCTTTTGTGTAGATGAAAAAATGAGAGAAGTGACTTGCTTAGCATCATAAATTCAGGCCTATCAGACTCCAAATTCCTTGTTCTTTCTTCAATTCCATACAGCTTCCATTTGAAGCAACATTTTAAATACATTTTTGAGGCTTGCTTGTGACTTCTCTCATTCTCTTTAATCTCCAGAATCTAATCCCATATCAAAACTGATAGTTTTTTTAAATAAGGAAATTGTTTGTAATTCCCCTTACTACATTTTTATGAGACTACATTGATTTCTGTTATTAGAATTGAATATCAGGATAGCGAATGTGTTGCATGTTCTTTCTCAGCACAGTATACCTTTCCATCATAGTTCACACAGTTGATTCCAATCAACTTTTTTTTTAACTCATTCCACATTTCCAATATTTTTATACTTCTATTACCATTCACAAATATTCTCAGAAGTGTGTTCCAATCTGGTGATATTATCATAACTTTCCCCTAGGGGTTTATTAGCTTCCATGTTGCAGCATTCATTTCACCTACTTTCATTGCCTTGGACTAAGTCCAGAATAGCCCCTGGTCCTGTTGATTGCTTCACAAGCTGTGTGAGGGAACATTTTTGTAACACACTCAGAGACTAGCATCCATCTGATTTCACTCCTATGATCTATCAGTCATTGTCAGAGGATCAAAATTGCATCACAATGACTACTTTTATTTCTCTAATGCCCCCATTTTTTTCATGTTCATTTCCTAGTTTTCTATTATAGGAAAACGTACCATCCCACATTAATATTTGCTTTTATTGATATGCTTTTTTTTTGACAGGTAGGCTTTCTTTGTTTAAAAAAAGACAAACAAACAAGAGGACAAAGAAACCCAACTTGAACCCATGTTGCATTTACCAAACTTTCGACATATCTCTGGAGGCGGGGCTGCTAGAAATCTGACTATTACTTTCTGGAATAAAGTAGCCTTTTACGAAAGGCCTCCTCCTAAGGAGGCTCAAGGATAAAGAGTGAGTTCCTAGTGGGAGGGGAGGGTCTACGTACAATATGGTGCTTGTCATGTGATGTGTGCAACAGGCTGGTTATTATGACTTAAACCTGAGTCCGTAGAGTGAGGAATATAGAAAACGAAGACAAAGTGAAAGTAATGAGGGGTAGTAAAATCACAGGGTCTAAGCAGTGATGACATCGATGGCCGTGGTGTGGACGACTACTGGTGAAGGAAGAGTTGTGCTGGCCCAGAGATGGCAATGTTAGAGGTTGTGGTAGAGGTGGGTTTGGCGGTGGTGGCACTGGCAATGGTACAGCATCGATGGCGTCCTTCTAGAGCTACCAGTGTAGGGCTTTGGGAACATTATGATGTATACTGGCATTGTCATCAGTGACAGCAGAGCTTCTGATGGGCAGCAGTGCAGCCTGTGGAGGCAACACCATTATGAGCTTTTGAGAAAGGGAGGGAATTGTGCTTTCTGAAAGCCCAATGAGATGTTATCTGGTGATTGCCAGAATTGGAAAATTGAGGGAGAGGTTGAAATTCCTGAAATGCAGAAGGCGATGGAGTCAGACGAGAAAGGCTTTGAAGCCTTTATGACCGTTTTCTTAGCCCCAGGCCGATGAGAACTGAGAAACACAAGGAATAGTAAGAATCCTCTCAACAACATCACTATGTGCCCAGTGTTGATCCATTCCTCACAACAGGTGATGATATTATCGTTCCCATTTTATAGATCATGAAATTGAGATGCAGAGAAATTAAGTAACTTTCCAAGGTCATGTAACTAGTAAGCGCTGAGCAGCGATGCAAACTCAGCAAGTCTAGCCCCACAGGCTGTGCTGTTAGCCATCGCATGACTTCATGAACCCTCATTACTTGAGTCTCAAGTAAACACAATTTTTCAAAGATTGAAAAGGGCTGGTGAAATTTTATTTCACTCCATTAAGAAACAACACTAAATAAATAAATTAATTAAATAAAAAATTCTTTATCGTTAATTAAAACTCTCTTCTAGACTTTACTATTTCTCTTAGCCTGCTATTTATCGTGCATGTTTTCTTGCATTTTTATTGTGTTTTTCTTTGTGTTCCAGTTGTCATGACTCTAGACCAGACCCTTATCACATCATGGCTAGACAGTTACAATTGGATCCCACGACTCCTGTCTCTCACTTCCCCAATTCATTTAACCTATTGCATTAGACAAATGTTACTAAAACATTAATTACTTGTAACCTGCTCTATATTATTTATTGGTACTAAACGCCTATAAAATAAGTTCTATGTTCTTTGGTCTGGAGTATGAGTCTACTCATATAAACATGTATCCATTCAATATCTTTCCCATACTTTTCCTTATTTTAAAATACCTTTCTAAACACTTTACTCTCCACCAGTGGCCCCCAAGCATACCTTTACTACTATTGGTTTGCTGAAATTACAGCAAATTACACTAGTTCTCTAAGACCTTGTTAAAATCTTATACTTTTCATAAAACATCACTTGACCACGGTCTCCTGGCACATATGATGTCTTCATGTGAATTACATAAAGGCTTCTCCTCTTCAGTCTGAAGCAGGTCTGTATCAGAGCAGAGAGCTTGGGGAGTGGAGCTGAGGTTGGATTTCAGCTGTCCTTGTCCCCCACACTCCTGCCCCAATTGGGCTTTTCTTGGAGTACACAGATGTACTTCTGCAAGTGGCAGCCCTGTCCTTCAATACCTCCCCATGGAGACCTCACCCTGCAGCAGATTCCTAAAGCAATGATTGTTTCTTCAATTCATTAGGCAATTAATCATGTATTGCTTGGTGACATCTCTTCAAATGTGGCTTTAATTGTTTTAAAAATTCTGTTATCGATATTTTTAAATTGTAATGTGTTACTTACTATCTTAATGCCTCAGAAAGTTCCCTCTTGGGGGCAAGGTTAATGTATTATACTTCTCTGTGATTCTCAGAAGGCGCAACACAGTGTTTTGCATTGTAGGATCTCAAACAGCATTGATTTCACTTGAATTGTTTTTATGCAAACAAACACAGCTAATTACAAATAAAGCATGAATTTGTCTAAAGTAATGCTCAATAGTTGGTTGTCCATCACTAGCTGGAAACGGTAATGTTTATCTGATACCAACAGATACACACACATATGCACACACACCCCAGATGTGGTGTGATTATATTTTACCTTTACTTTTATTATATAATATTTTACAATTTGGAATATTGAACAACAAATGGAAAGAATTAGTCTTATCCTTTCATTTATATTGAATGTTTTATAGCCCTTCATTATAGTTCACTTTTTCAGCACAATTATTTTGCCAACAACTATTTATGATCACAAGGTACCTTAAGGTCTCTTCCTTCAATGGGTTCTAATTCTGAATGGGATAAAACATTCATGAACAAATACAATGTTAATAGGACAGATATTGCAAGTTCTATAAAAACAGTGCAGGAAACTTGAGTTAGGAATTTGGAGAAGCCATGAGGCTCTAGCATTTACATTGGAGTCCACCTTTGCAACAGGGTGGATTTGGTAAGCTGTCATGTTGATGTGAAAAGGAGTATTCCAGGCAGAGTTAAGGTGTGGTAAAGGCAAGTTGTATTTTCAATATGTTCTTGGAATTGTAAGACTTTGTTTGGTACAACATATCCTTGTGTATGACTTTCTCAGTGCATGTCTATGTACTCCCCAATCACTGCATATTTAATTTATGAGGTCTGTCTAAGGTGTATTCTCACAGCTTTGCCTATTTTAGTCCTAAGCAATCATATCTGTAAAATTAGTGGTTTTATGTGCTAGTTACATGTTTTCTAATATTCATTAGGCTCTAGAAAGAAACTCTCCAGTTGGAAAGAGATGGTTGAAATGGCGGCACTGAAGTTTTTTTGAGTGTTTCTCATTTGAACCAATTTTTTCACCATCTTAGCCAGATTTTAGAGCACATTGAGCTTCCTTTCTGTAATATATTGAGAAAAAACCAATATTTTATATTTTCCATTCACCTTAGCACAACTAAGGATGCTGGAATTTTCTAAAGGGATGTTATTTTAGGAACATGTAAGTAGTATGTGTGCTTCTGGTTATGACAGACTAACTTGTATTAGCATAGCCCTCCAGCCTAGAACAAATAAAAAAGTTGGACAGAGTCTTAAAAATCTGATTGGAGGCATTGGGAGCTACCAAGGCTGCTGACACTTGAGGGGCCATGAGCCCAGAGAGGGAAAAGTTCATTGAGGTGAGCCCAATATTTCAGGTCACATTTCCCCTCAATGCATTTCATGATTCATAAGTGGTATGGTTGTGAGGGCTGTGAGCTGAGCAGAGCTTTTGGCAATTTTACAATGCTGAGGACATGAAAATTGGAGTCTAAGAATACAAGGGGAGCCGAAATTTGAGGAGTCAAGGTCCTGAAGAGAAGTGACATTTGCCAATTTGTGAGTATCGACTGAAAGAAAAGCCAAGAAGAAAGCTCCATTGAAAAGGATGAGAAGCTGAGTAAAACTGTCATCAGTCTTGTGGTCTGGGGGAAACAATATTAAAATTCAGGTCCCAGCAAGAAAGAGGGACCTAGGAAACATGCCACACTTTTCTTTTGAGACTCCACCATCTATGAGTAAAGGTGATGTAGGGAAAAAACAGCTTTCACAAAAACTGAAAATCAGCTTCAATTCAGCTCAATTTAGCTTGGATTAGTGTGAACCACCCCTAATATTACTGTTTGCCAGAAGCAAAGGGAAATGAATTCTGGAGGAAGATGTCATTATTCAGAGCCTCAACCTATCATGCACAATGTCTAGCATTAAATAAAAAAAAAATTGCCAAGAGATAAAATAGCAGCAGAAAATACCAACTTACAGAAAATCAAGGGAAAACAATAAACAATAGAAAGAAAATAACAGGCGAGCCAGATAATGGAATTATAGGACATGGATGGTAATAAAAATGTGACTAACAATACCATGCAAATGTTAACCAAAAACAAGACAGAAGTTGGAGCAACTATAAAGTATCCAACAAAGTATGCTTTAAGATAAAAAGTACTAGGGATAAATCACGATAAGAGGGACAATTCATCAGAAAGAGATAAGAGTTCAGATAGCAAAGCCTAAAAAGTATGTAAAACCAGCTTGACAAAATAAAAAGGAAGAATTGGCCACCACATAATCATAGTAATAGATTTCAACACACTTCTTATTGAAAACTAAGAGAACAAGTATGCAAAAAATTTAGTAAGTCTATAGTAAATTTGAGTAACACAATTAACATCCTTAACCTAATCGACTTATATAGAATACTGCTTGCAGCAACTGAGGAATACATATTCAAGTGCATGTGGAACATTTAACCAAATTGAACATATGTTGTGCTACAAAGAAAACCTCAATTCATCCGAAAGGTTTGAAAACAAACAGCACGGGGTCTCTGACTAATGTGGATTTAAGCTTAAAATCAATAATAAAAGGATAAGAAAATCTCCAATAGTTTAGAAATTAAGAAATCCTCTTTTACAATCCGCAAGTAAATACTCAAAATGAAAATTAGAAAATAGTTTGAACATAATGATAAACAAATTATATATCACAACTTGTGACTTGCTGCTAAAGCTGTGGTGAGGGAAATTTACAGTCTGGAATATATATATATATATTATATATATATATATATATTATATATTAGAAAAGAAGAAAGGTTGCAAATCAATGATCGAAGAATCTATTTCAAGAAGTTAGGAAATAATCAGCAAATCAAATACAAAGCAATAATAAGGAAAGGATGGAGATGACAGGAAAAGAGTACAAATAGAAAAAAAATCTATAAGGCAAAAAGCTGGGTCCTTGAAAAGACTAATAAAATTGATAAAACCCTAACAAGACTGCCAAGAAAAACAAAAGAAAAAACACAAACTATCAATATCAGGAATGATAAAGCAGGAAATACTACAGATCCTTCAGATATTAAAACAAATAATAAAAATATGTTAACAATTTTAAACAAATGAATTTAAAAACTCAGATAAAATGGACAAATTCTTTGAAAAACATGATTTAATAAACTTGATATGAGAAGTAGAAAAACTGAACAGTCCTATATCTATTAAAGATAATAAAGAAATGCCAGTACAAGATGGCTATGCCAGTAAATTCTTTCAAATATTTACAATACAAAGAAATAACACCAATTTTACATAAAATCTTTAGAAAGTAAAAAAAGGGAAAAATTTTCCTAATTAATTTTTACTGCAACAGCAATAATTCCAGCAGGATGTGCTTACAAGAAGAGTATGTCATTGTGAGACAGAAATTTCTCAAAAGGCTGTTTTCAGGGACAAAGTCTCCTTCTGTGTTTCCCTTTACGTTTTCTCTTTATACTTATTTTGGTTGAAAAACCATAGTCTCTGCCTGCCAGAAGCAAAAGCAAGTCTTTGATAGAGAAAAATAACATTATCCAGAATTTCAAAGTATCTTTATCATACGCTGGAATAACCTTGATACCAAAACTTGACAAAACCTTTAAAGAGAAGACAATTACAGATCCATCTTTTTCATGATTAGAGATGCAAAAATCCTAAGCTATTAATGAACAATTTAAATTCTACGACACATAAAACATTAATACATCATTACAAAATTAGTGTATTCCTTGCATGCAAGATTGATTTGATATTTTAAAAACCAATCAATTTTATTTATAACATTAACATAAAAGAAAATTATATTATCATCCCAATGGATGCAGAAAAAGAATCTGATAAAATTCAACACCCATTTATGATAAAAAAAAAAAAAAGCTCATACCAAACTAAGAATACATGGAAATTTCCTTATTCTTGATAGAGAAGATCTATAAAACACTACATCAAATATCATAATTAAGGATGAATATGCTGAACACTTAAGCTGCAAATATCAGGAATAAAATAATGATGCACATAATTAACATATCTATTCAACTTTGTACTGGATATTTTAGTCAATGCAAAAAATAAATAATATAAATATTGGAGGAAAGACACAAAACTCACTATCTCACTACTTACAGACAATGTGAGTATGCAGAATATGCAAAAAAATTTCAAAGATAAAATAGAAGAGTAAATGAATTAGCTAGGTAACTAGCACAAGCTCAATATAAAAAATCAGCTATATTCCTATATACCAGAAGCTATCTAGGCACTGAAGTATATATTTGAATATGGTTATAAGGGGAAATTTTAGGTTGTATATATATTACTCTGATAAATTTTTTTTAAAAAACACAAATTTTAAAGAAAAGATGTCATTTACAAGAGTATCAACAGAGTCAAATACCTTGAAGGTAATCTAAAGAAAGATGTGTAAGAAATCTACATGGTAATCTACAAAACATTCTTGAGAGACTTTAAAGAACTAAATAAATGGAGAGATATTTTATATTCAAGAATTGGAAGACTTGATATTGTTAAATTGTCGTTTTTCTCCAATTTTTTTTAAAGATTTAATGTAATCCTAGTTGAAATGCCAGTAGCTTTCTTTGTTTTTTTCTTTCTTTTTGGTGCAAATTGACAAGTTGATTCTAAAGTATATATGGAAATGCAAAGATTAAGAAATAATCAAGACAATCTTGAAGAAAAAGAACAAAATTGGAATACTCATACTGCTAAGTTTCAAGAACTAATTATGCAGCTTTATAATAAGACAGTATGGTACTGGCATAAGGAATAACTCTTAAGATAAAGGAACAGAATGAAGTCCAGAAAGGACTTTTTATGGTGTTGTGACTTGTGACATTGGTGATACTGCAGAGTACAGAGAAAGAATGCCTTTCCTATAATACTTCTGGGTCAACTGAATATCCATAAGGGCAAAAATGAATCTGATACCTATTTAATATCACAACTCAGTGGATCTGATAGGGGGTGATTATGCCCCCATCTTTCCCCAGGCGACATCTGGCCTTGTCTGGAGACATTATTGTCTCTATTGAGTACGGGGCTACTGGCATCTAGTGAGTAAAAGGTAGGGTTGCTGCTAAACATCCCACAGTGCACAGGACCATCCCTGCCCAACAAAGAATTTTCTGGTCTAAAATTTCAATAGTACTGGGATGGAGAAACCCTGCCATAAACAAACAAAAAATCAATCCCAGGAGGGTTGTTGGCTTAAATATAGGGAAAAAAAACCCAAAACCAAACCAAACCAAACCAAACCAAAACAAAAAAAGACAAAAAAACTATTAAGTTTCTGGAAGATAGTAAGGAAGAATATATTCCATGACCTTGGGGCCAGTAAAAATTCCTTAAACAAGACACACACACACACACACACACACAAACACACATGAGTAACCAGAAAGGAAAAGATTGATAAATCAGATGACAATTTGTTAATGAAAACATTTCACCAAGATAGTAAAATGTGAAGCCATAGAGCAGAAGATATTTGCAATTTGCAATATATATAGCCAACAAAGTATTTGCTGGTGGTATTTTATTTTCGTGTCTGGGTCATTATACAGATGTGATCATTATGTAAAAATTCATTGAGAAATCCACTTATGATTTGTGCATTTTCCTGTACGTGTATTTTACATTAAAAGATGTTTATTTAAAAAAAGTGTAAGAATGGAATGGGGTGAGGGGAAAGTTGGTGTAAAAATAAACAAAATACACTTGAAAATGCATATTCGCATTTGAGCTTTCAAGATAGATTCCTGATCCTGTTTCCTATCCAAAGTACTAGAGAAATATGTTGAATCTTCTGAAATTCCTTTATCATAAAGTAAGTTGGCACAAGGTTTTAGGATTTTTTCCCTTGATTCTTTCTCACTGGGTCACCACATTCCCCTAGTTCCTTTTTTTTTTTTTTTTTTTAATACTAGGATGGGCCTGGATTAGGCAAACTTGTTTTCTCTTTTCCCTTCCTCAGCTTATTCCAGCCTGCCCACAGTGCTGAGTCTTGAGAGTCCCTTACAGCCTTCACCAATATCTTGTTCCTGAGAGAGTTGCTGGTAGAGGAGGGGGCACTACCCTTGACGTTTGCATACCTGAGTGGCAAAGGAAAGCTGTGTTCCCATTTGTCAGGAGTACAATGCGGCATCTGTCAGTAGCTGCAGAGTGCCCAGCAAGCATTTGTGCTGACCAGCATGTTAATAATTTCTTTCATCAATGTACATCTATGTACATAAATTTATATGTAGTAAATTTGTCATTCGTCTGTTCATTGAGAATTATTATATTTAATTTCCTCCTTTACCCAATAATCATATTAAAAGGTGTGTTTAAATATAATGTTTTAAATTTGCTAAGGGAGTTCATTATTTAAGAGAATCTAATATCTTGACATTAGGGAAGCTACTAACTAATGTTTCTAAAAAATCCAAATTAAATGCTATGTATATTTTCCTAAATTATCAGAAAGTAAAAAAGCCAAGAGGGTCTATTTCAATTATCTCTAGCCTTGAAATCAATTTCCAACTTACAAATTAAAAAATTCTCTCCTTAAAATTTTGCTTCAGGAATAAACAGGATGTCTTTGGGTCATGTCTTTATCAACCAAAGGTGATTATAGAGGGAAAAATGGAAAGGAGAATACAAGAGGAGCCTTTATACCTGAAAAGAGCCTTTTGAGAAACACCTGTCTCACAATGACATACTGTTGTTTTAAACAAGTCCTGCTGGAATTATTGCTGCTGCGGTGCTTATGGCAGAGAAGGACTGTCCCCCAGGATGAAATAGTACTCACATTCTGCACTGCAGATGGAGCTGTGAATGCTGTGCAGAAACACAGCAGAAAAACCAGAGGCATGAGGGACAGAGAAATAAGAAATGAAAGTTAACATTTTATAAATTATATATGTCTTGATCACTGTACTTTAATTGCAGAACTCCAAAAAGACAGTATTTAATTCCATGGACTCTGAGTATGTGGAAGAAGAGAGAAGTACACTGAGAACTTGGAAATAAGAGAAATCAGATCAAGCTCTGAGAGTCAAGCTATAAAATCAGAGCATATGGCATGAAGCAAATGCCACCACCTGAAGCAGACTGGTCCTCACAATGAGGGAACTTCCAAAGAGGCAGCCTTACATGTGCACTAAGTGCATTTGGCAGATGCTTCTAACCTGGCCTCCTATTTGCTGCCACGCTGTCACCTCTTACCTAGCTGTCTCCCTTACATGTGCACTAAGTGCATTTGGCAGATGCTTCTAACCTGGCCTCCTATTTGCTGCCACGCTGTCACCTCTTACCTGGCTGTCTCTCATGGGACAGTGGACCCACTAACGACTGTTAACTTTATTGGTGGCTGCACCTGCCAGCCTCAGCCCGTCCTCAGTCCTCAGGGAACAATCACTGTTTTTCTCTGTACCATTTTTGCACAAGCCTTGTGCGAATTCCCCACAGTATGGCATTTACAAATATCATGTAAATTTTAATGAGGTTTTACTTAAAGCCTGATATAAAGGAATGGCTGTAAAATACGGAGAAGAAACCCAGAGTCATCCTCAGTAAACTTCAGGTTTGGCCGCCTCTCTATTCCAGGCCGCTCCACATGGCCAGGACTGCTTGTGTCTGCCCATCTCCACATCCAGACTTCTCAGTGCCTCTGACCCAGGGTAAATTGTCTTTGGCTCCAGAGAGAAATTGTTGTTGCTGTTGTTTTTCCCCACCCCATGTAAGGGTCTTCACACAAAGTAATGTGTCTGTTTTGATCCCATCCAGTTGCATTTCCAGCACCTAGCAAAGGGCTCAGATACAGTGAGTGTAAGTATAGGATGAGTGAAAAAAAAAAAAAAAGAATGGCTATTTATTAAATTATTTATGCTTCTCTAGGGTCTTGACAAATATAAAATTGTATCACCCAAATTAAGTAGCACTTCTGGATTATCCATTAAAAGACAGCAGGACCCCCTGAGATTCTTACTTTCTGATAAACTTTATAGGCTAAATGCAGCTGTCATTTCTTTGTCCTCTTTTTAATAGGAATTTGATAACACACATTCCCTAAATTCAGCCTTGAAATCCAGAAAGCTCTCCTGAATTGGCTGTAACTTTGAAATACCCCCTGGTGGGCAGGTGCACTCCTTTCTACCACATTCTGAACCATGCTTCCAGTCAGCGTGTAGGTTGAAATCTTTTCTCCTGCTGCCCTCTGCCAAGTGCTAAGTTATCTGGTCTTCAGAGCCCCAAGTTTCCTGAAATTCTTGTCTTTAAACGTAAGATCAAATCAACTCAACAAAGCTCATATATCAGGTATTAACCTGGCTTACTCAAGAGTTCAGTTTGAAAAAAAAAAACACAGTGAAAGAAGGGATATAAAAATTTTAGTATAGCTAGATTGAAAACTTCCCATGGCATAATTTAAACGTAAAACATAAAATTTTGCTCATGATGTCTTAGTAAATATACAAAAATTGAACATGCCCATGTATCCATGTATATTTGAGGCATAATTATGGGAAAATATTTTTCTTGGTGTGTTAGGGTTCTCCAGGGAAACAGAACCAAAGAGGAGATATCTGTAAATACGAGATTTTATAAAAGTGTCTCATGCAACTGTGGGGATGCAAGAGTCCAAATTCTGTAGGGCAGGCAGCGAGCTGGCAACTCTGATGAAGGTCTTCAATGAACTCCCCAGGAGAGGCTGGCTAGCTGAAAAAGAAGTGCAAGTTCTCTCTCTTCTCCCTTAAAACTCTTCAACTGATTGGGTTAAATTCAGCTGATTGCATTCTCTCATTGCGGAAGACATGCCATTTGTTAATGTAATCAGTCACAGGTGCAGTCAATTGACTGATGATTTAATAAACCAGACTTCTGGTTTACTAACCAGCCACAAATGTCCATGCAGTACCAGTTAGGACGGTGCTTGCTTGACCAGACACCTGGGCACCATCACCTGGCCAAGTTAACACATGAACCTAACCATCACACTTGGATATGTTTTATTTTGAAATCAGTAACAAAGTGTTTCTTAAGGACCTCAAATATTAGTTATTATCACTAAAGAATTATTAATCTTGAGAATACAAGTGACTTTCAAAACTGGTTTCTGTGTCTGTTCCCCGGTTTCCTTTTCTGTTTCTAGTAGCTTCCACCCTTGCAGCATCCCAGTGATAGCCCCAGCCAGGTTTCAAGTGCCCATGTCTTTGTGGCAAAGTAGATCTTCCAGAGAAAGCCCTTAGCTTCAGGAACCCCATGGTTTCCACAATTGGCCAAACAGTCTCGGCCACTGGCTGGCTCAGTACCTCGGTCCATGACTCAAGGCATAGTCCTCATACCCTACAGCTCTTCCATTTCTAGCACTAGCATTTTCTCCTCTTTTTTTTTTCCTATGAATTTTTTAGCAACTCAAAGTTTGAAAGGCTGGATTTAAGAAACAATTATCTTCCAGGTTTGTTCTGGAAGAGTGCAGAGTGGCACTATGGTAATTTCCTAGGACTGATATAACAGCTTACCCCAAATGGATGGCTTGAAACAACAGAACTGCATTTGCTCAGCTCTGGAGGATAGAAGGCTGAAATCAAGGTATCAGAAGGCCATGCTCTCTCTGAAGATGCCAGGATAGGATCCTTTCTTGCCTCTTCCTGTGCCAGTTTGGATGTATTATGTATCCCCCAAACACCATTTTCTTTGATGCAGTCTTCTGGGGGCAGATGTATTAGAGTTGATTAGGTTGGAACCTTTGGATTGGGTTGTTTCCATGGAGATGTGACCCACTCAACTGTGGGTGATATCTTTGATTGGATTATTTCCATGGAGGTCTGGCCCCACCCATTCAGCATGGATCTTGATTGGTTACTGGAGTACTTTAAAAAGAGCCACACAAGTACAGATGCTTGCTGCAGCCTAGGGAGGAATGTCCTGGGAGAAAGCCCGTTTGAAACCAGAACTCTGGAACAGACACCAGCCACGTGCCTTCCCAGCTAACAGAGGTTTCCCGGACACCATTGGTCATCCTCCAGTTGCCCAATTGCTGATGTGTTACCTTGGACACTTTATGTCCTTAAGACTGTAACTGTGTAACCAAATAAACCCCCTCTTATAAAGGCCAATCCACCTCTGGTGTTTTGCATTCCAGCAGCATCAGCAAACTGCAACACTTCCTAGCTCTGACAGCCCAGGCATTTCTTGGTTTGTGTTCCCATAACTCCAGTGTGCCTCCGTTGTCACGTGGCACTCTCCCCTCTGCATCTGTCTGCTTCTGTGTCTCTTCTCATCAGGACATCAGTCATATTGGTCACACCCTACTCCAGTGTGACTTGTCTTAATGAATTCCATCTACAAAACCCTATTTCCAAATAATGCCACATTCTGGGTACTGGAAGTTAGGACATCAACATATATTTTGGGGGTACACAGTTCAATACCCAACAAGTATCTTCAGTGTGCTCTGATTCTGATGTTATTTTCTCAAATATGTCCACACTACTCCTGACTGTTTTCACTCATTTTCAGTCCATTTTTGTTGTTTTTAAAGAGCTTTCATCTTGCAATATTTAAAATTTTCTTTCCTTTTCTCCCTCTTCCCTGTCCTCTCCCCCCCCACCCCTCCCTTTCCACCTGCTCCTCCTGCTCTCTTCCTCCTCCCCCTCCTTCTCCTTTGCCGTTATTTCTTTCTTATTATTCCATCAGCTCAATTTTATTTAACCTCTTTCTCTTAGTTTATAACCTATTCTTTAAACATCTGTATCTTTTGAGTCCTTTCTTTTCTTTTTCTTTTTAAAAGAAACATAATTCTCAATCTTTTTTTTTTTTTTTTTTGATTGTGGTATGTTAGTTCTTGCATTTTCTTGATCACTTTTTTTGCAATTATTCTTTGTGTGCCCTTTGCTTATATTCTGTTCCTTCTTCTTTTGCACTTCCTATGCATATGTTACATACTGTCTCCTTCCTGATTGTTAGCTTATAGTTGAATGGAACCTAATATCTGTTATAGAATAAGCTAAGGAAGGCAGGTTGGGGGTGGAGTGAAGGCAAGGGAGGGCAGAGATGCATATGATATTTGATAACTTCTGTTGGATTTTCTTTCACGGATAACCATACACAGTATCCGTTATATTATTTGTGTGGTGTATGTCTCCCATCTCATTTTTAGCATTCATGACATTGGCTCTTCATGTTTTACCTCAAGCTGTCCTGTGGATAGGTGTCTGGACTGTAGACAATAAAAACAGTGGGTAAGATAATTCCTGCCTTAGTATGGTCTTCCTGCTATTCTGTGACACATCTAGAGACTGGAAATTAAATGATATTAAGCAGTTATTATTATGCGACCTACTTCTTCTAGGTCACATCTCTTTATGAAAATACCACTGGATTGGGGGTTTGATTGTCTTGGTTTATTTTATTTATTTATTTTAAGGAAACTTTGTATTTTGACACAGTTTTTGGCAGGGGCACTTTGTATTTTGGGCTTTGGCACTGACTATTTCCCTGTATAATGAAGATTAATTCCCCTTCTTATTTAGTAGTTTTTGGTAGGTGCCTTTACTTGTACATTTCACCAGATCCCCAGACTGTACTTTTTTTTATGAGACTTCATTGAAGTTTTAGAGAAAATCAGCAGAAGATCAACATGTAGAATAGAGACCACCTTTTGAACCTAGACCAATGCTAGGGCCTCGTAGCTGGCTCCTCTAGGCCCCATTCCCAACCTGTCTTCTGGACATGATGTGCCATTCTAAGAAAGGGGTTCACAATGGCCCCCTTCCTCCACACCCCAAGAATTGCTCCAGTTCTCTTCAGGCCTTGTAGCATCAGCTCAAGTAACTCTGCTTCATACAGTTATTCTCCAGCTCCCAGGTAAGAACTATCTCCCTGAGGATAATTCCTATAGCAGCATATTGAACTCCTCATAGGATGAATAACAAAAGGGACATGCATTCTTTTCAGAGTGCAGCCTATTTAGATGTGCAGGTTCATGGTTTAGCCAGACAATCCAACAAGACAAACAACACAGGGTGACACTGATATATTTGCAAATTTCTTGCCATATTCTATTCATTAGAAGTGAGAAACTAAGTCTAGCCCACACTTCAAGGGGAGGAGGTTAAGATCCACCTTTTGAGAGGAGGAGTATCATAGAATTTGTGGGCACATAATTTTTAATTATTTATTATTTAATTTTAAAAATTAATTATATTTAGAAACCCTCCATCTCCACCAAACACTCCTCCTTCCCCCATCCTCTAGTAACCTCTAATCTACGTTGTTTTTGCAAATTTGCTATTGCTAGACATCTATTATAAGTGATGTTGTGCAATATTTGTTATGTGTCTTGCTTATTTCACTGAGCATAATGTTTTCAACGTTCTTCCAGGTTGCAGCATGCCTTTCTTATTGTCAAATAGCATTGTATTGTGTGTGTGTGACATATTTTGTTTATCCACTCATTTGTCAAGGGACATAGGTTGTTTCCTTTTGGCTATTGTGAATAATTAACCTTAGTGTACAAGTGTCTGTTTAAGACCCTGTTTTCACGTTTTTTGGGTATATCCTTAGAAGTGGAATTACCAGGCCTTGTGGTAATTCTATATTTAACATTTTGAGAAAACATCATATTGTTTTCCACAGTGGCAACACCATTATACACTCCCATCAACAATGCCCTAGAGTTCCATTTTCTCCACATCTTCTCCAACATTTGTTATTTTCCATTTTTTTTTAAGTCATAGCTATCCTTGTGGATGTGCAGTGGTATTTCATTGTGGTTTTGATTTGCATTTCCCTAATGGCTAATGATATTGAACATCTTTTCATGTGCTCCTTGGCCATTTATATATCTTCTTTGAAAAAAATATCTATTCAAGTCCTTTGTTGTGGGCATATTTTTTAAACCACCAAAAATATATTTACTATTTTAGTCATTATTACCCTATCAAGTTTTTCATATTGTGTTGTATTGAGACATAGCTTATGTTCTTTTGTATTAGCATTAAGACAAGTTCCATATTACAAAGAGAAAGAGAATAATACTTATTTAAATGGTGCAGAGGAAACAAACATAATGCAGTTTACTTAATTGGACTTATGTTTGAATTAGCCAGTCATAAAATATATTTTGGGGAATATTGGGAGAAATTTCAATATGGACTGGAAATTAAATTATATTAAGCAGTTATTATTAATTTTGTTAGTTGAAATAATGATATTGGGCCATGAATGAAAATGTCCTTTTGTCAAAAAGGTAATTTTGAAGTTTTTTGGGGTGAAATATAGTACCTGTGATATATTTTTAAATGTTCAATAAAAAATAGCTGAAACTAATATGCCAAAATTGCATGTGTCAAAACTTAATGGTGGTGGGGAGTTGGGCAAGATGGCGGCATAGAGAGGAGTGGAAGCTAAGTAGTCCCCCTGGAACAACTACAAAAAACCAGAAACAACTAGTAAATAATCCAGAATAACTGCGAGGGGACAAACGAGACCATCCACTCATCATACACCAACCTGAATTGGGAGGAATGCCCGAGAACACAGCATAAAATCTGTAAGTAAAACCTGTGGATCCAAGTCACGAGACCCCCTCCCCATAGCCCGAGCTGCAAAGCCTTGTGGTGCCAGAGAGAAACTCTCTCCCAGCAAGCGAATATAGCTCAGCTGAGCTCCAACTGGGGTTTTAAGTAGCGAGTGTGAACTGCTCACTACAGGTACGAATCCCCAAAAAACAGACAGAGGCTTTGGGTGACGACTGACCTTGGAGAGCCGGAGAGTCGCCTTGGACTGGGTCTGAAGGGGACTATCTGTTTCTTTTTTGGCTCAGTGGAGAAAGCCCCAGTCATTTTCAGTTTCCAGGGCTGTGACTTGGGGAAGGGTGGAGACAGCACAAGCAGAGAGAGAGAGACCATTGAAATGCTAATGACCTCCACCTGGGGGGTCTGTCTTCTCTAGGAGGAGAGGGGTGGGGCCCTTTCCATTCAGAACCAGACCCCAGAGCCTGGGGGAACACGGCCATACCTCTCACACTAGTCAAGAATTATAGGCTAACAGGCATCACCTGCTGGGCAGGAAAGCACAGTGACCTGAGGCATCACAGGGTGGAGCAATTTTCTAAGATACACTCTCAGGGAAACCAGATACTGAATATTTCTTCCCTCTGGGACCTGAGCCTGTTCTGGTCTGGGAAAACCTAATTTGGATAACCAAGGAAACCATGCCTAGACAACAGAAAATTACAACCTACACTAAGAAAAACAAGGTTATGGCCCAGTCAAAGGAACAAACGTACACTTCAACTGAGATACAGGAATTTAAACTAATGCTAAATCAATTCAAAAAGTTTAGAGAAGATATTGCAAAAGAGATAGAGGCTATAAAGGAAACACTGGGCATATATAAGGCAGAAATCGAAAGTTCAAAAAAACAACTAGTAGAATCTATGGAAATGAAAGGCACAACACAAGAGATGAAAGACACAATGGAAACATACAACAGCAGATCTCAAGAGGCAGAAGAAAACACTCAGGAACTGGAGAACAAAACACCTGAAAGCCTACACGCAAAGGAGCAGATGGAGAAAAGAATGAAAAAATATGAGCAATATCTCCGGGAACTCAAGGATGAAACAAAGTACAGTAATGTACATGTCATTGGTGTCCCAGAAGGAAAAGAGAAGGGAAAAGGGGAAGAAGCAATAATAGAGGAAATAATTAATGAAAATTTCCCATCTCTTATGAAAGACATAAAATTACAGATCCAAGAAGCGCAGCGTACTCCAAACAGAAGAGATATGAATAGGCCTATGCCAAGACACTTAATAATCAGATTATCAAATGTCAAAGACAAAGAGAGAATCCTGAAAGCAGCAAGAGAAAAGCAATTCATTACATACAAAGGAAGCTTCATAAGACTATGTGCGGATCTCTCAGCAGAAACCATGGAGGCAAGAAGGAACTGGTGTGATATATTTAAGATACTGAAAGAGAAAAACCGCCAACCAAGAATCCCGTATCCAGCAAAGCTGTCCTTCAAATATGAGGGAGAGCTCAAAATATTTTCTGACAAACAGACAATGAGAGACTTTGTGAACAAGACACCTGCCCTACAGGAAATACTAAAGGGAGCACTACAGGGTGATAGAAGACAGGAGTGCGTGGTTTGGAACACAATTTTGGGAGATGGTAGCACAACAATGTAAGTACACTGAAAAAAGATAACTATGAATACGGTTGAGAGAGGAAGGTGGGGAGCATATGAGACACCACAAGAAAGGAGGAAAGATAAAGACTGGGACTGTGTAACTTGGTGAAATCTAGAGTATTCAACAATTGTGATAAAATGTACAAATATGTTCTTTTATGAGGGAGAACAGGCAAATGTCAACCTTGCAAGGTGTTAAAAATGGGGAGGCATTGGGGGAGGGATGCAATCAGCATAAACTAGAAACTGTAACTAATAGAATCATTGTATTATGCTTCCTTTAATGTAACAAAGGTAATATACCAAGGTAAATGCAGATGGGGGAGGGGATAGGGGAGGCATGTTAGACACTTGAGATTGGTGGTATTGTCTGATTCTTTATTCTACTTTGATTTAAGGTTATTTTTCCTTTGCTGCTCCCTAGCTGTCATTTTTTTCCTCTTTCTTTTGCCTCTCTACCTTCTTTGACTCTCCCTCCTGCCTTGTGGAAGAAATGTAGATGCCCTTATATAGATAGTGGTGAAGGTGGTGAACACATAAATGTATGACCATGCAGAGAACCATTGATTATTTACTTGGGATGGAATGTATGGTGAGTGAACAAAACCATATTAAAAAAAAAAAAAATGGGTTGATGACAAAACTTCGAGGGCAATATACTGAGTGAAATAAGCCAGACACATAAGGACAAATATTGCAGGATCTCACTGACAGGAACTAATTATAATATGTAAACTCATAAAGATGAAATATAAGGTACCAAGAATAGGACGAGGCTTAAGAATGGGGAGTGGTTGCTTAGTATGAGCAGAATGTTCAATTAGGATGAACTTAACTGTTTGGAAATGAACAGGGGTGTTGGTAGCAAGATGTGAAAATAATTAACAGCGCAGAATGGTGTGTGAATGAGGTGGAAAGGGGAAGCTGAGAGTCATATATGTCACCAGAAGGAAAGTTGGAGGTCAAAAGATGGGAATGTATAAAACTGAATCCTATGGTGGGCAATGTCCATGATCAACTGTACAAATACTAGAAATCGCTTCCATGAACCAGAACAAATGTATGACAATACAATTAGAAGTTAATAATAGAGGGGCATATAGGGAAGAAATATATACCTGCTGCAAACTATATACTACAGTTAGTAGTATTTCAACATTTTTTCATAAACAGTAACAAATGTACTATATCAATACTACAAGTCAACAATTGAGGGGGGTTGGTTAGGGATAGGGGAGGATTAGAGTTTCCTTTTCTTTTTTTCTTTTTTCATCTTTCACTTTATTTCTTGTCTGGAGTAATGAAAAGTTTCTAAAAATTGAACAAAAATTAAGTGTGGTGATGGATGCACAGCTGTATGAGGGTACCCAGGGGCAAGTGATTGCACACTTTGGATCTTTGGATAATTGTATGGTATCTGAACAATCTCAATAAAAATGAAAAAAAAAAATGAAACAAAAAACAAAAAACAAAAAAAACCTTAATGGTGGTTATGTAGATGCTCAGCATACTATTCTCTCTACTCTTCTGAGTTTGAATATTTTATAGTAACAAGTAAAGAAAAAACGAATAGTGCGGGTGAACCTGCCTGCTGCTCCACTCAAAATGCACATGCCAGGGGACAAGTGTAAGGCAAGGGTTTGAGATCTCCCTAGTGTGAGGGATTCTATTACTTAATGATTATTTTATATGTGTGCTCTTTTATACACTATTATATGTTTGTATGCACAAAATTGTTTACATTATAATTTATTAGCTATTTTAGAGATTTTTGAGGAATGATTTTTGCATCATCTGCATTTTGCCTCCGGTTCCACTGTTAGAACTGAGGCTGAGGTGAGTTTTAATAAAGGTGTTTATCAGTTAGACCCAAAGCTGGCAAACCTCTGTGTCTGTACATTCCAGGCAAGGGCAACACAGGAGCCCCTCTGGTTCTCAGCACAAATAATGCCAACCTTGTGCAGTGGGTTAGAACGTGTGAATGAGGGTAACCTCCGCAATGGGAGATGGTATATCATGATTCATTTTCCTAAAAGGAGACAGATTCAAAGTAGTAGCTTGAGTTTTGAAATGCTTGTAGCTGAAATCTCCCACGTTGAAGAGTTAATGTTGAAACCTTTCAGCTATGAGAGGAAATTTGCCAGAGATCAGTGTTTGACACTCGAGCTTGGGCTTGAGAGGTTGAGAATACTGTGGAAGAGGTGAGACTGCTTAATGGAAATGTGATAGAGGGTGGAAAGAGAGCTGGCAGTGGGGAAACTACGATGGCAGAGGAGAGCTAGGGCGAGAAAGGAGTGGAGAAGGAAAGGCGATTGCAATTGAAGATGGAGCCAGAGACCATTGTTGAAATTAGGGTCAGAAAAATCTGTTGTCTAGATGAAGAATTAAATAGAGCAAAGACAATTGTTGCTCCAACTCCAGGTTTCACTCATAAAACAACGTGGGGTAGGTCTGCAGTTACTGAGTGGAGGAAACCTTGTGTCTAATTGATCCTTTTGCACATTTACCTGTAATGATGGAATTAAAACATGATCTGTGCAGCACTCCCGCTGAAATGCTTCAAGCGTGCAGTGCAAGGGGGAGCCAATCGGATGGTGTGTGCCCTCCCACTAAGGCCACATCCAAATTTGTCATAACCACTCTCAGAATTCCATTGTGGAGGGAGCGCATTCCATCTGTCTGTCACGATGGCCCATTTGGAGCCATGTGGATTTAAGCTCTTTAAAAATGGTTTGCCCTCAAAATCCCTTTCTTTGTGTGTACGTGTGTCAGTTTTCCTGAGAAGTCTAAGATTAAAGCTGGCTAGCCAACATACCTCTTAGCAACTAATGCTATTAAGCATAGTAACCTCACCCCTGCTTGCAGCAAAGCTGATTCCCGTTCATTTTCCAGAATGCCATCATATTCACCAGACTCTTGCAGTGGCCTTGCCCACTCTGCAATGCATGCTTGATGTTTTTACCAGTGTCTGTGAGAAACCCAGGGTTTGAACTATTGGAGGTCCAGACGACATCTGGCTTCCCAGCTCCTCTGGAATATTGGCTGCAGTGCATATCAGTGCATTATTCATCAAAACTGATGATGCAAGGTACAACATGCTGTCTGCAGTTCAGTGTGTGAGTGGAAAGGAGTTGGCAGAAACGCCTGGTGTTCTGTGAGCAGCATGCAATCAATAGTCTGGGTGCTTGTTCACTCCATGTTGATGACTATTCCCTCTGGTACATTTCTGTATATTTTTGGGTTCACTGTACTACCAGCTGTGCGATTTTTCTTCCTCTGTTCCTCATACCAGCCCTGATAGACAGAGCAGAAGGGACAACCTTTTAGTGTGGTGGGTGTCAAATCAAATAATTGAACAACCAAAAGCAGGGCAGCAGGCACCGGCAAAAAGAGACGGTTTGTAATAATTTCCAAGTGTATTCAGCAATAAAATCAAATGAGTGGCTTTTAAATTCAGACTTTCTGCTACTCGAGTCAAATTAAACAATACCAGTCCTCCCCTTTGCTCTACCCTAAATGACAAACAAATCATTGGCTTGCTGCCTCCCCATTCCCTCCTTTAAGTGTGTGTGTGTGTGTGTATGTGTGTGTGTGTGTTTATATCTCTGTGTAAATTCTGCTTTCTCTGAGTAAA
Source organism: Choloepus didactylus (assembly GCF_015220235.1). Taxonomy (NCBI): domain Eukaryota; kingdom Metazoa; phylum Chordata; class Mammalia; order Pilosa; family Megalonychidae; genus Choloepus; species Choloepus didactylus. The sequence goes on along the minus strand of NC_051322.1, from coordinate 47,674,324 downwards.
GGAGGGTCTCTGTTAATGACAGATGCTCGACTTTGTGAGATGTGTTACTCCCTGTTCCCCTGCTAATGACATTTATAGGAATTGTGCAAGATGATCTAGAATCACTGCTGAAACCCAGCTAGCTACATCTCAGAAGAAGAAACTAATTTTGCTTGCAAGTTAAGCAGTTATCCATCTCCTACAGTCTACAATTTGATGATTTATTAATATTAAGAAATAAGGGCAGCTTTTTTTTTTTCAAGAAAAAAGGAAAAATAGACATGAAAATGGGAAAAGCTAGTTTAAATTTTCAAATCAGTCTCAAATTTTAGTCAACCTCTTAGCAATCACCTTAGAAAGAACTTTGAGATTTTAATATTCTCTACAGGTTGGGGTTTTTAAGATCCCAATTTGGAGGCCCATGGTCTCAAGCAGCAGTGAATTTGCTCGCCCAGTAGGTGATTTTTAGGCTGGTGGCCAGCATGTGCCCTGGTGTTTGTGGTCCCTTATCCACAGTTCAATAGGGTCCATCATTTTTGCCAAGACTGATGATTACTGCAACTGCAACCTAGATCACTAGAAGGCAATAGCTAGTCTCCTGAGTCTCCACACATCTTCAGCATTTAAAAAAAGGGATAAAAGCATTATTTAGTTTTAGGGTGAGTAAGTCTGGTTAGATGGTGTTGGGGACTGAATCATGTACTGCACAAAAGACATGTTGAAATCTTAATCCGTGTTCCTGTGGGTGCGAACTCTTTTGTAAATAGGACCTTTTGAAGACATTACTATTAGTTAAGGTGAGGCCAAATTGAACCAGGGTGAGTCTTAATCTGTATGATTGGGGACCTTATATAAAGAGAGGAAATTAGGACACGGTCAGTCAGAGAAAGCCACAGGAAGAAGCCAGAAGTCAGCATAAACCAGAAGAGCAGACACAAGCAGAGAGAGAGATTGCCATCTGACAGGGGGCAGAGATACAAGCCACGGAACCCTAAGGATTAAGGCAGGCAGTACTGGAATGCTACAAACTTTGGTTCTGGAACCTTGATTTGGGAGTTCCCAAAGTGAGCCAATAAATTCCTGTTGTTACACCAATCACTGTGTGGTATTTGTCATAGCATCTCTCGCAACTAAGACAGAAGGGTTTCTAGTAGATGGTGGTGCTATTTTGACACAACAAAGACTTCAAGTGGGAATACCAAGTTCTGGGATTTAATTTGAATTCAGCACATCCAGACATTCTGCACAGATGTGGCATCTATATATCAACAAAATGCATCACTTTGGACCCTACTCCCTACCCTGAAACAGCTTAAAATGGGCAGATATGTAGACAATATTCCATGACATGATGCAGCTGTGGGTGGGATTAAAATAAGAGGCAATAGTTAGAATAGTCACTAAAGTCATGGCACTTAATTCTGGATAGTGTTGGGAGGAAAGATTCCCTGATTTTTATTTGAGGTGGGTGGAGGAAATCTGTGTGATCATTTGAGATGATCCTAGCAGTATAAGTCAGAATTTAAAAAGCAGATTGGGAGTGTAAGAGCATATTCTGATGAGATATCATGAGCAGGGAGGTGGGGAATTACTGAGATTGTTTGGAGATTAGTGATGGTCTGATACATGTTAAGCATCTATCTTATTTCATTGGGAGTCCATGTGATGGGGAGAAAGAACATGAGCTTTGGAACTGGCTCATGTTGTCATTGGATCTTGGTTGACTCTATTCCCTGGCTGTGTGACATGAAACCTTATTTTCTTTATATATACAATGGTGATGACAATCATATATATCTCATAGTGTTGTTGTGGGGATTTATAGGAATTACATGTAAAGCATCTGGTTTATTATAGACATCAGCAAATATTTCCTTTGTAGGGCCAAGGGTGGGAGACTTTTTCCCAGTTTTTTAGTATAGCCCAGCTGTCAGCTGAAGTTCCCCTGTGCTTTGAGGCTTAGGGAAAATTTACTCAAGGTCCCTATCTACTTTCTGAGGGTGTCTGTGTATCCTGGCTCTGAGCCCCCACTACTTCTAACTTTCCATCATGCTCTTGTCTCTTTTCCGGAAGCTGTTCCCATCCTTCTTCTCCTATCCATCCAGGCAAGAAACTCAGACCATTCTCATGGATTGACACCTCAGCTGCCCACACAAAGACCACAGGCTTTGTTAAATGTTCTTGCAGTGAGTGGCTTTATATCACAGCAACAAAAACAAAACTAGAAATGAAACAGTCCTCTTTTGTTAAGATCCTATGGTCACTCTACCACTTAGAGTTTCTCTTTGGCCACTTCTCACCTCAAGCTTAATCTTCCTACCATGATGCTGTCTTCCTTCCCACCACTACATCTATCTTCCTCTAACCTCTCTGTTTTTGACAATCTACAAGTAATGCTCATTTTTCACATAAAACATTTGAGATGTGTCTTTGCTCATCCCTCATTTCTAGGCTGTGCTCAAAGTCTTCTTTCACAGAACACTCAGAATAGCAGAGCTCTCTATTCATTAAGGGCTACAGAGACTCAGCGGTTTCACAATTCTCTCCGACTCCTGAGCCCATCCACTTGCCGAGACAGTCAGAAGGCGGGCAGTGAATGTATTTATGATCCTTGTATAAAAGCAATTCCCTCAGGGGGTTGGAGGGATGAGATGGATAGATATCTCTCTTGCTGCTGAAAAAGTATGTTAATTGTGATAATTGGAGTCATTCATTCCACGAGTATTTATCGACTGTCTGTTGTATGCCAGCCACTGGAGCCACAGGCAGAGTTCCTCCCTCATAGAGCTTGCATTCCGGGAGGAGGAGGGATGATAAACAAAACAAAATATGTGATACAGCAGTAACATGATAAATGCTATGAAGAAAACTAAAGGAGGTTTAAGAGATGAAGAGTGACTGTGGGAGGGAAAGGTCACTGTCAGGAATGACCTGATAGGAAGTGAGGGAATGACTGGACAAAAAAGGAACAACTGGGTGAAGGGCGTTCCAGATGGAAGGAATAGTAAATGCAAAGCCCTGATTGTACTGGAGTTATTCAAGGAAGAGCAAGGAGGCCCTGGGACTAGAACCGAATGTGGGAGAGGGAGGAAGGCAGGAGATAATGTCAGAATAACAGGCAAGGAACAGATCATGTAAAACCCCATCGTCCATGGTAAAGACTTGAGATTTTATCATAAATGAGAAGACAATTTTGGGGGAGTGTTTTGAAGAAGAGAGTGAGAGGGTTTGCCTTATGTTTAAAAAGGACCACTCTGGCTACTAAAAGGAAAATATCCTGAAGAGGTGGAAGAAGAAGCAGGGAGACCAGTCAGGAGGCTGTTGAAATAATCCATGTGGGAGATGGTGGTGGTCTGGGCTATGGTGCTAACAGTGAGAGTGGTTAGAAATGCTCCAGGGAGAGGTGACATGCTTCACTCATGGATCAGATGCAAAAAGAGGATTCGAGGGTGGTTGCTAGGATTCTGGCCACAGCAACCCAAGAGTGCAGTTATCATTTACGGAGTGGGGGAAAACCAAAGAAGCAGCAGGTTTGGGTGGGAAAATCAAGAATTCTCTTTTGTATATGTGAAGTCTGAGATGCCTTTTCCTAGCAGATGTCAAGTGGAGGTGTTGAGCAGGTCAACAATAGAAGTGTTTAGAATTCAATTTAAAGTTTAGGGCTTGAGATTAAATCTGGGAGTGCATTAGCCTGTTAGACGAAAACATTGCATACATCACTCAAAAATGTGGACACATAACCTGGATTTTTGTTTTGACCTGGAGGAAAAGTTTTGTTGTGGTTAGTTTGTCAAGGACACCATCAGATACCTTGTCATGCCTAGGAGGCAGGGACCTGTGAGCAAGCCCAGCTCCTTGCCTTGGCCATGAGTGAGGGTGTGCAGTGAGCAAACTGAGGAAACATCAAGAGGGAATGTCACACACAGACCCAGCACGGGAGAAGGAAGCAGAGATCAAAACTGCTCCAGAACGCATCTGGAATAAACAAACAGAACTCATCTTCCTTTATTTTGTGTTTTATATCACTGAGCAATTTGATTAAAACAAATCAGCAGGACAAAAAATGAAGTTGCTTTTCTGTGGGGAGACAAAATCAATGAGAAGAATCAAGGTTGGGTAAATGTCCTATGGATACTCAGGGGAGAATGTATGCTTTCCAGAATAAGCAGAGAATTCTTCAGAATTAGCTGCTTCTTAAAACACAGTTGATTTCACTCTGTACTTTAAATGGGGCTGGGAGTATGGGGCATATCAACAGAGAAATTGTCATGACCTGACAGGGTTTCAAAAACGTTTTTGGTATTTGTTTCACTTGACAAAATGTGGAAATTTTTCATAAAAATCTCTTGAGGAAAGCAACTGGATAAGTCATTTTGAAAGAGTGTGCATCTAAACCAAATTTGGCAGTACTGATGAAATAATCTGACTAGATTTCATAAATTTCAGCCCGTGCAACCACACTAGAAAATAATCAATACCTGCAAATGGTAGCCACGCTGGTGCACCACTGAACAATCCCTGTAAGGGAAAACCTGCTGCAAGAAGTGCACTTAGCCAAGGGCCTTCAGTCGTAGGAGTCTTCAGGATCTGCTTTCACTTTCAAGCAGAAGTCAAACACTTGCAAGTCATTCCCAGCCAATGACTGCACACAGCACTGGTGTGAGGACTTGCAATTTCTGGACAGTGGGAGAACCCTCTCATGGGCAATCTTTATGCTGGAGCTCCCCATTGGGCCAGCCATATCTTTCTCAGAGCTGCACCATAGTTTGAGATTTTCCCTATGCAGTCCTCCCTCCTTACTCTCTACTTTCACAGATGTCAGACCTACCGTCTGAAGGCTTTCCCCAACTATGCTTTCTCCCTCTCCCCTTTATCTTTCACAGGCATTACCCCTAATTAACATCTTGCACTTCTAACCTGTGTCCTGGAGTTTGCTCCTGGGAGGACTCCTACCCATCCCTTCCTTGTATCAGGAAGCCTACAGAGGAGACGAGGAAAACAGTAACTGGTTTATCACTTTCATTTATTCCAATTTTTCCCTATTTATATCAATTTTTTGCTATTTACAAAGGTATGACATATTCTGGGACATTTCTTGCCTCCACTCCCTGATTTTCAGATCTCTACTCTGGTTAAGATGGAATCTTCCTGAGAGAGAATTTAGCATTTTTTTGAAAGAACACTAACATTTTTGGGAAAGTTGACATAAGATTTTTTAAAAACATGCACATGATTTATAAGATGAATTTTTCTCGGACCGCTGAACAACTATACACTGCTACCAACTATTTTTTCAATCTTCCTTGCAGTCCTCTAACAGAATTGGTTTCTACCAAATACAAATGCTTATTCTTTACCTATAACAGATCAAAGGAGGAAAGACTTTGATGGCAAATCTGAAAACAAAGTTGGGACAAAGTTGTAACAAAGTTGGGATGTGTTGACAGCAAGAAAACTTCCTCAAATAAGCATACCAGGATTTTCATGAGCTGAGGTTTTGTCAGTGTACCTCACCATCCCCAAACCTTTATTTCCCATATATGTTTTCCACATGAGAAATCCTGAAAGAACTATTATCCTTCTTTCTTACTTTCCTGTTGACAGAACCCCAATATGGGTTTAGGATATTAAATCATGACCTCAACATAAGCAGGTCAAATATAAAGACCACTGAACTGGGGAGGCTGAAAGCTTGTTACTTTCTTTGGTTCAGCTATAGCCCCATGTGTGACTTTGCTCAAATCACTAAAGCTTTTGGAGCCTCCCTTGCCACATGAGCAAAATAAGGGGGTTGAACTAGCTACTTGCTGTGATCCCCTTCAGCTCTGGAAGCCTATAATTATATTACCAAAAAGGATTAATATGTGCCTAAATTCATCCTCCTGCACTACTTCTCCTTTTCTACAAAACAAAACAAAACAAAAAAACTCCAAACACTAAAACATATTCATTTTTTCAGAAACAATTTTTGCTTTATTCATACTCCTTCCCCCACTTTGTGGGATGATCTCAACCAATTTCAGAGGAATCAAGAAGACCAATTTCCAAATCATCTGGAGTAATTAATTCCAGTGGTTGGAGTTAATTATGATGAGGCAATTCATAAAGTATACAGTAGAAAAAAAGCAGCAATTGATGAGACTTCATCTGCAGTGGAATTTTTTTCAAAGGCATTCTTGTGGCAATCCATTTCAAAGTTAAACATATGTGTGCTTCAATGGTGGGAAAATAGTTTATGAGGATATCATTAGGTATGGGTATGAATTACATATATATGGCCCTATGTATATTTTACAGATATGATATATTCCTAAGTTGTCTGTAACATAGGAGAATTAACGGTTACTACAGAACCTGTAGCTTATATACTATAAACTATAGTATATTTTTATAAAAAATCAATTAGCAAAATGCCATGATATTTTGAAATAATATTGATATCAATATGAAAAAACTAACAGGGATAAATTGAGTATAAAAATGACAGTTTGGGAAGGACTTTCTAATCCTTATTATAAAAATAAAGAATTTGCAATAATGCAATAAAAGACAATATTTGCATTTTATGATTCTGATAATAAAGCACTTAGGTTCCACTTTCATGGTTTATGCTGTTATCAGAACCCCCTCATATAATTAGATGGCCTTATTCTAGATAATTGTTTATATATTCTTATTGCATGGTAAAAATCCCACTGGTAAGAAACCTTGATATCTTAAATCTAAGTGCTATGTTACTGGAATAGGCCATGAGAGTCAGAAATCAAGTTCAATCACAATAATGGAAGCAGGATTTTTGTAAACTGAGTAATAATAACACCACAATTCCCTTGCATTTTTACAATTTTTTTAATACTCCACAAATTGATTTTACTTTCATGATCACTCTGTTTATTCTCTTAACATCCCTGTTAGGTAGGTGTTATTGTCCCCATTTTATTGATGGGTAATTGCATGCTGAGGGCATAGGGTCCTATTAAATAGTGGTGCAGAAATTCAAACACGGATCTGCTCGCTCTACAATTCATTCTACTCTTAACATTGGAAATCACACACCCAAAAACATCTAGTTAAGAGGCATCACGAATATGGCATACTTTGCAATATTGTGGTTAAAAGCAGATTATTAAAATCTATTCCTGATCCTTCCCCAACAAATTGACTCCTGATCCTTTCTCAGCAGTGTCAAAACTTCACCTTCTACCTTGGATGCCTGGGTTTTAAACCAGTCTGTTTTAAGCTTTGAAACCTTAGCCCAACTTTTCATCCTCTTGGAAATAAAACAGTAGCCTTTTTCTAGATCCAAAGCATTTGATTCAAATTTTGTTAAACTAAAATTAACTTATGGCTGATTGATTGACCATGTCATTGTCATTTATGCCACTCTATTGTAATGGTTATAGGAAGCAATCAATGACTCAGACATTTCCTTCTAGAAGGACAAGTTAAATAAACTTGTATACAGTGTTTCCTTTGAAAATTTCCTTTGAAAATCTGAAAGGCTTTTCTGTAAAATGTCTTATGTGAATAAGGCAAGACTTAGTCCACACTTTGATGTAAGGGAAAAGGAAATAAAAAAAGGAGAGGAAAGGAAAACTCTCAAAGTGGAATTAACTTACCAGTGTCTTAATAATTTTCTTATTCTTTGTTGTTTTGGAATCAAATCTACAGAAAATTTTTACATATTGTGAGTGGGAAAATAATTTTACCACTCTTTTGATATTAATATAAGCCTATTTGCTCACATATACTGTGCTAAATTACATAGTTATCTAAAAATGGTACAGATGTACCTGCAATTGAATATGTGAGTGCAGCTGAAAAATGAAAACAATTGCTAAAATGCTGGCCACATCTCCTGAAAATATGAATTTGGAAAGAATTTCAAACATTGTTATAGATGTAAGCCTTTGAATTTTGCTCCTGAATTTTTATAGCATCTCAGATAGGTTGTCGGCTAAAACATCGCTATTGTAATTGTATATTTCAGCCTGTTGCATGTTTCTTGTCTTAGACATTTACAGCTAACTCTCCCCAACTTGCCCCCACCCCCCAAAAAAAGAGTCCATGTCTCAATGATAGCTATTGTTCACTACAGACCAGGCATTTATCGTATTATTTGCTTTTATCTTCTAAACAACTTTGCAATTTAGCTATTATTATCTTCATTTTACAGATAAGGGAAATGAGGTTAGTAAGTGGTACAGCTGCTTATGTATCTGCTTTTCAAGACAAGTTGGTTTTCATTAAGCAGAAAGCTTCTCATCCAGTTTGCAGCTTCTCCTTGTAACTTGCCATGCTTCTATGTGCTAGGACTTATGCATACTACTGTGCTGGAAATTTCTCTGTAGTGTTTTTCCTGGAGCATAGCAAAATTCTAGAGATGCTCATGAGTAGATGAGTTGTCCTCAGAAATAATAATTGTCCCCTTAAAAGGAGAATCCCTTTATGGATAAGGACAGGAACCAGTTTTGTAAACATGTGTTTCTGAGTTTGGTAATGTATTATGTATTTCTGTCTCTTGGCAGACTTTTCTGGGCTTCCCCTTATCTCCAGCACACGATCAAGTTTGCATGGAAAGAGGCATGACCTGGGACACTTGCCTATTTTATATATAGAACTATAAAGAAAACGATACCCTCCAGCAAATGAGGAAACCTGTGAGCTGTAAATGCCTGTGTCTCCAACTAATTCACAGAATTCCCTCCAAGGGAGGGACTTATTTTGCATTTGAACTCCAAAACACCTTTCAAGATTGTTAAACTTAACACCAGCCTGAAAATCCCAGTTGTGCTGGAGATCAATTAACTGCTTCTAGTGCTCCCCTTTAAGGTGTTTGCATTTTAGAGTAAGTAATTTGGCCATTATCACATTTGTGCCAAATAAAAATGCATTCTTATTTTGTAAGATAGGAAATGGATTTACAATACTCACACCTGCTAGAGCCTTGCTCCTTTACTCTCCTGATCTATTTGTCAGAAATCATCTTTTCTTCTCTGCATCAGTTTTGAGTCTCATTTTGTCTTTCCTCTGCACAATTGTTGTATTTGATTTCATTCTTTCAATTACACGATTGCTTTCCTCATCCCTACATTGGGATTTAAATGCTCTGAATATCTCCTTAAATTTTTCAAGCCAACTTTCTCATGTTGCATCAATATTTGTTACTTGAGTACTTTAATTATTTGCCATTAACTTTAATATTTTAAAATAATAATCTACTATCACAACAATTGATATCCATTGTAGAACATTTATATAATTAGATAAGCAGTAAAGAGAAAATAAGGACCATTGCAATATTATCACCCAGAAAAACTGCTGTTGATGTTCTGGTGTATAGTTTTTGTTTATTTCTATGCATATTTTCATTTACAAATGTTACAATAATGGGATCATGCAGTATAAACTATTTTGTAAACTTTTTCCCACAGCGTGACATGAATATATTTCTATTTTCCTAGATATTCTTATTCAACCTCATTTGTAATGGTTTTATAATTTTTATATGGATATACAGTTTACTCAGTCAATTCCCTATTGTTGGACTTGAGGTTACTGCCATTGTTTTTGGCTATTTTAAACAAGTCTATCATAAACAGCCTTGGAGAATAAATGTTTGGACACATCTATGGTCATTTCCTAAGTAAATTCTTAAAAGGAGGATTACTGGCTCATAGCTTGTGCACAATTTTAAGGTTTAGATACATGTTTCCAAAATTTCATCCAGGGTAGTGTGCCAATTTACATTCTCACTAGCATTGTTGATGATTCCTGAATTACTATTTCTTTAACATCCCTGATTACTATCAATTTTAAAGTTAATTTGAAAGGTGGAAACTCATTGTTTTAATCAGCATTTATTTTAATACCTGAAAAAATTTGAACTTAATTTTTTTTTCTGGCCCATTTTTATTTGTGCATGTGTGTTTATTGTCTGTTTGTTCCTTTAACTGATTTGCTTATTGAATGTTCTTTTTTTAAAAAAAACTAATTTGCAAGAACCCTCCATATATTAAAGATAGTAAAACTTCAAAGTCATGTTATAATTATTTTTTCTAGTTTTTAAAAAAGTCTTTCAATTATTTTTTTTTTTCTGATCTTTTGATCAGTTTTTTCAGTTTGTGGTGGTAGGTAGAGTGCAGAGGTGAAGGGACATGACCCTAGAAGAGGTCAGGGCCGGAGTCTCAACTTGCTAGGCCATGTGGAGAAAATTGTCATCAGCATGTGGAAAGAAGTGACACCAGGGAGGTGAAAGATTGATGAGCACTACCTGTTGCCTACCCTCTGTTTGTGGTTCAGTGTTGTGAGTGCTAACCATCAACAGAGAGATGGCTATCTTCTTCTTTGGCTCATTCTACATGCCCACAGTTTTGTTGAGTTGCGTATAAACTGAGTTTGAAGAACATACTTTTCAAGGGCACCAGACATTCATAAGCCCCCTTAAAAAAGAGGAAGAGGCCACTGACACCCAGAAATACAGAGTATTGTGCATTGGAAACAAGATGGACTGGGCCATGGTAAAGTTGACCCTGCACCATTTGTTTGCAGGGTATGTTCTCCGCAAATATCATCAAAGGAAAAAACTGGTTGCATCTTCACTGCCTGAAATGTGGTGGGCACTCAATTGGTATTGAAATCCATTAAAAATGGTGCATGAAGGGATTGTGTTGCTTTAACATCTGTCACCATGTTTTCCTAATTAATCTCTGATATCTGTTAGAGAATGATGATAGAAATTGTGAGTTACTAAGATTGTATGAAATTTACATATTTTTTAAAATGTAAGTATAATATTGTAATTGGGATGAAGATATACTTTCGACTATTCATCTTAACCTCAACTTTTAATGAGAAAAACATGAGCATACCACTTTAAATAAAGTGGAAAAAGCCAGAGGGAAATAATAATAATAATAATAATAATAATAATAATACTAGAAAACATTATTGAGTATCTTTGTGCCATGCACCTTTTTATATTCTTTATGATTAATATTTCATTTTTCTTCACTATTATTTTGGTTCACAATTAAAACTATCAGTTTATAGATGGGACATGAAGAAGTTTAGAAGGACATTTTTGAAAACATGAAGTGAGTGACTCAGAATTTATACTTTAAAAGTAACAAGAGAATTGGATACAGAAATTGAAATGAAGTAATTAAGTTTAATATTACATCAATTATTAATTGAGTATCTGCTATGTGGCTATAACTTTGCTTAATAGTAAGTAGGAAATATGCTATTAAGCTGCTATCCAGAAGCACTTATGCCTTGATTTTAAAGAGAATTATTGTTCTGCACCACCATTTGATAATTAAAAGTTTAGATAGGAACAACATTTATTGTAATAATTGGCAAGAAATTTAGTGTTCAAAGAATTTTAAGGAATTTAAAACCTGTAAAAAATTACATGAACCTGTAATTTAGAACATGTAAAAAGTACTGTTTCCATTCACAAAGAGCCTCAGTTGTCGTTGAGTAAAATGAAAAACAAACAAACAAACAAACAAAAAACAACTAACGTAATTTAATGGAAGAATATAGGAAAATCAGTAACCTGATCAAAATATGAACAAGTACAAAAAGATACCATACTGACATCAAATGTTCTGGGCTGCAGGGCAGGGATAAAGTCAATATTGACTTTAGTTTGGGGGAATATTAAAGTGAGCCTGGGAACTTTAGGTCCTTTGTGGGATTTTTGACATTTGGATGGCAGATAGCAGTTGAACAAAGCCCTCATCAAATTCCTTTCAAATTAGGAAGTTGAAGGAAGATTATTGTTAGAATCTGTCATGACTGATTTTTATATGTACCTCTGCAAGGATGTCTAAGGTTTGACTTATACTTTAGTTAGGGGTTGAATTTTGCTGCATGTAAGAGGATAAACAATAAAGAGTGACTTAAACAAGTAATGGTGAGTATTTTCTCTCACGTAATGAAAAGGCCAGGGCTGGTGAAGAGCCCCTACACGCTATCAGGGACTGTGGCTTCTTCTAGATTGCTGCTCTGCCATCCTTATGGGGTGGCTGTCATGTTCATACTCGAAAAATGGCAGCCAACACTCAGATCACATAGGCAGAAGAGGAAAGGTTAAGGGCTTGATAGCAAAGGAAACAAGCCTGTTACGACTGTCCTACTTGAAAAGGCTTATCCAGAACCCTATCCAGAATTCTGTCTATATTTTATTGTCCTGGAGTGTGTCACGTGGACCACCTTTAGCTTCAAGGTAGGAGTTTAGATGGGCACATTGTTGGATAGGAAATAAGGAAATAACAGTCTCTGCCACACATACTAAAGGGGAAGAAGGTGAGAATCACAATTCAGATAAAATGTGGAGATTCTCAACAATACAATATTGAGTAGAATATTAATTACCTACTTCATTACTACATAGGGTTCTTGTATTAAAGGAGGTAATGTTTATAAACTATTGCTCAAGAAATGTTAGCTATGATTCTCTGTTATTATGAAAACGTTTCAGTATCTGTGATTCCCTACTTCTGCTTCATAAATTATATGAATACAATTCTATGCAGAGATTTTTATTTGCTACCTACATAACTGTCCCAAGTTTAACCTTAAGGAAGAAGGCAGCATTTTCTAATCACATAGCATGAAACACCATTTATGAAGGATGTTTTAGGAAGCTGTAGCAGATGATACTGTACATCTGCCTTACTGGAATGCTCCGTTTTTAAACAGTTGATTCGTGAAGGTTTGTTGGAATCAGGGTTGTGATAATGAACATCCTGTGTGTGTAAGATGATTTGAAACTTGGTTAATATAATTTCTTTTACATTCTGAAAGACTTAAAAATGAATATAAATATAAAAGAAAGCATATTTTGAAAAACTGATACAGCAAAATCATAGTCAAACTTTAGAGCTAGAAAGATTCTAGAGAGAAACTGAGGTTTTGAGTGAAAAAGTGGGTTGAAGTTCACAAAGAGATTATAGCATTTATCATAACTTGTCTCATGAAGTTACATCACGTAGAACATAAAACCCTTTGAAAGAGATATTTCTATGCTTCATTTTTTCCAGTGTAATTGGCATTAATACTGTTAAGTTGTGATTTCCACCGTAACAGTGAAAAATATAGTCTTGGTTAGGTGAATTAATGAAAAGCAATTATATTGATATTTAGCATATAGGCCTGATTTGTATTTGTCTTCTTGAGATTCTACTCCTTATTTTTCTTTCAATGAAACTGACAGTAGAGCCTTTTCTTTCTCTTGTTTCTAAGACTTAATATTACCTAGAGATAAGAATCTAAGAGAAAAGTAAGACTAAAAGAATGATTGGTCATGATTTCCCTTAGACTCAATGGCATTTTGAAACTGGCTCTGTGACATCAGTGGTTAACTTCACCACTCCAAACTTTGATTTTGTTATCCTTAAATGGGGGTAAAAATAGTACCTGTCTCATAGATTTGTTAAGAGGAATAAATGAGGGAATACATGTAAAGACCATAAAGAATGCACATGTAATGTGGATTCACTATTATTATTAGGAGCAGTCATATTATTAGAATAAAAACTGACATTTGCTTGATATACACAAGAGATTTTACGGAGTTGAAAGGCAATATAGTTGCCATGGAAGTCCTCATGTTTTGTGGAAGTGGCCATTTTATTACTGTCTGGCCTTTCTAAAAAATTTTCTTAATTTCAAGCAGAATTGCTCTCTAAAATCTATTTTTATATGCGGATTCTCAATATGTGAGTGTTAGTGGAACACATCCTAATGGCATTCAGGAAGAGTGCAAGCTACTTAGGATCACCTTAGTCTACAGATCACTATTGAAAAACAGCTGGAACTAACATCTGTGTGTTACAGATCTTTCAAAGTCATAGCAAAACCAGCCTGATTTCATAACCATGGTATGAGTTTCAGGTCTAATATAAGAAAGATGCCTGGGAAACCTGATAATGCTGGGGGTATAAGCTGAGGGCTTTGTCCTTGAACTCTGCATTGAGACGTGCCATTGAAGAGAGACTAAAAGGAAACAAAAGGTGTGCCTTGCACAATTTCTTAAGTAAGCATGAATTTCTCTCTTCCAGGTTGATGTAATTTGGTAGACCTGTGCCCTTTTAATGGTTCTTACCACTTTTAAATTACAGTGGGAGTATATTTGAAATTGTTCACTCTGATTTATAGTCATAAGGTAACAGAGTGAGTCAAAAAACTTCAGGCAGGACTCTCTCTTTCTGAACACCAGCTTACCTAAAGTACACTTTGTTTCCATTTCCTTTGGCCACCCTGTTATTGCTAATGAGATCTTCTGCCAGTTAGGTCACGTGCCCCATGACAGATTTTCTTATATGATTTTCATTAAATGCTTTGGAATCCTGGGGCAGAAAGAAATTATGTAAATATAAGTTTTTATTACTGTTTTGTTTTTATTACTTTTTCTCCTCTGGTTTTTATTGCCTCATATAATACAGGTAAATATGGTGATCACACATTGAGATGGGGGTTTCTGTTCTAATGCCTCTGTTCTCATGCTTTGCATTCAATCCATGTTAATTTAATTATCCATGATTTCTTAGGCAAAGAGAGGAATGTAGACTCCATGCTGTCTGCAACTACTTCAGTCATTCCTTTACTGCCCGTGACACCACGTGAGACCTGCAGATGCTAAACATCTCCCTGCACCAAGCTCAAACAAAAAATGTTAACCATATGCAACTACAACCTGTTTATCCTTAAGCAATGCAAAGCCATGCAGTGCTACAGACGGGCAGTGGGGGAGAGAACAGAGCTGACACTTCACACAGGGCTGCTTTAAAAAAAAAAAAAAAGCAGAGTGCAAAATCACTAATATAGGGCAGAGATAGTTGAGCTGGGCTCCTGTCTTCCAACTTTTCCTACTGATAAAGACAAGGGCTCCTGTGAAATTCAGATATTCATAGGAATAGAATCCATGAACTGTGAATTAAAAGATTAGCCTCTGGATTTCAGATTTGGAGTCTGAGGTATTTTGGGGGCTTCTGGATTCTGAAAGCCTAAATACTTTTAGACGTGAACTATTAGCTACTGGTAGGAATTGAGACATTCATTAGGAGACAATAGGAGTTTTAATTCATTTTAGCTCGTATTTAATTTGAACATTTTATACAAAACATTATGTTTTGGTGTAGACCTTTTCATCACCTGAACTTTCTGAGTATTTTCTGAAAAATCCCAAGGAGATTATTAAATATAGGAAATCAGAATTCTGAAAACAGAAAATAGAAAAGGATAGAAAAATATTCAAAATGATATCAGAACATAAAGTTGTAATCTTGGGCTCTTTTTTCCTTTCAAAATAGGTTTGCTTATTCATGTGTTAAATTTTCTCACTCTTTGAATTGTAAAATAATACAATCATATTTGAGTATTTTGGAGAAAGGAAAAAAGAGTTTCACCAATCTAACACAGTTATTCCTATTCATTATATTCTCTTTAAGGCTTTGTTCCTCTGAAAACTCCTTCTTATTCTTGTTATATCCATTACCTAAGGGACTAAACAGATCTGATGCAACAACCTTGGGGAATCTGCCTGTATAGCTAAACAAAGAACCATACAAACATTACAGAGAGTGAGTTAGATATCATAAATCTGCATTTTTAATGAAAAGAAATTGTATATTTTCTAGCATTAGATTTGTATATTTGACCTATTTTCAGCCCTACATGCACACATTCCTGTAGATTATGGTATGAAAGTGTCAAACTGAATTTAAATTGAATGGGCCTCTACCTTTATCCAATTTCCAATGGTTCTTGAAGGAACTTTTGCCTTTATCAGTAAAAAAGTTGGAAGAAAAAGTCCAGCTTAACTATCACTGTCCTATATTCTTGTGATATAGTATAACCGAGAAGTTAGAATTTGAGGACAGATTATGATTATGGAATCATATAGATATTCCTTTTTACTTTCTGGTATATTAGAGTAGGCAGAGGAAAATATCTGAAGCCTGAACTGTAATCCAACTGCCTTGATCTCTAATTATGATTGTATAGTTTTTATCTTGTGCTCGGGTGATTGTGAAAACCTTGTGACTAACCTTCACTTGTACCTATTTCTCCAGTTTTTCTACTTTAAAGTCTTATGATCACCAAAGAGAGCCCCTAATGTTTATTAATGAAGGGTCTTGGGTCAGCCTAGAACTAACCCACCCCAAATCCAAAGTTATCTTGATAACTGAAGCGGGATCTAACCAAAATGGGCCTGCCTGACATGCGTAGTAGCTTCGACTTTAACCTACAAGTCACATATACTTCATTATAGTACTAAAAACCACACCCATCATCATATTAAGGCCACCATTTTCTTACATACATTCTGTGACTAAGCATGTAATCAATCTGTACATGCTCAATAATTGAATCACTTCTAATTACATCATCTGGGGATATACTCATCCTAAAACCTGCCCATCTTTCAATACCATAAAACTATAGAATTAGCATAGTTCAGTGAGACAGATTTTGGACTGATAGGCCATCTGTTTTCCTGCTTCACACCTAGCAATACAACTCTTTCTTTCTTTGAAACCCCAGTGTCTCAGCAAATTGGTCATTTGAATGCATTGGACAAAAGAATCCACTGCCTTGGTCTGTAAAAATTGTGTGCTGCTTCCTTTTACAGAAATTGACAAGCTGGTCCTAAAATCCAGATGGAAATGTAAGGGACCCAGAATAGTCAAAAAAATCTTGAAAAAGAAGAATAAACTTGGAAGACTCACAACTCCCAATTCCATACTTACTATAAAGCTACAATAACCTAGACAGTGTGGTACTGTCATAGCAGAGACAGATCATTGAAATAGAATTGAAAGTCCACAAATAAACTCTTACATTGGTGATCAACTGGCTTTTTGACAAGGGTGACAAAAAAAATTCAGTGGCGGGAATATTGTCTTTTAAACAAACCGTCCTGGGACAACTGGACATCCATATGCAAAAGAATTAAGCTGAACCCCTACTACACATTGTATACAAAAATTAATTAAAATGGATCATGGATTATGGACCTGTAAGTAAAGTTAAAACAATACAACTCTTAGAAGCAAACATAGGAGAAAAGTTTTTTTGACCTTGGCAATGGTTTCTTATATATGACTTCAAAGGCACAAGCTACAAAAGAAAAAAACATAAATTGGACTTCATAAAAAATTAAGAATGTTAGTGCTTTAAAGGACACCACCAAGAAAGTGAAAATACTAACCCACAGAATGAGGGAAAATGTTTGCAAACCATTTATATACAGTATGGCAATTTCTCAAAAGTTTAAACCTTATGACCTATAATTCTACTCCTAGGTATAAAACCAACAGGAATGAAAACATACATTTACACAAAACCTTGTGCATGAATGTTCAGAGCAGCATTATTTATAAGAGCTAAAATTTGGAACCAACACACATGTACAACTGATGAATGGACAAACAAAATGTAGTACAGCCATACAATGGAATACTACTCAACCATAAAAAGGGAATGGATTGCTGTGCCAGTTTGAATGTACTGTGTCCCCCAAATGCCATTATCTTTGTGGTCTTGTGGGACAGACGTTTTGGTGCTGGTTAGATTTGCTTGGAATGTGCCCCATCCAGCTGTGGGTGGTTACTTTGGTGGGATACTCCCATGGAAGTGTGACCCCACCCATTCAGGGTGGGCCTTGATCAGTGGAGCCATATAAAACATGCTGACTCAAAGAGACTGAACGGAGTGCAGCTGTGAGTGACGTTTGGAAGAGGAGCAAGCTTGCTAGAGAGGAACGTCCTGGGAGAAAGACATTTTGAAACCAGAACTTTGGAGCAGACGCCAGCCACGTGCCTTCCCAGCTAACAGAGGTTTTCCGGACGCCATTGGCCATCCTCCAGTGAAGGTACCCGATTACTGATGTGTTACCTTGGACACTTTATGGCCTTAAGACTGTAACTGTGTAGCCAAATAAACCCCCTTTTTATAAAAGCCAATCCATCTCTGGTGTTTTGCATTCCGCAGCATTAGCAAACTAGAACAATTGCTGATACATGCTACAACATGGATGAACTTGAAAACATGCTAAGAAGCCAGTCACAAAAGGCTACATACTGTATGATTTCATTTATGTGAAATGTCCAGAATAGGCAAATCCATAGTGACAGAAAGTAGATTAGTGGTTGCCATGGGCATGGGGTTGCTTTTTGAAGTGATGAAAATGTTCTAAAAGTGATAGTGATGATGGTTGCATCATGCTGATATACTAAAAACTCCTGAATCAAACACTTTAAAAGAGTGAATTTTATTGTACGTGAATTATATCTTAATAAAGCAAACAAACAAAAAACTGGTAGTAAGTTTCCCTTATCTTCACATTTGTCCTTCCATTTGATTTATTCCAGAGTTTTTGTTCATATTCTATGTAGTCCTGGAGAGGTCTCCTCAAGAGGTGTGTTAACATCCTCCAGTGCATTCATTCCCAAGAACCCAAAGTTTCATTTGACTTCTGAAATTTATCAAGGCAACTTGTCAGTGTTCTTGTTTATCCTGTTTTATCACAGATCTAAGGGCACACTGAGATTTTTCCATATCAGCTTTTTCTTTTTTCTTTTTATAAAAATCTGCAGTCAGTTAGAGGGAAGGAAATGTTTGGGGAGGAAATTCTCTTTCTTCTGGTAACAAGATCTTAGCATGGACACTCCAGTGTCCCAAACCCCCAAAACTCGGTGAGGATAGGCTATGCTGACCAAAAGCAGGTTGTATGTTCCCTGGGGACCTGATGTTAGTATAGTTTAATCTGGTTTAGTTTAGTCCTGGTCCATACTGGGTCTTCAGCCAGAGAACACACAGCAATATCCTATCAGGATGCTTATTTAAATGATTTTATGTGGCTTTTTTAGAGTTCAGGAGTTTGATATTTATGAAGCTAAAAAATTGACTGAAAGCACTCCCCCATTACGAAAATAGCCCTTATTTTATAGAATCAAAAGGGGATGTCTTCATGCAGACAAGGTAAACTATTTCCCTGATGCTGTGCGTTAGCTCTAATTCGGCAGAACAATCAATAGCCTACACTGTAATCATTAAATAATTAAACAATGCTTTCAGTATGTTCACTACATGCAAATAAATGTTGATGAATAACTGCTGTGTTAGCTTATTTAATTTTGAAACAAATCAAAACAACACATTCTCAGATCTGTTGGTTTTTGGTAGAAGTTTTAGAAAGTAATTAGAAATTTTTCAAATCAAAATTTCAGGTCTTTATCAAAGAAGGTTGCTTAGCCATAATATTTCCTCTCCCTCAAAGTGGAGAGTAGAGGGGTAAAATAGACTCACAAAAGCAAAGATGAAAGAAGAGGAAATAGTAGCAGATGAGGGATTTCAACCTATTTTGGGAAATGGCATTTGATGGGGTCATAAGGGCGGAGGAAGCTAAAACCTAAAGGACTTGCAGTGGTGAATTCTAACAAAAAGTGAGCTGATTTGAACCTTGGAACCTCTAAGTGACTCAGAACTTTGTGTGATCAGTCCAGGGAAGGGCAGGTTTGAAGAACAGTGCTGAAAATCAGGGATGGTTGAAAATACATGGACAAAGTCAGACACAGGAGTACCCACTTACTCAGTAAAGATCAGGTGACCACCTCCACCTTTCTCCTGACCAGGTGGAACACTTGAGCTAGTCTCTGAATAAGCTGAAAGGGGAAGCCTCAAGACTCAAGGAGATCAGTTAGCAATCAGCAATCCCATCTAGGGACACAGAATATTCAGTAATACTTTACTAAATAATTATTAAGTATAAATAGAAATCAAGATAAGATTGATCATATTTTTAATGAAAGCCTAAAAGAGAAAGAAATTAAAAAAATAAACAAAGCAGAAAAAATAAACTGGAAAGAAACAGAGATAACACTGGTAACAGAAGAAAATACCAAAAAATACCACCACAACTACCAAACAAAAACCAAAACTCTCCAGTGACTATCCTCAGATATACAAAAGAGAATAATGAAGCAGCCATAAAATAAGCTGAAAGGGTTAAAGAAATTGAGAAAATATTTTGAAATGTAGGATAAATTCATCCAGAATGTGAAATTCAAAAAAAAAAAAAAAAAAAAAAAAAACCGTATATAAATAAAGGTTCAGTTCAAAAAGCCTAACATTCTACCAAAGGACTTCCAGAAAAAGAGGGCAGAGAAAGCAAAGGGGAAGAATTGATTAATAAAAAGACAATTTCTTTGCCTTGAAGAATATGCGATTTGAGATTCAAGGTGGAATCTCAATCTTAAAATGGATGGAAATGGTCACATCAGGCACGGCACCAGGAATGGAACAGCCTCAACGATAGATTTCAAACATAGTGTTCAATCCAGAAGTCTCTGCCCAGTCAAGTTAACTATTAAAGGAACATCTTTCTAGATGCACAAGGATTCAGAGAATGCATCTTCTGTGTATCTTAAAAACTTTTTTTTTAAAAAGCAAACTACCAGAGGATATGCTTCAGCAGAACCAAGAAGTAAGTAAAGAAAAGGAGTAATAGGACCCAGGGAGAAATGGACCTTTAAGAGGGTGGAGAGAGGAAATCTTGGGGTGCCATCTATGTAGTCTGCCAAAAGAGCATCCAGTCTTCGCATGAAGAAGGAAAACTGAGGGATCTAGGAAGAAAATTCCCAGAAAACAACAGTGGGGTAAGGTGAAAAGCAAATTGCTAGAGTATGTTTGAGCATTAAAAAATACATATAATTAGTTATAAGTGTATGATGACTCCAATGGAGCAGATGGAAGAAGTTATATAAAGGCTTATGGAAAACTATTCAAGAGAAAGGCAAAGACAGAGTCCAGAAATGGGGAAAGGGTGGATGAAGCACATGAAAGGATCAGAAGTCATAGTAATTTCTTGGCTCTGCAGTAATTTATATTTATAAATTGATAGTAACATAAACAGTGGTTTTTGATTCAACTATTTTTGCTATAATTATATTGAAATGGGAAGGGCTATGGAATGTATCAGAAAGTCAGAAGTGATAGCTAAAGACATAGCAGCCTAAACAAATTAGTTATTAATATAGAGGCAAATTCCCAAAGAAGCAGTTAAAATAGAGAATTGTTTTTAAGAAGGAGAACTGGAGAGGAGTAGGCCAAATTTTTGCTGGTTTTTATTATAACTCATTTAGTATTATAATTGGATTAAAATTTTGTATCTGTAGCAATGCATTTTTGGAGAAACGAAAAATAAAAGCACATAAACATCTAAAAAAGAAAACTTTAAGATCATAAGAAAGAAAAAATTATTTTCAAATTTACATAGAATTATGGTAAAGTAAAAAATAGCAGATGAGACAGATTTTGTTTCAAGCTGACCATATCCTTTTAATTTGATTCATGATGACCACTTATTTTCCTGGCTGCCCTGAACAGACTCAGGCTGTATTGAGCTGGAGAAAACAGATCTGTATTAACCAAAGGATGGCCATGATGAAATGGGTCTTTTCAAGATTTAAATCTATGATTTGGTGCTTTAGGAAGTATTAAGCAAATAAATAATTTGTAAACTCAGTAATGGTAGAGAGAGCCATAACATCAGCTGATATAAATTTGCAATAGCATGACATAATATAGCCATCAGTATTACTTCCAAGCAAATTAGATGTAAATGAAAAGCGCTGCATCTCAAGAAGGTAGGTGAAGAAGTATGTGGGAGGCCATACCACATTGAGGATTATAATTTATATATATATATGATGCATATGAATGTATACAAATGTTTATCATGTGTGTACAAAATTTCAGAATGAGGAGTATGTATTCAGTAAAACAGGAATTGAGTAAAACAAGTCTAGTAAAAGGAAAGCAAATATCTAGAACAAAAGAAAGTGAAGCTCCACACATTCCTGCAGCAGTTCCTCAAGTAGAATAGCCATCTTTTTGACTGTGTCATTATCAGAAGCAATAGTGTTTTATTATGGTTAAGAAGTACCTAATGAATAGTTTTGGGATTAATCAAAATGGAAGGTTTCACTTACATGACAGTCCCCAAATGTTCTGGAAGAAAACTATGGTAAGGTGAGTGATTTGGAGATTTAGAGCCCTCAAGTTCTATAAGTAAAAATTGAGGATTCAAATAGAATAAGATGAATAACTCATCTTACAACTTGATTGCCAGATTGGTCAATATTGTTTTAAAGGGAATTTATGGCAATTGAAGTAATCAACTCAATTTGTCAAATGCTTATGACTGTTCATTATGTTGAGAGAAATACAAAGCTGAAGAAGGCATATCATTTATCCTCAAGGAGTTTAAGGAAGAAAAATAAGTCCAATTAATTATTGTTAAGTTGAATAAAATAAGACCTAATTTACTATTTCTTAAACACTCAGCGAATTAGCTTAAGTAGCCACTCAGCAAATAATTATTGAGTACTTATTTATGCAGCACACTTGGGAGGTAAGGATCAGAACAAAACTGAGTAGTCTTGGAGTGAAAGCAATGAGCATTTATTGAATATTTATCTATTCTATTACAGGCAAGTGCTAGTTACTTTACATAATTGTTTCATTTAAACCTTACATCAACCCTATGAGACTGTTGCTGTTTCCAATATTTAATAGAGGAGTAACCTGAAGTGTAAAGGATTAAGTGTTTTAGCAGAAGTCACACAGCTATTAAGTGGTGGAGTTGGGATTTGATCCCAAACCTGTTTGATCCCATTTCCAGTTTCCAAGTCCAGTTCTTGGCTGGTTGGAATCTGTTATGATTTAGAAAAGTGGGGGTGGAGGGCACTGCAGTTATTTATTTTTTTAAATAAAGTTAATTTACTTGGAAGACATGTCCTTTATTTTTAGATTGTGCTCTTAATTTTTCTTTTCTTTTCTTTTCTTTTCTTTTCTTTTTTTTTTGGTTTTACTGTCTCCAAGGGAGGATATTTTTGAAATAATAGTAATAGAAGATAGAAGATAGTGATTTTTGTAATGCTTTTGCTTGACCATATAAGTTTGGGAACTAATAAAACACAACAAATTACTGGGTCATCTTCGGGTATTTTTATTTGCTGTTCCTCAAAGGAGAAAGGGTTCATAAATGATCTAGTTTCACAATTGCAACATAGAGTGAAATACAAAAATTTTTTTAGGTAAGATTTTGGTATTTTGATAGAAACCTACAAGAAAGTGATTTAGAGAGCTCTCACATGACTAGGTATACTGTAGGTATCTGGGCAATTTTCAAACAAAACTCTCTGGAGATCAAGTCAATGAATAACAGTATTTTATAATTACTAAATAGCTGACTTTTTTTCTTGCAACATTCTTTCTCTTTTACCAAATAGTGATAGGAAATTCTATTCCGTGGAGAACAGAGAAATTAATGATATTGCTCTCTCTTTCCCATAAACCAAAATGTCATTGTTTGTTAGGATCTAGTCAATGAGGCATATTTTGAGAATTTGGGGGGAGTGTAGTCTGGATGGAAAAGCACTAGATTGGGAATCCAGAGAATCTCTAATCTTTTACTACCATATAACTTGGTGAAGACATTTTATGTCTCTGAGAGTTAGTTTTCTTATGTGTAAAATGTGGATAGTTATCCTTGGCCACTTGAGATAATTCATATAAAAACCTTTGTAAACCAGAGTTCTAGGTGAAAGCATGAATTAATGGCATGGCATATTTAGCTAGGCATTTATATTTGATTACCTGAAGAACAGAATATTGACTTAGAAAGAGAACATTTGGCTCTGCAGTAATTTATATTTATAAATTGACACTAACATGAACACTGGTTTTTGATTCAACTATTTTTGTTGTAATTATATTGAAATGCGAAGGGGTGTGGACTGTATCAGAAAGACTCACAGTAGGAGCAAGGTCATCTCAAAAGCCTTCAAAGGCCTCATTCCTAGGCTGTCCCTGTTACTCACGGACCACCCTCCAGCTATGTTCTCTCTCCCTTCCTCACTCCGCTCCAGAGACCCAGGCCTTCTTGACTATTCTTGAAATTGCCTCAGGACTTTCTCATTTGCTGTTTCCTTCTTCCTGGAACTCTCTTTTCCTAGATATCCATAGGGCTTACCTCTCACCTCCTTCAGGTCTTTAACTAAGTGTCATTTCTCTTGACTATCCCATTTAAAATTGCAACCTGCCCTTCAAAGTGGCATCTCCATCCCCCTTTCTTGCTTAATTTTTCTTTAGAGTGCTTATCACTATCATTTATTTTACTTATTTTTGCTTGTTTCTTGTCTGTCTCCTTCAATTAGAATGCACGCTCCATGAAGCAGGTATTCTTGTCTTATGTCTCTTTCACTTAGTCTGGTATCCTAAGAACACTGCCTAACACAGTAGGCACTCAATGCCTATTTGTTGAACATTTGCTGAATCTCCCCTTCTTGTACCAAAGGAGAGGTAGCAGTGGGTCCACCAAAAGTTTCTATTGTGCATCCAATCATTTTAATATTAATCTTAAGAGATTTGTGTCATTGAAAAAATTCAAGAGAAAGATATGGAATAGTTCGTGAGTTTGTTATTATAAAAGCTTTCTCAAAGTGGCTTCAATTAAAAATAAAATTTGACAAATGATTAGTCTAAATTATGGATCTTACCAGTTTTTTTTTTTTTTTTTTCCTTTTTATTTTTGAGAAAGATATTACATTCAAGTTAAGGCATTTCATTTCAGATTTGGCAAATGCATCTATCAGTAATCATGATATAAGAACTACTCTTTCCTATCCCTCTTCACAGGACATATTGCTGGCAATTTTTGATGCATTCTGATACAAGTAAATCAATTTTTATAGTTTAAGATACATGAAAGATACTAAATCTAAGTGTAAAGCTAAGCTTTCTAATTAAAAATGTCTCCATCAAAATTCATTTAATTAGTGGGAAATATCTGTTTGTTGTGGTAAAGATCCCTGATATACCTCTTAATGCATCATGATGGTTTAATAAATATTAGGCAAAAGTAGTGATACCTGTTTATGGGGAAGTAACAGATATTAAATTGATGATGCTAATGCAGTTTCTCTA
Organism: Choloepus didactylus; assembly: GCF_015220235.1. Taxonomy (NCBI): domain Eukaryota; kingdom Metazoa; phylum Chordata; class Mammalia; order Pilosa; family Megalonychidae; genus Choloepus; species Choloepus didactylus. The sequence continues at coordinate 47,649,340 of NC_051322.1, read as the reverse complement.
GTACTCAAAGGGTTATGCAACTTCAAATTTAATAGTACAACAGCAGAACATAACAACAACAACAAAGTGACAGAGGCAAAAAAAGACTTCATATGTCCCTTATGTCAGAGGTTGGGAGCTTTCAGAATGCCGTCACAACCAAGATTCTATCTTGCTGTTCTACCATTCTTAGCATCAAATACTTTTCTCATTGAGGTAAAAGATTCAAATCTGGACCCAATATACTAACTGCCAACTAGTTTAAGGTATTTATTTTATTCCAACTAATTCACTCCTATGAGAGTTGTACCTGGAAGGACAGCCCTTCTGGATACCAATAGGTGAGCATCTCTACAGCAGAATTCACAAAAAGCTGGCTTTCCTAGAGGTGGAGAGCCTGTGTGGAAGATTTAGTATGCTAGTGTTCCAATACTTGTCCTACTACTCATTAACCATGTCATCTTGGGTAATTACTTAACTTCTCTGTGTCTCAGTTTCCTGTGAGATAACAGCACCTTCCTCAAATATATTTAAAGTATTTAAAACTATAGCTGGCATATGGTACATGCTCAATCAATTTGTGCTCTTATTGATATCTCCCCAGTTAGGGCAGATCTCCCAAGTTCAACATCAAATAAAATATTGGATGCTATTTGGATACTATAAACAATAGTTCAGGCCTGAATTGTTACTCTTTCAATTATCTGGAACCTAGGAATCAGATATTCCATTTGCTTAATTTATCTGGGTAATGCAATGTGCCTTTTTACTGAGTTAGTGATGAGGTTAAAGTTATGATATACCAGTTATTGGGAGACAAATGGATTGGTGTTATAGCTACAAGTAATCACTAATGAAACCACCAGGCTATCATGAAACGTTCAATCTTATTACCAAGCCATGATGTGTGTAGATGGTAAGGGCAGATTGTTTTAGGATTAAATTTATATTGTTTTTATTATATTTCACAGAACACCTGATCACATTTCTTGCTTGTGCCCAAACATGTATGTATACACTTGAATATGCATGGGCATGCAGCAGCAAGGGGGGGGGGGCGGCAGAGATTGATTTTAAGACAAATATATTATCATTATAGACTTTATAGTCAATAATCTGAAGAGAATTGCAGCAGCTTTAAATATTCGCATAAATATCTATGGAGTAATGGATTTCTCAGAGGCAACCCTAGTCAAAACAACATTCTCTTGTTATTTTTTCTTTTTAAAGTCCTCCACTTGCTGTTCTTAAGCCTTGGATACAGCAGAGGAGCTGATTCTATTAATGAGTATTGCTTCTCACATATCTGTGTTCTTTCAAAGTCTCGGAAAAGTAAGCCAATTCCTCCTGAAGTTCACACTAGAGCTTTCCTGAGAACAAACCCTCCTGCCTGCTTTTCATATATGGTAACTTTTTAAGTACTTTCCTTTGCCTTCATTATAAAATTGAAGGGTGGTGTTATTATTGCACATAGTTACGAAGTCATCTGCTCCCTTTGTCTATAAGAAAATATTAGAGCATGGTATTAATCCTGTAAATGCCATTTTGGCTTTAATAAAAAGTTTCTGTCTTTTTGAACATTTTGATTAGATTGTGATATACACAAACTTAAAACCTTTCACTTGCTATTGTTGGGAAATCCCCCGAAACCTAGGGCAGTGTGAAAAATGGGAAGAAGGCAGTATTTTGAAAAGCAGGTGTTGATTGTTTTGACTACCTTTGTTCTTTGAATGTGGAGAGAATTCCCCTTCCCCCTTGTCCCACGCCGCCAAGGGATTCTAAGAAAACATTTCTTATGGGACAGTAACTACACAGGTCCTCTTCATTCTTACATGATGGGTATTAGTAACTAGCAGGTTGCAAAAGTGTAATGGCTTTCATTCTGGAGCAAAAAGGGGGAGAGTAACATACGCTCTGTACGTGTGTGTGTGTGCATAAAGTCATGCAATGTGTATGTGTATATATGTGGGTCTACATACATATAGAGACTGGACAGAGAATTTGCCATGGTCTTTATTAATCAGCAAATAAACTGTGCCCATTTGGACATACTATCAGAATTCTGAATTTCTGGTTAAAAATCTCTGCCTGAATGTGTCTGTGGGAAATCACTGCCATTTTTATTGCCAGGGGTTATTAAGTGTACAGGAAAGGAGGCAAGGCAAAGATGCTATCCTTGTTTTAAATGAGCAAGGGTTAGTGCAGACACTGGCAGATGAGCAAGTTACACACAATCCCAGGGACTTCAGTCCCCCTCCTGGGGACTGCAAAATTCTATGCCACTGTGAAGTGGTATAGAAATGAGCCCACAAAGAAGTCCTTTGATTTTAACGTGAATATGCTTGAATCACACAGAAGGCAAGAATAAATCACCTTACAAATGTGTCTGGTATAATTTTCCTGTCTCCTTCCAGTTCCCCCGCCTCCACCCCTTTTGTTCTTTGTGGATGTTTTTGTTATCAGCAGCCTCTTTGAAGAGTCGCCGTTTTGAGATTTTCCTATGGGTGACTAGGACGTGAGGTAGTTGTTGCTGCAGTATGAATCTTTTAAAAGCCACCTAAGAAATATTTAAGATCCTGTTCTAGGAGGAACAGCTCTCCCAGGCATAATTTTTGGTGCTGGTTGCAGCAGGGAGCGTATGCTGGGAGGAAAGTATTATTTTTCTAAATGGAAGGTGTCAGATGGTCATGCAATGTGACTGCATGTTCGAGATCACTGCCTCCCATCTGCAATTTGTGACGTGTGAAAGATTCTGCCCAAATGTGCTCACCAACTGGAAATCCTCGGCACTTTTTTTCCTTATCAGGAGAGACCAAGATAACCAATGGTTTACAGATCAGGGATCCTATCAAATTAATATCACTGTAGGATAAAATCTGTTTTAAATACAACTCCTAAACTCCAGCAAAGTTAACTAGTACAAACAAGTTCATTCATCTGATTAAGAATCCCAGCAACAAAATAAAATCTGCTTATCACTGTGCCTCATTTCAAAATAGTCTGAGGCTTATATCTTTGAAAAAATGTCCTGGATATAAAACACGATATTTTATTCCATGCTAATTAACGACAACCAAGAAACAACATTTACCAGGGCTGATATGAAGCATTTTGGAATCAGGATCAGTTTTTCCTTGTCTTACACTCCTCTAAATCTCTTTCCAATTAAACATAGCAAAACTCAGAAGGACAGCTTATTTAGCCATTGCCTAAACAAGGTTTCCACGTTTTGAACTGAGCTTGAACCTTTGAGTTCTGTTTATTCTTGGCTAGGCATAATTCCCAGCTTCTCAGATAAAAGTGTCATAAAAAGGCTCATAAGGTGCTTTGGACATCACACAGCTCATACAAAACAATATCTTGATGAGTTAAGTGCAAATGAATCAGAAACATAATAGGCTAAAATTCCCTTCCTGCGCTCAGGCTTGACATCTCAAGGAGAAAAGAGCTTGCCTCTGCAAATCATTAGACCCAAACCTTGGAAAGGGGGTTCCTAGGATTAGGCAAAAGTGCTGGTCTTCTTTGGCTTAGCCCAATTCTAACCTGGTAGAGTACAAAAAGAGAAGGGTCTTCCTCAGGTTTTCATTTTCTCATCTGCATGAAATGAGGAAGGAGAAAGGATGAGGAGAGAAACATGCAGGTGAATGAGAAAGCCACATTCATCCCTGAACCGTTTTATATTGTGTATTTTGCATCACAAAACTCTTCACAATCACTGAGGAAACACAGAGGGATTACAAAATCAAGAGATGGATCACCATCACTGTTTTGTGAAGCAACATATGTTGCCACTGCTTGAAGTATTTAGGGAATCACAAAGGGCTGAAATCCTCTATGCCAGGGCAATAGTCTGGAGCACCAAAGGCGTGAATGGGCATGACACCTTCTCCCCAGAGAAGCGCCCTAAACCACACGTAGGAGGGCAAAGAGCAACAAGATCTGATCATTCCCCACACAAACCTTAGCTGTGTACTGAGCTCTGGAAAGGCAGAGGCACCAGGACTGGTTAGCTCTCTTCAGGGGTGACCCAGCTAGGCCAAGTAAAGATAATAATGATGAGAAAAAGAACATGACAAAACTTATTTGATTTCTTTGAAGGGAGAGAACCTGTTGCTAATAGGAGGCCCCTCCCTAATGACATATCAGAAAATAAAGAATAAGCAGTGGAAAGAGGTCTCTTAATAATAGCCCTTTACATTGATTCTCAGGATTCCTATATAAGTAAAAACCCTCCTCTCTCCTTTAGCTAATCCAAATCCTGTCCATTCTTTAAAACTGGAAGCAAATCCATCCTTCTACCTAAATGCTCCTTCACTGTTAGCAGCCCAATATAAGTAACATGATGCTCTGTTCTTCTGGACTCAGCAAATTTTGTTTCTGAAGCCATTTTGGCGACATTGTGGCAAGTCTTCTGATGGTGGCTTGAACTGATTATCAATAACTTTTTATGTTACGGCTTGAAAGTTTCATACATTTTCATCTTAGATTCCTATTTAAATTTGAGGTTTCTTGAGGGTCAGGGCTTGATCTTATGTATTTTTATTGCCTTATTGGAGTAGGGGAAAGAAGGGATTGTTTTTACTGATGGCAAATTTGAGAGTCTAAGTCTCATGTCCATGTCAGAGTGTATGTGGTGGAGCCAAGATCTGAGTCCTGACTGAATATAATGCCCTTCCCTAGATGACAAACATGGCTGATAGGAGCTAAGTAATTTGTTTCTGTTTTTAACTATGAAAAAAAATCAGGAAGGATTCTCATGAGTGTGTCCATTCTTTTGTTTCAAAGTGAGAGAATTCCTTTAACATCTGTATGCTCCAGAAACCCTGTCTTTTCTTCTCCAGAGGGGCTATGGCATAGCCAGCCCTTTTGCACACTCTGGTAGGAGTGGCCGGCTAGGATGGTTTGGAGTTTGCTCTCAGAAGAATGATGTGGCAGCCAATATTTCAGACTTGTCAAGATAGACATCAATCTGCCTCTGAGCTGAATCCCCCTCAGTAGCAGTTGTAGCATGCAGGATTTGTTCTTGAGCATTTGTTCTTGAGCATTTGTTCTTGAATGGTTCTTAAGCCTCGCTGCATGCTAAAATCACCTTGGAAACGTTTTAGAAAAAAAATGCAATGCCTGGACCTGAACCTCAGGGATTTGGATTCAGTTGGTCTGCAGTGAGGCCCAGCAGCTGTACTTGTTTTGTAAGCTCCCCAGATGTTTCTAATGTGCACTTAGGGTTGAGGACCACTGAGTGGCCAGGCTAAAGAGCTTTAAGGTGAATTAAGAGAACTGTCAGAGGAGAATTTAGTGAGAGTCAAAGAGACCTTTCTGAGAGCCCTTGAATTCTTCTCTTACACAGAACAGCTACTGTCTGCCATGGACACTTTCCTACCCTGCCCACCAATCTGTATCGATCCTGGTCTGAAGAGAGTCCCTCTATGGAGTAAGAGCCTAAAAAATTATTTTCCCCTCCACGTTGTGATGCCCTTGATGGGCTAACTCAATGGTAATGTGATTTGATCTGGGCATTTAACGAGAACAGCAGAGCAACACACTAGATGTGAGTCCAAGCTATGGCCTGATTCTGATTTCAGACTTTTCAGAGCTCTCTGAAACAATGGAAGCTACTTTGCTTTCCTACCCATTGACTCAGAAGCATTGCACATGCAGACACCTCATGTCCCTTGTGTCTGCTGGGCCCCAAGATACTCCAATCCACATTACTAAATGCTCAGACACTCAACACAGGGTATCTGTTGATATTTCAAACACACAGAACCCACTTCTAGTAACACTCTCTTACATGTAGAAGAAGTCTTTGCCCCATCTATCCCTGATCTGGAACAGCCCTGCACGATGAAGAGGCAGAATAAGAATGGCTCCCGCTAATGGGAACTGCCAGGATTTTTATTTGACCCTCTCCTCTCCTTCTGATAGTTTTTGACAGTTTCTACGGGGGTGGGTTGCAGTATTGAAATGAAGGGAGGAAGCAGAAAGAAGAAAGACTTTTTCAACTACAAAGTCTGATTTTACCCTGCCAAATGTTGAACATGATTCTTTGGGACATTTATTTATTTTTCTCCCTTATTTTTCTCTTCTTAGAGATGCCAGTTTCTCTCTCAACAGGATGGTTGATGGTAATGTTTGTTGAAAGTGATATAAATTCAATGCTTCCTTAAAGATCACAGAAAGGTGGAGTATTTAAAAAAGTAGCAGCAAAAACCATGGGGGCAGAGAAGAGAGAAGGAAATAGGAGAGAAAGAATGGGAGTTATCAAAAGATAACATGTTTGCCACATTTTCTTTTTCTCTTTGGGATCAGCAAAACTTTGCTAGAACTTAAAATATCAGTATTCCTGTCTCTAGTCCTTATCTCTTCTTATTCTACATCTTCTTCTTAAGAGATTTCATCCACTTCCATACCTTCAGCTTTAGTCATCATTTCCAAAATATATATCTTTTAGTTACAATTCCTTTTCTGAGATGAAGACCTAATATTCACTTGCCCACCGGGTAGTCCACTTGGACTTCCTAGGATCTCAAAATTAGTAGGTCAAAATCAACTTCATCATCGTCCTCCCCCCAACCTGCTCCTCCTGAGTATCTTTTCTCAGATAATGTCACCACCTTCCTACCTGTTTACCAAACTGCTCTAGTTTGCTAAAGGTGACAAAATGCAATATCAGAAATGGACTGGCTTCTAACAATGGGGATTTATTAGTTTACAGTTATAAGGCCGTGAAAATGTCCAGATCAAGGCATCAACCAGATGATATCTTCTTCCTGAAGAAAAGCTGCTAGCTATCTGGGCTCCTTCTGTCACATGGGAAGACACATGGCAGCATCTGCAGGTCCTTCTTTCCCAGGTTTTGTTGCTTTCAGCTTCTGGCTGCTCCATCTGTGGCTTTCTTTCTGACTTTCTTTGTATTTCTCTCTTTTAGCTTCTGTCTCTTTCAGCTTCTCTGGGGCATTTTTTTTTTTTTTTTTTTGATGTCTGCCCTCTGTCTTTTATCCTCTTATAAAGGGCTCCAGTAAGAAAATTAAGACCCACCCTGAATGAGGTAGATCACATCTCAATTTAAATTAAGATCCTACTCACCAAAATATCCTACTTACAATGGGTCCACACTCATAGGAATGGATTAGCCTTAAGAACATGCTTTACTGTGGTACATACAGCTTCAAACCACCACACAAGCCAAAAAGCACAGGGCATTCTTGGACTCCTCTCTGTTTCACCCCATGGTCACAACCAGCCAATCACCAAATCCTAATTCTACTCTCTGATTATTTCTCACATCCACCTACTTCTCCCAAGTCTCCTTAGACTGGATAATTCAAAGACCTTATGGTAGACTGAATAATGGTCTCCCGATGACGCTCATGTACTAACGCCCAGAACTTATGAACATGTTACCTAACATGGCAAAAGGGACTTCGTAAATGTAATTAAGTTTATGATCTGAAGATGGAGAGATTACCTTGGGTTATCCAGGTGGACCCAATGTAATTACAAGGGTCTTCATATGAGGGATGCAGGAGGGTCAGAGAGAGAGAAGGAGACATGAAAAAAGAAATAGAGGTTGGAGTTTGCAGGGCCCGGACCCAGGGAATGCAGACAGCCTCTAGAAGCTGGAAAGACAAGTGAACGTTCTTTCCTAGAGTATCTAGAAAGAACCCAGCCCTGCTGGCCCATTTTAGACTTCTGATCTCCAGATAAAGTTGTGCTATTTTAAGCCATTAAGTTTGTGGTAATTAGTTGCAGCAGCTGTAGGAAATTAACACAGTCCTCAACTGTTTTTCTTTCCTCCATTTATGTCCCCGTTCAAATCATTTCCTATATGGTAACCAGGAGTGTTCTAGAAAACAAATCTGGTCATGATCATTCCAAACATCAGAATGCCTGTGACAGAATAAATCTTTCTTTCCTATTTTTTTTTTAACTCCTCCTATCTAGTTTCTGGGGCATGACATGTACCAAAATGCAGTAGCATGGGGTGTTTTCCTTTGACCCTTAAGGGTCATCTTTTTAGACATGACATACCCACCAACTTTTGGAGCTAAACCTACACCAATAACAAATTCACACCTTTAATAAAGCAACTGCAAGCAGACAGAAGGGGCAGAGGAACCTGTAGAACAACTTCAGGGCGATGCAAAGTAGCGGTCTCTTTGGGTGTTATAACTTGTCCGAGGTCAGACCTTTAAGAACAGATCTCCCTTCTTCTCCTCACCCACAAAGTAGAAGAGAGGAGTGAAGGGATCTAAGAGTCTCAGGGAACATGAGAGTTGGAGTTCATGTAGAGGTTGGATGGGAACTGGGGGAATAGCCTTTGCACAATTGAGAAGCCAGTGGAGGAAGATAAAAGATAACAGAAGCGAAGTTAGACCCTGTGTAGACTGACCCTGTAAAGATTGCCATAGACAAATAAATTCATTAACCTCCCCCCAACGAGGGTCATGACTCCCAGGGGAATGAATCTCTCTGGTAACTTGGGACATGATTCTCAGGAATGAGTCTGGTCCTGGCAGCGAGGGAGTGAAAATGCCTACTTGACCATAAGGGGGAAAAAAGAAAGGTAATAAGCTGAGGTCACAGTGGCTGAGAGATCCCAAATAGAGTTGAGAGGCTATCCTGGAGGTCTCTCTTATGCAAGCTGTAGCTGGACATCCCAAATGGCCACAGTATGCCATGCCCTTACCAAAAGTAGTCCCCAACTACCTAGGTACCTACCTGAGAGTCCATAAAAAATTCATTCACTAAGTTTTATCTTTCAGAAACTTAAATCCACCAGAGTGTTCCTATACCAGACAAGTCCTAAAACCTAGCGGCAACAGCCTCTTTAAGATCGACAATCAGATGTGGCTCCCTTCTCCATTCTGTCAACATCCGCTTTCAACATGAACAAGTTAGGGTGCTCCCTGCCGAGACACCCCTGAAGATGGAGAAAGAGATTAAGTGAGAGGAAGGGGTAGCAAAAAACAAGATAAGATTTAACAAACGTCTATGAATATTGAAACTTTATATAATTATACACACACACACACACACACACACACACACACACACACACACACATATTTGGATGCTGGGGTGTTGGAATGGCTGGAAGCAGGTAAATGACATGGTAGAACTGTAGCCTATTAGCATTCTTGGGCATTTTCTATATTATGCCTTGAAGGTCTTCACCTTCCTGTATATACCTTACAATACCTTGTATTGCATAATAGGGAAGGGACTGAGACTGTGGAACTGTAATCCATAACAATTTTTTAAAATTACCTATATAACTGTTTATTGAGCCGTACATTGAGAGTTGACACCTTTCTGTATGTTATATTTTACAATAATGGAAATGGCTGAAGTTGTGGAACTGTGACCCATGACATTCTTTGAAATTTGCTCTCTAACTGCTTGTTAAACTGTACATTGAAAGTTATCATTGTTATGTATATATGTTAAAGTTCACACACACAAAAAAAACATCCAAAATTAAAAAAAAAGTAACATTAAAGTTTTCTACTATGATATTGGATTTGTAAAAGAAAAAAAAAAAAGAAAAAAAGTAAAAGAAAAAAAGATTGCCATAGAAGGTGTAGTGGATTGAATTATGTACCCCAGTTTGGACAAATTCTTGGTCTTGGTCCACGTTCTGGTGGGTATGGTCCATTGTAAACAGGGTCTCTTAAAGATGCTACTTCAGTTAAGGTGTGGCCCAACTGAATGAGGTTGGGCTTCCATCTGGATTACTGAAGCCCTTTATAAACAGAATGAAATTCAGCAATAGAGAGAGAAAGCCACTGGAAGAAGGTGGAGGCGAACAAAAACCAGAGGAGAAAGTAGACATTGTCATGCACATTGCCATGTGGTAGAAAAGCCAAGATTGCTGGTGGCCAGACCAGAAGGCGAGTCTTTGGTCAGAAAGCATTCCCTTGCTGATGATTTGATTTTGGACTTCTCCTAGCTGCAAAACCATGAGCCAATAATGTCCTCATGCTTTAGCCAACAAATTGTATGGCATTTGTTTTAGCAGCTGGGAAACTATGGCAGGTTAGAACCTAGAATACTTTTCCTGAACATTTTTTCTGATAATCTGATAATGATAAGATGTTTCAAATGAATTATTTAAATCCCATCCCCTTTCCCTTTAATAATATTAAGAGAGAGTAAGGAGAATGTATCCCTATCGCCCACAAAATAAAATTCTACCTTATAAGATCAGCCTATGAAGCCTGTTTTACCTGGCTCCTGCTTATTATTCTCAAGTATTCTCTCACCACTCCTCCATTATTAGTTCTCAAAGCTCTGTCAAATGTGCAATTCTCCCGTTCCACAGTTTCAGATTAGATAATGTGTTCTCTGATGCACAACTTTGGGCTGTGTACAGTTTAGTAGCATATGTCCACCCTGACTGAGGGTGCATCACTCATCACAATAACTTTTCTTTTCTGTCATTTCCACTGGACTTTAATCTCTCCCAAGGGCAGGGTCTGTGGCTTTCTCATTAAAGTATCAAGCTTAGTTCTAGAACATAAGGGATATTCACTAAATATTTGCAGAATGATGCATAAGTGCATGCATGTGTAAATGAATGGGGCTAGGCCAGGCTATGGAAAGCAGGGAGGCTATGGAGGGCTAGAGATGGGGGTCAAATTTATTAAAGAGAGTGAGAAGAAACAAGGCTAGGGCTAAATCAATTGCTAAGGTAAATCCCTCTATACTTTGCACAAAGTTTGAGATCTTGCCTCCCAAGGTTAAGCATTTTTTTTCACTCTTCATTGCGGTAATTTGCACCTAACTTGCATGCCTCTGATTCAGTGTGTCCTGTTTCCCCTTTTAGCCAATGAGCAATTCAAGGACGGGACTTTATGCTTCATGGTCCTTTTGAAAGTCTACAGCAGTATAACTGTGCTTTGCTCACTGGGTGTGTACAATGATTGTCCATGACTGATGTGTTCAAGGCCCAGTAAAGCTTCTTAAAGCAACTCCTGTGCCTTGGAAAATCATCAATTGTTAGTCCCCTCTTCTTAAACTCAATGCTTCTTTGAGACTGCTACATGTGAAAAACTTCTCTGCACCATGGATTCATCTTGCAGTCATACATAGACCTATGGTTTACATTCACTGAATTCCTGTAGTTCTTTCCTCATCGTTGGAAACAACAGGAAAATCTATTTTTAGTTCTTATGATTGTTCTTCCTTTTAGAATAAAATAGTCTTTGTATATTTTCCTGGTGCCCCAAACAATAAGATTATCAAAGAGCACTATTAATGTCAGTGCTATAATATTTAATTACTGCAATATTTTATATTGTTGAGTGCACAATGTACTGTTCTTAATTTGCTTATATTTAATTGATATAGATTGAGGGCTTTGAAAAAGTATGTGAAGACCAATAATGGCAAGTTGCTGCTTCTTGGATAAATTGTTTACAAGTGAAATTAAAGAGAAGAAAGGATTTGTATGTTATACCTTATTATGTTTAATATTGCCAAGAGAGAAAGACTCATAGTTGGAAGATCCCTGCCCTGGAAGCAATGAAGTCTAGGACACTTTCTGTTATCATCCATGTGTGTGACTTTGGGACAACTATCACTTCATTTCTCTTGGCTTCATTTTCCTCACCAATATAATTGATATACTAGGCTAATGGACTCCAAAATCCTTTCCAATTCTAACATTTTATGATCAAGAGAGTTATAACTCATACAGGTGATATTCGTTCTGTTTGGGAAAGAGGCAGAAACGTTCTGTGTAGATCACTACACACAGCAATGCCTTCTGAGTAGACAATCCTAGAGAGTAAAAGAGCCCCAAATACTGAGGCTATAATACTTTCATGATAAAAAATAAAGCTATAATCCAAATACATTTCTGTAAATCGGAAAGGGGCATCTACTTAGGGAACAAGAAAAAGCCAGTTTCTCAATAGTATTTCCTGCAATACTAGAACTTTCAGAACTCTATTTGCTATTGAGAACAGACTCTTAAATCAAACAAATGGATTCCCACAGAATTAAAGCACAACTACCGACCTAACATGAAAATTCCAAGGGCCACAATATGCTAGTTTATACCCCAAAGCCCCAACTCTCTTAAACATTATTTTATAGACGCAAACTGGGAATCTTATAATCATCTTGAACCTAAATCTGCCATGATTCTTGTGCTTTTAATCTTTTGGTATTTGACATTGTCATTGATACCAAAAGAAAGACTTTGTTACATCTTTAAGTCAAGGTAGAGATTGAATGAACCCTCTAACACACGGGGCAGATGGTGAGATGTCATAGTGAAGTCGATTCAGCACCCACATGGATTAGGACTGATGCCACTGAAGCTCTATATGAGCCATCAAGATTATAAGGGTGCTCAGAAACTGCTCAGTGAGAGAGAAAATGTCAACACACATTGAAAAGAGCATTTCAAGGACTTTAGTGGAAATTATTTTATCAGTGGGAGCGTTTTCAACTCTATCCCACAACTCCCAATCAGTGGCAATCTCAAAATCCCTCCAACTCTTTATGAGGTGAGGAAAGCCATCAAGCAGATGAAAAACAACAAGGCATCTGGAGCTGATGGAATCCCTGCTGAAATCTTCAAATCGGCTGAGGAAAATGCACACTATGGCTCCTTGCTCTCATCCTGAAGCTTGAGAATGATGAAGAAATTCCAGATGACATCAGTGATGCTGCAGTTGTGACCATTTTAAGGCAAGGACACAAAGATAATTGGAAAAAGACAACCTTGCTTTTCCCTCTCAGGAGAGTTCTCACTGAGGGGCTTCCTTTATCACGCCACAATTTGAAAGTCAATAGATATGATAAACTTTTTATTATGTAACTTCAGTTGTTTGGTAGGATTATTGAGGGGGGGTAAGTTGTTTTGAATTACACTGATATCTCATGGTGCAAGCCACTGCAAATTGCTTTGATATTGTTACCATATTGTTATTATTTCCATATCTGTGTATTCCCCCTTAGAGATCTTTTAAGGCAAGGATTGTTTTATTCATCCTTCTGTCTCCATAGAGCCTGGCATATAGTAGGAGCTCCATAAATGTTGAATAAATGAATGAATTACCTGGATGTTAGTAAGAGTAAGATTAGTTGCATGCAGAAGAATGTTTAACTGATAAATAAGGAACAAGGCTGCTCCATACTATCTGCGGGTCTTCCAGCCACACTGAAGGAATGGCAACGTAGAAAAAGATGCATCAGATTGCACACGCTCATTCCTGGACCCTTCCCTTAATTATTTATGTGAGTGAGGGCAGGTGGTAGGGAAGACTGGAGAGACTGGAAAGCCTAACATTGGTAAAGGTTAAGAAAACAGGGATAAGGAAGCTTGAATGTCAGCCGACGATGTCTGTTTTGGTTGCTGTTGACCTAGTTTCCAATCAGAATTGAGCAGTGAGCTACCTCAGGGTCAGAAAGAGCAGGATTAACACCCCCATGCTGCAGACAAGTGAGCTGAGACGCAGAGGTTAATTGACTGGTCATTCCCAGATTCAGATTTAGCTATAAAGTTTGTATCTCCCTGCCCTGCACTGAGGCCAGAATGCCAAACAGAACTGTCCTACAGTAGCTACATGGGGGCTGGGGTGGGGACAATCCTGGTCTTCTCTCTGTGCTGCAGACACTGAGATAATGCAGTGTACGGCGTTAATTAATACTTAAAGCTGATACAGACTAAAACAAACAAATGTGCACCCATTTTGGTTCCACTTCTAAGACCTCATCCCGAGACCGTAACACAGTTTGTTTTACAGCTTCTCCTGTCACGTGATAGCCAGCATAATGAAAGCTCTCTAATCTCTATTTTTCTAAAGTCTGTGTAGATACAGATGGCTCTGTTTTGGTCTCTGGGTTTTATTCTTATTTTGCCACAATTTTAACCTTTTATGTATCTCTTTCTGTGAGATATTCTCACTGTTTTCTCACTGCCTAGAGGCTCTGGGAGGCCTTTCATTTTCATTTTCCAACCGTTGTATCATAGTGTTCTCCAGAATATTGGGGATTTTAAAATAATGAGATATATTGCCATAGTTATGGAAAGATTCTGATAAGTAAGGATGTCATCCTATGATTCATTAGAAAGTTTGTATCAGGTCCATTTTTAAACAAGAGATGGTGAAGAATAGATGTTTAATTTTCATGCTATTCACAATCAGATGTGCTCGGAAGTTTAGTGAAGAGTGGAGAGAAGACAGGGAAGGATATCATCTCCAATATGTGCTTTATTCTTATGGGAAGAATTACGGAACATGCAGGAAGGAAGAAGACATGAAATGCAGAGAGCTGGATCTGACATTGGTTCTGAAACAGAGAAATCAGGACTTTGTAGAGTCTCACATGCAAAGTCAGACTCAGAAATAAATAGCAACATGCAAACAACCTGCAAAGCACAATACTCAGTCTCATAAATTCAGCACTTTCTGAGTACCGGCTTCCAGCTTCCAGTCGCAATAAGAGAGTAGCCAAATATAAAAAATGACCAAAGCATCCCTTACATGTTTGCACAAGTCAGGTAAGCAGCTCCGAAGAGGGATTTAAAAGAAGACTTTGCATTGTTCATGGGGTCATTCAAGCATAGGGAGGGTGAAATTCCATCTGTTCAGTTCAGTTTGGTTCAGTGAACTGGGTCACTTTTAATGGTTCACTAAATTCTGACTATCTAAAAATTACAGTTAATGTGTTTTAAAAATCTTGAGCTGCATGACAAGAACACCTTATTACTTGTTCTTTCTTGCCCTTGGGTTTATCACCTCTGAGAATGCGTAAACTGGAGTACCTTTCATGAGATGGAGGAATTGGGTTGCTGTATCTCACATCAGGTATTGTACATAAGCTACGAATAGCTCTCCTTTCAAAACAAGAAACAAAACCCAATTTATATCCTGCAATCGATCCTCTCCCTGAATGGAGTTTGGAAGCTAGGGTGACTATTTCTCACTCATGTGAGATCTATCTGGGAACATTTTCTCTGAGGTAGAGAAAGAAGACAAGCAAAGGACTAGAAAGCAGAAAAATAATTATAGTATTATAGAAAAATAATTACACAAGGCAAAAATCATAATTCAAAATTCACAGGAAAATTTGAATGTCTCAAAGCATAGGAAGCTGCAAGGGAAGTATTCCTGGCTTTTGGTTTTCCAAGGAAGCTTGTATCCGATTTCATATGATGTAAACTTTTCCCAGGCTTCTAAAGAGCAGTGTTGATTCTGTAGATAACCCTAAGAAAATAAGAGATTGTGTCCCTGGATTTGTGATAAGTGCTTTTTTCTCCATCTGCAGAACAAAAAGTATTTTATCACAGAATCAGGATAGTTTTTTTTTGTGGGCAAAAAGGGAGGAATGGAGCAATGAAAGGAACACTAGTTTCAAAGAAAAAATGAAAATATCAGGAATTAGAAATGTCAGGATTGAGAAAGAGTGAGGGCACATGGTCACAACACTGGATTTGTGTAGCCTTGATTTTATGCTTCATGCCATTGTTGCATATCAAAAATATATCTTTCTCCTGCTGGTTACTGGTCTAGGTGGTTTCTGGTTCTGATATGCTAGTATCACAAGAACAGCAAGGGTTGAAAGCAACATCTGAAGTTTTCAAATAGGAAATGACACGAAACCAGCCCACGAACAGCTGTAAGTTTAAAAACAACACATCCTTTAAGAACTATTTTAAAAAATTAAATATATTGCAAGTAAGCACAGTGGGATTGGGACCATGGCTACTGAATAATAATGAAGATGATCAATTAAATCTTTAAAGCTGATGGTATGTTTACTTTTCTACTCAGACATAGCTAGCTAAGAGTTATTTGTTCAAACTGAAATTCAATTTCATGACGGCCAGCTACAGATGGAACTAGAGGACACTATCTTTACATGATTCTTAGTGGCATAGATTGTCTTTCTGAAGCATTGTAAGTTGCATTGTTTTTTTCATTCAGTAAGTGCCAAAGCTCATAGAGAGCTGCAGATGAGGACATTTTGTACACAGTGGAGTCACACAATGATTTAGGGTGCAAGTTCAGTCCTTTGTGGAAGGGACCGTCCCCACCTCTAGCTTTCCTTTTTGGTGTTTTCACACCTGCCATCTTGGGAGAGCACACCCAGAGTGTCCCTAGTAACGGTCCGTTGGCCAAGGTCAGAGCAACTCCCACCTCTGAGCAAGAGCTATGCATGGCTGTGGTCTCTCTTCCAGCTAATTTTTTCCTAAAATCCCCATCAGAGCTATGAGTAGTAGAGGGCATGGCCTGAAAGGTCTCTCTCGCATAACCTTATTGCTTCTTAACTAGGTTCCCAGCTCTGTCACTGCCTGATCCAATCCATCACTGCTCTTCTGTCACATGGTGTTTCTCAAACAGAAGTGTGACAGAAATTTCTCCCCTCCTTACAAGTCTCTGTAGCTCCCCATTGCTCAAAGGATAAAGTGTAATTTCCTCAGCTTGTATGCATGTCTCTATATTATATTATTCTAAGGTCCTTTCCAGCCTCATTACCATTTGTTGAGCTTTTGCTCTGTCTTCAAGGCCCAGCTCTGAAGTCCCTTCTTTTGAAGATTTCTCTGACTTCTCTACTCATCCATCTATCTTCTTCCGCATCATGGATACTTCCATGGGAACAGCTATCTCAGGGAACTGTAATGTTGTGTCCATCTGTCTTCCCAAAACAGGAATGGATTCTGTACTTAACACAGTGGCACAGTGCTAAGTGTTTGCTGACAAAAAAGATTAATAGAATGGGAATTTCTGCTGCTTTTGTCTACTTTTTCATGTGATTGTCTCAAACTGGTTTTCTTTTTTTAAACCTGACATATAACTACATTCAGATATATAATTCAGTGCTGTTAATTACATTCGCAATGATATGCTACTGTCACCACTATCCATTACCAAATAGAAACTGTACATTTTAAACCTTAACTCCCTATTCCCAACCCCTGCTGCATTCCATAGTAACCCATGTTCTAGATTCTGACCCTATGAATTTGCTTATTCTAATTATTTCATAGCAGTGAGATCATACAATATTTGTCCTTTTCTGTCTGGCTTATTTCATTCAGCATGACTTCTTCATGGTTCATCCATGTTGTTGCATGTACCAGAATTTCATTCCTATTTATGGCTGAATGATAGTCCATTGTCTGTATATACCATATTTTTATCTATTCATTGGATATTTATTCATCATGATAGACATTTGGGTTGCTTCCATCTTTTGGCAATTGTGAATAATGCTGTTACGAACATTGGAATGCAAATATTGGTATGCAAACAGTACTACTTTCAATTATTTTGGGGATGTTCCTAGAAGTGGGATTGCTGGGTCATAAAGTAATTCTATCCTTAGCTTTCTGAGGAACCACCAAACTGTCTTCCACAGTGGCTGCAACGTTTTACATTCCCACCAGCAATGAATGAGTGTTCCTATTTCTCCACAGGCTCTCCAACACTTGATATTTTCTGCTTTTTTTTTTTTTGTTGTTGTTGTTGTTGTTTAAATAGTGGTCATTCTAATGGGTGTGAAACAGTATCTCATTATGGTTTGATTTGCATTTCTCTAATGGCTAATGAATTGAGCATCTTTTATGCTTTTTGGCCATTTGTTTATCTTCTTTGGAAAGCTATCCATTGAATTCTTTTGCCTGTTTTTTAATTGGGTTGTTTGTCTTTTTGTTGTTGAGTTGAAGGATTTCTTTACATATTTTGGATATTAAACCCTTATCAGATATAAGGTCTCCAAATATTTTCTCCCATTGTGTAAGCTATTGTTTTACTTTCATGACAAAGTCCTTTGAGACACACACAAATTTTAAATTTTTTGAAGTCCCATTTATCTATTTTTTCTATTGCTGCTTATGCTTTGGGTATAAAGTCTAAGAAACCATTGCCACTCAAGGTCCTGAAGATGCTACCCTGTTTTCTTCTAGGAGTTTTATGGTTCTGGCTCTTATATGTAGGTTTTTGATCCATTTTGAGTTGATTTTTGTGTATGGTGTGATGTAGGGGTCCATCTTCTTCCTTTGCAAATGGAAATCCAATTCTCCTAGCACCATTTGGTGAAAAGACTATTCTTTGCAAATGAAATGATCTTTGCTCCCTTATCAAAAATCAATTGACCATAATTATGAAGGTAGATTTTTGAGTTCTCAATTCGATCCATTGGTCTGTATGTCTGTCCTTGTGCCAGTACCATGCTGTTTTTGATTACCGTGCCTTAATAATATGTTTTAAGATTGGGAAGCATGAGTCCTCCAACTTTGATCTTCTTTTTCAAGATGGCTTTGACTATTCAGGGCTCCAAACCTTTTCATACAAATTTGATGATTGACTTTTCCATTTTTGCAAAGAAGGTTGTTGGAAATTTTTTTTTGTTTTTGGTTGCATTGAATCTGTAAATTGCTTTGGGTAGAATTGATGTCTTAACAATATCTGGTCTTCAAATCCCTGAACATGGAATGTGCTTACATTTATTTAGGTCTTTGATTTCTTTTAGCAATGTTTTGTAGTTTTCTGTGTACAAGTCCTTAGCATTCTTGGTTAGATTTATTCCCAGATATTTGTTTCTCATAGTTGCTATTGTAAATGGAATTTTTTTCTTGATTTCTTCTGATTGTTCATTGCTAGTGCATAGAAACACTACTGATTTTTGGGTATTGATCTTGTACCCTGCCACTTTGCAGAATTCTCTTATTGATTCCAGGAATATTGTTGTGGATTTTTTTTTTTTTTTTTTTTTTAGAATTTTCTGTATAAGAATCATGTTTTTGCAAACAGGGGAAGTTTTATTTCTTCCTTTTCAATTTGGATGCCTTTTATTTCTTTTTCTTGACTAATTGCTCTGGCTAGAACTTCCAGTACAATGTTGAATACCAGTGCTGACAGTGGACATTCTTGTCCTTTTCCTGATTTTAGAGGAAAAGCTTGCAGTCTTTCATCTTCAAGTAAGATGTTAGCTGTAGTTTTTCATATATGCCCTTTATCATTTTGAGGAAATTTCCTTCTATTCCTAGTTTTCTAAGTGTTTTTATTAAGAAGGGTGCTGGATTTTGTCAAATGCCTTTTCTGCATCAGTTGTGATAGTCATGTGGTCCACCCCCCCAATTCATTCTGTTAATGTGGTGTATTATATTAACTGGTTATCTTACATTGAACCACCCTTGCATACCTGCAATAAAACCCTCTTGATTATGTTGTATAATTCTTTTAATGTGCTGTTGGATTTGATAATATTTTGAGGATTTTTAAAATCTATATTCACAAGAGATATTAGGCTCTAGTTTTCTTTTCTTGTGGTATCTTTATCTGGCTTTGGTATGACGGTGATGTTGACCTTGTATCAAACCATATTCTATTCTAGCTACCCAATATAATATAGTCCCAATGTGTTATTCCCATTTCTCTTACTTTTTTCCTAACATTTATGAATATAAGTTTATTTGTATATTTGCTTATTTATTGATTTTCTCTAACAGAAGAGTAAAAACTCCACAAAGCCAGGTACATCATCATCCTACCTTTGTGCCTGCTCAGTAAATATGTGATGAATGAAAGAATGAATGAATTAATGAATTATCCAACTGAGAACATGGGGTTACAGATACCTCATTTGCAGTTCTTCAGGCACTGACCAACTTATTGCCTTTACCTGTTTTTAATTTCTTCTTGATTTTAACGATTCCCTTATATCGTTTTTCCACTGTTTAAAACTCAGAAGTGTTGAGGCAAGAGAAGGAAAAAAATGAGTGGAAAATATACAGAGAAGCTCTTTTACATGTTGACTATGGAATCCTTTTAGGAATGGCTGAATTCCAATACATCCACTAGTGATCCCCCCTTCTCTTTTCTCTTGCTTCCTGTTTTTCCTACTCATAGATTTGCTCAAAGCTGCTGGCTAAACTGCCTCAAAGACACAAGGGAATTAGTAGTGTAGGACATTTAGAATTCAGTGCCCACTCCACCGTGGTATTTTAGAAAATCAAGGCAGGGTTTTAACCCTAACCATAAGTGGAAACCTTCATATGTATTTGGACTTAAATGCATCATGGTCAGAGCCCATTATCTGAACTATTATCTCCTGTGAATATTGCAACTCTGGAGCAAATAGGGTCCTGGATTTTCACTTTCCACTTCAGCCCTAAATCATGATACTAGGTTTAAGTGGGGAGAGGGTGTGTTTACGTGTGTGTGTGTCTGTGTAACTGCATGTGTGTCCAGGGATGCCCCTGAGTTAGGTGAGTGGCCCAGTCCATCGGGACATCTCAAAGATACTTAGTTGTATGATTTGGGGGGGCTCCTGGTGAGTGGGAATGCCACCAAAAGGAAGAGCCCAGCAGATATGCTGTAACCAGAAATTTGTCTCCCCTCAGTTTCACTGGTCATCTCTTAGCTCTCTAGTTAAAGGGACTACTACCAAAATGCTGTCTCAAGTCAGAAGCTGAAACAACTCAAAACTTGAAAGTATAAAAGCCCAGACATATGTCACTTGTTGTTAGTACAGATATTTATGAGCTTAGTTTCCTCAACTGAAGAGTAATAGTAACTATCTCATGAATTGTTGAGAGGATTAATCTGCTTAGTGCTTAGCATAAGTGTCTAACACATTAAGGGTGAAGTGCAGTTGTTAATTACTATTACTTGTCCTGTGGTTAGAATAAAGTGGGGCTATTTTTTTCTGTCCTTCACATGGTGTGTCATTAAAAAACAAACAAACAAATAAATAAACACAATAGATTCCAGAATCCCAAAGGTATTGAGTGACTTGGGGTACAGGTTCTGGAACCAGGCTTCTTGGGTTTAAATTCCAGCTCCCAACTTAGTAGGTGGGTAACTTTAGGCAAATGACTGAGCTTTTTTCTGCTTCAGTCCCCTCACCTGTAAAATGAGAACAAAGACTGCACACATCTATTTCCTTGGTATGTGGTAAGGATAAACTTAATTTAAAGAGCTTGGGACAGTATACACACTACACATGTAATGCATGGGAGCTCATTAATATTATTGTTAATACTGAAGTCCATTGATGGGGGGAAAGGAGAAATTGCATTGCATGAACATGTTATACAACTTCTTCAAAAAGCTCCCAAACATACAGTACAAAGCAGCAAGCCCCTGCGGTTCTCTTCCAAATCTACAAAATCCTCTTCTCCCACTCTCAGATGATTCTTCTTCTCTTTTAACCCCTCTTATTCCAGATCATCTACTTGTGAAAATGTAAAGCAGCCTAATCCTCCCTGGCTTCTCCTACCTACTTGTATTATAAACAGATAAATAAATAATTCCATCAGACAGAAGACCATAGCTATAAATACTTTTCACTCAATATTATCTCCTGATCCCATGTTTAATACAGTGACTTATCTAAATACATAATATCAAGGCTGCAGAATGGCCCAATCTCTTGGACACAAAACCGTTAAGTCCTTTTGCTCAGTCTCGCCTGGCTTGGATGCTGGATCCAGCAATCCACACTGCTGACCCCAGATGAACTCTAGTCCGATGTCTGGGGAACTCTTAGTATTTCAGAATTTATTTCCCAATTTTCTCCCTGCCTGTGGGCCCCAAGATCAGCCGTTCTGGCTCTGGACTGTATTTCAGTTTTGGAGCTGGAGCCCTCTTCTTGTTCCTTACTGTTTGTGACAGAAAGCTATTTCCCTGTCTGAACTCAAAGGACTCTCTTTACAGTGCTTTATGCCATCAACACTGAGGGGAACAGAAGCCAACTAATATTGAAAAGCTGTAGTGTCAGATACTTTTATATGTGTTTGCATTTCACAGTAATCATATAAAATAAGTATTATTTTATTTGATCATAAAAACCAGGTCTCAGAGAAGCAGAGTGACTTGCCCAAACTTACACAGTAAGTGGCAAACATAAGATTTAACATAAACTCTTCACAGTGACTTCATGAGGTAGGCATGTTATCTATACTTTATAGGAGAGGTTCACAAAGGTTAAGCAACTTGTCCAAGGATATGTGGCTGCCAAGTTGCATAGCTGAGAATCAAACCAAGGTCTGACTCCAACACCATTTCTTAGCCACTATATTCTATTGCTTTTCATGCACATTTCAGCGGTTGGGAGCAAAACAAGAACTGGTGGCAGACAGAGCAGGATAAAAACCCAGGAGATGCTTTGGGTCTGTTAGAGCTGAGTGGCAACCTAGAGCCCTGATTAAGGGAAGACAAGTCTGATGTTTGCAAATACAATTAGCTGTACGTTTTCCCAGACTGTAAATTTACACAAACATTAGAATGAAAGCATAACTACCCTGAAGTATGTCTTAGGATAGTAGAAAAATATACGTGTGTGTGCATCTGCTTGTATAAATAAAGATAATTTCACACAAGTGGAATGTCTATGATTATTTGCAATAGTCCTGAACAAGTTTCTTCCCTTCTCCTACATACACTTTTTTGAAAGCTTATTAAAAAATGGAAAATTCAGTGGCAGGAGTTTCACCACATATTCAGTAGCAAAGACAAGCACAGTCTTTTGAGCTTTCTCTCCTATGAACATCTCCTTTTTCTTTTGTCCCTCTCACTTCTCAGCTGCCTGGCCAAATGATCAAAATCAAGAGGGACAGGGAAAAAGATCATCGAAGGGAAAGGTTGGGAGAGTGTGGCAATGGAAAGCAGACCAGCGGTGGTGGAGTGGATGGTGGAGGGTGGGCAAGGTGGGGAATTACAGGTAGAAGAGGGTCAAGGGAGATAGAAAGAGGGAGTCTCATGCTGCATAGTAGAGAGAGGGAGGCTCGTGCTGAAATAGGGTTAATCTAATAGTATTTAGTAAAAGTTAAGATGTTGAAGCAGTTTTAAAAATAGAAATACTTTCTAAAAATTAGACGTGGGAAGGGAAAGTAGTTGAGGGCAAGTGATGGTAAGAGAAATGGGAGTAGGGGAAAGAGAGCCACGAGGTCCGACATGGACACTTTATCCTTTTGGTTGAGGTCAGCTTTGTGTGTGTATCTGGCTATAATGTTTAAAAAAGAAAATGTAAATTAGTTTTATATAATTTCTTATTGTATATTAGCTTTGGAATAAAAACACTCATATCTATTGATTTATTACTATGTCAGAAGCTCTATGAAATCTTTAACTGAGTCAGAATCTTTTGTATCTGAGAAATATTTGTTGATGATAAAATTAACCTCACAGAATAGCTTGGGTGGAGGTGAGTGGCTTGGTCTCTGAGTGAGAGATATCCGCACCTAGATACCAAGAATCATGCTAGTTGTTCAAGGTCATGAAAGCAGGGAGGCCATCAAAGGTGGAAGAAGAGGTAAGCTGGTTTCTCTTTCAGCGTATTTGAACATCCTGAAAGTGAAACATGGTAAGGTTTGTGTGTGATTTTTGTTTATTTGGGTTTCATAGATTTTACTGCATCCTTAACAAAGAGAGGGAATCCGCAGGTTTAACCTTCTCTCTGCAACTGCAATTGTGACCTCCCTTGGAAAAGCCAAAAGGACAATTCTTTTATGATTAGGAAGTAGGAAGTTTGACAGCTTCTGAAAATAAATGCCTGTATTCCATTTTCCAGCCGGCTGTTGCGGTTCGTCTTCTGTCTGGGAAAGGATAAAAATGTCAGTGAATGCTCCGTAGGTCAGAATTTCAGAACTGCTGCCACAACTGTATTGTCACCAAGTATTAATGATTCCCTCACTCTTTCTCTTTTTTTAAGAGGCCTGGTCATGTCCGGGGGGAATGCCAGGTACATTTTTCTTAATGTATGAGCACAAGTTACATATAACAACCTAACAACACAATACTGCCTCTTTAATGCTAATCTATTCCTTGCAATCTACTAGATACATGTAGAGTCATTGGTGTGTATCAAGAGAGCAAAATCAGATTCTGAAAATATCTGAAAGGATGCACTAGAGTGTACATAATAATGTATTTTAATCTGCCAGGCCTTAAAATTAATCATGAATTCCCACAGAGATTTTAATAATTTTGAGATGATGTTTTTTTTTCTTCATATAGTAATATTCTTGGACAGAATTTTCTAAATGCTGCATGGGGAAAAAAGTATGTGGGGGAGGGGGAAACAGGGGCAATTTCTCACTTGCCATGTTATAAGAGATATGTTTACCAGGGGAACCTGCTTTCTTTTGCTCCTAACTAAAAAGCAAGGTAACTGTTTCAAAGAAGCTTTTATCACGCCATAAAAACTGATAAATAGCTGGAAGTTTATTAGGGGAAATACTGTGCATCTGTAAAGCAGTTTGAATAGTCCTGAAGAGTAGATGTCCACTGCAGCTGGAGGGTAGATGCCTCTGCAACATTAGAGAGCTTGGCTGCCTGCAGGTTTCAGAGTTCCAAGGGAGGAAAACCTTAGCGATCAACTGCAGCAGGTTCTAGAAAGAGTGAACATATTATTTATTGTCCAAATTAGGACTTTAGAAAGGGAAAACATAAGTGAATAATCTCTCTGGGGTATATGCTTACCTAAATTCTAGGGCACGTTGTGGAGATCTAGAGATTTGGGGTTCCAATTTGGCACTTGTCCTTGCTTTTAGGGGTCACCATGTCTGCTTCCCTAATCTCACCAGGATGCTTTGGCCCTTCATTTGCTGTGTAAACTTATAAAAACCTAACATACTTTTCTGAACCATAAACAAAAAACTAAAAATATTATACCCTAGACTGATGATTTTTCAGGATTTCAGGTACCAGAAAGAAATAAGCCCCTGGAGTATACGTTTGGTTTTCTGTATCTTTTTACCTCTCCATAAAAAAATCCCATTGTAGTGCCCAGCTACAGGGAGAAATGAATTGCTATGTGGTTGACCAAGTACATGGTAACTCTCCCTGAAATCCAGTTTCCAGAACAATGTATTAGTCCTTTTTCCTCCCATCCATTAAAAAACGTTTAGGGAGTATGCACTTCACTTCTCCCTCTCCCCATCTCAAAACTTTTCCAAGGACTGGGGTAGAATACAGTTTGTCAGAAGTAAGTGAAAGGCTGTGATTGATCTCATTATGTTGGGAGGACCAACTCAAGTTTTCTTGGTCAGTGTATGTGTGAAGTGTGGTTGGAGACTGTAAGTAAGGGATATTATACATACAAAAAGCAAGTAGAGCTAGGAGAATATCCAGGGAAGAGATATATCATTGTAGAGATAGGTACAAGGATTTTACCTGAACTATATTACCTTAAAATAATTTGCAGGCTGGTAGAATCAGGAGTCCCACTGGTGTGTAACCCTTAAAGAGTTTAAGAAGCTATGTTATTACTCTTTGGGTTGTGTGGTGGAATCAAATGTGCAGATATTAACTCTGGTTTATCCTCCACCTTCCTACTGAATTTTGCCCCTTCCTCTCCCCTACTCACTTGATGATGTTTATTGTTTCAAGGGACAGTATCTACTGGAGTTCAGTATGCAAAAGATCAGAGAAAGCAAAAAGCACATAGACGGATCCTTGGCTAGTTTCAAAATGAGCTCTGGAAATTCCTATTAGAGAAAATGACCTTGAGACCAAGCCTTTTTGTCTTGTTAGGGGTAGACATTTTGGAGTAAAAGGCTAAGTAAGCCTCAAACTCAGTAGCAGTCTAAGTCTTAAATAGCAGTGTGTCCCAACCTTGGATATGCAAATAAATCAGCTGGTGATATTGTTCAAAAGCAGCTTCATCTTCAGCAGGTCTGGGGCAGGCTAGAGGGCCTGCATTTCTAATAAGCTTGGAGATGCAGCCAATGATGCTGTTCCCTGGTCCACACTTTGGATAATCAGGCCTTAAGTAATAGTTTGGAAAGTGAATAAGTGGAAAAATCTCATTATTCAGGCCCTTAGGGCTAGATAAAACATTTATCAGTTTGGGGAGAGTTGCTTTTATGAGAGCTTAGCTTGTCCCTATGAAAACAGCTCAGATGTGTCCCTAGGAAAGGGTCATTTGCCCTGCAATAGCCTGGGGCCTACAAGGGGAGGAGCTGGGAGAGAGGGCGCACGTGAGAGCAAGCCAGGCAGGGTCCCTTTGGGAGGTCCTCAGTGGCATCAAGGAACAGCTGTCTAAACAGAGAAATGGCTGCCAAGAACTCTTACAGCTGCTCTGAACCAGCATTCCCTCCCCTTCCCGGAGCCACGCGGGAGAGGTGTAGGAGAGGATCTGAAAGGTACTGTGTTTCCTGAGTGGGTCTTGGAATGCTTCCAAGAGGAGTAGTGAAAGCGAAGGAGCCTGGAGTTAGATGTGGGGATGCACAGGGACTTACAGGGACCTGATCGGAACCCAAAATATCTCCATGGAGCAAAATTAGAGGCCGGAGACAAAATAGAAGATCATTTCTCCATGAGAACTTGGAGGAGCAGAGGATGCCTGGATTCTGATGAGTCCTGCTGAAACCTTTATATCACCCCTGGGGGAAAGGGGATCTAGGGAACCTTTAAAGTCACTGATCGTTCCCTAAAGACACTAAGACAACCCTAAAGTGACTGAAAATAAGCCTTAAATTTACCTGAATTGACCTAAGTTTCCTTTATTAGGTGAAATGTGGATTTAAAATAGGGATTATATGGATAAAGAGGAAAAAATTTAAAAGTTCTAAATTTTGCTTGTGAAATATCCAACCCACTACATTTGAATTCTCATTACTTAGCAGAATGCTCATTATTTATTAAGTGCCCTGTAAATATTTTTTCAATGAATAAATGGAATAAACAGAACTTGGTCACTCAAAAACAAATGAAAATGCTGAACAAAACAGAAGAAGGAAATCCTCAGACAAGTAAGTGAATGTCAGTTTTAATACCTATCTTAAAGATTTGAAGAACTCAGAGGAAAAGGTTGATTAACCAATGCCAACACCCAGGGAGGTCAGGAAAGCAGTAAAGTAGCTTAAAGTTTGGCACAAACAGTACTTTCCAAAAATGCAGGTGCTTGGCTCTTGTGAGAATGGATTTTCTGGCGATCTTTAGGAATGGGACAGACAAGAGTCTATCTGAAAATCATTTATGTAGCTTTGCTTGGAGTCAAGGAAATGCTGATGATTTCTTGATTTCTTTTTCTCAAGAAATATGGTTCCTGCTCGAGGATATGATTTTAAATCTAATCAGAGGTTAATTTTTGTCCTCACTTTAGTAATCCTTGTTATTAATAAAGTCATCATAAATATTTTAGAACCAGAGCTTCTGTTTCCATTGAACACATAATTTTAATTTTTGATCAATGTTGTTTGTTTGGTAAGAGACCTAGGATATAAAGCTAAAAATCCCACATACCCTGTGGGGAGCCCTTTATTTCTAGTGACATATATTGGAGATATTCTTCTTTGTTCATATGATTTACCTTCAAAAATCTATTAAATGTTTCCCCAGAGAAGTACAGATAGCTGTTTTAATAATCATATTGGTATTCAGGTGGAATGGAGTGGGAGAGAACTGAACGAACTTGTAGGGAATATTGTCCTGGAATCCCTGGTTCCACCAGCCTGCATATAATAGTTAAATTGCAGTAGTACAGCTATAGCTTGCAAAATATAGCTCAGCAATTCCGTCCTAATGAATACTGATCTTTTACCTCCCTTCCAAGTTTTGGGAGCCCTTAGCTCCTACCAAAAGTGGCACAGTATCCTGCTACATCAACAGATGGCAGAGTTACACTCTCTCCGTCTCTCTCCCACCAAGGGTAACAGGGATATGCCCAGAACGTTTGACTGGTGTCCAGTGCTGCCCTTAGTAGACCTGGCATTCAAAGTATCCAAGTTCTGCCTCTGACTCAATGATTGTGTGCTATCAGAAACTGCTGATGAATTGAGATAGCCCTTCCTTGAGGCTTGCTGGTAGCAGACCTACCATGGTAAGCCTAAGAAAGCAGTAGAGGGTCTGATTCTTATAGTATAAAACGCAGAGTAGTAGAGTAACAGTCCAGTTTAACATCTCCTACTTGTGATATTTGTCTTGGGATGTTCATATCACATGTGACGATCAGGATTCTCCATTGCACTTTTCAGCAATTTGTGTGTATATATATATATTTTATTTAATGCTTAACAAAATATTCTGTGAGGTGGATATTATGTCCATTGTATGGGTGAGAAAACAGAGGTTTAGAAAAGTGAATCAATTTGTCCAACATCCCCTTTAAACCAATGCAGAGCAGTGGTTTAAAGTAAGGTGAGTTTACTCCAAACTCTCTGCATTCTTTCTATGCATAAGACTTTCATAGTTTAGGAGCTTCTCCTCAGTATTTGCAAGTTCATAGATGGGTGGAACAGTCCATTTGTGCACTGACTAACATGATAACTTTTTGATGTCATACTTGCATTCTAGCCCTGTTTACTTCAATTGAGATCTTCCAGCTCTGGTGAGTGGTAGTAAGCCTTGCTCCACCAGGCACAGAGAGCCTCAGGATGTATACATTGCACAGAAAAACTGGGGTAGAGTTAGGAAAGGAATTCTGGCCCCTCAGTCTCCTGTTTAGTGTACCATCTCCCATTTATAATGCCTGAGAGGGAGTTTTCTGAAATTTACCTCTGTTTTCCTGGGTCACTGTATAGGAGCAGTTAATTGTTCCAGGAAATCCTCAGCATTTTTCAACTACCTTCAAAAACCAACCTTGTAATATTTTAATTGAACAATATTACTTATTTCTACCATTTATATGGATTTTATACAGCTGTTTACACTAATATTTACTAAAATGCCTAATTGCTGCAGTCACAGCCTGGCTCAATACTCTTGCCAGCTCTTAAATATATAGTCATGCCTTAATCAAACACAAACATCGATGAGCATCCTAAACTCCTGCAATTTGTAAACTGGATTAAGGGCAATAAAGGCGAGCCTTCAAACAAGAACACAGAATTTTGCATATTTCATGCTAATATGCTCATCTGTTTGTTTTACTGTTGTTTCCCAGGTTTTCAAAAACGCTTGTTGATAAAATGAATTCAGAATGTTCAGTGAGGTGAGTATTTATAGCAGGATTGTGGGAAGGGCTTGATAGGGCCTGACAAAAGGCTACACTATGTCTGTAATAATGTGATTCTTTATAAAGTTATATTAAATTGTTGGCCGATGATGCTTTCGCCAATTGATAAACTCGTGATCACTTATTTTTTAACAGGTATTTGAGCATCTACCAAGCAGTGGTAATTGACATGTATAACTGATATGTGTATGATAACAGCTGGTAATTGCAGTATAATGTCATAAGGATCAGAGTACTTACCACGTGTGTAAGTTACTCTGAGGGTACCGAGAAGGAAGTGGTGGTTTGCCAGTAGGACTCCGGAAAACTTTATACAGGAGATGTGTTTGCATTGGAGAAATAGAGGACTCTCCACGAGGACAAGCAGGGAAAGACAGACAGGAAACAGAAAATTGCAGTCACAGTCACCAAAGAGTGGAAGAAAGCATGGCAAGTTCTGGAAACTACACTAGCTCTGTATGGCTGAGGAGGAGAGTGCTGCTTGGGGCAACCTAGGAGAGGCAACATTAGGGACATCTTTGCATATCAGCTGTAAAATGCCCAAAAAAGGAGCATTAATTGGAGAGCTGCCATTGACTCTTGGGCTGTTACCCAGTGGTCACCTGACCCATCTCCAAAGAAATGAGTGTGTTCCCCAACACCCAACAACCTTATTTTAAGAAGCCGATGGTGGTCCATGGATGTGAGCAGGGAATCATTGGGTCTGTCTCTTCTCACTGGCTGATTTACTGATTGAGTCATGGATTCATTCTTGCACTGATTCCATAAATGTCTATTTAGTCGCTATAATATTTCAGTATTTGCATTAGTCAGTGAAGAAACAATAGTAATGCTCTCTTTTGTCTGAGAATAAGAGATTATGGGGGAAAAAAGAATTAGGGGATTTGGAAAAGAAAGAGAATGATTAAGTCATTTGTTTTGTCAATGGAAACCTGCCACTTGACTTGGTACATTCTCATAATTTTATAGACTTTAAAATACATATAAAACTAAAACAACTAGAATTTTTTAAAAGGTTTCATTGTTTTACTGGAAAAATGGTAAGGAATTGGAGACTTAGTCAAAATTGAGATTTCAAAAGGAATCCTGAAATTACTATATATTCAACTTAATTTCTTACATCTTCATCATCTACAGTGCTGAACAATAAAAGCTTATGTTTATAATAGTAAACCTTATGGCTTGCCAAATGTACTTCAGAATCAACAAAGGCAGTCTGAATTTTAAGCAATATAACTTTTGAACACACACACACACACACACACACACACACACACACAGATTCTACTGTGACTTCAATAAGGACAGAGATATGTTTGTCCTGATCACAATCATATCCCTGTGTCTGGCATGCAGTGTACTCTGAATGGGTTGGTGAATGTTTATGGAAAATACCAGTTGTATACTGCATTTTTGTTCCCAGTTCTCAACGTCTCCCTCTATCCACACCCTTTGCCATGTGCCTTTGCAGTTACTTCCAGACCAGTGATGTTGGGTTTGGCCATACGATTTGTTTTGGCCAACGCAAAGTGGATGGAGTGACAGTGAGATGGTGGTGAGCCCTGCCTCAAAAGCTAGACCTAGTGCACCTCGCCTTGAGCACACCAGAAGTATGTACCTCCAGTCAACTGTCAATCTCAGAAGAATGGGAGACAGGGAGAGTAGAGTAACCGTTGCTGACCCACAGTCCTCTGAGCATAGCAATAAATTCTAATTGTTGTATACCACTGAGTTTTGGAATGGTTTGTTATCCATCAGTGCTGTGTCAATAGTTGGTATCTAACGGTTAAGCAAAATCTCCAATCACATAGAAACATTTCAACTTTCCCTTGCTTTTCTCTTTCCCTTTGCCCATTTCTAATACAACTTAAAATGGTAATTTATTATATTTAGTCAAAATAGTAGAACAGTGTTTGATTTACTGCTGTTTTCAATGGATCAGTTTTTTTTTTTCACATTTGGATATTTGGAATGTTGCTTAGCACTATCAAACTATAAATCAGGAGACCTTGTTTTGGATACCCCTTTTACTAACACATCTTAGGATTCTTTGAATGGCATTTAACTTTGTGGGCCTTAGTTTCACTATCTGCTAAATACACCTCCTACTTCCTTGAGAATTGTATGTATAAAAGTTAAATAATGTAGGGAAAACAGTACTAGAATATTTAAAAACTATAAGTACATTGTCAATTTATTATTAAAATTGACATACTAAAAATATGGTGCCAGTTTTATTGGTAATAACTTGCTGTTTGTCTGATAATCAGAAGTATATTCAGTTTCTGAAAGCTCTGCCTCATGTCGGATCATGTATCATTTCAGCTGAAAGTTTTGTGTCATCATCATGAAATTAGTAAAACTTCTTTATCTAATATTGCTTCATATAAACCAGATTATTAGAATTTGTCATGTTATGTAATATTTCAAGTGATAGTAATGGTCAAGGCCAAATGGAATAAAAAAGAATCATGGATTTTGGAACCAGAAAGATTGGCATTTGAATTTCGGAGGAAGAATGAACAGTCTAAAGTGTTTTCTTGAAAAATTCATGCTGGGCTTAGGGTAAATCAGCCTTGATGTGGGTTTTTGAGAGAAGGGAAGTGAGAAGTGTATTTTGCCAACATTCACTTTGTAGTTTGGTCTCTGGCCATCCTACCTCCCCACTGAAAATCACTACTCACCACTAAAAGGTGCCAACTCTATGCTGACACCTCTTTCTCCCAATGTCATGTATATACTCTCTCCTCTTTGCTGGAGAGTAATTTTCATTGATGGTCAGAATGTGAAAAGTGACATATACTACCTTTTAGCCTTATAAGACCTCACAGTTTCAAATTTTCTTGAATTTGCTTAGTCACAAAGAATCACCAGGGGTGATTGTTTTCAGGATTCCAGTTGGAAAAGTAGGATTGGTAAATTGAAATTCATTATGTAAACATTAGATAAATTGAGTTTCAGAATATTGGGCTGTCACTAATCCTCCTTGAAGTCACATTTCAAGTTTAGAACTGGATAATGTGGATGACACATAAACAAGTTTCTCTCCTGCTCCCCCCATCCCATTCCTAAAGTCCATTCTTGGGGTATCTTCTTATTGTATCTCCCTCAAAAATGTGTGATTCTCCTCAAATTGTGGGTGCCAGATCTTCTCATGATTAGCTCTATCAAAACCTACATATTCCCTGTCCTTTTCTTTAGGTCCCAGCTCCCGGGGAATGGCAGCTAACTAATACGATAAACAACACAGATAAATGTGTAGGAGGGAGATAAATACTGCAGGCTAGTTCTCTCTCATATTTGCATTAATGAGGCTTTTGAAATCTCAAAGCCTTTATCCAGAGGGGTGGGTACTTTATTGGTGGGAACTTCATTGCTCATAAACCCTGCATGTGGCTGGTGAATTGAGGAGGCCCTCAGAGCACACTGTCCATTCAGCCACTACTCCCTGAGTGTAGAAAATCAGTTTCACATTTTCCCTCCTAAGAGCTGACCCATGCAGGTATGTTCTTAGAAATAGACCATCCATTTCAAATGAGTAAATTTCATTATGATCTCCAGGGCACTGTTTTTCACAAATACATTTAAAAAATCCCCTCATTCCCTCTTGTCTTAAATCTTTCATGATCTACCTTTATGATCCACCTGTGATCCACCTATGAGGTCTGACAGAGAGGGGAATGTCTGTTTACCTTTGTTACTTTAATGCCTAATATATTACAAATATAGTCGGTGCTCAGTAAATGTTTGGTGGATAAATTTATGCTCTAGTACAGTACTATTTTTTTTTTATTTTTTTGGCAAAGACTGCTTTCATCAGGATGGTTTTTAAAATGTGCAACCCAGAGAAGAGAATTATTCCATTTTTGGAAGCAGATCTCAGTTATAAAAATTGTTTCTAGTGCCATATTTGTTCCTAACTCCAAGTGTCGAAACCATTAGGGTTAAAGTCATGCTATTTGAGTCAGCATGCCCTTTGAATGGCACTATTATTATTGTTTATCATTGCCTCAGCTTTTACAGTATGCTTGGTGCTGCAGAAGACATTAAAAAGACACAGTTCTCGCCTTGGGGCCTACACTTAGATAGGCAAACAAACAAAATGTATTTAAGAAGAAGTAGATTGATCGCAGACATGCAATTTCCCAGGTGTTTGTCTTTACGCTTTGAGTTCGTTTGTCTTTTAACCAGCTGTGTGCTAAATAAATCTATAAACTTTCCTTCAGAACAAGGACATAAATGACATGAATTCAGAAGAAAACACAGCATTGGAGGGCAGAACACAGGGCTAATTTTCGAGGTCTTTGTGGTATTGAATTGCTGCCCCGCCCCATCTCCTTCAACAATTCATGCTGCCAGGGGCTTCCTTATTGGACATCAAAATCATTAATGTAAAAATGGATTACCAAATTCTATAACCTATTGTCAAGCATCAGGCCACAATTTTTTTTTTTTTTTTTTGGCAACCAAATAGTGTTTAAAATATATATTTCTCCTTTTAACCTGGAACATTTATTTGCATAAAAATTAGGAAAAATTTTATCTCAAGAATATATAACACTCAAATTTGATTTTGAAAATCCATTTATAAGCTGAAATGAATAAAAATGAATTTCAGACTTTTTAATCTTTTCTTTTAGCAAGCGTTTTAAAAATTCTCTTATACAGTATTAGAGTAGAAACAAACATGTCCATTTTGTATGTTATCTTTGGTGTTTGGCCAAAATATTTGCATGTGTGTGTGTATTTGAGTATGTGTGTATTAAAAGCACATTCACCTTAGGAATCTAAATACCTGTGCATGCTTGTTAACATATGAGACCAAATACCTGGTTCTGGGAGTAAGCCAGTGGCAAACCAAGTTTTACGTGTAAAGTCCACAATTTGCATGCTTGGTAAAGCTGTCAAGATGGTCAGATTGCAGAGGGGGTGGTGGTAATCTTCACTGTGAAAGGGAGAGTCAGGTTTCTTTCTATTCTGCCACCATGGTCTTTAGATGCCCAGGAAGTTTTCTCATCAGGGTCTTGTTCTGTGAAGCAGATGTATGCAACCAGAGCCATACATATTTAGGCCTTGGTTTCCAAAGTTTCTGCTTAATTCCACTTTCTCATCACATGCAGCAGTGTGGTATACTCTTCCAGATGGCCCACACAAATGCTTTGTCGTACTTCACTCACTCCTTGCATGTCAAGCATCTCTGGGACTACATACATCACCAATTAGCATCTTATATTCATTTGACAGAAATTATTCTGCAACATTTGATACATATTTTTTTGAGAAAATTTGCTTGTGATGTTCTTCTCTTACAAGAATCAGGGTTGTGATTGTGGAATTTTCCTTCCAAACCTTCCCTCTCCCCAAATGTTTTTCCCCACACAGCACCATGATACTTTGATCTGTAGTTTAGAGGAAATGTTTTCAGTGTAACATTGCTATAGGCCAGTGAGAGCATCTTAGTGTGTTTGTGAATGCATAAGGTTTGCATTGCTGTATCACATCTCTCTAGGGGACTGTGTTTCTCTTGGGACACTATCATTTTTCAGGTTCTAGATCATGGTATCTCCTCACTGAGCTATTGATTTGGCACTGCCATACCTCCAGCCCTTTGGAAAAGTCATCAAGTTAGATGTTCCTTATTCTGACTCTGCAGTAAGGATTTAGTACAGTGAACATTGTGTGCTGGCATTGATATAAGGAGTAATCCTGATGTAGAAAAACCACTTTAGCCAATACACCAGGAGAGATGCTAGGTACCAAGGGGATCAAAATGTCACCTGACAAATGGTGGCAGTTACTTTAAAAAGTTTTCCAATGTAATCAGTGTTGACACATTGGTGAGCAGTTACAGGGAACACACAGATCCCTGTTGTACTGGTAGTGCCTTCTTGCCATTTCTGCTTGGATGCCTTTTAGGCATTTAGAACTTTACATGCTCATTTTCAGTAACCACCAAAACCTCTTCTTCCCCAGTCTCCTTATACTTAGTAAATGATAGGTCATCTACTCAGTTACTCAGGCTAGAACCCCTTCCCCCACCCCCACCCTCACCTCCTGTCACCAGAACCGACCAATAGGTTCTTTTGGTTTTACTCCAAAAATATGTCTTGAATCAACCCAGCCTTGCCCAGTCTTTGGCATAGCCACTGTCACCTCCCTGCTCCATCTCCAGCTCATACCCTAGTTCCTAGAAAGTGCCTGTATCCTCCAGAGTGGCATCCCTGCTATTGGTCTGGTTTTCCTATATTACCTTCTCTACTCGGCTGTTAGAGATTTTATATCATAAATTGGAATATGTCTTCCTTCTGCTTAAAATCCTGCATTGGTTTTCTGTCATGCTTAGAACACAACCCAAAGTCCTCTCCTCCCCCAACCTGCAAGACCCTGAGTGTCTGTCTCTTGACTACCTCACTCCAACTTCATGTCACACATGCACCAGGCTCTAGTTTCACTGCAACTTTTTCAGTTCCTTCCTTCCTTGAGGATTTTGCACTTGCTGTTCCTCTTGCCTGAAAAGTTTTTCCCTCTGACTCTTCACTTGCTTTGCATCTCCTCATTAGTCTTGACTCTCTGTTCTTTAGATAGGCCTTCCATGTCCAGTCCACTGGAGTAAGTTCCCCTGTTACTATCCACTGTTGCTTTCTGATACAGCACCTTGTTGATTACCTTCAAAGCACTAGTTGCAGACTGAAAATATTTTATCTGTCCACTTATTTGTTTATTTTCTATCTCCTATTGTCTATTGTAAATGCAATGTAGTCAAGGCCAAGGTCTGTCTTGTTTAATTTATATCCCTGATACTTAGCACAGTGCCAGGAACATAGAAGGCACTCAAAACATATTTGTCAGATGAATGTCTCTAAAGAGCTTTGATGAGTAGAGTTGTGTGTGTGTTTGCATAATGGTTATGTTAAAGAAGGGGAGCATATTCTAACTGGAAGTAGGAAAAGAGATATGAAGGCTTGGCATTAGCATCATAGAAAGTCAGATCTGCCGCGAGTGTGGGACTGACACACACAGCCTGGGTCAGTGCAGAGATCAGAGACCTGGGCCTCATCACCCTAGCAGTTTGCTGCAGACCAGTCATGCTTAGGGAAGTGACACAGTGTACTCATTCACATAGAAAAAAATGAGACCCACAGCTCCAGGGTACAGTGGAGCAGAGCTTCAAAGGAGTCACATGACAGGGTTGAGGTTACATTACTTTCAATAAATGTGACAAACTTCACTTCCACATGTCAAGGTACATGTGGGTTCTTTTGAGCAAATGTACCATTCTCATAATTTGCAATTTATTTTTACAAAGAGAGAGCAAAAATGGGTCACGGGGAAAAGTTTATGAGATCAGATGGGCAGGGTGTGAGAATATGTAGAATAGATAGTGGGATAAAGCCACATGGGTGCAGACTTTACAGAAGTATTTTGACCACAGACGCCAAGTGAGGGGAGGAAGCACATTCTGCAGCTAAAGACTGTCACTCTGCTGGTCAAAACCCAATGCTTGGAGGCACACAGGTAAAGTGGTTAACACATGGGCTTTTGAATAACAATACTGGTAATGGCAGAGAGCATTCAGTAAGTATTTACTATGTGCCTGGTGCTGCATTAAACTCCTTATGTGTATTACTTCACTTAAAACTCATAATAAACCTAATAGGATAGGTATGTTTATCCCTCCATTTTCACAAAAAAACCTATGAAATTAAGAGAGGTTAATTATTTTCTCTAGGTCACACAGCAAATAAGTAATAAGGAAGGTGGGATTTAAACCTTTATCTGTTTACATTTAGGGTTTGAGTTCTATGCTCCTCTATCAATGTGCAAAGAAATATGATCACTAGATAATAGGACTCAGACTCTGCCAGGGAATTTAATAAGTGCATAACGGCATTCTTGGTCTCACTGATTGTCAGGAAAAAAATATCCTCTCACTATATTGGAACATAGCATTTAATATATTTGCTGTAGTTTTTTTTTTTTTTTTTCGCTTGCCCATTAGAATACAGCCAAGGTTAGGTCCTCACATTGGTTTCTTGTCCACAGTAGTTAGCACAGTTTCTGAAGGCAGAGATTTGGGGCTTCTCCTGAAACATTGATCTGTGGAAGCTGTTTTTTATTTGACTATTTCAGTCTTTCATTTACATGGATTATTTAAATAAAATAATTTATAGTCACTGAGGGGAGTAAGCATTTTAAAAATAACTTGCATTGTAGTTCCTCAGTATGACTTGTAAATAAATCTTAAGATGAATGGCACCAGTTAAAAATATCTGTCTCAAAAGAATCTGAAGACTACATTTAAAATTCCAAAGAGAATAAATTTAAATATTATGCAGTTTGAAAGTGCTTTGAGTAATACAGAGATGTAATGAGAAACTGAGGGAAAAAAAGTAAAACAAAAAAAAAAAGATAGAGACATTGATTCAATATGGAACTGTTACAAGGGGGAAATTTCAAAGTAGGACATTGAGGATGTTGCAAAGTTCATCATTCTCATTATATACATTTTCAGGTACAACGCGGATTAGATGTAAGTGTTTTTTAAAAAACACTATATAATGTTTCTGATAGGCCAGAATTATTGAAGCAAATCAAATCTCTCTTTTAGTATGCATTTACACATTTAAAATTTTGTATTATTGACAATGCTGAATGCCGTGACTTCTGGAAAACCGTTATGGCTCACAGAATAGCTTTTTATTTGGCACTGTATCAATTTGGAGCCCAGAATGTCATGCTCTCAATGCAGATTTGCGTATGAGAAGCCGTATGGAGAGAAAGGTAAGGTGCACATGCAGTAGGCAATTTTCAAATGTCATCGTTTCGGCCCGAAAAAGGGAAAGAAAAAAAGAGAAGAATGCGCACATTTCAGCGAATGTTCTGCTCCCTGGTTGGTGCCAGGCGCTCGCGTTCGCGCGCCCTGCACTTCTCCCTTCTGCGGCGAAGGCAGAGCTGCGGCGCTGCTGCCAGGAGGACCATTTGCCCCTTAAAGATCACACGTAGCTAATTTACATTATACACTATGGACCCAAAAAGGGAACACGCTTAATTTTATTAACAGAGTGGATTTTAAATCTCACTACAGGAGGCCACAGAGCTCCCCCAAAGGTCTAATTTATTTTATAGAGAGATGGCAAATCAGAAAAGTCTCAGTGCATTGTGGGTTATTTTTTACCCCCTCAGAATTTGCTCCCTACAAAAGCTACCTTTAGGCCGATTGGTTGGCTTTGAGCATCCTCTGAACACTGGAATTGTTCTACACCTGATGTACAAATACCTAAACCCTGAGGTTTTACAATAGGAAAGCTAATGTGTGGCATAAGCCCCACTGAAACAAACAGAGCTGGGATAATAATTTCGTAACCTCATGTTGACATAACCCACCAGCTTGCTGAAGAGCCCCTTCACGTCGCCAAAACAGAGAAACTATAATGATTTTCAGATACAGTTGACAAGAGACCATTTAGTAAACTTTTATTTTTTTTTAACTAACAGTATGCAAGGATGTTGTATTCTAGGCTGCTACTAATAATCTCATCAGAATGCAAAAGCAGCGACTGTGTTATAAAACCAATGATCTGTTATATTCTGCAAGAATTTACAAAAGCCTAATGTCATTTACTACACCATGAGAACCATACTTGGATAAAAAAAAATAAAACACAACAGAATTCAAAAACTGATTACAGCTGACGAAAAAATAAACTGTTTGCGAATGCAATGCTTTAAAGGTGTAACCTACCACAGTTAAGACATGGAGCCCAGTGATGACTTCAGAAGGGAAGAAATTGGTATTTGGAAATGCATAAATGTGGTACATCATTTAAAGCCATGTTGGAGTCAGAGCATCCATTCAAGCCCAGGATTTTCCGGTTCACAGTTAGTACTGAGTATTGTGTTACCAACTTCAGCTACAGAAACTTGAAGACTCAAGAGTTTGGTGTTTCGACTTACTTTGTTTTCTTTCTCAGCAGCATTTTTGACAAAAGCATATCTCTGGAAGTCTTAAATATAGAATTCAAATGATTTTAAAAGAGAAGAACTTTCTTCAGGGATGTTTGGAATAAAGTCAACTGAAAAGCCAGTGGCAGAATCTGTCAGGTTCTAGGTATAACTAGGACTCAGACAGACTTTCCTCCATTTCAGCTGATGTCCCAGGATGGGTAGCAGGGGCAGGCTTCCCTGTGACTGTCATGCTGGATGCTGTCAAGTTTTCATGGATTCATTTCTGGCAGTTTGTGGAATTTTAATTTTATAAGGAAATCATTGTCTTATAAAATTCTTTCCTTTGATCCCCAAACCAAATTTGCCTGCATTTTATTCAGTGATAAAAACAAAACCAGCTTTCTGAAGGATTATGTTTGCCTTTCTACCTACCTACCTACCTACTTATTTATCTCTGTTTGTCTATCAATCAATCTGTCTATTGAGAAACTTTTAAATTCTTGGAATTGCTATATTTAGCTTCATATCTTTGAAAGAAATGCATTTATCCCTTTCTTTTCAAACTAAGCCCTTTGAAAAAATTTTTATCTCCAGGGTGCCAGTGGCAGGATGTATGAAGCACAGGGTCCTTAATATTAAGACATTTTCACAGCAGTGCTAAGCAGCTTCCCCAAGAATCCTTGCAGCAAATGTATTCCTGGATGTCCTTGAAGACACACTTGGTCTTGCAAGCTTGCAGGGAATCATTGTGAAGTGTTGACTTAGGCTCCTGTAGGACATCTGGTAATAATGAAAATGGAGCTTTTAATACTTTGGGATATTATGAATGAGTTATAGTAGAGTCACTGATGAATCATTAAAATATGTCTCTACAGGAAAAGGCTGCCCATATTTCTTGACTGCTGGGAAGTTGTACATGTTGATAGTTGTCCAGAAAGAAACTTAGACATGTCTAAATTCCCTTCAGATCAACTAGTTTGAGGGCCAAATGAAAGTGATGTTATGATTCATCACAGATAGGTAAAGTGTTTTATAAAAGAAGTAACTGTTTATTAAGGAGCCTTGATCACATGGGGCACTAGTGAAATGTGACAATGGGCCCTGTGCTTTTGGTCCTTCCTTCTAAATTCCTGTCTGCCCTTGTCTGCCTGGTAAACTTCCTTCCATCCATCCTCAAGAGTAGCCCTAATGCTGCCTCCTCTTCATGATGCTCCCCAATCTTCTCAGGTGAAGTTAATTAATTCCCTTTTTTGTTCCCATAGGACTATATATGTAATTATCTCAGAGCTAGTGTTAACTTTTTATGTCTATAAATATAATTATTTATTGGTTTCTCTTACTATACTTTCAACTCCTCAATAAATATTATTTTCCATCCACAGCATATTGTGAGATCTGGATATACAGTCATTATGTAATAACTTTTGAGTAAGTAAATAATTACAAGGAGATTTAAGAAAAATCAAACCTCTAGGAAAAGGTTAGAAAAAGATATCTATCATTTAATACATCTGGCCTGACTACTGATCACCTAAGGAGCCTATTTAGAGGATTCATGTCCTCCAAAGTGAAAACAAATAAACAAATAACAAACATCTTTGTCTTCATTCCAAAATTATATGGTATTAGACCTAAGGGACAGATCCCTTTCTCAGTTTAATAGGCAATCAAATAATTAGACACTGGAAGTAAAAGGTTTCATTTGTCTCATTAAGAGAATATCTATCAACAATTAAAATTAAATTGGTCCTTTTGAGAACTGAGTGGGAGTTTGAAAAGAGTGGTCTAAATGAACTTTGCAATTTCCTTATTGGCAAATTTGTTCAGAGCCCTTGCTATGTGACCAGCACTCTGTTAGTACTGAGGGTTCAGGAATGAACCAAATTGCCATGGTTCATTCCTGGGTGTAGAATCTGAGGAGTGAGGTGGACTTCAAACAAAAGATTTCCTCAAGGGCCATGTCACTACAATGGTGATAAATGCTATACCTGAAAAATGCAGGGGCTTTGGTAGCATTGAACAGGGAATCTGCTCTAAAGAGGAGACATCTTTGGTGAGGAAGTGACAATTAAGCATAAACTAGACAGACCATTGGGGTGGGGAGGTCAGGGGGTTTTAAGGGAAGTGTGATGAAGAGAAAGATGATATAGACAGAGGGAAAATACAGCATCTGTGGACCTGAGTTGGTGCATTTGATGAAAGTAGGGCTGGGTCTAGGCACTGATGCTGGAATGTAGTGAGGGAGGGGAACCCTGACACTAGCTGAGGATGGAAAGTTGGGAGGGGATCAAAGCTTTCAGGAGATCAAAGACCATGTTAGGGATTATGACAAGGGGTGAAGCCAGGGGTAGCATGCATCCTTTGCAAATGCAGCTGCAAGAGAAAATCTCCTAGCTACCTCCTTCCAATGAGACCCCCTCATATAGACCCCTTTGTCTACAGAAATTCCAGAGCTGCTACTGATTTGGTGCTCTACCAAAAAGGAATTGGAATCTATGGAAGAGTTTTAAAAAGGAAATGACATTCAGATTAGAGTTTTTGGAAGATTGCTCTAGCTTCTGTGAGATCAGGTTGGAGGAGGGCAAGGAGGAGCGTAGAGAGTGAAGAGGCTGTCGTGAATGGTGGCTTAAATTGGGGTGGTTGATCATAGGGTTGGGTAGAGAGAAATTGATGAATTAGAGGTGCATTTTGAAAGAATAATCAACAAATATGTTTTATGCGTGAAAGAGAGTTGCCAAGAATGATCACTAGGTTTCTGCCATGCACAAGTGAGTGGATGTTCAGCCATTTTTTGAAATAGAAACCTGGAAGAGGAATCATCTGGGAAGGAAACATGGTTTTGTTCCATTTTGAGAAATGTGTTTGAGGTGGCTGTGGAACACTCAAGGGGAGATATCAGGTAGGAGACTAGATGCAAAGTTATAAGGATTGGAATAAAAATGAACAAGGACACACACATTTAGGGACAGTGCGCTTACAGAGGAATCTTGTGGACTACTGATAGAAAGAGAACAAGTACCAATATGTACTGGATCATAATACACATGGTGAGAGAGAAAAGAGTAATATTAGATGTTCTCTAAGAAGCTACAGAAGTTTTTCTTTTTTTCATACATTATTATAAATGCATTGTTGATGTATTGTCTTAATAACATGTTTTGGCTTTCTACTTATCAATTGTTGGCTACATTTCAATGATATTTGCTATATATTTTGCATTGTACTACTATTAGAAAGTACAAGACCCCCCCACTCCCCCCACTCTTAAGCAATTATTAGGAAATTAAGCAAGACATTTGTTGGGGAAATCACAGACACCTGTTAAGTGTTCATCACTCAGATTTCACCTGCCACAACTTTTTCTTGGAGGAAATCACAAACACACGCTAAGTGGCCATCCTCCAGCATTCCACTACCCCTACCACCTTGTCTCTTGTGTGCATTCCATTCCACAAACTGGGAGAGACGTTAAATCTAATGAAAAAAGCCTGGCTAGACCTTAAACCCAGAAACCAGAAACAAGCAGCCTCAGACACTTGTCAGAACAGAATTGTCAGTGGCTGGCCCCTTCCCTCAAGGTACATAAAAACCACACTCTAACAGTAAGGATTTGTCTCTCTACTCTGGTGAGAAGTGGGATGTGGGGAGTTACCATCTTATCGACCTGACCTGGAGCAGTTTTCAGCCACCCCAGGAAACCGGCCCTGATGGGAATCCTTCCCTTGCTCTTTTGGACTCTCTGTGCTGAGTAAGTGACAAAGAGATTATTTGTTCTCTATGGACTCTTTATTCTGTGCATGTAATAAAGGGATCATTTGCTGAAATTTCTGTTGTGCCCTGAACCTATGTTCCCACAATGCACCACTGTAGCAACTTGTTCCACGACATTCTTAAATTATTTGACACAGATCAACAATGAAATAGTCACTCGGAGAAGTCAGAGAAGTGTCAGTGTCATATCTAGATCTTTCTCTTTCTCTTTAAAGGCAGATGTCTGTATATGTGTATATATATTTAGTCATATGTATATAAAGGCTCCACTAAAGGAAGATATAATTTTATAAATATTGATAATCAAGCTCAGAGAGATTAAGTGATGTCATATAGTTAACAACTGGCTGAAGGCAGGCTTTAAATCAGGTCTTTGGAATCCACACCCTGAGTTCTTTCTGCTTTATTAGTTCTAATTGTAATGACCAATATTAACAAGGCCCTGTGCCCTTTATTGAGCAGTTTCATCTTTGTTACAACTCCATATGTTTACCAGGGTCACATCATGGTGGAAGTGGTGCATAAAGCCGATCTTTGTGACTTCTAGTTGTATCTCATACCCTGGCAGTATCCTCAGTTCATGCAGGGCTAGCCTTGGCCTTGTACTGGAATTATATATAGCAGGCATGGAATTGATGAGTATGGGAGGGTGATTCATAAGGTGTATTCTGATGACAGTGAAAACATAATCAAAGAGACATGGGCCAAAGAAATTACTATGGAAGGTATCAGGCTGATAGCCACCTTCTAACATCAACTTTTTGATGCTATGTGCATAAGAGAAACCCATCTCTCTTCTCTCTTGGAATTGAGTTCCAGAGCACAAGGAGTGAGTAGGTTCATAAATGTATGATTTGCATTTCATAAGGTAATAAATAGGGAGACAGAGGGGGAAAAGGAAACAAATATTACTCAAGTTCTAGGAACTTTGAAAGGTTGAGAAGGTAAGACAATAATGAAGATGTTGCCAGTGGTGATGAGAGGGGAGAAAGAAAGAGGACAGTACATTCACACAATATGTTCATATTTCAAGTCATCTGTTTACTTTTGATTTAGTATTTTCCTTTTGTTAGTTAGGATGCTTTGAAGTATTAGCCTTTGGTTTCCACGGTGTAAGTGACTGGCCTTATGTGATTGTGTGTGTTGGATTCACTAGGAAGAGAACATGGCCATCCACAAAAGCCCCATAGACGAGTCCCCGAAGGAAAGCAGGTCTGGCTGTCTTCCACTGGAAACCTTATTCCTCACAGAACAAGTTCATTTTAGCTGTCAGATATGGAGTATCTAGAATCTCTGTTTGTACACAACATTGCCAGCAGGATGCCCACCCACATCCAGTGGGGATAAGAATCCCCAGTGGGGGACAGAAGCTGCTTTCAAGTGAGTGAAGCAGCTGTTGTTTTACACAGAAATGTCAAAAGCACAAGCACATTTCTCATCACCAATTGGTGGTGTCAGGGCCAGTGAAATACTTCATAGTTTTTATGCGATTTGGGGAGAAGCAACTAGTTTTATGAGGTTTAAATTATAGATATAAACAAAGTGTATCTGGAAACTAGACTTTTGGTCAGAATTCATTTTCTTGCTAATGACAGAATTTGGATCAGAGATGTAGAAGGTGGGATTAAATTAGCCACACCTCTTTATGATTTAAAAAATTATTCTGTTTTCCTTTACTTTCATCTTAGTAGTTAAATGAATATGAATATGAAAAATACATAAAATTTTGCCATATCTTTCAATTACATAAAATATTATATATAATATTGCCATTTCCAAAATTAAGTCCCTAACAATCAAACATTTAAAAGTTTTTCAATTATGAAGAAATGTAAAATACATGCCAATGAGTTTATATTGCTCTTTGACTTATTTATGTTTATCCATCTACTCATTCATAATCTATTTATCCATCCATGCATCTACCATCCATCATTTAA
The DNA here is from genome assembly GCF_015220235.1 of Choloepus didactylus. Classification (NCBI taxonomy): domain Eukaryota; kingdom Metazoa; phylum Chordata; class Mammalia; order Pilosa; family Megalonychidae; genus Choloepus; species Choloepus didactylus. Next base: position 47,604,782 of record NC_051322.1, on the reverse strand, counting down.
CAGTTTTTGATCAAGGATCTTCTACAGTCTACTGTGTTAGACATTATAGGACACTGAAAGTAATATAATTTCTATTCTCTGTCTTCTAGAAGCTTCAAACTATTTTGGCTGTTCATTTATAGCATAGTCACCTTATGATTGTGGCAACCATCTTCACAAAAATAAAGAAAATCAGAGAAATGTAGTCTTCCTTCCAAGAAGACCCAGACACCACAGGCAACTCTTTTATTTTTAATTCTTCTTCTTATTATTATTTTACCATAGATGTGGGGCCAACCCTTGAATGCATTTTAAATAAGCCCCGTTTATACTTATGCACCTGAGAAAATATGTAGACTGTAAATTAGCTGTGGTTTAGATTACAGAAAAATTGATGACATTCCAGCATAAAGCAGTGAAATATAATATATGCCATCATGAACCACACTGGAAATATCTCTGGTATTTGCCTAGATATGCCAGATTATGTGACAGAAGTAACAAAGTCACTGGTAGTTGATGTGTCACTAGAGGAAGCTTATCAAGAACTCTTTTTGAAACTGCACCTGGAATTGGAATGTTTCGAATCGGAAGTTACCTCAGTGATCATCTTCCCCAAATCCCCATTTTAGGAAATGGAGACCAAATAGGGGATGGGATTTTCTGGGAGAGGACCCTCACCCAGATTTCTGACTTCAGGTTACAGGTTTTTTCAATTTGCCCTGAAGTTTTTTTCACATAAGACGCTTCACCACCAACAGTTACTATAGGACAGATCCTAGCCTAAGTTAGGGCAAAAGAACGTTGTTTTAAAACTCCTCCTTCTGCTTTTTTTCAACTTCTTTTCTCTGCACACTCCACTGCTCCCTCATCTAGTCCTTTTCTGTTCTCATCACTTGTTTCCCAAACAGGACACCTATTACCTTTGTATCAATTTGCATTGCAACAGCACCCTAATCAAGTTGGTTTTTGTTTGTTTGTTTGTTTATACCAAATTAATAGTTCTGTAGGAGGATTCTCAGTTTACCTTGGGATACAGCAACAGCAAGGTTTGGCTAATGGGAAGGTGGATCTGGGGGTTTGTGTGTATCTACAAACAGGTGTAAATGGCTGTTTATTTTACTTGGTCCATAGCTTTGAGCTTGGAGCACATGTGCCACAGATACCAATGATAGCAAGCACACCAGATTTTCCAGAATGCTGGGGAAATGCTTTCATTCAATCTCACATTAGTGAAAGAACCGACCTCTTAGTCACATAAACCCACACTCCAGGTGAAGCTCACACACAGACACGGAGGCCTAGGCTCATCGTTCTCTTCTATTTGTTTCCTTTCCCCTGCCCAACCATGTTCCGTCCTTCCATTGTTCTGGATCTATAGTGTGCATTTCCTGCTTCTATGCCTAATCTACCCAAGGACCACAATCAACAGGAAGATAGTTTTTTCCCAAGTGAATACTCATATATATGCCACAAAAGCTCCCCATTATACAACATCTGAGTAGTTTTCATTGTTTAAAAAAGGATGTTTTTAAAATAGCTTTTAGTTTTTTTTCCATATATTCTTAATTATATTAAACACCCATATATTCCCTCCCTGAGTATTCATTTAGAAAGAAGGTTTTGTAATAGTCACATTTAATTTATCAGGGTGCAATAATTTGTGTTTCCCAATCATCTTGCTGACTTTAGTTCATTATACTATTGTTTCACATGAGTAAGTTAGCAAAGTTTGGATTGATTGACTCTAATTAACTAAAACTGGTTCCAGGCTGTGCATCTATTGTCATGGTTGCTAGCCGCAAAGCCCTAAACTGCTCAGCAATGGTGGTATAAGGTAATGTTGATTTGAAAACTGTGGATAATATGTAACCTTGGGCTTATCAGTTTTTGAGAGACAAAAGAAAAAAGGGGTAGGGGAGGAAGAGGTGTTAGGACCAATTTTAAGGGACACCTGGGAGTATAAGTTGAAGTGTTCAGTGGGTTCACTTCATTTTTGTTTTTCCTGTCCAGAGACAATCACCGATATGTTGAACCACAAATGGGTCCACAGTCTAGCAGTAGGAGGATTTAGGATTTCATTGTTTTTGAAACTGTGAAGAAATGAAATAAACTTGCTGACAAACAGTCCATGATCCACCAAAAAACTGCAGTGAAACCTCTATTTTGGCAGAGGACATCTTTCTGTACATTGCTCATAGAAAACCAGGAGCTTTTGAGTTTAATCTTTTATCTATTGCTGATTTTTTTTTATATTTAATAATGATCTTTGTCTGAGAAAAAAATGATTTTCATACAGTATGGTCAACTGGAAAAATGATTGCATTTACAGTCTGTAAGCATGAACAAATATCACCCTTCCTGGTGTTTTTCTGTGGTGCTGGACAGAAATCATGTTAAAAAAAATTTGTAGAGTAGGATGTCATAAAGGAGAGTCACCAGTGAATTTCCAGCTTTCCTACACAAGCTGCTGCAGCTTCTGTTGCTCTTGTTTTAAAGTATCACGCTATATTTAATCACTGTTGCTCACTTTTTCAGGTCCATATTCTTCATTTTAAGAGCACTATTTTCCATACTTCCCTTATCAACTGAGCTCCTTTTCCCTTCAATTTTTCATTTCTTCTCCAATTAAAGAGAACAGTCTTCATGTCCTATCAGACAATAAATGTGAAAGTTTAGCTCGTGTACTCTGGAGCCTTGCCTGAGAAGCTTTCTTTCAGAGAGGAGAAAACACTGGAAGCATTTTCTGTTTATCCAGCTGTTACCTTTATTTGCACTGAGCTGGAAGACAGGCAACTTTCTCTTTGGCATCCTCTCCATTTGATTGTTTGAATTTCTTGTAGTGTTTTGGAGGTGTTGCTGTGTGTGAGAAAGGACCAACTTCCAAATACCACAGTGAAAGAAGCACAAGGTACAGGCTCTTTAACAAGTGCTGAGGGGACAGAGGAAAGGAAGGTGGGGAAGGAGAGTGACACAACTTTGCTTTTGAAAAGAGTAAACTGGAAGTGTATGGCTACTGATTCTTCACAGTTTTTGGAGTATTTCACGGACTACATGGACATGGAACACACGGCACACACCTGCCTTTGCATATCTTAGCAATTGGGAATCCCCATTCCCTTTCATTCTTACGTTCAGGCAATTTTGAAGAAGTGGGTCACTAGGGGCAATGGAATGAGCTGACAAACAGTAGATGCCCTGCTCAGACTTCTTCCTCTCAACTCCCTCTAATGGGTGGGCCAATGGTTGTGCACATCCCAGAGCATTCCTGCCCTGCCCTTTTTGCCAGAATTCAAACCAGCAATTTAAAATATGTCTGCCATGCTCACAATTTTCCTGCCTCATTAGAACCTGCTACAACTGATGCACTTTTTACCAAATAGGAAGTATAATATCTCCTGCTGATAAAATATTTGATTATTCTTCAATAATCAAACAACAAGCATTCTTTAAGTCCCTAATATATGCCCTGCACTGAGGAGAATGCAAAAGAAGGATAAGACATAGTCCCTGTCTGTAAGAATTTTATACTTTCTTTGGAAAGCAAGTCAATATGTAGGGAAATAAATAGAATATCATCAAGTTATTATGAGGGTACTTCAGACAAGAAATTTGGGAAGACTTAATAGATGTGGAAATGAAGATGGAATGAACCAGTGCCATGCTCTAAATTCCTGGTGAAAAATATCTTTCTGTTGCTATGCTTGGATAAATGTTGCAAAAATTAAAGGGTATTGGTTATATTGTATCAAGAATTAGCTCATTCTTTTTCAAGTCACCCACATTTCTCTTCTTTTAGCACTTTTAAAAGTTTCTATCTCTCTGTCTCTCTCCCTTTCTCTCTGTCAATTATTTACTCTTAAATGCTAGGAAATTATGTTAATTATGCAAGTCAATGATTATATATTTCCTAGTGTCCTTTTTCAGTTTATTCAATTTAGTACTCCAATTTATCAAATTTGATCAAGTTTATATAGAATCACCTAAGAATGGAATTTTGATAGAGGAGATTATTTGGAGTTTTTGCCTGTAAAATGGAATGCCTATGTACTTGTAAATGCTTAGTTTGCATTTATTTTGTCATATCTTCTGAGGAAGCATCTCAGTTTTTCCAAAGAGCATAACTGTCATTACCAGATAAATCTCTAATATTAGTTTAATAGATATTTTCCTCTAGTTTTTACCTAAAAGAGAAAAACAGACCATGCTTAGAAATTATATTGAATGAACTCTAAGAATTTCTGGAAATATGAGAATTTTCCTAGGTCACCTGAGATGGCAAATTGATCTCAGTGGCCTTGATTTGTTCAATCCCTATGTAGGAGCAGGAAGACCCAGTGGCAGAAACAACTTCAGGGAGAATAAGTCTGAGCTGAAGGACAGGGATGTTTACTGAGGGCTCTAGGTCCTCAGACTGTATAAGTAATGGGGAAAACACCAGTATTATTGCTGAAATATTCCAAAGTTGAATTTGAGAAAAAGCACCAATTATCAAATCTTGAGGGCAAACAAAACAAAATCAGGACAAATTAGCAGTAAATGGAGGGGTTGCAAAAGGATGGGAGTAAGTGTGAGGGAAGGTCAAGGGGAGTAGCTCAGAACTAAGAACTAAGATTTTGAATGGAGACTGTACGATGGTGTATCCTTTTCACGTGGTTTGAAGTTTACACTAATGGGGTGGGAAAGGCAGCTTAATATACTTAATCTGACCGTCACAGCAAGTGGAATGTAGAGCCAAACTCCAAGCCAACTCCATGCTCTAAATTCCTGCTGACAAATATCAGATAATAAAATGTTTTGTAATTTTGATTGTTTATCTGAAAGACAAGAGATAGCCCCTGAGGTGACGCAAAAGAGATCTGTTCTCACTAAAATCATAGAATCTTGGGGGAAGCAGTGGCCTTGGAGATTTGCTAGTCAAAGTGTGGTCCAAGGATCAGCAGCAGCCAAACTGCTTGGGAACCTGTTGTAAATGCAAAACCCCAGGTCTCAGCCCACATCTACTGAATTAGAATCTACCACTTAAGATTCCCATGTGATTCATGTGCACATTAAAGTTACAGAGGGTGATTTGGAGGACCATAGACCTTACCCTTCTATAGCACTCATAGATTGTCATCCAGTGTCTGGGTATAAACCCACCAGTGATATGGAGCTCACAATTTTAAAAATCATAATATTTTCTAATGCCATTCTCTTGTAATTTCAGAACCTAGCATAACAATAGACAAATAATATTAGCTTAATAAATATTGGTTGAATGAATGAATAAATGTTTCATCTTGAGTTGAAAGTGTTTGTCCATAAAATCTTTGATGTAGTTAGAAAATAAGTCTATTTTCCATAGCCAGTCATAAACTTAAATAAAAAGACAGGGATTTGTGCCGTAAAAGTCTTCTGTATTCCAGGCTACCAATTCCATCAACTGTTATTTTATATCAAAATGTGTAAGTACCTCATCCTCCTTGGTATCCTCCCCTGGCCACATGTTGGATTGTGAGCATGTCTCATAGAATGTGTGATCTTGGATTAAACCTGTCCTCAGATGTGTACTAAGCAGCACATAGTATGAAGAACACAAGCTGATGACCCTTCTCTCTTCTGCTCTGCACTTTTCTAATTTAGTATATTGGCTGTCACATAACTAAATATAGGAAGTTTGAACTTGGGCTCCCTTTTTTGTATGAGGTTATTTTGCTTACCACAAATGAAGGCCACAGAAGCTAAATATATGTCTACTTGAATGATGACTTTATAGCAATAAAATGAGCCCACAGGGGCTAATGACTCTGTAATCAGCTTTTTTCAACCACTTTTTATATTGGGCATAATTTTCTCTCTCTCTGAGAAATTCTACATCATTTATCACTAGACTAACATGAACAAAAGGGGAAAGGCATGAGCTGAGAGATTAGAGGCCACCGCCCGTCCGCTATTAAATCATAATAGTGAATTTGCCCGGAGGAGACTGTTTGATTTTGGATACTAGTACAGTAGACTCTCATGTTCTAAGTTCAAATTCTTACTTTGGCATTGGTTAAAGAAATTAAGTTTAGAAGAATTTGTTTTGTTTGCAGTGTAACAATGACCAGTCAACAGTCCACTAACTCAGGGATTTTTTGGTCTGTGCTCTTAATTGCCATCAAAGGAAGGGAGTCTTCCTGTTGAGCTGTTTGAAACTGGTCTTTGGTAAATTGTTTGTGAGGGACCATACTACTAATATTTTGGTGTACTTGTGTGCCAGGAAACACCATTTGAGAAACAATTCCTTTCCTACCTAGTAATATCAATTTAAACTTTAGATTGTCCTTCCATAGCTTGAAGCTCAGCCTACTCGATTGAGGTTGTTCTTTTTTCTAGAGCTCACTGTTCTTGGGCCTAGAAGAGTATTGTCAGGTTGTTCCTCCAGGTCCACTCTTCATTCTTCTCCTCTCTGCTTTCTGCCTTGATAGACTGATCAGTGTGGATTATACCAAAGAGCTTCCAAGCCCTCACTCTCCTCTCATCCTTTAAGACCTAGAGGTGGTAACAGTTCTACCGCTGCTTGTACAGGATTCCTACACCATTCCTCATGGTTCTTACTATCAATTTGTGCCTTTGTAATTAGTACCACTGTATATAAACTCTCTGATTTACCCAAATTTGATGGCATAATTTGTTTGTTTGTTTGTTTGTTTGTCCCCTTATCCTGGATGATTGCAATAAACATTCATTCATTCTCTCATTTTTTTTGTTGTTAAATAAGTTACTTAATTACTTATTCATGTAACAAACACTTACAGATTATCTGCTATTTGCCAATCATCCTGCTAGACATATTTAGAACTCATTCGCTACCCAAAAGTCAATACACTTTAGATAAAGCTAACCCATTGGTTCCTTATCTTAGTTGCCTCCTGCCGTATTGAGGTAAAGGCCGGTAACTGGGAGACAGGTACCACCAGCCACTTCAAGGTGTGTCTGCTACTCTTGTGACATGGAGTAAGAGCCTCTTAGTTCATGTCAGGTTAGCCTTCCTTCATTCACTATTAACAAAATGCAAATAAAATATCTTATCCTTTTTAATCACAAGACCCATTTAAATACGAGAGAAGAATTGTCCTATTGCTGTCAATAACTGTAGCTGTCGAATTGTATCAAGCCTTCTGTTTTTTCATGTTTCCTAGATTGAATCTTTGGCCAGCATGGTGATTGGGGCCATTTATAAAGGCAACCTTGGAGCATCTCTTGAAAAAAAGCATCTCAGCTTTTTCTATGCGTGGATTTTTCTTTCTGTAGTCACCAATAAAAGGATAAGATATTTTCACTCCTTAGATTTACCCTTGTGTCTATGGTTTAAGATAGGAAATCCTTGTGGAGTCATATAAAGGCAGGGTAAAGTTTACTCTCAGGGGACATGGTCCTTTCATTTGGGGCTTTCTTTTGGCTTTGGCTGTAACGCAACAACTCACCTAGAAACATGGCTTTGTGGCAGTGATGGTGGAGAAGTGTTCAGTTTGTTATAAGTTCAATGCTAGTCAACAGTGAACAGAAGCTATTAAAGCAATCTTTGGCTGCGTTAATAAAAGTTCAATGGCAAGATCAAGGGATGTGAAAGACCTGTGCACCAAAAAGTATAAAACGTTGCCAGGAGAAACTAAAATGTTCTAAATAAATGTGGAGATGTATTGTGTTTATGGGTCAAAAGCCTCAAAATTGTTTAGATATCAATTTTCCCCAAACTGATCCATAGACTCAATGCATTCCCAATCAAAATCCTAGCAGGATTTTTCCCCCCTTTTTGGTAGAAATTTAAAAGCTGATTTTAATAGTATGTGGGAATATAAAAGACTCAGAATAGCCATAACAACTTGGAAAGGAAAGAGGTTGGTAGAATAACACTTTCTAATTTTGAGACTTCTTATAAAACTATAGGAATTAAGACGGTGTGATATTAGCAATTAAAAAATGGAATAGAATACAGAGTCTATGGGCAATTCATTTTTGACAAAGGTGTAAAGAAAATTCAGTGCAGAAGATATGTTCTTGTCAACAAAGTAGTGCTGGAAAAGTTGGGTATCCTTATACAAAAAAAAATGAACTTCTATCCATGCATCTCACTATATACAACAATAACTCAACATGGATCATACAGCCGAATGTAAAACCTAAAATTATAAAACTTATAGGAAAAAAACAAAGGAGAAAATCTTTGTGATCTTGGCTTGGTCAAAGATTTATTTGCTCCAAAAACAAAAAACAGGATCTATAAAAGAATAAACAGATAATTTAAATTAAATACTTCTGCTCTTCAACACACACTGTTCAGAGAATAAAAAGACTAGCCACAGTTTGGGAGAAAATATTTGCAAAGCATATGTCTGATAAAGGATTATGCGTATGTCAGATAAAGCACTCTAAAAATGCAATAACAGGAAAACATTCTGATGAAAAGGACATTTTGAACAGATAATTACCAAAGGAGATATTTAGATGGCTTAAAAACATATTAAAAGATGTTCAATATCATTAGATCTTAGGGAACTACAAATTAAAGGAACCACAAGATACCACCATTGCACACCTATTTTGGAATAGTCAATTAAAACCACAATGAGATACCAGTACTTATTAGACGGCTAAAGTTGAAAAGACTGACCATATTTAGTATTGGCGAGGATGTGGAAGAACTGGAACTCTCATATACTGCTGATGGACATATTAAGTAGCACAACCACATTAGAAAAGAAGCTTGAATGTTTTTTTAAAACAAGTTAAACATATGCCTATCATTTGATCCAGCCATTCCACTTTTAGGTATTTACCCAAGAGAAATGAAAACATATGTTCATGTCAAATACATGGGTGCCCATAGCAGCCTTATTTGTAATATCCCCAAACTGGAAACAATCCAAATGTTCATGAACAGATGAATAGATGAATTTTGGTATAAATACAATGGAATTCTACAGCAAAGAAAAAGAATAAACTGTTAATATACACAACAACACAGTGGGCCTCAAAAGAATTATGTTAAGTAAAACTCTAGACAAAAAAAGAGTATATACTTATTATCCTGTTTATATAAAAGTCTAGGAAATGGAAACTAATTTGTACTGATACAAAGCAGATGAGTGGTTGCTTAGGGACAGAGTGTAGAGAGGGGTGAGCAGATGTGTTTACCAAAGGGCTGAGGAAATTTTGGGGGTTATGGAATGTTCATTAGATGGATGAGTATTTTCACTGATTGTGCTGAAAGTTTTGTATAAATATGTTAAAACATCCAATTGTACACTTTAAATATGTGCTCTTTATTTTATGTCAATTATATCTTATTAAAGTTGTTCTAAAAAGAGAGAGAAAAAGTGTATGGCTCAGGGAAGTTATGTGGTTTAGTAGGAGGTAGTTTTGAGAATGAAGCACATTTTCTCTGAACACTTATGAAGTAGCCATGGGCTATGAGTGGCGAGTATATTCTTTTCTCTCTCCTCTCCCCTCCTTTTCCTTCCTTCTTTTCTGCCTCCCTGCCTGCTACCTCTCTTTCTCCCTTCCCCCTCCCTCCCTCTTTCTCTTTCTTCCTTCCTTCTTTCCTTCCTGCCTGCCTTCTATTGTTAAGATGAAAAAGTACATTTTATCTTAAGAGTTAGCAGGGGCTATTTATTTCTGAAAATAGTTCTATGAGCCCCTTGGGATGGAAGCTGAGACTTTAACCCTGGCATTGCAGGAGAAAAAGAAACAAAATAAATAACTAAACTGCTCTGCATCAGAAATAAACAGACATTTAGGAGAGAAAAGAACAGAGAAGAAAGAAGTGATGACAGGAAAATATAGCAGTGTTGCTGAAGGCCTTTTCAGCCCAGGGATATGTAATATTCAATTTTAATTGTGTTTCTGTGATATATAACATCTTGCTCCTTGAAAGCTTCAGAAAAGATTATTTGGGTCAATCTCCAGGCAGTGTTAAGGGGCAGTGAAAAATTTATGGTAGGCAAGTACTTTCAAGAAGCAATTATAGCTAATAAGGGCTTCCCTAGAAATTTTGGGGAAGCCATCAGATTTTCCACTGGAAATGAAATTGGGACGTGGATGATATTTGGCTGGCACTTTTTTCTCTGTGTTTTGCTTACTATGTGCTAGTAACTGTGCTGAGGGCTGGGGATTCAGAGATGAATAAGATTTGGTTTTTTTCTGCTCACAGCTCTCAGATAGATTACATTAAAAAAAATCATAACACTGTGTGATAAATGTGATGATACTGGTAAACCTGAAGGAGTAGTGGGTGTACTTGCTCCAGAGTTTCTGCCTAGGGGTGGCTTAATGTTAGCAATGTGATTACGAGGGGTGTGTAGTTAGCACCCCACCTATGCCTGGGCAGGTCTGCGCCTGAGGTGGGAGAAATAATCTCTAGGATGACTTCCTGGTTCCCCATTCAGAAGGTGACACTGGAGAATGAGCTTATGAAGCAGACAGCGTGGGGCAGGGCTTTCTGTACTGAGTCCACAGCAAGTTAGGAAAGCCAGTCAGTGTGGGAGCTCCTGTTTGCAGAATGATACATATCTACTTGGAAACTAGGATTCATAGACATCACGACATCATGACAAGAACCAGGTGATCAGTTATCTTTTTTCCCTAGTCTTTGTAGAACAGGGATAAATGATTCAAATTTCACTCTTGTCCTGTCAATGTAGTCTCAGGTTAGTAATTCAATATTAGTTTCAGTTTTATAATCTCTAATATGAAGAAAAATAACACTTTCTTGGAAGAAATTGTAGGATTAGACACTATATATATAATAGAATAAAACATATATAAACATATATAACATATATAAAACATAGCACCTGGTACCTCATAGCCATGTAATAATTTGTATGCATTTTTATTGTTGTTACCCACAGGACTCCAATTACTACCTGAGATCAGAGATTGACATTTAGGGAAGGTTCAGGGGAGTCACCAGAAAGGTTTGTTATTCAAATGAACAAAGGAAAAAATATGGGTTAAATTCTCACTGTGAGTGCAGCTCTGCTATAGATGCACTTGGCAGGACTTGACAAATATTTCAAAGACACATCTAAGTAATTTTTGAGTTGGAAAGACCAAACTAAGACACATTAAGCAACTAGAGAACAACATCATATAATCAATTACTGACGTGTTGAATAGGCAAGAAATGTACAGAACCTTAATGCTATTAGCATATTATTGTCTTTCTTAGTATATTTGCAGAAGGATAGAAGCAGGTATATGTAATGTGCAAAGTACTAAGTGGTCCCCTAGTGGCCAGAAAGAGAAAGAGTTAATACTACATATACCCAAAGTGGAACAATTAAGAGCATTACTTCCTGTTAGCTTATTATCTCCCAGAGTTTCTTCATTTGAGTTGATAGATTCCAATTCCAGATCAATTCATTCTTCAATTATATGCAACTTAAAATATTTCCCCCAATATTTTTCATCATATTTCAACTTGCCAGCCACATCTCTGACCCACCCTGCTTTCTAGTGCATTCCTGAAATTTGTATCTCTCATGGTTTACCACTTTATAAAAATTGTACATTTGTATGGCTTCCTATAATAAGATAGGAACTTTTGAAGGAAGTAACTGGGATAGTCTTATCTAAGGGACCATGCATTCGAGTTTCCCAGGACAGTCCTGGTTTATGCTTTTTTTCCCCAGCGTAATGATTATTAGCACCTCTTTTTAGGATCATAATTGTTCTAGTCTCAATAATGAATTATATGGTCTCTGTAGTGCTATCTGTTTCTTTTTCCTTCTCTTTTTCCCCAAATGGATGCTCCAGAAATACTGATATAACTAAGTTGGACATGAGGTTGATCTAGACGTGATCTTTGTCACTTCAGCAATCACTAGGGTTTATTTGGCTATTTAGCTGTCTGGGAAGCTGTTCTCTTTTCTCTTAAGTACTCCCCATGTGTCCTTTCTGGGTTTGCAAACTTGGTCAGAGAAGAGGATCACTGATAATTATTGGTGATGTGCCTGAGCTCCCTGTTTAGGTTTCCATACAAACTCTTACAGGTCTAAAAGTCACTTTTAAACCAGGCATAATGCTATGTCATGTTGGTTAGGCAAGACTGGAAAATCACGGGTGAAAAATGTCCAGCAGACACCCAGTCTATGACCTAACCTGACTCTGCAGACTATCATGGTAAAAATGAATAAGTTAACAGGTGAAAGATGATCTAGACACAAAACCTGGACCAGAAAAAAAGTAAATTATGAACACACTTTCAAGATAAGCACAAACTTACCTACAATAGCCCAAATGTCACCTTTTACTTATTATAGTCAGAACAATATGGTCACCTGTAAAACTCAACCAAGTGAGACCTTCAAACTCAAATTTATGCTTGACATGTCAGAACTAAATTGGTACATTCATAGACCAGTTGTTTGAATGCATCAATGCATCAATGTAGAATTGTTTTGGAATCCAGCAACAGACTTGTGAATGCTAGTTAAAAAAGTAAAAGTTCCTGGCTCAGAACAGATTTCTTAGGAAGTGTGCCCATGTCTTTACATGATTTATTTAAAATGATTTAATAAATTCAGCAACTAAAATGATAGTTTAATGGGTGGTTTAATTCAAAATGCAAAAATAAAATGTGAAAATTATTGCAAATAAAGTAGCATACACAATTATACTCACATTGAGAAACTGCTTAGTGGTATCGATAAAGAATCAGAAAAAAATCAGTCGAAATCTCTTAAACAATACATTTCTGCTTTTGTCTCCCTTTCTTTATCATTATCTCTGACCTGTTTTTCCCTCTTGCATGCTTTTACTCACACCTTAATCATTTGCATTTTATATGTGAATGAAATTATGAATTTATGACCCTAAGAGATGCATATAATAGATGTTATATGCACATGCATATAATAGAAATAGTATTGCACTGTTTTCTTTACACCTTGTAATCTTATATTTATGAAGAATAGCTTTAAAAATAAGAACATACCAAATAGATATTATGACATATATTAAAATGCATTAAAATTATAATTGGAATATAAGATTTGGGAACTTTCAGCATCAAGCATTTGTCTATAATATACCAGTGGGATAATTCTGGATTGATTGCATAATACTGAGTACAAACAAATGACTGCGTTTAGTAAAACAGTAATGAAGCTCTTCTGCGGTCTGGATAGGAAGCAATCTGAGTTGGTTTTAATAAAAGGTGAAAATCAAAGAGCTTCAGTATGACCTTAAGTATTTAATTCTGCTAAAGATTTCAAGGAGAAATTCATAGGTTATTATTATTCTACGATGGCAAGTCAAATTCAGACCAACAGTGTGTATTTATTGTTTCAGGCAATGAATGCTCAAGTTCTTCTGCTTCTGCCAGGGATAGAGTACACCTGACACCGGGGATACAGAGCTGAACATGGTACTTAATTATGGTTGAATGTTCAATGAAATAAAATGAAATAAAATGCTGTACGTTCCAGGATGACAAACTTGGAATGCCCAAGTTATTGACACAATTACCTCTTTATCTTGGCTACTAGAAAACTCAAATTTGCAGTCATTACTTGCAAATATGTAGGACTTTATGGATGTATTTTCACTCTTTTGTTCATTTCATTTCTTACGATATTTTCCTTCTGCATAATTTTTAACCTATTTTAATTTATGTTTTCTTACTTTAGTGTATTCTTAGTAAGTCATACATCATCATGTGATCATATATAAGGATCCCTGCAAAAGCCTGTATGTTTTGTAAATGGTGTTTCATAGCACCTACATAGTTATTTCAAATCTAATTCCCTCAGAGTAGACATGGAACAATGGAGACTGTCTAATAGGGCAACATAGAATCAATGATTTCCATAAAATGGGTAGTTTTTGTGTTTTTCCCTCATGCTACAAATTGTGGTCTTTCTGCCAAAAAGTCATAATATTTTACATAATCCAACTGCCATTGTACCATAAAGCAGAGCAAAAAAGACAGACCATTCTCTGAGTTTCCTTCTGTGATGAATTTGTGCAGAAGAAAATTAACAACAGGGATCATTTCAGCTGTAGAAATGCAGTTAAAGATGAGCCCATCATTAAGGTGTAGGCAGCTGCAAACAGAGAGACAGAGTCTTGGCAATTAGTTAAGTGGCCCCAATTTAAGGAAGATTCTATTCTGGTTCTGTCCTGGATCAGTACAGAATAACAATGGGATACAGAAGACAATAAATGAATGGTTACAAATATGGAAGCTTATAAAGTAGATTCAGGCAGACTCTGTGGTGTGGGAGAATTGG